>NC_086386.1:50482204-52882204 GCF_036588685.1 Mytilus trossulus | reverse complement strand
ATAAAAATGATAGGTTACCGGGCATTTTCTCAAGCTACAGGTTGTGACAAAATGATAAATTTATTGTACAGGAAAAAACAGCATTTTGTGAATAGAACTAAACAAAAAGATAGAATTGTAAAATAAATTAGGAAAAGATTTTTACAATCCAAGATGGCGAAAGACCCATATCACCTTAAGACAGAGTTTGAATGCACGATTTGTAGGATCTAAATGTTAATGATATTTCCTTTTCGAGTTTTATTTATTTATGACATGAATGGCAGACAGACATTTTACAGTAAAATATTTTCATCCCAAAATTAGAAAAAAGATAAACCTCTGAAAAACATTTCCCTTTATACATTAGTCTGAATACTTTGCATGCTATATGTTTTGCATGTATATGAAACTTGTTAGTGTAAGATTTGATTGATCTAGATCTAGTACAAATTAACTAGATGACTTTTTGTATAGCAAAATATCAGTTAATTACATCAAAATTTTCAAAAGTTATCAATTCACATTTTTGTATTTAAAAAATAAAGGACAAAATATTACTAAAACCACATATGTTTTTTTGACCAAGATTAGATTATTGCTAAGCATAACCTTTTATTCCTCCATGAATTGAATCTAAAAACAGGTAATTTTAATATTTCATCTTACACAACATAGTTAATTTTACTTATTTTAATCTTCTTACCATTAAACAACCAAGGCATTTCATAAATTAACATGACATCTGAAAAATATATATAATATATATCAATACAGAGAATGCTTGTAGGCTGATGAGATGAATTTAATACTTGGATTGAGTTTGCATACTAGCAATATGAGTATTTTTTTTCAGTTTCATTTGTAACTGGAATAAAAATATTTCCATGAACAAGTGAATCTTAACCCTTTCCTCCATAATGACGCCTTTTGACGCCTGTGTAGTACCTCAGTTGAAATGCTTTGACTACAAAATGTCTGCATCAGCCCTAATAAAATTTTAATGCAATATGAAAAGGATATTCATAACAATATCTAACTTCAATTTACTTGATAAAATATTTGTTTTTTTAATGCATTAATCTGTATTAAAACCTATTTCGGTTTTGAAAAAATAATCAACGGAAGGTCCGAGACGGTTTGCAAGTTGAATTGTAAATGAAATGCTACAAAAGGGACTAAATTTCATCTTATATTTCTTGTATTTTGTGTATGAATGTTCCAAAATCGATCAGTCTTATAGATGTACATATTTATGTACACTTGCATTAGGTCGATTTCTATCCGACGCAGCTCAAATGTATGTAAATATTATGCTAAACAAAACAATACTATGTCATCATTCAATGAATCTCAGAACAGAAAAATTAGTGTTTTTCAAGCTTTCATGTTTTCATTTTAGTTTCTTGTGTATAATTCTGAGTTTAGTATGACGTCCATTATCACTGTACTAGTATACATATTTTTAGGGGCCAGCTGAAGGACACCTATGGGTACGGGAATTCTCGCTACATTGAAGACCCATTTGTGGCCTTCAGCTGTTGTCTGCTCTATGGTCTGTTGTTGTCGCTTTGACACATTCCCCATTTCCTTTCTCAATTTTATTTCAAGCTGTTGACCAAATATTCTGTCAATTAGTTCCAGAGAGGAAGTGAGACAAAAATTGTTTCCATTCAACTTTTCAAAAAATTAAAAGTATTAGATCAATTTTGTAGGTTTCTGCAAATTCATAAAAGGGCAAACAACAAACCTTTTTTTTAAAAGTTGTGGAACCAAAGTCATGTCGATCAGAGTCTTATAGATGTACATATTTACATACACTTGCGTTAGATCGATTTCCATCGGACGCAGCTCAATTCTGTTAAGTAGTTCATGAAAAGGGTGTTGTTGAAAACATATGTTTTCATTCAACATCTGGTTACTCTTCCGAAGTACATGTATGAGATCACCGTCTGGTTTGATGGGGTTGGTGTTGTTCAATCTTGGGTTTTCTTTGTTGTGTTGTGTACTGTTGTTTGTTTGTTTGCGTTTTTCTTTTGTTGCCATGCATTGTTGTTTATTTTTGACTTATGTAGTCAGCACTGTAAGCCGCTAGTCTGATGCCCAGACTAGTAAATATTGATTTGGACTAGTGAAAATTTTCTTAATTCTATATAGTTATATAGGGTGATTTTATGAAATTCAGTTTCAGGACTGGTAGATGAAAGAGTTTTTGGCGCATACTGCTTATGTTTGAATTTCCCTTTTGTGTCCTTTCTTCAGAAATCCTAAGTAACAGTCACTAACTCATCACTGTCAAGCTGCAGACCAAATATGATGCTGAAGAATGCATGCTCATCTGTAGAAGGTTAATACTTGTATTGCCCTTCTACAGCTGTCATTGCTTATGTCTGAATGCCTCAGGGATTATAAGTTTTTGTAACTTTAAATACAGTTTTTACCAACAAAAAATACATTATTCTAACTAATATCATTAGCTGTTGTATTGCTGTATATTATTAATTCGTATAATTTAACAAATTTGATTCGTTTAGGGATAGTCACATGTTAAACTATATTTTCAAAGGTAGAGAGAAAACGGCGTATAGCAAAAAGCATATTGACCAGCAAAAAGCATATCGCACGGTTATTTTTAGAATATCTAAAAACCGATATACTTTCATATCCTAAAATTCATTACATGACGTCACAAACTTTGTGACATCATGTAATGAATTTTAGGATATTGTTTATCGTTTTGAAACACATGATATCTGTGATCGATAATTTGACGAAAAAAATCTTCAAATACATAAGATGTCAAAAAAAAGTAAATGAAATAACAACTACAGTCGAATCCACTTTATTGCATACCGCTTAATAGCATAATTCAGTTAATTGCATAGTTTTCTCCTGCACAAAACCATTCCCCATTCATCTAATGTTAAATTGTCCGGTTATATGCATAGCTCTACAAGTGGCCTTTCGGTTTATTGCATAGAAAATTATTGCCGTCTAGATATGCTCAGTTAAAACTGACGAGATTTTTTACCGGAAACGGCAATTTGGTAAGTATAATTTTCTTAAATGCGTTCTTATTTTCGTTATTATTTCATGTTTACTTTTGTGTTATTAAAATAAAGTTTTAAAACAGTTTCTTTCATGTTTATTTTATGGAATTTGATTTAAAAATAAACTTTTATGCCTACACAGGTAAAGTTTCCCATGTTCTATTTTAAGCCTCGAGGTCATAAAAATGTCAAACAGATAATTGTTGTAAAAACACTGACCATTCTATCTCAAACTTGAAAGGGTGTTAATAATTGATTGGATTTAAACAATTGTCCATAGATAACATTTGGGGTTAATTTAAAAAAACAATAGGCTTAATTCCGGCTAATTATCGATCATGACATAACCAATGTGAACTTTAGTAATTGGGCTTGGGGTGATTTGTATGTTAATGTTAAATATTGTAGGGCATTTATATATGGTTACAGAATTTTATACATCAATCATTTATTTTTGATATTTTATGAAAAGAGCATTCACTTTTTATTATTATAATTTCTCACTTTCAACACTTGTGTCCTGCAAATAACCCGTACAGGGCCCCATTACTGCTTTGCATTTACAAATTCAAAACTAACGATGTGTTAGTTCACTGTCCAACTGCATATCAAAGGCAATTCATTACACATCTATTGTTAAAATAATTATAAACTGTGAAGTATTGTTTAAAAGTTTATTTTAATCAAAGCATAGCAATGACATAGTACATATGGGTCATAGAAACAAATCTATTTTTAGAACAGTTTGTTTTTGTACCCCAGGTAAAGCAAAGTCGGAACACAAATAAACTAAATCAAAATGTGTTTATAATCTTTATTTAAAGAAACAAAATATAATAACACATAAGACACTAGACATAGAATTTTTATTAGAATAAATCAACATTCAGTATGCCGTATGTGGATTACAGGCTTTCTTCAGGGATTTCCTGACCTGTTCTATCGATGTTTTTTGACTCTGTCATTTGGCATTTCGGATATAAGCATACTCCGCTTTATTGCATAATTTTGTCTGACAAATAGGCTATGCAAATAACCGGAATCTACTGTAATATGTTGTTATTGTCAAGGAGACAGATTGATGTTATATCTATAAAATTCCAACAAACCTAAATGACGATTTTGATACAAATATGGTTGGAAATTAATAATATAACAAATATAGCCTTTGTATGAGGTCAATACAGGATATATCGACCCAAAGAAGTATATCGACCTCGGACTTCGTCCTCAGTCAATATACTTCTTTCAGGTCAATATATCCTTGTATCGACCTCATACAAAGGCTATATTTGTATAATATCATGTAAGACATTTTCATTAACTCATGTGATATTTAACTAAACTTGAAGTAATTATCAACTTACTTAAAAGAGATGGATAATAAACCTTGAAACATGTAATAACAAACTTAATCAGGTCCATATCCTGAAAGAAACAACAAATTAGGATAATACATCATTGTCAAACAATAAAATACTGTAAATTCAGAAATTATTGTGTGCATTTATTATTGTGATTTTGTCATTTTAGAATTAAATGCGATTTTAATTTTTACGATTTTGAGAAAAATCCTGTTAAATTCATATAAAATATTTCAAAATGCGAGTTTAAATTATTGCATTTACAACTCAGTTGCATTTTTCGCAATAATAAAAACCTCCCATTAATTTCAGAATTTACAATACATATGCTCATATGCCATGTATGCAGTTACTGCTTAAAATAATGGTCATAAATAATGATTATCAGACAAATATTTCTGAGAAAATGATGAGGATTTCTAAAAAGATAATTCAACTCTATATAAGGAAAACATTTGTTTATATATTATATATATGTAAATCCAAAAAGTAGGTAACATTACCAAAATCAATTACTTGATCTCAGGCAATAACAGATTTTTTTCATTTTTAAGTTTCTGACCGTTAGATTTTAAAGGACAAGGTACTTTTTGGTCTTATTTGGCCCTGCAAGTCCACAAAGTAATGAAACATTGCCTAATAGTCAATATCTTGCATTATTTCATTATTTTACTGTCATGTCATGCATGTAAAACTCATGAAAAAGGTATATTTTAAACAAAAAAAGCATTGTCTTATATCAAAGTCCATAAATTCATTATTTAATTCTGAAAATAGAATATAAATTGAAATATATTTGATAATCATCGATGATAGGTCCTAAATCATAATTTATTTCTGAAAATTTGAGAGCTTGAAATTGAAAAATATGGAATCACATTTATTCAATGGATAATTTACATATTTCATGTTCATCTTTTTAAAATAAAACTTACTAAATTAGATAAGCCTGCATCAGCCATATCAAATACAAGTGTGATTTCTGAATGTGGATCTTCATTATACTGTGTTTCTAGGTGGTAGGCAAAGAACCTCTTAATATCTGGTAAAACGCTGGCATCTTTCTTATGTTCTTTCACTCTCACAAATACTAAAGATAAAAGAATCAGTAAAACAAGACTTTTGTCTTTAGTGAAAGACTGACAATCCAAATTAACAATTTTGGCAAAGTGGTATTAGAGATTATTAAGGATCATAGATTTATTCTTACGAGGAAGCTCTTACCTGTTCTATAGTTTTGTTAAATTTCTGGCAAAATGTATTTGAATAGATGATTTGTTTACACAGGTGTTTATTGAGCTTCCTCTTTAATGCTCTACTTTCCTTATTATAGAAGTGGTGTAGATTTGATTAACATTTTAATGGATCATGATAATTATTTTCACATAAACTGCAGAGAAGAGTCTACTGAAAAAGCTCTGAGCATCCTCCAAACATGCTCAGCTTCCTCGTAAGAATAAATCTATGATCCCTTACATTAACTTTAATATAATAATTACCTATTTAAACATTTTGTCTTATCCAGATCTATATAATTCGGAATTTCTTACACATTTAATTTGTGATTTGATCTAGAATGAAAATTCAAGGGGACATAATTGAAATTAAGAATGGAAAAGAGAATATGTAAAAGAAACAACAACCCAACATTTTAGCAAAAACACTATCACTGCATATGAAATGGTTTTAATATTGTTTTTTTTAAGTTTAAGGTAACAAGAGCATATAAATATATTCTATCTTTTATTTCATTCATAACTATATTTTTTTTTTACCTTAGAAATAATTTCCCTTATATACAAGATAATTAAAAATTTTCTCCAAACATTAGTACATTTAAAGGGAACTATATAATTTTGAATTAAATGTCAAACACATATAAAAATCTAATTTCAAGAAAAATTCAAGAAAAAATCGTTCAAATATTTTTTGAAGTGTTGATCTTCCTGTTTGAGGATAATGAATTGATGTGTATGTAGAATAAAATGAAAACTAATGATAAAAGGCATCAAAGCATGATTTTGAAGACATAGTACACTTACACAACTTTTTACCATCTTTATCTACATTATGAAAATATATTGCACCTCTCTCCAAAGCCCATCGAGGAAATGATTCTTCTGTGGCATCTAAAAAATAAACATTTTATATAATAATAAGATGCAAGATACTTATATCATGACTTTGGAATAGAGACACAGCACAACAATCACATTTATATGTAATATACATGTACATGTAAAACTTATATTATATTGTTGTGAATAAGGAGAATAAATGAAAAATAAACATTATGTAGAAGGAGTAAAGGTAAGCTGTAAAAATAAGCATTCATCTTTAATTGTCAAATATTTTTTATTTTTTAAATTGGTTTGTAAATACAAGAGGATGTCGTTGTGTTATTTGAAAAACAAAAATAGTACACAGATGCCCCATTCCCACTATCATTTTCTATGTTCAGTGGACTGTGCAAATGTGGTAAAATCTCTAACTTGGCATTAAAATTAGAAAGATCATATCATGAGGAACATGTTTACTAAGTTACAAATTGATTTGACTTCAACTTCATCAAAAACTACCTTGACCAAAAACTTTAACCTGAAATGGGACGAATGAACGGACGGACGAACGTACAGACCCACAGACCAGAAAACATAATGCCCCTCTACTATCGTAGGTGGGCATAAAAAGAATATGATCAATATTGGAATGATCCAATAGTCATTCAAACAACATAATAAGCAATTAAAATACAATACTGTATTTTCAGAAATTATTGCGATGTTTTTATCATCGCGAAAAAAGCAACAGGGTTATAAAATTGCAAAAATTTAAACTTGCATTTTGAAATTTGTTATATGAATTAAACAGGAATTTTCTCAATATGGCAAAAATTGAAATCACATTTTAGTCCGAAATGACAAAATCACAATAATAAATGCACGCCATAATTTCTGAATCTACAGTAGAAAAATATATAAGTTCAATTTCAGATCAGCATATTTTTCCCATTATGATATATATGACAAGTTTCTGCTATCCTTTACTATCTGACAAATGTTCAGTGGGCCATAAGTTCACATGGTACATTGTATATTTATGTAATAATTTCAAGCTTACACAGGAATGATTCAACTCTAAAATCAGTCAGTGGCCCCCCAAAAAACATCAATATTTCTGGAACTGTTTTGACACTGATTTGGGCAAGGATATTTTTTCTTACTTTGTGGTTATAGTGTTTTAAAATTTGAGTAAGAAAGCTGTCAATTATCACATTTTATCAACAATGATTCAATTATGTTAATGTGTGGTAAAACAATTTTAGCAGTGAAATTATATTCATAATTGGTATGATATGGTAGGTAAATATAATGTCTAGTAAATTTATTATGTTGATAAGGCCATGGAAAATGAATTGTTGGTTTCCCCTAACATGGGAAAATTTTAACGACCCGGCAGCAGGCTTTTTTTTTTTTGTTACCATACATAATTTTATATCTATATGTTTTGTTTCTATAGTGAAACTATAAACTGGCATAATTTTTGCAATAAAATTTAATGACCCGGCGGTTAAAAAATGATCCGGTCGGGTTAGGGGAAACCATCAATTATTTTTCCATGGCCTAAGCCAGATATATGATGATATAATTTGTTTATCATCAACAATATTCATTACCTCTGATCCCACATTCTTTCCTCCATTTCAATGCTTCGTGTAATCTGTCTGCAGCCTCAGTTATAGGTTCTGTTTTCCTAATGAACTGTTGTACATATAAATCATTACTTTTTATATTGTCAATATCTCTTTGGTCATACAACTTCTTCTCCACAAAATCTGAAACTAAAAAAAAAGAATGACTGACCAATTGAATATGCAGTTACACCATTCTCCCAGATTAGAGGAAGGGTTGAGCCAAATTCTTTATGTGAGCTCTTTCATGAGCAACACAATGTCAGAGTGTCACATATGGAACAGTATCTGCTTACCCTTCTGAAGCACCTGATATCACCCCCAGTTTTTGGTGGCATTGGGGTCTGTTTTTCTCAGTCTTTAGTGTTTGTGGTGTTTTGTGTACTATAATATTAATTGTTTGATTTACAGTCGTTTTCTGTTTAGGCCATGATATTGTCAGTTTAATTTGGACTTATAAGTTTGAATATATGCCTTTGGTATCTTTTGCCTCTCTGTCAGTCTGTTATGTGTCGGTCCCAAGTCATGCAGGAGCCTTGAGTTTAGTGGTTGTCATTTATTCATGTCTGTCATATTTGTTTTCCTTCTTTGAACATGTTGAAATTAAATGTTTCACATTTTCCATGTCAGTTTTTTTTTACAGATATAACAATGTACGTTTGGGTTTATCTCATTGTTGAAGGTCTTTCCATACATTGCCATAGTACATGTATAATTTCTTACATCCACTTCAAATAATTTCTTATGGATAGTTGTTCCATTGGCATCATACCACATCTCCTCATTTTAACTGTACAATGTATCTTTTATGGATAGAAAATGTATGAATTTCGTAAACTGTTATGGTTTTCTTCGAGTTTATCATTTATTTCATCAATGTTCATCTTCATGGTTTTTTTTGCAAATTTCTATCAAATGTGTACATTGGTGTAACTGCAAATTTAAGCTCTTGCTAATTCAAAATTGTTGTAAGATTCTGCATAATACATGCTGGTTCCTCTCTGATGGGCTTTGAATTCACTAGGAAAAAGTTGGTACCAATTAGTTGTTTCCCTTTGTTGTTGTATTTTTCTGATTTGAATCAGCTGGCAATTGTTGAAATAAAATCATGACAATGTAACTTAGTAAATTTACTCACCACTGTATTTGCCATGAAAAGCTACTCTTAATTTGTCAGCTTCATTCTCTATGGCCTAAAAAATAATTAAATAGAAAATTGAGAATGGAAATATATATAAACAATATATGCAGGTAAGGGGAGGATTAACTCATTTTATTCTTAATAAAATAGGTCTATCACTACAGTGAGTACTCTTGAGCCTGTAAGTCAGTGAATGTCATTTGTTGCTGTACATCATATTTGCTCTTACATTTGTACTTCTTAACAGATGAGTGCTTAGCATAGAAGCAGCAAATACCAATTGTAAAGTCTTTGGATTGATTGACAACCCCCCCCCCCCCCACTCCACATGCCATAATTTCAATATGCAAACAGGGGTTTTATCATGTTTATGTGAAAGATGGCTCTCAGACAAAGTTCTGTAAAACCTTTAAAGGGCCTTTTTTCACTTCTTCACACTTATACAAATCTATAGCCATGGATGTTAAATGATTGTTTTGTTTTAAATTGTGGGAAAAAAAATTGCACTTTCAAAATTTCCATTTGGAAGCTTTCTGACATGTCTGACATTGGTGAAATAAGTACTCCAAATACAACATAGTGACAATTGGCAGGTATGGGAACCTCACTTTTCAGTAAGTATTTTAGGAATTATGTTCAAAAATTGGTACCGTTTATAGTGTAAACCTACCTTGAGACACAGGAGTTTAAAATCCTATCAATAACGAGGTAAAAATATGGACCATAATTTGGTATTAGGCCTTTGGTTTCTTTTTGTATCCTTTTTTATAAGTTCTAAAATTTTAACTTTTATTTTGTGGGTTGTGTTGGTGTTAGAATATTATGAATGGAACAATTGAGTTTTTCGAGAAAAAATTAATACATTTTGATTCACCGTTTACGTGACATGAAACCAAACAGGAAACCAATCTTTATTTTCTTTATTTTGCACAATATAATTCAAAAGGCATAAATAAACACCATTAATAGTGTTACTTGCTTCATGTTAATATTTAAAATCTATTTTCAATGTTATATTAAAGTTTTTTTTAAACCTGACAGGAAACCATAAGAAACCGAAAGCATTTTTTTAATTTAATTTTATTGCAAAATCTGCTTAAAATAATCTGAACAGTATACTTTTTCTTAAAATCCATCTTAAATGTAACAGTATTAAAAAAACTCCTAAATATGTGCTTGTTTTGGAAACAATCAGTACAATTTATTCAGAATTTTCCATATTTTCTTCATTGATACAGGATACCATAATCGTTGTATCTTGATGTTAAGCCAAAAAAATGTATTTATATTTGGTTTTGATATTCCAGTTATATACAATTTATTCCAAATCATTGGCAATGTAACATTCTTTAAATCCAGTAAAGAAAAAAACTTTTAACTTGGAACTAAAATCAATAAAGTACTTCCTTTCATTTTCAAGTCATGCATGGTAAAAGTTTACTTCTCCTTTGACAAGTTTATTGCGTTTCTGATAAGAGTTTGCAGAACATGAATAAAAAATATTAATTAAAAACTGTGACAAAGATGCCAACTTTGTACATTCCAAGTGTAACGGTATACATGTATTAACATGTATTTTTTATTAAATTATATTTATTCACCTAAAATATCCAGTAATATTTACTGCTGAAGTTAAATCAATCCAACGAGCATTGGTACAATGATAAGAGACGTAATTTCGATTGATTTTTCCAAGGACTCTTCACGTTATCGGGAAACGAAGTGTGTTCTAACGTCTGTCAAATATGAAATCGATTTTGTCAAGTCATTGGGCATTTATTTTCACACAGGATCGTATGTAACATTATGCACATAGGAAAAATAACAGACCACCGGCCCAATCTCTTTGACAATTGTATTTTCCTCTTTTAAACAAAACGAAACAAGTCTACAGATTATGTTTGCTAACATCCCGTTGGAAACAAAAACAATGTTAAGACCTAGTATTTCGTACATCCGGCCGTAATGGCGTTATCACATGTTAGTCACATGTTTCACGTATGACCGGAAATGATTAGAACTTAAGGACAAAAACAATTTTAATAAATAACTGGACTTCTGTTTCGTGTGAAATGTAAATCATAACGATAACGTCATTTTCTTACTTAATTATTACGAAGATCAAAACAAGAATGTCAATCATCTCTGATTTACCTGTTTGAACATCTCGCGAGAGTTCATATTTGCATATTGTTTTTAAGAATTCTATTACAACAAAGCAGATTACATCATCTAAAATTTGCGTTACGAAATCGGACACAAAAATCACGCCACTGTTCTTACATCTGCTACATAAATACTTATAGTTCTCTGCATTTTTCTTCTCACTATTCTTATTAGTCGATGTTCTTTGTTATTTGAAAGCAAAAGTTACGAATTTGCCGGTGACGATTATCTATAAATCAGTCAGCGTTATGCTCTTCGGAAGCAAAAAGAAGAAACGCGAGAAACGACACAAAAATACGGTTGTAGAATGTATTTCAATTTTTTTTCTAGGGAAGAGTAGCATACACTTGTATGTTGATAAAAATAATGGCATCTTTAGATGTAGTTACAACTTTTCTTACAGTAATTCACATTTTATCACTTTTCTATAGTTATAGGAAACGTAGTCAAAATAATTATGACGTCTTGAAAGGATATTATAATTTTTTTCTTTGACGCCTTACTTCGACGTTGATGTAAGGCGTCAAAGAAAAAAATTATAATAGCCTTTCAAGACGTCATAATTATTTGGACTATAGGAAACGGAGCCCAATAGCAAATTATGGTCCATATACCAAACTCGACTATTACAGTAAAGAGCTTCTCTTGAAAATATAACAAACTTGACCAGAGAAGCTCTTCTGTGATAGTTCGAGTTCAGTATATTTTTACCCCGTTATTGATAGGATTTCAAACTTCTGTGCTTAAGACCACCAAGGTGTAAATTTTATTGCAATTTTAGTCAATACACATGTCATTGCATGTACACTAGTCCAAATAATTATGACGTCTGGCAAGGCTATTTTTTTTTTTTTCTGGGACGCCTTCCTACGACGTTGTAGGAAGGCGTCCCAGAAAAATAATAAAATAGCCGTCCCAGACGTCATAATTATTTGGACTACATGTACACTGAGTCTGAACAGTTTTTTATGTCACAGAAATTATTGGCTATAGCTAGGTTTTCAGATCATTTTATATTTTATATGTTTGGGTTTTTTTGCGCTAGATATCTGAATTGGTGAAATTTCAGGCATTTGTGTTATGAAATGACACTGATGGACCGTGGACTGATCAGTTCTCGATCAGTTGATAAGAAACATTGTTTATTATGTATTTCGTGGTGTTTCATCACAACCTGACCAGCTTTTTTTCACTCACAGCCTTAACATTCAAAATGTTCTTTTCATTTCCTACATGAATAGTTTTTTACAAAGATAAAAAGATCATCATGCGAGGATTTCAAAATAAATATTTTTAAACCTTATCGCCATCCGCCATTGTTGTTGTCGTCTGCTGACCTCCAGGGACGATAACGCTCGTGTGATATTCGGCCCAAATGTAACTCGGACCGTATGTAAAACAGACAACTAAATCGGTCCTAATGAGTACTGGGACTGTCAATAAGTCAACAGGGAACGTACATAAAGTGAACTCGAACCTTATTATAAGGGGACTATAAGGACTATTTCGAGTTTCTGTAACTTTTAAGTTATTTTACAAGGATAGATTGTTGGCCTACTGCGCTCAATCCCCAACCTGGAGAAACAGAGAATCTTTACTCAAGGTTTCTTTCCTACAAAAATGTATATGTGCGTTTTTCAATAAAAGCGTGACTTTCAGACCTTAAAAAAAATGGAAAATCAACTTGTCTAAAATTTTATTTCAAGAGTTATTTTGATTACCCCTATTATAGACCTGTTTGTAAACAAAAAGGGCAAGGCTTAAAAATGCTCGGCTTTAAAATGATATTATTTTCAAAATTTGTGTACTGTTTCGTAGGGGACTTTTGTCCCCTACGAAACTGCTTCAGCACACATCTTATTGCAATTTTAAATGTCTCCTATAGACATTCCAGTTTGTTTACTCTAAATACTAGAAAAATCTAATTTTTTTCTGAATTGGAGAACCGGCATTTTTTTATCGATACAGATTAGACAGTACTTCACATACAACTCATGTTACGTAGTGGACATTTTGATGCGTTTCGTAGTTAACAAAACCGTTTCGTAGTTGACAAAACCGTTTCGTAGTGGACAAAACCGTTTCGTAGTGTCCTATTCTATGTTAATAAAAAAATACTAAAATTACATTGTCTTACCAACAATTTAACTGCCGATATAAAAGCATCACTTTTTTGAAAGACCCTAATGTTTATATCTCTTGCAAACAAAATTATGTACATTGATTTTATCAAAACTGTTTATTAACAAATTTTAATGACTTCGTTTCGTAGTGGACATTTTGTCAGAGACACACCTTCTGAAATAAAATTAAAAAAATCCTATGTTAAAAGCTGTTTATTAAAATATGTTGGCTCTAAACATACTTTTGAATTATTAAAGAACTTATATTAAGAAAAATAACATGTATTTTTACATTTTTTTACGATATTTTAGAGTATGAATGTTGAACAGGCGGTCTAGGGACATGCCATTTTTGCGGTTGTTTTGGACCATTCAGGAGTTATCAATCCCTCTAAAAAATAAACTGTTTCTTTGCTTAAAAATCAATGTATATACTGACTGCACAAAAAACACTTGCAAAGATCAAACACATTTTTTTTAAAAGTGACTGGGACCAGAAAACACGTTTTTATTGAAAAACGCCCATATATCCATTGCCGGCCAAGGCTGACCAGTCAAATCTACCCGGAATTTTATATCAGAGTTTTCTTCTCCTTTATGACTTGCCTTCAAAGGCTGACGACTTCCATCTAGCCGGCTATTAACCCATAGCTGGGGCAAGGTATCCACACGCCGATTGGTCTACACTCTTCATCTCTAGGGTCCTTGCTACTCCGAGATCCTCAACAGTTATAAGGTATGAGGGGGATAGGATTTTTATCAGGACTCCGGGATCAAGCTCGGGATTGCGGGATAGACTCTTTCGGGATCCGGGAATTCTTTTTTCGATTATCGGGATGTCGGGATTTAAAGTTTATAAAAAATCGGGACCTCGGGATTTCGTGTTTTTAAGCCCGGGATTTCGGGATAAGGACCCCTCTTAACCCCTAAACGTGACTGAAGGTATTGGCAAAAGTCTGGTTGGTTATATACGTATAGTTTACGTTTGCGGCTTGTGGCGTTTTTTTGTTTTTTTTTGAAGTTGTGCTCTGCATAGATTAAAATCTAATAATCTCTAAAAAAATCTAAAACACCGACTCAATCATAGAATGAGTCTTTGTCAGGGCTTTTTCGTAATAACAAACAAAAATTTTGCAAAAATTCGATATAGTACACCCTTTTAATTGAATAATCTGTACATTTAAGTTTGCACTGCATGCTATGATTTCAAACCACAGTCTAAATCTGTTGGGAACGTTGCCCTGAACGGGACGGTATGAAACCCGTACGTTCGTGAGGCGAAAGACTTTAATCTTAGCTACCAGATGTCCCTTTTCTGTCCTCTTCAGATGATTGACAAAAGGGGGTGTTAGTAATAACATTTAAAAAAAGAGCTTTATAATCATCCCATTTACATTTTATTAAACGTGTGTGGGTCCCACGTCAGGTACGTTGTCGTGAAAGGTCGTTTATCATATCTAAATTGTCAAGGACCTCTCATCTCCTTTTATTCACGCAGTACTTAATTTTCCATGTGCACTTATTGCTGACAAAAATATCATATAAATCGGATAGACTAAGCACTGCGAGTGTTTCTTTGTATCAAGTGTAGTGGATTGATTTGATTGTTTTTGCTTAACGTCCAGTGGCAAATATTCCATGCAAATTAAAGCCATTGTGTTAGAAATTCACCTCAAGTCTAGTTAAACATTAGCTTTTATTTGTATTTTTGTGAGAGAAGAAGAGAAAAAACACGAATGATAAAGAATTGCACACACGCACTTACGGGGCGCCGAATGGGACTCTTATGGTTTTGTACAAAATTCAATTTTGTCATAACAAAATCATTTTTGTCTTACAAAACTATGTGCTACAGACTTGTTTTGTGAGAACTTCAATTTTGTGATGACAAAATTCATTTGTGTAGACAAAATTCATTTTTGTCATTACAAAATTCATTTTTGTAGACAAAATTCATATTTGTCATGACAAAAGTCAATTTTGTCTAAAAGGTATGCAAATATAAACATATTTGCATACAAAATTGACTTTTGTTACCTGATATGGAAATTAAATCACAAAAGTCAATTGTGTGAGGTAAGATTCAATTTTGTTAGACAAAATTAACTTTTGTGAGACAAAATTCAATTTTGTCAATTTTGTTGAGACAAAAGTGAATTTTGTTAATTTTGATGAGACAAAAGTGAATTTTGTCAATTTTGTTGAGACAAAAATCAATTTTGTCAATTTTGTTGAGACAAAAGTCAATTTTGTTGAGACAAAAGTCAATTTTGTTAATTTTGTTGAGACAAAAGTCAATTTTGTCAATTTTGTTGAGACAAAAATCAATTTTGTCAATTTTGTTGAGACAAAAGTCAATTTTGTTAATTTTGTTGAGACAAAAGTCAATTTTGTCAATTTTGTTGAGACAAAAGTCAATTTTGTGCCGACAAAATTCATTTTTGTGACGACAAAATTCATTTTTGTGACGACAAAATTCATTTTTGTGACGACAAAATTCAATTTTGTAACAACAAAATTGACTTTTATGAGACAAAATTGAGTTTCGTGAGACAAAATTGACTTTCGTGAGACAAAAATCAATTTTGTTGAGACAAAATTCAATTTTGTCAATTTTTTTTGAGACAAAAGTCAATTTTGTCTCACATTGGTCAATTTTGTCTCACAAAAGTCAATTTTGTCAATTTTGTTGAGACAAAAGTCAATTTTGTCAATTTTGTTGAGACAAAAGTCAATTTTGTCAATTTTGTTGAGACAAAAGTCAATTTTGTGTAACAAAAGTCAATTTTGTGTAACAAAAGTCAATTTTGTGTAACAAAAGTCAATTTTGTGTAACAAAAGTCAATTTTGTGTAACAAAAGTCAATTTTGTGTAACAAAAGTCGATTTTGTATGCAAATTAGTTCACAGAAACCAAACTTAACTAATTTGAATACAAAATTCACTTTTGTCGCCCAATTTTCAAATTAGGTAACAAAATTCAATTCTGTGTAACAAAAATGTATTTTGTCAACACAAAAGTGACTTTTGTCCGCTGATAGATAATTTTGTATGACAAAATTTTAAATTAGTAGTATGATACAAATTTTGTTAAAATGAACTCATTTTTGTTGAACAAAAGTCACTTTTGTCCGTACAAAATTGAATTTTGAGTACAAAACCACATGAGTCCCATTCGGCGCCCCGTAGCACTTGCTTCAAATGTGTTTTCTAAAATAAAACCACTATGCAATCTTAAGCATTGATGACTATTTCGACTTAAGTTACAACAAAGTGGCATTTATTTGATAGCCAAATTATCTGATCCCGACTTGACTGTGATGAGAAAAGGCAACATATTACATGGTAGAGCACACTGGTTTCCGAAAAGTGGATCATAGTATAAGAACAGGTACTTCCGATTTGGGCAACAAGGCAAACACATCATACTTTCAAATATTTATTTCATTATTCACGTGAAACTTCCGTCACGGGTTCCACCGTCACCCTGTAACGTGGAGCCTTTCAATTTGTATCAATTCATTGCCCATTGTCTTTTACTTTTGCACAAAGTAACAGCTACTCGTAGGAACTACATTGTGTCTAAAATGTGTACTACTAGTTTTCTGCAGACACATACAGGGGTAAATTCAGTAAATAAACATACGTCATCAGGGACCGCCCATTTCGGGGAGAGCTTTCTGTATAACACTGAAGTTATATGCTCTTCTGATTGGCAGATAATGTTTGTAATAAATATTTTTGGTAGATGGATCAAAACTAGAGTTGAAAAAAAAAATATATGCTGAATGTACTAACTTTTTTCCCTTCAGGGTTGAAAAGTAATGGGGGTCAGTATAGGAATTCAGTGCGAATCTACATTGTTTGTAAACAAGGCCATGTGAATGCCCAAAAATGCCGCATGACCCTATGTTTTTATTGTTGCAAAAGATAGGGCTACATTTGTACTTTCATGAATGATATATGAAAGATTTTAATTTATAAAGGTAAATCAGGTATAAATTTATTCCCACACATAGATTAGCATTAAAGTCAATGGGAGATTTTTTTACTGAATTTACCCGTACATGTAAGCAAAAACTAAACGAAGAGACAAATGACCAAACAGAAAAGAAAAAAAAACCTCCGCCACGGCTTTCTGGATTAATTCTTTTTTCATATCAACAATAGTCAGACTATTTTTTTGAAACTCCACCACTTGCACGTGGACAGAAGTATTTTTTTTTTACACTGAGATTCTCCTAAAACAATACAACAAACAAAACACAGCGAATTTCATAACGTTCAGTTTTGAGTTGTTGGTTTGATTGATGTATACACTGCATCTCCTATGATTGATATGACTGTTTTATGCGTCAACAACGTTGTTGCTCATTTACTAAACAGTGAAGGTATTTCGCCTTTTATAGCTGATGTTTATCATTTGAAAATCCATTTCAAGGTATCCCCCTTTTCCTCATAAAATAATTTAAACCAAAACAATGCAAAAAGCAAAAAACACCAAAAAATTGTTTTCCAAACATTACCGTAACAAAACAAGCTTCGTCTTTCAGATGTAAGCATACGATGTAATGGGTTTGAAATCGTTATATACTACCCATTTTGTAAAGTTTCCTCAGAGAAGGTATTGGCAAAAATCTGGTTGGTTATATACGTATAGTATACGTTTGCGGCTTGTGGCGTTTTTCTTGTTTTTTGAAGTTGTGCTCTGCATAGATTAAAATATAATAATCTGTAAAAATCTAAAACACCGACTCAATCATAGAATGAGTCTTTGTCAGGGCTTTTTCGTAATAACAAACAAAAATTTTGCAAAAATTCGATATAGTACACCCTTTTAATTGAATAATCTATACATTTAAGTTTGCACTGCATGCTATGATTTCAAACCACAGTCTAAATCTGTTGGGAACGTTGCCCTGAACGGGACGGTATGAAACCGGTACGTTCGTGAGGCGAAAGACTTTAATCTTAGCTACCAGGTTTCCCTTTTCTGTCCTCTTCAGATGATTGACAAAAGGGGGGTGTTAGTAATAACATTTAAAAAAAGAGCTGTATAATCATCCCATTTACATTTTATTAAACGTGTGTGGGTCCCACGTCAGGTACGTTGTCGTGAAAGGTCGTTTATCATATCTAAATGGCTATGCCCCCCCTTTTTGCTCATTGTCAAGGACCTCTCATCTCCTTTTATTCACGCAGTACTTAATTTTCCATGTGCACTAATTGCTGACAAAAATATCATATAAATCGGATAGAATAAGCACTGCGAGTGTTTCTCTGCATCAAGTGTAGTGGATTGATTTGATTGTTTTTGCTTAACGTCCAGTGGCAAATATTCCATGCAAATTAAAGCCATTGTGTTAGAAATTCACCTCAAGTCTAGTTAAACATTAGCTTTTATTTGTATTTTTGTGAGAGAAGAAGAGAAAAAAACACGAATGATATAGAATTGCACACACGCACTTGCTTCAAATGTGTTTTCTAAAATAAAACCACTATGCAATCTTAAGCATTGATGACTATTTCGACTTAAGTTACAACAAAGTGGCATTTATTTGATAGCCAAATTATCTGATCCCGACTTGACTGTGATGAGAAAAGGCAACATATTACATGGTAGAGCACACTGGTTTCCGAAAAGTGGATCATAGTATAAGAACAGGTACTTCCGATTTGGGCAACAAGGCAAACACATCATACTTTCAAATATTTATTTCATTATTCACGTGAAACTTCCGTCACGGGTTCCACCGTCACCCTGTAACGTGGAGCCTTTCAATTTGTATCAATTCATTGCCCATTGTCTTTTACTTTTGCACAAAGTAACAGCTACTCGTAGGAACTACATTGTGTCTAAAATGTGTACTACTAGTTTTCTGCAGACACATACAGGGGTAAATTCAGTAAATAAACATACGTCATCAGGGACCGCCCATTTCGGGGAGAGCTTTCTGTATAACACTGAAGTTATATGCTCTTCTGATTGGCAGATAATGTTTGTAATAAATATTTTTGGTAGATGGATCAAAACTAGAGTTGAAAAAAAAAATATATGCTGAATGTACTAACTTTTTTCCCTTCAGGGTTGAAAAGTAATGGGGGTCAGTATAGGAATTCAGTGCGAATCTACATTGTTTGTAAACAAGGCCATGTGAATGCCCAAAAATGCCGCATGACCCTATGTTTTTATTGTTGCAAAAGATAGGGCTACATTTGTACTTTCATGAATGATATATGAAAGATTTTAATTTATAAAGGTAAATCAGGTATAAATTTATTCCCACACATAGATTAGCATTAAAGTCAATGGGAGATTTTTTTACTGAATTTACCCGTACATGTAAGCAAAAACTAAACGAAGAGACAAATGACCAAACAGAAAAGAAAAAAAAACCTCCGCCACGGCTTTCTGGATTAATTCTTTTTTCATATCAACAATAGTCAGACTATTTTTTTGAAACTCCACCACTTGCACGTGGACAGAAGTATTTTTTTTTTACACTGAGATTCTCCTAAAACAATACAACAAACAAAACACAGCGAATTTCATAACGTTCAGTTTTGAGTTGTTGGTTTGATTGATGTATACACTGCATCTCCTATGATTGATATGACTGTTTTATGCGTCAACAACGTTGTTGCTCATTTACTAAACAGTGAAGGTATTTCGCCTTTTATAGCTGATGTTTATCATTTGAAAATCCATTTCAAGGTATCCCCCTTTTCCTCATAAAATAATTTAAACCAAAACAATGCAAAAAGCAAAAAACACCAAAAAATTGTTTTCCAAACATTACCGTAACAAAACAAGCTTCGTCTTTCAGATGTAAGCATACGATGTAATGGGTTTGAAATCGTTATATACTACCCATTTTGTAAAGTTTCCTCAGAGAAGGTATTGGCAAAAATCTGGTTGGTTATATACGTATAGTATACGTTTGCGGCTTGTGGCGTTTTTCTTGTTTTTTGAAGTTGTGCTCTGCATAGATTAAAATATAATAATCTGTAAAAATCTAAAACACCGACTCAATCATAGAATGAGTCTTTGTCAGGGCTTTTTCGTAATAACAAACAAAAATTTTGCAAAAATTCGATATAGTACACCCTTTTAATTGAATAATCTATACATTTAAGTTTGCACTGCATGCTATGATTTCAAACCACAGTCTAAATCTGTTGGGAACGTTGCCCTGAACGGGACGGTATGAAACCGGTACGTTCGTGAGGCGAAAGACTTTAATCTTAGCTACCAGGTTTCCCTTTTCTGTCCTCTTCAGATGATTGACAAAAGGGGGGTGTTAGTAATAACATTTAAAAAAAGAGCTGTATAATCATCCCATTTACATTTTATTAAACGTGTGTGGGTCCCACGTCAGGTACGTTGTCGTGAAAGGTCGTTTATCATATCTAAATGGCTATGCCCCCCCTTTTTGCTCATTGTCAAGGACCTCTCATCTCCTTTTATTCACGCAGTACTTAATTTTCCATGTGCACTAATTGCTGACAAAAATATCATATAAATCGGATAGAATAAGCACTGCGAGTGTTTCTCTGCATCAAGTGTAGTGGATTGATTTGATTGTTTTTGCTTAACGTCCAGTGGCAAATATTCCATGCAAATTAAAGCCATTGTGTTAGAAATTCACCTCAAGTCTAGTTAAACATTAGCTTTTATTTGTATTTTTGTGAGAGAAGAAGAGAAAAAAACACGAATGATATAGAATTGCACACACGCACTTGCTTCAAATGTGTTTTCTAAAATAAAACCACTATGCAATCTTAAGCATTGATGACTATTTCGACTTAAGTTACAACAAAGTGGCATTTATTTGATAGCCAAATTATCTGATCCCGACTTGACTGTGATGAGAAAAGGCAACATATTACATGGTAGAGCACACTGGTTTCCGAAAAGTGGATCATAGTATAAGAACAGGTACTTCCGATTTGGGCAACAAGGCAAACACATCATACTTTCAAATATTTATTTCATTATTCACGTGAAACTTCCGTCACGGGTTCCACCGTCACCCTGTAACGTGGAGCCTTTCAATTTGTATCAATTCATTGCCCATTGTCTTTTACTTTTGCACAAAGTAACAGCTACTCGTAGGAACTACATTGTGTCTAAAATGTGTACTACTAGTTTTCTGCAGACACATACAGGGGTAAATTCAGTAAATAAACATACGTCATCAGGGACCGCCCATTTCGGGGAGAGCTTTCTGTATAACACTGAAGTTATATGCTCTTCTGATTGGCAGATAATGTTTGTAATAAATATTTTTGGTAGATGGATCAAAACTAGAGTTGAAAAAAAAAATATATGCTGAATGTACTAACTTTTTTCCCTTCAGGGTTGAAAAGTAATGGGGGTCAGTATAGGAATTCAGTGCGAATCTACATTGTTTGTAAACAAGGCCATGTGAATGCCCAAAAATGCCGCATGACCCTATGTTTTTATTGTTGCAAAAGATAGGGCTACATTTGTACTTTCATGAATGATATATGAAAGATTTTAATTTATAAAGGTAAATCAGGTATAAATTTATTCCCACACATAGATTAGCATTAAAGTCAATGGGAGATTTTTTTACTGAATTTACCCGTACATGTAAGCAAAAACTAAACGAAGAGACAAATGACCAAACAGAAAAGAAAAAAAAACCTCCGCCACGGCTTTCTGGATTAATTCTTTTTTCATATCAACAATAGTCAGACTATTTTTTTGAAACTCCACCACTTGCACGTGGACAGAAGTATTTTTTTTTTACACTGAGATTCTCCTAAAACAATACAACAAACAAAACACAGCGAATTTCATAACGTTCAGTTTTGAGTTGTTGGTTTGATTGATGTATACACTGCATCTCCTATGATTGATATGACTGTTTTATGCGTCAACAACGTTGTTGCTCATTTACTAAACAGTGAAGGTATTTCGCCTTTTATAGCTGATGTTTATCATTTGAAAATCCATTTCAAGGTATCCCCCTTTTCCTCATAAAATAATTTAAACCAAAACAATGCAAAAAGCAAAAAACACCAAAAAATTGTTTTCCAAACATTACCGTAACAAAACAAGCTTCGTCTTTCAGATGTAAGCATACGATGTAATGGGTTTGAAATCGTTATATACTACCCATTTTGTAAAGTTTCCTCAGAGAAGGTATTGGCAAAAATCTGGTTGGTTATATACGTATAGTATACGTTTGCGGCTTGTGGCGTTTTTCTTGTTTTTTGAAGTTGTGCTCTGCATAGATTAAAATATAATAATCTGTAAAAATCTAAAACACCGACTCAATCATAGAATGAGTCTTTGTCAGGGCTTTTTCGTAATAACAAACAAAAATTTTGCAAAAATTCGATATAGTACACCCTTTTAATTGAATAATCTATACATTTAAGTTTGCACTGCATGCTATGATTTCAAACCACAGTCTAAATCTGTTGGGAACGTTGCCCTGAACGGGACGGTATGAAACCGGTACGTTCGTGAGGCGAAAGACTTTAATCTTAGCTACCAGGTTTCCCTTTTCTGTCCTCTTCAGATGATTGACAAAAGGGGGGTGTTAGTAATAACATTTAAAAAAAGAGCTGTATAATCATCCCATTTACATTTTATTAAACGTGTGTGGGTCCCACGTCAGGTACGTTGTCGTGAAAGGTCGTTTATCATATCTAAATGGCTATGCCCCCCCTTTTTGCTCATTGTCAAGGACCTCTCATCTCCTTTTATTCACGCAGTACTTAATTTTCCATGTGCACTAATTGCTGACAAAAATATCATATAAATCGGATAGAATAAGCACTGCGAGTGTTTCTCTGCATCAAGTGTAGTGGATTGATTTGATTGTTTTTGCTTAACGTCCAGTGGCAAATATTCCATGCAAATTAAAGCCATTGTGTTAGAAATTCACCTCAAGTCTAGTTAAACATTAGCTTTTATTTGTATTTTTGTGAGAGAAGAAGAGAAAAAAACACGAATGATATAGAATTGCACACACGCACTTGCTTCAAATGTGTTTTCTAAAATAAAACCACTATGCAATCTTAAGCATTGATGACTATTTCGACTTAAGTTACAACAAAGTGGCATTTATTTGATAGCCAAATTATCTGATCCCGACTTGACTGTGATGAGAAAAGGCAACATATTACATGGTAGAGCACACTGGTTTCCGAAAAGTGGATCATAGTATAAGAACAGGTACTTCCGATTTGGGCAACAAGGCAAACACATCATACTTTCAAATATTTATTTCATTATTCACGTGAAACTTCCGTCACGGGTTCCACCGTCACCCTGTAACGTGGAGCCTTTCAATTTGTATCAATTCATTGCCCATTGTCTTTTACTTTTGCACAAAGTAACAGCTACTCGTAGGAACTACATTGTGTCTAAAATGTGTACTACTAGTTTTCTGCAGACACATACAGGGGTAAATTCAGTAAATAAACATACGTCATCAGGGACCGCCCATTTCGGGGAGAGCTTTCTGTATAACACTGAAGTTATATGCTCTTCTGATTGGCAGATAATGTTTGTAATAAATATTTTTGGTAGATGGATCAAAACTAGAGTTGAAAAAAAAAATATATGCTGAATGTACTAACTTTTTTCCCTTCAGGGTTGAAAAGTAATGGGGGTCAGTATAGGAATTCAGTGCGAATCTACATTGTTTGTAAACAAGGCCATGTGAATGCCCAAAAATGCCGCATGACCCTATGTTTTTATTGTTGCAAAAGATAGGGCTACATTTGTACTTTCATGAATGATATATGAAAGATTTTAATTTATAAAGGTAAATCAGGTATAAATTTATTCCCACACATAGATTAGCATTAAAGTCAATGGGAGATTTTTTTACTGAATTTACCCGTACATGTAAGCAAAAACTAAACGAAGAGACAAATGACCAAACAGAAAAGAAAAAAAAACCTCCGCCACGGCTTTCTGGATTAATTCTTTTTTCATATCAACAATAGTCAGACTATTTTTTTGAAACTCCACCACTTGCACGTGGACAGAAGTATTTTTTTTTTACACTGAGATTCTCCTAAAACAATACAACAAACAAAACACAGCGAATTTCATAACGTTCAGTTTTGAGTTGTTGGTTTGATTGATGTATACACTGCATCTCCTATGATTGATATGACTGTTTTATGCGTCAACAACGTTGTTGCTCATTTACTAAACAGTGAAGGTATTTCGCCTTTTATAGCTGATGTTTATCATTTGAAAATCCATTTCAAGGTATCCCCCTTTTCCTCATAAAATAATTTAAACCAAAACAATGCAAAAAGCAAAAAACACCAAAAAATTGTTTTCCAAACATTACCGTAACAAAACAAGCTTCGTCTTTCAGATGTAAGCATACGATGTAATGGGTTTGAAATCGTTATATACTACCCATTTTGTAAAGTTTCCTCAGAGAAGGTATTGGCAAAAATCTGGTTGGTTATATACGTATAGTATACGTTTGCGGCTTGTGGCGTTTTTCTTGTTTTTTGAAGTTGTGCTCTGCATAGATTAAAATATAATAATCTGTAAAAATCTAAAACACCGACTCAATCATAGAATGAGTCTTTGTCAGGGCTTTTTCGTAATAACAAACAAAAATTTTGCAAAAATTCGATATAGTACACCCTTTTAATTGAATAATCTATACATTTAAGTTTGCACTGCATGCTATGATTTCAAACCACAGTCTAAATCTGTTGGGAACGTTGCCCTGAACGGGACGGTATGAAACCGGTACGTTCGTGAGGCGAAAGACTTTAATCTTAGCTACCAGGTTTCCCTTTTCTGTCCTCTTCAGATGATTGACAAAAGGGGGGTGTTAGTAATAACATTTAAAAAAAGAGCTGTATAATCATCCCATTTACATTTTATTAAACGTGTGTGGGTCCCACGTCAGGTACGTTGTCGTGAAAGGTCGTTTATCATATCTAAATGGCTATGCCCCCCCTTTTTGCTCATTGTCAAGGACCTCTCATCTCCTTTTATTCACGCAGTACTTAATTTTCCATGTGCACTAATTGCTGACAAAAATATCATATAAATCGGATAGAATAAGCACTGCGAGTGTTTCTCTGCATCAAGTGTAGTGGATTGATTTGATTGTTTTTGCTTAACGTCCAGTGGCAAATATTCCATGCAAATTAAAGCCATTGTGTTAGAAATTCACCTCAAGTCTAGTTAAACATTAGCTTTTATTTGTATTTTTGTGAGAGAAGAAGAGAAAAAAACACGAATGATATAGAATTGCACACACGCACTTGCTTCAAATGTGTTTTCTAAAATAAAACCACTATGCAATCTTAAGCATTGATGACTATTTCGACTTAAGTTACAACAAAGTGGCATTTATTTGATAGCCAAATTATCTGATCCCGACTTGACTGTGATGAGAAAAGGCAACATATTACATGGTAGAGCACACTGGTTTCCGAAAAGTGGATCATAGTATAAGAACAGGTACTTCCGATTTGGGCAACAAGGCAAACACATCATACTTTCAAATATTTATTTCATTATTCACGTGAAACTTCCGTCACGGGTTCCACCGTCACCCTGTAACGTGGAGCCTTTCAATTTGTATCAATTCATTGCCCATTGTCTTTTACTTTTGCACAAAGTAACAGCTACTCGTAGGAACTACATTGTGTCTAAAATGTGTACTACTAGTTTTCTGCAGACACATACAGGGGTAAATTCAGTAAATAAACATACGTCATCAGGGACCGCCCATTTCGGGGAGAGCTTTCTGTATAACACTGAAGTTATATGCTCTTCTGATTGGCAGATAATGTTTGTAATAAATATTTTTGGTAGATGGATCAAAACTAGAGTTGAAAAAAAAAATATATGCTGAATGTACTAACTTTTTTCCCTTCAGGGTTGAAAAGTAATGGGGGTCAGTATAGGAATTCAGTGCGAATCTACATTGTTTGTAAACAAGGCCATGTGAATGCCCAAAAATGCCGCATGACCCTATGTTTTTATTGTTGCAAAAGATAGGGCTACATTTGTACTTTCATGAATGATATATGAAAGATTTTAATTTATAAAGGTAAATCAGGTATAAATTTATTCCCACACATAGATTAGCATTAAAGTCAATGGGAGATTTTTTTACTGAATTTACCCGTACATGTAAGCAAAAACTAAACGAAGAGACAAATGACCAAACAGAAAAGAAAAAAAAAACCTCCGCCACGGCTTTCTGGATTAATTCTTTTTTCATATCAACAATAGTCAGACTATTTTTTTGAAACTCCACCACTTGCACGTGGACAGAAGTATTTTTTTTTTACACTGAGATTCTCCTAAAACAATACAACAAACAAAACACAGCGAATTTCATAACGTTCAGTTTTGAGTTGTTGGTTTGATTGATGTATACACTGCATCTCCTATGATTGATATGACTGTTTTATGCGTCAACAACGTTGTTGCTCATTTACTAAACAGTGAAGGTATTTCGCCTTTTATAGCTGATGTTTATCATTTGAAAATCCATTTCAAGGTATCCCCCTTTTCCTCATAAAATAATTTAAACCAAAACAATGCAAAAAGCAAAAAACACCAAAAAATTGTTTTCCAAACATTACCGTAACAAAACAAGCTTCGTCTTTCAGATGTAAGCATACGATGTAATGGGTTTGAAATCGTTATATACTACCCATTTTGTAAAGTTTCCTCAGAGAAGGTATTGGCAAAAATCTGGTTGGTTATATACGTATAGTATACGTTTGCGGCTTGTGGCGTTTTTCTTGTTTTTTGAAGTTGTGCTCTGCATAGATTAAAATATAATAATCTGTAAAAATCTAAAACACCGACTCAATCATAGAATGAGTCTTTGTCAGGGCTTTTTCGTAATAACAAACAAAAATTTTGCAAAAATTCGATATAGTACACCCTTTTAATTGAATAATCTATACATTTAAGTTTGCACTGCATGCTATGATTTCAAACCACAGTCTAAATCTGTTGGGAACGTTGCCCTGAACGGGACGGTATGAAACCGGTACGTTCGTGAGGCGAAAGACTTTAATCTTAGCTACCAGGTTTCCCTTTTCTGTCCTCTTCAGATGATTGACAAAAGGGGGGTGTTAGTAATAACATTTAAAAAAAGAGCTGTATAATCATCCCATTTACATTTTATTAAACGTGTGTGGGTCCCACGTCAGGTACGTTGTCGTGAAAGGTCGTTTATCATATCTAAATGGCTATGCCCCCCCTTTTTGCTCATTGTCAAGGACCTCTCATCTCCTTTTATTCACGCAGTACTTAATTTTCCATGTGCACTAATTGCTGACAAAAATATCATATAAATCGGATAGAATAAGCACTGCGAGTGTTTCTCTGCATCAAGTGTAGTGGATTGATTTGATTGTTTTTGCTTAACGTCCAGTGGCAAATATTCCATGCAAATTAAAGCCATTGTGTTAGAAATTCACCTCAAGTCTAGTTAAACATTAGCTTTTATTTGTATTTTTGTGAGAGAAGAAGAGAAAAAAACACGAATGATATAGAATTGCACACACGCACTTGCTTCAAATGTGTTTTCTAAAATAAAACCACTATGCAATCTTAAGCATTGATGACTATTTCGACTTAAGTTACAACAAAGTGGCATTTATTTGATAGCCAAATTATCTGATCCCGACTTGACTGTGATGAGAAAAGGCAACATATTACATGGTAGAGCACACTGGTTTCCGAAAAGTGGATCATAGTATAAGAACAGGTACTTCCGATTTGGGCAACAAGGCAAACACATCATACTTTCAAATATTTATTTCATTATTCACGTGAAACTTCCGTCACGGGTTCCACCGTCACCCTGTAACGTGGAGCCTTTCAATTTGTATCAATTCATTGCCCATTGTCTTTTACTTTTGCACAAAGTAACAGCTACTCGTAGGAACTACATTGTGTCTAAAATGTGTACTACTAGTTTTCTGCAGACACATACAGGGGTAAATTCAGTAAATAAACATACGTCATCAGGGACCGCCCATTTCGGGGAGAGCTTTCTGTATAACACTGAAGTTATATGCTCTTCTGATTGGCAGATAATGTTTGTAATAAATATTTTTGGTAGATGGATCAAAACTAGAGTTGAAAAAAAAAATATATGCTGAATGTACTAACTTTTTTCCCTTCAGGGTTGAAAAGTAATGGGGGTCAGTATAGGAATTCAGTGCGAATCTACATTGTTTGTAAACAAGGCCATGTGAATGCCCAAAAATGCCGCATGACCCTATGTTTTTATTGTTGCAAAAGATAGGGCTACATTTGTACTTTCATGAATGATATATGAAAGATTTTAATTTATAAAGGTAAATCAGGTATAAATTTATTCCCACACATAGATTAGCATTAAAGTCAATGGGAGATTTTTTTACTGAATTTACCCGTACATGTAAGCAAAAACTAAACGAAGAGACAAATGACCAAACAGAAAAGAAAAAAAAACCTCCGCCACGGCTTTCTGGATTAATTCTTTTTTCATATCAACAATAGTCAGACTATTTTTTTGAAACTCCACCACTTGCACGTGGACAGAAGTATTTTTTTTTTACACTGAGATTCTCCTAAAACAATACAACAAACAAAACACAGCGAATTTCATAACGTTCAGTTTTGAGTTGTTGGTTTGATTGATGTATACACTGCATCTCCTATGATTGATATGACTGTTTTATGCGTCAACAACGTTGTTGCTCATTTACTAAACAGTGAAGGTATTTCGCCTTTTATAGCTGATGTTTATCATTTGAAAATCCATTTCAAGGTATCCCCCTTTTCCTCATAAAATAATTTAAACCAAAACAATGCAAAAAGCAAAAAACACCAAAAAATTGTTTTCCAAACATTACCGTAACAAAACAAGCTTCGTCTTTCAGATGTAAGCATACGATGTAATGGGTTTGAAATCGTTATATACTACCCATTTTGTAAAGTTTCCTCAGAGAAGGTATTGGCAAAAATCTGGTTGGTTATATACGTATAGTATACGTTTGCGGCTTGTGGCGTTTTTCTTGTTTTTTGAAGTTGTGCTCTGCATAGATTAAAATATAATAATCTGTAAAAATCTAAAACACCGACTCAATCATAGAATGAGTCTTTGTCAGGGCTTTTTCGTAATAACAAACAAAAATTTTGCAAAAATTCGATATAGTACACCCTTTTAATTGAATAATCTATACATTTAAGTTTGCACTGCATGCTATGATTTCAAACCACAGTCTAAATCTGTTGGGAACGTTGCCCTGAACGGGACGGTATGAAACCGGTACGTTCGTGAGGCGAAAGACTTTAATCTTAGCTACCAGGTTTCCCTTTTCTGTCCTCTTCAGATGATTGACAAAAGGGGGGTGTTAGTAATAACATTTAAAAAAAGAGCTGTATAATCATCCCATTTACATTTTATTAAACGTGTGTGGGTCCCACGTCAGGTACGTTGTCGTGAAAGGTCGTTTATCATATCTAAATGGCTATGCCCCCCCTTTTTGCTCATTGTCAAGGACCTCTCTTCTCCTTTTATTCACGCAGTACTTAATTTTCCATGTGCACTAATTGCTGACAAAAATATCATATAAATCGGATAGAATAAGCACTGCGAGTGTTTCTCTGCATCAAGTGTAGTGGATTGATTTGATTGTTTTTGCTTAACGTCCAGTGGCAAATATTCCATGCAAATTAAAGCCATTGTGTTAGAAATTCACCTCAAGTCTAGTTAAACATTAGCTTTTATTTGTATTTTTGTGAGAGAAGAAGAGAAAAAAACACGAATGATATAGAATTGCACACACGCACTTGCTTCAAATGTGTTTTCTAAAATAAAACCACTATGCAATCTTAAGCATTGATGACTATTTCGACTTAAGTTACAACAAAGTGGCATTTATTTGATAGCCAAATTATCTGATCCCGACTTGACTGTGATGAGAAAAGGCAACATATTACATGGTAGAGCACACTGGTTTCCGAAAAGTGGATCATAGTATAAGAACAGGTACTTCCGATTTGGGCAACAAGGCAAACACATCATACTTTCAAATATTTATTTCATTATTCACGTGAAACTTCCGTCACGGGTTCCACCGTCACCCTGTAACGTGGAGCCTTTCAATTTGTATCAATTCATTGCCCATTGTCTTTTACTTTTGCACAAAGTAACAGCTACTCGTAGGAACTACATTGTGTCTAAAATGTGTACTACTAGTTTTCTGCAGACACATACAGGGGTAAATTCAGTAAATAAACATACGTCATCAGGGACCGCCCATTTCGGGGAGAGCTTTCTGTATAACACTGAAGTTATATGCTCTTCTGATTGGCAGATAATGTTTGTAATAAATATTTTTGGTAGATGGATCAAAACTAGAGTTGAAAAAAAAAATATATGCTGAATGTACTAACTTTTTTCCCTTCAGGGTTGAAAAGTAATGGGGGTCAGTATAGGAATTCAGTGCGAATCTACATTGTTTGTAAACAAGGCCATGTGAATGCCCAAAAATGCCGCATGACCCTATGTTTTTATTGTTGCAAAAGATAGGGCTACATTTGTACTTTCATGAATGATATATGAAAGATTTTAATTTATAAAGGTAAATCAGGTATAAATTTATTCCCACACATAGATTAGCATTAAAGTCAATGGGAGATTTTTTTACTGAATTTACCCGTACATGTAAGCAAAAACTAAACGAAGAGACAAATGACCAAACAGAAAAGAAAAAAAAACCTCCGCCACGGCTTTCTGGATTAATTCTTTTTTCATATCAACAATAGTCAGACTATTTTTTTGAAACTCCACCACTTGCACGTGGACAGAAGTATTTTTTTTTTACACTGAGATTCTCCTAAAACAATACAACAAACAAAACACAGCGAATTTCATAACGTTCAGTTTTGAGTTGTTGGTTTGATTGATGTATACACTGCATCTCCTATGATTGATATGACTGTTTTATGCGTCAACAACGTTGTTGCTCATTTACTAAACAGTGAAGGTATTTCGCCTTTTATAGCTGATGTTTATCATTTGAAAATCCATTTCAAGGTATCCCCCTTTTCCTCATAAAATAATTTAAACCAAAACAATGCAAAAAGCAAAAAACACCAAAAAATTGTTTTCCAAACATTACCGTAACAAAACAAGCTTCGTCTTTCAGATGTAAGCATACGATGTAATGGGTTTGAAATCGTTATATACTACCCATTTTGTAAAGTTTCCTCAGAGAAGGTATTGGCAAAAATCTGGTTGGTTGTATACTATACACGTTTGCGGCTTGTGGCGTTTTTCTTGTTTTTTGAAGTTGTGCTCTGCATAGATTAAAATATAATAATCTGTAAAAATCTAAAACACCGACTCAATCATAGAATGAGTCTTTGTCAGGGCTTTTTCGTAATAACAAACAAAATTTTGGAAAAATTCGATATAGTACACCCTTTTAATTGAATAATCTATACATTTAAGTTTGCACTGCATGCTATGATTTCAAACCACAGTCTAAATCTGTTGGGAACGTTGCCCTGAACGGGACGGTATGAAACCGGTACGTTCGTGAGGCGAAAGACTTTAATCTTAGCTACCAGGTTTCCCTTTTCTGTCCTCTTCAGATGATTGACAAAAGGGGGGTGTTAGTAATAACATTTAAAAAAAGAGCTGTATAATCATCCCATTTACATTTTATTAAACGTGTGTGGGTCCCACGTCAGGTACGTTGTCGTGAAAGGTCGTTTATCATATCTAAATGGCTATGCCCCCCCTTTTTGCTCATTGTCAAGGACCTCTCTTCTCCTTTTATTCACGCAGTACTTAATTTTCCATGTGCACTAATTGCTGACAAAAATATCATATAAATCGGATAGAATAAGCACTGCGAGTGTTTCTCTGCATCAAGTGTAGTGGATTGATTTGATTGTTTTTGCTTAACGTCCAGTGGCAAATATTCCATGCAAATTAAAGCCATTGTGTTAGAAATTCACCTCAAGTCTAGTTAAACATTAGCTTTTATTTGTATTATTGTGAGAGAAGAAGAGAAAAAAACACGAATGATATAGAATTGCACACACGCACTTGCTTCAAATGTGTTTTCTAAAATAAAACCACTATGCAATCTTAAGCATTGATGACTATTTCGACTTAAGTTACAACAAAGTGGCATTTATTTGATAGCCAAATTATCTGATCCCGACTTGACTGTGATGAGAAAAGGCAACATATTACATGGTAGAGCACACTGGTTTCCGAAAAGTGGATCATAGTATAAGAACAGGTACTTCCGATTTGGGCAACAAGGCAAACACATCATACTTTCAAATATTTATTTCATTATTCACGTGAAACTTCCGTCACGGGTTCCACCGTCACCCTGTAACGTGGAGCCTTTCAATTTGTATCAATTCATTGCCCATTGTCTTTTACTTTTGCACAAAGTAACAGCTACTCGTAGGAACTACATTGTGTCTAAAATGTGTACTACTAGTTTTCTGCAGACACATACAGGGGTAAATTCAGTAAATAAACATACGTCATCAGGGACCGCCCATTTCGGGGAGAGCTTTCTGTATAACACTGAAGTTATATGCTCTTCTGATTGGCAGATAATGTTTGTAATAAATATTTTTGGTAGATGGATCAAAACTAGAGTTGAAAAAAAAAATATATGCTGAATGTACTAACTTTTTTCCCTTCAGGGTTGAAAAGTAATGGGGGTCAGTATAGGAATTCAGTGCGAATCTACATTGTTTGTAAACAAGGCCATGTGAATGCCCAAAAATGCCGCATGACCCTATGTTTTTATTGTTGCAAAAGATAGGGCTACATTTGTACTTTCATGAATGATATATGAAAGATTTTAATTTATAAAGGTAAATCAGGTATAAATTTATTCCCACACATAGATTAGCATTAAAGTCAATGGGAGATTTTTTTACTGAATTTACCCGTACATGTAAGCAAAAACTAAACGAAGAGACAAATGACCAAACAGAAAAGAAAAAAAAACCTCCGCCACGGCTTTCTGGATTAATTCTTTTTTCATATCAACAATAGTCAGACTATTTTTTTGAAACTCCACCACTTGCACGTGGACAGAAGTATTTTTTTTTTACACTGAGATTCTCCTAAAACAATACAACAAACAAAACACAGCGAATTTCATAACGTTCAGTTTTGAGTTGTTGGTTTGATTGATGTATACACTGCATCTCCTATGATTGATATGACTGTTTTATGCGTCAACAACGTTGTTGCTCATTTACTAAACAGTGAAGGTATTTCGCCTTTTATAGCTGATGTTTATCATTTGAAAATCCATTTCAAGGTATCCCCCTTTTCCTCATAAAATAATTTAAACCAAAACAATGCAAAAAGCAAAAAACACCAAAAAATTGTTTTCCAAACATTACCGTAACAAAACAAGCTTCGTCTTTCAGATGTAAGCATACGATGTAATGGGTTTGAAATCGTTATATACTACCCATTTTGTAAAGTTTCCTCAGAGAAGGTATTGGCAAAAATCTGGTTGGTTATATACGTATAGTATACGTTTGCGGCTTGTGGCGTTTTTCTTGTTTTTTGAAGTTGTGCTCTGCATAGATTAAAATATAATAATCTGTAAAAATCTAAAACACCGACTCAATCATAGAATGAGTCTTTGTCAGGGCTTTTTCGTAATAACAAACAAAATTTTGGAAAAATTCGATATAGTACACCCTTTTAATTGAATAATCTATACATTTAAGTTTGCACTGCATGCTATGATTTCAAACCACAGTCTAAATCTGTTGGGAACGTTGCCCTGAACGGGACGGTATGAAACCGGTACGTTCGTGAGGCGAAAGACTTTAATCTTAGCTACCAGGTTTCCCTTTTCTGTCCTCTTCAGATGATTGACAAAAGGGGGGTGTTAGTAATAACATTTAAAAAAAGAGCTGTATAATCATCCCATTTACATTTTATTAAACGTGTGTGGGTCCCACGTCAGGTACGTTGTCGTGAAAGGTCGTTTATCATATCTAAATGGCTATGCCCCCCCTTTTTGCTCATTGTCAAGGACCTCTCTTCTCCTTTTATTCACGCAGTACTTAATTTTCCATGTGCACTAATTGCTGACAAAAATATCATATAAATCGGATAGAATAAGCACTGCGAGTGTTTCTCTGCATCAAGTGTAGTGGATTGATTTGATTGTTTTTGCTTAACGTCCAGTGGCAAATATTCCATGCAAATTAAAGCCATTGTGTTAGAAATTCACCTCAAGTCTAGTTAAACATTAGCTTTTATTTGTATTTTTGTGAGAGAAGAAGAGAAAAAAACACGAATGATATAGAATTGCACACACGCACTTGCTTCAAATGTGTTTTCTAAAATAAAACCACTATGCAATCTTAAGCATTGATGACTATTTCGACTTAAGTTACAACAAAGTGGCATTTATTTGATAGCCAAATTATCTGATCCCGACTTGACTGTGATGAGAAAAGGCAACATATTACATGGTAGAGCACACTGGTTTCCGAAAAGTGGATCATAGTATAAGAACAGGTACTTCCGATTTGGGCAACAAGGCAAACACATCATACTTTCAAATATTTATTTCATTATTCACGTGAAACTTCCGTCACGGGTTCCACCGTCACCCTGTAACGTGGAGCCTTTCAATTTGTATCAATTCATTGCCCATTGTCTTTTACTTTTGCACAAAGTAACAGCTACTCGTAGGAACTACATTGTGTCTAAAATGTGTACTACTAGTTTTCTGCAGACACATACAGGGGTAAATTCAGTAAATAAACATACGTCATCAGGGACCGCCCATTTCGGGGAGAGCTTTCTGTATAACACTGAAGTTATATGCTCTTCTGATTGGCAGATAATGTTTGTAATAAATATTTTTGGTAGATGGATCAAAACTAGAGTTGAAAAAAAAAATATATGCTGAATGTACTAACTTTTTTCCCTTCAGGGTTGAAAAGTAATGGGGGTCAGTATAGGAATTCAGTGCGAATCTACATTGTTTGTAAACAAGGCCATGTGAATGCCCAAAAATGCCGCATGACCCTATGTTTTTATTGTTGCAAAAGATAGGGCTACATTTGTACTTTCATGAATGATATATGAAAGATTTTAATTTATAAAGGTAAATCAGGTATAAATTTATTCCCACACATAGATTAGCATTAAAGTCAATGGGAGATTTTTTTACTGAATTTACCCGTACATGTAAGCAAAAACTAAACGAAGAGACAAATGACCAAACAGAAAAGAAAAAAAAACCTCCGCCACGGCTTTCTGGATTAATTCTTTTTTCATATCAACAATAGTCAGACTATTTTTTTGAAACTCCACCACTTGCACGTGGACAGAAGTAATTTTTTTTTACACTGAGATTCTCCTAAAACAATACAACAAACAAAACACAGCGAATTTCATAACGTTCAGTTTTGAGTTGTTGGTTTGATTGATGTATACACTGCATCTCCTATGATTGATATGACTGTTTTATGCGTCAACAACGTTGTTGCTCATTTACTAAACAGTGAAGGTATTTCGCCTTTTATAGCTGATGTTTATCATTTGAAAATCCATTTCAAGGTATCCCCCTTTTCCTCATAAAATAATTTAAACCAAAACAATGCAAAAAGCAAAAAACACCAAAAAATTGTTTTCCAAACATTACCGTAACAAAACAAGCTTCGTCTTTCAGATGTAAGCATACGATGTAATGGGTTTGAAATCGTTATATACTACCCATTTTGTAAAGTTTCCTCAGAGAAGGTATTGGCAAAAATCTGGTTGGTTATATACGTATAGTATACGTTTGCGGCTTGTGGCGTTTTTCTTGTTTTTTGAAGTTGTGCTCTGCATAGATTAAAATATAATAATCTGTAAAAATCTAAAACACCGACTCAATCATAGAATGAGTCTTTGTCAGGGCTTTTTCGTAATAACAAACAAAATTTTGGAAAAATTCGATATAGTACACCCTTTTAATTGAATAATCTATACATTTAAGTTTGCACTGCATGCTATGATTTCAAACCACAGTCTAAATCTGTTGGGAACGTTGCCCTGAACGGGACGGTATGAAACCGGTACGTTCGTGAGGCGAAAGACTTTAATCTTAGCTACCAGGTTTCCCTTTTCTGTCCTCTTCAGATGATTGACAAAAGGGGGGTGTTAGTAATAACATTTAAAAAAAGAGCTGTATAATCATCCCATTTACATTTTATTAAACGTGTGTGGGTCCCACGTCAGGTACGTTGTCGTGAAAGGTCGTTTATCATATCTAAATGGCTATGCCCCCCCTTTTTGCTCATTGTCAAGGACCTCTCTTCTCCTTTTATTCACGCAGTACTTAATTTTCCATGTGCACTAATTGCTGACAAAAATATCATATAAATCGGATAGAATAAGCACTGCGAGTGTTTCTCTGCATCAAGTGTAGTGGATTGATTTGATTGTTTTTGCTTAACGTCCAGTGGCAAATATTCCATGCAAATTAAAGCCATTGTGTTAGAAATTCACCTCAAGTCTAGTTAAACATTAGCTTTTATTTGTATTTTTGTGAGAGAAGAAGAGAAAAAAACACGAATGATATAGAATTGCACACACGCACTTGCTTCAAATGTGTTTTCTAAAATAAAACCACTATGCAATCTTAAGCATTGATGACTATTTCGACTTAAGTTACAACAAAGTGGCATTTATTTGATAGCCAAATTATCTGATCCCGACTTGACTGTGATGAGAAAAGGCAACATATTACATGGTAGAGCACACTGGTTTCCGAAAAGTGGATCATAGTATAAGAACAGGTACTTCCGATTTGGGCAACAAGGCAAACACATCATACTTTCAAATATTTATTTCATTATTCACGTGAAACTTCCGTCACGGGTTCCACCGTCACCCTGTAACGTGGAGCCTTTCAATTTGTATCAATTCATTGCCCATTGTCTTTTACTTTTGCACAAAGTAACAGCTACTCGTAGGAACTACATTGTGTCTAAAATGTGTACTACTAGTTTTCTGCAGACACATACAGGGGTAAATTCAGTAAATAAACATACGTCATCAGGGACCGCCCATTTCGGGGAGAGCTTTCTGTATAACACTGAAGTTATATGCTCTTCTGATTGGCAGATAATGTTTGTAATAAATATTTTTGGTAGATGGATCAAAACTAGAGTTGAAAAAAAAAATATATGCTGAATGTACTAACTTTTTTCCCTTCAGGGTTGAAAAGTAATGGGGGTCAGTATAGGAATTCAGTGCGAATCTACATTGTTTGTAAACAAGGCCATGTGAATGCCCAAAAATGCCGCATGACCCTATGTTTTTATTGTTGCAAAAGATAGGGCTACATTTGTACTTTCATGAATGATATATGAAAGATTTTAATTTATAAAGGTAAATCAGGTATAAATTTATTCCCACACATAGATTAGCATTAAAGTCAATGGGAGATTTTTTTACTGAATTTACCCGTACATGTAAGCAAAAACTAAACGAAGAGACAAATGACCAAACAGAAAAGAAAAAAAAACCTCCGCCACGGCTTTCTGGATTAATTCTTTTTTCATATCAACAATAGTCAGACTATTTTTTTGAAACTCCACCACTTGCACGTGGACAGAAGTATTTTTTTTTTACACTGAGATTCTCCTAAAACAATACAACAAACAAAACACAGCGAATTTCATAACGTTCAGTTTTGAGTTGTTGGTTTGATTGATGTATACACTGCATCTCCTATGATTGATATGACTGTTTTATGCGTCAACAACGTTGTTGCTCATTTACTAAACAGTGAAGGTATTTCGCCTTTTATAGCTGATGTTTATCATTTGAAAATCCATTTCAAGGTATCCCCCTTTTCCTCATAAAATAATTTAAACCAAAACAATGCAAAAAGCAAAAAACACCAAAAAATTGTTTTCCAAACTTTACCGTAACAAAACAAGCTTCGTCTTTCAGATGTAAGCATACGATGTAATGGGTTTGAAATCGTTATATACTACCCATTTTGTAAAGTTTCCTCAGAGAAGGTATTGGCAAAAATCTGGTTGGTTATATACGTATAGTATACGTTTGCGGCTTGTGGCGTTTTTCTTGTTTTTTGAAGTTGTGCTCTGCATAGATTAAAATATAATAATCTGTAAAAATCTAAAACACCGACTCAATCATAGAATGAGTCTTTGTCAGGGCTTTTTCGTAATAACAAACAAAAATTTTGCAAAAATTCGATATAGTACACCCTTTTAATTGAATAATCTATACATTTAAGTTTGCACTGCATGCTATGATTTCAAACCACAGTCTAAATCTGTTGGGAACGTTGCCCTGAACGGGACGGTATGAAACCGGTACGTTCGTGAGGCGAAAGACTTTAATCTTAGCTACCAGGTTTCCCTTTTCTGTCCTCTTCAGATGATTGACAAAAGGGGGGTGTTAGTAATAACATTTAAAAAAAGAGCTGTATAATCATCCCATTTACATTTTATTAAACGTGTGTGGGTCCCACGTCAGGTACGTTGTCGTGAAAGGTCGTTTATCATATCTAAATGGCTATGCCCCCCCTTTTTGCTCATTGTCAAGGACCTCTCATCTCCTTTTATTCACGCAGTACTTAATTTTCCATGTGCACTAATTGCTGACAAAAATATCATATAAATCGGATAGAATAAGCACTGCGAGTGTTTCTCTGCATCAAGTGTAGTGGATTGATTTGATTGTTTTTGCTTAACGTCCAGTGGCAAATATTCCATGCAAATTAAAGCCATTGTGTTAGAAATTCACCTCAAGTCTAGTTAAACATTAGCTTTTATTTGTATTTTTGTGAGAGAAGAAGAGAAAAAAACACGAATGATATAGAATTGCACACACGCACTTGCTTCAAATGTGTTTTCTAAAATAAAACCACTATGCAATCTTAAGCATTGATGACTATTTCGACTTAAGTTACAACAAAGTGGCATTTATTTGATAGCCAAATTATCTGATCCCGACTTGACTGTGATGAGAAAAGGCAACATATTACATGGTAGAGCACACTGGTTTCCGAAAAGTGGATCATAGTATAAGAACAGGTACTTCCGATTTGGGCAACAAGGCAAACACATCATACTTTCAAATATTTATTTCATTATTCACGTGAAACTTCCGTCACGGGTTCCACCGTCACCCTGTAACGTGGAGCCTTTCAATTTGTATCAATTCATTGCCCATTGTCTTTTACTTTTGCACAAAGTAACAGCTACTCGTAGGAACTACATTGTGTCTAAAATGTGTACTACTAGTTTTCTGCAGACACATACAGGGGTAAATTCAGTAAATAAACATACGTCATCAGGGACCGCCCATTTCGGGGAGAGCTTTCTGTATAACACTGAAGTTATATGCTCTTCTGATTGGCAGATAATGTTTGTAATAAATATTTTTGGTAGATGGATCAAAACTAGAGTTGAAAAAAAAAATATATGCTGAATGTACTAACTTTTTTCCCTTCAGGGTTGAAAAGTAATGGGGGTCAGTATAGGAATTCAGTGCGAATCTACATTGTTTGTAAACAAGGCCATGTGAATGCCCAAAAATGCCGCATGACCCTATGTTTTTATTGTTGCAAAAGATAGGGCTACATTTGTACTTTCATGAATGATATATGAAAGATTTTAATTTATAAAGGTAAATCAGGTATAAATTTATTCCCACACATAGATTAGCATTAAAGTCAATGGGAGATTTTTTTACTGAATTTACCCGTACATGTAAGCAAAAACTAAACGAAGAGACAAATGACCAAACAGAAAAGAAAAAAAAACCTCCGCCACGGCTTTCTGGATTAATTCTTTTTTCATATCAACAATAGTCAGACTATTTTTTTGAAACTCCACCACTTGCACGTGGACAGAAGTATTTTTTTTTTACACTGAGATTCTCCTAAAACAATACAACAAACAAAACACAGCGAATTTCATAACGTTCAGTTTTGAGTTGTTGGTTTGATTGATGTATACACTGCATCTCCTATGATTGATATGACTGTTTTATGCGTCAACAACGTTGTTGCTCATTTACTAAACAGTGAAGGTATTTCGCCTTTTATAGCTGATGTTTATCATTTGAAAATCCATTTCAAGGTATCCCCCTTTTCCTCATAAAATAATTTAAACCAAAACAATGCAAAAAGCAAAAAACACCAAAAAATTGTTTTCCAAACATTACCGTAACAAAACAAGCTTCGTCTTTCAGATGTAAGCATACGATGTAATGGGTTTGAAATCGTTATATACTACCCATTTTGTAAAGTTTCCTCAGAGAAGGTATTGGCAAAAATCTGGTTGGTTATATACGTATAGTATACGTTTGCGGCTTGTGGCGTTTTTCTTGTTTTTTGAAGTTGTGCTCTGCATAGATTAAAATATAATAATCTGTAAAAATCTAAAACACCGACTCAATCATAGAATGAGTCTTTGTCAGGGCTTTTTCGTAATAACAAACAAAATTTTGGAAAAATTCGATATAGTACACCCTTTTAATTGAATAATCTATACATTTAAGTTTGCACTGCATGCTATGATTTCAAACCACAGTCTAAATCTGTTGGGAACGTTGCCCTGAACGGGACGGTATGAAACCGGTACGTTCGTGAGGCGAAAGACTTTAATCTTAGCTACCAGGTTTCCCTTTTCTGTCCTCTTCAGATGATTGACAAAAGGGGGGTGTTAGTAATAACATTTAAAAAAAGAGCTGTATAATCATCCCATTTACATTTTATTAAACGTGTGTGGGTCCCACGTCAGGTACGTTGTCGTGAAAGGTCGTTTATCATATCTAAATGGCTATGCCCCCCCTTTTTGCTCATTGTCAAGGACCTCTCTTCTCCTTTTATTCACGCAGTACTTAATTTTCCATGTGCACTAATTGCTGACAAAAATATCATATAAATCGGATAGAATAAGCACTGCGAGTGTTTCTCTGCATCAAGTGTAGTGGATTGATTTGATTGTTTTTGCTTAACGTCCAGTGGCAAATATTCCATGCAAATTAAAGCCATTGTGTTAGAAATTCACCTCAAGTCTAGTTAAACATTAGCTTTTATTTGTATTTTTGTGAGAGAAGAAGAGAAAAAAACACGAATGATATAGAATTGCACACACGCACTTGCTTCAAATGTGTTTTCTAAAATAAAACCACTATGCAATCTTAAGCATTGATGACTATTTCGACTTAAGTTACAACAAAGTGGCATTTATTTGATAGCCAAATTATCTGATCCCGACTTGACTGTGATGAGAAAAGGCAACATATTACATGGTTGAGCACACTGGTTTCCGAAAAGTGGATCATAGTATAAGAACAGGTACTTCCGATTTGGGCAACAAGGCAAACACATCATACTTTCAAATATTTATTTCATTATTCACGTGAAACTTCCGTCACGGGTTCCACCGTCACCCTGTAACGTGGAGCCTTTCAATTTGTATCAATTCATTGCCCATTGTCTTTTACTTTTGCACAAAGTAACAGCTACTCGTAGGAACTACATTGTGTCTAAAATGTGTACTACTAGTTTTCTGCAGACACATACAGGGGTAAATTCAGTAAATAAACATACGTCATCAGGGACCGCCCATTTCGGGGAGAGCTTTCTGTATAACACTGAAGTTATATGCTCTTCTGATTGGCAGATAATGTTTGTAATAAATATTTTTGGTAGATGGATCAAAACTAGAGTTGAAAAAAAAAATATATGCTGAATGTACTAACTTTTTTCCCTTCAGGGTTGAAAAGTAATGGGGGTCAGTATAGGAATTCAGTGCGAATCTACATTGTTTGTAAACAAGGCCATGTGAATGCCCAAAAATGCCGCATGACCCTATGTTTTTATTGTTGCAAAAGATAGGGCTACATTTGTACTTTCATGAATGATATATGAAAGATTTTAATTTATAAAGGTAAATCAGGTATAAATTTATTCCCACACATAGATTAGCATTAAAGTCAATGGGAGATTTTTTTACTGAATTTACCCGTACATGTAAGCAAAAACTAAACGAAGAGACAAATGACCAAACAGAAAAGAAAAAAAAACCTCCGCCACGGCTTTCTGGATTAATTCTTTTTTCATATCAACAATAGTCAGACTATTTTTTTGAAACTCCACCACTTGCACGTGGACAGAAGTATTTTTTTTTTACACTGAGATTCTCCTAAAACAATACAACAAACAAAACACAGCGAATTTCATAACGTTCAGTTTTGAGTTGTTGGTTTGATTGATGTATACACTGCATCTCCTATGATTGATATGACTGTTTTATGCGTCAACAACGTTGTTGCTCATTTACTAAACAGTGAAGGTATTTCGCCTTTTATAGCTGATGTTTATCATTTGAAAATCCATTTCAAGGTATCCCCCTTTTCCTCATAAAATAATTTAAACCAAAACAATGCAAAAAGCAAAAAACACCAAAAAATTGTTTTCCAAACTTTACCGTAACAAAACAAGCTTCGTCTTTCAGATGTAAGCATACGATGTAATGGGTTTGAAATCGTTATATACTACCCATTTTGTAAAGTTTCCTCAGAGAAGGTATTGGCAAAAATCTGGTTGGTTATATACGTATAGTATACGTTTGCGGCTTGTGGCGTTTTTCTTGTTTTTTGAAGTTGTGCTCTGCATAGATTAAAATATAATAATCTGTAAAAATCTAAAACACCGACTCAATCATAGAATGAGTCTTTGTCAGGGCTTTTTCGTAATAACAAACAAAAATTTTGCAAAAATTCGATATAGTACACCCTTTTAATTGAATAATCTATACATTTAAGTTTGCACTGCATGCTATGATTTCAAACCACAGTCTAAATCTGTTGGGAACGTTGCCCTGAACGGGACGGTATGAAACCGGTACGTTCGTGAGGCGAAAGACTTTAATCTTAGCTACCAGGTTTCCCTTTTCTGTCCTCTTCAGATGATTGACAAAAGGGGGGTGTTAGTAATAACATTTAAAAAAAGAGCTGTATAATCATCCCATTTACATTTTATTAAACGTGTGTGGGTCCCACGTCAGGTACGTTGTCGTGAAAGGTCGTTTATCATATCTAAATGGCTATGCCCCCCCTTTTTGCTCATTGTCAAGGACCTCTCATCTCCTTTTATTCACGCAGTACTTAATTTTCCATGTGCACTAATTGCTGACAAAAATATCATATAAATCGGATAGAATAAGCACTGCGAGTGTTTCTCTGCATCAAGTGTAGTGGATTGATTTGATTGTTTTTGCTTAACGTCCAGTGGCAAATATTCCATGCAAATTAAAGCCATTGTGTTAGAAATTCACCTCAAGTCTAGTTAAACATTAGCTTTTATTTGTATTTTTGTGAGAGAAGAAGAGAAAAAAACACGAATGATATAGAATTGCACACACGCACTTGCTTCAAATGTGTTTTCTAAAATAAAACCACTATGCAATCTTAAGCATTGATGACTATTTCGACTTAAGTTACAACAAAGTGGCATTTATTTGATAGCCAAATTATCTGATCCCGACTTGACTGTGATGAGAAAAGGCAACATATTACATGGTAGAGCACACTGGTTTCCGAAAAGTGGATCATAGTATAAGAACAGGTACTTCCGATTTGGGCAACAAGGCAAACACATCATACTTTCAAATATTTATTTCATTATTCACGTGAAACTTCCGTCACGGGTTCCACCGTCACCCTGTAACGTGGAGCCTTTCAATTTGTATCAATTCATTGCCCATTGTCTTTTACTTTTGCACAAAGTAACAGCTACTCGTAGGAACTACATTGTGTCTAAAATGTGTACTACTAGTTTTCTGCAGACACATACAGGGGTAAATTCAGTAAATAAACATACGTCATCAGGGACCGCCCATTTCGGGGAGAGCTTTCTGTATAACACTGAAGTTATATGCTCTTCTGATTGGCAGATAATGTTTGTAATAAATATTTTTGGTAGATGGATCAAAACTAGAGTTGAAAAAAAAAATATATGCTGAATGTACTAACTTTTTTCCCTTCAGGGTTGAAAAGTAATGGGGGTCAGTATAGGAATTCAGTGCGAATCTACATTGTTTGTAAACAAGGCCATGTGAATGCCCAAAAATGCCGCATGACCCTATGTTTTTATTGTTGCAAAAGATAGGGCTACATTTGTACTTTCATGAATGATATATGAAAGATTTTAATTTATAAAGGTAAATCAGGTATAAATTTATTCCCACACATAGATTAGCATTAAAGTCAATGGGAGATTTTTTTACTGAATTTACCCGTACATGTAAGCAAAAACTAAACGAAGAGACAAATGACCAAACAGAAAAGAAAAAAAAACCTCCGCCACGGCTTTCTGGATTAATTCTTTTTTCATATCAACAATAGTCAGACTATTTTTTTGAAACTCCACCACTTGCACGTGGACAGAAGTATTTTTTTTTTACACTGAGATTCTCCTAAAACAATACAACAAACAAAACACAGCGAATTTCATAACGTTCAGTTTTGAGTTGTTGGTTTGATTGATGTATACACTGCATCTCCTATGATTGATATGACTGTTTTATGCGTCAACAACGTTGTTGCTCATTTACTAAACAGTGAAGGTATTTCGCCTTTTATAGCTGATGTTTATCATTTGAAAATCCATTTCAAGGTATCCCCCTTTTCCTCATAAAATAATTTAAACCAAAACAATGCAAAAAGCAAAAAACACCAAAAAATTGTTTTCCAAACTTTACCGTAACAAAACAAGCTTCGTCTTTCAGATGTAAGCATACGATGTAATGGGTTTGAAATCGTTATATACTACCCATTTTGTAAAGTTTCCTCAGAGAAGGTATTGGCAAAAATCTGGTTGGTTATATACGTATAGTATACGTTTGCGGCTTGTGGCGTTTTTCTTGTTTTTTGAAGTTGTGCTCTGCATAGATTAAAATATAATAATCTGTAAAAATCTAAAACACCGACTCAATCATAGAATGAGTCTTTGTCAGGGCTTTTTCGTAATAACAAACAAAAATTTTGCAAAAATTCGATATAGTACACCCTTTTAATTGAATAATCTATACATTTAAGTTTGCACTGCATGCTATGATTTCAAACCACAGTCTAAATCTGTTGGGAACGTTGCCCTGAACGGGACGGTATGAAACCGGTACGTTCGTGAGGCGAAAGACTTTAATCTTAGCTACCAGGTTTCCCTTTTCTGTCCTCTTCAGATGATTGACAAAAGGGGGGTGTTAGTAATAACATTTAAAAAAAGAGCTGTATAATCATCCCATTTACATTTTATTAAACGTGTGTGGGTCCCACGTCAGGTACGTTGTCGTGAAAGGTCGTTTATCATATCTAAATGGCTATGCCCCCCCTTTTTGCTCATTGTCAAGGACCTCTCATCTCCTTTTATTCACGCAGTACTTAATTTTCCATGTGCACTAATTGCTGACAAAAATATCATATAAATCGGATAGAATAAGCACTGCGAGTGTTTCTCTGCATCAAGTGTAGTGGATTGATTTGATTGTTTTTGCTTAACGTCCAGTGGCAAATATTCCATGCAAATTAAAGCCATTGTGTTAGAAATTCACCTCAAGTCTAGTTAAACATTAGCTTTTATTTGTATTTTTGTGAGAGAAGAAGAGAAAAAAACACGAATGATATAGAATTGCACACACGCACTTGCTTCAAATGTGTTTTCTAAAATAAAACCACTATGCAATCTTAAGCATTGATGACTATTTCGACTTAAGTTACAACAAAGTGGCATTTATTTGATAGCCAAATTATCTGATCCCGACTTGACTGTGATGAGAAAAGGCAACATATTACATGGTAGAGCACACTGGTTTCCGAAAAGTGGATCATAGTATAAGAACAGGTACTTCCGATTTGGGCAACAAGGCAAACACATCATACTTTCAAATATTTATTTCATTATTCACGTGAAACTTCCGTCACGGGTTCCACCGTCACCCTGTAACGTGGAGCCTTTCAATTTGTATCAATTCATTGCCCATTGTCTTTTACTTTTGCACAAAGTAACAGCTACTCGTAGGAACTACATTGTGTCTAAAATGTGTACTACTAGTTTTCTGCAGACACATACAGGGGTAAATTCAGTAAATAAACATACGTCATCAGGGACCGCCCATTTCGGGGAGAGCTTTCTGTATAACACTGAAGTTATATGCTCTTCTGATTGGCAGATAATGTTTGTAATAAATATTTTTGGTAGATGGATCAAAACTAGAGTTGAAAAAAAAAATATATGCTGAATGTACTAACTTTTTTCCCTTCAGGGTTGAAAAGTAATGGGGGTCAGTATAGGAATTCAGTGCGAATCTACATTGTTTGTAAACAAGGCCATGTGAATGCCCAAAAATGCCGCATGACCCTATGTTTTTATTGTTGCAAAAGATAGGGCTACATTTGTACTTTCATGAATGATATATGAAAGATTTTAATTTATAAAGGTAAATCAGGTATAAATTTATTCCCACACATAGATTAGCATTAAAGTCAATGGGAGATTTTTTTACTGAATTTACCCGTACATGTAAGCAAAAACTAAACGAAGAGACAAATGACCAAACAGAAAAGAAAAAAAAACCTCCGCCACGGCTTTCTGGATTAATTCTTTTTTCATATCAACAATAGTCAGACTATTTTTTTGAAACTCCACCACTTGCACGTGGACAGAAGTATTTTTTTTTTACACTGAGATTCTCCTAAAACAATACAACAAACAAAACACAGCGAATTTCATAACGTTCAGTTTTGAGTTGTTGGTTTGATTGATGTATACACTGCATCTCCTATGATTGATATGACTGTTTTATGCGTCAACAACGTTGTTGCTCATTTACTAAACAGTGAAGGTATTTCGCCTTTTATAGCTGATGTTTATCATTTGAAAATCCATTTCAAGGTATCCCCCTTTTCCTCATAAAATAATTTAAACCAAAACAATGCAAAAAGCAAAAAACACCAAAAAATTGTTTTCCAAACTTTACCGTAACAAAACAAGCTTCGTCTTTCAGATGTAAGCATACGATGTAATGGGTTTGAAATCGTTATATACTACCCATTTTGTAAAGTTTCCTCAGAGAAGGTATTGGCAAAAATCTGGTTGGTTATATACGTATAGTATACGTTTGCGGCTTGTGGCGTTTTTCTTGTTTTTTGAAGTTGTGCTCTGCATAGATTAAAATATAATAATCTGTAAAAATCTAAAACACCGACTCAATCATAGAATGAGTCTTTGTCAGGGCTTTTTCGTAATAACAAACAAAAATTTTGCAAAAATTCGATATAGTACACCCTTTTAATTGAATAATCTATACATTTAAGTTTGCACTGCATGCTATGATTTCAAACCACAGTCTAAATCTGTTGGGAACGTTGCCCTGAACGGGACGGTATGAAACCGGTACGTTCGTGAGGCGAAAGACTTTAATCTTAGCTACCAGGTTTCCCTTTTCTGTCCTCTTCAGATGATTGACAAAAGGGGGGTGTTAGTAATAACATTTAAAAAAAGAGCTGTATAATCATCCCATTTACATTTTATTAAACGTGTGTGGGTCCCACGTCAGGTACGTTGTCGTGAAAGGTCGTTTATCATATCTAAATGGCTATGCCCCCCCTTTTTGCTCATTGTCAAGGACCTCTCATCTCCTTTTATTCACGCAGTACTTAATTTTCCATGTGCACTAATTGCTGACAAAAATATCATATAAATCGGATAGAATAAGCACTGCGAGTGTTTCTCTGCATCAAGTGTAGTGGATTGATTTGATTGTTTTTGCTTAACGTCCAGTGGCAAATATTCCATGCAAATTAAAGCCATTGTGTTAGAAATTCACCTCAAGTCTAGTTAAACATTAGCTTTTATTTGTATTTTTGTGAGAGAAGAAGAGAAAAAAACACGAATGATATAGAATTGCACACACGCACTTGCTTCAAATGTGTTTTCTAAAATAAAACCACTATGCAATCTTAAGCATTGATGACTATTTCGACTTAAGTTACAACAAAGTGGCATTTATTTGATAGCCAAATTATCTGATCCCGACTTGACTGTGATGAGAAAAGGCAACATATTACATGGTAGAGCACACTGGTTTCCGAAAAGTGGATCATAGTATAAGAACAGGTACTTCCGATTTGGGCAACAAGGCAAACACATCATACTTTCAAATATTTATTTCATTATTCACGTGAAACTTCCGTCACGGGTTCCACCGTCACCCTGTAACGTGGAGCCTTTCAATTTGTATCAATTCATTGCCCATTGTCTTTTACTTTTGCACAAAGTAACAGCTACTCGTAGGAACTACATTGTGTCTAAAATGTGTACTACTAGTTTTCTGCAGACACATACAGGGGTAAATTCAGTAAATAAACATACGTCATCAGGGACCGCCCATTTCGGGGAGAGCTTTCTGTATAACACTGAAGTTATATGCTCTTCTGATTGGCAGATAATGTTTGTAATAAATATTTTTGGTAGATGGATCAAAACTAGAGTTGAAAAAAAAAATATATGCTGAATGTACTAACTTTTTTCCCTTCAGGGTTGAAAAGTAATGGGGGTCAGTATAGGAATTCAGTGCGAATCTACATTGTTTGTAAACAAGGCCATGTGAATGCCCAAAAATGCCGCATGACCCTATGTTTTTATTGTTGCAAAAGATAGGGCTACATTTGTACTTTCATGAATGATATATGAAAGATTTTAATTTATAAAGGTAAATCAGGTATAAATTTATTCCCACACATAGATTAGCATTAAAGTCAATGGGAGATTTTTTTACTGAATTTACCCGTACATGTAAGCAAAAACTAAACGAAGAGACAAATGACCAAACAGAAAAGAAAAAAAAACCTCCGCCACGGCTTTCTGGATTAATTCTTTTTTCATATCAACAATAGTCAGACTATTTTTTTGAAACTCCACCACTTGCACGTGGACAGAAGTATTTTTTTTTTACACTGAGATTCTCCTAAAACAATACAACAAACAAAACACAGCGAATTTCATAACGTTCAGTTTTGAGTTGTTGGTTTGATTGATGTATACACTGCATCTCCTATGATTGATATGACTGTTTTATGCGTCAACAACGTTGTTGCTCATTTACTAAACAGTGAAGGTATTTCGCCTTTTATAGCTGATGTTTATCATTTGAAAATCCATTTCAAGGTATCCCCCTTTTCCTCATAAAATAATTTAAACCAAAACAATGCAAAAAGCAAAAAACACCAAAAAATTGTTTTCCAAACATTACCGTAACAAAACAAGCTTCGTCTTTCAGATGTAAGCATACGATGTAATGGGTTTGAAATCGTTATATACTACCCATTTTGTAAAGTTTCCTCAGAGAAGGTATTGGCAAAAATCTGGTTGGTTATATACGTATAGTATACGTTTGCGGCTTGTGGCGTTTTTCTTGTTTTTTGAAGTTGTGCTCTGCATAGATTAAAATATAATAATCTGTAAAAATCTAAAACACCGACTCAATCATAGAATGAGTCTTTGTCAGGGCTTTTTCGTAATAACAAACAAAAATTTTGCAAAAATTCGATATAGTACACCCTTTTAATTGAATAATCTATACATTTAAGTTTGCACTGCATGCTATGATTTCAAACCACAGTCTAAATCTGTTGGGAACGTTGCCCTGAACGGGACGGTATGAAACCGGTACGTTCGTGAGGCGAAAGACTTTAATCTTAGCTACCAGGTTTCCCTTTTCTGTCCTCTTCAGATGATTGACAAAAGGGGGGTGTTAGTAATAACATTTAAAAAAAGAGCTGTATAATCATCCCATTTACATTTTATTAAACGTGTGTGGGTCCCACGTCAGGTACGTTGTCGTGAAAGGTCGTTTATCATATCTAAATGGCTATGCCCCCCCTTTTTGCTCATTGTCAAGGACCTCTCATCTCCTTTTATTCACGCAGTACTTAATTTTCCATGTGCACTAATTGCTGACAAAAATATCATATAAATCGGATAGAATAAGCACTGCGAGTGTTTCTCTGCATCAAGTGTAGTGGATTGATTTGATTGTTTTTGCTTAACGTCCAGTGGCAAATATTCCATGCAAATTAAAGCCATTGTGTTAGAAATTCACCTCAAGTCTAGTTAAACATTAGCTTTTATTTGTATTTTTGTGAGAGAAGAAGAGAAAAAAACACGAATGATATAGAATTGCACACACGCACTTGCTTCAAATGTGTTTTCTAAAATAAAACCACTATGCAATCTTAAGCATTGATGACTATTTCGACTTAAGTTACAACAAAGTGGCATTTATTTGATAGCCAAATTATCTGATCCCGACTTGACTGTGATGAGAAAAGGCAACATATTACATGGTAGAGCACACTGGTTTCCGAAAAGTGGATCATAGTATAAGAACAGGTACTTCCGATTTGGGCAACAAGGCAAACACATCATACTTTCAAATATTTATTTCATTATTCACGTGAAACTTCCGTCACGGGTTCCACCGTCACCCTGTAACGTGGAGCCTTTCAATTTGTATCAATTCATTGCCCATTGTCTTTTACTTTTGCACAAAGTAACAGCTACTCGTAGGAACTACATTGTGTCTAAAATGTGTACTACTAGTTTTCTGCAGACACATACAGGGGTAAATTCAGTAAATAAACATACGTCATCAGGGACCGCCCATTTCGGGGAGAGCTTTCTGTATAACACTGAAGTTATATGCTCTTCTGATTGGCAGATAATGTTTGTAATAAATATTTTTGGTAGATGGATCAAAACTAGAGTTGAAAAAAAAAAATATATGCTGAATGTACTAACTTTTTTCCCTTCAGGGTTGAAAAGTAATGGGGGTCAGTATAGGAATTCAGTGCGAATCTACATTGTTTGTAAACAAGGCCATGTGAATGCCCAAAAATGCCGCATGACCCTATGTTTTTATTGTTGCAAAAGATAGGGCTACATTTGTACTTTCATGAATGATATATGAAAGATTTTAATTTATAAAGGTAAATCAGGTATAAATTTATTCCCACACATAGATTAGCATTAAAGTCAATGGGAGATTTTTTTACTGAATTTACCCGTACATGTAAGCAAAAACTAAACGAAGAGACAAATGACCAAACAGAAAAGAAAAAAAAACCTCCGCCACGGCTTTCTGGATTAATTCTTTTTTCATATCAACAATAGTCAGACTATTTTTTTGAAACTCCACCACTTGCACGTGGACAGAAGTATTTTTTTTTTACACTGAGATTCTCCTAAAACAATACAACAAACAAAACACAGCGAATTTCATAACGTTCAGTTTTGAGTTGTTGGTTTGATTGATGTATACACTGCATCTCCTATGATTGATATGACTGTTTTATGCGTCAACAACGTTGTTGCTCATTTACTAAACAGTGAAGGTATTTCGCCTTTTATAGCTGATGTTTATCATTTGAAAATCCATTTCAAGGTATCCCCCTTTTCCTCATAAAATAATTTAAACCAAAACAATGCAAAAAGCAAAAAACACCAAAAAATTGTTTTCCAAACATTACCGTAACAAAACAAGCTTCGTCTTTCAGATGTAAGCATACGATGTAATGGGTTTGAAATCGTTATATACTACCCATTTTGTAAAGTTTCCTCAGAGAAGGTATTGGCAAAAATCTGGTTGGTTATATACGTATAGTATACGTTTGCGGCTTGTGGCGTTTTTCTTGTTTTTTGAAGTTGTGCTCTGCGTAGATTAAAATATAATAATCTGTAAAAATCTAAAACACCGACTCAATCATAGAATGAGTCTTTGTCAGGGCTTTTTCGTAATAACAAACAAAAATTTTGCAAAAATTCGATATAGTACACCCTTTTAATTGAATAATCTATACATTTAAGTTTGCACTGCATGCTATGATTTCAAACCACAGTCTAAATCTGTTGGGAACGTTGCCCTGAACGGGACGGTATGAAACCGGTACGTTCGTGAGGCGAAAGACTTTAATCTTAGCTACCAGGTTTCCCTTTTCTGTCCTCTTCAGATGATTGACAAAAGGGGGGTGTTAGTAATAACATTTAAAAAAAGAGCTGTATAATCATCCCATTTACATTTTATTAAACGTGTGTGGGTCCCACGTCAGGTACGTTGTCGTGAAAGGTCGTTTATCATATCTAAATGGCTATGCCCCCCCTTTTTGCTCATTGTCAAGGACCTCTCATCTCCTTTTATTCACGCAGTACTTAATTTTCCATGTGCACTAATTGCTGACAAAAATATCATATAAATCGGATAGAATAAGCACTGCGAGTGTTTCTCTGCATCAAGTGTAGTGGATTGATTTGATTGTTTTTGCTTAACGTCCAGTGGCAAATATTCCATGCAAATTAAAGCCATTGTGTTAGAAATTCACCTCAAGTCTAGTTAAACATTAGCTTTTATTTGTATTTTTGTGAGAGAAGAAGAGAAAAAAACACGAATGATATAGAATTGCACACACGCACTTGCTTCAAATGTGTTTTCTAAAATAAAACCACTATGCAATCTTAAGCATTGATGACTATTTCGACTTAAGTTACAACAAAGTGGCATTTATTTGATAGCCAAATTATCTGATCCCGACTTGACTGTGATGAGAAAAGGCAACATATTACATGGTAGAGCACACTGGTTTCCGAAAAGTGGATCATAGTATAAGAACAGGTACTTCCGATTTGGGCAACAAGGCAAACACATCATACTTTCAAATATTTATTTCATTATTCACGTGAAACTTCCGTCACGGGTTCCACCGTCACCCTGTAACGTGGAGCCTTTCAATTTGTATCAATTCATTGCCCATTGTCTTTTACTTTTGCACAAAGTAACAGCTACTCGTAGGAACTACATTGTGTCTAAAATGTGTACTACTAGTTTTCTGCAGACACATACAGGGGTAAATTCAGTAAATAAACATACGTCATCAGGGACCGCCCATTTCGGGGAGAGCTTTCTGTATAACACTGAAGTTATATGCTCTTCTGATTGGCAGATAATGTTTGTAATAAATATTTTTGGTAGATGGATCAAAACTAGAGTTGAAAAAAAAAATATATGCTGAATGTACTAACTTTTTTCCCTTCAGGGTTGAAAAGTAATGGGGGTCAGTATAGGAATTCAGTGCGAATCTACATTGTTTGTAAACAAGGCCATGTGAATGCCCAAAAATGCCGCATGACCCTATGTTTTTATTGTTGCAAAAGATAGGGCTACATTTGTACTTTCATGAATGATATATGAAAGATTTTAATTTATAAAGGTAAATCAGGTATAAATTTATTCCCACACATAGATTAGCATTAAAGTCAATGGGAGATTTTTTTACTGAATTTACCCGTACATGTAAGCAAAAACTAAACGAAGAGACAAATGACCAAACAGAAAAGAAAAAAAAACCTCCGCCACGGCTTTCTGGATTAATTCTTTTTTCATATCAACAATAGTCAGACTATTTTTTTGAAACTCCACCACTTGCACGTGGACAGAAGTATTTTTTTTTTACACTGAGATTCTCCTAAAACAATACAACAAACAAAACACAGCGAATTTCATAACGTTCAGTTTTGAGTTGTTGGTTTGATTGATGTATACACTGCATCTCCTATGATTGATATGACTGTTTTATGCGTCAACAACGTTGTTGCTCATTTACTAAACAGTGAAGGTATTTCGCCTTTTATAGCTGATGTTTATCATTTGAAAATCCATTTCAAGGTATCCCCCTTTTCCTCATAAAATAATTTAAACCAAAACAATGCAAAAAGCAAAAAACACCAAAAAATTGTTTTCCAAACATTACCGTAACAAAACAAGCTTCGTCTTTCAGATGTAAGCATACGATGTAATGGGTTTGAAATCGTTATATACTACCCATTTTGTAAAGTTTCCTCAGAGAAGGTATTGGCAAAAATCTGGTTGGTTATATACGTATAGTATACGTTTGCGGCTTGTGGCGTTTTTCTTGTTTTTTGAAGTTGTGCTCTGCATAGATTAAAATATAATAATCTGTAAAAATCTAAAACACCGACTCAATCATAGAATGAGTCTTTGTCAGGGCTTTTTCGTAATAACAAACAAAAATTTTGCAAAAATTCGATATAGTACACCCTTTTAATTGAATAATCTATACATTTAAGTTTGCACTGCATGCTATGATTTCAAACCACAGTCTAAATCTGTTGGGAACGTTGCCCTGAACGGGACGGTATGAAACCGGTACGTTCGTGAGGCGAAAGACTTTAATCTTAGCTACCAGGTTTCCCTTTTCTGTCCTCTTCAGATGATTGACAAAAGGGGGGTGTTAGTAATAACATTTAAAAAAAGAGCTGTATAATCATCCCATTTACATTTTATTAAACGTGTGTGGGTCCCACGTCAGGTACGTTGTCGTGAAAGGTCGTTTATCATATCTAAATGGCTATGCCCCCCCTTTTTGCTCATTGTCAAGGACCTCTCATCTCCTTTTATTCACGCAGTACTTAATTTTCCATGTGCACTAATTGCTGACAAAAATATCATATAAATCGGATAGAATAAGCACTGCGAGTGTTTCTCTGCATCAAGTGTAGTGGATTGATTTGATTGTTTTTGCTTAACGTCCAGTGGCAAATATTCCATGCAAATTAAAGCCATTGTGTTAGAAATTCACCTCAAGTCTAGTTAAACATTCGCTTTTATTTGTATTTTTGTGAGAGAAGAAGAGAAAAAAACACGAATGATATAGAATTGCACACACGCACTTGCTTCAAATGTGTTTTCTAAAATAAAACCACTATGCAATCTTAAGCATTGATGACTATTTCGACTTAAGTTACAACAAAGTGGCATTTATTTGATAGCCAAATTATCTGATCCCGACTTGACTGTGATGAGAAAAGGCAACATATTACATGGTAGAGCACACTGGTTTCCGAAAAGTGGATCATAGTATAAGAACAGGTACTTCCGATTTGGGCAACAAGGCAAACACATCATACTTTCAAATATTTATTTCATTATTCACGTGAAACTTCCGTCACGGGTTCCACCGTCACCCTGTAACGTGGAGCCTTTCAATTTGTATCAATTCATTGCCCATTGTCTTTTACTTTTGCACAAAGTAACAGCTACTCGTAGGAACTACATTGTGTCTAAAATGTGTACTACTAGTTTTCTGCAGACACATACAGGGGTAAATTCAGTAAATAAACATACGTCATCAGGGACCGCCCATTTCGGGGAGAGCTTTCTGTATAACACTGAAGTTATATGCTCTTCTGATTGGCAGATAATGTTTGTAATAAATATTTTTGGTAGATGGATCAAAACTAGAGTTGAAAAAAAAATATATGCTGAATGTACTAACTTTTTTCCCTTCAGGGTTGAAAAGTAATGGGGGTCAGTATAGGAATTCAGTGCGAATCTACATTGTTTGTAAACAAGGCCATGTGAATGCCCAAAAATGCCGCATGACCCTATGTTTTTATTGTTGCAAAAGATAGGGCTACATTTGTACTTTCATGAATGATATATGAAAGATTTTAATTTATAAAGGTAAATCAGGTATAAATTTATTCCCACACATAGATTAGCATTAAAGTCAATGGGAGATTTTTTTACTGAATTTACCCGTACATGTAAGCAAAAACTAAACGAAGAGACAAATGACCAAACAGAAAAGAAAAAAAAACCTCCGCCACGGCTTTCTGGATTAATTCTTTTTTCATATCAACAATAGTCAGACTATTTTTTTGAAACTCCACCACTTGCACGTGGACAGAAGTATTTTTTTTTTACACTGAGATTCTCCTAAAACAATACAACAAACAAAACACAGCGAATTTCATAACGTTCAGTTTTGAGTTGTTGGTTTGATTGATGTATACACTGCATCTCCTATGATTGATATGACTGTTTTATGCGTCAACAACGTTGTTGCTCATTTACTAAACAGTGAAGGTATTTCGCCTTTTATAGCTGATGTTTATCATTTGAAAATCCATTTCAAGGTATCCCCCTTTTCCTCATAAAATAATTTAAACCAAAACAATGCAAAAAGCAAAAAACACCAAAAAATTGTTTTCCAAACATTACCGTAACAAAACAAGCTTCGTCTTTCAGATGTAAGCATACGATGTAATGGGTTTGAAATCGTTATATACTACCCATTTTGTAAAGTTTCCTCAGAGAAGGTATTGGCAAAAATCTGGTTGGTTATATACGTATAGTATACGTTTGCGGCTTGTGGCGTTTTTCTTGTTTTTTGAAGTTGTGCTCTGCATAGATTAAAATATAATAATCTGTAAAAATCTAAAACACCGACTCAATCATAGAATGAGTCTTTGTCAGGGCTTTTTCGTAATAACAAACAAAATTTTGGAAAAATTCGATATAGTACACCCTTTTAATTGAATAATCTATACATTTAAGTTTGCACTGCATGCTATGATTTCAAACCACAGTCTAAATCTGTTGGGAACGTTGCCCTGAACGGGACGGTATGAAACCGGTACGTTCGTGAGGCGAAAGACTTTAATCTTAGCTACCAGGTTTCCCTTTTCTGTCCTCTTCAGATGATTGACAAAAGGGGGGTGTTAGTAATAACATTTAAAAAAAGAGCTGTATAATCATCCCATTTACATTTTATTAAACGTGTGTGGGTCCCACGTCAGGTACGTTGTCGTGAAAGGTCGTTTATCATATCTAAATGGCTATGCCCCCCCTTTTTGCTCATTGTCAAGGACCTCTCATCTCCTTTTATTCACGCAGTACTTAATTTTCCATGTGCACTAATTGCTGACAAAAATATCATATAAATCGGATAGAATAAGCACTGCGAGTGTTTCTCTGCATCAAGTGTAGTGGATTGATTTGATTGTTTTTGCTTAACGTCCAGTGGCAAATATTCCATGCAAATTAAAGCCATTGTGTTAGAAATTCACCTCAAGTCTAGTTAAACATTAGCTTTTATTTGTATTTTTGTGAGAGAAGAAGAGAAAAAAACACGAATGATATAGAATTGCACACACGCACTTGCTTCAAATGTGTTTTCTAAAATAAAACCACTATGCAATCTTAAGCATTGATGACTATTTCGACTTAAGTTACAACAAAGTGGCATTTATTTGATAGCCAAATTATCTGATCCCGACTTGACTGTGATGAGAAAAGGCAACATATTACATGGTAGAGCACACTGGTTTCCGAAAAGTGGATCATAGTATAAGAACAGGTACTTCCGATTTGGGCAACAAGGCAAACACATCATACTTTCAAATATTTATTTCATTATTCACGTGAAACTTCCGTCACGGGTTCCACCGTCACCCTGTAACGTGGAGCCTTTCAATTTGTATCAATTCATTGCCCATTGTCTTTTACTTTTGCACAAAGTAACAGCTACTCGTAGGAACTACATTGTGTCTAAAATGTGTACTACTAGTTTTCTGCAGACACATACAGGGGTAAATTCAGTAAATAAACATACGTCATCAGGGACCGCCCATTTCGGGGAGAGCTTTCTGTATAACACTGAAGTTATATGCTCTTCTGATTGGCAGATAATGTTTGTAATAAATATTTTTGGTAGATGGATCAAAACTAGAGTTGAAAAAAAAAATATATGCTGAATGTACTAACTTTTTTCCCTTCAGGGTTGAAAAGTAATGGGGGTCAGTATAGGAATTCAGTGCGAATCTACATTGTTTGTAAACAAGGCCATGTGAATGCCCAAAAATGCCGCATGACCCTATGTTTTTATTGTTGCAAAAGATAGGGCTACATTTGTACTTTCATGAATGATATATGAAAGATTTTAATTTATAAAGGTAAATCAGGTATAAATTTATTCCCACACATAGATTAGCATTAAAGTCAATGGGAGATTTTTTTACTGAATTTACCCGTACATGTAAGCAAAAACTAAACGAAGAGACAAATGACCAAACAGAAAAGAAAAAAAAACCTCCGCCACGGCTTTCTGGATTAATTCTTTTTTCATATCAACAATAGTCAGACTATTTTTTTGAAACTCCACCACTTGCACGTGGACAGAAGTATTTTTTTTTTACACTGAGATTCTCCTAAAACAATACAACAAACAAAACACAGCGAATTTCATAACGTTCAGTTTTGAGTTGTTGGTTTGATTGATGCATACACTGCATCTCCTATGATTGATATGACTGTGTTATGCGTCAACAACGTTGTTGCTCATTTACTAAACAGTGAAGGTATTTCGCCTTTTATAGCTGATGTTTATCATTTGAAAATCCATTTCAAGGTATCCCCCTTTTCCTCATAAAATAATTTAAACCAAAACAATGCAAAAAGCAAAAAACACCAAAAAATTGTTTTCCAAACATTACCGTAACAAAACAAGCTTCGTCTTTCAGATGTAAGCATACGATGTAATGGGTTTGAAATCGTTATATACTACCCATTTTGTAAAGTTTCCTCAGAGAAGGTATTGGCAAAAATCTGGTTGGTTATATACGTATAGTATACGTTTGCGGCTTGTGGCGTTTTTCTTGTTTTTTGAAGTTGTGCTCTGCGTAGATTAAAATATAATAATCTGTAAAAATCTAAAACACCGACTCAATCATAGAATGAGTCTTTGTCAGGGCTTTTTCGTAATAACAAACAAAAATTTTGCAAAAATTCGATATAGTACACCCTTTTAATTGAATAATCTATACATTTAAGTTTGCACTGCATGCTATGATTTCAAACCACAGTCTAAATCTGTTGGGAACGTTGCCCTGAACGGGACGGTATGAAACCGGTACGTTCGTGAGGCGAAAGACTTTAATCTTAGCTACCAGGTTTCCCTTTTCTGTCCTCTTCAGATGATTGACAAAAGGGGGGTGTTAGTAATAACATTTAAAAAAAGAGCTGTATAATCATCCCATTTACATTTTATTAAACGTGTGTGGGTCCCACGTCAGGTACGTTGTCGTGAAAGGTCGTTTATCATATCTAAATGGCTATGCCCCCCCTTTTTGCTCATTGTCAAGGACCTCTCATCTCCTTTTATTCACGCAGTACTTAATTTTCCATGTGCACTAATTGCTGACAAAAATATCATATAAATCGGATAGAATAAGCACTGCGAGTGTTTCTCTGCATCAAGTGTAGTGGATTGATTTGATTGTTTTTGCTTAACGTCCAGTGGCAAATATTCCATGCAAATTAAAGCCATTGTGTTAGAAATTCACCTCAAGTCTAGTTAAACATTAGCTTTTATTTGTATTTTTGTGAGAGAAGAAGAGAAAAAAACACGAATGATATAGAATTGCACACACGCACTTGCTTCAAATGTGTTTTCTAAAATAAAACCACTATGCAATCTTAAGCATTGATGACTATTTCGACTTAAGTTACAACAAAGTGGCATTTATTTGATAGCCAAATTATCTGATCCCGACTTGACTGTGATGAGAAAAGGCAACATATTACATGGTAGAGCACACTGGTTTCCGAAAAGTGGATCATAGTATAAGAACAGGTACTTCCGATTTGGGCAACAAGGCAAACACATCATACTTTCAAATATTTATTTCATTATTCACGTGAAACTTCCGTCACGGGTTCCACCGTCACCCTGTAACGTGGAGCCTTTCAATTTGTATCAATTCATTGCCCATTGTCTTTTACTTTTGCACAAAGTAACAGCTACTCGTAGGAACTACATTGTGTCTAAAATGTGTACTACTAGTTTTCTGCAGACACATACAGGGGTAAATTCAGTAAATAAACATACGTCATCAGGGACCGCCCATTTCGGGGAGAGCTTTCTGTATAACACTGAAGTTATATGCTCTTCTGATTGGCAGATAATGTTTGTAATAAATATTTTTGGTAGATGGATCAAAACTAGAGTTGAAAAAAAAAATATATGCTGAATGTACTAACTTTTTTCCCTTCAGGGTTGAAAAGTAATGGGGGTCAGTATAGGAATTCAGTGCGAATCTACATTGTTTGTAAACAAGGCCATGTGAATGCCCAAAAATGCCGCATGACCCTATGTTTTTATTGTTGCAAAAGATAGGGCTACATTTGTACTTTCATGAATGATATATGAAAGATTTTAATTTATAAAGGTAAATCAGGTATAAATTTATTCCCACACATAGATTAGCATTAAAGTCAATGGGAGATTTTTTTACTGAATTTACCCGTACATGTAAGCAAAAACTAAACGAAGAGACAAATGACCAAACAGAAAAGAAAAAAAAACCTCCGCCACGGCTTTCTGGATTAATTCTTTTTTCATATCAACAATAGTCAGACTATTTTTTTGAAACTCCACCACTTGCACGTGGACAGAAGTATTTTTTTTTTACACTGAGATTCTCCTAAAACAATACAACAAACAAAACACAGCGAATTTCATAACGTTCAGTTTTGAGTTGTTGGTTTGATTGATGTATACACTGCATCTCCTATGATTGATATGACTGTTTTATGCGTCAACAACGTTGTTGCTCATTTACTAAACAGTGAAGGTATTTCGCCTTTTATAGCTGATGTTTATCATTTGAAAATCCATTTCAAGGTATCCCCCTTTTCCTCATAAAATAATTTAAACCAAAACAATGCAAAAAGCAAAAAACACCAAAAAATTGTTTTCCAAACATTACCGTAACAAAACAAGCTTCGTCTTTCAGATGTAAGCATACGATGTAATGGGTTTGAAATCGTTATATACTACCCATTTTGTAAAGTTTCCTCAGAGAAGGTATTGGCAAAAATCTGGTTGGTTATATACGTATAGTATACGTTTGCGGCTTGTGGCGTTTTTCTTGTTTTTTGAAGTTGTGCTCTGCATAGATTAAAATATAATAATCTGTAAAAATCTAAAACACCGACTCAATCATAGAATGAGTCTTTGTCAGGGCTTTTTCGTAATAACAAACAAAAATTTTGCAAAAATTCGATATAGTACACCCTTTTAATTGAATAATCTATACATTTAAGTTTGCACTGCATGCTATGATTTCAAACCACAGTCTAAACCTGTTGGGAACGTTGCCCTGAACGGGACGGTATGAAACCGGTACGTTCGTGAGGCGAAAGACTTTAATCTTAGCTACCAGGTTTCCCTTTTCTGTCCTCTTCAGATGATTGACAAAAGGGGGGTGTTAGTAATAACATTTAAAAAAAGAGCTGTATAATCATCCCATTTACATTTTATTAAACGTGTGTGGGTCCCACGTCAGGTACGTTGTCGTGAAAGGTCGTTTATCATATCTAAATGGCTATGCCCCCCCTTTTTGCTCATTGTCAAGGACCTCTCATCTCCTTTTATTCACGCAGTACTTAATTTTCCATGTGCACTAATTGCTGACAAAAATATCATATAAATCGGATAGAATAAGCACTGCGAGTGTTTCTCTGCATCAAGTGTAGTGGATTGATTTGATTGTTTTTGCTTAACGTCCAGTGGCAAATATTCCATGCAAATTAAAGCCATTGTGTTAGAAATTCACCTCAAGTCTAGTTAAACATTAGCTTTTATTTGTATTTTTGTGAGAGAAGAAGAGAAAAAAACACGAATGATATAGAATTGCACACACGCACTTGCTTCAAATGTGTTTTCTAAAATAAAACCACTATGCAATCTTAAGCATTGATGACTATTTCGACTTAAGTTACAACAAAGTGGCATTTATTTGATAGCCAAATTATCTGATCCCGACTTGACTGTGATGAGAAAAGGCAACATATTACATGGTAGAGCACACTGGTTTCCGAAAAGTGGATCATAGTATAAGAACAGGTACTTCCGATTTGGGCAACAAGGCAAACACATCATACTTTCAAATATTTATTTCATTATTCACGTGAAACTTCCGTCACGGGTTCCACCGTCACCCTGTAACGTGGAGCCTTTCAATTTGTATCAATTCATTGCCCATTGTCTTTTACTTTTGCACAAAGTAACAGCTACTCGTAGGAACTACATTGTGTCTAAAATGTGTACTACTAGTTTTCTGCAGACACATACAGGGGTAAATTCAGTAAATAAACATACGTCATCAGGGACCGCCCATTTCGGGGAGAGCTTTCTGTATAACACTGAAGTTATATGCTCTTCTGATTGGCAGATAATGTTTGTAATAAATATTTTTGGTAGATGGATCAAAACTAGAGTTGAAAAAAAAAATATATGCTGAATGTACTAACTTTTTTCCCTTCAGGGTTGAAAAGTAATGGGGGTCAGTATAGGAATTCAGTGCGAATCTACATTGTTTGTAAACAAGGCCATGTGAATGCCCAAAAATGCCGCATGACCCTATGTTTTTATTGTTGCAAAAGATAGGGCTACATTTGTACTTTCATGAATGATATATGAAAGATTTTAATTTATAAAGGTAAATCAGGTATAAATTTATTCCCACACATAGATTAGCATTAAAGTCAATGGGAGATTTTTTTACTGAATTTACCCGTACATGTAAGCAAAAACTAAACGAAGAGACAAATGACCAAACAGAAAAGAAAAAAAAACCTCCGCCACGGCTTTCTGGATTAATTCTTTTTTCATATCAACAATAGTCAGACTATTTTTTTGAAACTCCACCACTTGCACGTGGACAGAAGTATTTTTTTTTTACACTGAGATTCTCCTAAAACAATACAACAAACAAAACACAGCGAATTTCATAACGTTCAGTTTTGAGTTGTTGGTTTGATTGATGTATACACTGCATCTCCTATGATTGATATGACTGTTTTATGCGTCAACAACGTTGTTGCTCATTTACTAAACAGTGAAGGTATTTCGCCTTTTATAGCTGATGTTTATCATTTGAAAATCCATTTCAAGGTATCCCCCTTTTCCTCATAAAATAATTTAAACCAAAACAATGCAAAAAGCAAAAAACACCAAAAAATTGTTTTCCAAACATTACCGTAACAAAACAAGCTTCGTCTTTCAGATGTAAGCATACGATGTAATGGGTTTGAAATCGTTATATACTACCCATTTTGTAAAGTTTCCTCAGAGAAGGTATTGGCAAAAATCTGGTTGGTTATATACGTATAGTATACGTTTGCGGCTTGTGGCGTTTTTCTTGTTTTTTGAAGTTGTGCTCTGCATAGATTAAAATATAATAATCTGTAAAAATCTAAAACACCGACTCAATCATAGAATGAGTCTTTGTCAGGGCTTTTTCGTAATAACAAACAAAAATTTTGCAAAAATTCGATATAGTACACCCTTTTAATTGAATAATCTATACATTTAAGTTTGCACTGCATGCTATGATTTCAAACCACAGTCTAAACCTGTTGGGAACGTTGCCCTGAACGGGACGGTATGAAACCGGTACGTTCGTGAGGCGAAAGACTTTAATCTTAGCTACCAGGTTTCCCTTTTCTGTCCTCTTCAGATGATTGACAAAAGGGGGGTGTTAGTAATAACATTTAAAAAAAGAGCTGTATAATCATCCCATTTACATTTTATTAAACGTGTGTGGGTCCCACGTCAGGTACGTTGTCGTGAAAGGTCGTTTATCATATCTAAATGGCTATGCCCCCCCTTTTTGCTCATTGTCAAGGACCTCTCATCTCCTTTTATTCACGCAGTACTTAATTTTCCATGTGCACTAATTGCTGACAAAAATATCATATAAATCGGATAGAATAAGCACTGCGAGTGTTTCTCTGCATCAAGTGTAGTGGATTGATTTGATTGTTTTTGCTTAACGTCCAGTGGCAAATATTCCATGCAAATTAAAGCCATTGTGTTAGAAATTCACCTCAAGTCTAGTTAAACATTAGCTTTTATTTGTATTTTTGTGAGAGAAGAAGAGAAAAAAACACGAATGATATAGAATTGCACACACGCACTTGCTTCAAATGTGTTTTCTAAAATAAAACCACTATGCAATCTTAAGCATTGATGACTATTTCGACTTAAGTTACAACAAAGTGGCATTTATTTGATAGCCAAATTATCTGATCCCGACTTGACTGTGATGAGAAAAGGCAACATATTACATGGTAGAGCACACTGGTTTCCGAAAAGTGGATCATAGTATAAGAACAGGTACTTCCGATTTGGGCAACAAGGCAAACACATCATACTTTCAAATATTTATTTCATTATTCACGTGAAACTTCCGTCACGGGTTCCACCGTCACCCTGTAACGTGGAGCCTTTCAATTTGTATCAATTCATTGCCCATTGTCTTTTACTTTTGCACAAAGTAACAGCTACTCGTAGGAACTACATTGTGTCTAAAATGTGTACTACTAGTTTTCTGCAGACACATACAGGGGTAAATTCAGTAAATAAACATACGTCATCAGGGACCGCCCATTTCGGGGAGAGCTTTCTGTATAACACTGAAGTTATATGCTCTTCTGATTGGCAGATAATGTTTGTAATAAATATTTTTGGTAGATGGATCAAAACTAGAGTTGAAAAAAAAAATATATGCTGAATGTACTAACTTTTTTCCCTTCAGGGTTGAAAAGTAATGGGGGTCAGTATAGGAATTCAGTGCGAATCTACATTGTTTGTAAACAAGGCCATGTGAATGCCCAAAAATGCCGCATGACCCTATGTTTTTATTGTTGCAAAAGATAGGGCTACATTTGTACTTTCATGAATGATATATGAAAGATTTTAATTTATAAAGGTAAATCAGGTATAAATTTATTCCCACACATAGATTAGCATTAAAGTCAATGGGAGATTTTTTTACTGAATTTACCCGTACATGTAAGCAAAAACTAAACGAAGAGACAAATGACCAAACAGAAAAGAAAAAAAAACCTCCGCCACGGCTTTCTGGATTAATTCTTTTTTCATATCAACAATAGTCAGACTATTTTTTTGAAACTCCACCACTTGCACGTGGACAGAAGTATTTTTTTTTTACACTGAGATTCTCCTAAAACAATACAACAAACAAAACACAGCGAATTTCATAACGTTTAGTTTTGAGTTGTTGGTTTGATTGATGTATACACTGCATCTCCTATGATTGATATGACTGTTTTATGCGTCAACAACGTTGTTGCTCATTTACTAAACAGTGAAGGTATTTCGCCTTTTATAGCTGATGTTTATCATTTGAAAATCCATTTCAAGGTATCCCCCTTTTCCTCATAAAATAATTTAAACCAAAACAATGCAAAAAGCAAAAAACACCAAAAAATTGTTTTCCAAACATTACCGTAACAAAACAAGCTTCGTCTTTCAGATGTAAGCATACGATGTAATGGGTTTGAAATCGTTATATACTACCCATTTTGTAAAGTTTCCTCAGAGAAGGTATTGGCAAAAATCTGGTTGGTTATATACGTATAGTATACGTTTGCGGCTTGTGGCGTTTTTCTTGTTTTTTGAAGTTGTGCTCTGCATAGATTAAAATATAATAATCTGTAAAAATCTAAAACACCGACTCAATCATAGAATGAGTCTTTGTCAGGGCTTTTTCGTAATAACAAACAAAAATTTTGCAAAAATTCGATATAGTACACCCTTTTAATTGAATAATCTATACATTTAAGTTTGCACTGCATGCTATGATTTCAAACCACAGTCTAAACCTGTTGGGAACGTTGCCCTGAACGGGACGGTATGAAACCGGTACGTTCGTGAGGCGAAAGACTTTAATCTTAGCTACCAGGTTTCCCTTTTCTGTCCTCTTCAGATGATTGACAAAAGGGGGGTGTTAGTAATAACATTTAAAAAAAGAGCTGTATAATCATCCCATTTACATTTTATTAAACGTGTGTGGGTCCCACGTCAGGTACGTTGTCGTGAAAGGTCGTTTATCATATCTAAATGGCTATGCCCCCCCTTTTTGCTCATTGTCAAGGACCTCTCATCTCCTTTTATTCACGCAGTACTTAATTTTCCATGTGCACTAATTGCTGACAAAAATATCATATAAATCGGATAGAATAAGCACTGCGAGTGTTTCTCTGCATCAAGTGTAGTGGATTGATTTGATTGTTTTTGCTTAACGTCCAGTGGCAAATATTCCATGCAAATTAAAGCCATTGTGTTAGAAATTCACCTCAAGTCTAGTTAAACATTAGCTTTTATTTGTATTTTTGTGAGAGAAGAAGAGAAAAAAAACACGAATGATATAGAATTGCACACACGCACTTGCTTCAAATGTGTTTTCTAAAATAAAACCACTATGCAATCTTAAGCATTGATGACTATTTCGACTTAAGTTACAACAAAGTGGCATTTATTTGATAGCCAAATTATCTGATCCCGACTTGACTGTGATGAGAAAAGGCAACATATTACATGGTAGAGCACACTGGTTTCCGAAAAGTGGATCATAGTATAAGAACAGGTACTTCCGATTTGGGCAACAAGGCAAACACATCATACTTTCAAATATTTATTTCATTATTCACGTGAAACTTCCGTCACGGGTTCCACCGTCACCCTGTAACGTGGAGCCTTTCAATTTGTATCAATTCATTGCCCATTGTCTTTTACTTTTGCACAAAGTAACAGCTACTCGTAGGAACTACATTGTGTCTAAAATGTGTACTACTAGTTTTCTGCAGACACATACAGGGGTAAATTCAGTAAATAAACATACGTCATCAGGGACCGCCCATTTCGGGGAGAGCTTTCTGTATAACACTGAAGTTATATGCTCTTCTGATTGGCAGATAATGTTTGTAATAAATATTTTTGGTAGATGGATCAAAACTAGAGTTGAAAAAAAAAATATATGCTGAATGTACTAACTTTTTTCCCTTCAGGGTTGAAAAGTAATGGGGGTCAGTATAGGAATTCAGTGCGAATCTACATTGTTTGTAAACAAGGCCATGTGAATGCCCAAAAATGCCGCATGACCCTATGTTTTTATTGTTGCAAAAGATAGGGCTACATTTGTACTTTCATGAATGATATATGAAAGATTTTAATTTATAAAGGTAAATCAGGTATAAATTTATTCCCACACATAGATTAGCATTAAAGTCAATGGGAGATTTTTTTACTGAATTTACCCGTACATGTAAGCAAAAACTAAACGAAGAGACAAATGACCAAACAGAAAAGAAAAAAAAACCTCCGCCACGGCTTTCTGGATTAATTCTTTTTTCATATCAACAATAGTCAGACTATTTTTTTGAAACTCCACCACTTGCACGTGGACAGAAGTATTTTTTTTTTACACTGAGATTCTCCTAAAACAATACAACAAACAAAACACAGCGAATTTCATAACGTTCAGTTTTGAGTTGTTGGTTTGATTGATGTATACACTGCATCTCCTATGATTGATATGACTGTTTTATGCGTCAACAACGTTGTTGCTCATTTACTAAACAGTGAAGGTATTTCGCCTTTTATAGCTGATGTTTATCATTTGAAAATCCATTTCAAGGTATCCCCCTTTTCCTCATAAAATAATTTAAACCAAAACAATGCAAAAAGCAAAAAACACCAAAAAATTGTTTTCCAAACATTACCGTAACAAAACAAGCTTCGTCTTTCAGATGTAAGCATACGATGTAATGGGTTTGAAATCGTTATATACTACCCATTTTGTAAAGTTTCCTCAGAGAAGGTATTGGCAAAAATCTGGTTGGTTATATACGTATAGTATACGTTTGCGGCTTGTGGCGTTTTTCTTGTTTTTTGAAGTTGTGCTCTGCATAGATTAAAATATAATAATCTGTAAAAATCTAAAACACCGACTCAATCATAGAATGAGTCTTTGTCAGGGCTTTTTTGTAATAACAAACAAAAATTTTGCAAAAATTCGATATAGTACACCCTTTTAATTGAATAATCTATACATTTAAGTTTGCACTGCATGCTATGATTTCAAACCACAGTCTAAATCTGTTGGGAACGTTGCCCTGAACGGGACGGTATGAAACCGGTACGTTCGTGAGGCGAAAGACTTTAATCTTAGCTACCAGGTTTCCCTTTTCTGTCCTCTTCAGATGATTGACAAAAGGGGGGTGTTAGTAATAACATTTAAAAAAAGAGCTGTATAATCATCCCATTTACATTTTATTAAACGTGTGTGGGTCCCACGTCAGGTACGTTGTCGTGAAAGGTCGTTTATCATATCTAAATGGCTATGCCCCCCCTTTTTGCTCATTGTCAAGGACCTCTCATCTCCTTTTATTCACGCAGTACTTAATTTTCCATGTGCACTAATTGCTGACAAAAATATCATATAAATCGGATAGAATAAGCACTGCGAGTGTTTCTCTGCATCAAGTGTAGTGGATTGATTTGATTGTTTTTGCTTAACGTCCAGTGGCAAATATTCCATGCAAATTAAAGCCATTGTGTTAGAAATTCACCTCAAGTCTAGTTAAACATTAGCTTTTATTTGTATTTTTGTGAGAGAAGAAGAGAAAAAAACACGAATGATATAGAATTGCACACACGCACTTGCTTCAAATGTGTTTTCTAAAATAAAACCACTATGCAATCTTAAACATTGATGACTATTTCGACTTAAGTTACAACAAAGTGGCATTTATTTGATAGCCAAATTATCTGATCCCGACTTGACTGTGATGAGAAAAGGCAACATATTACATGGTAGAGCACACTGGTTTCCGAAAAGTGGATCATAGTATAAGAACAGGTACTTCCGATTTGGGCAACAAGGCAAACACATCATACTTTCAAATATTTATTTCATTATTCACGTGAAACTTCCGTCACGGGTTCCACCGTCACCCTGTAACGTGGAGCCTTTCAATTTGTATCAATTCATTGCCCATTGTCTTTTACTTTTGCACAAAGTAACAGCTACTCGTAGGAACTACATTGTGTCTAAAATGTGTACTACTAGTTTTCTGCAGACACATACAGGGGTAAATTCAGTAAATAAACATACGTCATCAGGGACCGCCCATTTCGGGGAGAGCTTTCTGTATAACACTGAAGTTATATGCTCTTCTGATTGGCAGATAATGTTTGTAATAAATATTTTTGGTAGATGGATCAAAACTAGAGTTGAAAAAAAAAATATATGCTGAATGTACTAACTTTTTTCCCTTCAGGGTTGAAAAGTAATGGGGGTCAGTATAGGAATTCAGTGCGAATCTACATTGTTTGTAAACAAGGCCATGTGAATGCCCAAAAATGCCGCATGACCCTATGTTTTTATTGTTGCAAAAGATAGGGCTACATTTGTACTTTCATGAATGATATATGAAAGATTTTAATTTATAAAGGTAAATCAGGTATAAATTTATTCCCACACATAGATTAGCATTAAAGTCAATGGGAGATTTTTTTACTGAATTTACCCGTACATGTAAGCAAAAACTAAACGAAGAGACAAATGACCAAACAGAAAAGAAAAAAAAACCTCCGCCACGGCTTTCTGGATTAATTCTTTTTTCATATCAACAATAGTCAGACTATTTTTTTGAAACTCCACCACTTGCACGTGGACAGAAGTATTTTTTTTTTACACTGAGATTCTCCTAAAACAATACAACAAACAAAACACAGCGAATTTCATAACGTTCAGTTTTGAGTTGTTGGTTTGATTGATGTATACACTGCATCTCCTATGATTGATATGACTGTTTTATGCGTCAACAACGTTGTTGCTCATTTACTAAACAGTGAAGGTGTTTCGCCTTTTATAGCTGATGTTTATCATTTGAAAATCCATTTCAAGGTATCCCCCTTTTCCTCATAAAATAATTTAAACCAAAACAATGCAAAAAGCAAAAAACACCAAAAAATTGTTTTCCAAACATTACCGTAACAAAACAAGCTTCGTCTTTCAGATGTAAGCATACGATGTAATGGGTTTGAAATCGTTATATACTACCCATTTTGTAAAGTTTCCTCAGAGAAGGTATTGGCAAAAATCTGGTTGGTTATATACGTATAGTATACGTTTGCGGCTTGTGGCGTTTTTCTTGTTTTTTGAAGTTGTGCTCTGCATAGATTAAAATATAATAATCTGTAAAAATCTAAAACACCGACTCAATCATAGAATGAGTCTTTGTCAGGGCTTTTTTGTAATAACAAACAAAAATTTTGCAAAAATTCGATATAGTACACCCTTTTAATTGAATAATCTATACATTTAAGTTTGCACTGCATGCTATGATTTCAAACCACAGTCTAAATCTGTTGGGAACGTTGCCCTGAACGGGACGGTATGAAACCGGTACGTTCGTGAGGCGAAAGACTTTAATCTTAGCTACCAGGTTTCCCTTTTCTGTCCTCTTCAGATGATTGACAAAAGGGGGGTGTTAGTAATAACATTTAAAAAAAGAGCTGTATAATCATCCCATTTACATTTTATTAAACGTGTGTGGGTCCCACGTCAGGTACGTTGTCGTGAAAGGTCGTTTATCATATCTAAATGGCTATGCCCCCCCTTTTTGCTCATTGTCAAGGACCTCTCATCTCCTTTTATTCACGCAGTACTTAATTTTCCATGTGCACTAATTGCTGACAAAAATATCATATAAATCGGATAGAATAAGCACTGCGAGTGTTTCTCTGCATCAAGTGTAGTGGATTGATTTGATTGTTTTTGCTTAACGTCCAGTGGCAAATATTCCATGCAAATTAAAGCCATTGTGTTAGAAATTCACCTCAAGTCTAGTTAAACATTAGCTTTTATTTGTATTTTTGTGAGAGAAGAAGAGAAAAAAACACGAATGATATAGAATTGCACACACGCACTTGCTTCAAATGTGTTTTCTAAAATAAAACCACTATGCAATCTTAAGCATTGATGACTATTTCGACTTAAGTTACAACAAAGTGGCATTTATTTGATAGCCAAATTATCTGATCCCGACTTGACTGTGATGAGAAAAGGCAACATATTACATGGTAGAGCACACTGGTTTCCGAAAAGTGGATCATAGTATAAGAACAGGTACTTCCGATTTGGGCAACAAGGCAAACACATCATACTTTCAAATATTTATTTCATTATTCACGTGAAACTTCCGTCACGGGTTCCACCGTCACCCTGTAACGTGGAGCCTTTCAATTTGTATCAATTCATTGCCCATTGTCTTTTACTTTTGCACAAAGTAACAGCTACTCGTAGGAACTACATTGTGTCTAAAATGTGTACTACTAGTTTTCTGCAGACACATACAGGGGTAAATTCAGTAAATAAACATACGTCATCAGGGACCGCCCATTTCGGGGAGAGCTTTCTGTATAACACTGAAGTTATATGCTCTTCTGATTGGCAGATAATGTTTGTAATAAATATTTTTGGTAGATGGATCAAAACTAGAGTTGAAAAAAAAAATATATGCTGAATGTACTAACTTTTTTCCCTTCAGGGTTGAAAAGTAATGGGGGTCAGTATAGGAATTCAGTGCGAATCTACATTGTTTGTAAACAAGGCCATGTGAATGCCCAAAAATGCCGCATGACCCTATGTTTTTATTGTTGCAAAAGATAGGGCTACATTTGTACTTTCATGAATGATATATGAAAGATTTTAATTATAAAGGTAAATCAGGTATAAATTTATTCCCACACATAGATTAGCATTAAAGTCAATGGGAGATTTTTTTACTGAATTTACCCGTACATGTAAGCAAAAACTAAACGAAGAGACAAATGACCAAACAGAAAAGAAAAAAAAACCTCCGCCACGGCTTTCTGGATTAATTCTTTTTTCATATCAACAATAGTCAGACTATTTTTTTGAAACTCCACCACTTGCACGTGGACAGAAGTATTTTTTTTTTACACTGAGATTCTCCTAAAACAATACAACAAACAAAACACAGCGAATTTCATAACGTTCAGTTTTGAGTTGTTGGTTTGATTGATGTATACACTGCATCTCCTATGATTGATATGACTGTTTTATGCGTCAACAACGTTGTTGCTCATTTACTAAACAGTGAAGGTATTTCGCCTTTTATAGCTGATGTTTATCATTTGAAAATCCATTTCAAGGTATCCCCCTTTTCCTCATAAAATAATTTAAACCAAAACAATGCAAAAAGCAAAAAACACCAAAAAATTGTTTTCCAAACATTACCGTAACAAAACAAGCTTCGTCTTTCAGATGTAAGCATACGATGTAATGGGTTTGAAATCGTTATATACTACCCATTTTGTAAAGTTTCCTCAGAGAAGGTATTGGCAAAAATCTGGTTGGTTATATACGTATAGTATACGTTTGCGGCTTGTGGCGTTTTTCTTGTTTTTTGAAGTTGTGCTCTGCATAGATTAAAATATAATAATCTGTAAAAATCTAAAACACCGACTCAATCATAGAATGAGTCTTTGTCAGGGCTTTTTCGTAATAACAAACAAAAATTTTGCAAAAATTCGATATAGTACACCCTTTTAATTGAATAATCTATACATTTAAGTTTGCACTGCATGCTATGATTTCAAACCACAGTCTAAATCAGTTGGGAACGTTGCCCTGAACGGGACGGTATGAAACCGGTACGTTCGTGAGGCGAAAGACTTTAATCTTAGCTACCAGGTTTCCCTTTTCTGTCCTCTTCAGATGATTGACAAAAGGGGGGTGTTAGTAATAACATTTAAAAAAAGAGCTGTATAATCATCCCATTTACATTTTATTAAACGTGTGTGGGTCCCACGTCAGGTACGTTGTCGTGAAAGGTCGTTTATCATATCTAAATGGCTATGCCCCCCCTTTTTGCTCATTGTCAAGGACCTCTCATCTCCTTTTATTCACGCAGTACTTAATTTTCCATGTGCACTAATTGCTGACAAAAATATCATATAAATCGGATAGAATAAGCACTGCGAGTGTTTCTCTGCATCAAGTGTAGTGGATTGATTTGATTGTTTTTGCTTAACGTCCAGTGGCAAATATTCCATGCAAATTAAAGCCATTGTGTTAGAAATTCACCTCAAGTCTAGTTAAACATTAGCTTTTATTTGTATTTTTGTGAGAGAAGAAGAGAAAAAAACACGAATGATATAGAATTGCACACACGCACTTGCTTCAAATGTGTTTTCTAAAATAAAACCACTATGCAATCTTAAGCATTGATGACTATTTCGACTTAAGTTACAACAAAGTGGCATTTATTTGATAGCCAAATTATCTGATCCCGACTTGACTGTGATGAGAAAAGGCAACATATTACATGGTAGAGCACACTGGTTTCCGAAAAGTGGATCATAGTATAAGAACAGGTACTTCCGATTTGGGCAACAAGGCAAACACATCATACTTTCAAATATTTATTTCATTATTCACGTGAAACTTCCGTCACGGGTTCCACCGTCACCCTGTAACGTGGAGCCTTTCAATTTGTATCAATTCATTGCCCATTGTCTTTTACTTTTGCACAAAGTAACAGCTACTCGTAGGAACTACATTGTGTCTAAAATGTGTACTACTAGTTTTCTGCAGACACATACAGGGGTAAATTCAGTAAATAAACATACGTCATCAGGGACCGCCCATTTCGGGGAGAGCTTTCTGTATAACACTGAAGTTATATGCTCTTCTGATTGGCAGATAATGTTTGTAATAAATATTTTTGGTAGATGGATCAAAACTAGAGTTGAAAAAAAAAATATATGCTGAATGTACTAACTTTTTTCCCTTCAGGGTTGAAAAGTAATGGGGGTCAGTATAGGAATTCAGTGCGAATCTACATTGTTTGTAAACAAGGCCATGTGAATGCCCAAAAATGCCGCATGACCCTATGTTTTTATTGTTGCAAAAGATAGGGCTACATTTGTACTTTCATGAATGATATATGAAAGATTTTAATTTATAAAGGTAAATCAGGTATAAATTTATTCCCACACATAGATTAGCATTAAAGTCAATGGGAGATTTTTTTACTGAATTTACCCGTACATGTAAGCAAAAACTAAACGAAGAGACAAATGACCAAACAGAAAAGAAAAAAAAACCTCCGCCACGGCTTTCTGGATTAATTCTTTTTTCATATCAACAATAGTCAGACTATTTTTTTGAAACTCCACCACTTGCACGTGGACAGAAGTATTTTTTTTTTACACTGAGATTCTCCTAAAACAATACAACAAACAAAACACAGCGAATTTCATAACGTTCAGTTTTGAGTTGTTGGTTTGATTGATGTATACACTGCATCTCCTATGATTGATATGACTGTTTTATGCGTCAACAACGTTGTTGCTCATTTACTAAACAGTGAAGGTATTTCGCCTTTTATAGCTGATGTTTATCATTTGAAAATCCATTTCAAGGTATCCCCCTTTTCCTCATAAAATAATTTAAACCAAAACAATGCAAAAAGCAAAAAACACCAAAAAATTGTTTTCCAAACATTACCGTAACAAAACAAGCTTCGTCTTTCAGATGTAAGCATACGATGTAATGGGTTTGAAATCGTTATATACTACCCATTTTGTAAAGTTTCCTCAGAGAAGGTATTGGCAAAAATCTGGTTGGTTATATACGTATAGTATACGTTTGCGGCTTGTGGCGTTTTTCTTGTTTTTTGAAGTTGTGCTCTGCATAGATTAAAATATAATAATCTGTAAAAATCTAAAACACCGACTCAATCATAGAATGAGTCTTTGTCAGGGCTTTTTCGTAATAACAAACAAAAATTTTGCAAAAATTCGATATAGTACACCCTTTTAATTGAATAATCTATACATTTAAGTTTGCACTGCATGCTATGATTTCAAACCACAGTCTAAATCTGTTGGGAACGTTGCCCTGAACGGGACGGTATGAAACCGGTACGTTCGTGAGGCGAAAGACTTTAATCTTAGCTACCAGGTTTCCCTTTTCTGTCCTCTTCAGATGATTGACAAAAGGGGGGTGTTAGTAATAACATTTAAAAAAAGAGCTGTATAATCATCCCATTTACATTTTATTAAACGTGTGTGGGTCCCACGTCAGGTACGTTGTCGTGAAAGGTCGTTTATCATATCTAAATGGCTATGCCCCCCCTTTTTGCTCATTGTCAAGGACCTCTCATCTCCTTTTATTCACGCAGTACTTAATTTTCCATGTGCACTAATTGCTGACAAAAATATCATATAAATCGGATAGAATAAGCACTGCGAGTGTTTCTCTGCATCAAGTGTAGTGGATTGATTTGATTGTTTTTGCTTAACGTCCAGTGGCAAATATTCCATGCAAATTAAAGCCATTGTGTTAGAAATTCACCTCAAGTCTAGTTAAACATTAGCTTTTATTTGTATTTTTGTGAGAGAAGAAGAGAAAAAAACACGAATGATATAGAATTGCACACACGCACTTGCTTCAAATGTGTTTTCTAAAATAAAACCACTATGCAATCTTAAGCATTGATGACTATTTCGACTTAAGTTACAACAAAGTGGCATTTATTTGATAGCCAAATTATCTGATCCCGACTTGACTGTGATGAGAAAAGGCAACATATTACATGGTAGAGCACACTGGTTTCCGAAAAGTGGATCATAGTATAAGAACAGGTACTTCCGATTTGGGCAACAAGGCAAACACATCATACTTTCAAATATTTATTTCATTATTCACGTGAAACTTCCGTCACGGGTTCCACCGTCACCCTGTAACGTGGAGCCTTTCAATTTGTATCAATTCATTGCCCATTGTCTTTTACTTTTGCACAAAGTAACAGCTACTCGTAGGAACTACATTGTGTCTAAAATGTGTACTACTAGTTTTCTGCAGACACATACAGGGGTAAATTCAGTAAATAAACATACGTCATCAGGGACCGCCCATTTCGGGGAGAGCTTTCTGTATAACACTGAAGTTATATGCTCTTCTGATTGGCAGATAATGTTTGTAATAAATATTTTTGGTAGATGGATCAAAACTAGAGTTGAAAAAAAAAATATATGCTGAATGTACTAACTTTTTTCCCTTCAGGGTTGAAAAGTAATGGGGGTCAGTATAGGAATTCAGTGCGAATCTACATTGTTTGTAAACAAGGCCATGTGAATGCCCAAAAATGCCGCATGACCCTATGTTTTTATTGTTGCAAAAGATAGGGCTACATTTGTACTTTCATGAATGATATATGAAAGATTTTAATTATAAAGGTAAATCAGGTATAAATTTATTCCCACACATAGATTAGCATTAAAGTCAATGGGAGATTTTTTTACTGAATTTACCCGTACATGTAAGCAAAAACTAAACGAAGAGACAAATGACCAAACAGAAAAGAAAAAAAAACCTCCGCCACGGCTTTCTGGATTAATTCTTTTTTCATATCAACAATAGTCAGACTATTTTTTTGAAACTCCACCACTTGCACGTGGACAGAAGTATTTTTTTTTTACACTGAGATTCTCCTAAAACAATACAACAAACAAAACACAGCGAATTTCATAACGTTCAGTTTTGAGTTGTTGGTTTGATTGATGTATACACTGCATCTCCTATGATTGATATGACTGTTTTATGCGTCAACAACGTTGTTGCTCATTTACTAAACAGTGAAGGTATTTCGCCTTTTATAGCTGATGTTTATCATTTGAAAATCCATTTCAAGGTATCCCCCTTTTCCTCATAAAATAATTTAAACCAAAACAATGCAAAAAGCAAAAAACACCAAAAAATTGTTTTCCAAACATTACCGTAACAAAACAAGCTTCGTCTTTCAGATGTAAGCATACGATGTAATGGGTTTGAAATCGTTATATACTACCCATTTTGTAAAGTTTCCTCAGAGAAGGTATTGGCAAAAATCTGGTTGGTTATATACGTATAGTATACGTTTGCGGCTTGTGGCGTTTTTCTTGTTTTTTGAAGTTGTGTTCTGCATAGATTAAAATATAATAATCTGTAAAAATCTAAAACACCGACTCAATCATAGAATGAGTCTTTGTCAGGGCTTTTTCGTAATAACAAACAAAAATTTTGCAAAAATTCGATATAGTACACCCTTTTAATTGAATAATCTATACATTTAAGTTTGCACTGCATGCTATGATTTCAAACCACAGTCTAAATCTGTTGGGAACGTTGCCCTGAACGGGACGGTATGAAACCGGTACGTTCGTGAGGCGAAAGACTTTAATCTTAGCTACCAGGTTTCCCTTTTCTGTCCTCTTCAGATGATTGACAAAAGGGGGGTGTTAGTAATAACATTTAAAAAAAGAGCTGTATTATCATCCCATTTACATTTTATTAAACGTGTGTGGGTCCCACGTCAGGTACGTTGTCGTGAAAGGTCGTTTATCATATCTAAATGGCTATGCCCCCCCTTTTTGCTCATTGTCAAGGACCTCTCATCTCCTTTTATTCACGCAGTACTTAATTTTCCATGTGCACTAATTGCTGACAAAAATATCATATAAATCGGATAGAATAAGCACTGCGAGTGTTTCTCTGCATCAAGTGTAGTGGATTGATTTGATTGTTTTTGCTTAACGTCCAGTGGCAAATATTCCATGCAAATTAAAGCCATTGTGTTAGAAATTCACCTCAAGTCTAGTTAAACATTAGCTTTTATTTGTATTTTTGTGAGAGAAGAAGAGAAAAAAACACGAATGATATAGAATTGCACACACGCACTTGCTTCAAATGTGTTTTCTAAAATAAAACCACTATGCAATCTTAAGCATTGATGACTATTTCGACTTAAGTTACAACAAAGTGGCATTTATTTGATAGCCAAATTATCTGATCCCGACTTGACTGTGATGAGAAAAGGCAACATATTACATGGTAGAGCACACTGGTTTCCGAAAAGTGGATCATAGTATAAGAACAGGTACTTCCGATTTGGGCAACAAGGCAAACACATCATACTTTCAAATATTTATTTCATTATTCACGTGAAACTTCCGTCACGGGTTCCACCGTCACCCTGTAACGTGGAGCCTTTCAATTTGTATCAATTCATTGCCCATTGTCTTTTACTTTTGCACAAAGTAACAGCTACTCGTAGGAACTACATTGTGTCTAAAATGTGTACTACTAGTTTTCTGCAGACACATACAGGGGTAAATTCAGTAAATAAACATACGTCATCAGGGACCGCCCATTTCGGGGAGAGCTTTCTGTATAACACTGAAGTTATATGCTCTTCTGATTGGCAGATAATGTTTGTAATAAATATTTTTGGTAGATGGATCAAAACTAGAGTTGAAAAAAAAAATATATGCTGAATGTACTAACTTTTTTCCCTTCAGGGTTGAAAAGTAATGGGGTCAGTATAGGAATTCAGTGCGAATCTACATTGTTTGTAAACAAGGCCATGTGAATGCCCAAAAATGCCGCATGACCCTATGTTTTTATTGTTGCAAAAGATAGGGCTACATTTGTACTTTCATGAATGATATATGAAAGATTTTAATTTATAAAGGTAAATCAGGTATAAATTTATTCCCACACATAGATTAGCATTAAAGTCAATGGGAGATTTTTTTACTGAATTTACCCGTACATGTAAGCAAAAACTAAACGAAGAGACAAATGACCAAACAGAAAAGAAAAAAAAACCTCCGCCACGGCTTTCTGGATTAATTCTTTTTTCATATCAACAATAGTCAGACTATTTTTTTGAAACTCCACCACTTGCACGTGGACAGAAGTATTTTTTTTTTACACTGAGATTCTCCTAAAACAATACAACAAACAAAACACAGCGAATTTCATAACGTTCAGTTTTGAGTTGTTGGTTTGATTGATGTATACACTGCATCTCCTATGATTGATATGACTGTTTTATGCGTCAACAACGTTGTTGCTCATTTACTAAACAGTGAAGGTATTTCGCCTTTTATAGCTGATGTTTATCATTTGAAAATCCATTTCAAGGTATCCCCCTTTTCCTCATAAAATAATTTAAACCAAAACAATGCAAAAAGCAAAAAACACCAAAAAATTGTTTTCCAAACATTACCGTAACAAAACAAGCTTCGTCTTTCAGATGTAAGCATACGATGTAATGGGTTTGAAATCGTTATATACTACCCATTTTGTAAAGTTTCCTCAGAGAAGGTATTGGCAAAAATCTGGTTGGTTATATACGTATAGTATACGTTTGCGGCTTGTGGCGTTTTTCTTGTTTTTTGAAGTTGTGCTCTGCATAGATTAAAATATAATAATCTGTAAAAATCTAAAACACCGACTCAATCATAGAATGAGTCTTTGTCAGGGCTTTTTCGTAATAACAAACAAAAATTTTGCAAAAATTCGATATAGTACACCCTTTTAATTGAATAATCTATACATTTAAGTTTGCACTGCATGCTATGATTTCAAACCACAGTCTAAATCTGTTGGGAACGTTGCCCTGAACGGGACGGTATGAAACCGGTACGTTCGTGAGGCGAAAGACTTTAATCTTAGCTACCAGGTTTCCCTTTTCTGTCCTCTTCAGATGATTGACAAAAGGGGGGTGTTAGTAATAACATTTAAAAAAAGAGCTGTATAATCATCCCATTTACATTTTATTAAACGTGTGTGGGTCCCACGTCAGGTACGTTGTCGTGAAAGGTCGTTTATCATATCTAAATGGCTATGCCCCCCCTTTTTGCTCATTGTCAAGGACCTCTCATCTCCTTTTATTCACGCAGTACTTAATTTTCCATGTGCACTAATTGCTGACAAAAATATCATATAAATCGGATAGAATAAGCACTGCGAGTGTTTCTCTGCATCAAGTGTAGTGGATTGATTTGATTGTTTTTGCTTAACGTCCAGTGGCAAATATTCCATGCAAATTAAAGCCATTGTGTTAGAAATTCACCTCAAGTCTAGTTAAACATTAGCTTTTATTTGTATTTTTGTGAGAGAAGAAGAGAAAAAAACACGAATGATATAGAATTGCACACACGCACTTGCTTCAAATGTGTTTTCTAAAATAAAACCACTATGCAATCTTAAGCATTGATGACTATTTCGACTTAAGTTACAACAAAGTGGCATTTATTTGATAGCCAAATTATCTGATCCCGACTTGACTGTGATGAGAAAAGGCAACATATTACATGGTAGAGCACACTGGTTTCCGAAAAGTGGATCATAGTATAAGAACAGGTACTTCCGATTTGGGCAACAAGGCAAACACATCATACTTTCAAATATTTATTTCATTATTCACGTGAAACTTCCGTCACGGGTTCCACCGTCACCCTGTAACGTGGAGCCTTTCAATTTGTATCAATTCATTGCCCATTGTCTTTTACTTTTGCACAAAGTAACAGCTACTCGTAGGAACTACATTGTGTCTAAAATGTGTACTACTAGTTTTCTGCAGACACATACAGGGGTAAATTCAGTAAATAAACATACGTCATCAGGGACCGCCCATTTCGGGGAGAGCTTTCTGTATAACACTGAAGTTATATGCTCTTCTGATTGGCAGATAATGTTTGTAATAAATATTTTTGGTAGATGGATCAAAACTAGAGTTGAAAAAAAAAATATATGCTGAATGTACTAACTTTTTTCCCTTCAGGGTTGAAAAGTAATGGGGGTCAGTATAGGAATTCAGTGCGAATCTACATTGTTTGTAAACAAGGCCATGTGAATGCCCAAAAATGCCGCATGACCCTATGTTTTTATTGTTGCAAAAGATAGGGCTACATTTGTACTTTCATGAATGATATATGAAAGATTTTAATTTATAAAGGTAAATCAGGTATAAATTTATTCCCACACATAGATTAGCATTAAAGTCAATGGGAGATTTTTTTACTGAATTTACCCGTACATGTAAGCAAAAACTAAACGAAGAGACAAATGACCAAACAGAAAAGAAAAAAAAACCTCCGCCACGGCTTTCTGGATTAATTCTTTTTTCATATCAACAATAGTCAGACTATTTTTTTGAAACTCCACCACTTGCACGTGGACAGAAGTATTTTTTTTTTACACTGAGATTCTCCTAAAACAATACAACAAACAAAACACAGCGAATTTCATAACGTTCAGTTTTGAGTTGTTGGTTTGATTGATGTATACACTGCATCTCCTATGATTGATATGACTGTTTTATGCGTCAACAACGTTGTTGCTCATTTACTAAACAGTGAAGGTATTTCGCCTTTTATAGCTGATGTTTATCATTTGAAAATCCATTTCAAGGTATCCCCCTTTTCCTCATAAAATAATTTAAACCAAAACAATGCAAAAAGCAAAAAACACCAAAAAATTGTTTTCCAAACATTACCGTAACAAAACAAGCTTCGTCTTTCAGATGTAAGCATACGATGTAATGGGTTTGAAATCGTTATATACTACCCATTTTGTAAAGTTTCCTCAGAGAAGGTATTGGCAAAAATCTGGTTGGTTATATACGTATAGTATACGTTTGCGGCTTGTGGCGTTTTTCTTGTTTTTTGAAGTTGTGCTCTGCATAGATTAAAATATAATAATCTGTAAAAATCTAAAACACCGACTCAATCATAGAATGAGTCTTTGTCAGGGCTTTTTCGTAATAACAAACAAAAATTTTGCAAAAATTCGATATAGTACACCCTTTTAATTGAATAATCTATACATTTAAGTTTGCACTGCATGCTATGATTTCAAACCACAGTCTAAATCTGTTGGGAACGTTGCCCTGAACGGGACGGTATGAAACCGGTACGTTCGTGAGGCGAAAGACTTTAATCTTAGCTACCAGGTTTCCCTTTTCTGTCCTCTTCAGATGATTGACAAAAGGGGGGTGTTAGTAATAACATTTAAAAAAAGAGCTGTATAATCATCCCATTTACATTTTATTAAACGTGTGTGGGTCCCACGTCAGGTACGTTGTCGTGAAAGGTCGTTTATCATATCTAAATGGCTATGCCCCCCCTTTTTGCTCATTGTCAAGGACCTCTCATCTCCTTTTATTCACGCAGTACTTAATTTTCCATGTGCACTAATTGCTGACAAAAATATCATATAAATCGGATAGAATAAGCACTGCGAGTGTTTCTCTGCATCAAGTGTAGTGGATTGATTTGATTGTTTTTGCTTAACGTCCAGTGGCAAATATTCCATGCAAATTAAAGCCATTGTGTTAGAAATTCACCTCAAGTCTAGTTAAACATTAGCTTTTATTTGTATTTTTGTGAGAGAAGAAGAGAAAAAAACACGAATGATATAGAATTGCACACACGCACTTGCTTCAAATGTGTTTTCTAAAATAAAACCACTATGCAATCTTAAGCATTGATGACTATTTCGACTTAAGTTACAACAAAGTGGCATTTATTTGATAGCCAAATTATCTGATCCCGACTTGACTGTGATGAGAAAAGGCAACATATTACATGGTAGAGCACACTGGTTTCCGAAAAGTGGATCATAGTATAAGAACAGGTACTTCCGATTTGGGCAACAAGGCAAACACATCATACTTTCAAATATTTATTTCATTATTCACGTGAAACTTCCGTCACGGGTTCCACCGTCACCCTGTAACGTGGAGCCTTTCAATTTGTATCAATTCATTGCCCATTGTCTTTTACTTTTGCACAAAGTAACAGCTACTCGTAGGAACTACATTGTGTCTAAAATGTGTACTACTAGTTTTCTGCAGACACATACAGGGGTAAATTCAGTAAATAAACATACGTCATCAGGGACCGCCCATTTCGGGGAGAGCTTTCTGTATAACACTGAAGTTATATGCTCTTCTGATTGGCAGATAATGTTTGTAATAAATATTTTTGGTAGATGGATCAAAACTAGAGTTGAAAAAAAAAATATATGCTGAATGTACTAACTTTTTTCCCTTCAGGGTTGAAAAGTAATGGGGGTCAGTATAGGAATTCAGTGCGAATCTACATTGTTTGTAAACAAGGCCATGTGAATGCCCAAAAATGCCGCATGACCCTATGTTTTTATTGTTGCAAAAGATAGGGCTACATTTGTACTTTCATGAATGATATATGAAAGATTTTAATTTATAAAGGTAAATCAGGTATAAATTTATTCCCACACATAGATTAGCATTAAAGTCAATGGGAGATTTTTTTACTGAATTTACCCGTACATGTAAGCAAAAACTAAACGAAGAGACAAATGACCAAACAGAAAAGAAAAAAAAACCTCCGCCACGGCTTTCTGGATTAATTCTTTTTTCATATCAACAATAGTCAGACTATTTTTTTGAAACTCCACCACTTGCACGTGGACAGAAGTATTTTTTTTTTACACTGAGATTCTCCTAAAACAATACAACAAACAAAACACAGCGAATTTCATAACGTTCAGTTTTGAGTTGTTGGTTTGATTGATGTATACACTGCATCTCCTATGATTGATATGACTGTTTTATGCGTCAACAACGTTGTTGCTCATTTACTAAACAGTGAAGGTATTTCGCCTTTTATAGCTGATGTTTATCATTTGAAAATCCATTTCAAGGTATCCCCCTTTTCCTCATAAAATAATTTAAACCAAAACAATGCAAAAAGCAAAAAACACCAAAAAATTGTTTTCCAAACATTACCGTAACAAAACAAGCTTCGTCTTTCAGATGTAAGCATACGATGTAATGGGTTTGAAATCGTTATATACTACCCATTTTGTAAAGTTTCCTCAGAGAAGGTATTGGCAAAAATCTGGTTGGTTATATACGTATAGTATACGTTTGCGGCTTGTGGCGTTTTTCTTGTTTTTTGAAGTTGTGCTCTGCATAGATTAAAATATAATAATCTGTAAAAATCTAAAACACCGACTCAATCATAGAATGAGTCTTTGTCAGGGCTTTTTCGTAATAACAAACAAAAATTTTGCAAAAATTCGATATAGTACACCCTTTTAATTGAATAATCTATACATTTAAGTTTGCACTGCATGCTATGATTTCAAACCACAGTCTAAATCTGTTGGGAACGGTGCCCTGAACGGGACGGTATGAAACCGGTACGTTCGTGAGGCGAAAGACTTTAATCTTAGCTACCAGGTTTCCCTTTTCTGTCCTCTTCAGATGATTGACAAAAGGGGGGTGTTAGTAATAACATTTAAAAAAAGAGCTGTATAATCATCCCATTTACATTTTATTAAACGTGTGTGGGTCCCACGTCAGGTACGTTGTCGTGAAAGGTCGTTTATCATATCTAAATGGCTATGCCCCCCCTTTTTGCTCATTGTCAAGGACCTCTCATCTCCTTTTATTCACGCAGTACTTAATTTTCCATGTGCACTAATTGCTGACAAAAATATCATATAAATCGGATAGAATAAGCACTGCGAGTGTTTCTCTGCATCAAGTGTAGTGGATTGATTTGATTGTTTTTGCTTAACGTCCAGTGGCAAATATTCCATGCAAATTAAAGCCATTGTGTTAGAAATTCACCTCAAGTCTAGTTAAACATTAGCTTTTATTTGTATTTTTGTGAGAGAAGAAGAGAAAAAAACACGAATGATATAGAATTGCACACACGCACTTGCTTCAAATGTGTTTTCTAAAATAAAACCACTATGCAATCTTAAGCATTGATGACTATTTCGACTTAAGTTACAACAAAGTGGCATTTATTTGATAGCCAAATTATCTGATCCCGACTTGACTGTGATGAGAAAAGGCAACATATTACATGGTAGAGCACACTGGTTTCCGAAAAGTGGATCATAGTATAAGAACAGGTACTTCCGATTTGGGCAACAAGGCAAACACATCATACTTTCAAATATTTATTTCATTATTCACGTGAAACTTCCGTCACGGGTTCCACCGTCACCCTGTAACGTGGAGCCTTTCAATTTGTATCAATTCATTGCCCATTGTCTTTTACTTTTGCACAAAGTAACAGCTACTCGTAGGAACTACATTGTGTCTAAAATGTGTACTACTAGTTTTCTGCAGACACATACAGGGGTAAATTCAGTAAATAAACATACGTCATCAGGGACCGCCCATTTCGGGGAGAGCTTTCTGTATAACACTGAAGTTATATGCTCTTCTGATTGGCAGATAATGTTTGTAATAAATATTTTTGGTAGATGGATCAAAACTAGAGTTGAAAAAAAAAATATATGCTGAATGTACTAACTTTTTTCCCTTCAGGGTTGAAAAGTAATGGGGGTCAGTATAGGAATTCAGTGCGAATCTACATTGTTTGTAAACAAGGCCATGTGAATGCCCAAAAATGCCGCATGACCCTATGTTTTTATTGTTGCAAAAGATAGGGCTACATTTGTACTTCCATGAATGATATATGAAAGATTTTAATTTATAAAGGTAAATCAGGTATAAATTTATTCCCACACATAGATTAGCATTAAAGTCAATGGGAGATTTTTTTACTGAATTTACCCGTACATGTAAGCAAAAACTAAACGAAGAGACAAATGACCAAACAGAAAAGAAAAAAAAAACTCCGCCACGGCTTTCTGGATTAATTCTTTTTTCATATCAACAATAGTCAGACAATTTTTTTGAAACTCCACCACTTGCACGTGGACAGAAGTAATTTTTTTTTTACACTGAGATTCTCCTAAAACAATACAACAAACAAAACACAGCGAATTTCATACCGTTCAGTTTTGAGTTGTTGGTTTGATTGATGTATACACTGCATCTCCTATGATTGATATGACTGTTTTATGCGTCAACAACGTTGTTGCTCATTTACTAAACAGTGAAGGTATTTCGCCTTTTATAGCTGATGTTTATCATTTGAAAATCTATTTCAAGGTATCCCCCTTTTCTTCATAAAATAATTTAAACCAAAACAATGCAAAAAGCCAAAAAACACCAAAAAATTGTTTTCCAAACATTACTCGTAACAAAACGAGCTTCGTCTTTCAGAGGTAAGCAAACGATGTAAAGGGTTTGAAACCCTTATATACTACCCATTTTGTAAAGTTTCTCAGAGAAGGTATTGGCAAAAATCTGGTTGGTTATATACGTATAGTATACGTATGCGGCTTGTGGCGTTTTTCTTGTTTTTTGAAGTTGTGCTCTGCATAGATTAAAATCTAATAATCTCTAAAAATCTAAAACACCGACTCAATCATAGAATGAGTCTTTGTCAGGGCTTTTTCGTAATAATAAACAAAAATTTTGCAAAAATTCGATATAGTACACCCTTTTATTTGAATAATCTATACATTTAAGTTTGCACTGCATGCTATGATTACAAACCACAGTCTAAATCTGTTGGGAACGTTGCCCTGAACGGGACGGAATAAAACCCGTACGTTCGATGAGGCGAAAGACTTATATCTTAGCTACCAGATGTCCCTTTTCTGTCCTCGTTAGGATGAATGAGGAAAGGGGGTTGTTATTAATAACATTTAAAAAAAGAGCTTTATAATCATCCCATTTACACATTTTATTAAACGTGTGTGGGTCCCACGTCAGGTACGTTGTCGTGAAAGGTCGTTTATCATATCTAAATGGCTATGCCCCCCCCCCCCTTTTTTGCTCATTGTCAAGGACCTCTCATCTCCTTTTATTCACGCAGTACTTAATTTCCCATGTGCACTAATTGCTGACAAAAATATCATATAAATCGGATAGACTAAGCACTGCGAGTGTTTCTTTGCATCAAGTGTAGTGGATTGATTTGATTGTTTTTGCCTAACGTCCAGTGGCAAATATTCCATGCAAATTAAAGCCATTGTGTTAGAAATTCACCTCAAGTCTAGTTAAACATTAGCTTTTATTTGTATTTTTGTGAGAGAAGAAGAGAAAAAAAACACGAATGATATAGAATTGCACACACGCACTTGCTTCAAATGTGTTTCTAAAAAAAACCGCTATGCAATCTTAAGCATTGATGACTATTTCGACTTAAGTTACAACAAAGTGGCATTTATTTGATAGCTAAATTATCTGATCCCGACTTGACTGTGATGAGAAAAGGCAACATATTACATGGTAGAGCACACTGGTTCCCAAAAAGTGGATCATAGTATAAGAACAGGTACTTCCGATTTGGGCAACAAGGCAAACACATCATACTTTCAAATATTTATTTCATTATTCACGTGAAACTTCCGTCACGGGTTCTACCGTCACCCTGTAACGTGGAGCCTTTCAATTTGTATCAATTCAGTGCCCATTGTCTTTTACTTTTGCACAAAGTAACAGCTACTCGTAGGAACTACATTGTGTCTAAAATGTGTACTACTAGTTTTCTGCAGACACATACAGGGGTAAATTCAGTAAATAAACATACGTCATCAGGGACCGCCCATTTCGGGGAGAGCTTTCTGTATAACACTGAAGTTATATGCTCTTCTGATTGGCAGATAATGTTTGTAATAAATATTTTTGGTAGATGGATCAAAACTAGAGTTGAAAAAAAATAAAAAAATATATGCTGAATGTACTAACTTTTTTCCCTTCAGGGTTGAAAAGTAATGGGGGTCAGTACAGGAATTCAGTGCGAATCTACATTGTTTGTAAACAAGGCCATATGAATGCCCAAAAATGCCGCATGACCCTATGTTTTTATTGTTGCAAAAGATAGGGCTACATTTGTACTTTCATGAATGATATATGAAAGATTTTAATTTATAAAGGTAAATCAGGTATAAATTTATTCCCACACATAGATTAGCATGAAGGTCAATGGGAGATTTTTTTTACTGAATTTACCCGTACAAGTAAGCAAAAACTAAACGAAGAGACAAATGACCAAACAGAAAAGAAAAAAAAAAACTCCGCCACGGCTTTCTGGATTAATTCTTTTTTCATATCAACAATAGTCAGACAATTTTTTTGAACCTCCACCACTTGCACGTGGACAGAAGTAATTTTTTTTTTACACTGAGATTCTCCTAAAACAATACAACAAACAAAACACAGCGAATTTCATACCGTTCAGTTTTGAGTTGTTGGTTTGATTGATGTATACACTGCATCTCCTATGATTGATATGACTGTTTTATGCGTCAACAACGTTGTTGCTCATTTACTAAACAGTGAAGGTATTTCGCCTTTTATAGCTGATGTTTATCATTTGAAAATCTATTTCAAGGTATCCCCCTTTTCTTCATAAAATAATTTAAACCAAAACAATGCAAAAAGCAAAAAAACACCAAAAAATTGTTTTCCAAACATTACTCGTAACAAAACGAGCTTCGTCTTTCAGAGGTAAGCATACGATGTAATGGGTTTGAAACCCTTATATACTACCCATTTTGTAAAGTTTCTCAGAGAAGGTATTGGCAAAAATCTGGTTGGTTATATACGTATAGTATACGTATGCGGCTTGTGGCGTTTTTCTTGTTTTTTGAAGTTGTGCTCTGCATAGATTAAAATCTAATAATCTCTAAAAATCTAAAACACCGACTCAATCATAGAATGAGTCTTTGTCAGGGCTTTTTCGTAATAATAAACAAAAATTTTGCAAAAATTCGATATAGTACACCCTTTTATTTGAATAATCTATACATTTAAGTTTGCACTGCATGCTATGATTACAAACCACAGTCTAAATCTGTTGGGAACGTTGCCCTGAACGGGACGGAATAAAACCCGTACGTTCGATGAGGCGAAAGATTTATATCTTAGCTACCAGATGTCCCTTTTCTGTCCTCGTTAGGATGAATGAGGAAAGGGGGTTGTTATTAATAACATTTAAAAAAAGAGCTTTATAATCATCCCATTTACACATTTTATTAAACGTGTGTGGGTCCCACGTCAGGTACGTTGTCGTGAAAGGTCGTTTATCATATTTAAATGGCTATGCCCCCCCCCCTTTTTTGCTCATTGTCAAGGACCTCTCATCTCCTTTTATTCACGCAGTACTTAATTTCCCATGTGCACTAATTGCTGACAAAAATATCATATAAATCGGATAGACTAAGCACTGCGAGTGTTTCTTTGCATCAAGTGTAGTGGATTGATTTGATTGTTTTTGCCTAACGTCCAGTGGCAAATATTCCATGCAAATTAAAGCCATTGTGTTAGAAATTCACCTCAAGTCTAGTTAAACATTAGCTTTTATTTGTATTTTTGTGAGAGAAGAAGAGAAAAAAAACACGAATGATATAGAATTGCACACACGCACTTGCTTCAAATGTGTTTCTAAAAAAACCCGCTATGCAATCTTAAGCATTGATGACTATTTCGACTTAAGTTACAACAAAGTGGCATTTATTTGATAGCTAAATTATCTGATCCCGACTTGACTGTGATGAGAAAAGGCAACATATTACATGGTAGAGCACACTGGTTCCCAAAAAGTGGATCATAGTATAAGAACAGGTACTTCCGATTTGGGCAACAAGGCAAACACATCATACTTTCAAATATTTATTTCATTATTCACGTGAAACTTCCGTCACGGGTTCTACCGTCACCCTGTAACGTGGAGCCTTTCAATTTGTATCAATTCAGTGCCCATTGTCTTTTACTTTTGCACAAAGTAACAGCTACTCGTAGGAACTACATTGTGTCTAAAATGTGTACTACTAGTTTTCTGCAGACACATACAGGGGTAAATTCAGTAAATAAACATACGTCATCAGGGACCGCCCATTTCGGGGAGAGCTTTCTGTATAACACTGAAGTTATATGCTCTTCTGATTGGCAGATAATGTTTGTAATAAATATTTTTGGTAGATGGATCAAAACTAGAGTTGAAAAAAAATAAAAAAATATATGCTGAATGTACTAACTTTTTTCCCTTCAGGGTTGAAAAGTAATGGGGGTCAGTACAGGAATTCAGTGCGAATCTACATTGTTTGTAAACAAGGCCATGTGAATGCCCAAAAATGCCGCATGACCCTATGTTTTTATTGTTGCAAAAGATAGGGCTACATTTGTACTTTCATGAATGATATATGAAAGATTTTAATTTATAAAGGTAAATCAGGTATAAATTTATTCCCACACATAGATTAGCATGAAGGTCAATGGGAGATTTTTTTTACTGAATTTACCCGTCCAAGTAAGCAAAAACTAAACGAAGAGACAAATGACCAAACAGAAAAGAAAAAAAAAACTCCGCCACGGCTTTCTGGATTAATTCTTTTTTCATATCAACAATAGTCAGACAATTTTTTTGAAACTCCACCACTTGCACGTGGACAGAAGTAATTTTTTTTTTACACTGAGATTCTCCTAAAACAATACAACAAACAAAACACAGCGAATTTCAAACCGTTCAGTTTTGAGTTGTTGGTTTGATTGATGTATACACTGCATCTCCTATGATTGATATGACTGTTTTATGCGTCAACAACGTTGTTGCTCATTTACTAAACAGTGAAGGTATTTCGCCTTTTATAGCTGATGTTTATCATTTGAAAATCTATTTCAAGGTATCCCCCTTTTCTTCATAAAATAATTAAACCAAAACAATGCAAAAAGCAAAAAAACACCAAAAAATTGTTTTCCAAACATTACTCGTAACAAAACGAGCTTCGTCTTTCAGAGGTAAGCATACGATGTAATGGGTTTGAAACCCTTATATACTACCCATTTTGTAAAGTTTCCTCAGAGAAGGTATTGGCAAAAATCTGGTTGGTTATATACGTATAGTATACGTATGCGGCTTGTGGCGTTTTTCTTGTTTTTTGAAGTTGTGCTCTGCATAGATTAAAATCTAATAATCTCTAAAAATCTAAAACACCGACTCAATCATAGAATGAGTCTTTGTCAGGGCTTTTTCGTAATAATAAACAAAAATTTTGCAAAAATTCGATATAGTACACCCTTTTAATTGAATAATCTATACATTTAAGTTTGCACTGCATGCTATGATTACAAACCACAGTTTAAATTTGTTGGGAACGTTGCCCTGAACGGGACGGAATAAAACCCGTACGTTCGATGAGGCGAAAGACTTATATCTTAGCTACCAGATGTCCCTTTTCTGTCCTCGTTAGGATGAATGAGGAAAGGGGGGTGTTATTAATAACATTTAAAAAAAGAGCTTTATAATCATCCCATTTACACATTTTATTAAACGTGTGTGGGTCCCACGTCAGGTACGTTGTCGTGAAAGGTCGTTTATCATATCTAAATGGCTATGCCCCCCCCCCCCCTTTTGCTCATTGTCAAGGACCTCTCATCTCCTTTTATTCACGCAGTACTTAATTTTCCATGTGCACTAATTGCTGACAAAAATATCATATAAATCGGATAGACTAAGCACTGCGAGTGTTTCTTTGCATCAAGTGTAGTGGATTGATTTGATTGTTTTTGCCTAACGTCCAGTGGCAAATATTCCATGCAAATTAAAGCCATTGTGTTAGAAATTCACCTCAAGTCTAGTTAAACATTAGCTTTTATTTGTATTTTTGTGAGAGAAGAAGAGAAAAAAAACACGAATGATATAGAATTGCACACACGCACTTGCTTCAAATGTGTTTCTAAAAAAAACCGCTATGCAATCTTAAGCATTGATGACTATTTCGACTTAAGTTACAACAAAGTGGCATTTATTTGATAGCTAAATTATCTGATCCCGACTTGACTGTGATGAGAAAAGGCAACATATTACATGGTAGAGCACACTGGTTCCCAAAAAGTGGATCATAGTATAAGAACAGGTACTTCCGATTTGGGCAACAAGGCAAACACATCATACTTTCAAATATTTATTTCATTATTCACGTGAAACTTCCGTCACGGGTTCTACCGTCACCCTGTAACGTGGAGCCTTTCAATTTGTATCAATTCATTGCCCATTGTCTTTTACTTTTGCACAAAGTAACAGCTACTCGTAGGAACTACATTGTGTCTAAAATGTGTACTACTAGTTTTCTGCAGACACATACAGGGGTAAATTCAGTAAATAAACATACGTCATCAGGGACCGCCCATTTCGGGGAGAGCTTTCTGTATAACACTGAAGTTATATGCTCTTCTGATTGGCAGATAATGTTTGTAATAAATATTTTTGGTAGATGGATCAAAACTAGAGTTGAAAAAAAATAAAAAAATATATGCTGAATGTACTAACTTTTTTCCCTTCAGGGTTGAAAAGTAATGGGGGTCAGTACAGGAATTCAGTGCGAATCTACATTGTTTGTAAACAAGGCCATGTGAATGCCCAAAAATGCCGCATGACCCTATGTTTTTATTGTTGCAAAAGATAGGGCTACATTTGTACTTTCATGAATGATATATGAAAGATTTTAATTTATAAAGGTAAATCAGGTATAAATTTATTCCCACACATAGATTAGCATGAAGGTCAATGGGAGATTTTTTTTACTGAATTTACCCGTACAAGTAAGCAAAAACTAAACGAAGAGACAAATGACCAAACAGAAAAGAAAAAAAAACCTCCGCCACGGCTTTCTGGATTAATTCTTTTTTCATATCAACAATAGTCAGACAATTTTTTTGAAACTCCACCACTTGCACGTGGACAGAAGTAATTTTTTTTTTTACACTGAGATTCTCCTAAAACAATACAACAAACAAAACACAGCGAATTTCAAACCGTTCAGTTTTGAGTTGTTGGTTTGATTGATGTATACACTGCATCTCCTATGATTGATATGACTGTTTTATGCGTCAACAACGTTGTTGCTCATTTACTAAACAGTGAAGGTATTTCGCCTTTTATAGCTGATGTTTATCATTTGAAAATCTATTTCAAGGTATCCCCCTTTTCTTCATAAAATAATTAAACCAAAACAATGCAAAAAGCAAAAAAACACCAAAAAATTGTTTTCCAAACATTACTCGTAACAAAACGAGCTTCGTCTTTCAGAGGTAAGCATACGATGTAATGGGTTTGAAACCCTTATATACTACCCATTTTGTAAAGTTTCCTCAGAGAAGGTATTGGCAAAAATCTGGTTGGTTATATACGTATAGTATACGTATGCGGCTTGTGGCGTTTTTCTTGTTTTTTGAAGTTGTGCTCTGCATAGATTAAAATCTAATAATCTCTAAAAATCTAAAACACCGACTCAATCATAGAATGAGTCTTTGTCAGGGCTTTTTCGTAATAATAAACAAAAATTTTGCAAAAATTCGATATAGTACACCCTTTTAATTGAATAATCTATACATTTAAGTTTGCACTGCATGCTATGATTACAAACCACAGTTTAAATTTGTTGGGAACGTTGCCCTGAACGGGACGGAATAAAACCCGTACGTTCGATGAGGCGAAAGACTTATATCTTAGCTACCAGATGTCCCTTTTCTGTCCTCGTTAGGATGAATGAGGAAAGGGGGGTGTTATTAATAACATTTAAAAAAAGAGCTTTATAATCATCCCATTTACACATTTTATTAAACGTGTGTGGGTCCCACGTCAGGTACGTTGTCGTGAAAGGTCGTTTATCATATCTAAATGGCTATGCCCCCCCCCTTTTGCTCATTGTCAAGGACCTCTCATCTCCTTTTATTCACGCAGTACTTAATTTTCCATGTGCACTAATTGCTGACAAAAATATCATATAAATCGGATAGACTAAGCACTGCGAGTGTTTCTTTGCATCAAGTGTAGTGGATTGATTTGATTGTTTTTGCCTAACGTCCAGTGGCAAATATTCCATGCAAATTAAAGCCATTGTGTTAGAAATTCACCTCAAGTCTAGTTAAACATTAGCTTTTATTTGTATTTTTGTGAGAGAAGAAGAGAAAAAAAACACGAATGATATAGAATTGCACACACGCACTTGCTTCAAATGTGTTTCTAAAAAAAACCGCTATGCAATCTTAAGCATTGATGACTATTTCGACTTAAGTTACAACAAAGTGGCATTTATTTGATAGCTAAATTATCTGATCCCGACTTGACTGTGATGAGAAAAGGCAACATATTACATGGTAGAGCACACTGGTTCCCAAAAAGTGGATCATAGTATAAGAACAGGTACTTCCGATTTGGGCAACAAGGCAAACACATCATACTTTCAAATATTTATTTCATTATTCACGTGAAACTTCCGTCACGGGTTCTACCGTCACCCTGTAACGTGGAGCCTTTCAATTTGTATCAATTCATTGCCCATTGTCTTTTACTTTTGCACAAAGTAACAGCTACTCGTAGGAACTACATTGTGTCTAAAATGTGTACTACTAGTTTTCTGCAGACACATACAGGGGTAAATTCAGTAAATAAACATACGTCATCAGGGACCGCCCATTTCGGGGAGAGCTTTCTGTATAACACTGAAGTTATATGCTCTTCTGATTGGCAGATAATGTTTGTAATAAATATTTTTGGTAGATGGATCAAAACTAGAGTTGAAAAAAAAATAAAAAAATATATGCTGAATGTACTAACTTTTTTCCCTTCAGGGTTGAAAAGTAATGGGGGTCAGTACAGGAATTCAGTGCGAATCTACATTGTTTGTAAACAAGGCCATGTGAATGCCCAAAAATGCCGCATGACCCTATGTTTTTATTGTTGCAAAAGATAGGGCTACATTTGTACTTTCATGAATGATATATGAAAGATTTTAATTTATAAAGGTAAATCAGGTATAAATTTATTCCCACACATAGATTAGCATGAAGGTCAATGGGAGATTTTTTTTACTGAATTTACCCGTACAAGTAAGCAAAAACTAAACGAAGAGACAAATGACCAAACAGAAAAGAAAAAAAAACCTCCGCCACGGCTTTCTGGATTAATTCTTTTTTCATATCAACAATAGTCAGACAATTTTTTTGAAACTCCACCACTTGCACGTGGACAGAAGTAATTTTTTTTTTTACACTGAGATTCTCCTAAAACAATACAACAAACAAAACACAGCGAATTTCAAACCGTTCAGTTTTGAGTTGTTGGTTTGATTGATGTATACACTGCATCTCCTATGATTGATATGACTGTTTTATGCGTCAACAACGTTGTTGCTCATTTACTAAACAGTGAAGGTATTTCGCCTTTTATAGCTGATGTTTATCATTTGAAAATCTATTTCAAGGTATCCCCCTTTTCTTCATAAAATAATTTAAACCAAAACAATGCAAAAAGCAAAAAAACACCAAAAAATTGTTTTCCAAACATTACTCGTAACAAAACGAGCTTCGTCTTTCAGAGGTAAGCATACGATGTAATGGGTTTGAAACCCTTATATACTACCCATTTTGTAAAGTTTCCTCAGAGAAGGTATTGGCAAAAATCTGGTTGGTTATATACGTATAGTATACGTATGCGGCTTGTGGCGTTTTTCTTGTTTTTTGAAGTTGTGCTCTGCATAGATTAAAATCTAATAATCTCTAAAAATCTAAAACACCGACTCAATCATAGAATGAGTCTTTGTCAGGGCTTTTTCGTAATAATAAACAAAAATTTTGCAAAAATTCGATATAGTACACCCTTTTAATTGAATAATCTATACATTTAAGTTTGCACTGCATGCTATGATTACAAACCACAGTTTAAATTTGTTGGGAACGTTGCCCTGAACGGGACGGAATAAAACCCGTACGTTCGATGAGGCGAAAGACTTATATCTTAGCTACCAGATGTCCCTTTTCTGTCCTCGTTAGGATGAATGAGGAAAGGGGGGTGTTATTAATAACATTTAAAAAAAGAGCTTTATAATCATCCCATTTACACATTTTATTAAACGTGTGTGGGTCCCACGTCAGGTACGTTGTCGTGAAAGGTCGTTTATCATATCTAAATGGCTATGCCCCCCCCCCCCTTTTGCTCATTGTCAAGGACCTCTCATCTCCTTTTATTCACGCAGTACTTAATTTTCCATGTGCACTAATTGCTGACAAAAATATCATATAAATCGGATAGACTAAGCACTGCGAGTGTTTCTTTGCATCAAGTGTAGTGGATTGATTTGATTGTTTTTGCCTAACGTCCAGTGGCAAATATTCCATGCAAATTAAAGCCATTGTGTTAGAAATTCACCTCAAGTCTAGTTAAACATTAGCTTTTATTTGTATTTTTGAGAGAGAAGAAGAGAAAAAAAACACGAATGATATAGAATTGCACACACGCACTTGCTTCAAATGTGTTTTCTAAAATAAAACCACTATGCAATCTTAAGCATTGATGACTATTTCGACTTAAGTTACAACAAAGTGGCATTTATTTGATAGCCAAATTATCTGATCCCGACTTGACTGTGATGAGAAAAGGCAACATATTACATGGTAGAGCACACTGGTTTCCGAAAAGTGGATCATAGTATAAGAACAGGTACTTCCGATTTGGGCAACAAGGCAAACACATCATACTTTCAAATATTTATTTCATTATTCACGTGAAACTTCCGTCACGGGTTCTACCGTCACCCTGTAACGTGGAGCCTTTCAATTTGTATCAATTCATTGCCCATTGTCTTTTACTTTTGCACAAAGTAACAGCTACTCGTAGGAACTACATTGTGTCTAAAATGTGTACTACTAGTTTTCTGCAGACACATACAGGGGTAAATTCAGTAAATAAACATACGTCATCAGGGACCGCCCATTTCGGGGAGAGCTTTCTGTATAACACTGAAGTTATATGCTCTTCTGATTGGCAGATAATGTTTGTAATAAATATTTTTGGTAGATGGATCAAAACTAGAGTTGAAAAAAAAAATATATGCTGAATGTACTAACTTTTTTCCCTTCAGGGTTGAAAAGTAATGGGGGTCAGTATAGGAATTCAGTGCGAATCTACATTGTTTGTAAACAAGGCCATGTGAATGCCCAAAAATGCCGCATGACCCTATGTTTTTATTGTTGCAAAAGATAGGGCTACATTTGTACTTTCATGAATGATATATGAAAGATTTTAATTTATAAAGGTAAATCAGGTATAAATTTATTCCCACACATAGATTAGCATTAAAGTCAATGGGAGATTTTTTTACTGAATTTACCCGTACATGTAAGCAAAAACTAAACGAAGAGACAAATGACCAAACAGAAAAGAAAAAAAAACCTCCGCCACGGCTTTCTGGATTAATTCTTTTTTCATATCAACAATAGTCAGACAATTATTTTGAAACTCCACCACTTGCACGTGGACAGAAGTATTTTTTTTTTTTACACTGAGATTCTCCTAAAACAATACAACAAACAAAACACCGCGAATTTCAAACCGTTCAGTTTTGAGTTGTTGGTTTGATTGATGTATACACTGCATCTCCTATGATTGATATGACTGTTTTATGCGTCAACAACGTTGTTGCTCATTTACTAAACAGTGAAGGTATTTCGCCTTTTATAGCTGATGTTTATCATTTGAAAATCTATTTCAAGGTATCCCCCTTTTCGTCATAAAATAATTTAAACCAAAACAATGCAAAAAGCAAAAAAAACACCAAAAAAATGTTTTCCAAACATTACTCGTAACAAAACGAGCTTCGTCTTTCAGAGGTAAGCATACGATGTAATGGGTTTGAAACCATTATATACTACCCATTTTGTAAAGTTTCCTCAGAGAAGGTATTGGCAAAAATCTGGTTGGTTATATACGTATAGTATACGTATGCGGCTTGTGGCGTTTTTCTTGTTTTTTGAAGTTGTGCTCTGCATAGATTAAAATCTAATAATCTCTAAAAATCTAAAACACCGACTCAATCATAGAATGAGTCTTTGTCAGGGCTTTTTCGTAATAATAAACAAAAATTTTGCAAAAATTCGATATAGTACACCCTTTTAATTGAATAATCTATACATTTAAGTTTGCACTGCATGCTATGATTACAAACCACAGTTTAAATTTGTTGGGAACGTTGCCCTGAACGGGACGGAATAAAACCCGTACGTTCGATGAGGCGAAAGACTTATATCTTAGCTACCAGATGTCCCTTTTCTGTCCTCGTTAGGATGAATGAGGAAAGGGGGGTGTTATTAATAACATTTAAAAAAAGAGCTTTATAATCATCCCATTTACACATTTTATTAAACGTGTGTGGGTCCCACGTCAGGTACGTTGTCGTGAAAGGTCGTTTATCATATCTAAATGGCTATGCCCCCCCCCCCCCTTTTGCTCATTGTCAAGGACCTCTCATCTCCTTTTATTCACGCAGTACTTAATTTTCCATGTGCACTAATTGCTGACAAAAATATCATATAAATCGGATAGACTAAGCACTGCGAGTGTTTCTTTGCATCAAGTGTAGTGGATTGATTTGATTGTTTTTGCCTAACGTCCAGTGGCAAATATTCCATGCAAATTAAAGCCATTGTGTTAGAAATTCACATCAAGTCTAGTTAAACATTAGCTTTTATTTGTATTTTTGTGAGAGAAGAAGAGAAAAAAAACACGAATGATATAGAATTGCACACACGCACTTGCTTCAAATGTGTTTTCTAAAATAAAACCACTATGCAATCTTAAGCATTGATGACTATTTCGACTTAAGTTACAACAAAGTGGCATTTATTTGATAGCCAAATTATCTGATCCCGACTTGACTGTGATGAGAAAAGGCAACATATTACATGGTAGAGCACACTGGTTTCCGAAAAGTGGATCATAGTATAAGAACAGGTACTTCCGATTTGGGCAACAAGGCAAACACATCATACTTTCAAATATTTATTTCATTATTCACGTGAAACTTCCGTCACGGGTTCTACCGTCACCCTGTAACGTGGAGCCTTTCAAGTTGTATCAATTCATTGCCCATTGTCTTTTACTTTTGCACAAAGTAACAGCTACTCGTAGGAACTACATTGTGTCTAAAATGTGTACTACTAGTTTTCTGCAGACACATACAGGGGTAAATTCAGTAAATAAACATACGTCATCAGGGACCGCCCATTTCGGGGAGAGCTTTCTGTATAACACTGAAGTTATATGCTCTTCTGATTGGCAGATAATGTTTGTAATAAATATTTTTGGTAGATGGATCAAAACTAGAGTTGAAAAAAAAAATATATGCTGAATGTACTAACTTTTTTCCCTTCAGGGTTGAAAAGTAATGGGGGTCAGTATAGGAATTCAGTGCGAATCTACATTGTTTGTAAACAAGGCCATGTGAATGCCCAAAAATGCCGCATGACCCTATGTTTTTATTGTTGCAAAAGATAGGGCTACATTTGTACTTTCATGAATGATATATGAAAGATTTTAATTTATAAAGGTAAATCAGGTATAAATTTATTCCCACACATAGATTAGCATTAAAGTCAATGGGAGATTTTTTTACTGAATTTACCCGTACATGTAAGCAAAAACTAAACGAAGAGACAAATGACCAAACAGAAAAGAAAAAAAAACCTCCGCCACGGCTTTCTGGATTAATTCTTTTTTCATATCAACAATAGTCAGACAATTATTTTGAAATTCCACCACTTGCACGTGGACAGAAGTATTTTTTTTTTTTACACTGAGATTCTCCTAAAACAATACAACAAACAAAACACCGCGAATTTCAAACCGTTCAGTTTTGAGTTGTTGGTTTGATTGATGTATACACTGCATCTCCTATGATTGATATGACTGTTTTATGCGTCAACAACGTTGTTGCTCATTTACTAAACAGTGAAGGTATTTCGCCTTTTATAGCTGATGTTTATCATTTGAAAATCTATTTCAAGGTATCCCCCTTTTCGTCATAAAATAATTTAAACCAAAACAATGCAAAAAGCAAAAAAAACACCAAAAAAATGTTTTCCAAACATTACTCGTAACAAAACGAGCTTCGTCTTTCAGAGGTAAGCATACGATGTAATGGGTTTGAAACCATTATATACTACCCATTTTGTAAAGTTTCCTCAGAGAAGGTATTGGCAAAAATCTGGTTGGTTATATACGTATAGTATACGTATGCGGCTTGTGGCGTTTTTCTTGTTTTTTGAAGTTGTGCTCTGCATAGATTAAAATCTAATAATCTCTAAAAATCTAAAACACCGACTCAATCATAGAATGAGTCTTTGTCAGGGCTTTTTCGTAATAATAAACAAAAATTTTGCAAAAATTCGATATAGTACACCCTTTTAATTGAATAATCTATACATTTAAGTTTGCACTGCATGCTATGATTACAAACCACAGTTTAAATTTGTTGGGAACGTTGCCCTGAACGGGACGGAATAAAACCCGTACGTTCGATGAGGCGAAAGACTTATATCTTAGCTACCAGATGTCCCTTTTCTGTCCTCGTTAGGATGAATGAGGAAAGGGGGGTGTTATTAATAACATTTAAAAAAAGAGCTTTATAATCATCCCATTTACACATTTTATTAAACGTGTGTGGGTCCCACGTCAGGTACGTTGTCGTGAAAGGTCGTTTATCATATCTAAATGGCTATGCCCCCCCCCCTTTTGCTCATTGTCAAGGACCTCTCATCTCCTTTTATTCACGCAGTACTTAATTTTCCATGTGCACTAATTGCTGACAAAAATATCATATAAATCGGATAGACTAAGCACTGCGAGTGTTTCTTTGCATCAAGTGTAGTGGATTGATTTGATTGTTTTTGCCTAACGTCCAGTGGCAAATATTCCATGCAAATTAAAGCCATTGTGTTAGAAATTCACATCAAGTCTAGTTAAACATTAGCTTTTATTTGTATTTTTGTGAGAGAAGAAGAGAAAAAAAACACGAATGATATAGAATTGCACACACGCACTTGCTTCAAATGTGTTTTCTAAAATAAAACCACTATGCAATCTTAAGCATTGATGACTATTTCGACTTAAGTTACAACAAAGTGGCATTTATTTGATAGCCAAATTATCTGATCCCGACTTGACTGTGATGAGAAAAGGCAACATATTACATGGTAGAGCACACTGGTTTCCGAAAAGTGGATCATAGTATAAGAACAGGTACTTCCGATTTGGGCAACAAGGCAAACACATCATACTTTCAAATATTTATTTCATTATTCACGTGAAACTTCCGTCACGGGTTCTACCGTCACCCTGTAACGTGGAGCCTTTCAAGTTGTATCAATTCATTGCCCATTGTCTTTTACTTTTGCACAAAGTAACAGCTACTCGTAGGAACTACATTGTGTCTAAAATGTGTACTACTAGTTTTCTGCAGACACATACAGGGGTAAATTCAGTAAATAAACATACGTCATCAGGGACCGCCCATTTCGGGGAGAGCTTTCTGTATAACACTGAAGTTATATGCTCTTCTGATTGGCAGATAATGTTTGTAATAAATATTTTTGGTAGATGGATCAAAACTAGAGTTGAAAAAAAAAATATATGCTGAATGTACTAACTTTTTTCCCTTCAGGGTTGAAAAGTAATGGGGGTCAGTATAGGAATTCAGTGCGAATCTACATTGTTTGTAAACAAGGCCATGTGAATGCCCAAAAATGCCGCATGACCCTATGTTTTTATTGTTGCAAAAGATAGGGCTACATTTGTACTTTCATGAATGATATATGAAAGATTTTAATTTATAAAGGTAAATCAGGTATAAATTTATTCCCACACATAGATTAGCATTAAAGTCAATGGGAGATTTTTTTACTGAATTTACCCGTACATGTAAGCAAAAACTAAACGAAGAGACAAATGACCAAACAGAAAAGAAAAAAAAACCTCCGCCACGGCTTTCTGGATTAATTCTTTTTTCATATCAACAATAGTCAGACAATTATTTTGAAACTCCACCACTTGCACGTGGACAGAAGTATTTTTTTTTTTTACACTGAGATTCTCCTAAAACAATACAACAAACAAAACACCGCGAATTTCAAACCGTTCAGTTTTGAGTTGTTGGTTTGATTGATGTATACACTGCATCTCCTATGATTGATATGACTGTTTTATGCGTCAACAACGTTGTTGCTCATTTACTAAACAGTGAAGGTATTTCGCCTTTTATAGCTGATGTTTATCATTTGAAAATCTATTTCAAGGTATCCCCCTTTTCTTCATAAAATAATTTAAACCAAAACAATGCAAAAAGCAAAAAAACACCAAAAAATTGTTTTCCAAACATTACTCGTAACAAAACGAGCTTCGTCTTTCAGAGGTAAGCATACGATGTAATGGGTTTGAAACCCTTATATACTACCCATTTTGTAAAGTTTCCTCAGAGAAGGTATTGGCAAAAATCTGGTTGGTTATATACGTATAGTATACGTATGCGGCTTGTGGCGTTTTTCTTGTTTTTTGAAGTTGTGCTCTGCATAGATTAAAATCTAATAATCTCTAAAAATCTAAAACACCGACTCAATCATAGAATGAGTCTTTGTCAGGGCTTTTTCGTAATAATAAACAAAAATTTTGCAAAAATTCGATATAGTACACCCTTTTAATTGAATAATCTATACATTTAAGTTTGCACTGCATGCTATGATTACAAACCACAGTTTAAATTTGTTGGGAACGTTGCCCTGAACGGGACGGAATAAAACCCGTACGTTCGATGAGGCGAAAGACTTATATCTTAGCTACCAGATGTCCCTTTTCTGTCCTCGTTAGGATGAATGAGGAAAGGGGGGTGTTATTAATAACATTTAAAAAAAGAGCTTTATAATCATCCCATTTACACATTTTATTAAACGTGTGTGGGTCCCACGTCAGGTACGTTGTCGTGAAAGGTCGTTTATCATATCTAAATGGCTATGCCCCCCCCCCCCTTTTGCTCATTGTCAAGGACCTCTCATCTCCTTTTATTCACGCAGTACTTAATTTTCCATGTGCACTAATTGCTGACAAAAATATCATATAAATCGGATAGACTAAGCACTGCGAGTGTTTCTTTGCATCAAGTGTAGTGGATTGATTTGATTGTTTTTGCCTAACGTCCAGTGGCAAATATTCCATGCAAATTAAAGCCATTGTGTTAGAAATTCACCTCAAGTCTAGTTAAACATTAGCTTTTATTTGTATTTTTGTGAGAGAAGAAGAGAAAAAAAACACGAATGATATAGAATTGCACACACGCACTTGCTTCAAATGTGTTTCTAAAAAAAAACGCTATGCAATCTTAAGCATTGATGACTATTTCGACTTAAGTTACAACAAAGTGGCATTTATTTGATAGCTAAATTATCTGATCCCGACTTGACTGTGATGAGAAAAGGCAACATATTACATGGTAGAGCACACTGGTTCCCAAAAAGTGGATCATAGTATAAGAACAGGTACTTCCGATTTGGGCAACAAGGCAAACACATCATACTTTCAAATATTTATTTCATTATTCACGTGAAACTTCCGTCACGGGTTCTACCGTCACCCTGTAACGTGGAGCCTTTCAATTTGTATCAATTCATTGCCCATTGTCTTTTACTTTTGCACAAAGTAACAGCTACTCGTAGGAACTACATTGTGTCTAAAATGTGTACTACTAGTTTTCTGCAGACACATACAGGGGTAAATTCAGTAAATAAACATACGTCATCAGGGACCGCCCATTTCGGGGAGAGCTTTCTGTATAACACTGAAGTTATATGCTCTTCTGATTGGCAGATAATGTTTGTAATAAATATTTTTGGTAGATGGATCAAAACTAGAGTTGAAAAAAAATAAAAAAATATATGCTGAATGTACTAACTTTTTTCCCTTCAGGGTTGAAAAGTAATGGGGGTCAGTACAGGAATTCAGTGCGAATCTACATTGTTTGTAAACAAGGCCATGTGAATGCCCAAAAATGCCGCATGACCCTATGTTTTTATTGTTGCAAAAGATAGGGCTACATTTGTACTTTCATGAATGATATATGAAAGATTTTAATTTATAAAGGTAAATCAGGTATAAATTTATTCCCACACATAGATTAGCATGAAGGTCAATGGGAGATTTTTTTTACTGAATTTACCCGTACAAGTAAGCAAAAACTAAACGAAGAGACAAATGACCAAACAGAAAAGAAAAAAAAAACTCCGCCACGGCTTTCTGGATTAATTCTTTTTTCATATCAACAATAGTCAGACAATTTTTTTGAAACTCCACCACTTGCACGTGGACAGAAGTAATTTTTTTTTTACACTGAGATTCTCCTAAAACAATACAACAAACAAAACACAGCGAATTTCAAACCGTTCAGTTTTGAGTTGTTGGTTTGATTGATGTATACACTGCATCTCCTATGATTGATATGACTGTTTTATGCGTCAACAACGTTGTTGCTCATTTACTAAACAGTGAAGGTATTTCGCCTTTTATAGCTGATGTTTATCATTTGAAAATCTATTTCAAGGTATCCCCCTTTTCTTCATAAAATAATTTAAACCAAAACAATGCAAAAAGCAAAAAAACACCAAAAAATTGTTTTCCAAACATTACTCGTAACAAAACGAGCTTCGTCTTTCAGAGGTAAGCATACGATGTAATGGGTTTGAAACCCTTATATACTACCCATTTTGTAAAGTTTCCTCAGAGAAGGTATTGGCAAAAATCTGGTTGGTTATATACGTATAGTATACGTATGCGGCTTGTGGCGTTTTTCTTGTTTTTTGAAGTTGTGCTCTGCATAGATTAAAATCTAATAATCTCTAAAAATCTAAAACACCGACTCAATCATAGAATGAGTCTTTGTCAGGGCTTTTTCGTAATAATAAACAAAAATTTTGCAAAAATTCGATATAGTACACCCTTTTAATTGAATAATCTATACATTTAAGTTTGCACTGCATGCTATGATTACAAACCACAGTTTAAATTTGTTGGGAACGTTGCCCTGAACGGGACGGAATAAAACCCGTACGTTCGATGAGGCGAAAGACTTATATCTTAGCTACCAGATGTCCCTTTTCTGTCCTCGTTAGGATGAATGAGGAAAGGGGGGTGTTATTAATAACATTTAAAAGAAGAGCTTTATAATCATCCCATTTACACATTTTATTAAACGTGTGTGGGTCCCACGTCAGGTACGTTGTCGTGAAAGGTCGTTTATCATATCTAAATGGCTATGCCCCCCCCCCTTTTGCTCATTGTCAAGGACCTCTCATCTCCTTTTATTCACGCAGTACTTAATTTTCCATGTGCACTAATTGCTGACAAAAATATCATATAAATCGGATAGACTAAGCACTGCGAGTGTTTCTTTGCATGAAGTGTAGTGGATTGATTTGATTGTTTTTGCCTAACGTCCAGTGGCAAATATTCCATGCAAATTAAAGCCATTGTGTTAGAAATTCACCTCAAGTCTAGTTAAACATTAGCTTTTATTTGTATTTTTGTGAGAGAAGAAGAGAAAAAAAACACGAATGATATAGAATTGCACACACGCACTTGCTTCAAATGTGTTTCTAAAATAAAACCGCTATGCAATCTTAAGCATTGATGACTATTTCGACTTAAGTTACAACAAAGTGGCATTTATTTGAAAGCTAAATTATCTGATCCCGACTTGACTGTGATGAGAAAAGGCAAAATATTACATGGTAGAGCACACTGGTTCCCAAAAAGTGGATCATAGTATAAGAACAGGTACTTCCGATTTGGGCAACAAGGCAAACACATCATACTTTCAAATATTTATTTCATTATTCACGTGAAACTTCCGTCACGGGTTCTACCGTCACCCTGTAACGTGGAGCCTTTCAATTTGTATCAATTCATTGCCCATTGTCTTTTACTTTTGCACAAAGTAACAGCTACTCGTAGGAACTACATTGTGTCTAAAATGTGTACTACTAGTTTTCTGCAGACACATACAGGGGTAAATTCAGTAAATAAACATACGTCATCAGGGACCGCCCATTTCGGGGAGAGCTTTCTGTATAACACTGAAGTTATATGCTCTTCTGATTGGCAGATAATGTTTGTAATAAATATTTTTGGTAGATGGATCAAAACTAGAGTTGAAAAAAAATAAAAAAATATATGCTGAATGTACTAACTTTTTTCCCTTCAGGGTTGAAAAGTAATGGGGGTCAGTACAGGAATTCAGTGCGAATCTACATTGTTTGTAAACAAGGCCATGTGAATGCCCAAAAATGCCGCATGACCCTATGTTTTTATTGTTGCAAAAGATAGGGCTACATTTGTACTTTCATGAATGATATATGAAAGATTTTAATTTATAAAGGTAAATCAGGTATAAATTTATTCCCACACATAGATTAGCATGAAGGTCAATGGGAGATTTTTTTTACTGAATTTACCCGTACAAGTAAGCAAAAACTAAACGAAGAGACAAATGACCAAACAGAAAAGAAAAAAAAATTTCCGCCACGGCTTTCTGGATTAATTCTTTTTTCATATCAACAATAGTCAGACAATTTTTTTGAAACTCCACCACTTGCACGTGGACAGAAGTAATTTTTTTTTTTTACACTGAGATTCTCCTAAAACAATACAACAAACAAAACACAGCGAATTTCAAACCGTTCAGTTTTGAGTTGTTGGTTTGATTGATGTATACACTGCATCTCCTATGATTGATATGACTGTTTTATGCGTCAACAACGTTGTTGCTCATTTACTAAACAGTGAAGGTATTTCGCCTTTTATAGCTGATGTTTATCATTTGAAAATCTATTTCAAGGTATCCCCCTTTTCTTCATAAAATAATTTAAACCAAAACAATGCAAAAAGCAAAAAAACACCAAAAAATTGTTTTCCAAACATTACTCGTAACAAAACGAGCTTCGTCTTTCAGAGGTAAGCATACGATGTAATGGGTTTGAAACCCTTATATACTACCCATTTTGTAAAGTTTCCTCAGAGAAGGTATTGGCAAAAATCTGGTTGGTTATATACGTATAGTATACGTATGCGGCTTGTGGCGTTTTTCTTGTTTTTTGAAGTTGTGCTCTGCATAGATTAAAATCTAATAATCTCTAAAAATCTAAAACACCGACTCAATCATAGAATGAGTCTTTGTCAGGGCTTTTTCGTAATAATAAACAAAAATTTTGCAAAAATTCGATATAGTACACCCTTTTAATTGAATAATCTATACATTTAAGTTTGCACTGCATGCTATGATTACAAACCACAGTTTAAATTTGTTGGGAACGTTGCCCTGAACGGGACGGAATAAAACCCGTACGTTCGATGAGGCGAAAGACTTATATCTTAGCTACCAGATGTCCCTTTTCTGTCCTCGTTAGGATGAATGAGGAAAGGGGGGTGTTATTAATAACATTTAAAAGAAGAGCTTTATAATCATCCCATTTACACATTTTATTAAACGTGTGTGGGTCCCACGTCAGGTACGTTGTCGTGAAAGGTCGTTTATCATATCTAAATGGCTATGCCCCCCCCCCTTTTGCTCATTGTCAAGGACCTCTCATCTCCTTTTATTCACGCAGTACTTAATTTTCCATGTGCACTAATTGCTGACAAAAATATCATATAAATCGGATAGACTAAGCACTGCGAGTGTTTCTTTGCATGAAGTGTAGTGGATTGATTTGATTGTTTTTGCCTAACGTCCAGTGGCAAATATTCCATGCAAATTAAAGCCATTGTGTTAGAAATTCACCTCAAGTCTAGTTAAACATTAGCTTTTATTTGTATTTTTGTGAGAGAAGAAGAGAAAAAAAACACGAATGATATAGAATTGCACACACGCACTTGCTTCAAATGTGTTTCTAAAATAAAACCGCTATGCAATCTTAAGCATTGATGACTATTTCGACTTAAGTTACAACAAAGTGGCATTTATTTGAAAGCTAAATTATCTGATCCCGACTTGACTGTGATGAGAAAAGGCAAAATATTACATGGTAGAGCACACTGGTTCCCAAAAAGTGGATCATAGTATAAGAACAGGTACTTCCGATTTGGGCAACAAGGCAAACACATCATACTTTCAAATATTTATTTCATTATTCACGTGAAACTTCCGTCACGGGTTCTACCGTCACCCTGTAACGTGGAGCCTTTCAATTTGTATCAATTCATTGCCCATTGTCTTTTACTTTTGCACAAAGTAACAGCTACTCGTAGGAACTACATTGTGTCTAAAATGTGTACTACTAGTTTTCTGCAGACACATACAGGGGTAAATTCAGTAAATAAACATACGTCATCAGGGACCGCCCATTTCGGGGAGAGCTTTCTGTATAACACTGAAGTTATATGCTCTTCTGATTGGCAGATAATGTTTGTAATAAATATTTTTGGTAGATGGATCAAAACTAGAGTTGAAAAAAAATAAAAAAATATATGCTGAATGTACTAACTTTTTTCCCTTCAGGGTTGAAAAGTAATGGGGGTCAGTACAGGAATTCAGTGCGAATCTACATTGTTTGTAAACAAGGCCATGTGAATGCCCAAAAATGCCGCATGACCCTATGTTTTTATTGTTGCAAAAGATAGGGCTACATTTGTACTTTCATGAATGATATATGAAAGATTTTAATTTATAAAGGTAAATCAGGTATACATTTATTCCCACACATAGATTAGCATGAAGGTCAATGGGAGATTTTTTTTACTGAATTTACCCGTACAAGTAAGCAAAAACTAAACGAAGAGACAAATGACCAAACAGAAAAGAAAAAAAAAACTCCGCCACGGCTTTCTGGATTAATTCTTTTTTCATATCAACAATAGTCAGACAATTTTTTTGAAACTCCACCACTTGCACGTGGACAGAAGTAATTTTTTTTTTTACACTGAGATTCTCCTAAAACAATACAACAAACAAAACACAGCGAATTTCAAACCGTTCAGTTTTGAGTTGTTGGTTTGATTGATGTATACACTGCATCTCCTATGATTGATATGACTGTTTTATGCGTCAACAACGTTGTTGCTCATTTACTAAACAGTGAAGGTATTTCGCCTTTTATAGCTGATGTTTATCATTTGAAAATCTATTTCGAGGTATCCCCCTTTTCTTCATAAAATAATTTAAACCAAAACAATGCAAAAAGCAAAAAAACACCAAAAAATTGTTTTCCAAACATTACTCGTAACAAAACGAGCTTCGTCTTTCAGAGGTAAGCATACGATGTAATGGGTTTGAAACCCTTATATACTACCCATTTTGTAAAGTTTCCTCAGAGAAGGTATTGGCAAAAATCTGGTTGGTTATATACGTATAGTATACGTATGCGGCTTGTGGCGTTTTTCTTGTTTTTTGAAGTTGTGCTCTGCATAGATTAAAATCTAATAATCTCTAAAAATCTAAAACACCGACTCAATCATAGAATGAGTCTTTGTCAGGGCTTTTTCGTAATAATAAACAAAAATTTTGCAAAAATTCGATATAGTACACCCTTTTAATTGAATAATCTATACATTTAAGTTTGCACTGCATGCTATGATTACAAACCACAGTTTAAATTTGTTGGGAACGTTGCCCTGAACGGGACGGAATAAAACCCGTACGTTCGATGAGGCGAAAGACTTATATCTTAGCTACCAGATGTCCCTTTTCTGTCCTCGTTAGGATGAATGAGGAAAGGGGGGTGTTATTAATAACATTTAAAAGAAGAGCTTTATAATCATCCCATTTACACATTTTATTAAACGTGTGTGGGTCCCACGTCAGGTACGTTGTCGTGAAAGGTCGTTTATCATATCTAAATGGCTATGCCCCCCCCCCCCCCCTTTTGCTCATTGTCAAGGACCTCTCATCTCCTTTTATTCACGCAGTACTTAATTTTCCATGTGCACTAATTGCTGACAAAAATATCATATAAATCGGATAGACTAAGCACTGCGAGTGTTTCTTTGCATCAAGTGTAGTGGATTGATTTGATTGTTTTTGCCTAACGTCCAGTGGCAAATATTCCATGCAAATTAAAGCCATTGTGTTAGAAATTCACCTCAAGTCTAGTTAAACATTAGCTTTTATTTGTATTTTTGTGAGAGAAGAAGAGAAAAAAAACACGAATGATATAGAATTGCACACACGCACTTGCTTCAAATGTGTTTCTAAAATAAAACCGCTATGCAATCTTAAGCATTGATGACTATTTCGACTTAAGTTACAACAAAGTGGCATTTATTTGAAAGCTAAATTATCTGATCCCGACTTGACTGTGATGAGAAAAGGCAAAATATTACATGGTAGAGCACACTGGTTCCCAAAAAGTGGATCATAGTATAAGAACAGGTACTTCCGATTTGGGCAACAAGGCAAACACATCATACTTTCAAATATTTATTTCATTATTCACGTGAAACTTCCGTCACGGGTTCTACCGTCACCCTGTAACGTGGAGCCTTTCAATTTGTATCAATTCATTGCCCATTGTCTTTTACTTTTGCACAAAGTAACAGCTACTCGTAGGAACTACATTGTGTCTAAAATGTGTACTACTAGTTTTCTGCAGACACATACAGGGGTAAATTCAGTAAATAAACATACGTCATCAGGGACCGCCCATTTCGGGGAGAGCTTTCTGTATAACACTGAAGTTATATGCTCTTCTGATTGGCAGATAATGTTTGTAATAAATATTTTTGGTAGATGGATCAAAACTAGAGTTGAAAAAAAAAAAAAAAATATATGCTGAATGTACTAACTTTTTTCCCTTCAGGGTTGAAAAGTAATGGGGGTCAGTACAGGATTTCAGTGCGAATCTACATTGTTTGTAAACAAGGCCATGTGAATGCCCAAAAATGCCGCATGACCCTATGTTTTTATTGTTGCAAAAGATAGGGCTACATTTGTACTTTCATGAATGATATATGAAAGATTTTAATTTATAAAGGTAAATCAGGTATAAATTTATTCCCACACATAGATTAGCATGAAGGTCAATGGGAGATATACTACCCATTTTGTAAAGTTTCCTCAGAGAAGGTATTGGCAAAAATCTGGTTGGTTATATACGTATAGTATACGTATGCGGCTTGTGGCGTTTTTCTTGTTTTTTGAAGTTGTGCTCTGCATAGATTAAAATTAAAACTAATACAGTAATTCTTTTTATATATATGACAATAATTGTCCGATCTGATACACGTACCTATAATGTACAGAATTTTGAACGGGTGCGTCTAAACACTGCTAAGGAGTCCTTAGTGCACTAAGGACTTATTAAATGCCACTAAGGACTAGATGGGGTGCTGTTACATGTAATTTCTTTTCATATTATGGTAGAGAATGATATTTAATGTATAAATTTCAATTTTTGTAGAAAAATAATCTTAGATGAATAAGATATTCAACATTATTCAGACACGTGCCCGTATTTCTTTGATGTGCCAAAAATCAATGAACCGTTTGACACGTGTCAAATTACATTACTGATTACACGGGAATCATGCTATTTCAAGATTGGTAAAGTAGGATACTTTTAAAAAATGAATTGTTGTTGAAATACTATTATTGTGGGTTTTTTTCAGAATGAAGAAGTATTTTTTTCCCAAGTGTATTTTCCTCGGAGTTCGGTATTTTTGTGTTTTTACTTTTTTGTAATTATTTCTTGAAACTTGTCTCCAGAACAATATATTATATCTAATGAAGGTTTTTTAGTTTGATGTTCATATTAATAAATGACAGAATACGGGCGACGACAGACATGCGTTCGCACAGGTATGGAGCCGAAACACATTATTTTGTTTCTTGTGGTGCACTTTTCAAAATTTATTTTCTTATATGGAGACGTTATACAATGTATTACTGGACAACACGTAATCAATAAGATAATAAACTGTTTACTACATGCAACCACCCTTGTGCGTTTGCTATGGTACTTTTTCAAAATTTTATCTGTTTTTTTAATTTACATATGAAGACGTTTGAGCAATGTATTTCAGGAAAAAAATTACTACATGTAACCAAACTTATTTAATGCCAGCAACAAGTAAACAGACGGATTTGAACAGAAATTATTTTTGTGTGCGTATGCTATAATGGTTCATTTTCAAAATTTATTATCATATGAAGAACACGTTTGAGCAATATATTTCTGGACAAATACGACTTCAATACGACAAAAAAAATTTGCAACCAATATAAAAAATGATGTGGTAGGATTGGTGGGAGATATCCGTTTGAGCCAAAAATGCGTCCTTTTGCGCCACAACTTTTTTTCTCAAATGTTACGTTTGCGCCACATGTTTTAAAATTAGATGGTATGATTTGCGCCAAAAATAAAACATACGATTGTGCCAGTTAAAAGAAAAATTACTTCCCTACCCCTTTATTCGGACTTGGGTCCGGCATTGTAGCATGTTTTTCTTACTGCTGCTGCATGGGTACTTCCAAATTTAAAGTATGTAGTAGCTTTTAACTTCTATTCATTGTCCAAAAACCGGGTTGGTGATGAGACAACTATTCACAAGAGACAAACTGACACAGAAATTAATAACTTTAAGTTACCCATACGGCCTTCAACAGTGAGTAATTTTTACAAAGCACTCTCTTTTTCTGTCAACATTATATCTTTAACTTTAAATTACAAATGCAGGAAATTATTTGTAAATAATGTACTAAACACTGTGGAACATTCATAATAGAAATTGGACAAATAAAAATCATGATTTATAGGGTGTTTTTTTTTCGGAATTTACTCATGTTTTAGTGAAGCCATTTGTAACGCATCTTTGTCGGAATTAAAATAAAAACAGAAAAGTTATAAATATATATATATTCATTTTGTCTTCATGTCTCTCACATAAACATTTTACCAAGCTGACCACACTCTTACTTATTAGTTAGGCGCACATCAACATTAAAACCTATGGCAAATAACTATGTCGGAAAATAAATGAAACAAAAGCAAAATTATTTGTCCTTTTAATAATTTTAACTTTTAAATAAGAACAACACATTTTATTAAAATAATCAAGTATTAATCTTTTCGATACAATTGTTTATTGCTTAGATTAAAGAATATATGATTGTTTAATCAGTTGTTATATTATTTGGCACGTGTCAATCGGTTCATTGATTTTCGGTATATCAAAGAAAAATGGGCACGTGCCTAGAAAATGTTGAATATCTTTTTTATTTATGATTATTTTTTCTATAAAATTTGAAATTTATGCATTAAATATCAATCTTTAACATAATATGTAAAAATAACACGTATAACAGTACTCTTTCTAGTCCTTAGTGGCATTGGATAGTCCTTAGTGCACTAAGGAGTCCTTAGCAGTGTTTAGACGTACCTATTTTGAACAGCTTCAAATATATGCGGTTCGTAGAAACACCGCAAAGGACCTCCTTAGTGCACTTAGAACAAAAATGTGCACTAAGGACCTGATGGAATGATACAACTGTCACAAAGGATATGGCATATAGAAATAGACTTTGTAAAAGGAGAAGGTCCGGTAAGACACCTTTTTGGCCCCAAAATATAGCAGTTTTACAAAATTGTTAAAAGTAAACTTTTAGTTATTTTTTGGACAGTAGAATGCTTCAGCTTCATTAATATGGTTTTTTTTTGACAATACATGGCACATATATCGGGTACTGGCACCATAAAGTCATGCTAAATGGCAAAAACCATCTGAAAAGTGACATTTTCCGGCATATTTGGTGGATTTTTCTTATTTGAGCTTGAATCGGATCGTTTTTATGACAAAATCAGTGAAAATCTTCCACATACACTAATAGAATCAAATAAAATAGACACTTAAGTGTTTCAAAAGTGGTCAAAATCTTTCGTCAGATGAACCTGAAATTTTAAGGCCAAAATCGGTCCTAACCAGACCTACTCCTTTATATCTTTTCTATAATGTTTTCCCGACACGTGCCTCAAAAAGTTGATTGTCACCGTTAGTATAATCGATAGAAATTCATGTTCGCTCAACCTTGAACCGTGAATAATCTGCTAGTATACTGATTAAACATGTACTAGTATATGGTATTTCAAATTGTTCTCTATTTTTTTTCATTTGTTTGTTTCTGCAGTATTTATTCTGTCTGCTATATTTTTTACTTCTAAAGTAATAGCGTATTTTCAACTCTTTTCAGTTTGGGATTTTTTCATCCTTTTAATTTTAAAAATACAAATAATTGTGAACACTTCACGGAAAAGTGAGGATTGGTATTTGGTTGCTTAACGTCCAGTTGCCAATACTTCATTCATTTTTCTAATGTCAGGAACTATGCCATTTATCAATATTTCGATTAAATAATTAAACTTATAGAATTAATACTTAAAAGTTTATTTATAGTAACCATATGCCGGATGAACAAAAAGTGTGCCATTTATTGAAAAACATATGGTTTGGTATAACAAGAAAACTTCTCTAGTGTTCTAAACATTTCTCACATAACCCCTCCCCCCCAAACCCCCACTTAAAGCTCTGGATCCGCGCTTGCCCAAAGTGCTTATTACATTATAAAATAAAATGGTATTCATCTTCAATTGTTGAAATAAAGATGAATTGTAAAAAAAAAAGCATTGACACCAGTTTAAAGTTATCTTTCATAGAAAACAGTTATGATTTATTCTATAATTCTCTTTTTAAAACGTAAAATAATTTTACCTCTTGGAGTTTTTCTATATTACTTCTGTAATCGGATTTTGAAGAACCCCATGGACACCACATACTCTCAAATGTCTTTCAAGGAATAATGATAGTATGTGAACTCTTGTGTTGTTAGTAAGGAAATGAAATATCAAAAGCCTTTATTTCTCAATTTGTATCTCAAAATAGAGTTCGATAATTAAAAAAAAAAAGCTTGCATAGCAATTTCCTTAAAAACTAAATATATATAACAAAGGCAAAGTTTTAAAACACAAAATTTATTTTTTATTTTTCTTTCATAAACTTGAAATTATACCACGCTAATCCGTTAGGGTAACAACAATTGATTAATCAATAAGTAACGATCAAAAGACAATTGTTTATTGGATTAGGTTGATTGAACATGATAATTCGGGAATCTGCAATAAACCGTTTGTCACGTGGCGAGTGGCACGCGTTTATTAAAAAGTCATTTAACTTCAAAATTACAAAATCTATTGATACCTAACTTTATAGATATGAGGTTTTTAATCATATCCTCTTATATTCATGCTCGCTGTGATCTTAAAACATCGTTTTAGTGTCCTTAATGCAAAAACTTTCTTCTTAGTGCACTAAGAAGTCTTTTGCGGTATTTCTACACACCGAAATATATGGCCTTATTATTGGTAATATACCATATTAGTGTCACTAATGGCTTAACGTGTTACCAAATTAAAAAGAAGAAATAGGCTCAAAACCGCATTTTTAACTTTAGATTTTTTTCAATCCCACAATAGAGAAGAGGTCCGGTATACAGACTAATTAAAAAGTCCAGATGAGAAGTTTAACTTTTAACTGTTTCTTGACGCATGAAAAAAATGCAGTACCTGGTTACAGTTGCTCATTGACAAATTATCATCTTTCGATTAAATGATCTTAAATCTATTTGGTCTTAATTTTAAAAGTTCTTAAATCTAAATGTGAAGTGATCTAAAATGTTCAATATTAATGAGTATTTTCGCTGTGAAATGAATCTAAGGTCGTCTAAAAGTATAAACATGTGTATTTGACCCGACTACTGACTACATGGTAAACTATTCATTATGTATGTATAAGGGGGTCTGAGCGGGACTCGGGATTGTCGAGGCATATTTTTTGTAAACGTGACACATGAAAGTCAAATTATGACACGAAATCCCGAAATCCCGGGCTTAAAAACACGAAATCCCGAGGTCCCGAAATTCGAAAAAAGAATTATCGGATCCCGAAAGGGTCAATCCCGAAATCCAGAGCTTAAAAACACCCGATCCCGGAGTCCCGATAAAGGTCCTATATCCTCCCTCAAATCAGAGACATATATACACATGTGTATATATGTCTCTGCTCAAATTATTGTGCCGTGAAAATGCGAAATGAAGTTTAGCGGGACATGGGAAATTACAAAAATATCAGAATTGTTCACTTATATAGTGTAAGCGTAATGGCATCATGCGGGAATCTAAAAAAATAAATAGTAACTAAGCGGGATCCGTGAACAGAACCCCCATTGAGACCCCCATTAGTTGTGGCTTATTTTTGGTCTTTTTAGTTCGTTTCTTTCCCCTGTACATTACTTGACCGTTTTTGTAAAACAACAGCACTCGAGGTCTGACAGTATTTTACCAAGAAATGCACAAAATATTCAAAAAGAAGGCCTAGAAAATTTAAATATTGGTATGCACACATACTCCCCTGTCAGCACAGACAATTATATTTTTGTAAACGCGCCAAACTCGTTTCTAATATTTATAATAGAACTGCAAAGAAAATTGAAATGGAAATGGGGAATATCAAAGAGAACAACATGACCAAAGAGCAGATAACAGCCATAGGTCACCAATGGGTCTTCATTGCAACGAGAAGATCCCAAAACCTGAGACTGGGGTGGATCCTGAGTCATATATAGGGGTTCCTAATGCAGGACAAATTATTATTTTTTTTTGGGGGGGGGGGGGGGTCAAACTACATGTCCCCATTCAAATGCATTGATCGTCCATTAAAGAAAGGGGGGCTTCCAACATGTCCAACCCTCAGCCCCCCTGGATCCGTGCCTGTGAGTCATGCTTTAGCTTGCCATTAAACAAAAATGTATACTAGTTGAGTAATAATGGACGTCATACTAAACTCTTCAATACAAAAAAAAGAAACTAAATAAAAATCATACAAAGGTCACAAAGGCCATAACTTCTGGCTCCTAAATAAGAAAAAGTGCAAAATGCAGTGGGGATAAAAGCCTTTACAGTAAATTCCTGAAATTACAATTAAATAAATCATCTCACATCGGGCCAAAAAAAAAAATAGGTGTGTTTCCGGTCGCCCGACCGACCCTAATTTTTTGGCGCCGACCCTAACTTTTTTTTCCCTGAAAAAAAAAAAAAAAAAAAAAATCCGGATTTTTTTCGTTTTTTTCCGGAAACGGTTTTTGTTTAGTATAGCCTTTGAATGGCATCTTTTAAACGTTTGATTTTAAATAAAATTTTAATACAGTAAGCATTTGTGTGATACAGATTGAAGTCAAACAACGGCATGGCTTCTGCTATGGCCATCAGTCAAAGTGTGTTATCAATAACAATCGATGAGTGTCCACACAGGAATGAGAAAAAAGTATAATAGCCCCATTTTCTAATTCTATCACCTTTATTTATATATTCAATCAGTATCATGACTTTGGATTAAACATAACATCCTGTATCCCCTACAACACGGCTTTCGAAAAAACAGATCTTGTGAAACTCAACTTTTGGAATTTGTAGATGATGTCACTAAAAATATGGAAAACTCAAAACAAACAGATGTACTTATAATGGATTTCTCCAAAGCTTTTGATAAAGTCAGTCATAACTTGTTAACACACAAATTAAACTATTATGGGATACAGGGGAAAACAAATGCATGGATACAGGGCTTCTTATCATGTCGTACCCAAGCAGTCATTCTAGAGGGTGAGACTTCAGGCTATGTCCCTGTAAAGTCCGGAGTGCCTCAAGGATCTGTTCTGGGCCCAAGTCTGTTTTTATTTTATATTAACGATATACCAGTTGGGCTAAATTCCACCATACGCCTATTTGCAGATGACACCATTGCATATCTGGTAATAAAATCAAACAGTGATTGCGAAACCCTTCAAAAAGACCTCAACACACTAGGCATTTGGGAAAATACATGGAAAATGGCTTTTCATCCTGACAAGTGTAATGTCATGTCCATCAGCCGAAATAAAAATCCATTCATTTATAATTACACTTTACATGGCCACATTCTTGAACATGTCGATAAGGCGAAATACCTAGGTGTGACAATTCAATCAGACCTCAAATGGCACAGTCACATAAACAACATCTGCAATAAAGCCAACAGCACACTAGGTTTTCTTCGAAGGAATCTTAACATCAGTTCCACCTCAGTAAAGGAACAGGCATATAAATCCTTAGTCAGACCATCACTAGAATATGCCTGTTCAGTTTGGGACCCTTACTTTACTGAGGATATTAACAAAATAGAAAAGGTACAAAGAAGGGCTGCTAGATATGTCACTAACCGACACAGAAACACCTCAAGCGTTAGTGACATGCTAGATCATTTGAAATGGAGAGACCTTGCTAACAGGAGAACAGATGCACGACTGGTCATGTTCTATAAAATCACATATCATCTCATTGCAATCACAAAAACAGACAGATTAATTCAACCGCTCAGACAGTCCAGGAACATGCACACACTCTCATACCAAATTCCATCCTGCAGAACACAAATAAGACAACAATCATTTTTCCCACGCACAATTAAAATCTGGAACAGCCTTCCCCTGAGTATTGTTATGAGCGACTCTATAGAGTCGTTCAAAGTAGCCGTCTCAAACTACACCTACAGCCCATAAATTCATCATGTGTAAATAGTTTTATCTTAATATTTTAAAAATAATAAATTAAAAATATGCACTACCACTATGTAAAAATTTTTGTTTTGTTTATTATCACAAATTTGTATATTTCACTGTATATATGTCTTCACAAAGCAATGCGCAGTACAAGTGACGTAAACTTCAACGTGTTGAAGGCGGTCATTACATAGTAGAAGTAGAAGTAGAAGTAGAAGTAATTTACTGTGACTGATGAAATATCTCCCACATTGACAGTTGGGGAAGTTGTGCAGCTTTTTAATGTGAGGGACTTTAAATTCAAGTGTGTTGTTCCAGAATCTGACACTTTTGAACTTTTATCAAATAGTGTCAATTGAAATCTATAACTTTAGTCCAATATCTTTCAGGGTAGAATTCATGACATCATACTCTATAAATGTTGTCTGTCCCAGAATTCTACCTTCATCATTATCTACCCCCACCCGGCCTTTCATCTGTTTCATGCACAAGGTATATTTTAAAAATACACAAAAAACAACCGAAGCAGGCAAGTAAAAAAAAAAAAAAAAAAAAAAAAAAAAAAAAAAAAAAAATCCCTACCTACCGACCCTAATTTTTTGGGGCATGCAACAGGAAACACACCTATTTTTTTTTTTGGCCTCACTGTGCATTTTTTGAAATTGGTCGTATTAATAAATGCATGCAATATTTTTTAGAAAATTTCAATATATAGGCTTTTAAAAGTCAATCTTGTGGATGATTATCAATGATTATACTCGCACAATTAACACATGTGGTTCTCAAAACTCTAAGGTGTCTATGCTATTTATGACAACTTTTCATACCCCCGCTTTCAAAAAAGGGGGGTGTACTGTTTTACCTCTGTCTGTCAGTCCGTCCGTCCGTCAGTCAGTCCGTCCCATGAATATTTTTCGTGGCATTTTTCTCAAGAACTACAATACAAGGATTTCTGAAATTTGGTTTTCAGGGTTTATCTAAGTCATTTAAATCGTGTGATGCGTTTTCAGATTGATCACTTGTCAACTTCCTGTTAACCGAACACTTGTATGATTTTACACATGATAGCCAAGTTGAAAATTTTCGTCACATTTTTCTCAGGAACTACAATACAAGGATTTCTGAAATTTGGTTTCAGGATTTATATAAGTCAGCTATACCGTGTGATGCGTTTTCAGATTCATCACTCGACAACTGTTTACCGTACACTTGCATATTTTTACACTATTTATATTATCCACTTGCGTCTGGGGTATCATCAGTGAGCAGAAGCTCGCAGTTTCACTTGTTAATCAAGTATAAATTTACAAAATATGTTTAGAACTATATGATTTTTAGGTTTTTAAGCATATATATAGTAGGTCGGGATCTGCGAACTCTCACTGACTGACTGAGCACATAAATTCAACACTTGTTTTTTGGTGATGTTGGTGTTGCTAAGTGTTTTGTTTTGTTTTTCTTTTCTGCACCTTATGTTTTGCCTTGGCATTGTCAGTTTCATTTTCATTGCCTTTGTTTTTTTTTGTTATGTTAAATAACAAGTCACATATAACCATGATAATTAAGGTCCTTTTTAATTTTTAGGGATTTTAAATTTTTAATTTAAAGTTAGGGATTTTATTCATAAAAGGGGGGATTTTCCAGTACTTATACTATTAATAATGCTTTGAGCAATTTTCATGAAACTTGGTGAATTATTTTTGTATAACATAAACATGATAATTTTCCTTTTAATTTAAAAAAAAATCTGATTTATGTCATTGTACTATTATGACTTGGGATTAGGATAGTCTCAAGAATGCTTTCACAAATTTTTATGAAACTTTGGTGAATTGTTTTTATATCTTGACATAAACACCATTTTTATTATTATGACCCAAAGTGGAGGGGGCATAATGTTTAACACTTGATCATTTGTCCGTCTGTCCCAAAGTTGTTTTTTGTTCTCTTACATTACTTTAGTTTGCCTCAACCAAATTCAATTAAACTTTTACAAAAGCTTGTTATCACAATACTTAGATTAAGTTTGAATTTTGGTGATGTCAGTGTTACTGTACTAGAGTATCAGAGTTATGCCCCTTTAGAAATGGGGAAAATATGCTGAATTTTTGGTTTCCTGTTTTCTAAACTTTAGTTTGTCTCAACCAAATGTTATGAAATCAATACACAATGCTTATCACCACAAAATACAGATTAAGTTTGAATTTTGGTAGTGTCTCTTTTACTAAATTCTATCATGTCTATAGTTATGTTCTTTAAAAATGGAATTTTTTTTTCGGCCTTCTAACTTAAGTTTCCCTCAACCAAATTTTATTAAACTTTAAAACAATACTTTTTATCACAATTTTAATCAGATCAATTTCAAATTTTGGTAGTAAAACTTTTACCGTTCTTCAGTTATGTTCCTTTAAAACTTTGAATAATATTCAAGCTGGAGTATCATTCCCTATTTATCATGTATATTTTTTTATAAGATGCAGAGTTAAGGAACTTTAGTTGTTGCAAAGTTATTTAAAATTTGTCCATTTTCAAAATCTTTGAAAGGTTTTAGAAATGTATTTGTTAAAAAAATCGCAGCCTTAAACTTATAGTCACTTGAGAGATCTATAAATTGAGCCAAATTATATACATGTTTCATGTCAATGAATACCACTGTTTGTGCATGTTTTTTTTTTTTTGGAGGGCGGGGGTCTTATTTGCGCAGTGCTCATAGTTTTTAAGTCGATCAATAAAATTCATTTAAAGCTTACAGACCAGCTATAAGGGCAAGAAGCTTATCAAGCACTCATCAATGCTCATGGTTTAGATTTTTATTAAACACACATTAATATACATATAAATGTACATTAAACAGAAAAAAATATTGATGCAAGATGTCATTCAACTTTTACTCTTTTATGTATAGGACAAGAACTATAGAAGATACAGAGAAATAATATACAGCAGAAATGATAGGCAATGTAAAATTTGCAGAAGCCAACTAAACCTAAATGGTAAGGCACCTTTTAATTTTAAAAAGTTATTGAACTTGAAAGATGATTACTAGTATCATGATTACTATAAAAATTCAAAGTAGTGGTATATATTAAATATGAAAACTATCATGGCTTTGAGAAAGCAATTGTAGGCCTGTTACGACCTTCAATATTGAGAAAATCCATACCCTATACTATAGTCAAAGTAGGCAGCTATAAAAGACCTAAAGATGAAACATTGAATCAATCCAAACTGTAAAACTAATCATGCTAATTGTCTAGTTTATAACAAAATAAATTACAAAAAATAAATATGACCGGTATGAAACAACAACAACAACCACTAAATTTTAGTGTCAGACTAAACTGACAAAAGCTACAGGCTCTGAACTTTGGACAGGCACAATAGGAATATGGCAAGGTTATATAAAAATAAGATGTGGTATGATTGCCAATAAGACAACTCTCCACCAGACAACCAATGATGTAAATTTCCTGCAAACATGGACTTGACTACTGTAAATCAACTAATTTTTCGTGAATACTTTATTTGGCATTTTATACTTTCTAGTCTACATCGCAGTTATTTATTTTTCTCGAGTTCAAGTTTACTTAATGTATTTTAATAAGGAAAGATACACATGAAAAACATTTATTGCTGTTTCTCTCTCCATTTATAACATTTTATTTGATTATTTTGTGTATTTGTAGGTGATCAGACATCTTGGTTTTCATGATCAATAGGTCATTACTGAAGAGGAAACTTAAAGTTGAAATTTTATTTACATAGTGCATAATTGGATTAATTTGAAATGGAATGTGTGCTTTCCTGCAAAAAAGAAATAGGAAATTTCAACATTATCACATGATAATGACCATATAAAACAAAATGGAGTTCTATCATAGATACACAAAAACACTATTGCATAGAAGCAACAACATATCTTAATCAAAAGAAAGGAGAATGCAGAACAAATACTATTTTGTTGTTGAAAAAAGGAACACCAGTTTTATCCACTCATTTACATCACTCCCTCATATCAAATATACAGAAGAAGATCATTGAAGAACAATTTGCAAAAATGATTTCTCTTAGAATTGAAGGGAATTGTTTAGTGAATGGAATAATGTATTCACTGAATTCTTACATAGTGGATTGAATAACTGTACACAAGCTGAAACAGAAGAAATTCTAATTTGAAATAACACGAAAAGTGTTTATTTTATTATTTAATCTGCAAATATATAAACAAATTCTTTAGATATAATGACATTCAAATTGGTTGCTTATTAATGTATCGCATTGAAACAATTACAAAGAAAACAGAAGCATTTGCTCCAAAAAAATTATAAATCAAAGTTAAATTTATATAAAAAGTATAAACAATACCTAGATCTAAACAGTCAGACTGTATTATTTTCAATGTCATTAAAATGTTGAGTTAAACATTTATTAAAGTTTTGAATATCATTTGCATCAATTATACGGTCTTTTAATAATTATATTCATACTGTTTGTATACATGGTGTAGTGAAGAAATGTTTAACAAGTAAAAATAATGAAAAACATTTCCTTGAGGGAAATTTGATGTTCAGAAATTTCCTTGGAGGAAATTTGACGAACAATGATTTCCTTAGAGGAAATTTGTTGTCTTGAACTTTCCTCCAAGGAAAAGTGTTTGTCAAAAATTTCCTCACAGGAAAAAGTATTTCCTCCAAGGAAAATGTGAAGCTACAAATTTCCTCACAGGAAAAAGTATTTCCTCAAAGGAAAATTTGAAGCTGCAAATTTCCTCAAAGGAAAAAGAATTTCCTCTAAGGAAAAAGAATTTCCTTTAAGGAAATAGAATTTCCTCAAAGGAAATAATTATGCAGCAAATTCCCTAAGGGAAATCTTTTTCCCTTGAGGAAAAAACAATTTCCCTTGAGGAAAAATCTTTTTCCTTCAGGGAATTTTGATTTCCCTTAAGGAAAAGTACTTTTCCTCTGAGGAAATAGTTGAAAAAAGGGGCATAACTTTTTCAACAGTGGTGCTAGAGCAAAAAAATTTTAGGACAAATATCAGGGAACCAATACCAACCAAGTTATTAACTTTGTTTTGACTTAACTCCAAAAATTAAGGTGACAACTTTTGCACTCAGCGGAATTGCAAACTTGTCCCGGAGACTGTTTTGTGCTCTGCATAGATTAAAATCTAATAATCTCTAAAAATCTAAAACACCGACTCAATCATAGAATGAGTCTTTGTCAGGGCTTTTTCGTAATAATAAACAAAAATTTTGCAAAAATTCGATATAGTACACCCTTTTAATTGAATAATCTATACATTTAAGTTTGCACTGCATGCTATGATTACAAACCACAGTTTAAATTTGTTGGGAACGTTGCCCTGAACGGGACGGAATAAAACCCGTACGTTCGATGAGGCGAAAGACTTATATCTTAGCTACCAGATGTCCCTTTTCTGTCCTCGTTAGGATGAATGAGGAAAGGGGGGTGTTATTAATAACATTTAAAAGAAGAGCTTTATAATCATCCCATTTACACATTTTATTAAACGTGTGTGGGTCCCACGTCAGGTACGTTGTCGTGAAAGGTCGTTTATCATATCTAAATGGCTATGCCCCCCCCCCCCCCTTTTGCTCATTGTCAAGGACCTCTCATCTCCTTTTATTCACGCAGTACTTAATTTTCCATGTGCACTAATTGCTGACAAAAATATCATATAAATCGGATAGACTAAGCACTGCGAGTGTTTCTTTGCATCAAGTGTAGTGGATTGATTTGATTGTTTTTGCCTAACGTCCAGTGGCAAATATTCCATGCAAATTAAAGCCATTGTGTTAGAAATTCACCTCAAGTCTAGTTAAACATTAGCTTTTATTTGTATTTTTGTGAGAGAAGAAGAGAAAAAAAACACGAATGATATAGAATTGCACACACGCACTTGCTTCAAATGTGTTTCTAAAATAAAACCGCTATGCAATCTTAAGCATTGATGACTATTTCGACTTAAGTTACAACAAAGTGGCATTTATTTGAAAGCTAAATTATCTGATCCCGACTTGACTGTGATGAGAAAAGGCAAAATATTACATGGTAGAGCACACTGGTTCCCAAAAAGTGGATCATAGTATAAGAACAGGTACTTCCGATTTGGGCAACAAGGCAAACACATCATACTTTCAAATATTTATTTCATTATTCACGTGAAACTTCCGTCACGGGTTCTACCGTCACCCTGTAACGTGGAGCCTTTCAATTTGTATCAATTCATTGCCCATTGTCTTTTACTTTTGCACAAAGTAACAGCTACTCGTAGGAACTACATTGTGTCTAAAATGTGTACTACTAGTTTTCTGCAGACACATACAGGGGTAAATTCAGTAAATAAACATACGTCATCAGGGACCGCCCATTTCGGGGAGAGCTTTCTGTATAACACTGAAGTTATATGCTCTTCTGATTGGCAGATAATGTTTGTAATAAATATTTTTGGTAGATGGATCAAAACTAGAGTTGAAAAAAAAAAAAAAAATATATGCTGAATGTACTAACTTTTTTCCCTTCAGGGTTGAAAAGTAATGGGGGTCAGTACAGGATTTCAGTGCGAATCTACATTGTTTGTAAACAAGGCCATGTGAATGCCCAAAAATGCCGCATGAACCTATGTTTTTATTGTTGCAAAAGATAGGGCTACATTTGTACTTTCATGAATGATATATGAAAGATTTTAATTTATAAAGGTAGATCAGGTATAAATTTATTCCCACACATAGATTAGCATGAAGGTCAATGGGAGATTTTTTTTACTGAATTTACCCGTACAAGTAAGCAAAAACTAAACGAAGAGACAAATGACCAAACAGAAAAGAAAAAAAAAACTCCGCCACGGCTTTCTGGATTAATTCTTTTTTCATATCAACAATAGTCAGACAATTTTTTTGAAACTCCACCACTTGCACGTGGACAGAAGTAATTTTTTTTTACACTGAGATTCTCCTAAAACAATACAACAAACAAAACACAGCGAATTTCAAACCGTTCAGTTTTGAGTTGTTGGTTTGATTGATGTATACACTGCATCTCCTATGATTGATATGACTGTTTTATGCGTCAACAACGTTGTTGCTCATTTACTAAACAGTGAAGGTATTTCGCCTTTTATAGCTGATGTTTATCATTTGAAAATCTATTTCAAGGTATCCCCCTTTTCTTCATAAAATAATTTAAACCAAAACAATGCAAAAAGCAAAAAAACACCAAAAAATTGTTTTCCAAACATTACTCGTAACAAAACGAGCTTCGTCTTTCAGAGGTAAGCATACGATGTAATGGGTTTGAAACCCTTATATACTACCCATTTTGTAAAGTTTCCTCAGAGAAGGTATTGGCAAAAATCTGGTTGGTTATATACGTATAGTATACGTATGCGGCTTGTGGCGTTTTTCTTGTTTTTTGAAGTTGTGCTCTGCATAGATTAAAATCTAATAATCTCTAAAAATCTAAAACACCGACTCAATCATAGAATGAGTCTTTGTCAGGGCTTTTTCGTAATAATAAACAAAAATTTTGCAAAAATTCGATATAGTACACCCTTTTAATTGAATAATCTATACATTTAAGTTTGCACTGCATGCTATGATTACAAACCACAGTCTAAATCTGTTGGGAACGTTGCCCTGAACGGGACGGAATAAAACCCGTACGTTCGATGAGGCGAAAGACTTATATCTTAGCTACCAGATGTCCCTTTTCTGTCCTCGTTAGGATGAATGAGGAAAGGGGGGTGTTATTAATAACATTTAAAAAAAGAGCTTTATAATCATCCCATTTACACATTTTATTAAACGTGTGTGGGTCCCACGTCAGGTACGTTGTCGTGAAAGGTCGTTTATCATATCTAAATGGCTATGCCCCCCCCCCCCTTTTTTGCTCATTGTCAAGGACCTCTCATCTCCTTTTATTCACGCAGTACTTAATTTCCCATGTGCACTAATTGCTGACAAAAATATCATATAAATCGGATAGACTAAGCACTGCGAGTGTTTCTTTGCATGAAGTGTAGTGGATTGATTTGATTGTTTTTGCCTAACGTCCAGTGGCAAATATTCCATGCAAATTAAAGCCATTGTGTTAGAAATTCACCTCAAGTCTAGTTAAACATTAGCTTTTATTTGTATTTTTGTGAGAGAAGAAGAGAAAAAAAACACGAATGATATAGAATTGCACACACGCACTTGCTTCAAATGTGTTTCTAAAATAAAACCGCTATGCAATCTTAAGCATTGATGACTATTTCGACTTAAGTTACAACAAAGTGGCATTTATTTGAAAGCTAAATTATCTGATCCCGACTTGACTGTGATGAGAAAAGGCAAAATATTACATGGTAGAGCACACTGGTTCCCAAAAAGTGGATCATAGTATAAGAACAGGTACTTCCGATTTGGGCAACAAGGCAAACACATCATACTTTCAAATATTTATTTCATTATTCACGTGAAACTTCCGTCACGGGTTCTACCGTCACCCTGTAACGTGGAGCCTTTCAATTTGTATCAATTCATTGCCCATTGTCTTTTACTTTTGCACAAAGTAACAGCTACTCGTAGGAACTACATTGTGTCTAAAATGTGTACTACTAGTTTTCTGCAGACACATACAGGGGTAAATTCAGTAAATAAACATACGTCATCAGGGACCGCCCATTTCGGGGAGAGCTTTCTGTATAACACTGAAGTTATATGCTCTTCTGATTGGCAGATAATGTTTGTAATAAATATTTTTGGTAGATGGATCAAAACTAGAGTTGAAAAAAAAAAAAAAAATATATGCTGAATGTACTAACTTTTTTCCCTTCAGGGTTGAAAAGTAATGGGGGTCAGTACAGGATTTCAGTGCGAATCTACATTGTTTGTAAACAAGGCCATGTGAATGCCCAAAAATGCCGCATGAACCTATGTTTTTATTGTTGCAAAAGATAGGGCTACATTTGTACTTTCATGAATGATATATGAAAGATTTTAATTTATAAAGGTAGATCAGGTATAAATTTATTCCCACACATAGATTAGCATGAAGGTCAATGGGAGATTTTTTTTACTGAATTTACCCGTACAAGTAAGCAAAAACTAAACGAAGAGACAAATGACCAAACAGAAAAGAAAAAAAAAACTCCGCCACGGCTTTCTGGATTAATTCTTTTTTCATATCAACAATAGTCAGACAATTTTTTTGAAACTCCACCACTTGCACGTGGACAGAAGTAATTTTTTTTTTACACTGAGATTCTCCTAAAACAATACAACAAACAAAACACAGCGAATTTCAAACCGTTCAGTTTTGAGTTGTTGGTTTGATTGATGTATACACTGCATCTCCTATGATTGATATGACTGTTTTATGCGTCAACAACGTTGTTGCTCATTTACTAAACAGTGAAGGTATTTCGCCTTTTATAGCTGATGTTTATCATTTGAAAATCTATTTCAAGGTATCCCCCTTTTCTTCATAAAATAATTTAAACCAAAACAATGCAAAAAGCAAAAAAACACCAAAAAATTGTTTTCCAAACATTACTCGTAACAAAACGAGCTTCGTCTTTCAGAGGTAAGCATACGATGTAATGGGTTTGAAACCCTTATATACTACCCATTTTGTAAAGTTTCCTCAGAGAAGGTATTGGCAAAAATCTGGTTGGTTATATACGTATAGTATACGTATGCGGCTTGTGGCGTTTTTCTTGTTTTTTGAAGTTGTGCTCTGCATAGATTAAAATCTAATAATCTCTAAAAATCTAAAACACCGACTCAATCATAGAATGAGTCTTTGTCAGGGCTTTTTCGTAATAATAAACAAAAATTTTGCAAAAATTCGATATAGTACACCCTTTTAATTGAATAATCTATACATTTAAGTTTGCACTGCATGCTATGATTACAAACCACAGTCTAAATCTGTTGGGAACGTTGCCCTGAACGGGACGGAATAAAACCCGTACGTTCGATGAGGCGAAAGACTTATATCTTAGCTACCAGATGTCCCTTTTCTGTCCTCGTTAGGATGAATGAGGAAAGGGGGGTGTTATTAATAACATTTAAAAAAAGAGCTTTATAATCTTCCCATTTACACATTTTATTAAACGTGTGTGGGTCCCACGTCAGGTACGTTGTCGTGAAAGGTCGTTTATCATATCTAAATGGCTATGCCCCCCCCCCCTTTTTTTGCTCATTGTCAAGGACCTCTCATCTCCTTTTATTCACGCAGTACTTAATTTCCCATGTGCACTAATTGCTGACAAAAATATCATATAAATCGGATAGACTAAGCACTGCGAGTGTTTCTTTGCATGAAGTGTAGTGGATTGATTTGATTGTTTTTGCCTAACGTCCAGTGGCAAATATTCCATGCAAATTAAAGCCATTGTGTTAGAAATTCACCTCAAGTCTAGTTAAACATTAGCTTTTATTTGTATTTTTGTGAGAGAAGAAGAGAAAAAAAACACGAATGATATAGAATTGCACACACGCACTTGCTTCAAATGTGTTTCTAAAATAAAACCGCTATGCAATCTTAAGCATTGATGACTATTTCGACTTAAGTTACAACAAAGTGGCATTTATTTGAAAGCTAAATTATCTGATCCCGACTTGACTGTGATGAGAAAAGGCAAAATATTACATGGTAGAGCACACTGGTTCCCAAAAAGTGGATCATAGTATAAGAACAGGTACTTCCGATTTGGGCAACAAGGCAAACACATCATACTTTCAAATATTTATTTCATTATTCACGTGAAACTTCCGTCACGGGTTCTACCGTCACCCTGTAACGTGGAGCCTTTCAATTTGTATCAATTCATTGCCCATTGTCTTTTACTTTTGCACAAAGTAACAGCTACTCGTAGGAACTACATTGTGTCTAAAATGTGTACTACTAGTTTTCTGCAGACACATACAGGGGTAAATTCAGTAAATAAACATACGTCATCAGGGACCGCCCATTTCGGGGAGAGCTTTCTGTATAACACTGAAGTTATATGCTCTTCTGATTGGCAGATAATGTTTGTAATAAATATTTTTGGTAGATGGATCAAAACTAGAGTTGAAAAAAAAAAAAAAAATATATGCTGAATGTACTAACTTTTTTCCCTTCAGGGTTGAAAAGTAATGGGGGTCAGTACAGGATTTCAGTGCGAATCTACATTGTTTGTAAACAAGGCCATGTGAATGCCCAAAAATGCCGCATGAACCTATGTTTTTATTGTTGCAAAAGATAGGGCTACATTTGTACTTTCATGAATGATATATGAAAGATTTTAATTTATAAAGGTAGATCAGGTATAAATTTATTCCCACACATAGATTAGCATGAAGGTCAATGGGAGATTTTTTTTACTGAATTTACCCGTACAAGTAAGCAAAAACTAAACGAAGAGACAAATGACCAAACAGAAAAGAAAAAAAAAACTCCGCCACGGCTTTCTGGATTAATTCTTTTTTCATATCAACAATAGTCAGACAATTTTTTTGAAACTCCACCACTTGCACGTGGACAGAAGTAATTTTTTTTTTACACTGAGATTCTCCTAAAACAATACAACAAACAAAACACAGCGAATTTCAAACCGTTCAGTTTTGAGTTGTTGGTTTGATTGATGTATACACTGCATCTCCTATGATTGATATGACTGTTTTATGCGTCAACAACGTTGTTGCTCATTTACTAAACAGTGAAGGTATTTCGCCTTTTATAGCTGATGTTTATCATTTGAAAATCTATTTCAAGGTATCCCCCTTTTCTTCATAAAATAATTTAAACCAAAACAATGCAAAAAGCAAAAAAACACCAAAAAATTGTTTTCCAAACATTACTCGTAACAAAACGAGCTTCGTCTTTCAGAGGTAAGCATACGATGTAATGGGTTTGAAACCCTTATATACTACCCATTTTGTAAAGTTTCCTCAGAGAAGGTATTGGCAAAAATCTGGTTGGTTATATACGTATAGTATACGTATGCGGCTTGTGGCGTTTTTCTTGTTTTTTGAAGTTGTGCTCTGCATAGATTAAAATCTAATAATCTCTAAAAATCTAAAACACCGACTCAATCATAGAATGAGTCTTTGTCAGGGCTTTTTCGTAATAATAAACAAAAATTTTGCAAAAATTCGATATAGTACACCCTTTTAATTGAATAATCTATACATTTAAGTTTGCACTGCATGCTATGATTACAAACCACAGTCTAAATCTGTTGGGAACGTTGCCCTGAACGGGACGGAATAAAACCCGTACGTTCGATGAGGCGAAAGACTTATATCTTAGCTACCAGATGTCCCTTTTCTGTCCTCGTTAGGATGAATGAGGAAAGGGGGGTGTTATTAATAACATTTAAAAAAAGAGCTTTATAATCATCCCATTTACACATTTTATTAAACGTGTGTGGGTCCCACGTCAGGTACGTTGTCGTGAAAGGTCGTTTATCATATCTAAATGGCTATGCCCCCCCCCCCTTTTTTGCTCATTGTCAAGGACCTCTCATCTCCTTTTATTCACGCAGTACTTAATTTCCCATGTGCACTAATTGCTGACAAAAATATCATATAAATCGGATAGACTAAGCACTGCGAGTGTTTCTTTGCATCAAGTGTAGTGGATTGATTTGATTGTTTTTGCCTAACGTCCAGTGGCAAATATTCCATGCAAATTAAAGCCATTGTGTTAGAAATTCACCTCAAGTCTAGTTAAACATTAGCTTTTATTTGTATTTTTGTGAGAGAAGAAGAGAAAAAAAACACGAATGATATAGAATTGCACACACGCACTTGCTTCAAATGTGTTTCTAAAATAAAACCGCTATGCAATCTTAAGCATTGATGACTATTTCGACTTAAGTTACAACAAAGTGGCATTTATTTGAAAGCTAAATTATCTGATCCCGACTTGACTGTGATGAGAAAAGGCAAAATATTACATGGTAGAGCACACTGGTTCCCAAAAAGTGGATCATAGTATAAGAACAGGTACTTCCGATTTGGGCAACAAGGCAAACACATCATACTTTCAAATATTTATTTCATTATTCACGTGAAACTTCCGTCACGGGTTCTACCGTCACCCTGTAACGTGGAGCCTTTCAATTTGTATCAATTCATTGCCCATTGTCTTTTACTTTTGCACAAAGTAACAGCTACTCGTAGGAACTACATTGTGTCTAAAATGTGTACTACTAGTTTTCTGCAGACACATACAGGGGTAAATTCAGTAAATAAACATACGTCATCAGGGACCGCCCATTTCGGGGAGAGCTTTCTGTATAACACTGAAGTTATATGCTCTTCTGATTGGCAGATAATGTTTGTAATAAATATTTTTGGTAGATGGATCAAAACTAGAGTTGAAAAAAAAAAAAAAAATATATGCTGAATGTACTAACTTTTTTCCCTTCAGGGTTGAAAAGTAATGGGGGTCAGTACAGGATTTCAGTGCGAATCTACATTGTTTGTAAACAAGGCCATGTGAATGCCCAAAAATGCCGCATGACCCTATGTTTTTATTGTTGCAAAAGATAGGGCTACATTTGTACTTTCATGAATGATATATGAAAGATTTTAATTTATAAAGGTAGATCAGGTATAAATTTATTCCCACACATAGATTAGCATGAAGGTCAATGGGAGATTTTTTTTACTGAATTTACCCGTACAAGTAAGCAAAAACTAAACGAAGAGACAAAAGACCAAACAGAAAAGAAAAAAAAAACTCCGCCACGGCTTTCTGGATTAATTCTTTTTTCATATCAACAATAGTCAGACAATTTTTTTGAAACTCCACCACTTGCACGTGGACAGAAGTAATTTTTTTTTTACACTGAGATTCTCCTAAAACAATACAACAAACAAAACACAGCGAATTTCAAACCGTTCAGTTTTGAGTTGTTGGTTTGATTGATGTATACACTGCATCTCCTATGATTGATATGACTGTTTTATGCGTCAACAACGTTGTTGCTCATTTACTAAACAGTGAAGGTATTTCGCCTTTTATAGCTGATGTTTATCATTTGAAAATCTATTTCAAGGTATCCCCCTTTTCTTCATAAAATAATTTAAACCAAAACAATGCAAAAAGCAAAAAAACACCAAAAAATTGTTTTCCAAACATTACTCGTAACAAAACGAGCTTCGTCTTTCAGAGGTAAGCATACGATGTAATGGGTTTGAAACCCTTATATACTACCCATTTTGTAAAGTTTCCTCAGAGAAGGTATTGGCAAAAATCTGGTTGGTTATATACGTATAGTATACGTATGCGGCTTGTGGCGTTTTTCTTGTTTTTTGAAGTTGTGCTCTGCATAGATTAAAATCTAATAATCTCTAAAAATCTAAAACACCGACTCAATCATAGAATGAGTCTTTGTCAGGGCTTTTTCGTAATAATAAACAAACATTTTGCAAAAATTCGATATAGTACACCCTTTTAATTGAATAATCTATACATTTAAGTTTGCACTGTATGCTATGATTACAAACCACAGTCTAAATCTGTTGGGAACGTTGCCCTGAACGGGACGGAATAAAACCCGTACGTTCGATGAGGCGAAAGACTTATATCTTAGCTACCAGATGTCCCTTTTCTGTCCTCGTTAGGATGAATGAGGAAAGGGGGGTGTTATTAATAACATTTAAAAAAAGAGCTTTATAATCATCCCATTTACACATTTTATTAAACGTGTGTGGGTCCCACGTCAGGTACGTTGTCGTGAAAGGTCGTTTATCATATCTAAATGGCTATGCCCCCCCCCCCCCCCTTTTTTGCTCATTGTCAAGGACCTCTCATCTCCTTTTATTCACGCAGTACTTAATTTCCCATGTGCACTAATTGCTGACAAAAATATCATATAAATCGGATAGACTAAGCACTGAGAGTGTTTCTTTGCATCAAGTGTAGTGGATTGATTTGATTGTTTTTGCCTAACGTCCAGTGGCAAATATTCCATGCAAATTAAAGCCATTGTGTTAGAAATTCACCTCAAGTCTAGTTAAACATTAGCTTTTATTTGTATTTTTGTGAGAGAAGAAGAGAAAAAAAACACGAATGATATAGAATTGCACACACGCACTTGCTTCAAATGTGTTTCTAAAATAAAACCGCTATGCAATCTTAAGCATTGATGACTATTTCGACTTAAGTTACAACAAAGTGGCATTTATTTGAAAGCTAAATTATCTGATCCCGACTTGACTGTGATGAGAAAAGGCAAAATATTACATGGTAGAGCACACTGGTTCCCAAAAAGTGGATCATAGTATAAGAACAGGTACTTCCGATTTGGGCAACAAGGCAAACACATCATACTTTCAAATATTTATTTCATTATTCACGTGAAACTTCCGTCACGGGTTCTACCGTCACCCTGTAACGTGGAGCCTTTCAATTTGTATCAATTCATTGCCCATTGTCTTTTACTTTTGCACAAAGTAACAGCTACTCGTAGGAACTACATTGTGTCTAAAATGTGTACTACTAGTTTTCTGCAGACACATACAGGGGTAAATTCAGTAAATAAACATACGTCATCAGGGACCGCCCATTTCGGGGAGAGCTTTCTGTATAACACTGAAGTTATATTCTCTTCTAATTGGCAGATAATGTTTGTAATAAATATTTTTGGTAGATGGATCAAAACTAGAGTTGAAAAAAAAAAAAAAATATATGCTGAATGTACTAACTTTTTTCCCTTCAGGGTTGAAAAGTAATGGGGGTCAGTACAGGATTTCAGTGCGAATCTACATTGTTTGTAAACAAGGCCATGTGAATGCCCAAAAATGCCGCATGACCCTATGTTTTTATTGTTGCAAAAGATAGGGCTACATTTGTACTTTCATGAATGATATATGAAAGATTTTAATTTATAAAGGTAGATCAGGTATAAATTTATTCCCACACATAGATTAGCATGAAGGTCAATGGGAGATTTTTTTTACTGAATTTACCCGTACAAGTAAGCAAAAACTAAACGAAGAGACAAATGACCAAACAGAAAAGAAAAAAAAAACTCCGCCACGGCTTTCTGGATTAATTCTTTTTTCATATCAACAATAGTCAGACAATTTTTTTGAAACTCCACCACTTGCACGTGGACAGAAGTAATTTTTTTTTACACTGAGATTCTCCTAAAACAATACAACAAACAAAACACAGCGAATTTCAAACCGTTCAGTTTTGAGTTGTTGGTTTGATTGATGTATACACTGCATCTCCTATGATTGATATGACTGTTTTATGCGTCAACAACGTTGTTGCTCATTTACTAAACAGTGAAGGTATTTCGCCTTTTATAGCTGATGTTTATCATTTGAAAATCTATTTCAAGGTATCCCCCTTTTCTTCATAAAATAATTTAAACCAAAACAATGCAAAAAGCAAAAAAACACCAAAAAATTGTTTTCCAAACATTACTCGTAACAAAACGAGCTTCGTCTTTCAGAGGTAAGCATACGATGTAATGGGTTTGAAACCCTTATATACTACCCATTTTGTAAAGTTTCCTCAGAGAAGGTATTGGCAAAAATCTGGTTGGTTATATACGTATAGTATACGTATGCGGCTTGTGGCGTTTTTCTTGTTTTTTGAAGTTGTGCTCTGCATAGATTAAAATCTAATAATCTCTAAAAATCTAAAACACCGACTCAATCATAGAATGAGTCTTTGTCAGGGCTTTTTCGTAATAATAAACAAAAATTTTGCAAAAATTCGATATAGTACACCCTTTTAATTGAATAATCTATACATTTAAGTTTGCACTGCATGCTATGATTACAAGCCACAGTCTAAATCTGTTGGGAACGTTGCCCTGAACGGGACGGAATAAAACCCGTACGTTCGATGAGGCGAAAGACTTATATCTTAGCTACCAGATGTCCCTTTTCTGTCCTCGTTAGGATGAATGAGGAAAGGGGGGTGTTATTAATAACATTTAAAAAAAGAGCTTTATAATCATCCCATTTACACATTTTATTATACGTGTGTGGGTCCCACGTCAGGTACGTTGTCGTGAAAGGTCGTTTATCATATCTAAATGGCTATGCCCCCCCCCCTTTTTTTGCTCATTGTCAAGGACCTCTCATCTCCTTTTATTCACGCAGTACTTAATTTCCCATGTGCACTAATTGCTGACAAAAATATCATATAAATCGGATAGACTAAGCACTGCGAGTTTTTCTTTGCATCAAGTGTAGTGGATTGATTTGATTGTTTTTGCCTAACGTCCAGTGGCAAATATTCCATGCAAATTAAAGCCATTGTGTTAGAAATTCACCTCAAGTCTAGTTAAACATTAGCTTTTATTTGTATTTTTGTGAGAGAAGAAGAGAAAAAAAACACGAATGATATAGAATTGCACACACGCACTTGCTTCAAATGTGTTTCTAAAATAAAACCGCTATGCAATCTTAAGCATTGATGACTATTTCGACTTAAGTTACAACAAAGTGGCATTTATTTGAAAGCTAAATTATCTGATCCCGACTTGACTGTGATGAGAAAAGGCAAAATATTACATGGTAGAGCACACTGGTTCCCAAAAAGTGGATCATAGTATAAGAACAGGTACTTCCGATTTGGGCAACAAGGCAAACACATCATACTTTCAAATATTTATTTCATTATTCACGTGAAACTTCCGTCACGGGTTCTACCGTCACCCTGTAACGTGGAGCCTTTCAATTTGTATCAATTCATTGCCCATTGTCTTTTACTTTTGCACAAAGTAACAGCTACTCGTAGGAACTACATTGTGTCTAAAATGTGTACTACTAGTTTTCTGCAGACACATACAGGGGTAAATTCAGTAAATAAACATACGTCATCAGGGACCGCCCATTTCGGGGAGAGCTTTCTGTATAACACTGAAGTTATATGCTCTTCTGATTGGCAGATAATGTTTGTAATAAATATTTTTGGTAGATGGATCAAAACTAGAGTTGAAAAAAAATAAAAAAATATATGCTGAATGTACTAACTTTTTTCCCTTCAGGGTTGAAAAGTAATGGGGGTCAGTACAGGATTTCAGTGCGAATCTACATTGTTTGTAAACAAGGCCATGTGAATGCCCAAAAATGCCGCATGACCCTATGTTTTTATTGTTGCAAAAGATAGGGCTACATTTGTACTTTCATGAATGATATATGAAAGATTTTAATTTATAAAGGTAGATCAGGTATAAATTTATTCCCACACATAGATTAGTATGAAGGTCAATTGGAGATTTTTTTTACTGAATTTACCCGTACAAGTAAGCAAAAACTAAACGAAGAGACAAATGACCAAACAGAAAAGAAAAAAAAAACTCCGCCACGGCTTTCTGGATTAATTCTTTTTTCATATCAACAATAGTCAGACAATTTTTTTGAAACTCCACCACTTGCACGTGGACAGAAGTAATTTTTTTTTTACACTGAGATTCTCCTAAAACAATACAACAAACAAAACACAGCGAATTTCAAACCGTTCAGTTTTGAGTTGTTGGTTTGATTGATGTATACACTGCATCTCCTATGATTGATATGACTGTTTTATGCGTCAACAACGTTGTTGCTCATTTACTAAACAGTGAAAACACCAAAAAATTGTTTTCCAAACATTACTCGTAACAAAACGAGCTTCGTCTTTCAGAGGTAAGCATACGATGTAATGGGTTTGAAACCCTTATATACTACCCATTTTGTAAAGTTTCCTCAGAGAAGGTATTGGCAAAAATCTGGTTGGTTATATACGTATAGTATACGTATGCGGCTTGTGGCGTTTTTCTTGTTTTTTGAAGTTGTGCTCTGCATAGATTAAAATCTAATAATCTCTAAAAATCTAAAACACCGACTCAATCATAGAATGAGTCTTTGTCAGGGCTTTTTCGTAATAATAAACAAACATTTTGCAAAAATTCGATATAGTACACCCTTTTAATTGAATAATCTATACATTTAAGTTTGCACTGCATGCTATGATTACAAACCACAGTCTAAATCTGTTGGGAACGTTGCCCTGAACGGGACGGAATAAAACCCGTACGTTCGATGAGGCGAAAGACTTATATCTTAGCTACCAGATGTCCCTTTTCTGTCCTCGTTAGGATGAATGAGGAAAGGGGGGTGTTATTAATAACATTTAAAAAAAGAGCTTTATAATCATCCCATTTACACATTTTATTAAACGTGTGTGGGTCCCACGTCAGGTACGTTGTCGTGAAAGGTCGTTTATCATATCTAAATGGCTATGCCCCCCCCCCCCCCCTTTTTTGCTCATTGTCAAGGACCTCTCATCTCCTTTTATTCACGCAGTACTTAATTTCCCATGTGCACTAATTGCTGACAAAAATATCATATAAATCGGATAGACTAAGCACTGCGAGTGTTTCTTTGCATCAAGTGTAGTGGATTGATTTGATTGTTTTTGCCTAACGTCCAGTGGCAAATATTCCATGCAAATTAAAGCCATTGTGTTAGAAATTCACCTCAAGTCTAGTTAAACATTAGCTTTTATTTGTATTTTTGTGAGAGAAGAAGAGAAAAAAAACACGAATGATATAGAATTGCACACACGCACTTGCTTCAAATGTGTTTCTAAAATAAAACCGCTATGCAATCTTAAGCATTGATGACTATTTCGACTTAAGTTACAACAAAGTGGCATTTATTTGATAGCTAAATTATCTGATCCCGACTTGACTGTGATGAGAAAAGGCAACATATTACATGGTAGAGCACACTGGTTCCCAAAAAGTGGATCATAGTATAAGAACAGGTACTTCCGATTTGGGCAACAAGGCAAACACATCATACTTTCAAATATTTATTTCATTATTCACGTGAAACTTCCGTCACGGGTTCTACCGTCACCCTGTAACGTGGAGCCTTTCAATTTGTATCAATTCATTGCCCATTGTCTTTTACTTTTGCACAAAGTAACAGCTACTCGTAGGAACTACATTGTGTCTAAAATGTGTACTACTAGTTTTCTGCAGACACATACAGGGGTAAATTCAGTAAATAAACATACGTCATCAGGGACCGCCCATTTCGGGGAGAGCTTTCTGTATAACACTGAAGTTATATGCTCTTCTGATTGGCAGATAATGTTTGTAATAAATATTTTTGGTAGATGGATCAAAACTAGAGTTGAAAAAAAAAAAAAAAATATATGCTGAATGTACTAACTTTTTTCCCTTCAGGGTTGAAAAGTAACGGGGGTCAGTACAGGAATTCAGTGCGAATCTACATTGTTTGTAAACAAGGCCATGTGAATGCCCAAAAATGCCGCATGACCCTATGTTTTTATTGTTGCAAAAGATAGGGCTACATTTGTACTTTCATGAATGATATATGAAAGATTTTAATTTATAAAGGTAAATCAGGTATAAATTTATTCCCACACATAGATTAGCATGAAGGTCAATGGGAGATTTTTTTTACTGAATTTACCCGTACAAGTAAGCAAAAACTAAACGAAGAGACAAATGACCAAACAGAAAAGAAAAAAAAAACTCCGCCACGGCTTTCTGGATTAATTCTTTTTTCATATCAACAATAGTCAGACAATTTTTTTGAAACTCCACCACTTGCACGTGGACAGAAGTAATTTTTTTTTACACTGAGATTCTCCTAAAACAATACAACAAACAAAACACAGCGAATTTCATACCGTTCAGTTTTGAGTTGTTGGTTTGATTGATGTATACACTGCATCTCCTATGATTGATATGACTGTTTTATGCGTCAACAACGTTGATGCTCATTTACTAAACAGTGAAGGTATTTCGCCTTTTATAGCTGATGTTTATCATTTGAAAATCTATTTCAAGGTATCCCCCTTTTCTTCATAAAATAATTTAAACCAAAACAATGCAAAAAGCAAAAAAACACCAAAAAATTGTTTTCCAAACATTACTCGTAACAAAACGAGCTTCGTCTTTCAGAGGTAAGCATACGATGTAATGGGTTTGAAACCCTTATATACTACCCATTTTGTAAAGTTTCCTCAGAGAAGGTATTGGCAAAAATCTGGTTGGTTATATACGTATAGTATACGTATGCGGCTTGTGGCGTTTTTCTTGTTTTTTGAAGTTGTGCTCTGCATAGATTAAAATCTAATAATCTCTAAAAATCTAAAACACCGACTCAATCATAGAATGAGTCTTTGTCAGGGCTTTTTCGTAATAATAAACAAAAATTTTGCAAAAATTCGATATAGTACACCCTTTTAATTGAATAATCTATACATTTAAGTTTGCACTGCATGCTATGATTACAAGCCACAGTCTAAATCTGTTGGGAACGTTGCCCTGAACGGGACGGAATAAAACCCGTACGTTCGATGAGGCGAAAGACTTATATCTTAGCTACCAGATGTCCCTTTTCTGTCCTCGTTAGGATGAATGAGGAAAGGGGGGTGTTATTAATAACATTTAAAAAAAGAGCTTTATAATCATCCCATTTACACATTTTATTATACGTGTGTGGGTCCCACGTCAGGTACGTTGTCGTGAAAGGTCGTTTATCATATCTAAATGGCTATGCCCCCCCCCCTTTTTTTGCTCATTGTCAAGGACCTCTCATCTCCTTTTATTCACGCAGTACTTAATTTCCCATGTGCACTAATTGCTGACAAAAATATCATATAAATCGGATAGACTAAGCACTGCGAGTTTTTCTTTGCATCAAGTGTAGTGGATTGATTTGATTGTTTTTGCCTAACGTCCAGTGGCAAATATTCCATGCAAATTAAAGCCATTGTGTTAGAAATTCACCTCAAGTCTAGTTAAACATTAGCTTTTATTTGTATTTTTGTGAGAGAAGAAGAGAAAAAAAAACACGAATGATATAGAATTGCACACACGCACTTGCTTCAAATGTGTTTCTAAAATAAAACCGCTATGCAATCTTAAGCATTGATGACTATTTCGACTTAAGTTACAACAAAGTGGCATTTATTTGAAAGCTAAATTATCTGATCCCGACTTGACTGTGATGAGAAAAGGCAAAATATTACATGGTAGAGCACACTGGTTCCCAAAAAGTGGATCATAGTATAAGAACAGGTACTTCCGATTTGGGCAACAAGGCAAACACATCATACTTTCAAATATTTATTTCATTATTCACGTGAAACTTCCGTCACGGGTTCTACCGTCACCCTGTAACGTGGAGCCTTTCAATTTGTATCAATTCATTGCCCATTGTCTTTTACTTTTGCACAAAGTAACAGCTACTCGTAGGAACTACATTGTGTCTAAAATGTGTACTACTAGTTTTCTGCAGACACATACAGGGGTAAATTCAGTAAATAAACATACGTCATCAGGGACCGCCCATTTCGGGGAGAGCTTTCTGTATAACACTGAAGTTATATGCTCTTCTGATTGGCAGATAATGTTTGTAATAAATATTTTTGGTAGATGGATCAAAACTAGAGTTGAAAAAAAATAAAAAAATATATGCTGAATGTACTAACTTTTTTCCCTTCAGGGTTGAAAAGTAATGGGGGTCAGTACAGGATTTCAGTGCGAATCTACATTGTTTGTAAACAAGGCCATGTGAATGCCCAAAAATGCCGCATGACCCTATGTTTTTATTGTTGCAAAAGATAGGGCTACATTTGTACTTTCATGAATGATATATGAAAGATTTTAATTTATAAAGGTAAATCAGGTATAAATTTATTCCCACACATAGATTAGCATGAAGGTCAATGGGAGATTTTTTTTACTGAATTTACCCGTACAAGTAAGCAAAAACTAAACGAAGAGACAAATGACCAAACAGAAAAGAAAAAAAAACTCCGCCACGGCTTTCTGGATTAATTCTTTTTTCATATCAACAATAGTCAGACAATTTTTTTGAAACTCCACCACTTGCACGTGGACAGAAGTAATTTTTTTTTACACTGAGATTCTCCTAAAACAATACAACAAACAAAACACAGCGAATTTCATACCGTTCAGTTTTGAGTTGTTGGTTTGATTGATGTATACACTGCATCTCCTATGATTGATATGACTGTTTTATGCGTCAACAACGTTGATGCTCATTTACTAAACAGTGAAGGTATTTCGCCTTTTATAGCTGATGTTTATCATTTGAAAATCTATTTCAAGGTATCCCCCTTTTCTTCATAAAATAATTTAAACCAAAACAATGCAAAAAGCAAAAAAACACCAAAAAATTGTTTTCCAAACATTACTCGTAACAAAACGAGCTTCGTCTTTCAGAGGTAAGCATACGATGTAATGGGTTTGAAACCCTTATATACTACCCATTTTGTAAAGTTTCCTCAGAGAAGGTATTGGCAAAAATCTGGTTGGTTATATACGTATAGTATACGTATGCGGCTTGTGGCGTTTTTCTTGTTTTTTGAAGTTGTGCTCTGCATAGATTAAAATCTAATAATCTCTAAAAATCTAAAACACCGACTCAATCATAGAATGAGTCTTTGTCAGGGCTTTTTCGTAATAATAAACAAAAATTTTGCAAAAATTCGATATAGTACACCCTTTTAATTGAATAATCTATACATTTAAGTTTGCACTGCATGCTATGATTACAAGCCACAGTCTAAATCTGTTGGGAACGTTGCCCTGAACGGGACGGAATAAAACCCGTACGTTCGATGAGGCGAAAGACTTATATCTTAGCTACCAGATGTCCCTTTTCTGTCCTCGTTAGGATGAATGAGGAAAGGGGGGTGTTATTAATAACATTTAAAAAAAGAGCTTTATAATCATCCCATTTACACATTTTATTATACGTGTGTGGGTCCCACGTCAGGTACGTTGTCGTGAAAGGTCGTTTATCATATCTAAATGGCTATGCCCCCCCCCCTTTTTTTGCTCATTGTCAAGGACCTCTCATCTCCTTTTATTCACGCAGTACTTAATTTCCCATGTGCACTAATTGCTGACAAAAATATCATATAAATCGGATAGACTAAGCACTGCGAGTTTTTCTTTGCATCAAGTGTAGTGGATTGATTTGATTGTTTTTGCCTAACGTCCAGTGGCAAATATTCCATGCAAATTAAAGCCATTGTGTTAGAAATTCACCTCAAGTCTAGTTAAACATTAGCTTTTATTTGTATTTTTGTGAGAGAAGAAGAGAAAAAAAACACGAATGATATAGAATTGCACACACGCACTTGCTTCAAATGTGTTTCTAAAATAAAACCGCTATGCAATCTTAAGCATTGATGACTATTTCGACTTAAGTTACAACAAAGTGGCATTTATTTGAAAGCTAAATTATCTGATCCCGACTTGACTGTGATGAGAAAAGGCAAAATATTACATGGTAGAGCACACTGGTTCCCAAAAAGTGGATCATAGTATAAGAACAGGTACTTCCGATTTGGGCAACAAGGCAAACACATCATACTTTCAAATATTTATTTCATTATTCACGTGAAACTTCCGTCACGGGTTCTACCGTCACCCTGTAACGTGGAGCCTTTCAATTTGTATCAATTCATTGCCCATTGTCTTTTACTTTTGCACAAAGTAACAGCTACTCGTAGGAACTACATTGTGTCTAAAATGTGTACTACTAGTTTTCTGCAGACACATACAGGGGTAAATTCAGTAAATAAACATACGTCATCAGGGACCGCCCATTTCGGGGAGAGCTTTCTGTATAACACTGAAGTTATATGCTCTTCTGATTGGCAGATAATGTTTGTAATAAATATTTTTGGTAGATGGATCAAAACTAGAGTTGAAAAAAAATAAAAAAATATATGCTGAATGTACTAACTTTTTTCCCTTCAGGGTTGAAAAGTAATGGGGGTCAGTACAGGATTTCAGTGCGAATCTACATTGTTTGTAAACAAGGCCATGTGAATGCCCAAAAATGCCGCATGACCCTATGTTTTTATTGTTGCAAAAGATAGGGCTACATTTGTACTTTCATGAATGATATATGAAAGATTTTAATTTATAAAGGTAGATCAGGTATAAATTTATTCCCACACATAGATTAGTATGAAGGTCAATTGGAGATTTTTTTTACTGAATTTACCCGTACAAGTAAGCAAAAACTAAACGAAGAGACAAATGACCAAACAGAAAAGAAAAAAAAAACTCCGCCACGGCTTTCTGGATTAATTCTTTTTTCATATCAACAATAGTCAGACAATTTTTTTGAAACTCCACCACTTGCACGTGGACAGAAGTAATTTTTTTTTTACACTGAGATTCTCCTAAAACAATACAACAAACAAAACACAGCGAATTTCAAACCGTTCAGTTTTGAGTTGTTGGTTTGATTGATGTATACACTGCATCTCCTATGATTGATATGACTGTTTTATGCGTCAACAACGTTGTTGCTCATTTACTAAACAGTGAAAACACCAAAAAATTGTTTTCCAAACATTACTCGTAACAAAACGAGCTTCGTCTTTCAGAGGTAAGCATACGATGTAATGGGTTTGAAACCCTTATATACTACCCATTTTGTAAAGTTTCCTCAGAGAAGGTATTGGCAAAAATCTGGTTGGTTATATACGTATAGTATACGTATGCGGCTTGTGGCGTTTTTCTTGTTTTTTGAAGTTGTGCTCTGCATAGATTAAAATCTAATAATCTCTAAAAATCTAAAACACCGACTCAATCATAGAATGAGTCTTTGTCAGGGCTTTTTCGTAATAATAAACAAAAATTTTGCAAAAATTCGATATAGTACACCCTTTTAATTGAATAATCTATACATTTAAGTTTGCACTGCATGCTATGATTACAAACCACAGTTTAAATTTGTTGGGAACGTTGCCTTGAACGGGACGGAATAAAACCCGTACGTTCGATGAGGCGAATAAAGATAAAAAAAAAAAAAAAAAAAAACGTTGCCCCGAACGGGACGGAATAAAACCCGTACGTTCGATGAGGCGAAAGACTTATATCTTAGCTACCAGATGTCCCTTTTCTGTCCTCGTTAGGATGAATGAGGAAAGGGGGGTGTTATTAATAACATTTAAAAAAAGAGCTTTATAATCATCCCATTTACACATTTTATTAAACGTGTGTGGGTCCCACGTCAGGTTCGTTGTCATGAAAGGTCGTTTATCATCTAAATGGCTATGCCCCCCCCCCCTTTTGCTCATTGTCAAGGACCTCTCATCTCCTTTTATTCACGCAGTACTTAATTTTCCATGTGCACTAATTGCTGACAAAAATATCATATAAATCGGATAGACTAAGCACTGCGAGTGTTTCTTTGCATCAAGTGTAGTGGATTGATTTGATTGTTTTTGCCTAACGTCCAGTGGCAAATATTCCATGCAAATTAAAGCCATTGTGTTAGAAATTCACCTCAAGTCTAGTTAAACATTAGCTTTTATTTGTATTTTTGTGAGAGAAGAAGAGAAAAAAAACACGAATGATATAGAATTGCACACACGCACTTGCTTCAAATGTGTTTCTAAAATAAAACCGCTATGCAATCTTAAGCATTGATGACTATTTCGACTTAAGTTACAACAAAGTGGCATTTATTTGAAAGCTAAATTATCTGATCCCGACTTGACTGTGATGAGAAAAGGCAAAATATTACATGGTAGAGCACACTGGTTCCCAAAAAGTGGATCATAGTATAAGAACAGGTACTTCCGATTTGGGCAACAAGGCAAACACATCATACTTTCAAATATTTATTTCATTATTCACGTGAAACTTCCGTCACGGGTTCTACCGTCACCCTGTAACGTGGAGCCTTTCAATTTGTATCAATTCATTGCCCATTGTCTTTTACTTTTGCACAAAGTAACAGCTACTCGTAGGAACTACATTGTGTCTAAAATGTGTACTACTAGTTTTCTGCAGACACATACAGGGGTAAATTCAGTAAATAAACATACGTCATCAGGGACCGCCCATTTCGGGGAGAGCTTTCTGTATAACACTGAAGTTATATGCTCTTCTGATTGGCAGATAATGTTTGTAATAAATATTTTTGGTAGATGGATCAAAACTAGAGTTGAAAAAAAAAATATATGCTGAATGTACTAACTTTTTTCCCTTCAGGGTTGAAAAGTAATGGGGGTCAGTACAGGAATTCAGTGCGAATCTACATTGTTTGTAAACAAGGCCATGTGAATGCCCAAAAATGCCGCATGACCCTATGTTTTTATTGTTGCAAAAGATAGGGCTACATTTGTACTTTCATGAATGATATATGAAAGATTTTAATTTAAAAAAGGTAGATCAGGTATAAATTTATTCCCACACATAGATTAGCATGAAGGTCAATGGGAGATTTTTTTTACTGAATTTACCCGTACAAGTAAGCAAAAACTAAACGAAGAGACAAATGACCAAACAGAAAAGAAAAAAAAAACTCCGCCACGGCTTTCTGGATTAATTCTTTTTTCATATCAACAATAGTCAGACAATTTTTTTGAAACTCCACCACTTGCACGTGGACAGAAGTAAATTTTTTTTTACACTGAGATTCTCCTAAAACAATACAACAAACAAAACACAGCGAATTTCATACCGTTCAGTTTTGAGTTGTTGGTTTGATTGATGTATACACTGCATCTCCTATGATTGATATGACTGTTTTATGCGTCAACAACGTTGTTGCTCATTTACTAAACAGTGAAGGTATTTCGCCTTTTATAGCTGATGTTTATCATTTGAAAATCTATTTCAAGGTATCCCCCTTTTCTTCATAAAATAATTTAAACCAAAACAATGCAAAAAGCAAAAAAACACCAAAAAATTGTTTTCCAAACATTACTCGTAACAAAACGAGCTTCGTCTTTCAGAGGTAAGCATACGATGTAATGGGTTTGAAACCCTTATATACTACCCATTTTGTAAAGTTTCCTCAGAGAAGGTATTGGCAAAAATCTGGTTGGTTATATACGTATAGTATACGTATGCGGCTTGTGGCGTTTTTCTTGTTTTTTGAAGTTGTGCTCTGCATAGATTAAAATCTAATAATCTCTAAAAATCTAAAACACCGACTCAATCATAGAATGAGTCTTTGTCAGGGCTTTTTCGTAATAATAAACAAAAATTTTGCAAAAATTCGATATAGTACACCCTTTTAATTGAATAATCTATACATTTAATTTTGCACTGCATGCTATGATTACAAACCACAGTCTAAATCTGTTGGGAACTTTGCCCTGAACGGGACGGAATAAAACCCGTACGTTCGATGAGGCGAAAGACTTATATCTTAGCTACCAGATGTCCCTTTTCTGTCCTCGTTAGGATGAATGAGGAAAGGGGGGTGTTATTAATAACATTTAAAAAAAGAGCTTTATAATCATCCCATTTACACATTTTATTAAACGTGTGTGGGTCCCACGTCAGGTACGTTGTCGTGAAAGGTCGTTTATCATATCTAAATGGCTATGCCCCCCCCCCCTTTTGCTCATTGTCAAGGACCTCTCATCTCCTTTTATTCACGCAGTACTTAATTTTCCATGTGCACTAATTGCTGACAAAAATATCATATAAATCGGATAGACTAAGCACTGCGAGTGTTTCTTTGCATCAAGTGTAGTGGATTGATTTGATTGTTTTTGCCTAACGTCCAGTGGCAAATATTCCATGCAAATTAAAGCCATTGTGTTAGAAATTCACCTCAAGTCTAGTTAAACATTAGCTTTTATTTGTATTTTTGTGAGAGAAGAAGAGAAAAAAACACGAATGATATAGAAGTGCACACACGCACTTGCTTCAAATGTGTTTCTAAAATAAAACCGCTATGCAATCTTAAGCATTGATGACTATTTCGACTTAAGTTACAACAAAGTGGCATTTATTTGATAGCTAAATTATCTGATCCCGACTTGACTGTGATGAGAAAAGGCAACATATTACATGGTAGAGCACACTGGTTCCCGAAAAGTGATCATAGTATAAGAACAGGTACTTCCGATTTGGGCAACAAGGCAAACACATCATACTTTCAAATATTTATTTCATTATTCACGTGAAACTTCCGTCACGGGTTCTACCGTCACCCTGTAACGTGGAGCCTTTCAATTTGTATCAATTCATTGCCCATTGTCTTTTACTTTTGCACAAAGTAACAGCTACTCGTAGGAACTACATTGTGTCTAAAATGTGTACTACTAGTTTTCTGCAGACACATACAGGGGTAAATTCAGTAAAAAAACATACGTCATCAGGGACCGCCCATTTCGGGGAGAGCTTTCTGTATAACACTGAAGTTATATGCTCTTCTGATTGGCAGATAATGTTTGTAATAAATATTTTTGGTAGATGGATCAAAACTAGAGTTGAAAAAAAATAAAAAAATATATGCTGAATGTACTAACTTTTTTCCCTTCAGGGTTGAAAAGTAATGGGGGTCAGTACAGGAATTCAGTGCGAATCTACATTGTTTGTAAATAAGGCCATGTGAATGCCCAAAAATGCCGCATGACCCTATGTTTTTATTGTTGCAAAAGATAGGGCTACATTTGTACTTTCATGAATGATATATGAAAGATTTTAATTTATAAAGGTAAATCAGGTATAAATTTATTCCTACACATACATTTTTTTAGATTAGCATGAAGGTCAATGGGAGATTTTTTTTTCTGAATTTACCCGTACAAGTAAGCAAAAACTAAACGAAGAGACAAATGACCAAACAGAAAAGAATAAAAAAAACTCCGCCACGGCTTTCTGGATTAATTCTTTTTTCATATCAACAATAGTCAGACAATTTTTTTGAAACTCCACCACTTGCACGTGGACAGAAGTAATTTTTTTTTTACACTGAGATTCTCCTAAAACAATACAACAAACAAAACACAGCGAATTTCATACCGTTCAGTTTTGAGTTGTTGGTTTGATTGATGTATACACTGCATCTCCTATGATTGATATGACTGTTTTATGCGTCAACAACGTTGTTGCTCATTTACTAAACAGTGAAGGTATTTCGCCTTTTATAGCTGATGTTTATCATTTGAAAATCTATTTCAAGGTATCCCCCTTTTCTTCATAAAATAATTTAAACCAAAACAATGCAAAAAGAAAAAAAAACACCAAAAAATTGTTTTCCAAACATTACTCGTAACAAAACAAGCTTCGTCTTTCAGAGGTAAGCATACGATGTAATGGGTTTGAAACCCTTATATACTACCCATTTTGTAAAGTTTCCTCAGAGAAGGTATTGGCAAAAATCTGGTTGGTTATATACGTATAGTATACGTATGCGGCTTGTGGCGTTTTTCTTGTTTTTTGAAGTTGTGCTCTGCGTAGATTAAAATCTATTAATCTCTAAAAATCTAAAACACCGACTCAATCATAGAATGAGTCTTTGTCAGGGCTTTTTCGTAATAATAAACAAAAATTTTGCAAAAATTCGATATAGTACACCCTTTTAATTGAATAATCTATACATTTAAGTTTGCACTGCATGCTATGATTACAAACCACAGTCTAAATCTGTTGGGAACGTTGCCCTGAACGGGACGGAATGAAACCCCTACTGAGGCGAAAGACTTATATCTTAGCTACCAGATGTCCCTTTTCTGCCCTCGTTAGGATGAATGACAAAAGGGGGGTGTTATTAATAACATTTAAAAAAAAAGAGCTTTATAATCATCCCATTTACATTTTATTAAACGTGTGTGGGTCCCACGTCAGGTACGTTGTCGTGAAAGGTCGTTTATCATATCTAAATGGCTATGCCCCCCCCCCCCCCCTATTTGCTCATTGTCAAGGACCTCTCATCTCCTTTTATTCACGCAGTACTTAATTTTCCATGTGCACTAATTGCTGACAAAAATATCATATAAATCGGATAGACTAAGCACTGCGAGTGTTTCTTTGCATCAAGTGTAGTGGATTGATTTGATTGTTTTTGCTTAACGTCCAGAAAAAAAAACTCCGCCACGGCTTTCTGGATTAATTCTTTTTTCATATCAACAATAGTCAGACAATTTTTTTGAAACTCCACCACTTGCACGTGGACAGAAGTAAATTTTTTTTTACACTGAGATTCTCCTAAAACAATACAACAAACAAAACACAGCGAATTTCATACCGTTCAGTTTTGAGTTGTTGCAAAAAACACCAAAACATTGTTTTCCAAACATAAGTCGTAACAAAACAAGCTTCGTCTTTTAGAGGTAAGCATACGATGTAATGGGTTTGAAACCCTTATATACTACCCATTTTGTAAAGTTTCCTCAGAGAACTCTTAATTTAAATTTTTGGAACTGGGAAGTGGATGATTTCATTTTCAGGAATTCGGGATTATCTATGGTTTATGTATTTATTCGCAAAAATCAGAATTGCTATTTGGTGTTTATTGCAAATTTGCATAGTTTGGTAAAATTTTGTATTGATGAATTTTATCGAACTAACTGGATTTGAATCAGACAAACAGTTTGTATACATAATTACTTTCAATGACCATTGAGAAAAACCTCAAGATCTACAAATGTACGCCGAGTGAGGTACATGACCTAGCTGGATGAGTTGAGGAAAAATTATTCAATACTTGTAATTTGCATAAGAAATATGGATGACCATTTACATTGATACATTTATCATACTAATTCAACGATCAAAGGGATCAAATGTTATATTATACAGTTTTAATCTACTTGAAAAAATGATGAACAATTTGAATATATTTAACACACTGCGGACAAACTTAAATGCTTATATATAGTTGCATTCAAACTCAAATTGGACGCAGCATGTTTTAACCTTTAAAAATAAAAAAAACCCGATGCTTCATTCTTCAAATTCATTTATACATCAGCGTTATCCATCAAATCGGACGGGAAAGGTTAAAACAGATATATTGTGGACATTCTATATTTAGACTAGACAAAATCAATACAGATTTGAAAGCGTCTACCTACATGTCAATTCCATTTTTGGTAGGACTATAAATCTACTATATATGGACTAAATAAACAGGGTGTGATACGGGAAATGTACATTGCAAAAGATACGTAGGAGGGCATTCCTCGTGACACTAGAGAAACTGTCGTCTGCTTGAAAGTGGCAGCCATGGAATCAGAAGAAGGTAGGGAAATTTAAGTTGTTATAATTTTTCTGATTCTATACTATATGCATGAGGTTTGCTAAATCGATTTAAGCATCTAGAAATTTCAGAAATTGAATTAGCTAATGTCATTGTGTACAATAACAATCAATTGTCAAAACTGAATTCATCAAGTTTTATTTTGGTATAGAAATATGAATTATATTATGTTTGATAATTTTGCGGGTATTGCAAAGATCTAAAAACTCCATTAGTTGATCTTTGAAATAAAACTGTGCGCGAAAAACTGAATATGAAAGTAAATATAAACAAATCTTTGAAGTATGGCATTATTTGTTTAAAGGGAATTTAAACATTACAAAGATATGTAATATATAGTGAACAGTCTGATTTATATTGTTATTAAATTATTAAAAATATATGATATAAGAAGATGTGGTATCACTATGAGTCAGTGCCATTGAGACAATCCTTCATCCAAGTCACAATTTGTAAAAGTGAAACACTGTAGGACAAAGTAATTCATTACTAATATCAGGATGCACTCTTTCGTTTAATTTTAAAGCTAATGTCACACAAGCTAGTACTCTGCAATTTCAATGTTGTTCTCCAAAGTATTATTCTCTTTGGAGACTTATGATCAATCGATATTTAATGCATTTTAGTCTGTGCATTATAAAATGGAATTCCAATTTCATTTGTTGTCTGCATGCAGCTATTTGTTTTAGAACTTTTAGCGGTTACAACTGTTGTAGTGAAATTTTCATATTTTCAACATTTTTAACCACTGTCATTTTATTTTCAACCACTGACATTTTATTTTAAACCACTGTCATTTTGATACTTTAAAAATATAAAAATTATCAAAAGACTCAATCGAAGTCTCCCCTCCACGCCTCGTCTTCATGTTTACAAATAAGTGTATGTACCTTTTTAATGTTTTATTATCCTAAGACAATTAAACTGGGTTGTACATTTCAATGTAAACACTTATCTGACATTTTATGGTCTCAAGTACGCTTTATTGAAGGTTCATCTTCATGTTCTATAAAATTATAAATAAATCGTAAAATTTAAACTAAAAAGTCAACAATGATTAAAATAAAAAAACACGAGCATGTGGTTGATACAATACTATATCAAGAAATGCGGCCTTAAGATGAAGTGCATTTTCTTTCCTTAAGTTTGATTTAATAAAAAAAACCTTTATAAATCAACACATGTTTGCCATGGCGTTGTCAGGTTATTTCCAACTTATGAGTTTTATTGTTCCTTCCGTATCGTCTACCTCTATTTGGTTATGGGAATTGTTCAAGATCGCTTCTTTTTTAATTGTTCATAAATTTTTATATGAAATGTACGCAGAAGAATAAAAATCGACTAGATATGAGGAACCAATTGATTCCATAACAGAAGGATAAAAAAAATCAACAGCAGCGTTCGAATCAGTAAATAATATACAATGTATGGTATCTTTGAATTTATCGGAAAACAATCTGTATAGTTCAATTGATATGAATGCACCAAGACTTGTAATTATACTGGATATAAGAAAGACAAAATATCAGCTAAGTACTTGATTCGAGACAAATTAAGCCTCTTGAACTTTTGAAACTGAAACCCCACTTGTTTATTTTAGAGATAGTGATGACTGCGGCCAAAAGGAATGGTAGCGCAATCATGAGGTTGGAGAGAGTGAATCATAGTGAAATTGATTTCAAGAAAGTGCATCACGTGGCTGGTGGCCCTTATAAAGGAATTCTTATTAACAAGGCAGCTACTGGTAAGTATAATATAGTATATAGTTGCGTGTTTCCTGTTTCATTACAGAAAGAGGGTATATGTGTTTGGGTAATTTTTTAGATGATTTTTTTTATTTTTAGATAAAGTGAATAAAAAAAGAAGATGTGATATGATTGCCAATAAGACAACTATCCACAAAAGACCAAAATGACACAAACATTTACAAGTATAGGTCATCGTGTGTTCTCTTTTTCTCTATACCTACCTTAAATTTAAATGTCTACCTCTGATACAAGATATGGAAATATCTTGTATTGTATAGTATTGTTTTGGCCTTAATATACTACTTATGTATAAGCACCAACTTACAATGTATGACCCCAGATCAAAACGACGAAGTTAGATGTGTATTAAACAGTCAAGTCACTTGCTTTATGTTTGGGCTGTACCTTGTTGCGAGTGTTTCCAATGGGTATCTTTTATCGTAAAGTAGTGTTGTTTGTTTAAAGTGATTGATTGATTGTTGGTCGCTTATCGTTCAGTGGCAAATATTTCGAGTATGTTCAGGACGATTATTTTAAGGAAAGATATGATATATTCACATAATCGTTATAAAAAAAATTTAAACAAGAAAGTAAATCAATAAAATAAGCTAACTAAAGATATTACCTTTACCTACACACTACATGCAATCGGCTATAAGACGGGTTAAAGCTGGTTTAATGTAGTTTGTTGTCAGTGGTCACATCAATCAGGATTTAGTACTCTAGAATGTGATTTTTTAATGAAAAATTTAAATTACACATATATGCCAAATAAGAATTTGAAGCAAAAATTTACGGTTAACTTGAATTTTAAAAATGTGACAGAGTGACTAATTCTTGTTGTACATGCATCATGTTAAAATATGTAGATAGATATAGCAATCCTATCGGACTTTAACTACCCTATATATAAAGATCCCAATATAAACTAATAGGAGGGACACTATAATTTGGGTAGTTATTTAAATATTCAACATTTATAGATTTTATATATCGGACTGGTAAGTTATTTTTAAGACGTAGGAAGATACAAAATGGTCAAAAACCATTCTAAAACTTCCTGTTTAGCAAAAAATAAACTAAAGTTTGAAGTACAAGGGAAAAAAACAATTAAATCTATATGTGACACTGCACAAATATTTGTACACGGGGGTTTAAGTTATTCAAATGATTTATGCAAAATCAATGTCAAAAACTAAAGCGAAAATGTTAAAAGATTAACCAGACTCAAGCTGGCAGCCACTTTTATCGGCCAATCAAGATAGCAGCCACTTTTTTCCAGCAGCCAATTTTGACAATATGTCTAAAAGCCCAAAAACTGCATCAGACTCAAACGTTCCAAAAATCGCTAAATCTTAGTAAAAAATAATTCAACAGCGGAATTCGACAATTTCGCGGCTTGTACTTAATTTAAAAGCATTTCATTACGTTTAAAATATGTATGTGAAGTAAGCTGCCGGTTTGTTATTCGATATTCGATATTCAATATCAGACGGTTGCTAGCAGTCGGTTCAATATTAAAATATAGTTGAAAATCATTAAAAAGTATAATTTTCAAAGTTACATGGTTAACAGGAGTGAAAAATAACGCCGCAAATAGTTTTATGACCCCTTCAAGCTGTCGTAAATTCTCGTTGTCCTCGAATATAAACCCTTATATAAATTGCATATTTGTCTTTATGTTGTATAGATTTTTATCAATAAAACGACATCAAAGATTCATCAAAGATTTAATTTAATATATAATATATAAAACTAAAACTAAAGCCGGCCACTCTAAAAACATTCAGATATATGAAAAGAAATATCTATGGAAAGTCAAAAAAGAATAAATATATAGTGAAGACCTACGGGAGACCACTCAGATGACAGTGAGAACCCTGGTGTTTCAATATTTCAAATGCAAAGATATTAAAGACTCTATAGTATATAAATTGGGTGTAATAAAAACGTGACTAAAAAGATTTTTGGTTATGGGTATTGAAAATACGTAAATCGGGAACTTTGCATCTCTGTGGTGGCCAGACGGGCCCGGATCCCAGAAAAATATTTAAGTGGGGAATAGCTTGGGTCAATACCTTTAAAATGAGCTAGGTCCGGTTCGGAACTTTGCCGTAGGGATATACCGAAGAGTACCGAATGTGTGATTGATATGAAAAATACGTAAATGGGCAACTTTGAACCTCTGTGGTGGCCAGACGGGCCCGGATCCCAGAAAAATATCTAAGTGGGGAATAGCTTGGGTCAATACCTTTAAAATGAGCTAGGTCCGGTTCGGAACTTTGCCGTAGGGATATACCGAAGAGTACCGAATGTGTGATTGATATGAAAAATACGTAAATGGGCAACTTTGAACCTCTGTGGTGGCCAGACGGGCCCGGATCCCAGAAAAATATTTAAGTGGGGAATAGCTTGGGTCAATACCTTTAAAATGAGCTAGGTCCGGTTCGGAACTTTGCCGTAGGGATATACCGAAGAGTACCGAATGTGTGATTGATATGAAAAATACGTAAATGGGCAACTTTGAACCTCTGTGGTGGCCAGACGGGCCCGGATCCCAGAAAAATATTTAAGTGGGGAATAGCTTGGGTCAATACCTTTAAAATGAGCTAGGTCCGGTTCGGAACTTTGCCGTAGGGATATACCGAAGAGTACCGAATGTGTGATTGATATGAAAAATACGTAAATGGGCAACTTTGAACCTCTGTGGTGGCCAGACGGGCCCGGATCCCAGAAAAATATCTAAGTGGGGAATAGCTTGGGTCAATACCTTTAAAATGAGCTAGGTCCGGTTCGGAACTTTGCCGTAGGGATATACCGAAGAGTACCGAATGTGTGATTGATATGAAAAATACGTAAATGGGCAACTTTGAACCTCTGTGGTGGCCAGACGGGCCCGGATCCCAGAAAAATATTTAAGTGGGGAATAGCTTGGGTCAATACCTTTAAAATGAGCTAGGTCCGGTTCGGAACTTTGCCGTAGGGATATACCGAAGAGTACCGAATGTGTGATTGATATGAAAAATACGTAAATGGGCAACTTTGAACCTCTGTGGTGGCCAGACGGGCCCGGATCCCAGAAAAATATTTAAGTGGGGAATAGCTTGGGTCAATACCTTTAAAATGAGCTAGGTCCGGTTCGGAACTTTGCCGTAGGGATATACCGAAGAGTACCGAATGTGTGATTGATATGAAAAATACGTAAATGGGCAACTTTGAACCTCTGTGGTGGCCAGACGGGCCCGGATCCCAGAAAAATATCTAAGTGGGGAATAGCTTGGGTCAATACCTTTAAAATGAGCTAGGTCCGGTTCGGAACTTTGCCGTAGGGATATACCGAAGAGTACCAAATGTGTGATTGATATGAAAAATACGTAAATGGGCAACTTTGAACCTCTGTGGTGGCCAGACGGGCCCGGATCCCAGAAAAATATCTAAGTGGGGAATAGCTTGGGTCAATACCTTTAAAATGAGCTAGGTCCGGTTCGGAACTTTGCCGTAGGGATATACCGAAGAGTACCGAATGTGTGATTGATATGAAAAATACGTAAATGGGCAACTTTGAACCTCTGTGGTGGCCAGACGGGCCCGGATCCCAGAAAAATATTTAAGTGGGGAATAGCTTGGGTCAATACCTTTAAAATGAGCTAGGTCCGGTTCGGAACTTTGCCGTAGGGATATACCGAAGAGTACCGAATGTGTGATTGATATGAAAAATACGTAAATGGGCAACTTTGAACCTCTGTGGTGGCCAGACGGGCCCGGATCCCAGAAAAATATCTAAGTGGGGAATAGCTTGGGTCAATACCTTTAAAATGAGCTAGGTCCGGTTCGGAACTTTGCCGTAGGGATATACCGAAGAGTACCGAATGTGTGATTGATATGAAAAATACGTAAATGGGCAACTTTGAACCTCTGTGGTGGCCAGACGGGCCCGGATCCCAGAAAAATATCTAAGTGGGGAATAGCTTGGGTCAATACCTTTAAAATGAGCTAGGTCCGGTTCGGAACTTTGCCGTAGGGATATACCGAAGAGTACCGAATGTGTGATTGATATGAAAAATACGTAAATGGGCAACTTTGAACCTCTGTGGTGGCCAGACGGGCCCGGATCCCAGAAAAATATTTAAGTGGGGAATAGCTTGGGTCAATACCTTTAAAATGAGCTAGGTCCGGTTCGGAACTTTGCCGTAGGGATATACCGAAGAGTACCGAATGTGTGATTGATATGAAAAATACGTAAATGGGCAACTTTGAACCTCTGTGGTGGCCAGACGGGCCCGGATCCCAGAAAAATATTTAAGTGGGGAATAGCTTGGGTCAATACCTTTAAAATGAGCTAGGTCCGGTTCGGAACTTTGCCGTAGGGATATACCGAAGAGTACCGAATGTGTGATTGATATGAAAAATACGTAAATGGGCAACTTTGAACCTCTGTGGTGGCCAGACGGGCCCGGATCCCAGAAAAATATCTAAGTGGGGAATAGCTTGGGTCAATACCTTTAAAATGAGCTAGGTCCGGTTCGGAACTTTGCCGTAGGGATATACCGAAGAGTACCGAATGTGTGATTGATATGAAAAATACGTAAATGGGCAACTTTGAACCTCTGTGGTGGCCAGACGGGCCCGGATCCCAGAAAAATATCTAAGTGGGGAATAGCTTGGGTCAATACCTTTAAAATGAGCTAGGTCCGGTTCGGAACTTTGCCGTAGGGATATACCGAAGAGTACCGAATGTGTGATTGATATGAAAAATACGTAAATGGGCAACTTTGAACCTCTGTGGTGGCCAGACGGGCCCGGATCCCAGAAAAATATTTAAGTGGGGAATAGCTTGGGTCAATACCTTTAAAATGAGCTAGGTCCGGTTCGGAACTTTGCCGTAGGGATATACCGAAGAGTACCGAATGTGTGATTGATATGAAAAATACGTAAATGGGCAACTTTGAACCTCTGTGGTGGCCAGACGGGCCCGGATCCCAGAAAAATATTTAAGTGGGGAATAGCTTGGGTCAATACCTTTAAAATGAGCTAGGTCCGGTTCGGAACTTTGCCGTAGGGATATACCGAAGAGTACCGAATGTGTGATTGATATGAAAAATACGTAAATGGGCAACTTTGAACCTCTGTGGTGGCCAGACGGGCCCGGATCCCAGAAAAATATTTAAGTGGGGAATAGCTTGGGTCAATACCTTTAAAATGAGCTAGGTCCGGTTCGGAACTTTGCCGTAGGGATATACCGAAGAGTACCGAATGTGTGATTGATATGAAAAATACGTAAATGGGCAACTTTGAACCTCTGTAGTGGCCAGACGGGCCCGGATCCCAGAAAAATATTTAAGTGGGGAATAGCTTGGGTCAATACCTTTAAAATGAGCTAGGTCCGGTTCGGAACTTTGCCGTAGGGATATACCGAAGAGTACCGAATGTGTGATTGATATGAAAAATACGTAAATGGGCAACTTTGAACCTCTGTGGTGGCCAGACGGGCCCGGATCCCAGAAAAATATTTAAGTGGGGAATAGCTTGGGTCAATACCTTTAAAATGAGCTAGGTCCGGTTCGGAACTTTGCCGTAGGGATATACCGAAGAGTACCGAATGTGTGATTGATATGAAAAATACGTAAATGGGCAACTTTGAACCTCTGTGGTGGCCAGACGGGCCCGGATCCCAGAAAAATATTTAAGTGGGGAATAGCTTGGGTCAATACCTCTAAAATGAGCTAGGTCCGGTTCGGAACTTTGCCGTAGGGATATACCGAAGAGTACTGAATGTGTGGTTGATATGGAACATACGTAAATGGGCAACTTTGAACCTCTGTGGTGGCCAGACGGCGTATTTTTATTCGGAGATTTAATGTTAGTGATGCGATTGTCGTCCATGTTTAATTTTTCAAGCAATTGACTCATATTTATTTCGCCATTTCCATAAAATCCAAATTTGTCTGTCATGGAAAAGCAACTTTATCATTTTCATTAGACAATAATTGTGACATATACAAACAAAAGTGTCAACAGACCACTGGTGCTCTTATCTGAAGTTCATCGGTGATGTAGCAGATCTTAAGTTTCAAGTAATTTACCATAACGTAAGGGGTGTGTGGATGTCCGTAAGAATCAACATGACTTTGCTGGTTGTCGTCTTAAACTAACACGTCCAATGGGTTCCAGATCCCATAATGGAAGGGTTTAAAGTTTTTTTGAAAAAGGATAACCTGCATTAATACACCTCGAACATAGAATATCTGAAGAGTTTAAACTGTTTTCTCCCACTTTCCGTTTGATAGGGACTTGTTGGAAAGTAGAATGTTGTGTACACGCATCATTTATTTTACTCTCCGTTTGAAAGGAGCTTGTTGGGAAGTATACTGTTGTGTACACGTATCACTTATTTTAAGTTTTCGGGCATCCAAACGGGCGCTAAGTTGCAATCGCCTTTTAATAATATCCATATTCGAGAAATATTGTCGTTCTTCATATAATGTTGTTTTAGAGGTTTAATGACTCTAGACATTGTTACTTCTATTACCATACGTCCTTATAGAATTTTGGTTCAATTTTGTAATGACTATGTACCAAGGCACTGAATCCATATTTTACAATGTAACGTTTGTCATATTGTATAAATTTCTCCAGACACCACGTTGTGAAGGTTATTGCGAATGACGTTTATTTTTCTATGATATCTTTATTGGATCATCAAACACGTCTTGTAATCGTTATTTTCTGTCAATTGACTTGTTTCTTCATTCCTTTAGCTTTCCTGGTGTGTTGACCATCACCCATTCGATACTATCACATCTTGTAAGAAGCCCTACAAACTTAGCCATCATTTGACCACCACATGCATACAAATCATTCTTTGTTGTTGACGTTGGTCGGAATTCCAAAACGTGTTGTCCATACAACAGGTTGGTGTGTCAAACTTGTTTTGAATGTGAGACATGTCTTTGTGAAAGTCGTCGGTTTGAATTTGATAGGCTTAACTATCAGTGTCGGTAAACAGAAGTCGAACTTTGTTCCCGTTGCTTTTACGCACACAGTCCAAATGAATTTCGTACATTTAACATCTTTGAAAATGTCTAAGATGCATGCTCCAAAGTACACAGGCTTGTCAAACTTGAGTTTGGTTTTCTGTATGTTTACTACTACCATGGACTCGTTATACACCACGAATCGGTCACAGATGGTTTTCGCTATTAATTTCAACGGTTGTCTATCAGTAATCATTCATATTATATTCACTCGTTAACGTATGTTTTTCATGGCATTTCCAAACATGGAGTTGTTCATCAGTTTAAATGAATTCTTTTCAGACACGATGCTGGCTAGGATTCTAATGTAAGTGTTCAGGTAAATGAAAATTTTAAGCCATATTGATTGCTATAGTTTTGACACACGATTCACTTTGGTTTATACCAACCTGTGGGAACAACACTGTTTCAAATTTCTATGATGAAGAACATACTTTACACGTTTGTTTTAATCTAAATGCGGCACCAACTTATGAACCTTGTTCATTTTTATGTTTTCATTTAAAATGATTAGTCGTTATGGCTATTGTATTGTCTCCTGAGTAATCCAAATCACATTCAGTTATGTTCCCAACCTCGTTCTCATATTTCCACATGTCAATGTCTTCAAGGTTGTCCACGCATTCAAAACCCCTGGAGGTTACGGACATGACCAACACATACAAATTGTTAGTACCTAAGTATTCCAAGAAAATCGTTGGTTGTGATGGGTCGTAGCCACTCACGTATTTGGCGTTGGCCACCCATGGCGATGGCTTATTTTAGCACACACCCCTTTTCGTGTTGCATATTACCAGCAGAATTAACATGTCTAATCTTACTTTGCTTATTTTTAACTCCACATCGTAAGCTAGCCCTGTTGACGTATAATAATGAAATGCGTCAAGCCCTTGGTATTTTAAACAAAAGGCACTTTAGTTTGTAAAGATATCTTCCAATTGCACAATGTCGTGGTAGTCTTGACCATTTGTAATGTTTGACAGTTAAATGTAGTAAACACATATTGTACATGAGAAAAGTCAGCCACACTAACGTGTTCATTGTAAAGTCGGTCAGCAGATACTGAGAAAGTACTTTTATTCATGGGGAACCAATTTACGTGGTTTTCCTGGATGACTTTATCCAAGAATTTAAGTGTCCAACGAAATAAAACAACCGTGGTCCAAATCAAGAAATGGAAAGATCCCTATGTAGCTATAGGTTTTACTACTGATATGATATAGAGAATATATTGAATATCGCCAAATCTGAGAATGCTATAAAAGTTGCACTATGAACTCCAACTGCAGGCATGATTATACCTATTTAATCTTTAAAAACCTAAGATGTACAACTTTTGATCTTTTATTTCTCATAGAAAAAATACTTTTTTATCAATGAAAGTCAGATTTCTGGTATTAAAAATATGCTATGATAAAGTGTTCATTTTATGTCCTCGTAATTCTCGTATGCATGGGAAATAATAATGTCATGCTCGGCTTGCGTTTGTTTACAAATCAAGATAGTTTTTTTGTATTTGTTTATGTAGCTGTTTTCTTTAGGTGACATGTTAATGGCTTAATTAACACATTTGAAGGTCTTGCATCTGTTGATCACTCGATCTCTGGTCAATTAGTGTGATAACTACAATTAACACAGGTCAATGTTTTCTTTGCAATTTCCTTCAATCCAGACAATTTGTAACCTACGCTTCGAATCGCATACTAAAGTAAATGTTTCAATTTTGATTTTAGAAAACTAAAATCCACGAATTTAAAAACCCACGAACATGTTAATATTTCTCAATCCACGAAAATACCCACAAATTAAAGTAATTTCACAGTAGTAGTTGTGTTTTCGTCATGTTGTAATGATCCTTGATGAAATCAGAAGATATACACTTTTTTATTATTAATTCATAATGCTACCCAAATCACGACTTTCATACCTTTAATTTGTTCAACTTTAAATTCTTAGCTAAATATATAAGGTATAGAACGAAGTTAACATAAACCTACACAAATCAATGAAAAGCATTTCTTATCCATACACTTTATTAGAAAAAAATATGTTCTTTTCATCAGTGTTGGAAATGCAATTCACTTCACCATCGGTAAACCCCAAACGCATTTACGAACAAGTGGGAGTCATACCCTGTTAAGTTATGAAACACAATTGGAACAAAGGTAGATAGTTGGCAGTTTAAGTTACATTGTTTTATGTGCTGCTACACGATACTTTCCTGTCAAGTGGCCGTGCTCACGCACTTTGCTTCCCCTAATTTATCATCGCACGTATGACAATTTTAACTCGCTGTAAAACATTTGGGATCTTCATCAGTCACCACCAGGTCTTTTAATCCATGTATATGTCTGTCATGTCTGTAATCTCCTTCATTATCTCTTCCATACAAGCCACAAATTTATTAACAATGTCTTCACTAGAGTACACTTTTGTGTCTTTGTATTCCCCATGAACATTCTTGATACAGAAGTAAAACCAGAAGGTGTATTGTTTTGGTAAACATCTGTGTAAGCTTTTAATTTCTCAGTTTGGCAAGTGTCTATCTGTTTTAAGTTACATAGAAAATCAGCATAAATAACATAAGGTTATCGCAATTTACGTTTGTACTAAGTTGTAAGATATTGTAAAGGTATCTTCTTCTGGAATCTCGATTTTCACTCCATTCCTCTTAAATGTATCACAATACACTAAATGTTCGTCTAAAAAGTCATCACTTCAACCGTGGTTCATACATCTTCGACAAAAACACAATAACATTGTGGGATGACCATTGGGGACTTAACAAATGTGATAAAGTTTTATCCAACAGTAATGTTGTTTAGTAGCATTCAATTTAGTTAAATATAACATGTTTGTGTGAGTTCTATCCTTTCTGATGTTCTTTGAATTTTTAACGGATACCCTGCAAATTCTCTTAAGAGTTGTTGTTTATTTCAACACCATACCCAAACACATAAAGTATACAAGGTAGTATTTAGCCTTTCATATTTGGTCAATATGTTTCAACGACAATAACTAGCCCCTTCCCCTTTTTTGGTCAACTCATTTACCTATTTTTTGTATTGAATCACTCGGTGTGTACTTTCCTGATCCATCTCCTCATTATGTGATTTTGAGAACACAGCTCACGTAAATAAAAGTCTTCTTCTAGTTTTACTGAAAGGCGTAGGTAAGACTTACACTTCAGGGATACAATTTATCCATATGAAGGTGTACTTCTACAATATGACTAACGTTCACTCACTTCCATCACGCATGCAAGTTGCTATCCTGTCTTTTGCCTTTTCTATCATTACTGTTAGTGCAGTGTCTTAGTTGGTTGATTCATGAGTAATACTAACTTGAGTTGTCCTAAAAAGTGAAATCACTGTCACCTGTTGCAGGGTTTGTTTTTACCAACTGTACTAGAAGCAAATATTGTACCTTCGATGCCTAGTTTAATTGTTGTGCGTCTGTTTTTACTAATCAAATGTATGTAAAGCACGTCGACTTGCCTTAACAATGAATTAACAAATGGTTCAATGATTACGTACTTCTTTCTACCATCTTTCACCTTAATAACAGGTTTCTTAGCTATGTCTTGTTGGAGTCGTTTTTCTTTTACCTAGATCTATAAGATATACAACGTTTCTTTTCTTTTAGTATAAAATTCATTTTTAGTGAACAATTATGAACGGGATAAGACTTGATGCGTTTTGTCTTCAATAAGCTTTACCAACACGTCTTTTGGATTTATACTATATCCTTTTAACCCAAGACCCTTTGCCATTCGATGTAAGTGGTTTACCGTTATTTGTAAATGACCCGTTGGTATTGTCTTTATAAACCTAGCACCACCACTTCATTAAGTATAGTACGTATATTAAATGACAATCTAGACGCACCCGGTATGTTTTTGTTTGTTAATGCCATTGTTTATTTAATACCTTACACCCACATGTCTTTTATGATGATTTGTTTCAATTTCACACCCCTCACCACCACTTTTATTTTTATAAATCTAATGTTTACTAGATGTGAAAAGGAAAACAAGGACATGTACTACCACGCGGTTTACTGGATTATTAGGGTGCAGGCAATCGTACTTCTGATAAACGGCCCTTCTCGTTTCGTAATACAACCCACTTCAAGCCACACCTTACTTTTAACCCACTTTCTTGACTTCAAGATTAGTAGGTAACTTTCACAAAATATTCCATCCACACTTGTAATCTATATAATTTGGTTCACCTCACTTGTTTGCAGGTCCCTTCATTTTTGTTTTTTCTTTTGTGTCAAAGGTATTCAGATCAATGAAATGATATTGGTTATAAGATGCCATCGTATTCTCAATACTTTTAAAAATATTTCTATATTTTGGATTTTTTTTTTCGATTTAAAAAAACACCACCACGTACTTCTATTCAAATTCTAACCCTAACTTTACTTACCCTTACACACCTTACTCCTATTCAACAGTTTTAAATCACACTACTGTACTTTTACACCATGACACTATTCTACCTATATAATGTTACGTCATTACTTTTACTTACTAAAATGACGTCACTTTCTTTTTCACTGTCACCTTCCTTCTTTCACGTTCACTGTTAGTTACTAAATTTGAAAGTGTGGCAGCACTCTCTATTCTACACCACTGGTATTAACCTAGACTATTCACCACTCTTTTCTATATAATCCTGAGCCATCTGGCCATTACAGTGGTTCCGAAATATATAACGTATTTTACTTACAAACCACATATTCGGTACTTCTTAGTATGTCCTTACCGCAAAGTTCCGAGCTTTAATATTTTTCTGGGATCATGGCAATTCTGACCTCTATTGGGGATTAAAGTTGTGCCTTAACATACTCTCCATAAAAATCATGTCGGAAAATACGCGAAATACAAACATTACGCTATAGTAACGTTGTAACCTTAACGCGACGAAGCTTTGGATCAAATCTGAGGAGCTAAAGGAAAGTCCTGTGTTTTGGACGTATCGATATAAGTAAACACAAAAGCGTCTTCAATGTTCGTAAGCTTTACTAGTCTATAATATACAAGAGAGACGTCGGCAAGTCACGACGTTGCGGGCCTATTGTTACGTAAATGGCGGTAAAACGTTAAACAAATCAAAGAGTATGAAGAAACAATAACTAATTCACAACATTCTGGGGGCCGCAAAATGCAATTACTGTTCATATTTTGTTCATAAAAAGGGGTATTGAAAAAACACTTTTAACAATTGTACTTCATATTTCCAATGGCACCACTTTCACAATTGGTCTCGTGGTAATCAGTCCATTTGATGTCCGAAGTTTGACTCCTCTTACGACTTCATCTTTTCCGGTGATCAAATCTTCTATAACTGCTAGTTTCCACATCATTCTCGGTGAATTGTCCATGATTTGTACGACGGAACCGATTTTCACATGTGCGCTTTTGTCTCCCGCGACGCGATGAAATTCTCTTAATCCAGTGAGGTATTCCATTCTCCATCGTTTTGCAAAGTGTTCAATCAAAGCTACTTTATGATTAAAACGTTTGTTTGCCTCTGTGAAATCTAAATTAAAATTATTGTCCTCTGAATCAGAATTGTTCTCTTGTGATAATGTTCTCCCTGTAGCAGATGTGACGGCGTAAGCGGCTCTGGATCTCGGATGTCGGACGATACATACGTAATCGGACGATCGTTGATTACACGTTCAATTTCTATCAAAATTGTTCGTAATACGTCAGAATTTACTTGTGATTTTCCGAGCACTTTTTTCAATGTTGTTTTCGTAATTCCAACTAGTCTCTTCAACCATCCACCGTACCGTGCTGCTTTTGGTATAAATATCCAATTAATTTGAATGTTCATTTCCTTCAGAATGTCATGTGAGGCGGAACCAAAGGTTGGTGCATTATCGGAATACACAGTACTCGGAATTCCTCTCCTACTAACGAATCGTCTAAACGCTAATTTGAATGATTCGATTGTAATATCTGTAACAAGTTCTAGGTGTACGGCACGAATGCAAGCACATGTGAATAAGCAAATATACGATTTTGTAACAAGTCCATTGTCTTTAACGAATAGCGGTCCAGCGAAATCAACACCAGTCGTAAACGGTATCATATCGGTGACTCTATCCTTGGGTAGCGGAGGCGAAATTTGCTGTGGAAATGCTTTTCCGGTCACTTTTCGGCACTTTACACATTTCTGTACGATGTGGTTAACGCATTGTCTAATGGAAGGTATTCAATACGATTGGCGGATTTGCGTAATTGTCTGTCCAGCACCAGAATGTAACATCTGCAGGTGCGCGTTCAATATAACTAAGTCCGTAAATTCATTTTTCTTCGGTAGTAACACTGGAATCTTCGCGGAGTCGTCTAACTGTGAATTGTGTATGCGCCCGGCGCATCGAATGATACCTTCTGTATATATGAACAAGCGCAGTTGTCTTACTAACGATAGATTCTTGTCATGTGACGGGTTTGCGAGTTGCTGCTTTTCATTACTGATTTTTTCATTTTGAATATCTGTAATCCATGTACTAGTTGCGCGGTCAATTTCATCTTTCGTAATATCTTTTCCGTGTCTAGCATATTTCCTCAAGTTATACGGTCGCTTACTTTTACATATACTCACAAATTTAAGCACGTAGCATGTAACTCGTAGTAACTTGTTCAATGACGAGAATCTTGATAGGTCGATTATTTTCGAAATTCCATTTAATACACACGGTTTCATGTTTTTGCTGTCATCTGTTGTCGTTAACAAAATAGTCTCTTGTTAAACTTGTGGGGTCCATGTAGGCCAACTGTTCTTATCTGATATCCATGACGGTCCTTGCATCCACAAAGTCGATTCTTTGAATTGCATTGATGATATTACTCGAGTTTGAAGGTCGGCTGGATTTGATTCTGTTGGTACGTATTTCCAGTCGTAATTTTGTGTCGTTTCTTTAATTTCTAGCACACGATTCTGAACAAATCTTCCAAATGATTTTAAAGACGAAATCCAGTGCAGAACGATCTGACTGTCACTCCATAGTACTGTGCGTTGTGGCTTAAGGGTTTTTTGTGAGGTTTTTAGCCATTCGAGCTCCTATTACTGCAGCCATCAATTCTAGCTTTGGTAATGTCATTTTGGCGAGCGGAGCGATCCGGTTTTTTGCAATTACGAGAAAAGAAGTGTTTCCTTTACACAAGTAGGCAATGGTTCCATAAGCGCGTTGGCTGGCATCAACAAAGACATGTAATGTGATTTTCTCGTTGCTTTCGTTCTCATTTTGATCGTTGAAATAATGTCGTGCGATTTTCGTATTAACTGTTACATCTCGGATGTCATCTAAAATTTCATACCATGATTTAACTATGTTGCTAGGCAACACCTGGTCCCAATCGTATCCTTCTTTCCATAATGTTTGTACCAGTAGCTTAGCTCTTACGGTCACTGGTCCAAGAATTCCGAGTGGGTCGTAAATTGACGATGATTTACTCAATATTTCTCTCTTTGTCGCTTGTGAATCATCAATATCTATACGATCTTCATTTAATTTCGCAAATGTCAGTATGTCTGACTTCGCATCCCAACGCATCCCAAGAATTTTCGTCTCCATATCCGTATCAAGTACGTTTGCCTTTGTAGCTTCGTTGCTAAGTTGATTGCTATTTGACTTCCATGTTCTCAAATTAAATCCTGCATTTGTCATGAGTTCTCTAGATTTTACAAAGAAATTTAAGGCGGCTTCTTCCGTATTAACACTTGTAAGTACGTTGTCTACATACAAATCTCGCTTGAGTATCTCAACTGTAGCACTTGTAACCGTTGATAAATGTTTCAATAATGACGCGTTAAGAATAAATGGCGAACATGTCGCTCCGAATAAAAATACCTTGAATCTGTAAGTCTCAAGTTCACTCTTGGGCTGCTTGGATCTCTAAGCCAGAAAAATCGGGTGGAATCGCGGTCTTCTTCGTGTAGTCCAATCTGTAGGAATGCTTTCTCAATATCAGTTGTTAAGGCGTACTTCCCGTAGCGGAATCTTGTAAGTATATCTGTTAGCTTATTAAGCTGCGGCGGTGTAGAAGAAAGGCAATCATTTAAGCTGGGTGATTCTGAATCTTGACGACAACTGCAATCACATACTATACGTATTGGTGTAGTCGATGAATCTTTTTTCACTTGGTGGTGCGGGAATATAATGTATTCGATTAGTAGTCTCATCCGGGGTCTCCACCTTCTCTATAAAACCTCGATTTTGTTGGTCGTTGATTATGTTACCGTATATCTTAAGCATCTCTGGTTCTTTAGCAAGTCGGTTTATTACGTTGTATGCTCTCTTTCTGGCGATCATCTCGTTGCTCGGCAACTCCGGATGTTCCTGTTTCCATGGGAACTTGGGCGATGTACCTATTGTCTTTTAAATGAATGTTATTCTCTTGGTAAGTGGCCATTTCTTGTAAGTCTGTTTTCGCTTTCACTCCGCAGTCTGTTTCTGTTCCTATGGATTCCCAGAATTTATGTATTTCACATTCTTCTAGTCTGTGTGGGGTCAAAATGTTCATAATCGATGACGTTGATTGATTATTACTGTTAGTGTTCAATTTCCTGGTCACGGCACCAATGTTTTGGACGTATCGATATAAGTAAACACAAAAGCGTCTTCAATGTTCCAAAGCTTTACTAGTCTATGATATACAAGAGAGACGTCGGCAAGTGACGACGTTGCGGGCCTATTGTTACGTAAATGGCGGTAAAACGTAAACAAATAAAAGAGTATAAAGACACTATAACTATTTCACAACATCCTGAAAACGTTAAAATGGAGGAATTCAAGGAATTCAAAGTATGCCGTAACCACGAAAAAGAAGATTATTCATTATTTAAACGAGAAGATGAAAGAAGTCCAACACGAGGATCACATTGAACAATAAATTACAGACTCGGATGAGTATATGTTTAATTTAGAGAGTAAACTAAGGCAAATACGAAAACTTAAGCAAACAATCAAATCCTCCAACAATACTTCTAATTTAAAAGAAAAGTCAACAATGAACGCTAATGCTGAATGCTATATATCTACATCGAACGCTATTAATACTAACACATCAGCCGTTTACACGCTAAACACTAGAGAACGAATTCCATTAGAGGAAAATCCTACCGGAAATCAATCACGCAACTTTACTGGTCCGCCGCCGCCTAACCATAGCAGGATTTGCGCTTACGCATGCCAATTATAAGACAGCCGTTTGTTTGCTAAGAGAGAGATTATGAAACCCACACAAAATTTTTAATGCTTACATGAAATTACTCATGAGCTTACCCGCACCGACAAATGATGCATTTAGCATGAGGTCTAACGGAGACAAACTTGAATCATATGTGCGAGGATTAAAGTCACTTTGTCAAACACCTGAAATGTATGGTTCGCTTTTGGTACCTGTAGTTTTGGACAAGTTACCAATTGATATAAGAAAATCTAATGCCAGAGCACACGGGAGATATAATTTGATATTGAAAAAGCTACGAAAATCAATAACTAAAGAGATTGAAATACTTGAAGCTGGCGAAGGAGTCATGGATTCAGACATATTGTACGCCACTGCATTTTTTTTTATGGATACGCAATCACATTCATACAAGAGCAAATTCACAGACACACGTAATAATGTAAATACACATACATGTTTTTTTTGTTTAGGTGGGCACTATCTGACGGAGTGCCCTGAAATAACAGACGCAAACATAAGAAATCAAATTGTAAAACAGAAACAGTTATTCTTTAACTGACAAGGGTCACACCAAGTGGCCGCATGCCAGTCTACTAAACGGTGCAAAAAATGTAACGGAATGCATCATACTAGCATTATGTAAAGGAAAATAGGTAATTCCAGGAATGACACCGCAGTCTACAATACAACAGTCAGCAATTAACGTAGTTGAAACACCAAACGAGACTAGAGTAAGACATTCTCCTGAAAGCAGCAACTTCACCAGAAAAAGTCCATATCGACACACTCAATGTTCCAGAGATTGCCGTTCCGATTCAAAACAAGATTTGGACAAGGAACTTGCCACATTTGAGAGGACTGAAACTTAAGTACAGAACGTTTCGAAATTGATTTACTCATAGGAGCCGACTACTACTGGTAAATTATCGAGGACAGAGTTATCACAGGAAAAGGATCCACCGCTGTACAGTCAAAGATCGGATATTTAATATCAAGACCAATCAATAGAAACACCAACCATCCGCCAACATCTACAGCTCCGGTAAACGTCATTGAAGACCAGACACAGCTATTGACAGCGAAAAAAGAAAGTACACGGCAAAGTTGCTATGGAAACATGACCATCCAGATGAAATACCTTGAGGTACGACCGTTGCCTAAAGAAGACCAGAAGACCCATCGCAATGGCTCGTACAAAGTAGATCGCACATGAACCCATTTGAGGAAAGTTTCCAAGGAATTAACTTGCTACCTAGACCGTCTAAACAAACACACCATCAACTGGTAGAAGCCAAATAAATACAGAAAAGGAACTACCAACGCATAAAGAAAATTACCGCTTAGTGAAACTACCGTATGTAGCAGAAGAAATATCTATGAATGGACTATGAGATAAACTTTTGATCAGTTAAGGTTAAGGAATTAGATTATTTAATTTGAGATGGACATTAATTTTTTTTTATCTATACTAGTCAACAAAAGAAACGATACACGACTTTGAAATAAAATTTATCAAAAAGTATTAAATATAAAAAAATGAGATGCACTATTTTAAAAAGCTTTCATTTGCAATGTATTCACATGTGATAATGAAAATCAAAACTTGTCGGAAAGCATCGAAATTCAGTGTAAACGATCGTAGGGTGCAAATTAGTTTTGCGGAAAGTTGAATAAAAAATCGACACATAATTTTCTAAGTTTTAAATAAAATTTCAGGTTTGTTTAAAAATATTCAATATGCTAATCAAGTAATGTTTATGTTGTAAGAAATGGGTTGAAATATTGTTTTATCAAATTTTTGGGAAAAAAGTGTTTTTTGAAATCTCGAAAAATGCAAAAGGAAATTTTTATTTTCGTCTCAAATCAATGCTTTAGATATGAAAACAACACACAATAAATTTGGAACCTTTCGGATAAGTTTTAAGATTGTTACCGCTTTTTAAATATCACTTTACACATACTATCTATGGTAAATCAGTTGATAATGTATACATTTTAACGATTTCTCGTGGGGACAAACTTTGCTTAACAAATAAACGAAGAAACTGTATGATTTTTAAAAACAACTTGATGGCAAACACTGTCTTTACCTTTAAATAAGAGGTTGGCATCATTATTTAGAACTTCTTTTTTTTAAATTGTCGTGTTATGTAAATTTTGTAAAAAACAAAAAATCGCAAAAAAAAACGTTACGAAAGGAAAAAAAAAAATTTTGTAACGGATTTATATTTTCATAATGATTAAGTATAACTACCTTCAATATTGGTCCATTGAATGGAAAACTTTATCTTCAATTTGAAAAAAAGTCTTGTATCGTTTCTTTTGTTGACCAGTATATATAATTGTGAATTTACATTTTCTTATAAATTTTCGTTACATATTGCAGTTTTCTCGGCCCCCAGAATGTCGGAAAACACGAAGTACAAACATTATGCTATGATAAATTGTAACTGTATTGCTATAGATAGTGTGGCTATTGTATAATGCAATACCTTTCACGACAATCAAACGTAAATAGAAAACACAACGCAATTTTTGAGATTCTTCAACAATAAAAAATTCGGAACTCCAAAGAACATCTTTACGGCAAAGTTCAGAACCGGACCTAGCGCATTTTAAAGGTATTGACCCAGGCTATTCCCCACTTAAATATTTTTCTGGGATCCGGGCCCGTCAAGCCACCACAGAGGTTCAAAGTCGCTCATTTACGTATTTTCATACCAAACACACATTCGGTACTTTTCGGCATATACCTACGGCAAAGTCTCGAACCGGACCTAGCTCATTTTAAAGGTATTGACCCAGGCTATTCCTAACTTAAATATTTTTCTGGGATCCGGGCCCGTCTAGCCATCACAGAGGTTCAAAGTTGCCCTTATGGCCAATTTTCATTATTAATCACACACTCGGTACATTTCGGCATATCCCTACGGCAAAGTTCCGAACCGGACCTAGCTCATTTTAAAGGTATTGACCCAGGCTATTCCCCACTTAAATATTTTTCTGGGATCCGGGCCCGTCTAGCCACCACAGAGGTTCAAAGTCGCTCATTTACGTATTTTCATACCAAACACACATTCGGTACTTTTCGGCATATACCTACGGCAAAGTTTCGAACCGGACCTAGCTCATTTTAAAGGTATTGACACAGGCTATTCCCCACTTAAATATTTTTCTGGGATCCGGGCCCGTCTAGCCATCACAGAGGTTCAAAGTTGCCCTTATGGCCAATTTTCATTATTAATCACACACTCGGTACATTTCGGCATATCCCTACGGCAAAGTTCCGAACCGGACCTAGCTCATTTTAAAGGTATTGACCCAGGCTATTCCCCACTTAAATATTTTTCTGGGATCCGGGCCCGTCTAGCCACCACAGAGGTTCAAAGTCGCTCATTTACGTATTTTCATACCAAACACACATTCGGTACTTTTCGGCATATACCTACGGCAAAGTTTCGAACCGGACCTAGCTCATTTTGAAGGTATTGACACAGGCTATTCCCCACTTAAATATTTTTCTGGGATCCGGGCCCGTCTAGCCATCACAGAGGTTCAAAGTTGCCCTTATGGCCAATTTTCATTATTAATCACACACTCGGTACATTTCGGCATATCCCTACGGCAAAGTTCCGAACCGGACCTAGCTCATTTTAAAGGTATTGACACAGGCTATTCCCCACTTAAATATTTTTCTGGGATCCTAGCCCGTCTAGCCACCACAGAGGTTCAAAGTCGCTCATTTACGTATTTTCATACCAAACACACATTCGGTACTTTTCGGCATATACCTACGGCAAAGTTCCGAACCGGACCTAGCTCATTTTAAAGGTATTGACCCAGGCTATTCCCCACTTAAATATTTTTCTGGGATCCGGGCCCGTCTAGCCACCACAGAGGTTCAAAGTCGCTCATTTACGTATTTTCATACCAAACACACATTCGGTACTTTTCGGCATCTACATACGGCAAAGTTTCGAACCGGACCTAGCTCATTTTAAAGGTATTGACACAGGCTATTCCCCACTTAAATATTTTTCTGGGATCCGGGCCCGTCTAGCCATCACAGAGGTTCAAAGTTGCCCTTATGGCCAATTTTCATTATTAATCACACACTCGGTACATTTCGGCATATCCCTACGGCAAAGTTCCGAACCGGACCTAGCTCATTTTAAAGGTATTGACCCAGGCTATTCCCCACTTAAATATTTTTCTGGGATCCGGGCCCGTCTAGCCACCACAGAGGTTCAAAGTCGCTCATTTACGTATTTTCATACCAAACACACATTCGGTACTTTTCGGCATATACCTACGGCAAAGTTTCGAACCGGACCTAGCTCATTTTTAAGGTATTGACACAGGCTATTCCCCACTTAAATATTTTTCTGGGATCCGGGCCCGTCTAGCCATCACAGAGGTTCAAAGTTGCCCTTATGGCCAATTTTCATTATTAATCACACACTCGGTACATTTCGGCATATCCCTACGGCAAAGTTCCGAACCGGACCTAGCTCATTTTAAAGGTATTGACCCAGGCTATTCCCCACTTAAATATTTTTCAGGGATCCGGGCCCGTCTAGCCACCACAGAGGTTCAAAGTCGCTCATTTACGTATTTTCATACCAAACACACATTCGGTACTTTTCGGCATATACCTACGGCAAAGTTTCGAACCGGACCTAGCTCATTTTAAAGGTATTGACACAGGCTATTCCCCACTTAAATATTTTTCTGGGATCCGGGCCCGTCTAGCCATCACAGAGGTTCAAAGTTGCCCTTATGGCCAATTTTCATTATTAATCACACACTCGGTACATTTCGGCATATCCCTACGGCAAAGTTCCGAACCGGACCTAGCTCATTTTAAAGGTATTGACCCAGGCTATTCCCCACTTAAATATTTTTCTGGGATCCGGGCCCGTCTAGCCACCACAGAGGTTCAAAGTCGCTCATTTACGTATTTTCATACCAAACACACATTCGGTACTTTTCGGCATATACCTACGGCAAAGTTTCGAACCGGACCTAGCTCATTTTAAAGGTATTGACACAGGCTATTCCCCACTTAAATATTTTTCTGGGATCCGGGCCCGTCTAGCCATCACAGAGGTTCAAAGTTGCCCTTATGGCCAATTTTCATTATTAATCACACACTCGGTACATTTCGGCATATCCCTACGGCAAAGTTCCGAACCGGACCTAGCTCATTTTAAAGGTATTGACCCAGGCTATTCCCCACTTAAATATTTTTCTGGGATCCGGGCCCGTCTAGCCACCACAGAGGTTCAAAGTCGCTCATTTACGTATTTTCATACCAAACACACATTCGGTACTTTTCGGCATATACCTACGGCAAAGTTTCGAACCGGACCTAGCTCATTTTGAAGGTATTGACACAGGCTATTCCCCACTTAAATATTTTTCTGGGATCCGGGCCCGTCTAGCCATCACAGAGGTTCAAAGTTGCCCTTATGGCCAATTTTCATTATTAATCACACACTCGGTACATTTCGGCATATCCCTACGGCAAAGTTCCGAACCGGACCTAGCTCATTTTAAAGGTATTGACCCAGGCTATTCCCCACTTAAATATTTTTCTGGGATCCGGGCCCGTCTAGCCACCACAGAGGTTCAAAGTCGCTCATTTACGTATTTTCATACCAAACACACATTCGGTACTTTTCGGCATATACCTACGGCAAAGTTTCGAACCGGACCTAGCTCATTTTAAAGGTATTGACACAGGCTATTCCCCACTTAAATATTTTTCTGGGATCCGGGCCCGTCTAGCCATCACAGAGGTTCAAAGTTGCCCTTATGGCCAATTTTCATTATTAATCACACACTCGGTACATTTCGGCATATCCCTACGGCAAAGTTCCGAACCGGACCTAGCTCATTTTAAAGGTATTGACCCAGGCTATTCCCCACTTAAATATTTTTCAGGGATCCGGGCCCGTCTAGCCACCACAGAGGTTCAAAGTCGCTCATTTACGTATTTTCATACCAAACACACATTCGGTACTTTTCGGCATATACCTACGGCAAAGTTTCGAACCGGACCTAGCTCATTTTAAAGGTATTGACACAGGCTATTCCCCACTTAAATATTTTTCTGGGATCCGGGCCCGTCTAGCCATCACAGAGGTTCAAAGTTGCCCTTATGGCCAATTTTCATTATTAATCACACACTCGGTACATTTCGGCATATCCCTACGGCAAAGTTCCGAACCGGACCTAGCTCATTTTAAAGGTATTGACCCAGGCTATTCCCCACTTAAATATTTTTCTGGGATCCGGGCCCGTCTAGCCACCACAGAGGTTCAAAGTCGCTCATTTACGTATTTTCATACCAAACACACATTCGGTACTTTTCGGCATATACCTACGGCAAAGTTTCGAACCGGACCTAGCTCATTTTAAAGGTATTGACACAGGCTATTCCCCACTTAAATATTTTTCTGGGATCCGGGCCCGTCTAGCCATCACAGAGGTTCAAAGTTGCCCTTATGGCCAATTTTCATTATTAATCACACACTCGGTACATTTCGGCATATCCCTACGGCAAAGTTCCGAACCGGACCTAGCTCATTTTAAAGGTATTGACCCAGGCTATTCCCCACTTAAATATTTTTCTGGGATCCGGGCCCGTCTAGCCACCACAGAGGTTCAAAGTCGCTCATTTACGTATTTTCATACCAAACACACATTCGGTACTTTTCGGCATATACCTACGGCAAAGTTTCGAACCGGACCTAGCTCATTTTGAAGGTATTGACACAGGCTATTCCCCACTTAAATATTTTTCTGGGATCCGGGCCCGTCTAGCCATCACAGAGGTTCAAAGTTGCCCTTATGGCCAATTTTCATTATTAATCACACACTCGGTACATTTCGGCATATCCCTACGGCAAAGTTCCGAACCGGACCTAGCTCATTTTAAAGGTATTGACCCAGGCTATTCCCCACTTAAATATTTTTCTGGGATCCGGGCCCGTCTAGCCACCACAGAGGTTCAAAGTCGCTCATTTACGTATTTTCATACCAAACACACATTCGGTACTTTTCGGCATATACCTACGGCAAAGTTTCGAACCGGACCTAGCTCATTTTAAAGGTATTGACACAGGCTATTCCCCACTTAAATATTTTTCTGGGATCCGGGCCCGTCTAGCCATCACAGAGGTTCAAAGTTGCCCTTATGGCCAATTTTCATTATTAATCACACACTCGGTACATTTCGGCATATCCCTACGGCAAAGTTCCGAACCGGACCTAGCTCATTTTAAAGGTATTGACCCAGGCTATTCCCCACTTAAATATTTTTCAGGGATCCGGGCCCGTCTAGCCACCACAGAGGTTCAAAGTCGCTCATTTACGTATTTTCATACCAAACACACATTCGGTACTTTTCGGCATATACCTACGGCAAAGTTTCGAACCGGACCTAGCTCATTTTAAAGGTATTGACACAGGCTATTCCCCACTTAAATATTTTTCTGGGATCCGGGCCCGTCTAGCCATCACAGAGGTTCAAAGTTGCCCTTATGGCCAATTTTCATTATTAATCACACACTCGGTACATTTCGGCATATACCTACGGCAAAGTTTCGAACCGGACCTAGCTCATTTTAAAGGTATTGACACAGGCTATTCCCCACTTAAATATTTTTCTGGGATCCGGGCCCGCCTAGCCATCACAGAGGTTCAAAGTTGCCCTTATGGCCAATTTTCATTATTAATCACACACTCGGTACATTTCGGCATATCCCTACGGCAAAGTTCCGAACCGGACCTAGCTCATTTTAAAGGTATTGACCCAGGCTATTCCCCACTTAAATATTTTTCTGGGATCCGGGCCCGTCTAGCCACCACAGAGGTTCAAAGTCGCTCATTTACGTATTTTCATACCAAACACACATTCGATACTTTTCGGCATATACCTACGGCAAAGTTTCGAACCGGACCTAGCTCATTTTAAAGGTATTGACACAGGCTATTCCCCACTTAAATATTTTTCTGGGATCCGGGCCCGTCTAGCCATCACAGAGGTTCAAAGTTGCCCTTATGGCCAATTTTCATTATTAATCACACACTCGGTACATTTCGGCATATCCCTACGGCAAAGTTCCGAACCGGACCTAGCTCATTTTAAAGGTATTGACCCAGGCTATTCCCCACTTAAATATTTTTCAGGGATCCGGGCCCGTCTAGCCACCACAGAGGTTCAAAGTCGCTCATTTACGTATTTTCATACCAAACACACATTCGGTACTTTTCGGCATATACCTACGGCAAAGTTTCGAACCGGACCTAGCTCATTTTAAAGGTATTGACACAGGCTATTCCCCACTTAAATATTTTTCTGGGATCCGGGCCCGTCTAGCCATCACAGAGGTTCAAAGTTGCCCTTATGGCCAATTTTCATTATTAATCACACACTCGGTACATTTCGGCATATCCCTACGGCAAAGTTCCGAACCGGACCTAGCTCATTTTAAAGGTATTGACCCAGGTTATTCCCCACTTAAATATTTTTCTGGGATCCGGGCCCGTCTAGCCACCACAGAGGTTCAAAGTCGCTCATTTACGTATTTTCATACCAAACACACATTCGGTACTTTTCGGCATATACCTACGGCAAAGTTTCGAACCGGACCTAGCTCATTTTAAAGGTATTGACACAGGCTATTCCCCACTTAAATATTTTTCTGGGATCCGGGCCCGTCTAGCCATCATAGAGGTTCAAAGTTGCCCTTATGGCCAATTTTCATTATATTTTTCTGGGATCCGGGCCCGTCTAGCCACCACAGAGGTTCAAAGTCGCTCATTTACGTATTTTCATACCAAACACACATTCGGTACTTTTCGGCATATACCTACGGCAAAGTTTCGAACCGGAACTAGCTCATTTTAAAGGTATTGACACAGGCTATTCCCCACTTAAATAGCCTGAGACTTAAATTTTCTGGGATCCGGGCCCGTCTAGCCATCACAGAGGTTCAAAGTTGCCCTTATGGCCAATTTTCATTATTAATCACACACTCGGTACATTTCGGCATATCCCTACGGCAAAGTTCCGAACCGGACCTAGCTCATTTTAAAGGTATTGACCCAGGCTATTCCCCACTTAAATATTTTTCAGGGATCCGGGCCCGTCTAGCCACCACAGAGGTTCAAAGTCGCTCATTTACGTATTTTCATACCAAACACACATTCGGTACTTTTCGGCATATACCTACGGCAAAGTTTCGAACCGGACCTAGCTCATTTTAAAGGTATTGACACAGGCTATTCCCCACTTAAATATTTTTCTGGGATCCGGGCCCGTCTAGCCATCACAGAGGTTCAAAGTTGCCCTTATGGCCAATTTTCATTATTAATCACACACTCGGTACATTTCGGCATATCCCTACGGCAAAGTTCCGAACCGGACCTAGCTCATTTTAAAGGTATTGACCCAGGTTATTCCCCACTTAAATATTTTTCTGGGATCCGGGCCCGTCTAGCCACCACAGAGGTTCAAAGTCGCTCATTTACGTATTTTCATACCAAACACACATTCGGTACTTTTCGGCATATACCTACGGCAAAGTTTCGAACCGGACCTAGCTCATTTTAAAGGTATTGACACAGGCTATTCCCCACTTAAATATTTTTCTTGGATCCGGGCCCGTCTAGCCATCATAGAGGTTCAAAGTTGCCCTTATGGCCAATTTTCATTATATTTTTCTGGGATCCGGGCCCGTCTAGCCACCACAGAGGTTCAAAGTCGCTCATTTACGTATTTTCATACCAAACACACATTCGGTACTTTTCGGCATATACCTACGGCAAAGTTTCGAACCGGACCTAGCTCATTTTAAAGGTATTGACACAGGCTATTCCCCACTTAAATATTTTTCTGGGATCCGGGCCCGTCTAGCCATCACAGAGGTTCAAAGTTGCCCTTATGGCCAATTTTCATTATTAATCACACACTCGGTACATTTCGGCATATCCCTACGGCAAAGTTCCGAACCGGACCTAGCTCACTTTAAAGGTATTGACCCAGGCTATTCCCCACTTAAATATTTTTCTGGGATCCGGGCCCGTCTAGCCACCACAGAGGTTCAAAGTCGCTCATTTACGTATTTTCATACCAAACACACATTCGGTACTTTTCGGCATATACCTACGGCAAAGTTTCGAACCGGACCTAGCTCATTTTAAAGGTATTGACACAGGCTATTCCCCACTTAAATATTTTTCTGGGATCCGGGCCCGTCTAGCCATCACAGAGGTTCAAAGTTGCCCTTATGGCCAATTTTCATTATTAATCACACACTCGGTACATTTCGGCATATCCCTACGGCAAAGTTCCGAACCGTACCTAGCTCATTTTAAAGGTATTGACCCAGGCTATTCCCCACTTAAATATTTTTCTGGGATCCGGGCCCGTCTAGCCACCACAGAGGTTCAAAGTCGCTCATTTACGTATTTTCATACCAAACACACATTCGGTACTTTTCGGCATATACCTACGGCAAAGTTTCGAACCGGACCTAGCTCATTTTAAAGGTATTGACACAGGCTATTCCCCACTTAAATATTTTTCTGGGATCCGGGCCCGTCTAGCCATCACAGAGGTTCAAAGTTGCCCTTATGGCCAATTTTCATTATTAATCACACACTCGGTACATTTCGGCATATCCCTACGGCAAAGTTCCGAACCGTACCTAGCTCATTTTAAAGGTATTGACCCAGGCTATTCCCCACTTAAGTATTTTTCTGGGATCCGGGCCCGTCTAGCCACCACAGAGGTTCAAAGTCGCCCGGGTTTAACCTTATTTAAGCAGTCCTTGGTAGGTTTTCACTATACATTTCTGTTTTTGTATTTTTGGCTTTCCATACATACTTATTATTTTTATTTTATAATGTTTCTGAAGTGATGGTTTTTGTTTTTGTTTGTTATATAATATATTAAATTACATCTTTGGTGTCGATTTGTTGATAAAAATCCATGTGAAATAAAGACAAATATGCAACTTATATAATGGTTTATATTCGAGGACAACGAAAATTTACGACAGCTCGAAGGGGTCATAAAACTATTTCCGGCGTAGCCTTCCTTCATGCTTTTTAATGATTTACAACTAAATTTGAATATTTTACCGACTGCTAGCAGCCGGAATGATATTGAATATCAATTTTCGAATAAAAAATAACGAACAGACCGCTAGCTTCACATACATATTTTAAACGGAATGAAATGCCTTTAGAACCAGAACAAGCCGTGAAATTGTCGATTTCCGGTGTTAGATTGCATTAAACCATGGAAGTAATATTTAGATATTACTTCCATGATTAAACTAATATTTAGCGATTTTTGGAACGTTTGAGTCTTATTCAGTTTTTTGGTTTTTAGACATATCACGAAAATTGGCTGCTGGAAAAAAGTGGCTGCTATCTTGATTGGCCGATAAAAGTGGCTGCCAGCTTGAGTCTAGTAAAAGATTAAGATAAATTGAAGACAACACCCACACAACGTATTCGACACCTAAATACTGCAAGCTTTAAACTATAGTAAATAGTATTTACGTAGTAAGCCGATCAAACGCATCAAATATATTTTATGTTTTTTTTTTTATAACTTCACGTTCAAGTATGCTATACTTTTAATCTATTTGTTCGTTGCTCTGTACGGGACGAAATTGGAACTTTAAACGTCTTTTGACGAAGGGTTATAGAATAGAGAATAGTAAAACAAAAGATAGAAACGAGAAAAAGGAACCAAATAAAGGGACGCAATTATTTATAGAATGGAGCATTGTAGGAAGTATACCTTAAGAATTGAAAGAAGAATACAAAAATTATATACTGTAAAAATTGAAAGAAAAATACCAAGAGGAAGACGTACTCCCTTTACCAATCCAGATCCTCACGTAGAATGCACATATCGACCGGTCTGAAGTAGAACTTTATCTTTTAAGTGGGAAGAATGGCATGCTTCCTATGGGGCGAACATAATCCAAATTACAACATAATGATTATTTATTGCTGCATGATGCAATGTTTTTGTGTCCACATTTAATTTTCATAAATAACAGTGTGTAGATACTTCTCAGGATGATAAGTATTTTAGTTACCTGTTTTCCTTTTTGCCAAATGCAGCAACAGTTTATCTCTTGTGTCGGTGGTTCGATGGGGGTTGAAGTTTGTGTGTGTGTGTGGGGGGGATGTATTGTTAGAACACATCATGGTTTGTGACTTTAGATATATACTTGTTTTTTGAAGAACTGACAAAAATAATAAATTTATTTGAATTGGGTATCAATTGTTGAATTTCCTTTTCTTTACAATTAAAGCAAATTAATATTCTATCCACTTCCTTTCTGAAACAACGTTTTCCCTCAAGAATTTAGAACCAAACAATCTATCAAATAGCATGCTTCACACTTAACAAAATATACGATCGACTAAGACTATCACACATGACTTGTGTGCGCTTGTCTATCTTGTGTGTGCTTGTCTATCACCAGTTATTTCACAGAAATGATGGTATAGTCAATATACATAATGTGGATATAAACTTTGTTATACATAAAAAAAATATATAAAAAGATGTGGTATGATTATTAAGGAATTCACAACGTTAATATCTCTCATCGAAACAATAGATCGCCGTACGGTCTTCAACAATGAGCAAAGTCACTATTTGTAAAAGTAAATCATTATAGGTCAAAGTACGACCTTAAGCACAGAGGCTTGGCTCACATCGAACAGCAAGCAATGAAGGGCCCTAAAACGACTGGTGTAAAATCATTCAAACCGCTAGAAAATACCAAACGTTCTAATCTTTATAAAATTCGAGAATTGAGAAACACCTACATGTATGAACCACATCAACAAAAGCCATAACTGAACATCATGTTCCTAACTTATAGGACAGATGCAAACAATTTTAGCGGGGTTAAACGTTTAAAATAGGCACCAACCTTCACCATCCTGAAAAAAATAGTGTAACATCACAACATAGAAAAATAGTACATTAAATTTAACAGTACAGTTTTTGTTCCCTTATTTAACTCGAATACGTCTCTGATAACATTATGTGTTACACATTCCATTGCAAAAAATGTATCTGATTCTTGTAGGCGTATTTTGATAACATAACTAATTTGTCATGCTCATATTGTTTAATTTTGCACGAAGGTTAAATAGCAAATATAAATATAGTGATATTTTCTTGAGTTTAAACGTTTTATTAGGCACCAGCCTTCACCGTTACCTTAAAAAATAGTATAACATCACAAGATAGAAATGTAGAAAAATTCATTTTACAGTACAGATTTTTTTTTTGAAGAAAAATGCATTCATTTTTCAACCTAAATCCAATGTATTTTTTTCCCCAATAATATGCATACGGGAACTATGTTTTTAAACTTTCCCTCATTTCCCCCCACCTCCCACTAAACACTCAAACTATTATTTGTGAATGCATAACAAAATTACTCTTTTCAAATACTTAAGAATGACTTAGGTCAAATACTTAGTCTGCATGTTTTTTGTCCTCATTTTGATAAATCAATAAAGCCCACTCACATTTTTAACTGTTTTGGAGACATGGTTATTTTAATAAATCAGAATTAAAAAGCAATTTATAGATACAAGTTATTTATTTCAGTCTAGTATTTATCGAAAAACTCTACATTTATCAAACTTATGTAAATATGAATATCAGCGATTTCGTAAATAAATTAAGTTTTTCTGCATAAAACCACTTTTGTTTGGATCCAATAATGAAAAAAAAATGAAGGTTTATAAAACATTAAAATAAAAGAATCTTTTATTTTCTGCTTTAAATAAAAATTCATTGTCCTTGCCTCTCGAATGCACAGGGGTGTGGAATTAGGGGTAGGGGATAACTTCATTTTTGTATTCTTTAATATTTATCCCAGTTTTCTCAAGTCTATTCTAGCACATTATTCTCTATTCATGTTACTGTAGCAATCAATATGCTTTATTCTTTATACTGTCCTTTTTGCTCATTTTCCTTTCTGTATACAGCAACTAGACCGTAATACATATACTTATTTACGTTACCAGTAGACTGTTTTTCAGTTGGGTATCTCGATCAGGCAAAATAGCCATTACATATTTTTTCATATGAGTTTACCTTGATACCGAAATATTTTCTGTCGACTGCAATTACGATGTAAAATCTACAAAATTCTTAGGTTTATTTGTTTTTAATATGTTTTCAATCAAAAATTTTCTGATTCTAATATTAAGTTAAGAACAGTCACCATTGATAAACAATGTTGAGTGATGCCTTCTTTACTTCTGGTGAGAAATAAATCTAAATCTTAAATTGAACACAAAATTAACATTCATATATAACAGGATAAAATTCATTCAAACAAATATTTCCCACTGAACCTTAAGATTTTCGGCGGTCGATTTTCTTCTGCATGTCATCGTCTTTAAGACTCGAATGTTAGAGAAATATGCAAATCTTCTGGAAGAAGACATATTGGATTTATTATGGATAGTTTATAACTCTGATAAGAATATTGTGTATGAGTGTCAATAATTGCTTCCTACACAAATATCAAAAGACATGAAGGTGAATTATTTTGAGTCACCGTTATACCTTCAACAATGAGTAAAACTTTATTACCTCGTGCTATATATATATATACATGTAGGTTTCATATTTGAAAATACTCGTAGATGGCACAAAATTCTCGTAACACCATGCATTATGTCATTTGCCGTGAAATGCATTGCGCTTTATGTATTATGTAATTTGTGTTTCTGCATCGATTACGTGGAGATTTTCGAAAGCTTTTTTAAAAGTCCACAATCCTATAGCATTGCCCTTGGTACATATTGCAGCTAAGCAAAAAAAGATTAACATAAATAGTTAATATACACATAGATAAATTACAGACAATAGTAAAATAATAATAAGGAATAGAAATTTGCAGGAAATTTTGCCAAATGTGAAGGGTTATATATGTTTTATGTATTAATAATCCCCTTCCTTTGGGGATCTTATTTAAAAAATCAAACATCTTATCCATAACAATCGTATTTTACTGATCGATATATCTAGACAGTAACATATTTGTTTAGTGGAATAATGGCTAATTTGTTACGCTGGTAATGATAGCTTTTTCGTTTATTATTCAAGAGCGCTAATAGTTTTCCAACATCTTTTAATTAAGCTGGAATTTATAAATATTTAAACTGGTTCTTTTTGTCAAATATACGTTCTCTGATTTATGCTCTACAACCTGTTCTGTAAAAGTGTTTTATTACTTATTTTCGTATTTCTTTAACTGAAGACTGGATTAATGTTTAGAAATATTGTAACCAGAAGTTTTTACCCCCACTGACACTGAAAAGCTCACCCGACGAAGAGTATTCATTAAATTTGGCTGTGCGGGATGTTTAAAAACACATGTTTCGGCTGGGATTTTATAGACTGCAACTGCAAGAAGATAGAGTAAAAAAGTAGCATTTTTAACAGGATATTTGGGCGTTTAGGGAAAAAAACAATCCAGAAATAGATGCGCTTTTTTGTAGAAAAAACAGTTTGCTCTACTCCGATTTACTTGCCATATAGTATACATAAGGTCATAAAAAGAATACGTTTGATTGTCCTAACCCTACTTACCCAAAAATACCTGGCTTCTCAAGATCTTTAGTTGTTCTCATGTGAAAAAGTATTTTTTTAATGGAGCTCAATGGGATGAAGACAAAACAACATCTGACACTTCATTTGTTTTTTCCGAATTAAAAAAGATAATGCCTACCTACCTACCCACTGTCTCAACCTTCGGGTAGGGTTTGGTCAAGCCAAAATATTTGAAAGTATGCCCTAACTGTTTTAACAGTGACACCTCTTGTATTCTAGTTTGAAAATTTTGCCTCTAATGCATCTTTTTAATATTAGCAAAACCAAAAGATAATGCCTACCTAACTACCTACCTAATGTCTCAACCCTCGGGTAGGGTTTGGGCAACAATATTCATCATAGGTAACAAATGGTAGAAACACGATCAACTTGTTTATGTTATGAGCTTGATTTCAGAAGATTCGCATATTACTAGTATACATGTACATAATCAGGAAATTTTTCATAGATTTTTTTATGACTCGCTTACGACAGTAGCAATGTAGTATGCTTTCCAATAGGACATCTTCTCGTTCGTTCATGCGTCCATCCATCACGCTGACATTTTGCGCTAGGGTAGATGACTATAAAAGTGTGATAACATCAGTTTGAGCTTGAGCTAGGAACATATTTTTATGATAATGTGAACATTTTAGAACATACGTATACAAATTAAAGTTTGTACCTAGATGTCATGAACATGTAAATATGATAGCGAGAGCGGCGCATGGTGTGCTATACTATTGGATACCAATTTTCGTGGATTTCGGGAGTACAGGTGAACCACGAATTTTAATAATCGAATTTTAAATTTTCAATAGGCTTGTATGCAGACTTCGACAAAACCACGAAATTACATATCCACGAACACGTTCGTTTTCTATAATCAACGAAAATGGGTACCAACGAAGATAAATGAATCCACAGTATTGACATGCAATGAATGTGCGTTATTTTGAATGATTTCTTATTGACATATTTTGAATTTCTTGTTTCTTGATTTTTACAGATCTGAACACTGTTGAGGCATCAGAAGGAAGATTAGAGTTTTTAGCTTACATGGTAGACGAGGACCACAACAATGAAGCTATACAGGTAATTTAATATGAAAATCAGATATACACAATTATATAATCTCGATCAAATAAACCGACTAATATGAACTATGAGGTACTTTTTTTGGTAAAAGAGTACTTTTATTTTATTCTAGTTGTCGGATAATGTTTAATTTAAATGGTAACTAAAAACATCAAAAGAGACACGCACAACTTTTTTTTAAGGATTCAAAGATTGATTGTCGCAAGTCAAAACATTTGCCACTATTCTGTTTTACAGTGGCAAACTATGATTGCCGGCCATCATTTTTTATGAAATTGTATAACTTTACCTTACTGAATATATTATACAATATTTACATCATATATCCGTGTCAAAAAAGAAAGTATAAATGCAAAGTACAAGTATGTAGTTTGAATTATTTTGTGTTTTTTTTTTACTTTTACAGGATTACTGGACCCTACGTTTCTGGTTTCAAGGAAATGCTGATGGAATGACAAAGAAAAAGACTTTTACAGACTATTTTCAGGAGCTCATGAATCCAACAAATTTTCCAAAAAGTAAAATAAGTTGAAATATGTTTTGATTTGAGTATTTGAAACAAAAGGCATGATGATCTGAAAAATATACACACCTCCAGAAGGAAAAAAAGAAAAAAAAGCTAGTTCACATAACACTTTTATGTAGGTCTTCATTTTGCATACACGTATACACATATGACAATACATGATTGTGTCGTGTAAAAATGACAACTCCAAAATGAAATGCACAAAACTAAAGGAATGATAACACCAAAAGAATAAAACGAAAAAAGCTTGAACAATCTCAACTAACATTGTCATACATTGTCATATAAGATACATTAAAATTTATTGTAATGCAACATAGCATAATTCATAAGAAGTATGATGTGGCAGCAATAATCATAATCAATGAAAAAATAGTAAATGAAAATCCATTTTTTTCATATAATGAGTTTTATCAGAAATGGGACAAGAAACTTTGATGCAATATACGTAATGAGTGTTTGCTTATTGTCCAGTGGGAAATATTTCATAATGTTTAGGAGGACTTGCGCAATGTAAAACAATTCACATTTATTTTTCGTTCAGGGTCATGTTAAATTTTAAAACCTCACTCAAAATTTACCCTTTATTTTATTGATTTTGTATTTACATTGTGTTATAGATAACATTTCGTTCAGTGTAAAACTATGTTCAATGGTGTAAAATTGTATGTATTTGATTGAGTTAAACCTTTTCAATTGATATTTCATATTGTGTCTCTCTATTTTGTGATGTTCCACTATTGTTTCAGCTACTGGTGAAGGTTGGTACATATTATAACGTGTAGTGTAAACTTGCTGCATTCATTTTCATCTGTCTTTAAGCCAGGAATCTTGTGTTCAGTAGTTTTCGGTTGTTAATGTGGTTCATTATTGTTTCTCGATTCTTTTTTTTTTTTTTTTTTTTTTTTTATAGATAAGACCTTTGTTTTTTTTGTTTAAATGGTTTTACATTTGTCCTTTTTGGGTTCCCTTATAGCTTGCTGTTTGGTGTGAGCCAAGGCTCTGTGTTGAAGACCGTATTTTGACCTTTAATGATTTACTTTTACAAATTGTGATTTGAAAGGAGAGTTTCCTATTTGGCACTCCATTTGAAATTTGCACAAGGTTTCCTAAATTATTAAATCAACGACTTCATACAACAATTTAATAATTGTCACAGAAAACGGTCATGCAAAAATTTAAAAAAGACAATTGCATCTCAAACTTATATGCATATCACCTAAATCACATAATCGGAGCTGATGTTGGATTTTGAAATTAGTTATCACAATTACAGTTGTTATATGGCTAATGAAAATTACAGATTATATTGGTTTTATCAAGAAAGCATTGGTTGTATTGAGGTCTTATCCAGTAATAAAACGAGTAGATTTAGAAGTCAATCAAACAACAGAACCTCCCCCTGAAGAAGCTCTTCCTCCAATCAGTAAGTATAAATGTCTTAACGAGAAAACATCACATCCATATAAGGTCCTATCCAGTTATCAAAGGATTAGATTTAGAAGTCAATCAAACAACAGAACTTCCCCCTCTGAAGAATCGCTACCCCAATCAGTAAGTAGAAATGTCTTGGAGAAAATATATAACAAATATGGATACATGTACACATCTAGACGCAATATCAAAGGAATGAACGACGAGGAGGGTTGCACAGGTATTCTTAAATTCAAATATTTTGTGATTTGTTTTCTACAAATTTCCACGTTTTTTGTTGTTTTTGCCGATCTGAATTTAAATATACACGCATCTATACTACAAATGTATCATAGACCGGTATACATCAATTTTAAATCGCCTATAAAATGTGCAAGTAATGTCAAGCTAACAATGTAAACATTTGTCGATGCCATTTCAAGTATGAATGAATAGGACTTTTTGGTAAACAACGTTAACAACTCAATAAAACAGTATTCCAATGACACAACCAAAAGACAACTAGATGTCACGCATTGTTCAACTTTGAAGAAGACAAGTGTTCATAACTTCATATACTATGACAAGCTCTAAGTTACGTCATGATAGAAAGAAACCATTAAAATATGATTTAAAACAACCACTGACTACTGATGACGTTATTGAGTTTTAACTTGCATTAATATATGAGGCCGCATATTTAAACTATGTTTCAGAGCAGTGAATTATCTGCAGATATATTACACTTTTGTTATTCCTGTATTAGGCGAAACACAAACATAAGAAATCCGAACTGTGCGTTCGACGAACACAATTCAGAATAATTATTGGTATCTATAGTGAGTTCATGTATATTGGTTTTTATTTTTTCATTTTAGAAAGTTTCACCACTGTGTTCACCCCAGCAGTTTATACCTATCAATTACTCCCAGAAATACCGATTCAAAATAAAACATTTATAACCTTCATGTTAAAAGCTGCTGGTGATGCGCATATTGCACTGTCAGCAGTTTATAGTGAACTAGAACGCAAAACATGGGAGATAACGATTGGCGCTGAAAACAATACAAAATCAACAATTAAAGAAGGTGCTATGGGACAAGTGAAAATTGAAGCATTGACTCTCAACATTCTAACGAATGATGATTTCCGATATTTCTGGATAAGTTGGGCCGAAAACCATATAGAAGTTGGGCGTGGTGCGCAATATGGATATGGAAGATTTCTACACTGGTATGTTCCGCCGAATAAACAGTTCAATGTAAACTGTCTTGGTGTGTCTACAGACAAGGCATCACGAGGACAGTGGGAATTTGCTGAGATATTAGGTACATTATATATGTCAGAAGTACAATTTTGACAATTTTACCCACATAACACATAGGATAATTTATTTTTCAGAAAATCCCAAATATATTTATTTTTCTGAACAGTTTGTTTGTCATTGGTTTTGCAGCCATACATTTTAAATAAAATTGATAAATAAACCCAAAGTAACTTGATTCATTTATATAATTGGGACAGTTACTTTATCTTGTTTTATAAAGTAAAACCTTAGGTTTTTGCAATTGTGTTTTTATTCGATTCCTTTTTTTTTTAATGATAACCATACTCTTAAATGTTCTCAAATTAATTACTACTATATGTAAATTATGAATGGCTTTTCCCTAGTAAAAGTGTAAATGGTATCTAGACAAAATTAGGAATATGACAGTTGATATCCATTCGTTTGATGTGTTTGAGCTTTTGATTTTACCATTTTAGAAAGGACTTTTTGAATATTCATCGGAGTGAAGTATTTTTGTGATTTTACTTTTTTAATCTGTAAACTAAATTATTATTTATTTTTATAGATCCTGAGGAAGAATTTGGTAAACAAGCCCGAAAGAAGAAACTGAAGAAATCATTGATATGGTTGGCAAAGAAACAGCGAATATTACAATGTTTGGAAGATTCATATCCTAATACAATACCTATTGCAAATTTACTCAAGTAGGTACAAAGTAAAATCACAAAAATACTGAACTCAGAGGAAAATCAATTAGGAAAGTCCATAATACATGGCAAAATCAAATAACAAAACGCATCAAAAACGAATGGACAAGAACTGTCATATTCCTGACTTGGTACAGGCATTTTCAAATGTAGAAAATGGTGGATTAAACCTGGTTCTATAGCGCTAACCCTCTCACTTTAATGACAGTCTCATCAAATTCCGTTATATTTACATGATGCGTTAAATAAACAGTCACAATTAATAAAATAGTCAAAATATGGGTACATCAGTCATCATCGCCATCGACAAAATATTGTCTTTTATCAACATGCATTACTTTGACCCATATTTTATCATTTTATGAATGATTGAATTACAAGGAGCAAAACAAATAACATATCCTGCAAAATCTTTATCTAAAATAATATATTTTCCTAGATAAAGATTTTGCGGAATAAACGTTCACATATTGTATATTAGAATTCGATTTTTGTTATATTTGTTATTCTCGTGGGATTTTGTCTGATGCTCGGTCCGTTTTTGTGTGTGTTACATTTTAGTGTTATGTCGTTGTTCTTATATTTAATGCGTTTCCCTCGGTTTTAGTTTGTTACCCCGATTTTGTTTTTGGTCCATAGAGTTATGAGTTTTGAACAGCGGTATACTACTGTTGCCTTTATTTCATACTGTCTCATGGCTATTTCTGCTCTTACATAATTTTTGTACATTGCGTATTAGAATCGAGAGGAAATTTTCCTTCTTCAATTTTTTTTTTTTCAATTAAAATGACTGTACTCGAGAAAAAAAGCTTTAAATCTAACTTGTGCTATCTAATTTGTATGTTTCATTCATTATTAATTGAAACAAAGCGTCTGAATCGATTAACTGTTTTAAATTTGAACAGCGTATGTTCTTACACATTAAATATATTTTGACCAGAACAGTTTTAGAAACATAATATACATGCATAGTTCAACAATGTATATTGGAGATGTCAACACTTGGCGAGATTTCAACTTAACAGTCGAGAATTAAACCGGGACGCCACCAAACAATAAAAATACTCAAAATCTATACCCTAATTTGATCATAAACTATAGAAAAATGCAAATAATAAACTAATGAATTTATTTGAATTTCCCAAAATATCGGAATCGACTGTTTCAGATTATGCAAAGTAAAGCTTGCTGATACGACCACGGCAGCTGTAATGTTGAATGACCTGCAAAATAAGGGGTTTATCAAGGAAGTAGAAAAGGGATTTTGGATGAGGATACAAAGTGGGGGAGCGGATACAAATGACGGTAAAGAAAATCTATAATTTTATTTAAATCCATATGAGCTCTGTGTAAAAGTTCGTTCTCTAGGGTATCACCAGTCCATAGTTAGGTAACACTTTTTGTTCATATTAATTGAGGATTTTTGCACAACTGATGCTTATCACCAAGTTATTTACCATTGCTTATTTTTTTGTACAAGTTTAATATAACTAACTCTTCCTAAACCCTTTGTTACAAAAAATGTTGACACTTATCAGGATCATCGTAGAAGATTCATGAAAATGCCAATGCAACTTTTAGTTGGATTAATTTGTTTGTATACAAAAAATGTCAATTTGTGCAACCTATCGATTATGTATGATCATGAATCAAATTTGAATTTTAAATGCAAATGGCTACCTTTGGGTTTAATATTTGAAATGCAAATATGTTTATGCCGCTTGGTAGACATCACAATTGACCGTTTTGCACCAAGTTATATCATCATATTGATTTATGCATCAAACTAACATGAACGTCTTTTTTTGATAATACAGAAGTGCAGATTGTCAAAAACATTCCTCGACTGACAAGTCAAGAGCAGCCAACTATAGCTGTAATTACATCACTCTATTGTGAAAAGTTAGCGGTGGATGCATTAATTGACAATAAAACTACGTTTGTCAAATACAAAACAGAAGGTGAATATTATAGTGTTTAGCAGTTATTTTGATTCGCTTTAGTTCCTCCAAAGAGGACACAATGACACTAAAAAAATCTTAACTTTACATATAAAATTCTCATTAATTATACGAAAAGAAAATTTTAAAACCAGTTTTACTTTGAACGGCTCTTCTTTTTTGAACATGACTCGTTTTTTTCCATTCGAGACTAAAATGTATGAATCTGAATAAATAAACATTTTAAAACATCAGAACATAAAATTGTCTAATCAGAAATAAAAACTCGTCCAAAATTAATTTTATCTTTTAATGGTGCAACGATCCTGTATCATTAATTCACAGATTGCCATCTACAAATGGCAATTCAAAATCAAGAATTTACCTTTAAACATGAAACATACACGTAGACTAGCTTTAGTTTAATAAAGCTTTTCAACAAAATATGGATATAGTCATAAGTTCTACTCACTTTTATCATGTTTGTAGTTGTAATGAAAGTAATAAATGAGTATTTTCAATAATAATTAGAAAGAACCCTTTACATGAATTTTCAAATGCTAGCCAGAAGATATATCAGAAGTAAGTTACTAATGTTGTGTCTGTTAAATATGCTATTATATAGTGTAAACATTTTATTTTAAAAAATATTGCTGTTTTTTTATGATTTAATTTCCTTTGTCACCATCTCTAGTTATTATGTAATCCAAAAGAACAACATCTTGATACTCTATAACAGCTTCTTGACTATTTCAATGAGAACAGTTTTTTATTGAACAAACGGTTATTTGACTTTTACATGTTTTACACGTGTTTTTGGATTACTATCGTTTAAATGCTGTGTAATTTATCATGAAGATGTTCAACGCTAATAGTTTTATATATATTTTTTAATTTTCAAATATATATAAGAACATGCATCTTTCAACTATTTGAATACTTTACTTATTTAACATAACGATACCAATAGATAGATCGAACGTTTTCACCTCAAATAAGTATTACTCACTGCAAAAGCGAGAGTTACACTATTGAATGTGATATTATAGAAATATTGTCGTGGTTGTAGACATTATTCATGTACTACAGTACTTAAGTTTGATTTCTGATAATCAATCACTTCATTTTGCTACTTATGTTTTAGTCAAAATTAAAATACATGTACTCAAGCAAATCAGCTATCAATAAGTAAACAAGAATTCATAATTTGTTTAACTGAAAATCCTCAAAGTACTACAACTGATTGTGAATACTTTTTGTCATGATATGTTTAGGTGAATCACAAGTTTATTCAGTTGGGAGAATAGGAAGACACAAAATTGTATCTACAAAGCTGTCAAAAGACGCATCGTCACCAGAAAACTCTAAAATATCCACAGAAAACAGTGTGACAAGACTCCTAGGTATGATAAATATTACTGCCTTTAAATTTGTGAGATTGAACTTTACAAATCAAAACTACCGTAAATGATTATGATGTTTGTGATTAGTACATAATGTACACATGAATACTTTTAGGATTAATACATTATTGATTAGTATGGCATACAATATGTTAGTAAGTTACTCGTGAAAGATTGATTGATTCTGATCAGTAGATGTTATGTTTGCTACTCGCTAGAACCATATCTTATAGTATTGCACTGACTTTGAAGGTATGGAGAGGAAAAGATAATTTAACCATCACGTTAGAAGAAAACCATGTACTACAATTAGTAGCTGCTCCAAAATTATACATTCTTTATCTTTCATTTTAACATTTAAGTAAACACTCATAAAATACACAATAAATGCGAAAGATACCAAAGGGACATTTAAACTAAAAAGTTGAAAATAAACTGACAAGGCCATGCCTATAAAAACCATCAGACAAACAACAGCATACAAAACACAACATAGAAAATAAAGATGTATGAGCATGAGGTCAACAAATAAACTGGGGCTGATCTCAGAATCTCAGGAAGTGCGAGGAGATCCCGCTCTGCATGTGGGATCCGTCAATACATTTTATCTGGTACGCCAGACGTGCGACTACAAAAGAGTTTCAATGACACTCAAATCAGAATATTTCCAGCAGTAAAACCAAAAAAATCAATTAGTTGTGGTAAATACGACCAAGGCAGTATATACCATGATATTAAACACATACAGATCATATGAGTATTTTAACTTTTCAAAAGAACAGGAAAAGTACCAACGACAATTTATGTCAGCACAGAAGTCTTCTTGGCTCTTGATCAGTAGCGTCCACCAAAGTTGTTGTTAAATCTCATATATACTAGGCTAATGATTAACATACAAATTGCCCAGGTCTGTGTCGTCAGGAGAGATGCCTGTCGAGTCGTCTAGTTCAATATTACCGTTTTGCTTTATGCCAATAGATGATTAGTGGTAACATGTTTATTGATTCATTTGCGAAAACGAAAGTAATATAATTGTTCTATCCTGTTTAATATCTATAGTAGATAAGATGCCTAATGTTTTATACGTACATTTTTACTAACAAATTATCATTTCATTATAGGTACGTTTAGCAAAGTGCAGCACGTTTTTCTAGTCGGAGTAGGTGGTTCTGTACCAGATTATGATGATGCCAGCAAACATGTTAGATTGGGCGACATTGTTGTTTCATTGCCGCCAAAGGAAAGGTCTTGCTTGTACGTACACTGTCAAAAAGTAGAACACACACTGCGAACTGACGAATATAAATTTAACGTGAAACATTGGGCATGTGCAGATGATACGCTACAAAAGATAGCAGAAAAAATCAGAAAGGTAACTGATTCTTCATCAGACACGGAAAGACCGTGGGATATATATTTAGAAGAGGCCAGTGAAAGACTGAAAGCTGAAGAATCAAGTTTCCATAGACCATTTATTAACACGGATCGTTTATTTTACACCAATCCAGATGGAACTGTGGTAGAAGTGCAACACCCATCTGGTGATAAAAGCTATATTGAAGGGCGAACTAATGTCCGGTTTGGTGCTATTTCTAACGGAATGAATATAGCAAAAGATGGAAAACTACGTAAAACGTTTGCACGACTCTATGGCATCAAAGCCTATGATTTAGACACGGATGCTATATTAGAATCGCTTGAGGGTAATAGAAATGAAAGTTTCTTAATCATACGGGGGATTGCCGATTATGCAGATGGAAGCCGTAAAGAGTGGCAACCATATAGTGCCATGGCCGCTGCATCTTATATGAAAACGCTCATTATGGCTTTATGATAACGCAGCTTGTTTTGCATTGTATAACTGGTGCTATTAAATTGTATCAAATGCTTGTTGACTTGAACCTTATTTCGATATATAACTTGGAAGATTCAACAAGGAAATTCAAAATGCATACGTTGAGGTGAAAACGAAAAAGCACTGACAAAACTCAAGAACTGACATAATAAAAAAACCAACAATATCTAACTTTCATGCGTACCAATAGTTCTTTGGATTTACTTTCACCAGGAACACTTAACCGAAACAGCTAAACACATTATATGTTATATATGCACCTTCGTTTTGAAATTGTATTTATATATTGATTCATAGGTCAAACTTTTTCGTTCAGGATATTATACTTGTTTTAAATTAAATGTCTTATTGATCGTACTTTGCAATTTTAATTGATATTTTATAGTGGGTCTTAAAAAAGTTTTAAAATTTTACTGCTGGTCTCAGGTTAGGGTAAAGGTTGGTGCCAGTACGAACGTTTAATCCGCTGCATTTTTTACCACCTACACTTAGTCAGGAGCCTGTTAGTCCTTTATTATTGTGGTTCATTAAGTGTTTCTCGTTTCTCGTATTTTACATAGATTAGACCGTTGGTTTTCTTGTTTAAAATTATAATTCATGTCAATATCGAATAACTGACTACTGAGCTGATGATATCTTCGGGACTAATAGCTTTAAAAAATGAAAACGACACATTATCAATTTCCTGCGCTCAAATCGATTTTCGGAATGAAACTTTATCATGAACTCGCAAAAGTCAAATATTAGAACGATAATAACCTCGTAATCAGTTGTAGAGCAAAATGAACGAAAAGCACATTATAGTAGCAAAATTTATTCAGCATATACTTGACTGAGAGACTTGATACCTCTGTTTTTTTTTACAGTTTTAATATGATAACCTTTTGATCTTCATTGACCCTCGTTGTCAATTGTTGATTGAATGTCAAGGTATGAAGCTGTCTATACACCTGTGTTATCCTTGATTTTAAGTATGACAAAATAAAAGTGTTCATTGTAGCATGTGTGTGAAAGAAATGAGATGATTACCAATACGACAAATATCCACCAGAGTACAAATGAGCTGAATGAATTTCAACTTGAAATACAGCACCACTTTGATTACAGGCAACTAACTTAGGATAGGAACAAACACAATGTGCTGGAGTTTATTATAAATATAGAAACCGCTCATTCCTATCCATAATCTGAGACTAAAGTAAAGCTCAACAATATAGTAACGCACCACTGCAATAATAATATTAAATGGATTGAATTAACACAAAGACAAAAAGAAATAACCTATCTGAGAGTACTCGCCATGCTACTCAAAGATAGTCCAAAGCCAATCACATGTTGGAAATGAACTATTAACTCGATTTGCTCTCAAGTGTACGATATATCATTTCCAAGCATACTTGTATATTCGAAAGTATTTGGGTAAATATTTATGATTATATGGCGCATGGTCTACTTCCATAACACAAACAGGTTTGGTAATTTAATCACGGGGTTTCTGGTCCATTGGTATGTAGTCTTGGCTAGGATGTTTGTCTGCCGAATCTGTTTCTTTGACCTTGATATTATCATCAGGGTTGCCGTCAGACAGAATTCCCTGTGCAATCTCCTTTCCACAATACCCGTGACTATCTTGTACAGGCACAATTTGTTGATATGGATTCAAATATCCGTCTTCTAGAAGCACTTTGGTGTCAGTACTGTTGAATGATTCATTCGATTTTCGTTTTTCATTTCCGGAATTTGGAGTTGTGGTTCTGATCATCATTTCGCGAATTTCAGATTCTTCTATGTAATCATAAATACCATTGGAAATGAAAACGTCTTCTTTTTCTTTCACAACGAGATGAGAAGCATTTGATTCACGTTTTTTCTTCGCGTGATATCGGAACCATATCATACATATCAAAATAGCAAGCGTAATAATGCCTGTGCAAATTATTATTACCATCATCATCTCTGTATTGAAAATTCCTACAAAAAAGATTGTTTGTATATAAAGAATACGAATGTACACATAACTCATCATGTTTTATTACAGATTCAATAAGTATAGGGATCTTAATCATTGTGTGCCGTTGTTTTAACACAACAAAATTACATTAAAAATAGAAATATTCATTTTGCTAGATCTATTACACAATTCAATAAGTTAAATTTTTTTTCAGTGGTGGTCAAAGCTAGTATAATATAAAAACGTAAGCGTATAGAACCGGAAAAGACTAAAAGTAAAGACAAATCCAGACAGTTAATCAGAAATATGGACGAGGGAGATATATTCCGTGATTTTAAAAAATAATTTCGTAAATTCTAGTTAAATTAATGCCCCTACTACTTTGAATGAAATTTATAACGTATTCCAACGATGGCAATACAGCTAAACTTGCTACATGACAAGTAAAACCTATGGTGGCCGGATGCGGCCATTTCGCCTTTTCGCGTTTTCTCCTTTCACTTTCACGCGAAATCGCAAAAGCGAAAACGCGAAATCGGGAAATCGAGAAAGCGAAAACGCGAAAACTCGAAAGCGAGAAATTGAGAAAGCGAAAACGCGAAATCAAGAAAGCAAAAACGCGAAAAAGCGAAAGCGAAAACGCGAAAACGCGAAATGAAATAGATTTCTCGATTTCGCGTTTTCGCTTTCTCGATTTCGCGTTTTCTCAATTTCTCGATTTCCCGATTTCTCGATTTCGTCTTCAAACTACGAACGCATGCGAAAGCGAAAACGCGAAATCGGAAAATCGAGAAAGCGAAAACGCGAAAACGCGAAATCGAGAAATCTATTTCATTTCGCGTTTTCGCGATTTCGCTTTTGCGTTTTCGCGTTTTTGCTTTGTTGATTTCTCGATTTCGCGTTTTTGCTTTCTCAATTTCTCGATTTCCCGATTTCCCGATTTCTCGATTTCGCGATTTGACGTGAAAGTGAAAGGAGAAAACGCGAAAAGACGAAATGGCCGCATCCGGCCACCATAAAAACCTATTGTTCACCAGCAGAGGTAATATATGTGTTTACACCAGATGCCAATTAAAGTTTCTTCAGTGATACTGTTGTCAAAATCATAAGAATGAAAATTGACATACTTGAAAAACGGGTTTTAATTAGAATTAAAGATGTTTTGACGATTACCTTAGAAAGTTAATGTAACTGAGCAACCAAGTTATATACCAATATTAAGAAGGAAAGCAGGACTGACATATCGAATTATTGTCTTTTAACTCTAATCTATGGTGGCCGGATGCGGCCATTTCGTCTTTTCGCGTTTTCGCGTTTTCTTCTTTCACCTTCACGCGAAATCGCGAAAGCGAAAACGCGAAATCGGGAAATCAAGAAAGCGAAAACGCGAAATCGAGAAAGCGAAAACGCGAAACGCGAAATCGAGAAATCGAGAAAGCGAAAACGCGAAATCAAGAAAACAAAAACGCGAAAACGCGAAAGCGAAAACACGAAAACGCGAAATGAAATAGATTTCTCGATTTCGCGTTTTTGCTTTCTCGTTTTCGCGTTTTCGCGTTTTCGATTTCGAGTTTTCGCTTTCTCGATTTCGCGTTTTCGCGTTTTCGCTTTCTCGATTTCGCGTTTTCACGTTTTCGCTTTCTCGATTTCCCGATTTCGCGTTTTCGCTTTCGCATGCATTCGTAGTTAACTTCCGAGACGAAATCGAGATATCAGGAAAACGCGAAATCGAGAAAGCGAAAACGGGAAATCGAGAAAGCGAGAACGCGAAATCGAGAAATCTATTTCATTTCGCGTTTTCGCGTTTTTGCTTTCTGGATTTTGCGTTTTCGCTTTCTCGATTTCTCGTTTTCGCGTTTTCGCTTTCTCGATTTCTCGATTTTGCAATTTCGCGTTTTCGCTTTCTCGATTTCTCGATTTCGCAATTTCGCGTTTTCGCTTTCTCGATTTCTCGATTTCGCGTTTTCGCTTTCGCGATTTCGCGTGAAAGTGAAGGGAGAAAACGCGAAAACGCGAAAAGACGAAATGGCCGCATACGGCCACCATACTAATCAGTTTAACTCTTTTTTGTTGTTGTGTGATATAAGATACAATTATGTAATTAGTTGTGTTATAGTTTTCCCATTGAAGTTTGTTTCAGTTATTTCCTCTCTGTCTTTGATTTAGGGACAGTAGTGTGTCTTTGCATTTCCCAGTTATCCCTTAAGGAACAGTTCCACTAGACCACGATCGCACCACGCTCACTGCGTTCTTAAATGTATTCAGATCGTGGTGAAGTAGCGGTATGAGCGGCATGAAAATGTAAATTTTTGTTGTTTTCCCGATGATACTACGTCCTCATTACGCTTTTACAACGATCCCGCTACGATTATACCCCGTTCTCACCACACTCTTTCTATGAATATCATGATCCTACTTCGCTCATCACATTCGAACTACGTCCATACCACGAGTTATCCGATTGCAACACGATCTATACACGCTTCTACTGCGATTATAGCACGTTCTTACCACGATTATACTACGTTCATACTGCTATCTCACTACGTTCTTAGCAATAACGTCAACATCGTGTTTCGTATCAATACTGTTTCATTCCTTCTATTTCTGATTAATACGTAGATTTCTTGGAAACAACAAAGTTATGCCACCAAAATCTACCAGAACAGTTGGGCGTGGTGGTATGGGTAGATTTTGAGGCTTAGGGAGCTCTAACAGTAACAAATCCTGATTCAGCAGAGATGTATGACCGACTCATCAAACCTGAATCACAACATATATTTGGTCCATCAAGCTCAAATGACGATGTTTTAGTGAACTATAGCAGCGATGACACAGATGTGTCAAGTATGGTAATGGCGCCATTAGAGAAAAGGACAAGAGGTCCTAATTACAAACAAACAAAATAAACCTTGAGAGCTTTTATATATTTTATGTGAAAATGGCAATGAGCATGATGGTCGTAGTATGAACGTAGTCAGGTTGTAAGAAGAGCATGATAAGGACGGCAGGCGCGTGCTAGAATCTAACTGTGGTCTTGTAAAGCGTGGTGTAAACGTGGTATAGTCGTAGTGGAAGTGTAGTTGGGTCGTGGTGAGAACGTGATGGTCGTAGTGAGGTCGTAATAACGTCTCTGTGAGATCGTAGCGCAGTCTCGCCAAATATAATTACGCTTTTGCTACGCTCTCGCTACGATGGTATTGCGAATTTTTCGATCTTACCACGACCTCACTACGCTTCTACGACGACCTGATTTCGCCACGATCACACCATGCTTGTTTTGAACATGTTCAAAGTTGTCCACGCTCATCACGATCTTGAAGACCTCACCACGACCGTGATAAGACCCTACCGCGATCTGCAAGATCACACTACGATCGTCAAGATTTTCATTTTTTTCACAGATCAAAGTGCAATCGTGGCCTAGTGGGACTGCGGTATAACTTACAACTGCTCAATAGGAAAGTACCAACTCAGTACCTTATTTCAGAAAAGGCTAACTGAATTTCTGTAGTTGTGGTAACAATTATTAAGAACAGGTGGCCAGTTTGGTACTAAAATACCGGTTTATGAAACATATCTTTATGCAGCAAATAAACCATGTGCTAATACCCGAAAAATATAATTTTGAAGATTCTTTTTCTTTGTGTAATTCATACATACTTTCCATACTTTTGGTCTCGGTTTCAGTTCTAGACACAGTTTCTGTTTCAGTGTATGTTGAATTGTTTGATAATACTGTCACAATTTCAGAGTAATTCAAACAACCTTTTATATGATTACAACTGAAAAAATTCCAAAATTAAAACAGAAATAAGTTTTGGAGATATGGTTTTGTATTTTGCTTTCTAGAAAAATCCTATAAAGGACAAGCTTTATCTCAATTGGTTAAGTTAATTCGACACCCATCTAACTCGTGAAAATATTAAATATATATATTATTTTTACGTATGCTGTATAGTTATACAACCCTACAAAACTACAAGTCCTTTCCCTTTCATGAATGTGACCTACCGAATTAGACTATTTACCGGATTTGTTATCACATAAGCAACACGACGGGTGATACAGTTTGTTTATGAATCACAATGGAAAACACGCTACAGTACATAAACGTATTGTCCTTTAAATAGCTTTAATTTTTGCTATGTGAAAAAAAGAGAAATGTCGTATTAATAGTGAATAAGTATAAATGTAGAGCTAAATTTCCAAATTTCTTTAAAAATGCTTTCAGTTAAGACAAAAATGTGGAGCAGGATCTGCTTACCCTTCCGGAGCACCTGAGATCACCCCTAGTTTTTGGTGAGGCTCGTGTTGTTTATTCTTTAGTTTTCTATGCTGTGTCATATGTACTACTGTTTGTCTGTTTGTCTTTTTCATTTTTAGCCATGGGGCGTTGTCAGTTTATTTTCGATTTATGAGTTTGACTGTCCCTTTGGTATCTTTCGTCTCGAGCTCTCTTTTATACAGCCATAACATTAAAACAGCTTAAAAATTCCTTTTCAAAACAATAGATAATCAGTTACGATGCAAAATGAATTAAAATAAATATAAAGGTAGTTCGATGAAAATACGTCTATGAATATAAATCATTTATCGCGAACAAAAATATTAGTAAAGTAACTCTTTCTAAACTAATGTATACTGTTATCACTTATAACACTCACATCTGGTGCCCCGTACACCTACAAACTCCTCCGCATTTGCGACCATAGTTACTATCTAAACATGGATGGCATGGTTCACCTTCATCTGACTTAAATCCCGACAAGCATTCTGTCGATTACAAAATAACCATATGAATAAATATGTGTATACACGGAAAAGGACAGATAAAAGCATTAAAAAATAACTTATTTATAACCATGATATCTATTTGTCATCTGTTGTCAGTTATATTAATTTAAGAGTGTGTATTTAACTTTCTTTAATTCCTTGCTGCGGTATGTGTTCTTCGCTTGATCCACGTTCTGATGTGGCAAAAATGACGTTACAGAACGGAAACGAAAAATTTAGCAATACGCGATGACTGCTGTAACCATATTTTGACTATTTTACAGATTATATATCTGTTTTGCTCAAGCATCGTTGTAAAAATAACGGAATTTGATGCGACTTGATCCCTTCGTTTGATGTGTTTGAGCTCTTGATTTTGCCACTTGATTATGAGGGTCGGTTGAAAACAAAACTTTACGACAAAAGAGATTATTTCTGCTTCCCAAATATGACCTTTTCAATTTTAAAGCAAGAGTTCCAAATGGTGAAGATTAAATCATCACGAGTTGGTTGACCGTTTTGGAATATCAGTTATATAGATGATATCGGATATGTTCGTTATGTCGTAACTACAATCCCGTCCCCTTTTCAAGAATGTGATCTACCGAATTAGACTTTTTATCCCTATTTGTGATATTTTTACTAATTTGTCTATTTGTTTGTTCACGCATTATTATCAATATTATCAAATTTGATGCGACTGTCGTACAATTGAATGGTTAGGCGCTTTAAAACCAGGTTCAATCCACCATTTTCTACTTTTGAAAATGCCTGTTACAATTCAGAAATATGATAGTTTGATGTGTTTTATCCTTTGATTTTGCCGTTTGATTAGGGACTTTCCGTTTTGAATTTTCCTAGCAGTTCAGTATTTTTTGTTATTTTACTTTTTTGTGTGTTTATGAAGGAGCATAACTCATGAACAGTATACGTAAAACTATTCAATTTCGTACTTGATCTTTGTTTTGTGTCATTTAGCATTGTGTATAAGTTTTATTACGTTTGGTTTGCCTTAAGGCAAACTCAAGTAAGAAAACGTTAAATGCAGCAATGTTTAACATTTATAAAATAGACAAAACTCATGATTGATGGAAGAGACACTACCAAAGTTCGAAATTGATCTGTTTGTTAAGGTCATAAGCATTTTGTACAAGTTTTACAACATTTTGTTTCGGTAAACTATAGTAAACAAAGATATCATTATTCTTTTTATGTTTTCAAGAGGCATAACTTATGAACGATAAAAGTGACGCCACCAAATGTCGAACTTAATAAGAACGGAAACAAAGAGATCATTATTCTTTTTATGTTTTCAAGAGGCATAACTTATGAACGATAAAAGTGACGCCACCAAATGTCGAACTTAATACTTGAGCTGTGCATTTGTTGCTGTAATGAGCACTGTGTATAAGTTTTACATTATTTGGTTGAGGAAAACTTAAGTAATAGAACGTAACACAATTTTTGAGATGGACGAGACAGACACGGATATAGTTTATTTCCACCACCACTTCTGTGTGGCCATAGAAATGTCTTTTACAAATTACATATTCCAATTAACCAACGGTCTCAATTACTTCAAACGAAAAAAGATTAACGTAGACAATCGTGAAAATTTTTGTTTGCAAACTTTACAGACAGTTTGGCAAACAAAATATAATATTAATCCAAATTAAAATGGATCAAAACTTCAAGAAATTAAATGTCAACCGTTTTTATTGTTATATCATATATAGTGCTAAAAAGATGAAACTGGTTGGGTAAATTAATATGAAAATACACGTGCCACACAGAATTGATATCAAATAACATGCCAATGTTTTCGTTAATCTCTGAATATGTGAAATTCATACAACCGATTGCCAAAGAGACTTCTGACCAAATTAATAAAACTTCTATAAGTCGTTTTTTATAATACCAAACAACCAATCTCTTGATTTATAAATCTCACCTTTGCATTGTCCATCTTTCTCTTCTCGATTATCACAGCAATGCCAATTTGTCGTTCCATTTCTAAGTTAAATATCAAAATTTGTAGATATGTATATATATCGTTTTGCAATTATTAAATCAGAGGGAAATTCAACATAAAATGAAACCACTTCATAACACGTTCCATAGAATGGATATGTATGTGTATAATTCAAATTCAAATTGGCTAAATATATGTCAATTTGTTTTTCAAAACCTAAGTAGTAAGTGTCTAAATTTCAAGAACCTCTTTCTCATTCTAATTTTGTTAAGCACTTTTTTCAATGTCATCTTTTTGATATGCTGTGCTATAACCGTTTCTGAAATTGTCTTGACTAATTAACGCTTATATTATTCGCTTATAATAAAACGTAAAATGTACTGTTTGGATTCCTATCAAAAGAACATGTGTACGACAGCACAACTAATCAAATTATCAATTCCCACAAGTTACGATATATACATTCAACCCAGATTATCATATCATGCAATATAAAAAAAGTCACAAAAACTTTTAAATTAAAAAAAATAAAAACGTAATTGATAAACAAAATATTAGATGATTGAAAATGTTACATTTTAAAACTATGTTCAATGGTTCATTCAATATCGAATGTTAAAAAAATATAATTGTATATAAAAAGTTGTCTACATCCGTTCTGACCAATTGTTATTACTGGTAAAAACTAAATCCTCGACATAAAACATATTACAAAAACACTTACAAAAATGTATAACTCATAGTTTTAGTATCGTGTTTGCAACATTCACGTTAGTTCTCAAATTGTTAGGTACAGCGACGAACTTGAAATTGAAAACCAAATATTTCAATTAAGAAATAAAAATTAGCTGATTTCCTTGTTAATACAGCACACAAAAGAAGTTTCAGTGGTAACTGCGATATTTTGATTATCAAACAATAAACAACGATACCAATCACAATCAACATATCCCATGCCATGTTTACGCCGAAAAACATAATATTCGTTTGCTATAAAAATTATATTGTCTAACGAATTTTAATTTTAGAAACGAAAAATTAAGATAAGCTCGCAATATGTTTCTCCTGTTTGCTAAAAGCACAATTGATATTGATTAGTTATTTTCCTGCAATGTACTGTTTATTACTCTAATTTAAATTATACGCTTTAACTTCCCTATTTTGAAATTTGTATTCGAAAGTAATCAACATTTCAGATATGTGAATTACGATGAAAGCTTACATATCAACTGTGAGGTAAAAAGTAATTCGAATACCTTCAATCACAAAAGAAACAAGACATCAGGAGACTATCAACGTATCATTTTATCCTTACATTCTATATATACACCTGTATTTATACAGTAGAAGGGTTGATTGTAGGATAAATTCAACCTAACTGTTGTGATTCCTATCAATAGAATGTGTCTACGACAGCAACACTGATAAAATTATTAATTCACACAACGATACATACATTAAAACTCGCAATATGAAAATTATGCAAAAATATCTAAATTGAAACATTGAAAACGTAATTGTTTTACACAATATTAGAAGATTGAAAACTTGTATAAAATATCGGGTTATTGAACACGGTTGCCCTTTTGATTTCATTTGATGGAAAAAGATGACATAATGATTTTATTCAAATAATAGATCAATAATTGTTGGTAATGTTCGTTAAACTCTACATTACTTTATATGGCCACTAAATACAAATAAGAAATTGTTCTTTTCATTATTAAAACAAACCTATCGTTTTACCTTAAATGTTTATAGCATCTTCCATCTTCAGTGGCAATTACCTGACACCACCAGAAAGACAAGAAGCATATCAACAATGAAAACTTCATATTTTGGGCTTAAAATCACGGCCTTGTTAATGAGGAAATTATTTTGTTTTCATGAACATCGCATTAGCATTTTTTAACAGGAAATATTCATTATTCCATACAATTGTTTAGAATTATATTCATGCGGACATCCTTTTAAACAATTAATGAAATTGATTGCTTTTGCAGGATTTACAACAATAACATTGAGGTATAAATATTCATGCAAATTGTATGATATGAGAAATATGGATTTGAACTTTCACAAATATCCAAAAGAGAGGTTTCTTATATAGGTGATTATTAGATTTCCAAGTTTTGTTGATACCATCATATTGTTATAATGCTTTGAATACTACCTTTCGAATTAAATGTAAACGAATTTTTATTGATACTTTTTGACGTAAAACTATATTAAAATGGATATTGCTCATAACATTGTTTCCCCACATGTATCAGAAACCTGTGATATTAGAAAATATTTTAGTGAATACAAAAATCATCTGCTTTTCGTTTCTTTTGAATAATAGAGTAAAAGCAGCGTTTTGAAATTTGAAATTTGACATTTAAAAGATACGTCGCCTGAAGTGTTCATATCTAAAATATTGCAAATTTTCTGTTATGATTTAATGAATACGGAATGCTACAATGTATAATCCTATAATCTAAACATAAAGAAAATACGTTGCTGTGAGAAAGAAATAAAGAATCTTAATCGGAACCCACAATATGAAATACAAAACTATAAACGTTAAAGGCGAACGCTTCTTCAATACGCCTCAAGTTTGAAATTTAGTTTAAGACGGGATGATAACGTTAAACGTTATATTATCAAATATGCTTATTAACATTTAATAAGTGTTCTGCTTTAGAGAAGAGTATGAACTTGGCTTATCGAAGTTGATTGGCCTTCAAAAGTTCAAATAGCTACCATAAGGACGTACGTTTATAATGACATTATATTATGTATACATTATTAAGATAAGATTATTAAGATATATATATATGTCCCATGCATTCATTCAAAATGTAGTATATAGATTATATTCCGTCATATTGATGTTTAGGAGAAATATTCACACGTAGCGGTACATCATTCTTAGACCTAGCCAATTACTCATATTATATGAATTATCAATATAGTATGATCTATATTTATTGCATGAACATGATGAATGATACCAAGTTAAGAACAAAGTGGTTCATGTATAGCGCTTGATTGAAACAATTTTTCTACAGGAATGCTAAAATTAGAATAAAAGCTATTAATACAATCTTAACAGTACATTTAACTTCCGGTATTTATCAAGGTAAGACAAAGGTAATTTCTTAACTGGTTTCTTTGTAAATATATTTTCTTTCATGCAAAAAATAACTAATATTTTCCAATGTTTTCGAGGAACTGAAATTTACTTCACAATCCACGATTTGGACGTATTCATTTGTTAAATACCAAAATGTCTCAGGTATTAAATCCATAAATAGTAGATTACCAACTATAGCCTGTTAGACTCTATCCTAATTATCATAAATTGATGAGTTTTTTTGTGATAATGTCATTTAAAATGAAAATTTTTGTTGATCAATCTTTTAATGTTCATCAAATGCTGCTCAAATATGCATTGCTTCATATTGTGGGACAGGATTTTCAAGAATATCAATTCGATGAATATTCATAATATTTCCCTTATATTCTATGACATATAGGACTAAATAATAACAAGTTGAGACTTAAAAACATAAATAGACATTCAAAGATATTACACATAACAAAGATCTGTATAATTTGCTGTCTTAAATATATGAAATTAATAAAATTTATTTGTTATTGTTATTTACCAAGTATCATAGAAACTTATTGCTTTGGCTAGTTCTTCTAATTTTATGAAAATTTTCATATGAATTCTTTGAATGAATATGCAGTACTGACTTATCAGGTTTAAGATATACAAAAAGTATTCCTAAGCAGGAGTATAAACACATAAGAATTGTCATACCACCAATAAATAGTAATTTGATAGATATCAATTCAAATTTTGACTGTTTGTTACGTGATCAAACATGTACACTAAAGTGGGGCAAATGTCTGGATTATTATTTAAATGTCTCACACATTTCAAATGCTTAAGTACAGGTGTTTATTGAAATTGTGTATTCAGAATTATTTTATATCTGGCAAATCCTTGAGCATATAAGTATTAACATAGCAAAACAATAGGTGGGTTTAATTAATCATCATTACTTGAATTACGCTGAACGGTTTTGGGTATGATCATGTAATTGTTTCGTCTACTTTCAATGTAACGCTTTAATATTCGGATAAACTACCCACAACAATGAGTTCAAATATGTTTTATTTGACCATTGAATGATAAGCTGATCTATGTCCAAAATCTGTACCAAATTGTAAAGTTTATATCTGTTTGATTTTGCTTTTATGTGGAATCTTATAAGCTATATAGCTATTTACCTTTTGAAAACTTATACATCGTTGGCTCTTAATTCAAAGGTACACCAAGAAAAGCGCTTCTGACGCACGAATGATTAAAGTTTGGCATTGTCATTACCTAATACCGACTGCTATTTTCTTTTTAGTTTTCCTTTGTATAACGCCTTTCTAATCGTTTTTTTTTTCTTGTAACTATTTAACTGACTCATAGGTCTATATTTAGATAACAGGGATATAATTGCACATTAGACAACTCTCCGACACAGAAATTGGCAATTATTGGTCACCATACAATTTCAAAATGAGTAAAACCCATACCTCATAGTCAGATTGCGAAACATTCAAACGAGAAATCTAACAGCCCGATTTATGTGCCAAATAATGAACGAAAATTAAAAATGAAATCCAGAAACAAACAACAACCATTGAATTACATGCTTTAGTGTGTAAACTTGTATATCAGATTTATTTAAAGGAATCATTCGAAATATTTTAATGAAATTTGATGTTTGTTTTTTAAATAATTATGAAATGTATACCTGTCTGCAGTCAATACAACCTTCAATGGTATTTGATATTGTTAAATAGTTTTAAATAAATGTAGATTACATATTTTACAGGTAACTAAAATCGATCATTTAAATTATTTATTTAGCAAATATGTGAACATGAATGGTTGTTTTTGACCTAGAACGGAACGCAATGAATGCAGTGTATTTGTGAATGAAATTCAAATGGCCTAAATAAATGAATTATACAATAAGCTTATAGGGTTTGACAACAGTTATACATTATACTACCAACATAGTATACATGTCCTACCCTTTTTGGGTTACACAGAAAATATAAAAGATAAATACACTTATAAACTTTCAAAATTCATTTGAATCTGTTTTGAGTAGCTAAATTAAGAAGACCAGCTATTACAATGAACAACAAAATGATGTAGATTTATAAACCTATCGATGAAAATTCGGCCTTTGAAAATAAAACAACATCAATATCGCATATCAAGATAATAGAAGGCTGGACATGTACATGACAAGCTTTATAACATCTCAAACGACCTGATGTATTTAAAAAGAGTAATAAAAACAAATACAAGAAAATTCGAACATCTGACAACGACTATCACTGAATTATATGCTCAAGACTTGGAATAGTCACATACCTAACATTGCCTTAATAAAGATAGTTTTCTTACCCGGAAACGTTATGCAATAGAAGAAGACAATAGTTATCAAAAGTACCAGGATTATAATTGTATACGCCAGACGCGCGTTTCGTCTACATAAGACTCATCAGTGACGCTCAGATCAAAATAGTTAAAAAGCCAAAACAAATACAAAGTTGAAGAGCATTGAGGACCAATAATTCCAAAAAGTTGTGCCAAATACGGCTAAGGTAATCTACTCCTGGGGTAAGAAAATCCTTAGTTTTTTTCGAAAAAATCAAAGTTTTGTAAACAGAAAATTTATAAAAATGACCATATAATTGATATTCATGTCAACACCGAAGTGTAATTATTAAGTGCAAAAACGGCTAGACGATGTTCAGAAAAAACAAGAAACATAAGAAACATTGTGCATTTTTGAAGAAAATACAACTTTAATGAATAAATCATGGCAGACTTATCTATTAATAAATAAACATCTACCCACATAAGTGTAAAGACACTCTGTACAGTATGAAAACAAAGCATGACCTTACACAATGCCAAAATAAAATTATCGGCAGTTTGTAGGTTGTTCATAATAGTACACCAGAACAATACTGTGGCTATTTTTGTATGTTTCGATGAAAATGTGTACCCAAAAAGTCAATGTCAGTAAATACAAAGGATCAGTTAGTTTGTATTGACCCTATCTAACTATGTGGGTTATTTTAATAACATACCAAACAAATGCAATGATATATCCACAAGTAATAAGATATCTACAGGTACAACCTAAGATCCAATTAATTTCAAAAAGGGATTCAATATAAACCTTAAAAGGAACCAAACTGAAAATAACTGACATATTCCTGTTTGCATGGCAACATCACTGAAATATAGTTTAGATAACTCTTGATTATTAGGGTAACAGTAATCGTTGTTGAAATGACCAACAACTGTAACAATAGAGTATAAACAAATCTTTTCTGAGATGGCCATAATGTTATAAACACATATTTCTTTTGGTTCGATTTTCTATTAGAGTCGTACAGTGGTCTTTCATATGCTGATTTTCTCTGAAAGATAATTTGTACATTTGTCTTTTCAATGTTACGTTTCTTGCCTATACATTTCCTTTTCGTTTTACATTTTGTATTAAAAATCTTTACATCATAGCTTAGTATTTTAGTAATGCACAACCATGTTTACAAAGTGATGACTTTATTTATAATATAAGTTTATTTCTGCTTACTATTATTTGATATATGTATTGATTGAGTAGGAATCGTCAAACTCCAGAAATAAATCGGCCACCGACGTTCACAAAGAAACAATTATTTTCAAAAATTCCGCACAGTTAAATGTTCTTTCTCCACCTGTATCAATGGGTTCTTTAGAAGAATCAATACCTTACTATACGTCTCTTTTACACAGTACAATACTTAGGTGGATTATTAGTGGGAGTTGTACACATTAGTGTATACATATATATACCAAGATGTATAATATGTACGTGTTAAGGCAGAAGAGTTCAAATAGACGACACATACAATTAACAAACACTGTTTAAATTTGTATGCTGCAAGCTTTATACAAAGCATCAGGGAATTTGACCGCGGGTTATTTTTCAACCAATACTTTTTATATTTGACTATTGGTTAAATCGTTTGTTTCAGAGTCTTAGATCAATTTCAATAACCGAAAAAGGAAGCAGCATCCTATAAAAGATGGATTTTCTTAAATCAGTGACACATGCGGTAAGAAGTTCTATAAACAAGCAATCCGCCGACTATAAAAATATTGTAAAAAAAAAAACCTTATCACTTTATTATCATGTTTATTAAATTATTTAACTTCTTACAATTTTCTTTATCTATGTGATATAAATATATTTGGGATAATTTCTTAGCCGTATTAAGCAAAACGTTTTGGAATTTTGGATCCTCAATGCTCTTCAACTTTGTACTTGTTTGGCTTAATAACTATTTTGATATGAGCGTCACTGATGAGTCTTATGTAGGTGAAACACGCGTCTGGCGTACTAAGTTATAATCCTGATACCTTTGATAACTATTTACACCACTGGGTCGATGCCACTGCTGATGGATGTTTCGTCCCCGAGGTTATCACCAGCCCAGTAGACTACACTTCGGTGTTAACACATGAATATCCATAATGTGGTCATTGTTTTTTGTTTTTTGTTTTAAATTTCCTGTTTACAAAACATTGAATTTAAAAAAAAACTAAGGATGTTCTTATCCCAGGCATAGATTACCTTAGCCGTATTTGGCACAACGTTTTGGAATTTTGGATCCGCAATGCTCTTCAACTTTGTACTTGTTTGGCTTTATAAATATTCTGATATGAGCGTCACTGATGAGTCTTATGTAGACGAAACGCGCATCTGGCGTACTAAATTATAATCCTGGTACCTTTGATAACTATATACACCACTGGGTCGATGCCACTGCTGGTGGACGTTTCCTCCCCGAGGTTATCAGCAGCCCAGTCGTCAACACTTCGGTGTTGACATGAATATCAATAATGTGGTAATTTTTTTTATATAAATTTCCTGTTTACAAAACATTGAATTTTGTAAAAAACTAAGGATTTTCTTATCCCAGGCATAGATTACCTAAGCCGTATTTGGCACAACGTTTTGGAATTTTGGATCCTCAATGCTCTTCAATTTTGTAATTGTTTGGCTTTATAAATATTTTGATATGAGCGTCACTGATGAGTCTTATGTAGACGAAACGCGTGTCTGGCGTACTAAATTATAATCCTGGTACCTTTGATAACTATTTTTAACCTTATCATTAAAGTTCATATCTAAAGTAAATAATAAATAGTGTCCAAAGTTATGAAGAGGTGATAACTGCAATTATCATATACTTAGAATAAATAACGTATGATTTTTACTGTAAGATAATAGCATTAAATCAACGTGAATTCCATATTTTTCGAATTGGTGCTTAGCGGGCTGATATGAAAAGTTTATAACATGTTATGACTGTTATCACATGCCTTTCCGTAACGTTATCGCATGGCATTCCGGTGATACTCAGCAAATTCCAGAAAATACACCTCGATGTTTCCAGTGAAAACCCTTACAAAGTAGTGTACACAACAATTATTGGGATACTGGGACGTATATTGTGTACAATAATACAAAACAAAAACAAACAAACAAAAAGAAAGGAAATGTATTTATTTAAAGTTTCAAATATAATTTAGTAAGTTACTTACGGTCCGACGTCCGTGAACTTTTCAATCTTTGAACTTCTATTTAAGAACCATGTAAAAGGAACAATATATGATTTTTTTCTCCATTGTTGAAACATATGATAAAAAAATCATAACATGTCATTTTTCATACCTCATGTATTATCAATCCTAGGTTCAATATCAGCCCAAGAGCCGCATGGCTGATATATGAATGTGTTATTTTTCTCCATTGTTGAAGCATATGATAAAGATATCATAACATGCCATTTTTCATACCGCATGTATTATCAGCCCTCGGCCAATATCAGCCCTCGAGCCATGCGGCTCTTGGGCTGATATTGAACCTAGGGCTGATAATACATGCGATATGAAAAATGCCATGTAATAATCTGACAATATTGTTCCCATTATTTGACAACTGAAAATTTTACCCTTTGTTTTGAATTTTATGAAAATATATAGTTTGATTACTAGGTATACGTGATATCATTTGCATAAACAGAGAAATTAAATAATTGATACATAATCACTGTAATTTCATAATATTTTCAAACATAAACAACTATGATTAAAGGTTTAATTTTTGTCTCTAAATCACAATCATAAATTAACTTTTTTTGAACTGGAAAGAGTACTAAATTTTATTATTCATTAATATAGCTTGTTATAAAAAACAATGACACTACTATCTCATTTACTTTATACAACATGTACAAACACTTGAATATTTTTGTGTAAATATCTGGTATTATTGATGAACGAATTCATCGCTTAACACATATACAATATTGGAAACACTGCGGCATTTTTCTTAAAACAAGACTTATAATTTTGACTAATGTAATCATCATGAAGTGATTATCATCATATGCAGTTGCTTGTCATTTGAAAAAAAAATTACTATCATAGAACAATTTTAAAATTTGATAGCTGATACACTTCTGAGCGTTTTTCCTTTTTTTTTTTAGATCTATATCTTCATTTCGATGTCATTTGTTACTACGGAATATGATTTCAAATGTCCACATGAATCTCACAGATCGTTACGTGCCCAAATGCATTGTAATAAAATAGAAGAAAATTATTCTTGTTTAAAAGATGTCCGGCAGAATTCTTATAGGGAATCTTGCTTATACAAATTGGATTTTGTCAGAATGGGCAAGTATTAATAAAAATTAAATTGAGAGTAGGTGGCAATACGATGTTCAATGAAATAAACACTCATTTAAGGAAAACCGATTAATACACATGTTTCATGATCGATACAAACATGAAACATATCCAACAAAACAACCCAATGAAAAAAAAAATTCGGGAAGTATGAAACTTATCATTTCCCATCTGACCTATGCAGAAATGAATGTCAAGATGTATTTATGTTTATTGCTTTTACAAAACAATTCGTTAGAAAACTTGTAAATAAACATTTTGTACCAAAGTGTGATATTATATGAATAACACATAGCTGAGAGGGTGATAGAGCAGATTGTTACCCCGAGAAAACATTGTCAACTGAGGCGAAGCCGAGGTTGACAATGTTTTTCAAGGGGTAACAATCTGTCTATCACCCTCTCAGCTATGTGTTATTTAATTTTTTATACTGAATGTTCTATTATTTTATCTGAAAAAATATTGCAACTTTAAATCATGATATACTTTGATTGGCATTTCTGTATAAGATAACAGAAATAAAGATATTTTCTCATGTACATGTACATGTGTACACATCTACCGGACGTTTTTTTCAAAGTTAATACATATGTCATATGAAATGGAGAAAATAAAACAAGAAAACAGAAATATTTTTCATCAATTCTTTAACAAGAGAAAAAACCAAAGGTCACATACATTTTGTATACAACTATATATGAAACAATTCAACAAAAAATTAAATTTAACTGTCTGTCAGAATCAAATTTAACAGTTACTGTTTTCAATTTTGAAAATCATTTGTGAATGTTGAAATTGACCACACTGTTAGTAATATTCGGACATAAGTTCATTGTGTGTGTGTTTCACCATGGCTGCACATTGTTCATCGACAGCTGAAAATTTAAAGAAGCAGCTGGATGTGGTGAGTTTTCCTTGTTTTGGTTATCAGGTACACAAACATTTTGCGGCGCAACCGTAATATCCATAGGCATGACAGGGATTTCTTCCAATGTGGTTTCATATGAAAATAACGCTTCAATTTCAGCTGCACTGAGCCCAAGTAATGGCTGTGCTTCGGGTGTAGAAACAGTTATATTGTGATCACCTTCAGCATGTTCAGACTGAAGTTCATGATTAATATTGTCACTTTGATCAGTTTGAAGAGTTGCTTGTTTTTGCTTAGTCTCTTAGAATAACTACGGATAGAGGCTTCACTTCGATGTCCACTGGCTCGCATTATGTGCCTAGCTTCTATACCGGCTTCATCCATTGCAGTAATGGAAGTTGCGCGTATAGAGTGGTTCGTGTACCTTCTAGAAAGTTTAGCCTTCTCAGAAATTTATGGCATCATTACTGCTAAACTGTTTTTCTCCATGGGAGCTTTACAATACCATGTTGTGTCAGTTATATCATAGGAATCCTTTGTGCGATGCCAAAAATCATTGAGAGCTGGGTGATGTTTTTCCAGATACAATTTAAATGATAATACTGGACACAGAGGATCACCAACTCTTGCGTACATCCTTGCTTCACTGACGGTATCATCAGGGGTAGCTTCATCACAATAATTTTTATCATATTCATCTATTTGTTGATACACATACTCTCTTCCACTTGAATCTGTTTTAATAGAAAATGTTTTTTTTGTCATAGATCTCAAGTTTTCTTGGCCTCTCCTGCACAAATAGAACATTATGTCAAACCATACCTTTTTCTTTAAGTTAACAACGACAGCCTTAAAGACATCCTTTGAACCTGCGAATTGAACATCCTTTGTAATGTCTATGGAACAATGTTCTTTTAAATATTTTGTCAAGCAGTACCTATAATTAGTGATGGTAGACTTTTTCAAGTGATTCCCGTCAGTCTTTCGTAACGACGCAAAAAACAGTCTCAATTTTTTCATTCAATTTTGGTTTATCAAATGTTTCAAATTCATTGTCTTCCCCTAGGAAACCACGGAAACTCTTAAGACTATGTGTTATGCATCTTTTTGTTGACTTTGAGTCTTTTAATTCAAGTAAATCGTTTATATCATCCTCTAAAACTTCAGCAAACATGTCATCTGTTGTTTTTGTTTAAAATCGGTGTCATTTAGGATCTTACAACTATTTGCTTATCTTCGTTACTTTCAAGCGCACATATGACAGTTGTACAATCTGGTAACCAATTGAAGAAACCAGTTGAGGCTCTGCCCAAGAGGATAACATTCAAAAAAATTGTCACCCGATCAGCTATGTGATAGAGTAAATTGACACCCTCGTATAAGCCAATCAAAATCTGGCATTTTTACATGAAGTATAATAAATTCAGTTATACATAATAATTACATAATATATCTTAAATACACATATTTATATACTTATATATAAGAAGAGGTGTTATGAGTGCTAATGATACAACTCTCCATCTTATTAACAATCCGTAAAAGAAAAATTATTACATGTCAAATTACGGTCTTCGACACCGAACATCAAGCTACAAAGTGCCACACTAAAAAATGTTGTAAAACCATTCAGACGGGAAAACCAACAGTCTAATCTATATACAAAATTGCCAATGATATAACCAACCACAACATACCACAAGTGAAGAATATAAACATCAGTTAACTTCAGATTCAACCTTTCTCTTGATCGATTGTTGGTATTGATGAAAAAAATGGTGCATCTAACTACTGATTTAGTATCACATTTTTTGTAATCCAATTTCGTACAATTATTAACACAGAATGTATGCATGTACGTGCGTTGTAAAGCATTTTCTTTTTTCTCAGGTGAAAAGTATGTAATTAAGGGCAATAGAAGAAATATGAACTGCACTGTCAACAGATATCAACCATTCAAATTTTATTCGTCACAACTTAGCAAGTGTGCTTTTATGAAATCAGCATGTAATGAGGAAGGTCAACTCCTATTTACTCCTGGCTCAACAAAAGAAGATAGCACATGTGGTTGCGATTATACACGAGGCTTCACTTTTTTATTACGCCCTAGAAATATTCAGTTTTGCATACCAGAACAGGAAGATTGTTCATGTTACGTTACCACCTGTCCAAAGAACAATGGATTGTCATCAGGTAAGGTCAAACACACTCGACACACTTAATGCAACTGTAGAAACATGAACAAAAGCATACACATGTTTGCAAATTAACGTATTACAATATTTTGTAATGTCGAAATATTTGAGGTATCAGTGTTAGTTGTTATCACAAAAAATAACTATGACAGTAAATATAGAATCAAGCCCTAACATTATCATGTATAATTTAAATTGAAGCTACTGTTACCGAAATAATATCAAACAAGGATATATAAGAGCTGTTCTCCCGTGAATCAGTTTACGTTGTGCATGATGTTTACGGATTTAGATTAAAGATACGCGGATACACATAATGTAAATTTCTCATTATTTGTAGATTATGAATGTACACAAGAATCGATGTCATCTTCATTTGTCTCATTTATTGTAAAAACAAAGTAAGTGTAACATTGTGTAAGACTCACACATTATGTAAGTATGTGCCAGTCCCAAGTCAGGGCCTGTAAATCAGTGGTTGCCGTTTGTTGATGTGTTACATATATGTTTTTTGTTCATTTTTTACTTAAATAAGGCGGTTGGTTTTTTCGTTTGAATTTTTACATTATTTTGTGATTTCGAGGCCATTTATAGCTGATTTTGCGGAATAGGCTTTGCTAATTGTTGAAGGCCGTATGGTGACCTATAGTTGTTGATATCTGTGTCATTTTGGTCTCGTGTGGAGAGTTGTCTCATTAGAAATCATACCACATCTTCTTTTATATATTTTTATAAATAAAAACTTAGACAATGTCTTTGAAAAGGAAAACAATTATTACGGACAAATTGATAAATAAAGAGGACCTGCTGATTAAATATACCTTTTCCCAGTTTTAACCTTAAGACATATGTCAAATTTGAACGATCTGTAGCTTAAATACAATTTAAAAAAAAATGTGATACCAACTTATACCTTCTAAATTTAAAACAATAACAATTCTGAAATTGGTTTCTCATTTTCTGTTCCTATATCAACTTCAGTCATATATCTTGAAAACCTTTCGAGACAAGTAAAAAAATGTAAGTTTAATAGATGTCGGAAATTTTGATTTGCCATCTTTTTTTGTTATATTTATGACAATATCACAGACATATCTTAGCATTGGCAAAGTTTATCTAAATCCTCTTTTTATATGTTTATGCAATTATGCAACATAAAAGTAGTTAAAAAAAAACTAAATGATAAATTTAGAAAAAAAAACAATCCTTGTTGAAATGACCGGGTTTGATGATTACAGGTCAAAACAGAATGAAACAGAGAAAAACGGAAAGTTTGATGCCTACCAATATAACTTAGCAGTTCCAACGAGTGAGTGTTCTTGAACATTTTAACTTTTTCAAATTCTATAAAAGTCGGTTTAAATAATGACATATTGAAAGTATGATGTGTGTACATTATATATGAAAAGAAAGTAAACACATTTTTTGAAACATTTTCAAGTAAAATTAACCATAATGTGATTGTGCCAAAAGATGTCTAAACATGTTTTCCAGATCAAGTTCAGTTGAAGTGTTGAGTTTTTGAGAGTACGTATGGGAATAGCCCTTAGCGAAGTAAATATTTCTAGTAAAAAAGACATTAATAGTAAACTTCTGTTCACAAGTCATAATATCATTGAGCAAACACAAATCAGACTAACAAACTAAACATGAGAGAAGCACATACGGTATACGGGGAAAACAACGGAACAATAGAAAACTGAACTGCAACACAATAATACGTCAACATAAATATACACGGATTATAAATAGTAACTGCCATATTCCTGATTTAGTTGAAATTGTTTTTTGGATAGCCACACCCCTCGCTTATACGTCATGTTTAGAATACCACATAAATAATAACACTAATACAATACAAAAAACCGAAGAACACTTAGCACAGAGAAATACACAAATAAACAACAGAATAATATAACGTAACCTATATGATATAGCTTTTCAATAATCAACTCCCAATGTATTGTAACTGCATGCTTGTGTTCAATTGTAGGACAATACAGTATAGTAGCTGTAGCAGTGACATGCGTAACATCACTAATTGTAATAACTCTTGTTCTGTATAGTAAGTAAAGTATTCCTCTCTGTATGTGTGAGTGTGGTTTGTTTCGCTGAAAAAAGTTAAAAGTGATAAGAAGAAATATAACACATCTTCATTGTAGAAATAACACATGACCAGGCAATAAACATTCTAGTTGTTGGGTTACAAATTGTTATGTCTCACTTATTTTCTTTTTAATCTCAATTAGCGGAGTTCCAAGTGATAATACTATTATATACGTGATAAACAACGAGTGTCATTATTAGACACTAAGCTCTAAGTTAAACATCATAAACATTACAAATTCAAAAACAAGCACAAAAACAACAGTCGTACATTTCAAAAAAATCTCCCAAACTTCAGTTCATAACAAACATATAAACCATCCTTATGACATACTTTCTAATATTAGTTGAGGTTCTAGAAAGAAACTTTTCGACAGCAACTAACAGTACTAGAAGACCCATTATGTTTTGAAAATATAATGGAGAATCTATATAATATTATTGCAATTACATTGTAAAATGAGGCAAGATTTACGCCTTGATTTATTGATTGATATATAACCAAAATCATTTCAGACGAAGTATGTATATAAAACAGTCTAAAATATTTAAATGGAAGATTTGTTAAATTTAATATCTACTTAACCCTTTTATGACGTCTTTGTTATATCAATTTGTATATTTGATTACAATTATTCACATATAACCAACTGTCATACAAGTGGAAGGTTAAGCTAAAACAATAAGTTTAACCCACCATTTTCATGCCCAAAATTGAAAAGAAAAAAAGGTGGGATGCTCATATACCGATTCACGTCAAACATTATCTGACGACCTAGAAAAACATAACATCACGAAGACAAATAACAAGAAAAGAGACAATCAAAATTATCAGCACCTTAAATATATAACTCAAGACCATACTGTATTGTTGGTTAAGTAGATACTGACTATATATCCATTAGGTCTTTGTATTTTTCGATGAACTAAAAGGACGAGACACGATCTTAGTCAAAACTATGACTAAGACATCTTTTGCTTAGACGCCGATTTACGAAGTATGAGTAGCAGTTTACAGCTCTTGAATATCTTATGAATGGATAAATGTGTACTCCATATGTGGGTGAAGTTGGTAGAGTGAGGAAAATTTAGAATGTCAACTAATGTAATCTACAAACACTCTTCTACCGTTATTTGTCGTTTGTTTATGTGTTACATATTTGTTTTTCGTTCATTTGTTTTGTATAAATAAGGCCATTAGTTTTCTTTTCTCGTTTGAATTGTTTTACATTGTCATATAGGGCCTCTAATAGCTGACTATGCGGTATGGGCTTCTCATTTTTGAAGGCCGTACGGTGACCTATCGTTGTTAATTTCTATGTCATTTTGGTCTCTTTTGGACAGTTGTCTCATTGGCAATCATACCACATCTTCTTTTTTTTTTTATATCTTCTACCGTTAAGATACATAAACATCAAACCGGAGTAATGGCTATAAACACGTGGTCTTGATACTTTATATATTTTCTTGCAGGTAGATATCTTGGTCAGATCATGCAGATGAATTTCACCAAAAATAAAACAGATGAATTAGATGGACACAAAATATATTTGAATGTATGGTACACCATTATATCATTTTCAAATTTGAAACAAAAAAGGGGCTATAATCAGTCAGCGGGATTTCCTGAAGCAAATTTATTTCAAAATTATCTATTCAAGATATTTTGAAAACAAAGTTATTTTGAATATTACTGATTAAGGTAGCACGGTAGTATTTTAATTCCAGAATTGAGGCTGCTCTTTTGTGTACCCGACTATTGTCAATGTACCGAACAGGGTGAAAAAAAAAGTATCAACTGAACATATGTTCCCAAACTGAGGGATGAATCAGGTGTAGAAAAATATGAAATAATGTCACATACAGGTGAAAATGAATTTTTGAGATTTTTTTAAAAGTTTGTATTCACTGCATGATAAAAGACCTACACGCACTAGTGGCTTTAAGTTTTTAAAGATAGCAAAAAACAGTAAACAGTCATGATACATATTCAAATTTATTTCTGAAAGTACTTCAGTGAAATGTGTATGTAGGATTTTGGGCAGTGTAAGAAAGTGATGAAAATTTTAAAAAGGCTATCATTATCCCTTATGGGCCAGGAAATATTACCTTGTCATCTATAAGTACATGTAACTATTTAAAAAAAAGTTTCTCAAGTCTGCATTATATCATTCCGTTCTCATATAATTTTTACATTATTGGGTTGACAACGATATCGTGTGCTCATTTTAAAAAGTTGCCCTGATACAAATCACTTTGAGGAAATATGCAAGATCACTTTATCTTTTTAGTTTGAAGCTATATTTGGTTTTTCCTGACATTAATGAAGAAATAAATACGCCTGCCTTGTGCAGTAGAGTATGCCTGATTTCGATGTTTATGCGGGGTCCTATTACTGCGCATTGTGTTAAGTCTACAAATATTGTTTTTGTAAATTTAGATGCCTATTCAAAATAAAAAATTATAAAAAATGATTTGGTTTTCAAATCCACACATTTGTGTTCTACACAGCGTCCTACCCATTTGTTATCTGCCCATCATTGGTATACTATCTATGTTGCATCTTCTATTATCAATATAAGCATACAAGTGTTCTTAACACTCTTTATACTTGTTACATGCATGTAGACTAAACCATTTTTTTTTTCAATTTCTATCTGTTCAATTGAATTGAATTTGAAGATTAGTCATCACGAGCTTAGTGTAGCAAAATTGTAGACTGCGTCACATGCAAGTCATTTTGTGAAGCTTTATTGACAGATAATTTTGTTAACTATATATAATTTGATCATGTCATTGTTCAAATAAAGAATGCAAACTTTGTAAATTATGTTTGTTTTCTTCAATATTTTTCCAGTCAGAAGATAACTGCAATAAAGAGCATAGCACACAAGATACATCTGGTGATGATAAAGTTGTAAGTTTGAATTTTGAAGTTCGTCCAAGCAACTTTATACATCGGAGCCTCTGGCATTTATTATTTTTGTATGTTCAAATTCAAGTTCATTTATATGATTTAGAGTTAAGTATTACGTCCATTTTCTGGGAACTAGGACGCATTTTTATTTATAATAGGGCCAGCTGAGATTTGCCTCCGGGTGCGGGATTTTCGTGCTGCATTGCAGACGCAATGGAGGTCTTCGTCTGTTATCTTATCTTAAGTCGGGATTTTGTGTCTTTGACATATTACCTATTTCCCCTCTCAATCTTATTACATATAGCTGAACATAAATGAACTATGATTGTTTCTTTCATATATTTTACAGTCAATGGGTAGCTATTTTGAAGAATATGTCCTACCAGATGTGCCTTGTAAAGATGAAGATGTAAGTGATTAAATGTAACGCGTTATTAAACAGTTCAAAAATGATACCCTGAAATAATTTGATAGTTGCATCTTTATATGGCAATTTCTCAGATATTACAATGTACTACGAGAATACAGCGCTAAATACATTAAAAAATTATGAAAAATTAATTGTACCACCAAAAAATCTGTGCATAAACATATATATATATATTATCAAATAAAGTCTAAAATAATCCTAATTCGACAGGCTAAAAAGGAAAATCGACTCATACATATTTTCGAGTATTTTAATAAAAGATTATAACACTAATGTTATAAAATATGTTACTTTTTTCAATGTAAATCAAGAAATGCATGGAAATGTGTTTGCAAAAAAAAAAAAGGAGGTTAACTTATTGATGATAAAGCCAAAAAAATATACCGAGTAGCAATTTAAAATGATTTAAGGACCTATATTTTAAATATGAATCACAAGTAGTGTGCAAAATCTTTTATTGCTTGCTGAATTTAAAAAGAAATTGAGTAATTTCAAGAATAAGAAAATGGAAAAACCTTTTACTCTTTATATTAATAGAGTAAAATTTAGATAGATTATCAAAACCAACTATTCCCGCTTTATAGATAAACATTTTGGGAAAATGAAAATGGATAAAAACCGAAAGGTAAGACGTACAATGCATGGAGCCCTTATGTTCATATTTATGAAAAAGTGTTTTTTAATAGATTATATAATTTTCTGATTTTTCAAATCGAATGGGAAAAAGTAAGCGATCTTATCATATCTACTGCTTTGTTCATAAACATGTCAGGGAACCCTGTTGATTGAACAAAAAGGAAAATAAATTTTAGAACAGTCTGAATTCCTTAGAAAATATCTTATATTTTAAATGCAATTTACAATCAACAGTTTTATGTATGAAACATTTATAAAAGAAGGAATAGGCTCGGAAACTTTTGCTTTTCTTTCTGTGCTGCAAACATTGCTAGAATTGAAAATATGTCAAAGAAAAATAAAAGGATACAATGGCAAAATAAAAATCCAGATTTTTGAAGATATCAGTTTGGTTGAACTTCTATTCTATCTAATGTCTTTAGGTTAAGAATGAAGAAGCTACATAGGTAGAGAGTCAAATGATTTAATATGATTGAATGAAAATAGGGGTCTGATAGTATGCTTTTTATCGCAGTTGTTGGTTGCAATATATGATGTACACTCCTTATGAAGTATTTACTTTCAGCGTAACTTTGGATGCCGGTTTTGATTGTTCTTTATCTTTGGAAGGAAAACATAACAGTCAATCGTTTATCAAACAGTAAACAATCAAATGATTTACACACACACACATTTCCGTTTTTGGAATTCGTCTGTTGAGACAATAAAATAGTTGTCATGGAAATATGGCAAGGGCTTATCAACAATGTGGTCTTTAAAAATATATGCAAAATAATTATATATATACATCGATTGTATTCTTGTACTCATCATTTGTCACTAATAATTCTTCCTGTCACCAGCATCTTTACCGTAAATTACATGTATAGGGATATGATTTATTTGACATAAGTTTAAAATGGTTGTTTTGAATCATATTGCCCGGTTACAGCATCAACCATTACCAAAGTAACTTGGTTGTTAGCTTTAAAAGATTTGCCACAGATGCCCACTATTTATTGTCATTATCCATAACTCGTTCTGTTTTCTGTGATTTTTTACACTTATTTATCGAAAACTGATTGGTACCTGTTTGAAAAAAACATGATTGGTCCGAGCAGAAAAAGCATACCCTTCAAGAGAAACTTGTTTATACAACAGGTTGAGTGTCCTAATTGTAGTAGAACATTAATTACATCAAGAGAATATGTGTTCATCCTTTTGAATGGATGCTTCATGGTTTGTTATAATAATCCTTTTATGTGTTGTTGTTTATCTTTCAATCATTTTAGTTTTAGTCATAGCGTTGTTTGTTTTTCGGTGAATTTCATGTTGTATTGCCAATTGTTTCAATGTCATGGTATTTCCTTTTATGCTTAGCTTTTATTTTTGTGCGAACATTTATTTATCTGAACATAATTTGTAAGGAATCTTTATATATCATTTTATTCTGGTATCACCTAAGTTGTACAAAGGTATACAGAAAAACACATTAGTTTACATTGCATTGCATATAAGTACATTTGTTGTGGAAGCATTAAATATGAGTTTTTTTACAACGGTATGATCAGTATAGCCGACAGGTTAACATCAGAGAGAATCCAGAGAATCAAACGTCAACTGTTGAACTATATTTAGTGTGATATACTATGAAATGATCTATGACAAATGACTTAGACGGTTTAAACAAAAAAATGTTAAAAGAAAGATTCAAAAATATAGATTTAATTTTATTCCTATACACGCATAACTATTATATTATACAATGTTGTCTATTGTTATTCTTTTGATTTTTAGTACACTTTCAATTTGTTGTAAATTTTCCAGACAATGGTACAACGTATTTCAGATACAATTGATATGCTTGAGGAAATATTATCAAAACTGGACCAACGGACAGCATTATCCATTTGTCAAATCGTAAAGTCAAACAATTATCGTCGTAAAGAAGTATTTGATTTTCTTGTTGCTGTAAAAGACATATTAAAAAATGACACCACAGAGGAAGTGAACTTTGTGGAAGGGGTTAAGCTCATAAAAGTTATTTCAGAAACAATTAATACGTTAAGCGAAGAAGAAATGGATTGCATTCAAATACCAGCGATTTTTTTACAATGGCTATGGCCAATACGAATCACGAAAATAGAGAAGAAGGACAAATTGCCAGATGATATAAATTCTGATATTATTGCGATTCGAACAAAATTTGAAATACTTGATAAGAAACTTACCGAAAAACTGGAATATTCGGACACTTTAGTCAATGATATAACGTGTTTTGTTGTCAATATAGAGAAAAAAATATCTAACTTAATGGAAAGCAAAGACACTCGAACTAAGGATGAAGTAACAAGAGTACAATATAAATCAAATAAATTGATTAACCTTTATATGGACGTTCAGTTCCTTAGATCTGCATATTGTATCCGATACTATAGCCATAGTGAACACCTTATGATGTTAAAAAAACTAAGGGATATAGAAGAAACTCAAGCAAATTTCCTGCAACTATTCGCCAAACCAACAAAAGACACAGTTGCATTTTTTGCTTTATTTCATCCATCAGAATATGGCTGTATTACTGATTACATGAAAGTTAAAGGAATTAACCTCCAAGATCTCTATGATGTGCTTAACAATAAAAAGTTTGCGATTCGTCCACAAAAATGGCTGCAACATCGAGCAGTGATGTCTAACACCCCTTCAGGTACAATATGGAGTACCAAAAACCCTAAAGATAAATGCAAAATGCTCTTTGAATTTGAATCACTTTCGAAAGTCGACAATATATTTCTAATCAGGTCAGTTAAATGGCCTTCTTGGTATATGTATATGAACGAGAGGTCAGCTTTAAGAGGTGAGAATGAAAAGACAGGCCCAAAAAGAGAATGGAAAATAGTGCGTCTTGGTAACGAAAAATACATGATGTGCACTCGTGAATGGCCTAGCAAATTTATATATATGGACGGTGGTCCTTTTGGAAAAGTAATCGCTGCTTACGGAGACCCGGGTCGTAAAGGTTATTTGGATTTAATTCATGAAAATGAAATTCACTAGTAAAAATACAACATTTTGTTTTATAATTTTCATAAAATGCAGAATTCTAATTTGAGTTTCAAAGTTGTCTTGGAAGAGTCTAGATTTTAATGCTAAGTTAACTGTTTTTGTTCTTTAATTAAAAAAAGAAAAAAATATCACACATGTTGTGTTTTTCTCATTTGTTTTTATGTTCCATTTATGGGCATTATGTTTTCTGGTATGTGCGTCCGTTCGTCTGTTCGTTCATTTGTCTGTCCCGCTTCAGGTTAAAGTTTTTGGTCGAGGTAGTTCTTGATGAAGTTGAATCATATTGAAACTTAGTACATATGTTTCCTATGGTATGATCTTTCTAATTTTAATACCAAATAAGAGTTTTTACGCCATTTTCACTGTCCAATGAACATAGAAATTAATAGTGCGAATTGGGCATCCGTGTACTAGGGACAAATTCTTCTTAATTCTAGATTTATAATGATTAACGTTAGTTTATTTTTATAATTAATTCCTAAATTGGTGTTTTTCAAGATAGTTTATCGCAAAATCAGTGTGCTTAACTACTTTGGTAAAATTGAATTATTATTGGAGTTTGATTTCAACAGTACATATAGTATTGTCAAGATGATTCATCACTTTTACCGTGATAAGTCAGGTTTTATAGCTCGTCATTTTGGTCTTGTCTTGACAGCTGACGTTATCGCATCGCAGTTTAATTATTACCGTCACGTCGTAACCCCTTTAGGACCGTACATGGTAAGCAAATTTCACAGGGGGTTCATGACGCGTTAATGGTTACGACATCTATTAATGTTGTTGTATTTCATTGTTTATTTTTCAACAAAACCTAGCAGAAAAAGTCGAGCGTGCGATAAATTTGTTATACGGTTAACTGCTGACCCCCTACAGATCCATAGAGGGTGAATAAAATCCATAGGGAATTAGGCCTCTGGCATCACTCCTTGTGAATTTTACTAACCCTATATGGATCCGTAGGAGGTCAGTAATGAACCATATAACTTATTAGAAGTTCTGTTGAGTTTACGGATAAAGTAAAATATGGCTTACCTACTAAATTCATGTTTATAAAAATCGTCAAGCCATCAAAAGCGCCATTTTCGAAGAGAGAAACATAAAATAATCATAATAGATCAGTGGTTGTCCTTGTTTCATGTCTGTTACAATTTGTTTCCGTAAATTGTTTTGTTTTCAATTGAGCCGTTTGTTTTCTCAGTTGAATTGTTTCATTTTTTGTCATGACGGGACTCTTAAAGCCGATCATCCAGTCAGGATTATTTCATTGTTAAAGGCTGTTTAAATTGGTAGAGAGTTGTGCCATTTGAAATCATACCACATTCCTTTATTTTTATATGAAATAATAACATTTTGTTTGCAATAAATGCTTCAATATCGATTTAAATAGTAAATTGTGACTGATAATTTCAATGATTTACCATATTCAAATATTTTCTATAAATTTATTTACTTCATTAGATAAAATTGGTTTCATTCTAAATCAAATTAAACGAATCATACACAACACACTTCTGTCTGTTTGGTTCAAACTGAACTACAAATTGAACTACATTTAGTAGTTTAACATCTTTCTTTTTTTTAACAAAATTGCTATTTTGAACATAAATGCCAGAAATAAACATATGTAGAATATTGAAAATAAGGGTTTCCTAAATATTTGGTACATATTAAGCTCAAACAAGAGTAAAAACCGTACACCAATAAATTTCATGATACTATGGGATGTCAAAAAGTGATGATTGATTATTATTTTTATGAGTTGAAGTGAAGCCAACAGTCTCTGTTGCGCAGATTCACCTTACTACACTGTACCATGATATACATATAAAGTGGCATTTGCGGAGCAGCAACAGATAAAATTTCTAGTGCATTGTGCTTTCGTTTTTTCTCTCTCTTCAGAACAATAAACTTATGCGAAGAGTAGATTTAAAAAGCATTGACGTACATGCTAAAAAATATATCCTAATATGTTAACATTTGCCGGAGTTCAAAGTCCTTATTGTTTGACACTGGTGTACGTATTAGCACAATCTAAATTTCCAACTGTACAAATCATGTTTAATTGACAAGAATTTTCAAATCAACAAGCAGAACAATCATGAAAGAACTACAACTTCAAACAATTCTCTATGATGTGTCAATAAAATTTTTGCGATGCGTCCACAAAAATGGCTACAACATCGGGCATTGATGTCCAATACCCCTTCAGGAACAATGTGGAGTGCCAGAAACCCTTAAGATAAATGTAATATATTCTTTGAATTTAGGTCACTTTCAAAAGTTGATAATATATTTCTTATCAGGTCAGTTCAATGGCCATCTTGATATATGTATATGCAAGAGAAAACAACTTTAAGAGGTCAAAAAAGAGAAAGGAAAATAGTGCCTTTTGACAACGAAAAATACACGATGTGCACGCCAAAATGGCCTATATAATTTATTTATATGGACGATGGTCCTTTGAGAAAAAATATCGCTCCTAACGGAGACCAGGGTACAATATGATTGGATTTGATACATGAAAATAAAATTGACCTCTAAAAAACAAAAAAAAAACGATTTTTTCATCATTTTAATACGGTATCATATACTAGTATGCGTTTTAAATATGCGCAGAAATAGTTTAGAGCTTTATGTCAGGTTAATTCTGTTCGTTCTTTAATTCCTTTTTTTTAAGGACTATAAACGGAAGCATATTAGCGCCACGCATTTTTAAAACTTTTTCTTCCTGTGTGCGTTACGCAAACCTTTGCGAAATAACGCAAATTTTGCCATAAAACGCAAACCTTTGTGATCGTTTGCGTTAGAACGCAAACCTTTGTGATATAAGATTCGTTTGCGTTAAACGCAAACCTTTGCGAAATAACGCAAACTTTGCGATAAAACGTAGACCTTTGCGATATATCGCAAACAGTTATAACGCAAACGTTTCCCTTATCTTATTTCTTATCTAAGAATAAAGGGAAACAGCAGTTATTAATGGGGAGGCTGTATATATTAAAATTTATCACCTTTGTAGTCATTGCAAAATAAAAAGCTTGAATAGTTAGAACATATCATTGACTTATAATGAGCAGAATAATATAAGAAGATGTGGTATGAGTGCCAATAAGAAAACTCTTCATCTAAGTCACTATTCGTAAAAGAAAACCACCACAGTCCAACGTACGGTCTTCAACACGGATAATTTGCTCACATCGAATGCCAAACTATATACACCCTCAAAACGATATCCATGTAACAACTAGTATATATATTACAAAGAAATTTGAGTAAATTGAGGTTATACCGAAGAAAAAAACCCTGCTAATTTAGTTATAACCGAATATAAATATACTTCCAAAGTAAGCTCTAGTTAGAAAACTGTGTAAAGTTGGTTAGATTCAAACAAGCTACCCTTTGGCAATAAATGTATAGAATGATGATGTTTTAATTTATAAGTTTATGTTCTCTCTATTCAAATTGCTACCCAAGAATCTTAAAAAATACTCCACCATATTGAAATGAAAATTCAATGACTTTCTATAAAAAAAATCTTTCTCATATTCTGAGATTTAAAAAAAAAAGATTTCTTGCGTCGGAATTAAACAATGTTTCATTAAAATCATTTTAAAGCAGAAAAATCATTTTGTCTTTTGACTTGCAAGTTTCACAATTGTATGACACAAAGGTTTGCGTTATAGGAAGAGACGTGTATGGCACCTAGTACTCTTTCGTTGATATGTGAAAGGCCTCTAACGAATGAGAAAAACTTTCTCGTACCAAGAACGAACTCGTAAAAAAACCCTGCTAATTTACTGTTAAAGTTTATGACAAAACCCTGCTAATTTACTGAAAAAGTTTATGACCGCAATTTTCGAGATAGATCGTAATGATGAATATATTCGATCACTGAGTATGAGAACTGTTTTGAAGTCGAGTAAAATTTATGACTGCATGGCTTTATCTCCGTCATCTTCACCTTTATCAACAATAATACGACGTGTATGAATAATTTTACACATTGCACTTGTTTTGAATGGACAAAGCTCATACCTTTTGAGATCAGCTTTTTGTTGACCATGCGGTATGGGTTTTGCTCATTGTTGAAGGCTGTACGGTGATATATAATTGTTAATGTCTGTGTCATTTGGGTCTCTCATACCTGTCAACCTGTGACGATGAAAATGCAGGTCATGACCTGCATTGAAGAATCAAATCTCAGGTCATAACGCGTACGAACTTTTTCGAGCTGAATTTCAGTATTAATGGTACATTTTCTAATTATGTATATGGAAAATACCAAAACATCAATGCACGTTCACTTGGTTAAGTCATTTTATTCTAATTAATTATTATTTCATTGCACTTTTAAAGATTTTAATAAATTTGTGTAATACAGTTTTATGTTCTTTACTTTTTGTAATTATCAGATACTAGAATTTTTTTTCAATTGTACTTTAAAACGTTTGAGTGGCTTACACAGCAACACTGAACAACAAATGGAAGTTTTTAACGACCTTGACTGGGTATACAGCCCTTGCACGGTCGGTAAAATGACAGACCAAAGTAGGAAATTAGACTAAGATAAAATATAGTAATACAGTTAAAGGCAGTGTAAATGTAAAAATTAATTTTCAACTTTTTTTTTTTAAATTGTATAAAAGTATTAAAATAATGAAAAGTTATTTTTCAAAATGTATTTGAATTCTAAATTTTTTATCATTTTATCTTTTTCACCCACAAAACGTAAATATAAGGAATAATTTTGAATGGTGACAAATTAGGGGAAGTAACTCTAACTCTTTTTGTAAACAAATGTAGAGCAGTTTATTTACGACCTAAAGCTAAGGTAATTGGTGTTAATTAACAGTGTGTTTGACACCAAAGCTGTCAAGTAAAGCCATGCACTTAATGGGTCACTTAAATTGACAGTTTACATAGCTAGATGAACTTCCTGTTCATGGAAGAATTACGAATTTGCCGGTATTTCAAAAGAATATTACTTATGAAATCAATCGCAAGGCTAAGAAATACGGGTGAAATCGGGTCATTTTCGGAATTCCCGGGTGATTTCAATGACCCGGCGGGTGTCCCGGGTGATCCCTCAGAATTGTGAAAATCTCGGGTGATTTGTGATTTCTGCTTCCAAGGCTTCAGATTTTTGTTTTAATCAAATATTTTGTAATGCAACCAGAACAATAAAGTGATTGTTGTTTTAAAGATGGACGAGTACCTATTTAATTATCGTCATTTCTGTCTGCAACGGATAAACTGTTCTAAATACGCCCAGGTGATTCAGACATGCGGGGTATCCGATCTTTCGTAAATACCTGTTGCAGTCGAACGGTTAAAACGCGAAAACACATCTGATGCTGAAGGACAATTGTTCGATGATTGTATGTCGTCATTTTAAAAATGTGACGTTAGAGCTTTTTCAATCTTAAAGGGGTATTTTTTACTGTTTTAATGATGCATGCAACGTTATTAAGATGTTAACATCGTCAGTACCCAGGATCTAATTTTAAACCATCGAGCATGATTTGTAATGATGAAAAGGTATAGTTATCACCAAGGTCATGGTACTTTCCGGTAAACGTTTTTAGAATAAAGGACGATACGTTCTTTAACAAACCACTTTTTCCTCAGCTTTCTGCTCAGACACTAGTGACATGTTATGGGGGTCAAGTTGGTTACCTATTCCCTATTCCCTATTCGTTACCTATTCGTTACCTATTCCCTATTCGGTGCCTATTCGTTACCTATTCCCTATTCCCTATTCGTTGCCTATTCGTTACCAATTCCCTATTACCTATTCGTTACCTATTCCCTATTCCCTATTCGTTACCTATTCGTTACTTATTTGAATTTTAATATCCTTCCCCCTGTTTAATTATGGCACGGAAAAGTTTAATATGGCTGCCATGGAAACGGCACAATTGTGAAAAAATCTGTTTTTGGTTTTTGGTGAACTGTTTGGATATGCTTCAACTCAGAATCATCATATTTTAAAACAATGTAGGTGCCCACTATATACAGGTGTTGGATGACTTTGGCGATCATTGGAACTATGTTGCCATAGAAACTACACCAAAATTCTCAAAAATTCTCAAAATGCTCAAAACTTCATGAAACTTCACAGTAATGATGAGCAACAATGGTAGATGTGGCATTTGGAGTTGGAATTTCCAAAATAGGTCTTGTTACCATGGAAACAATGCAAAAAGGTCAAACATTTCAAAAATAAGAATTTTGAGTAAACTGGATGAAACTTTACAGGAATGGTAACTGGCATAGGCAGAGTTGGATTTTGAAGTTAGAATTTTCAAAATGGCCGCCGTAACCATGAAAACAGCAAAAATATCAAACATTTTAAAATGTTCAAACTTAATGAAACTTTGCAAAAATGTTACTAGACATCTGTAGATGCTCTCTTTGACTTTGGAATTGTCAAAATGGCTGCCGCTCACCTGGTAATAGGGGGAAGGGTGCCATCCGTTATTGCTAGCAATTATAAATCTAGTTGTTAATACTCTTACATATGGTAATAGTTCTTAATTTGTTGAGGTAAAATGATCTTTTTATGACCTATTTATATGTGTTTGTGCTCAACCAATCCTTTTACTTCATGTTCGATACGCATTTGTTCCTTACTTGTTTTTTTATACGTTCTACCTTTTAACTGCTTTATGTCCGTATGTTTGAAGATGGATCTTGGTTCGACGGGATGAAATCACCGTGTTAGCGCTTGCATAAAAAAGAAGATGTGGTATGATTGCCAATGAGACAACACTCCACATTAGACCAAAATGACACAGAAATTATCAACTATAGTTTACTGTACGGCCTTCAACAATGAGCATAGCCCAAACCGTGTAGTCACCTTTAAGATGCCCAGGCATGACAACCTCATACAATTCAAACAACAAAATTGACCGCCGTATTTCATATACAAAAAAATAAAAGGAAATATGTAACACAAAAACAAACAATAACTACTTAATTTCAGGCTCTTGTGCAGGGACAGGCACATACTAACATAATGTGGTGGAGTTAAACATGTAAGCAGGGTGTACATCGTTTCGGAGCATGCTATTACCTTGTTTAATTCGTTGGATCACTCACTTATAATTCGCTTATAATACGAGTATCTTACGTTGCACCTTTTAAAACATCATTTTCAATTGTTTTGTTGTCTCTGGTGGAATATTTGGGCTCTAAGAGGTGATATAAGTGCATTTGTATCCGTTCCAGCGCTCGGAAAATACCCTGTTACCTATTCGTTACTTATTCGCTTTTAAAAAGTTTGTTGTACGTTGCACCTTTTAGAAAAGAATTTTCAATTAAGTTCATATCTCTGGTGGTAATAATGTGTTCTTATAGATGAAATACCCCTATTAGCACATATGTACTCGTTCCAGCGCTCGGATAATACCCTGTTTTTTATTCGTTCCTTATTTGCTTTTAATGCACGAGGTAAACGTTGCACCTTAACATAAATTGTTTTTTAATTCTGTTCATGTCTCTGGTGGTAACAATGTGTTCTTAGAGATGAGATGACCCTTTTAGAACGCATGGACCCGTTCCAGCGCTCGGTTAATATTCTGTTACCTATTCGTTACCTATTCACTTATAATACGTTTGTTGTACGTTGCACCTTTAAGAAAAGGATTTTTAATTGTCTCCATGTCTCTTGTGGTAACAATGTGTCTAGAGATGAAATTACCCTATTAGCGCGCATGTACCCGTTCCAGCGCTCAGTAAATACCCTGTTACCTATTCGTTACCTATTCACTTATAATACGTTTATTGTACGTTGCGCCTTTTAGAAAAGGATTTTCAATTGTGTCCGTGTCTCTGGTAGTAACAATGTGTTCTTAGAGATGACATGACCCTTTTAGCGCGCATGTACCCGTTCAAGCGTTCGGTTAATACCCTGTTACCTATTCGTTACCTATTCGTTACTTATTCGCTTTTAATACGTTTGTTGTACGTTGCACCTTTTAAAAAAGGATTTTCAATTGTGCCCATGTCTCTGGTGGTAACAATGTGTTCTTAGAGATGAAATGACCTATTAGAGCGCATGTACCCGTTCCAGCGCTTGGTAAATAAATATAACCTGTTACCTATTCGTTACTTATTCGCTTTAATGCGCGGGGTAAACGGTGCACCTTCAAATACATCTTTTTATAATTGTGTTCATGTCTCCCTAATGGTAACAATGTGTTCTTAGAGATGAAATGACCCTATAAGAGCGCATGAACCCGTTCCAGCGCTCGGTTAATACCTTGTTACCTATTCGTTACCTATTCGTTACCTATTCACTTCTAATACGTTCGCTGTCATTGCACCTTTTAGAAAAGGATTTGTAATTGTCTCCATGTCTATTGTGGTAAAAATGTGTTCTTAGAGATGAAATTACCCTATTAGCGCGCATGTAACCGTTCCAGCGCTCAGTAAATACCCTGTTACATATTCGTTACCTCTTCGTTACCTATTCACTTATAATACGTTTATTGTACGTTGCACCTTTTAGAAAAGGATTTTCAATTGTGTCCGGGTCCCTAGTGGTAACAATGTGTTTTTAGAGATGAAATGACCCTATTAGCGCGTATGTACCCGTTCAAGCGCTTGGTTAATACCCTGTTACATATTCGTTACTTATTCGCTTTTAATACGTTTTTTTGTACGTTTCATCTTTTAGAAGATAATTTTCAATTTAGTTCATATCTCTGGTGTTAGCAATGTTTTCTAAGAGATGAAATTACCCTATTAGCGCGCATGTACCCGTTCCAGCGCTCGGATAATACCCTGTTACTTATTCGTTCCTTATTTGCTTTTAATGCACAAGGTATACGTTGCACCTTGAAATGAATCGTTTTTTAATTGTGTTCATGTCTCTGGTGGTAACAATGTGTTCTTAGAGATGAAATGACCCTATAAGAGCGCATAAACCCGTTCCAGTGCTCGGTTATTACCCTTTTACCTATTCGTTACCTATTCACTACCTATTCGTAACCTATTCACTTATAATACGTTTGTTGTACGTTGCACCTTTTAGAAAAGGATTTTTAATTGTCTACATGTCTCTTGTGGTAACAATGTGTTCTTAGAGATGAAATTACCCTATTAGCGCGCATGTACCCGTTCCAGCGCTCAGTAAATACCCTGTTACCTATTCACTTATAATACGTTTGTTGTACGTTGCACCTTTTAGAAAAGGATTTTCAATTGTGCCCATAAGTCTGGTGGTAACAATGTATTCTTAGAGATGAAATTACCCTATTAGCGCGCATGTACCCGTTCCAGCGCTCAGTAAATACCCTGCTACCTATTCGATACCTATTCATTTATATTGAACATTGCACCTTTTAGAAAAGGATTTTCAATTGTGCCCATAAGTCTGGTGGTAACAATGTATTCTTAGAGATGAAATTACCCTATTAGCGCGCATGTACCCGTTCAAGCGCTCGGTTAATACCCTGTTATCTATTCGTTACCTATTCGTTACTTATTCGCTTTTGATACGTTTGTTGTACGTTGCATCTTTTAGAAAAGAATTTTCAATTAAGTTCATATCTCTGGTGGAAATAATGTATTCTTTATAGATGAAATACCCCTATTGGCGCATATGTTGTCGTTTCAGCGCTCGGATTATACCCTGTTACTTATTCGTGCCTTATTTGCTTTTAATGCACGAGGTATACATTGCACCTTGAAATAAATCGTTTTTTAATTGTGTTCATGTCTCTGGTGGTAACTATGTGTTGTTAGAGATAAGATGACCCTATTAGAGCCCATGTACCCGTTCCAGCGCTCGGTTAATACCCTGTTACCTATTCGTTACCTATTCGTTACTTATTCGCTTTTAATACGTTTGTTGTACGTTGCACCTTTTAAAAAAGGATTTTCAATTGTGCCCATGTCTCTGGTGGTAACAATGTGTTCTTAGAGATGAAATGACCTATTAGAGCGCATGTACGCGTTCCAGCGCTCAGTAAATACCCTGCTACCTATTCGATACCTATTCATTTATATTGAACATTGCACCTTTTAGAAAAGGATTTTCAATTGTGTCCGTGTCTCTGGTGGTAACAATATGTTCTTAGAGATGAAATGACCCTATTAACGCGCATGTACCCGTTCAAGCGCTCGGTTAATACCCTGTTATCTATTCGTTACCTATTCGTTACTTATTCGCTTTTAATACGTTTGTTGTACGTTGCATCTTTTAGAAAAGAATTTTCAATTAAGTTCATATCTCTGGTTGAAATAATGTGTTCTTATAGATGAAATACCCCTATTAGCGCATATGTTCTCGTTCCAGCGCTCGAATAAAACACTGTTACTTATTCGTTCCTTATTTGCTTTTAATGCACGAGGTATACGTTGCACCTTGAAATAAATCGTTTTTTAATTGTGTTCATGTCTCTGGCGGTAACAATGTGTTTTTAGAGATGAAATGACCATATATTAGAGCCCATGTACCCGTTCCAGCGCTCGGTTAATAACCTGTTACCTATTCGTTACCTATTCACTTATAACACGTCTGTTGTACGTTGCACATTTTAGAACAGGATTTTTAATTGTCTCCATGTTTTTGTGGTAACAATGTGTTCTTAGAGATGAAATTATCATATTAGCGCGCATGTACCCGTTTCAGCGCTCAGTAAATACCCTATTACCTATTCGTTACCTATTCGTTACTTATTTGCTTTTAATACGTTTGTTGTACGTTGCACCTTTTAGAAAAGATTTTTCAATTAAGTTCATATCTCTAGTGGTAATAATGTGTTCTTATGGATGAAATACCCCTATTAGCGCGTATGTACCCGTTCCAGCGCTCAGTTAATATCCTGCTTCTTATTTGTTCCTTATTTGCTTTTTATGCACGAGGTATACGTTTCACCTTGAAATAAATCGTTTCTTTTAATTGTGTTCATGTCTCTGGTGGTAACAATGTGTTCTTAGAGATGAAATGACCCTATTAGAGGGCATGAACCCGTTCCAGCGTTCGCTTAATACCATGTTACCTATTCGCTACCTATTCGTTACCTATTCACTTATAATACGTTTGTTGTACGTTGCACCTTTTAGAAAAGGATTTTTAATTGTCTGCATGTCTCTTGTGGTAACAATGTGTTCTTAGACATGAAATTACCCTTTTAGCGCGCATTTACCCGTTCCAGCGCTAATTAAATACCCTGTTACCTATTCGTTACCTATTCGTTACCTATTCACTTATAACACGTTTGTTGTACGTTGCACCTTTTAGAAAAGGATTTTCAATTGTGTCCGTGTCTCTGGTGGTAAAGATATGTTCTTAGAGATGAAAATACCCTATTGGCGCGCATGTACCCGTCCCAGCGCTCGTTAAATACCCTGTTACCTATTCGTTACCTATTCGTTACTTATTCACTTATAATACGTTTGTTGTACGTTGCACCTTTTAGAAAAGGATTTTTAATTGTGTCCGTGTCTCATGTTGTAACAATGTGTTCTTAGAGATGAAATGACCATATAAGTGCGCATGTACCCGTTCCAGCGCTCGGTAAATAACCTGTTACCTATTCGTTACCTCTTCGTTACCCATTCACTTTTTATATGTTTGTGGTACGTTGCACCTTTTAGCAGGATATTAACTGTGCGCTGGAACGGGTACATGCGCGCTAATAGGGGTATTTCATCTATAAGAACACATTATTACCACCAGAGATATGAATTTAATTAAAAATCCTTCTAAAAGGTGCAACGTACAACAAACGTATTATAATTGAAAAGGTAACGAATAGGTAACGAATAGGTAACATGGTATTAATGGAGCGCTGGGACGGGTACATGCGCGCCAATAGGGTATTTTTTCTCTAAGAACACATTGTTACCACAAGAGACATGGAGACAATTAAAAATCCTTTTTTAAAAGGTGCAACGTACAACAAACGTATGATAAGTGAATAGGTAACAGCGTATTAACCGAGCGCTGGAACGGGTACATGCACGCTAATAGGGTCATTTCATATATAAGAACATATTGTTACCACCAGAGACATGAAAACAATTAAAAAAACGATTTTTTTTAAGGTGCAACGTATACCCCTGTGCATTAAAAGCGAATAAGGAACGAATAAGTAACAGGGTATTATTCGAGCGCTGGAACGACAACATATGCGCCAATAGAGGTATTTCATCTATAAGAACACAGTATTTCCACCAGAAAAATGAACTTAATTGAAAAATCTTTTCTTTAAGATGCAACGTACAACAAACGTATTAAAAGCGAATAAGTAACGAATAGGTAACGAATAGGTAACATGGTATTAACCGAGCGCTTGAACGGGTGCATGCGCGCTAATAAGGTCATTTCATCTCTAAGAACACATTGTTACCACAACAGACACGGACACAATTAAACATCCTTTTCTTAAAGGTGCAACGTACAACAAACGTATTCTAAGTGAATAGGTAACGAATAGGTAACGAATAGGTAACAGGGTATTAACCGAGCGCTGGAACGGGTACATGCGCTCTAAAAGGGTCATTTCATCTCTAAGAACACATTGTTACCACCAGAGACATGAACACAATTAAAAAACGATTTATTTCAAGGTGCAACGTATACCTCGTGCATTAAAAGCAAATAAGGAACGAAAAAGTAACAGGGTATTATCCGAGCGCTGGAACGATTACATATTCGCTAATAGGGGTATTTCATCTATAAGAACACATTATTTCCACCAGAAATATGAACTTAATTGAATTTTTTTTTCTAAAAGATGCAACTCACAACAAACGTATTAAAAGCGAATAGGTAACGAATATGGAACAGGGTTTTAACCGAGCGCTTGAACGGGTACATGCGCGCTAGCAGGGTCATTTCATCTCTAAGAACACTTTGTTATTACCAAAGACACGGACACAATTGAAAATCCTTTCTAAAGGGTGCAGCGTACAACAAACGTATTATAAGTGAATAGGTAACGAATAGGTAACAGGGTATTTAGTGAGCACTGGTACAAGTATATGCGCGTTAATAGGGTAATTTCATTTCTAAGAACACATTGTTACCAAAAGAGACATGGAGACGATTAAAAATCCTTTTCTAAAAGGTGCAACGTACAAAAAACGTATTATAAGTGAATAGGTAACGAATAGGTAACGAATAGGTAACAGGGTATTAACCGATTGCTGGAACGGGTTCGTGCGCTCCAATAAGGTCATTTCATCTATAAGAACACATTGTTACCACCAAAGACATGAACACAATTAAAAAACGATTTAATTCAAGGTGCAACGTATACCTCGTGCATTAAAAGCAAATAAGACACGAATAAGTAGCAGGGTATTAACTGAGCGATGGAACGGGTACAGACGCGCTAATAGGGGTATTTCATCTATAAGAACACATTATTTCCACCAGAGATCTGAACTTAATTGAAAATTCTTTTCTAAAATATGCAACGTACAACAAACGTATTAAAAGCGATTAAGTAAAGAATAGGTAACGAATAGGTAACAGGGTATTTACCAAGCGCTGGAACGGGTACATGCGCGCTAATAGGGTCATTTCATCTCTAAGAACACATTGTTACCACAAGAGACACGGACACAATTAAACATCCTTTTCTAAAAGGTGCAACGTACAACAAACGTTTTATAAGTGAATAGGTTACGAATAGGTAACGAATAGATAACAAGGTATTAACCGAGCGCTGGAACGGGTACATGCGCTCTAAAAGGGTCATTTCATCTCTAAGAACACATTGTCACCACCAGAGACATGAACACAATTAAAAAACGATTTATTTCAAGGCGCAACGTATACCTCGTGCATTAAAAGCAAATAAGGAACGAATAAGTAACAGGGTATTATCCGAGCGTTGGAACGAGTACATATGCGCTAATAGGGGTATTTCATCTATAAGAACACATTATTTCCACCAGAGATATGAACTTAATTGAATATTTTTTTCTAAAAGATGCATCGTACAACAAACGTATCAAAAGCGAATAGGTAACGAATAGGTTACAGGGTATTAATCGAGCGCTGGAACGGGTACATGCGCGCTAATAGGGTAATTTCACCTCTAAGAATACATTGTAACCACCAGACTTATGGGCACAATTGAAAATCCTTTTCTAAAAGGTGCAACGTACAACAAACGTATTATAAGTGAATAGGTAACAAGGTATTTCCTGAGCGATGGAACGGGTACAGGCACGCTAATAGGGTAATTTCATTTCTAAGAACACATTGTTACCACAAGAGACATGGAGACAATTAAAAATCCTTTTCTGAAAGGTGCAACGTACAACAAACGTATTATAAGTGAATAGGTAACGAATAGGTAACGGGTATAAACCGAGCGCTGGAACGGGTTCATGCGCTCTAATAAGGTCATTTCATCTCTAAGAACACATTGTTACCACCAGAGACATGAACACAATTAAAAAACGATTTATTTCAAGGTGCAACTTATACCTCGTGCATTAAAACTAATTAAGGAACGAATAAGTAACAGGGTATTATCCGAGCGTTGGAACGAGTACATATGCGCTAATAGGGGTATTTCATCTATAAGAACACATTATTTCCACCAGAGATATGAACTTAATTGAATATTTTTTTTCTTAAAGATGCATCGTACAACAAACGTATCAATAGCAAATAGGTAACGAATAGGTCATATGGTATTAATCGAGCGCTGGAACGGGTACTTGCGCGCTAATAGGGTAATTTCATCTCTAAGAATACATTGTAACCACCAGACTTATGGGCACAATTGAAAATCCTTTTCTAAAAGGTGCAACGTACAACAAACGTATTATACGTGAATAGGTAACAAGGTATTTCCTGAGCGATGGAACGGGTACATGCACGCTACTAGGGTAATTTCATTTCTAAGAACACATTGTTACCACAAGAGACATGGAGACAATTAAAATCCTTTTCTGAAAGGTGCAACGTACAACAAACGTATTATAAGTGAAAAGGTAACGAATAGGTAACGAATAGGTAACAGGGTATAAACCAAGCGCTGGAACGGGTTTATGCGCTCTAATAAGGTTATTTCATCTCTAAGAACACATTGTTACCACCAGAGACATGAACACAATTGAAAATCCTTTTCTAAAAGGTGCAACGTACAACAAACGTATTATAAGTGAATAGGTAACGAATAGGTAACGAATAGTTAACAGGGTATTTACCAAGCGCTGGAACGAGTACATGCGCGCTAATAGGGTAATTTCATCTCTTAGAACACATTGTTACCACAAGAAACATGGAGACAATTAAAAATCCTTTTCTAAAAGGTGCAACATACAACAAACGTATTATAAGTGAATAGGTAACGAATAGGTAACAGGGTATTAACCGAGCGCTTGAACGGGTACATGTGCTCTAAAAGGATCATTTTATCTCTAAGAACACATTGTACCACCAGAGACATGAACACAATTCAAAAACGATTTATTTCAAGGTGCAACGTATACCTCGTGCATTAAAAGCAAATAAGGAACGAATAAGTAACAGGGTTTTATCCGAGCGCTGGAACGAGTACATATGCGCTAATAGGGGAATTACATCTATAAGAACACATTATTACCACCAGAGATCGAACTTAATTGAAAATTCTTTTCTAAAAGGTGCAACGTACAACAAACTTTGTAAAAGCGAATAAGTAACGAATATTTAACAGGGTATTATCCGAGCGCTTGAACGGATACAAATGCACTTATAGAGTTATATCACCTGTAAGAGCCCAAATCTTCCACCAGAGACAACAAAACAATTGAAAATGATGTTTTAAAAGGTGCAACGTAAGATACTCGTATTATAAGCGAATTATAAGCGAGTGATGGACCGAATTAAACAAGGTAATAGCATGCATGGTCCGAAACGATGTACACCCTGCTTACATGTTTAACTCCACCACATTATTTTAGTATGTGCCTGTCCCTAGACAAGAGCCTGAAATTAAGTAGTTATCGTTTGTTTTTGTGTTACATATTTCCGTTTATTTTTTTGTATATGAAATACGGCCGTCAGTTTTGTTGTTTGAATTGTATGAGGTTGTCATGTCTGGGCCTTTTATAGGTGACTACACGGTTTGGGCTATGCTCATTGTTGAAGGTCGTACAGTGAACTATAGTTGAAAATTTCTGTGTTATTTTGGTCTAATGTGGAGTGTTGTCTCATTGGCAATCATACCACATCTTCTTTTGTATGCAAGCGCTAACACGGTGATTTCATCCCGTCGAACCAAGATCCATCTCCAAACATACGGATATAAAGCAGTTAAAAGGTAGAACGTATAAAAAACAAGTAAGGAACAAATGCGTATCGAACATGAAGTAAAAGGATCGGTTGAGCACGAACACATATAAAAAGTTCATAAAAAGATCATTTTACCTCTTCCAGTTTACTCAAAATTCTTATTTTTGAAATTTTTGACCTTTTTGCATTGTTTCCATGGTAACAAGACCTATTTTGGAAATTCCAACTCCAAATGCCACATCTACCATTGTTGCTCATCATTACTGTGAAGTTTCATGAAGTTTTGAGCATTTTGAGAATTTTGAAAATTTTGGTGTAGTTTCCATGGCAACATAGTTCCAATGATCGCCAAAGTCATCCAACACCTGTATATAGTGGGCTTCTACATTGTTTTAAAATATGATGATTCTGAGTTGAAGCATATCCAAACAGTTCACCAAAAACAGATTTTTTCACAATTTTGCCGTTTCCATGGCAGCCATATTAAACTTTTCCGTGCCATAATTAAAAAGGGGGAAGGATATTAAAATAAAATTCAAATAAGTAACGAATAGGTAACGAATAGGGAATAGGGAATAGGTAACGAATAGGGAATAGGGAATAGGTAACGAATAGGGAATAGGGAATAGGTAACGAATAGGCAACGAATAGGGAATAGGGAATAGGTAACGAATAGGCAACGAATAGGGAATAGGGAATAGGTAACGAAAAGGTAACGAATAGGGAATAGGGAATAGGTAACGAATAGGCACCGAATAGGGAATAGGGAATAGGTAACGAATAGGTAACGAATAGGGAATAGGGAATAGGTAACGAATAGGGAATAGGGAATAGGTAACCAACTTGACGCCCATTGACATGTTGATGTTTAATATTGAAAATTAAACAAACAACACACTCAGGCCCTATGAATCACTCAAATTAGTTTTGTCATTTTACATTCATCAATTGCGTTCATAAAAAAATGTAAGACGTATACAGGGATTTATAGATAAGGAACGATGATGCATATAAAAAGTCTTCTCAGTTCAAATTGGAAATCTCAGTCTACGTTTTCACATATGGTATACATCAGTAAAATGTCATACATCTAAGGCGTCTTCATTGCTGTACCGAATGTTTGTATAAATATGAAGCTACGTAGGACAAATATATGACACATACACTGTGTGCCCTCCCCTTATTTTCAGAGCAATTTTGCCGCTAAAATCAAAAATACTTATAAAGCCTTACAAGTACAAAGTCCAAGTTTGGTAAAAATCCAGGGTAGTTTATGAATCTTATAAATGTTTAAAAAACTCTAACTAATTAACAATATTTTAAAATAAAACATGGAATAAAGAACCAATAAAAAGTCTAGGAGTTTATTTTGGAACAGTTCAAGCTGAATGTGATAAACTGAATACTGACAAGAGAAAACAGAAATGTGACAAATTAATAAGTATTTGGAAAAAGAAGTCTTACAATGATAGGCAAAATAACAGTTGTAAAATCTCTTCCGCTTCAGTCACAAACCTACCACATGAATTCATTCAACAGTTTAAAACTCTTATCGTCAATTTTATATGGGATGGTAATCAAGAAAAAGTCAAACGAACCACACTAAACAAAGATACTACTGATGGAGGGCTTAAGATGACGGATATAAACAATTATATAACTGGGGAAACAATCTGATAAAATTTCAACGAAAGTATTAAGCATTTATAAAATGGATAAAAGAAGGTATTATATATGTTAACGATATAATTGATCAAAATGGTAATATCTCTCAAGAAATAATAGCTTATAAAATATCCTTAAAATCCAATTTAATGATTGAAATTTCAAAACTTAAATATACTATACCAAATGAATGGCTCAAGGTACTTAAATCAGAAAAATCAATATAATCAAAAGTAAAAAATAAACCTAACCTTTGCATTAATACAAAAGAAAAAAAAAGATAATAAGTTTACAAGTAATGGAAACAAACAGATATACACACACACATTATTAGCGGAAATGAAGACACGCCTTCAGGTTTATTTAAATGGAAACGTGTACTTAATTTAGATTCTTTAATCCAAATTAGATCAATGCTAAACTTTGTATTTACTTATTTAAAAGATAACAGATTAAAAATATTTAAGTGCAAATAGTTGCAACATATCCTTCCTTGTAAACAATTGCTTTTTCAATGGACGATAAAAGAAGACAGTAAATGTGACTTATGTAATGTAACAGAAGAATATATTTTTTTTTCTAGAATGTCAATACATTGTACATTAAAACTTTTTGGGAAAAGATCAAAATACTATTAAATAAGGTTAAAATTGGTCATCATAACCTAAACTATAGAAATCTCATAATAGGATATAAAATCTGTGATACCAATTATTATGATATAAATCTTTTGGTGACACTCATTACATTTTCTATTCACAAGTGCACCCACAGTTTAAATTATAAAACTACAAATTTTGATAGATATGCCATGTTCAAAAAAGATTGTTTGAACTACTTAAATATTTCGACACTTTCAGGTGGTAAACATGGTAAAATTTTGAAAGACGTAGGCTTGTACATATAATTTTTATTCTTGTATATATTTTATATGCTATATTTATTCAGCAATACATGTGTCTCAACATTATTTAATCTTAAAACCACGTGCTGTGGACTTTGTCATGATCATGACCCGTGATAACAGATTAAACTCAAACTATCCTTGAAGCATCCTTCAATTAATATATCATATGTTCATAAATAAATGAATTAATATAATGTACTTCAATTCGGAACCAAGTATGTTCACCTACATAACACCTACACTATTAATATAATACAAACTGCTTCGCCTGTTAACTTGCTTCCATCGTGTGATCCTTGATGAATAGGCCAACTAGCATATATACAGAAAAAGGTTAACTAGACGAAAAACAAATTGAATTTTTAAGTATAATACGGAAAACAAATTCTTCTGAATACTAGATTTTGATCATAGACAAGCTTCTGTTCATGTTTGGTACAAAGCCAGAATAGTTTAAGGAAGTTGATAAAAATTTAAAAACTTTAACCACAGAGTGAACATTTGTGGACGCCGCCGCCGACGACGGAATGAAGGACCACTATGTCTGGCTTTTCGTCAAAATTCTTATTGATTTATATAATTGATTCACCTTTCAAAATTGCTGTCACTGATGCAAAGGGGCCATATAAAGACTGCAAGTACTGTCCGTTTACTTTAATTGATTCTTTTAGCAATCGTTTCACTATATCTAAATTGTTTAAATTTTACATGATATAAGCAGTTGTGTACTGCTACTCTTTGCCTTCGATTTACAGTTGCCTTGATTTTTCGAAGCCTGACAAGTCTTCTTTGTTGCTGGTTGCTCTTACAAGCTATAACAAGAAGTATTCCTCCTCGATTCAAATTACATTTATCCAGGAATCGATGTGAAAAGAAATTCAAAGTTTTTTCAAAGGCCTCGTTTAAATGTTGAATAAATACATAAACTAGCTGAAATTTATCTATAGCCGTTTTTTGACTCTTTGATTCACTGTCAATAGAGCATGTTTAATTTTCATTTTCCCATGCTAGTTGCAAAGTTTATTTTTTCTAGTAATAAGGTTAATCTTTCCTATTCACTTTTGCAACATGTTCTAGAAGCACGTTAACTGTAGATAAATGACAATTTTTTGAGGCAGCTTCCAGTGGGGTTTAACCGTCATTATTTTTTATATCCATTGAAGATTTGTCGTACAATAGAAGTGTCTTTACGACTTCACAACGACCATCTATGCGTTATAGCGCAAATATCTTGATTTCAATTATTTATTAAGTTGTGTATACATGTCCGTCTGTCATTTATTTCGGGTGTGATTTACCAGTAGATAAAAAAGAAACATACATACAAAGTCAACTCATTATAATAAATATGCATAGGAAAAATGGAATACTTGAAGTGCAATTATAAATAAATTAAGATTGATTTGTGCATCAGAAAAGTACTAGTATATAATTTAACAAGAAAATAGATATAGTTTAGTATATAGTCATATTTAAATTGAAAGATCAAAAATAATATTATATAATTGTGAAACCTCCAAGTCAAAAAGACAAAATGATCTTTCTGATTAAAAATGAGTTATTAATAAGAAAACATTTTTTTTAAATCTCAGAATATGATCAGGATTCTTTGATAGAAAGTCATTGAATTTTGTTATGCTGGCATAACCCCTATAACATCATGAACAGCTTGAGATAGACAACACACTATAATTCAAAAAATGTCCAAAACTCTCGAGGACAAACAAATGTTTGTTTAAAAAATAACATATCAACATGATCAATGCGTATGGTGCAGGTGGGTGATATCATACAGAGCAAACTAAGACATGACAAATGGTCGGTTCGTTTTGGAAACTACCAAACTGATATTTTGAGGAAATCCATGTAGATGCATTGAAATGACAAAATCCTTCTTTTAAAACGAGGAGAGCACTGACCACAACGTTGTATATCACTCTTGATGTAGAATATTTTTTTAGAAAGTATATTAACAGAAGGACAGACATACGTTACCACTTTAAACTTTAAGTTATGAAAGCATATGAAACAAAAGATGTTAATTTTTTTTTCATGAAAGATCAAAGGTTTCGACATTTTTATACACTACCTGATTATAAACATTAATTTCAACTGAACCAGGAAAAGATGATCTTGGATAGATTTGTCATTTTGTTTTATGTCCTTTTGGTCATAAAGCTCTGACGTCAAATGTTTTAACTCTTTACATCCGTGGTCTTCGAATATTTGACTTTGGAAATTCCTGCCAAAGGTTCAGCCATAAAAGCTTATCGGAAGTTCGGAATTTGTAGAGCGTTGTTTACATTCTGTTAACAGTTTTACTTTATTAATTAATTTAACAAATTCATTGAACAAAGATTTTTTATGAAAGCATGTTCTATGCATATGGTGATATAAAAGTCATATCTTTCTCTCTTTCTCTCTCTCTCTCTCTCTCTCTCTCTCTCTCTCTCTCTCTCTCTCTCTCTCTCTCATACAATTTTCAATTTCTAGTTCTCATTTGCTTAGTACTGATTAAGCATTTCTAGTATTGCATCGGCCTCCTTTCTTTGTACTTGCTGTACTACGTCGCATGGAGTCTTTCCAGTTTTATTTTGTTTGTGTATATCGGCTTTTTTATCCGTTAGTAGTTGTACCATTTGTTTGTTTCCTTTTAAACATGCAACATGAAGTGGAGAATTCCCTTCTTCATCGCATATATTTACATCTGCATGATAACCTAATAAAAATTCAACAATGCCAACACACTCTTTCACGCACGCAATGTATAATGGAGACTCCTTTTTAGTATTAACAGCATTAATATCTGCATTATGTTCTAATAAAAATCTAACAATTCTTTCGTGTTTTTCTCTACACGCAATATGTAGTGGAGTAGAAAAAGATATATCACAAGAGTTGATATTTGCACCCTTAATATGCAATCCTTCACATATTTCCAAATATCCTTTACTACAACTTATATAAAACGGCGTCGATCCTTGCTTAGTAAGTAAGTTAATATCAGCATTTTTGTCTAATAAAAGTTCAACAATTTTAATATTACCATTTAAACATGCCGTGTGCAATGGCGAAAAACCATTTGTAGACTGTACATTCACCTTAGGGGAATAATCAAGCAAAACTCCTACTATATTCTCATTTCCAAGTTTGCATGCTACATGAAGAGGCGATATTCCCTTTACGTCTGTTTTGTTTACATTTGCTTTATTTTCTAAAAGCATACGCACTACATTTTGTTGATTGTTTTTGCAAGAGGTAAACAGAGGTGTTCTGCCATTTTTATCGCAATCATTTATAATACTTTTATCATGTTTAAGAAGAAGTTCAGCAATTTCTAGATGTCCTTTTGCACTTGCAATATGGATCGCCTTTAATCCATTTATATCTTTATGTTTGACGTCCGCATTCTTAGTCAGGAGGAACTTTGCTGCATTGTAACTCCCAGTATCACAAGCTCTCTGCAACGCTGTTCTTTTCACCTTCTCATCCTTTCTATTTACTCTTGCATCGTATTTAAGAAGAATTTTCAATGTAGGTACATCGTCATTAATACAGGCGACATCAAAAGGCGTTAAATCTTCAATGTTTGCAACATCTAGAGAAGAACGGTCAATCGCAAGAAGTGTTTTTATGACTTTGTCATGACAGCCTAAACAAGCCAAAAACAATGGCGTTCTTTTGGTTTTATCCGCAACATTTATCTGGTCCTTTTTTATTTGAACAAGTGTAATTATCAAATCGTCATATCCTTTTTCAGATACAACATGGAGAGGTGTAGAATTATTGTCATCGCATGTTAAATCTTCAGCTTTTAAACGTTTGATAAATGTAAGCAGTTTTAATCTAAATCGTGAATACGTCATCTGTATACCCGTAAACACGTAACTATGATTACCTATTCTTATATCCGACAATAGTCTTTCAAAATATAATTCTTCCTGTTCTGGTTTCACGATGATTACTAATTCGTCATGCTCCTCTTGTAAAGAAGCCAATTGCAGTCGACAGGCCAGAAATTTACTACTTCCATATTTAATTAAACAATGAATGATGCTACTTCCTACTATAAACGAAAGGTTTTGGAATAGCGTATCATGAATACAAGCAAATCCATCGTTCTTTTCCTTTACGTATGTCCCAATCAAGTGATTGAATGCTGCTAGGAGCGCTGTTGTTGATGGGAAGTACTTTAAACCACATTCATTACACATATCATTCAGCAACTCTTTTATTGTATTATTATCAAGGCTTAATAATTGCCTATCAATATTGTTATTTTGTACCACAAGCAAGGCTATAGCAAGAAAAGCTATATCCGATTTGTCTTTGATCGTAATAATTTCTTTTGTAAGAACTTGGTTAGGATTTACAAAAAACATAGCTGTATCATCATGTTCGGAGTAAATTGAACACAACAAAGGCAAGAAATCGTACATCATGATTGTATCTTCATTTAACTCTGGTATGTTATACCGTTTGCAAATGTGTCTTCTTTCATATATAGACAATTTCATATTATTTGACAACAAGTCGATATGTATAAGTGAAACATTAAATTTACGACTAAACCAAGAATTATAAATGTACGATCTGCACGTAAGTATAAGTTTCGTACTCAAACTGGCTGTAAATATTTGCTCAATAAAGGTGTCCTCTTGTTCCCATAGCTGAATGCTTGAGTCATCTACAGTATATTTGCCTACTGGATCATCAATCAAGAAAACTTGTTTGGTTGCAGGCAAAAGGTATTTTCTTATTTCCTCTGGTGATGAAACAGGCACTATTTTATAGTGTGCATTCTTTTCTAGCGTAAAAGCTGTGTTGTATGCTATGGCAGATTTTCCGGATCCGGGTGGACCTGATATTATAGTAAACCCTTGAGTTTTAACTTTTTCAAAAACTATTTCTGCCGCCTGAGTTACTTCAAAGTGTTCGTTCATTTTTCTCCATTTAGATACTTTAAAGTGCTCCCGCAAATCTACAATAGTAAATATGACAAGCATGATATAAGTGGAATAGCGTTTATGCACATATGACTGTTCATGTCGTGAAAGAAGAAAGATTCAAAATATACTTGATCTTAAGTGACAAACCATGACATGTTAAATTGCAGACTAGTAATTCAAGTAAAAAATACAAGCTTAATATGAATACATTGACTTTCCTAAACCTTAGATAATGTATGTTTCCTTAAGCAAGTAAAATTTATGATCTCGAGTCATCGAGCCTACCGAATAAGACTATTTACCGGGTTGATAATAATAAAATCAACACGAATGGTGCCACATGTGAAATAGGATCTTCTTAATCTTCCGGATCACTTGAGATCACCCCAAGTTTTTGGTTGGGTTCGTGTTGCTAAGTCAGGACTTTTCTATGTTGTTTCATGTGTACTTTTATCTATAATTGAAAATGAAATAGGGAATGGGCCAAAGAGACCACCACCCGACCATAGAACAGACACCAGCAGAAGGTCACCTATAGGTCTTCAATGCAGCAAGAAATTTCTGCATCCGGATACGTCCTTCAGCTAAACAAATATATATATAAATATTTCCATTGTATATGGTCAATCGAAAAAATTATTTTCTCCGGAGGAAGAAAGAAGACATTCTCAACCCGGGATTAAATGATAAATAATATTCGTATTTTAACGTTACATTTAAAGACTTTAAATGACATTAGTAGTCTCCCTTGTATTTGTTAACGTCATGCTATTGATAACGTCAATCAATTGTTTTATATACAAGTCACATTATACCTGAAGATCTGTGAAAGCAGTGAAAGTACTAGTAAAAGTGATGAATTGAAACCGTTATTATCTTTTAATAATTTTCTTATATATATATATATATATATATATATACAACTCGTCTAAACATCAACCCAACAATGTTAGATCTGTAAATTTGCTTTCGCAAATTTTTGGTTCTTCCCTCGCCGGGATTCGAACCCATGCTTCTGTGATATCGTGACACCAAATCGCCTGCACTGCAGCCGTCCCGCTAGACCACACGACCACCTGGGCTCTCACTAAAAGAGCTTTCGGTGGCCATATGTTACCTTTCCACGTCAGTTTAATCTAGCGGCGTACTACAGTACATGATATATAAGGCATGAAGATGTTATTGTTACAGATCAGCTAAATTATCTATAGTAAAGGATCCTACAAATTAATGTAAGATACAGTCACAGAAAATAATTATATTCATAAGTACGTCTGAGTCAGTGACAACCCTACAACAGATGTATCCATCGGATCGCCATCAATGATGGTGATACATGGCTGTGTACATAATGTATATACAACTCGTCTAAACATCAACCCAACAATGTTAGATCTGTAAATTTGCTTTCGCAAATTTTTGGTTCTTCCCTCGCCGGGATTCGAACCCATGCTTCTGTGATATCGTGACACCAAATCGCCTGCACTGCAGCCGTCCCGCTAGACCACACGACCACCTGGGCTCTCACTAAAATAGCTTTCGGTGGCCATATGTTACCTTTCCACGTCAGTTTAATCTAGCGGCGTACTACAGTACATGATATATAAGGCATGAAGATGTTATTGTTACAGATCAGCTAAATTATCTATAGTAAAGGATCCTACAAATTAATGTAAGATACAGTCACAGAAAATAATTATATTCATAAGTACGTCTGAGTCAGTGACAACCCTACAACAGATGTATCCATCAATGATGGTGATACATGGCTGTGTACATAATGTATATACAACTCGTCTAAACATCAACCCAACAATGTTAGATCTGTAAATTTGCTTTCGCAAATTTTTGGTTCTTTCCTCGCCGGGATTCGAACCCATGCTTCTGTGATATCGTGACACCAAATCGCCTGCACTGCAGCCGTCCCGCTAGACCACACGACCACCTGGGCTCTCACTAAAAGAGCTTTCGGTGGCCATATGTTACCTTTCCACGTCAGTTTAATCTAGCGGCGTACTACAGTACATGATATATAAGGCATGAAGATGTTATATTTACAGATCAGCTAAATTATCTATAGTAAAGGATCCTACAAATTAATGTAAGATACAGTCACAGAAAATAATTATATTCATAAGTACGTCTGAGTCAGTGACAACCCTACAACAGATGTATCCATCGGATCGCCATCAATGATGGTGATACATGGCTGTGTACATAATGTATATACAACTCGTCTAAACATCAACCCAACAATGTTAGATCTGTAAATTTGCTTTCGCAAATTTTTGGTTCTTCCCTCGCCGGGATTCGAACCCATGCTTCTGTGATATCGTGACACCAAATCGCCTGCACTGCAGCCGTCCCGCTAGACCACACGACCACCTGGGCTCTCACTAAAAGAGCTTTCGGTGGCCATATGTTACCTTTCCACGTCAGTTTAATCTAGCGGCGTACTACAGTACATGATATATAAGGCATGAAGATGTTATTGTTACAGATCAGCTAAATTATCTATAGTAAAGGATCCTACAAATTAATGTAAGATACAGTCACAGAAAATAATTATATTCATAAGTACGTCTGAGTCAGTGACAACCCTACAACAGATGTATCCATCGGATCGCCATCAATGATGGTGATACATGGCTGTGTACATAATGTATATACAACTCGTCTAAACATCAACCCAACAATGTTAGATCTGTAAATTTGCTTTCGCAAATTTTTGGTTCTTCCCTCGCCGGGATTCGAACCCATGCTTCTGTGATATCGTGACACCAAATCGCCTGCACTGCAGCCGTCCCGCTAGACCACACGACCACCTGGGCTCTCACTAAAAGAGCTTTCGGTGGCCATATGTTACCTTTCCACGTCAGTTTAATCTAGCGGCGTACTACAGTACATGATATATAAGGCATGAAGATGTTATTGTTACAGATCAGCTAAATTATCTATAGTAAAGGATCCTACAAATTAATGTAAGATACAGTCACAGAAAATAATTATATTCATAAGTACGTCTGAGTCAGTGACAACCCTACAACAGATGTATCCATCGGATCGCCATCAATGATGGTGATACATGGCTGTGTACATAATGTATATACAACTCGTCTAAACATCAACCCAACAATGTTAGATCTGTAAATTTGCTTTCGCAAATTTTTGGTTCTTCCCTCTCCGGGATTCGAACCCATGCTTCTGTGATATCGTGACACCAATATATATATATATATATATACTAGTTCATACTAAACTCCAAATTATACAAAAGAAACTCAAATTGAAAAGGATACAAGACTAACAACATGAACAAAGAACAAAGACTCCTGACTTAGGACAGGCAAAAGAATGCGGCGGGGTTAAACATGGTAATGAGATCTCAAACATCTCCTATACTTCTAGTCAATGTTGAAAAGCAAACGCACACCAATACACACATTAAAGTTCAGTTAAAGAGAAGTAAATATCTATCTTTATGTCTTTTTCATCTTTAATAATTGAGTTGTTATTTTCGATCTATGAGTTTGACTGTTCCTCTGGTATATTTCATCCCTCTTGCAACATTTATCATCTAAATCAAATCCCAACCATCCTTTAGTAGTAACACTGATAATACGTGGACACTCTTCACAGAGTAGGCAATAGTTATTTTTTGTTATTTCTGCATTTTTATCATTCTTTATCTGGATAGAAATAACTTGAAGATTTTATATTGATAAAAAAAATTCAGATGTTACATACCAGAAACATCCTGGGAAGTTGTGCATGAAGTTTCATTTTCATTCAAGCCGTCCCGTCCTTTATGTACCTGTTTTATGCCTGCAAATAAAACTGAAAATATACCCCCTTCTACCTTCTGAATGGTCTCTTAGTGAACAATCTATTTGAATCTGATGTTATGATTATCTGAATGATGTTGAACATAATGCAATGACACTTCAATTCATAACATTTGGATACATGTATTTGTAAGCGAGTTTCTTATTTAAAAAAGACGCTTAGTTAACGACTTTATGCACCCACCTAACACACTGCTGTGCTGTATTATATATCAAGCTAATAATCTGTACTTTCTGTTTTGCCCGGTCGTAAAAAAATCGTACGGTGCATTTTCTGTTAAATCAAGGTCAAATGTCATGAAAAAACATTCCAATTTTTGCGATTAACAAAAAGCCATTTTTCTTATTCTTGTACCATAAATTTTTTCAAAAGATCATATGAATTTTCTACAACAAGATACATTATTTCCAAATTAACCAAACATAAGAGGTAAAATGCGCAAAATTTCCCGAAAATTGAAATTCATCCCAAATCCAAAAAAAATGAAAAATTGTTCAAAAAGCAAAATATATCTTGGGGGAATGATATTTGTATGCTGAACAAAAAAGATAAATGTATATGTTTTAGGTCAAGGAATATTTGTTTTGTAATTTTAAGATGTAATTAATAATTATTGTTCATAAAACAGCCTTCTATTGATGTGTTTGCAGTTGCCCCAAAATCTGCCATCTGCAAAAAGCGATCATTTTGTCATTCTATGTAAAGATTGCACATCGCTAATTGTCAATATCAAGGATCAAAATGATTTTCCATAATAACAGAAGGGGTGTTCAAAGTTAGAAAAGAATATATACGAGCTAATTGAGGTAAAAATATGTTTTTTACGAAGTTAAACTTATTTACTTTTTGTAATTATGTTGAAATGCAAACATGACTGCGACTAAATCGTAGGCAACATTGAAATAAGTAACCTTGTATATGGGTGTATGAATTTTACACTGAAGAGTTTCTCAGCAGTGCATTAAATTATAAAGTTTTTATCAAGTTTGTATAGAAACACTTGGTTGTCGAAAGCAGGATGTAAACGAACTAAATATAATGCTGCTTCTTCTTATTCAGTTTCAAATCGTGGTAGACCTGTTAAATGTATTTAGAAGCTCAATATCTTTAATTATTTGAATAAAATATGCTTTAAGTTTTTCTAACATAACCTTTTAAATTAAAAATGCATGTCATTGTGTATGTAAAATACAATAATCAGTTGTGAAATAAAAAAATGAGAATGTTTAATACCCTTCATAACCTCATAAGAGGATTCGCTGTTTTAGGTAGTGATCATGGTGATCGTTTTAGTGCTGTCCTGTGTTTTGTGGACTGTTGTTTGTCTCTTGGAATTTTAGTTTATTTTGTTCATGGTTTTGATTAAGTTTATTTGATTCATGGTTTGAGAAATTGATTGTTCCTTAGGTATTATTTTACTTGAAAAACATTAACTTGCAGCAATGAAGAAGATTAACGCAATAAGTATCCGCGAACATAACTTAATGTTCTCACGGTGATATAATATATATATAAATATATAGAACCAAATCGTTATCATGATAGATTTAGCTACAATGATCTAAATTTTTAAAACTTTTACTACTTGAAGAGTGACGAAATATGTATATATAAAGGACATCAAACTCATTATTGAAAACGAACTAACAAAAAACAAAAAAACGACAAGCAACAGAATACAAAACACAACATATATAAAACTAAAGATTGAGTAACACAAGCCCCCAAACACTATTTGGGGTGATCTTAGGGGCTCCCAATGGGTAAAAGATCATGTTCAATTCTGACACCTGTCTTGTGGCTCATGTAATTCCTACGTCGGTGCCAAGCCTTATTCGGTAGGTGACATTCAAGGATGTGATGACAGTATGTTGGTTACGTCGATTGGAACTTATCAGTAGTCATCTGGTGAAACAGATATTTCATAATTGTCAACCAACTCGTACTGACGTCCATTAAATTTTCAAAGGGTGATTTCAACTTTGCATTTGAACTCTGGTTTGAGGCCATGTTCAAACGTCATTTTTCTTCAAATGTCCTGTACCAAGTCAGGTATATGGCAGTTGGTATTGAATAATCTGTTTCTTTGTATGTTGGCGTTTGTTTTTGTAGCAGTTCAGTGTTTCTGTTATTCCTTTGTGTTCCTCTTATAGTTGATGCCTTTTCCTCGGTTTTTGTTTGTGACCCGAATTTGTTTTAGTTACTATTAAATCGATTGATGACTATTGAAAAGCGGTATACTATAGATGCCTTTATCTAATATCTTCAGTGTGAGTAGTTACGCACTACCACGACAATCGTGAAGTAAATGCAACCTCTGGAATATTGTATCAACTTAGAGATATATACTCAATAAGAAGATGCCGCGAAGTGTTTAAATAGTTTGATTTATTTATTTTTGCGGGCAGTACGTTAACTGAGAATGCAAAGACAAATTTATGAAATACAAAACCCTACATTTATATGTCATATCATAAATATTTTTGACTTGTTATTGTTTTAGAGAAGTTGAGGCTTAATGAAATCGGTCTCCTCCTTTAGGAGTATAGATATGCAGGCGTTACTATAGTGTTGCTACATAGAAATGAAACGTTTAAAATTGAGTAGTAAGAAGTGTTTTATGTGTTGATTTGTGGTCTCATCTCTTTTGTTGTAACTTGTTCTCAACAAACACTCATCGTCGATTTCCATATACGTGATAGAGTGAACTGTTGGTAACTAATATCTGTTGAGGCTGTTGAGTTTTGTTTTTCAATTTCAATAGAGTTCTGCATTGTCACAAATTTGGCACTTTCAGTGAGAAAACATCATCTATATAGTGAAAGTGAAGTTTCAAGATAATGTTAGTTTCTTTTTAGTCGTCAAAAGTTGTTCTTACATGAAGTCATCCTAGTATGAAAAGCTGGTCATTCAAGTTATCCAGGAAGTCTAGTTGCAACTAGAATCGTTGTGTATTAATTGTTTTTTTCTTAAAAGTTATTCTTTTTTGATAAATTTATACATTTAAACAATCAACAATGCAATTTAAGCAATCAAAAAGTTTAATAATGTAATAACAGGTTTTTTAATTCTTCGAAATTTCAATTTTCATCAATTTATTTTGTATTTATTATTGTCAATTTATTGTATTGTTCACATTAAATAAATAAAAGGTCTTTTCATTACACCAATATTTAAAATGAAGCTACAAATCAAACAATTAGAAAAGTCGAAAGATTTTTATTTCAGTCTCGTAGTTACAATGCAGATTGTAATCTCTTAGTTTCGCCTCCCCCTTTATTTCAAGCAAAAGTATGATTTGCGCACATATTTTTTTGGTCCTAAATTTTACAGATTCTGAAGGATTTGTTCGTTAAATCATATATTGACCACATACAATGTTTAAATAGGAAGAAATGCTTGCTAACTGTTTCTTTCGCAGATGGTGGTATTTTGGGCAACTGTATGAGCTGTTATGTTTTGCTATTTTATTAGAAATAAGCATTATTTAAGAAAATTTATGATGTCAAACACTTCTTTGATAGTTATTACAGGGTTTTACTTAGTTTAAAACTATTAGCATTTGCATCAGAAGGAAAAATTTGGGTTTTCACACATTTTGTTAAATTTTACTCAAATTTATGGAAACATGTGCCTTCTAGCAAAAACACGCTTTAAATATAAAAAAATGCATTTGATTAATGACTGTTAATATCTCTGCTAATTTTTTAAATTGTTTGCATATGTGAATTTAGTATATGTAAGTCATATTATGCAATCGAGCTGAAATCTTAGAAAATATGCACTTATTAGTCCTTGACCGTTGCTCTTGATTTGACGGAAATTGCACCGTACGATTTTTTTACGACCGGGCAAAACAGATAGTACAGATGTGTAGCCCAACAATATTTTAATAATTATGATAGGATGGGTGTTTTATTGGCATTCATACCTCATCTTCTTGTATCTAAATCATATACTGACATGAACCTTTCAAACAGTATATCAGATATTTCTGTTGAGAACACGATTTGATTTAGATATGTTGAAACGTTTCTGAAAATCACTGTTAATGTAGAAACGTCTAGACACATGATGTTGATTATACATTGAGATAGATTTTAAATCGTAATATCAATATGCTTTCGATGTAGACGGATACATTATCTGGTGATTTGTGAGATAAATTTATTTAGTTAGAGAATTTAACGTTGTTTGTTGAGCTCTTATTTTTAAGTAATGCGATTCAATTTGTGAAGCTTTGATGTCTTGTTTAACCGTTGGTCATATTCGTTAACGGAATTTGATGATGTATTAGCATGCGGTAGGAGTAAAATACCAGTACGATATTTGGTGATTCACAAACATTTTTATAACTTATTATTTTAAATAACAGTAATATGACGGGTTTCACACATTGAGTATATAAAACTGCTAAGTCTTGCGATGCAATAAGATTGAATCCTATGTTTTGTATGGTTATAAAATTTAAAAATATCAATATTAAGATTTCGCTCAGTATACGGCCTTCGTCATTGAGCAAATACCATTCAACAAATTGAGCAAGAAAATGTATAATAATTTATATTGAAAACTAACGGGCTGATAAATATTTTTAACAGGACATACAAACAATTATGACATACATGCACAGCAACACATGATAACCACTGAAAAGCAGGTTTTTGACTTTGTACAGGCATACACAAACTGTGTCGGGGTTCAACATTTTTGACTCGGTAATTAAGACTTCTGAGATTAGAATTGTTTCAACAAACTTGTTCTAATAGCAAAGAAAGGCTAGACAGATCAATTCCTTCTGAACAAATTGTTCTTCTTTATAACCGTTTATCTTTGTTTTGAATTTCTTTTATTTATGAAATTAATGTTCCATTTTACATACAATGTAATGAGGGCACTTTAGAACTAAATTTCAAGCAGAATAAGAAACCAATTTTCAAACATTTTTTCGTCGGACCAAAGCATATAATTCTATCTATTTTTATCTTTGAAACATTCACTTAGTTTTCTTTTTTAAATATAATATATATATATATATACAACTCGTCTAAACATCAACCCAACAATGTTAGACCTGTAAATTTGCGTTCTTCCCTCGCCGGGATTGGAACCCATGCTACTGCGATATTGTGACACCAAATCGCCTGCACTGTAGCCGTCCCGCTAGACCACACGACCACCTGGGCTTCATAAAAAATGAAGCTTTCGCTGGCCATGTGTTACCTTATGTGTATATACATTATATTATATCATTATCTGTTGAAAAACAATACCACGGAAAGGACGAAATTATTCATACAATGAGTGCATTAAATGTTGCTAACTAAAATGATCACATATATCTTATTTAAATAACAATTAGTTAAAATTCAATGTTTTATTCTGTATGGTATGTTTTTTGTTTGTTTGAGGTCGCCTATAATTGCTCTCATCCACTTTATTTGATTTTGGGTTGATAGTTGTCTCATTGGCATTGATATTTAATTCCCTGCTTCATCATATTTGTAGTCAAATCGTACAACAAGCCTACATTGATCGATCAGTTCAGCTTATCAAATGTACTTACCGAAAATATATACACATATAACCCCAATGTATACCAACACCAACGATGTAACTAACTGAGTTATCCACGAGGAGCTATCTGTAATGTTGATCATTTACAGCTTAATAATTGTTTTCCTGATGTTTCACAATTAAATAGTAGCCATTTTTGGGATATAAATGTCATCGAAAGTATCAATTTTATAAAGGCATAGCTTTTTCAAAGCGGTGATAAAAAAGGGAAGTTAAAAGAATCTATCACGTGATTTATCCGTCAGATGAATCGCTCATTCTTGAAAAATTAAAAGCAATTGATTATCATTCAATTAAAATAATATTACCAAAAATAACGATAAAACTATGTTTAAATCCAATAAACTTTGCCTGAGAACATGTTGACCCCTACTTTCTTTTTTTTACGATAATTCGTCAACAAAAGACATCAGAAATATCAAAACAAATCATATTGTTGACAAAACACCACTGAGTACTTGTCTAACGAAGTCATTGTGGACTCCCCATCTTCCTCCTGTGATATCGACCCGAATACAGAAAATTAAATTTACATTGTACACTTTGCTAACATATGAAGCATAGTATCTGCAAGTTTATGTTTGTAGCGAATATTCGTGCAAATTACATCAACAAATTACCCCTTAGTTACTTTAAAATAGTTTGATCCTTGCTTCGTTTTGAGGAGATCTGTTGATTTAATGCAGCACCGACGTCCGATGATTTAAAAGGATAAACATGATAAATTTGGCAAACCTTAACTTTTTTATAAGTCGCTCCCGTTTATAAATTACTTATTCAGGTTGTTTTACTCCAAACCTATTTGACTATGATTGTCAATTTTGTTACCAATGCTCACTCCGACTTTCGCAACTACAAACTATTACGCCAGTCAAGTGAAAGTTAATATTGCTTTAAGTGGTGATAAACAACAGAGAATATTCAATCAAATAAAAGTATTCAAGAATTCATACATCATCGACCTTCATAATTTTTTTTCCACTGTTTATGATGGAGGTTTATGTAGAAAAGCACTTCAGATGCATCAATTTGCACTTTTCTTTGTCCGACGGTTAAGGTATAAATAAGGAAATACATTAATATCAAAACACAATTTTGTACACGGCCTTGTTTTTCTGTCATTTCGGACTGTTTTTATAAACAATATTTGAAAACAAACCAATTGAATTTATCTTTGAACCTATGAGATAGGACTAATATTAACAGGCTGTGAACCTATCCTTTTTCTGCAGAGTTAAATACGAATGCACTAAATAATAAAAGAATACAAAACAAATAAATCTAATTTGAATCAAAATGTAGGGAAAAGTTGATTCATAAACAGAAGATTATACTCTAGTATTGTTTAGTTTACCTTTACGATTAATATATCCATGTGTTGAAATGACTGTCGATGTGTCTTCCGTGCCATCAATTCTGAAATTAATTTATGTATTTAAGGGTTATGTACCCTTCTGTTGATTCAATGCTTAACATGTGGAAATTTTATAGAAAATCCACAGCCTTTATCCTTGTACTATCATATTAAGCAATTTGATGACAGACAGATATAGGAATATTGCATGCAGTGCATGCAGTGCTAGCATTGGTTTTATTAAAACAAGTTTATAAATGTAGTTATTGCTTAAAACAAATAAAAATATGGACCAAATCAAGTACACCTTTTAGGATGCGTTCGAATTTAGTGACTCAGCACGAGGTGTTTTGGAATTTACAGGTTAATTAGAACTTTTTGTAAAAAATAAACACTAGCACATCATAGAAAAGCAAGTGAGTAATCTATGTTTCAAATTTTATAACAAATATCTCTGTATTAAAGGTTGTAGATTTTCTATAAAAATCTTGGTTTATTTGCCACAAAGTACTCTCTTTCTTTTAAACGCAAAGAAACAGTAAATTCAAATGCTTTCCACCAAGTTTCCAACTAGTATATGTACAATATAGCATGTCTCTTTTATTCATTATGTCTGTAGTTTTTATACAATTGATGTTTGAAAATTTCGTACAAAAATGGCTACAGAAGGGGTCATAAACCTTAAGTAAACTTTTTATGATCTTGACTAATTACCAATATATCAGCCATTTTAGAATTTTCGATATAAACAGATTTATAATTTCTTTTTCTGTTGTAGCACTGGGAAGTTTTAACAGTTCAGGATTCCACTGAGATTGTAATTGTCATGAATTTTAAATTCATTTTATTCATCGAGAGACTTGCCTGATTCTCTACAAATATCTTCCAATATCAAATGTATCTTGAATATCAATACCTTCCCGGTAATATATCAGACTATGTAAAATACATTTTATATAAATCACTTCAGTGTGTTGGATGCAATACACATTTTGCAAGATTCATATAAAAAATAAAGCTAAACGGTTTTGTTCTGAGAGGCAATGCATCAAAAATCATTCCATATGATGATTTAATTCTACAATGTCAGGAACCTGTCAATAGTCAGCACTGACTTTTATTCGTAGTGGAGGACTTCTTGATAAAGGTTTCATAGTAAGAACTCAGGGTTAACTGTTTTATGTTACTTATATTTTGCTTCCCAAAAAATATCATTCATTTTCTATCAAAGCTTTTGATTTTCCAAACCTGTATATCAGCATTCCCCATATTGAATTATAATTTTGAAAATACTTTGAACGACAAAATTGTTTGATATTTCTACCTGTGTGACGTTTACATTTTGACGTCAAACACACGATTATAAACTAGAGATGATGTGAACTTTGTCATTCAGTCACAGGATTTCAAATATTTTGATGCGACTGTCATACAAGTTAGAGGTTTAGGGCTTTAAACCAGATTAAATTCACCATTGTCTACATTTGAAAATGCTCGTACGAAGTCCATTAGTTTGATGTGTAATGTAACTGATTAGGGATTTTCCATTTTGAATTTTCTCGGATTTCAGTATTCATGTGATTTTACTTTTCCTGGCAGTTCCTTTTATGCGTTTTTATATTGTATTAATGAAGAGCTCGACTAACGCAGATTATATAAAACACTATGGTTGTCACATGTATCCGGACATGCCTTTCGTTCCTTATTTGTAATGATGATGATCCTGTCTTCTTTTCGATTAAAATACATCTAAATATCACTCAGGTTATCTTCCCATTTTTTTTTATTTTTTTTTATCTAATTACCAAACTCGAACTGAAGACATTTTCAAATACGTCAATTAGACTACAAAGGTAAGAATCCAACAGAAGGAAAACAAAACCTTTTCAGCATGAATTCAAAATTAAACAAATTCTCAAATATTTAAAAAATGCTAAATTTCAATGTAAAACTACAAGAGTTTTAGCAAATGAGGATTTGATAATAATTTATGATGACTGAGAAAAGGTGATTTTCAAGGCAGTGACCTCGGAAATCATACTGTCATAAATCTTATAAGGTTATTTTTAACCCTAGAAGAAGTTGACGACCAAAGGCAATATCTGACTAACAGATACTATATTTTTTCAGATCTATCTTTTTCGAATATGTTCAGACTATGGGTATTGTCGATGAGACAATCCTCCATCTAAGTCATAATTCGTAAAAAGTAAACTAGTATAGAAAAATGTAAAATCACAAAAATACTGAACTTAGAGGAGATCAATTCGGAAAATCAATAATCACATGGCAAAATCAAATAACAAAACACATCAAAAACGAATGGACAAGAACTGTCATATTCCTTACTTGGTACAGACTTTTCAAATGTAGAAAATGGTGGATTAAACCTGGTTTGATAGTACGGCTTTACACACGGAATCTTAACTAACACAAAACAACAAGCTATAAGGGCCCCGAAATGACTAAATTAAATGTAAAACTAGAAAAAGAAAAACAATGGATTAATCTTTACAAAAAAACGAGAAACAAGAAACATTGAGGAACCACATCAACCAACGACCAACACTGATGGACCACATCAACAAAAGACAACCACTGAATAACAGTTTCAGTATCTATATATGCATATAGCTATTATAGTTTGTAAGTTACCTATAACCTTAAGGTAACAATGTAGGATGTCTGATGTTATAATCACAATTTAATTTTCAGTGACTTTAACTGAATACTACATCCTTAATTAGCATGACCCTAGACGTAATCCATAGCATAGAAAACATTCAACTTTTTTATTGATACATTTTGTGTCTTTCAAATCTAGTTTGATATTTGTATACATTTGACAAACAATGTTTTATACATTTGACAAAAATGGTGTACATGTTGTATTGTTTTTATTTGGACTTTTTCCTACATTTGTAAGCCGATACTACAGTGATTTTTCTATACATTCACATGAATGCGATATTTTCACTGTGATAGATATTGAATATATTATTACTATGCTGAATAAGACTGCATCAAAGCGATTCACATAAAACAGAAATTATATGAACTAATAAACCCTTCAAATAAAAAAAGACCAGATAATAATAATGACGATTGAAGGTAAAAAAAAATGCAGAATACTTTAAAAAGGGAAACTACATGTAAGCTAAGGCAACGTTGGTATAATTGGTATATTCAGTGATAGTGCCTATCTTGGTTTAAATCATGTACATTTCCTAATACGGACGTATCGTGTACTAGCAATGTACTGTACATTCTAAATGGGGAACAGGCACATAAGTGCCGTCAACTACATTTCAGACGGATGTGTTATAGCACAATATGAGAACAGCTGTAAAAATCAATTGTTAGTTAAAAAATTTGATAAGAGCACCAAACCAACATGTCCAGTAGACACAATAAACTAAATAAGAGTATTCTAGTTACTAAAATTAATTTACTATTAACAAATGCATCATGTTCTCCCATACTATAGTTAGTTTAAATGGCTGCTCGAGACAACGTTAACAGCAGAGTTTCATCTTATGGCTCACTTTATTTTTATTTTAAACCTCTGCGTCGATCAGTACACATTCTATTTGCTTAGTCAGATAACGAAGTCATGTACAGGCCTTATAATCGCAGACATTGAGTTAGAAAAATATTCTTTAAGAAGATTCCTTAGCAAGCTTGATAATCAGAACTTTAAGAATTAAGATTAGATTTCTCGTTTTTAGCTGACCTGGCCCCAAGACGACCGCCAGCGGGGGACTTAGTTCAACAAAGGACCCTATGGGAAATATGTCTTCTTCTACAATGTTTTAGAAAACAACAGAGTAGAATGCAATTTCAAACCAAATTTGGCCTCCATCATTTTTGAGTATATGTTTTGATTGTAGATCTCTTGTACAAAATTTCATAAACTCAAGTAGAGTCATGTGAGCGACACATGCTCTTAAGCGCCTCTAGAAAATATAGTTCTGCAAAGGAACAGCTAAATTGTTTTACCAAATCTGTATCTTAATGGCATATTTTAAATAATGTTCCTTTCATGCGTATCAATTATACTCTGGGTGGATAATCAACCAAACTTAGCGAATAACTTATAAAAAGTTGAACAATATATTGAATATGCATACCATAAGATACCAGGCATAACAGGGAACGTGAAATCACTTGAAGTAGAACAAAAGTTATCGTTTTGTTAAAGCTGGCCAGGCATATCCCAAACTCTAAGTTAACAAGTTGAAATGGTTTCACTAAGTTGTTTTGAAATTTACATTGTACCCCAGCAACCAAATTCAATGACTTGACTTAACATAAAGACAAGACAATAAACACGATAATGTTTTATTTTAATACATTAAACGTTTCTCATTCCTCAAAGGAAAACTGGTTTAAAAAAAACCCAGTTTTTTCAATCTAGTACTAGTGTAATTAAAAAAAGGCTAAGATATTTGATATACATATATAATATTAAAAAAATATATCGAAATTTGATTTTCAATCCACTTTGGGGAGTTAAATCACAAAAACGCATGTTTAACATTATATGTCTATTATTATTTATTATGAAAACAGCTTTGATGTAATGCATAATTTTAAAGGGCGGTATTATGATTTCATGTGTGTATAATGCATTTTTTTTTAAATTGCGTAGTGTGCTCTTTTTTTGTGTATTTAAAAACAAAGTAATCGTTACCAGATTATAGAAAAATTTGATTAATTGTATTTACTTGCGATTGCAGAAATTGAGAATTGTGGGTTGGTGAAAAAAAATAAATAGCATATGAAACTCCATCTCTAGATAATGAGAATCCTAACAAAACCTATCAAGAAAGTAACATTTAGCTGTAAATTCACAGTTTGTTAAAACAAATTGCATCGCATTGTATTGCATTGCAAAACGTGAGAGAGGGGTTGAAAGTCCGGTTAAAACCTGAGAGAGGGATGAAGATTGCTGAGAATGACTTGATAACCTTAAGTGACATATGCGCGTGTACACAGCAAAAGTTTAAAAAAAATACTCACGTGACTGTCGAACATTCAGTGTTTTTGTCCCACGTTCTAAGACATACATAATCTAAAAGGTAAAGTCCGATTTAACGTTTTGTTTGTTATTATACATATAACCAAGGAAAGTTTATGGAAACATAATATTGTTGCGTATAGTTTTCCATTGACAAGACCTTTTCATTCAAAGACCTTTGTTTCAACCTATTCGTTTTTTTTTTGCAATTTCAAATTCACATTGATTATTGTAAGGAAGAATATGAAAATATCAGGTACAAAAATAATGATTCCAAACCATTTGAGAGAAAAAAGTAAAATCAATATAAAGCTTTGCATGAACTTAAATACCTTTTGATAAAAATTCTTCAGGAGAACATTTCTTAAAATAACAGGAACAATCTTCTTCAGATGGAACACAATAACATCGATGTTGAGGTTGGCGAATGTAAGCATATCCTTTCGAATCATCACAGCGACATACACTATCAGTTTGGGAATTTCCATTCCTATAAATAACTTGTCCCTCTTCAGTGCATACAGATTTTTTATAAACACATCCACTGTTCCCATGAGAATTGAATTTGAAAGGTTGGTAGAAATTCTTTTTACAAGTTTCCCCGTCTATTGATCCGCGAACTATAACTTTATATCCTAAAATATAAATATAAATTCATTAAAACCTTTTCTTTTTCTAGCTGTAGGTCGTAACTAAAACCTAAGACAAAATCGAAAACTTTTCGTGTATCTTTATGAGGGCTTGAATGTGATTTATCAGTAAGTTTAGAAATATTCATGGTCTAATTTTAGTAAATGGTCAGTCCAAAGAAGTGTTATAATTTTGCATACGAAAACACGAAAATGTATTTAATCATACGTTATTAGCTTTATCCACTTGATAAAGCAATGTTTCCAATAAAAATACTATGTAGAAATTCGTGTATGTGTACCTCCTTTTCATATCCCCACACTAATATTTTAACTAATTCCATATAATACTTTGGTAAAAACCATGTGTTATCTAATTCGGAAGACAAATTGTTATGATACTGTCCATCTTTAAAAGAATTGCATACTCTAGTGTTGATATTTATTCACTCATAGGGTCTTTGCATTGGAAATAAACACGTTTTTCTAAAGCCAGTTTTTGGCATGCAACTGGTTATGTTATTCTTATAGATGTTATGATTGTATGGTACTTAATCCCTAACAGGAGCGAAGGGATGTGCTTAATTTTAATATGATGAACACACAATTTAACAACCAAGTTGATTGAGGTCTAGAGCTGGCATGTCAGTTACTGCTAGTTGCCCTTTGTTTGTATGTATCATTGTCATTTTGCTTAAATCTTTTGTTAACTATTCTAATATCGGACTCTGACTTCTTTTAAACTGGGTTTTACTGTGTGTATCTCTGTTTGCTTTTTTTATGCTGTTTTGGCTAGAGGTATAGTTGGAGGGTTGAGATCTCACAAAATATGTTTAACCCACTTGCATGTTTGTGCATGACCCAAGTCATGAGCCTCTGACCTTTGTTAGTTTTGTATGTTTTTTTTAATTAAAGTTCATTTATATGCTTTCGAGTTTAGTATGACGTTCATTTTCACTTAGTACTAGTACACATTTTTATATAAGGGCCAGCCGAGAACCACCTTTTTTTTAGCGGGATGTAAAAGAACTGAGGTCAATTGTAGTCCCTAAATTTTGTTCTCCTTTTGTGGGAAAAACATTTACAATACGAAGTTATAACCCCAGAGATTAAATAAAGTGTTTCAATACAAACAGTTCCATCCGCTTCTATACTGCGGACAAGTATCAGTATCGTTGTTTAAGTCTGTAAATCACACCAAGACAATTTGAAAATCTTCCAGTATGTAATTTGTTGTCATACTTTGTGACATTTATTGTTCATACAAAGATTGTCTTACAAAGTTATCTCTGCTCGACGAAATATTTTTGTAGTTAAACATTTTGTAAACGTAACTCGTATAGACCGTCGCGGTATTCTTTGGAATTATCTACTAGTATATGACTGAAATGTGGTCAGTTCCTTTCAATGACCTTACACATGTTAAATAATACGATAACTGGCATGCATAGTCAGTAGTTTTATATTTGAAAAGTATTATTTAGTATTATTCATATATCTATAACATTGGTGAGATTTTTACCTTTCTTTTCGATTATTGCATTCTGATGACAGAGTTCAATAAAATTGCGGTCATTCTGATCATACACACAGAAGTAACTGCCGGTAGAATTACATTTAATGTTTGCTCTATGTATCCAGTGTGATTGAACAGGACAGAGTAAACTGTAATTTGCATCAGACATCGCCCATGATGATATAACCTGAAAGGATAATAATATGACGCATTAGTGGATAGATATTCTATATATGATTTGGATCTTTTGCCCGCAAGTCTTTAAAACCAATCCATTGCACTCGACGCTTACCTTAATTTCACGTCTAAATTTTGTATTATGTTGTTTGTTTAGGGTGTGTATGGTGTTAGTTAAAAAACCAAAAGGAAAACAGGAGGTGACGTTATTTTATGATTCGTACTGCAAAGATCTCAACGCCATTTCTTAAAGGCCTCACTTACAATTTGTGTAAAATATTATAGTGTTATTAACTGGCTGTTTCTGTATTGGCACTGGTATAGATTCAAGGCCAATACAGCTGACCGAGAATCTATACCAGTGCCAATACAGAAACAGCCAGTTCATAACACTTTTATTAAATGATTATAAGAGAATTAAAAACCGGAAGTGAACGTCTCGTATTAGCCCATGGGCCAATACAGCTTTTTTCCCGCTTTTTTCTGTATTGACCCTGTTTTTTTCCGTTTCAAAACTTTAAGACGTTACAAAACATTGCACATCATTTAACCTGTTTATTTGATGACTTTAATTTAAATAATATTATACAAATGTGTTTATGCATAACGATACTTCCAAAGTTAAGTAATGGCGTAAGAACATTGAAAACCGGAAGTGAACGTCCTGTATTAGCCCTAGGGCTAATACGGCTTTTTTCCCGCTTTTTTCTGTATTGGCCCTGTTTTTTTCCGTATTGGCCCTGTTCGAAGAGCAATATTAAATCTTGATTTATATCGACAGTGGAACGTTTTTAGTATTGCACATGCTGATTTATCCGTATTAGGGCTTATTTGCTCATATCATTTAATAATGGCTCTTACCGCTCATGTGCCAAATTTACACTGGCAATACAAAATCTATAATCCATAATATCTTAACCAACTACGAAGAGTCAAAAGGTCGAGTTTATCTTATTACATATAGAAATTATTTCTGTGAAATCATATAATAAAAGTACTAGTAACAGAATTTCACACAAAAAGCGATAACTTTATCAGAATTCAAACCTTTTATCGGTCCGTAAGTGGTCCGTCACCGTCCTAGTTAATAGATACTATTGAGTTCCAACATGTTTTGACGATTTATTTTAAACTTGATGCTTCTTTGTATACTGATAACCCTATTATGCATCCGAGTAAGAATAATTCGGTATTTAAAATCACTTCAACATACACCTATACTGTTCGTATGTGTAACATAAAGACTTACTCAACACAGAGACGAAAGCATTATGCGTTAGAATTATGCTATTGTAATGCATTACTATATATAATCAACCTACCTGGAGAGCAAAAGTAAGGAGCAACAAGTTCAAGCAATATGAAAACATCATTCACGCTACAACAAGAGAATAAATTATATTTATTTTAGTTATATGAAAAATGTACATTTAGTTTAAGTTATTTTTTTTTGTTGGCAGCTTTATAGCTAAAATGTTGTTTCTGAAAATGAAATGACAGTAAAAAACCATGATTAAACAAGAATGTGTCCAAAGTACACGGATGCCCCACAATTTGGGAATAATCTAATTTGGCATTAAAACTAGAAAAAATATACTATAGGGAACATATGTACTAAGTTTCAAAAGAGGGACAAAAGATACCAAAGGGACAGTCAAACTCGTAAATCTAAAACAAACTGACAACGCCATGGCTAAAAATGAAAGAGACAAACAGAAAAACAATAGTACACATGACCCAACATAGAAAACCAAAGAATAAACAACACGAACCCCACCAAAAACTAGGGGTGATCTCAGGTGCACCGGAAGGTTTCAAGTTGATTGTACTTCAATTTTTTCAAAAACTACCTTGACCAAAAACTTTAACCTGAAACTCCTACTTTCATTTTCTTTGTTTAGTGGACCGTGAAATTGGGGTCAACAGTCTAATTTGGCCTAAAATTAGAAAGATCATATCACAAGCAACAAGTGTACTAAGTTTCAAGTTGATTGGACTTCAGCTTCATCAAAAACTACCTTGACCAAAAACTTTAACCTGAAACTCCCACTTTCATTTTCTATGTTCAGTGAACCGTAAAATTGGGGTCAAAAATCTAATTTGGCTTTTAAATTAAAAAGACCATATCATAAGCACCAAGTTTACTAAGTTTCAAGTTGATTGGACTTCAGCTTCATCAAAAACTACCTTGACCAAAAACTTTTACCTGAAACTCCCACTTTCATTTTCTATGTTCAGTGGACGGGGAAATTGGGGTCAAAAGTCTAATTTGGCTTAAAATTAGAAAGATCATATCATAAGCAACACGTGTACTAAGTTTCAAGTTGATTGTACTTCAGCTTCATCAAAAACTACCTTGACCACAAACTTTAACCTGAAACTCCCACTTTCATTTTCTATGTTCAGTGGACCGTGAAATTGGGGTCAAAAGTCTAATTTGGCTTTAAAATGAGAAATATCATATCATAAGCAACTAGTGTACTAAGTTTCAAGTTGATTGGAAATTCAGCTTCATCAAAAACAACCTTGACCTCAAACTTTAACCTGAAACTCCCACTTTCATTTTCTATGTTCAGTGAACCGTGAAATTGGGGTCAAAAGTCTAATTTGGCTTTAAAATTAAAATGATCATATCATAAGCAACAAGTGTACTAAGTTTCAAGTTGATTGGACTTCAGCTTCATCAAAAACAACCTTGACCAAAAACTTAAACCTGAACAGACGCACAGACGGACGGACCAACGGAAGCACAGACGGACGGACAAACGGAGGCACAGACCAGAAAACATAATGGCCCTCTACTATCGTAGGTGGGGCATAAAAAAGGAAACAACAGACAAGTAATAGTAAAAAAACCGCAACATAGTGAACTAAAGACTAAAGACGGAGCATTGTTATTACACATCGATTGGTGTTAAGTCTAATTTTTTAGGTAACAAGCGTGAAAAGGGACTAGGATTATATTTACGATAAGTAAAATATCCGTTAGCATCTGTGAGACAGATATCCATAACGATCAACTTACTGATGATGGCGACCGAAAAACCTTTGAATGAATGAGTTCAGCTACACTATTTAGAACTCTTGATTCAATAGCTTAATTCTTTCTGTAGAGCAATCTTTATCGAGGAATTCATATAAGAAATGCAAGCCCAGGAATATCGTAGCAATGTGGACATATATTCCCCGTATGTATGCGCTGCTGAAATGGTGCTACAAAGAAATGAAAATTAAAAATGTAGAATCTGTAGTCCTCTCTTTTGTCGTAAATTTTTGTTTTTACCTGAACCTCATTGCCAATGTCTAGATGTACGTAAGTTATAAGACAGTAATTGCGTCAGTAATTGAAGTTAACATTCGTTAAACCTAAGACGTTCCAGTATGAAGTCAGTCTAATAAACATTGGAAGCTTCTGATACTATCTCCGTAGTGCCGAAAAAGAATTTCACGTTTATCACAACTTGTCTTTTTATAAATTTCTAATATAGATATTGGCTCGTGTTTATCTTTTGAATCACGCGAGTAAGGTATATCTATTATCACTAAAACAAATATTTATTTTACCCCTTATCTCTCAAAAGAAGCACATGAAGGTAAAAAAAATTATCACTAAGTTAAAATAGCTTGTATGAAAATTATTCTCAATAAATCTGTGTGGGACCAAAACTTACAATTTGCCCTAACACGTTATTTTCTCGTCAGGAAGAGTAAAGCAAAATGACGTTTTTAATCGTTAGTCGTAAATATTCTAAAGGTGTCTTTCAAGTGAATTGTCAACACCTCATTAGTTTATGTGTATACTGTTTTTATTTAAACGTACTTATATTTCTATTAAAAGTCACATTTAAAAAAAAAGAACTTGTGACGCTTGTGACCAACTGATTTATTGAACGAATACAAGATGTTAATCGTATATAATGTTAATGACGTTTCCCAAACCCTCAATATCAATTCTGAGTCAGTTTAAATAAATAAATCGCGTAAAGGAAACGTCAAAATGTTTGTTTCATGGCAAGGTGTTTACTGTTCTTGTTTTTAACATTGTAAAATATATGTTGGAATCTTTTAGTTCTATCTTTGTAGTGTCGTAAAACATATCACTCTGACCATTACTTTTCTTCATTAATTTTTAATATATAGTTCAAATTAATATAAAATTTAGAACGAAAGGTCGAATGTGTCAATGAGACAATAACCCGACCAATGAGCAAACTAATTAATAATATATTCAAGACGAACAAATGCCAGGGCCCGTGGTTTCGGATTGGCTAATAAACATGGTGGTGATTAACATGTTAAGGGACATCGTTACCCTCAACTTAGACCTCATACCAATGTATAACAAACACACACACACATCAATGCCTACAATAACACTCAGTTTGTGAGTAGGCTAGGTAAAAAAACTAAGCAAAATGACAATTATACATAAACCAACAAGGGACTTCGGGCAGTAACTGACATGACAGATCCACACCATAATTAAACTGATGAAAGATTTTGTCTCTATTATATGATAACCAAGCATCATACAAGAGTGGATGTCATATATCTATGAATGATGTCTTTGAACCGATGATAAAAATTAGAAAAAGATTTGACAGGTTTGTGATAGAAAAAACCTTGGGTAAATAAAATATAAAGTTTATCAGCAATGAAGGGGTTTCTTATTGTAAATTGCTTCCTGTTGAAGATATAGTTATTGATATTCATGAAATGGCAGTATTTGTCGAAATTATTACCTTTATCAATTGTTATCAAATATTTGTATCAGATTTTGTTTCGATGGGTTTTGCTGATTTTAGTCATAAATTGTTGAACTTTACAATACAGGAACAGGTACACAAATAGTCACTATTGGAATTCTTGTAAAATGTCCCTCAAATTCTAATTGGCTCATGTAATTATTCATTATACTTCAGTATATATTTTCTTTACATTATAGTATAGAGGATTATATCAAGTATTTTTACGAAATTGTCTTAAAAATTGCTTTCTTGGATATTTGCCTGACTTTGCCTTTATAACAATACCTAATCCAGAAAGTTTACAGTGATAATTAATCATGATCACTTACTACGTGGTTACCTGAACAACACAGATAGCTTAATAAATAGAGAAACTATCCATTTAGAAATTATGAAATTCAACTTAGGAATGCCTACACACTTAATTTAATTGCCTGTCAAATTTTTTTTTGTATTCAAATATTCACATGAAATGCTCTTGAAGCCGAATTTTATATAGTCAAATGTATGTAATTGAAAATTTACATTATCAGCTTATCATGTTTTGGAAGTGCAGAGCTTAAAATGATCAACAAGTTTAAAAACTCGTAAAGTTCCGTATCCACGGTGGTGATTGACAGAATAAGCGTATCCGGATTAACTGTCTCTATTGTACAAACTTGTGATATCCTTGGACTTCAATCTTCTAATAGCGTTAACATGTAAACATATAACGGCATTAAATCGGACAATATAGTATGCAAGACAAAAATAAATGTCTTGAAATAAAAAATTTACACGAACTACAACCAGTCAAAAAAAATGTCTTAACATACATTGTAAGCTGAATTTAATAACTTATTGAACAGAAACATTATCGCGAATATCTGAAATTCCTTCTGCTTTTGTTTTAAATTGAATAACTCATTTAAAATGTTCACGCTGCAGTTAATGGTTTTCAGTTCTCTATATATATATATATTGTTTGCTTAATGTTTAAATTATGTACATGTACCACTAGAATGTCAACATGACATAATGAAATAACTTACCTAAAAAGTATGAACTATGATTTTGAACTTAGTAAGTGGCCATCTTTAAATTACCTTTATCTCTTAACATTAATCTATCCGACACATGATCTGTTTGTGTATATGTAATCAATACCAGTGCATTTTATACTGTGTCTTTACTATCTCTATAAAAATAGGGACTCGAAAGCAGTTTATAATGTTGTGTTTTCACTTTAAACAGTCATCTACGAAACCGCATGTTGATTTCAGTTCAGGGAGTATCAACAGCTCCGTAGTCAGAACTTCGATACTAATATCATTGATAATAAGCTGCTCAAAAATTGTTCCATTAAATATTATATAATATTTTAGAAATTATCAAGAAACTACTGTTTCAACATCATGAACATCCTCAGGAAAAAGTAGTTTAAGATGACTTTGGTTATCATGTTTAATTCCCTTTCGGTCAGATTGCACTTATATGAATTATTGACTTTCAATAAAATGTCTTAAGTGAAAGGATATAAGCGATATGATGCAACATGCAATTTTGTGATTATCCAAGCTTCGTTTAATTTTTTTCAAGTAAGAACTATATATGTTGATTATTCTTCTTCCTTAAAAAATGGAATTAGTTAAAAGTAAAGGCGCATATTTCGCTCCCATTTGAATGCTATGAAAAAAGTCATAAAAACGTAATTAAGATTTTGTAAAAAAAAAAATCCAACAACTTAAACAAATAATTTTCATTGAATTTGAATAATTGATGTGTTCAAACGCAGTGTAATATGTTTCTTATTTGAAAAAGATATGTCAGTCCTTCTTATTTTTATTGACTTATAAAGTTATTAATTATACCTCAATAGATATTTCTTAAAATTATAGAGGAAAAAAGCAAGTATTTAAAAAAAAAAGAAGCATCAAGTATATTGTTCCGAAGATTACAAATATTTAAATTCGGGAAACTGTTGTTACCTTGGGAAACAATAAACTTGCTATTATCCCGAAAGCAAGTCAATATATGTCTTCAAATAGTGCTTCACGTAGCTAGATACTGATGACAATTTATAATAGTAATACTACAGCCCTTATGTCTGAGGTCAACCATGTCATTGACGGAATCATTCGTTCAAATGTTAAGAAATGTAGATCAATAATACAAGATCTTTTGAACCGGACATTGGCCAAGCGAGTTGACTTATGAATACACACAGATTGAAAATGATGAACTTGATTGCTTCTTCTGGTGTTAGACGGATTAGTCTCATTAAACATTGAAATCGATACGAGAAATGCATGACCATTTGAAGAACCCCTTTGTTGAACACTTGATCATTTGAACATATGATTGGTTTAGCTAGCTATAAAACAGGTTTAATCCACCAATTTCATTGATTTTGCTAAATTTTAAGTAAATGCCGGTACCATGTCAGGAATATAGCAGTTATTGTCTCTTCGTTTGATGTGTTTAAGCGTTTGACTTTGTCGTTTGATTGGGGACTTTCAGTTGTGAATTTTCCTAGGCGTTAAGTATTTTTGTGATTATTTGTTTTAACTAAGTACTAAAAAGACACTTTTGCCCAAATGTTACAGAAAAATATTTATGAACATTTCCACCATAAGTCACTGGTTTCTGATGTAGTCTTAGTAAAGAAAAAGGACGATATTTATAATTGTCAATTTAATAGTTTTTTTGATAAACTCTAGATAGTATGCTTGAAAACTCACAACAAGGTCATCACCAGGTTTAAAGCCTAAAAAAGACGTGCATTGAATGTATCGGCAATGTTCGTCTTCTAGGACATATATACTTTGACGAAGGACTCTTCACAGAACTGAAGTTTCTGATTGTATATGTCTAAAGGAAATTTATCAAAACTTTGCCTTTATTGATTACTTATAACGCAAAGGAATAAAGCAAATTTGACCAATTAATAAGGTTAGTTAAAAAGTTTACATCAGGAAATACTCACCTACACTAAAATTGTTACTTATCTTGAAGAACACAGAAGAAAAGATAGCTAAATGCACAGGGACAACAGTTTCATTAATTGTGCAAATTCAATTTCGGTAAAAATATTCAACATAGGAAGTTGACGCACTTAATCGAATTGCCTGCAAAAAATTTGGTCATCATTTAAAGCAGAAACTTTAAAAAATATCATGTGTCTTAATGAAAATTGGCATTATCAGCTTTTTCATCCTTCAAGTTGCAAAGCCTTGTACATATTAAACGTATTAGGATGAATTGTGCTATATTTTCAACTTATTTTATATACCTATATGGAGTTATTTTCTTTCAGAATGTCAGGTCATTCTTTTTCAGAATCAACCAGGACGATACCATGTTTCAATGATATATGCTCCAAGGCATAAAATAATGACCTGTGTAAGGTCATTATTTTCCTTAATAAACATGCAATCTATGATTAACTTCACAATCTTATTCGTCTAATAGTTTTTTGTTGCCGATTTAAAAATTTAATTTTTAAAGTGCAATCGTTGAGAGGTGTTAAAAACGTCATTGTAGTCCCGCATTTTAATTTTAGAAACAAATAACGTGAAGTTTTGTTGATTTATCGCTATAATAAAGTAACATGTCAGATGAATTTTAATGTAGACTTTCATGAAGTAAATCCAGATTTAACATATTCGTGTGTAAGATTTTGAAAATCTTATTGAGTAAAAGTGAATAGGTTGATTGATTTTTGGTTGCTTGCTTAACGTCCCGTGGCAAATATGGCATGCATGTTCAGAACGATACACACTGAATAGGAAATCATACTGTGACCTACATGTATTTATATTCGTCTTTGTGTCAGTTCTTAACTTTTTAAAATTTATGTATACCTTTTACTATATCAAATAATCAACTAAAAATATAATCTTATATTCTATTGAATAACATTAACGTAACTCACGAAAGGGTCGGGTGCGGAGGGTATATAACTTTAGCCTGATTATCTTTTAATAAAATGTATTGCTATTCAAAAGACAATCTTTCTGAATTTTGCATTCGATTCAAGTAAAATGGTTAAAAAAGTAAACACTTTTCCGCGATAGAAATAACATAACAAATAGAATAAAAAAAACATACCCCCTCCCCCTTCTCCATAAGCTAGGTAAAATAAATTACTTACAATGTGTCTTGTATTTGTCATACAGCGTTGTCGGATGGTAGCATATATTTGTGTCTTACATCATGCAGTTACAGTAATATTTTTATTGTGTATGGATAACAATTTTTAAAAGGTTTATATCTAAATTATTTAGTGAGTTTTATTTCACATTTTAAATGAGCCGCAGGGCGTTTTAAAACCTGAACGCATTAGAAAGGAATATCCCATTTTTGTGTTGTCGGTAAAATAGGATAATAAATTTTACAAATCTTTATAAAATTGATATTTTTTGACGGTATATAATACAGATAATGCATGTTAGAAGGTTTTTCTTGTCGTAGAACACACCTCTGGGTGTCAGGATTGTTCAAAGAAAGACCTCCCTCCGGTCGGTCTTTCATTTGATCAATCCTGACACCCCTCGGTGTGTTCTACGGCAAGAAAAACCTTAAAATATGCATTATCTATAACATATCCTTGGACTTTAACCTTCTAATAGAGTTAACATGTACAATGTAAACAGATAGCATAATAAAATCCGACTATATATATAATCCCAGACAGTAACAAATGTCATAAAATAATCAAAATACACAATCTACAACAAAAAAAGAAAGAAATATAAACACAAATTGTACATTAAAATAATTCATTGAACAGAACCACTATCGCGAATATTTAAAATTCCTTTAATTTGCCTTTTCTTTAAATTGAATATTTCATTCTATTCAATTATATAGTTCACGCTGCACACACAATGGTTTTCAATTATATATATTTATATATTTTGTTTGCTTAGTGACAAGGAAATATCAGAACTATTTACAACTAGAATGTCAACCTGTCATAATGAAAAAACTTACCTATATTATGAAAGATAATTTTGGACTTAGAAAGTAGCAATCTTTATATTACCTTTATCTCCCGAAATTTATCAGTCCGACACATGATCTGCTTGTGTATATATTTAATCAATATCAGTACATTTTACACTGTGTTGTTTTGGAATACAGATCACAACAAAAGAAAAAAAGTCATATTAAACTTCAAGAAGCATTCGTTAAAAATTGTGCCGTGTAAAAACATTAAAAAAAGACATCAACGGTAAGAAGCAGATAGTTTAGGTATATCTCCTCAATTCGGGTAAAATGTGTTTTAATGCAATATTGATACTATGAGCTGAAACTATGAGAGTGAAATTGGTCGACAAAAACAGAATTCCACACGTACAATTACGTGGCTCTGTGTAGAAGCGTTGTCAATCATCTCTACATGAAGTTACAATGAATCAATTTAAAATTTTAAATGTTTCAAATCCTATCAGACTTATATATTTTTAAAATACATCGAATCTAAGAGTCTAATTCAAAACAACGAAACCAAGTAACACTATAACTTGGCTATACACTGTCAAAACGTCGATTTCTTACAATTTTAATGGATTAGGTTATTGGGTGCTAAAAAATCAAAAGATATAAAAGTATAATTATACAGGTATATTCAGTGCGTAATTTGCTTAATTGATTTGAATATGTTGTAATAAAAGCGCATTGTGTTTCAAACTCGTTTCATACTTTGAGTTTGAAATGTAAAATTAACAGAAAGGAATGAAGAAGAGTTTACTTTTTAGCATTACAAAAAAATGATAGAATAAGGCCATTGGAAGGTAGATATTATTATTCGATGTTTCCTTCAAAATAGTCCCAAGAACTATTGTAACGATCTATATTGTATTTGGTCATAGACTAAGTAAGTCATGAAAAATGCATCTAATTGGTTAATATCGTTTATTCAAAATACTAGGCTAATTTGCTATAGATAGACACGCTGATCAGGTAGTTTTCGTGTTTGAATGGTTGAACACAATAACTTTTTGATGAAATACTGGAAATAATTGATATGCGAACAAATATACAGAGAGAATTTTGTGTGATTGCTTGTGCGATAAGTATTCACGAATGGGCAAATGATGTAGACACTATAGTTTTTCAATAAAGTGCAAACTCAAATAGCACGAATCAAGTTATAACAAGGCACTGAAATAACACAATGTAAAACAATTCAATTGAAAACCAACTACCAGGTTTAAACACCAAACGATAACAAAATACTATTCACAGTAAAATACGTAAATTATTGAATTACATAATCCTGACTACAAGGACTTGAATTAGGCACATACATAATGTGGCGCAGTTAAACATGTTTGTTGGATACAGCACTGTACTGAACAAAGACAGTGGTAAAACGGCTAAACAATATAACATGATATATACAACTAAAATACAAAGAAATCTATACTGAAATTTGTTGATGTTTAAACAAAATATATCAGTCCAGGGGATTTATAAAATCCTATAGGAAAATAATAGTCGCATTAGACAATTTATTTAAAAAAAAAACCTAAAACAAATCATGGTATTTAATTTTAGGTCCATGGGACGAATTCTTAAATTTATTTGTATATATTTTTATAATAACAATAAAATTTCAATGAATTTATTGAATTCTGCACACTTTGGAGATATACATGACACTCTAGCTCTTGGAAAGGAGACAGCGGATTTGCAAATTAGTGTTTAGCAAATTGAGAGTGGCGAGTGTTATGACATTTTAGTTGAAATAACGCTGGCCTTTGATATAAAAACAAAGCAAAAAAAAAAAAAAATCACATGTACGATATACTTAAGATATCAAATGTCTGTTCTATGGTCGGGTTGTTGTCTCTTTGACACATTCCCAAATTTCCATTCTCAATTTTATATAGTTGCAGTTATTAAAAACTAGTTCAAATAAACGACAAACCAAAATTAATCCTAATCAAAATATTAATCAATATGCATCCAATGAATCGATTGTTGAGCGTCAATGTGAATTATATGAATACATATGTATTAAGTCTTCTATATATTATTTTAAAGAATAGTTTAATCATGTTTGATATCATTTCTGTTATGTGTGCCACATCATTTTATGATAAAGTTTTGGATAGTGTGGCTTATATAATTTTCACAAACGCATACAACCTACCAACAAACCTCATCATGTTCAATGTTATATTTTGAAACTTCAATCATGTATAAAGGGGCGAAGTCTATGTAAAGTTATTTGCACATCATACCACACTGTTTGTTGGAACTAAGATTAACAAAATCAGGTTCTTCATATCTGAGAAAATATCTCAGAAAGAATATGCCCTCCTTTTTAGATTTGTAATATACAAAGTTATCGAACAAAAGGTGTTGTACACGGATTGCTTGTTCTTTGCCTTTCATTTGGTTCCTAAATTACCAGAATAATTTCTATATAATTTGAAATTTCCACCTTTTCAAATTTTTGTATTCAATATGTGATCATTTTCAGTATGTTGTAAAATTGGTCTGATCTGGTGATGTTACATGATTCACAGTCTACCGGCACTATTCTGCAAATAATTTTGTTTTGACCAGTGTTAAGGACCGTATTGTACTAGAGGTTGTATCTTTTCTTCTTCTTGTATAAAAGGTAAAAAATGAAGGTGTAACTGTGACTATGAGATTAGGAAACCGAAATAAGTGTTTTTTGTGGCTTCTTGTTTCTGTGCATGTTCTGATTATCGTTTTTAATTTATTTATATTAAAAGTAAATGTTAGTACCGATAAATACACTATTAGAAAATTTCTATATTTCAACGTTTAATTGAGAATTTTATTCAGTTGGGATATACATATACCATACGATGTATAAGAAGAAATTACTGTTCAAAAAGGAAAAAAATAACAGCTATTGATAAATAATCGTCACTGGTATATTTCTTAAATATAAGTTCAAATGGCCACCATTGTAGAGGCCATTCGATGAACTATGGTTTCTACATTCTACGATCATTGAAATTTAATTCTACTCAAATGTTTATGACAACCATAACTTTTCATATTTGGATGTAAAAAATCAATATAGGTACTTTTTCAAAAACCAAACACAAAAATGAAACATCTTGAATAAGTTATCAGCCGTAAATATGCAGCCCATATCATCATATCTAGATTAATAGTTGCATTTCTGTAATTATCGACAAGCATGTTCCCATAGGAACCCCTTTTACAGCTAAAATAGTTCCAGTTTTACTATCAAGTTTTGAAAATATATCCTATTACGGAAAGTTCATATGCACTTCTACTTTTTTCAAAGGTCAAAATATAGGGCTGTTCGGCATATTTTGAACGTGAATACATAATGTAAGACCCGAGCTTGTATGAGTTTAGACCTACACTAAATGCTGAATTATTCCTACCTTTACTTTTCCAAGATTTTGATTTGACCGTTATGAATATGTATATTTACTGGTTACATTCCCAAGTTCAGTCTGAACGAGTTGCAACATAGAGATCAAATAAAAAACAAACACATATTTACACCGAGAATTTTTGCATTTAACAAAACCTGTACATGTTGAAAATACTGAAAATAAAACGATAAATATATATTTACGAAGACTCATCTGCACGGACACTTAGGCCGTCACTTGTGCATGCATTGACTAATACCATAGAGGAATCGTATATGTCTACACATAGTAAATGAATAACAACGTAGAACTCGTGTTGTACTCAGCATAGGGAAATATCATATATGAAACTTTACCCGTATAAGGTCGTTTTGTTTTCAGAGTTTGTACTCAGGCCTAAACGTTTTGTATTAAAAACTAAATAACTCACATTGAACACTTTTCAATCTTGAAACAATAATAAAAAAGTAAAGTAGAAAGAAACTTTATGATGAAATAATATATTATTATTCTGTTCTCCTTATTTACGATTTTCAATTATGTGCGCTCGGTCCAATTACATCGCTTAACTCCGATTAAACATGTCTACAATAGTATCGTTCTTTTTTTCTTGTACTATGTCAAATGGTGTTTTTCCCGCTTTATTTCTTTTGTGTATATTAGCTTTGTGATCCAGTAGTAATTGAACTATTCTTTTGTTTTCTTTAAAACAAACGACGTGTAGTGGAGAATTGTCCTTTTCCTCGCAAAAATTCACAGCTGCATAATTATTTATTAGAAGTTGAACAATATAAAACAACTCCGTCATACACGCAATGTACAATGGCGACTCCTTTTGTCTATTGACTGCATTAACATTTGCATCATGATCAATCAAAAATCTAACAATGCGTTCATGTTTTTCTCTACATGCAACATGAAGGGGAGTATTTCCAGATTTATCACATACGTTGACATTTGCACCATTGACATGTAATAATCTACATATGTCCAATTGGCCTTTACTACAACTGAGAAAAAATGCCGTCCATCCTTGTTCAGTAGTTAAGTCTATTTCAGCGTTATTGTCTAATAGAATTTCAACACATTTAAGTTCACCTTTCATACTTGCGACATGCAATGGCGAGTAGCCATTATCAGACTTAATATTCACTTTCGCGAAGTTATCTAGCAATACACGTACTATATTGTCATTGCCAATTTGGCAAGCTTTATGAATAGGTGAATTTTTTCTAACGTCAGTTTGGTTCACATTTGCCTTTTTTTCCAAAAGCATACACACAATATTTGGTTGATTACTTTCGCAAGCTATAAAAAGCGGTGTTCTGCCATGAGCATCACATTCATTTGTCATATCCTCATGGTTAAGTAGAAGTTCAACGATATACAAATATCCTCTTTTACATGCTATATGAATTGCTTTTAGTCCGTCTAAATCTGTATTTTTCATGTCAGGCTTATGAGTTAATAGCGAGCTAACTACCTTAGTACTTCCACTCTCACATGCTCTCTGTAACGCTGTCCTTTTCGATTTGTTATCCTTCCTGTTTATCTTTGCACCATTTTGTAAAAGCAATGTTACTGTAGACGAATGATCATTTAATGAGGCTGCATCCAACGGCATTAAGTCTTCTCTATCTGCAATATGTAATGAAGATTTGTACATGTATATCCCAAGAATTGTTTGAATGACTTTGTCGTGACCACCTAAGCAAGCCATAAACAATGGCGTTCTTTTGCTGTTATTCTGGTGATTTATCTGGTCCTTTTTTATTTGATAAAGTGTAAATACCAAATCATCATAACCTTGTTCTGAAACAATATGTAGAGGTGTAGAATTATTATCGTCGCATGTAACATCTATATCTTTTAAACTTTTAAGACATTTGTGAAGTTTAGATCTAAATAGTGGATTCTTGATCTGTATACCGGTAAAAACATGTCTATGATAGCCTTCTTTTATATCCGACAATAGCCTTTGAAAATATATTTCTTCCTGTTCTGGTTTCACGATGATTACTAATTCGTCATGCTCCTCTTGCAAAGAAGCCAATTGCAGTCGATTGGCCAGAAATTTACTACTTCCATATTTAATTAAGCAATGAATGATGCTACTTCCTACTATAAACGAAAGGTTTAGGAACAACGTATCGTGAATACAAGCAAATCCGTGTTCTGTTTCTTTTATGTATGTTCCAATCAAATTATATAGTGTTGACAGCAGAACTGTAGTTGAAGGAAAGTATTTACATCCACTTTCATTACACAGATCATTTAACAACTCTTTAATTGTTTCATTTTCTAGGCTTAAACTTTGCTTAGCAATATTATCATCTTGTACTACAAGTAAAGCTATTGCAAGAAATGCTATATCAGAGTGTTCCTTCATATTTCCGATTTCTTTATTAAGGATTTTATATGGATTTACAAAAAACATACTTGTATCTTCTTGTGTTGAGTTCATCGCACATAGCAACGGGAAGAAATCATACAGCATGATTGTGTCTTCGTTTAAATCTGGTAAGTTATATCTTTTGCAAAGTTTAGTCCTTTCACCAAGGGATAGTTTCAAATTAGACGAAAGCAAATCAGAATGTATTGATGGGACATGTAATAAGCGACTAAATCCAGATTTATAAATGTAGGATCTGCAAGTAAGTATAAGTTTCGTATTTAAAGAATTAGTAAATGTTTCTTTTATAAAGTTTTCTTCATTCTTCCATCGTCGAATATTTGTTTCATCAACATCATATCTTCCTACTGGATCGTCAATTACAAATATCTGTTTTGTTTCGGGCAATAAGTATTTTCGGATTTCTTTTGGCGACGAGATAGGTAAAATTTTAAATTTTGCAATCTTTTCCAACATAAAAGCTGTGTTATATGCTATGGCAGATTTACCACATCCGGGGGGACCTGATAAAATTACAAATCCATGGGTTTTCATTTCATCTAAAATTCTTTTTGACGCAGTAGTTTCTTCAAAGTGCACGTGTGTTTTCTTCCATTTCATTATTTCTTCTGTTTGTTCATCTGAAAATGCCAGAAGAACATTATTGTCATATGAATTCAAGCTTACGAATAAGTAAATTGAACGCTGTTCATTTTGCATTCGTAAATGCAATAGTATGTCAAATAAAATATTAATGTGGAAATCATAATGGTCGACATTTACTATTTATAAGTTAAAAAACCTAAAGGTTTATGGATTCCATTGAAGTTTATACTATTCCAATCAGAGATAATATGATTTGAAATCAATGATACAACTAGGTAAATTGTAGTCGATGATCAAGTTAAATTGTTAAAATGTAGAATTTCTTCGATCAGAAAAAGAAAAAAAAAATGTAATATAAATAGATTTTGGAGATACTTATAGATAGACAAATTATACAATACTGTATAACTCAATTTGAAATAAACATAATAACTAAAAGAATGAGGTTTAAACTGTAAATCGTATTTAATCCGAGTAAACAATGGCCTTTTTCCTATTTGCATAGAATCACACTAATAACACTGATATTTTGTAAATGCACTACGCTCATACATGTCAAACGCGATTTAATTCTCTTGTTTTTTGTTTGTTTGTATATTGGAATTTATCGATTAGTAATTCTGTCAGTATTAGATGTTAGTGTCGTCATCCATCACAGTCTTATGTTCAGAACCCAAATTTAAAATAAAATCAATTTTCTTTGACTGATTCTTTTCATTTTATTTTGATGAAATATTTGATCATTAGATTTCATAATTTTTGAAAACCTTGTCAAATGTTCAAAATTAATAAAAATCATAGAGGTATTTTCTTTTTTTTTATTTGTTAAATTTAATTGATTATAAAATTATTATTGTGTCACAAAGTGAAAAAAGATACATATTGCAATAGTGGACCTTTCACAGCTTTGTATGTTGAAGTCTTATCCTCACATTACATTTATTGACCCACATAATCACCTTATATGTATGCGACCTTGTGTGTTGTGTTCTGTCATCAGGTGTTGTTGTTCTTGTATTTATGTTTTACTTTGAGGTGTGTTTGGGGATTTCTGTTATTCCTTAATATTACCTATTATCAAAAGCTTGCTTTATGCTATTGATAATAACAAATGTATATATTACATACCTAAAACATCTTGCGGAATTATGCATGTTGTTTCATGTTTAATTAAACCAATCTTTCCTATCTGCACTTCATCTTTCTGTTCGGGTAAAGAATTTCTAGAAAGTTCGTTCTGCACATATTTTGAATTTGATGAAACACCTGTTAAAAATAATCAATCATTCAAATTAAGATATTTCTATTAAAAATGTTTCATGTGTTTTTGTTGTTAAGAAAAATCAGGACGGGTACAACCAGAATAATTCGGGGAAAACTTCGAACATAACAATCAGTATGACTCTATCAGATGACATCATTACAATTAGTAATGACTCTATCAGATGACAATACGAATATTAAAAATCCTGGTAGTATTTTCAGTTACGGACCCTCGATGCCCCCGTTGTGTTCTGAAAGTGAACATGAAAGTTCAAGACTGATCAAAACTTATTCATAATTGTATATTTTACGATATTGATTGATTTTTCTTGCAAAAAATGCTACAATGGTTTTGATTGAAACTGTTTTAACAACCGCATTCAGCCGATCAGTATTATTGCAGGCCAAGTCTTATCTGGTGTTCTGTTAAAAATTCACACGAAAGTATACAGGCCAGACGATTGTAATGACCGATAGTTACAAAAGTATGTTAGGATAATATATATAGTTACCCATTCTAAACTTCGATCAATGGAGTAGTCCAGCATGGGGTGATTTAGTTTGTTTTATTTTTATTTTATTGATGTGTCGACTAATAATAGTTAACTACATGTAGCTGAATCATGATCACGGCCTACACTCGGCTAACCGAGAGATAGGTCGGTTAATCTATATTGAGTATGCGGCTATATCGGCGGCTGGTCTGTTAATCGGATTGGTTATACGTCTGTTAAGAGTAAAACTCACAATTTAATGTTAAACTCTGTTAAATATACAGATTTTTTGGCACATTATGAGAATCACATCAAAAAAAGAAAAGTGTCTGACAAAATGATATCTATCATTAAACATTTTCCACCATAAAAAAAAAATGCATAGCCTGTGCAATTTAAAGTAAAACGAAAAGGCGTTGCGCAAGTATATGGATTTTATGAATGAAATCATAGCAATATTTTAGATAAAAGGCCAAAAACTATTTTTAAATATGATTTTAGGGACACAAAGTTCTCAAAAGTCAATTGTCATTTATAAATATTTCATAATTGTTATATTAGTTGAGTTATACCACATTTTAATGAATATAAGGGGAATACAGTCTGTTAATGGGTTGGACAATTTATATCGTGTCAGTTAAGAGTTATTTAGCCACGACAATAACCTTACTACCTTAATTTTATATGTTAACATTGAAAAAAATGAGATGTACTTATGACGAAAAAATTACAATACGGTGCAACAGTATCCTTATAGAAAAAGCATGCACTTTTTTTTCTCTGCATTTCATTAAAAGGGTGTGTCACTTCAAATTAGCGTTATATAGATTAATTGGCTGCTCGAAATCGCATGCATTTATTATTTCCGCCAAGTTATCAATCAGCCTTACTTTTTGTCTGTTCAAAGTCTGTAACATCTATGAATCTGTCAAGTGTTGCACTTCAGCTGGTTAAATTCCATGCGTTTTCTTTGGAATACATAGGCTGTTCTACCTTAGGAATATATTAACTTATGCCGGCGTCACACATTGGCGGATAGACCAGCGTGCACCAAACGTACAGACAAAACTGACAAAGTCGGTATACGTTAGTTGCACGCCATAGGAACTCTTAGCAATCGTTCAAAGCGCGTTGCATAAGTTTGAAGTACGTCGAAATACAAAGGTAATATTGAGAAAGGAAATGGGGAATGTGTCAAAGCGACAACAACCCGACCATAGAACAGGCAACAAACAAAGGCCACCAATGGGTCTTCAATGTAGAGAGAAACTCCCGCACCCGAAGGCGTCCTTCAGCTGGCCATTTAAAAATATGCATACTAGTACAGTGATAATGGAAGTCATAATAAACTCCGAATTATACACAAGAAACAAAAATTAAAAATCATATAAGACTAACAAAGGCCAGAGGCTCCTGACTTGGAACAGGCGCAAAATTGCGGAGGGGATTTACATGTTTATGAGATATCAACCATCTTCCCATACCTCTAGCCACTGAAAGAAAGTAAATACGCCTGATGAACGCTACAACCCGAGGAAATTTTTATGCAGCATAAAAAACATAAAGCATACGCCAACATGCGTTACTTGAACGCCGGATAAACGCTTAGCCTTAGATACGCGTCTAGTACGCCCAATACACGCTTAAAGCATATTGGCAGCGTAAATGATATTCCTGTAAATCACAATAAATGCATAATATTAATTTTATTTTTCGAGTAATGATGTATTCCTATGATATCGTAAGTCATTTAGCCGACTCGCAGTCCGCAAACGTGCTTGTTTTTCTATCGAGTGACCTTCAAGGTGGTGTAGAGAAAGGTTGATGTTGAAAGGTTTGTCTATATTTGTTTGCATTATAAACATATATCAGTTCATTTGAAAAAAAAATCAAAACATTACGAAGTTTATCTTGTTAACTATGTAAATGACAAATTGGTGCCATTCATATAAATCATTTCTATCAATTTTCAGATTTCATTGTCTAAACTTATGTTTCATTGTCCATGTGTCATTTCCATTTATTCTAGCCGCTAATCTTAGGCCTATCTCTTTATTCAGATAACACCCCATGTAGCAATTAAATTATACTTGTAATGTCATTCATAACTCTAAACAGACCAATTAACAGACCGAGTTTTATGCATCCGACCAATTAACATACCATATTTTTATCAAATATTGATTTATGTCACCAAAATACAGTTTTTCGTGTAGATTTTTCACATATTGATTTTAATATGGTAAACAAACATAATGTCAGTCTTTTTTCGATGTTTAAAAGATTGCATGCAAGTGAACTCAACCAACTTGTCATTTTTGTGTTCATTTTGTGTGTGTAAAATGTGTATAAATTTACTGATGAGTAACTCGCCTTTTCATTTTATAGATCGTTTATTGAAGCTAGAAAAAAAATAATTACACCACTGGATTCAGTACTCCAAATCATTTTGTCAGACATGAATAGTTTTTATGAAACAAATATAATTAAAAAGTTATACAATGAAACATGCTGACATTGCACTGTTTTTCACGACAACACCTGATTAACAGACTTTAGCCAACCCGATTAACAGACCCACCGCCGATATAGCCGCACACTCAATATAGATTAACCGACCTATCTCTCGGTTAGCCGAGTGTCGGCCGTGATAATGCATACGCTTTGTAAATACCAATAACTTTGTTAAATAAATATGTCAATATCACTAATACGCCTCCAAGTGATAAAAATAAAGTCGATTGTTAACAAAATGTGAAAAATGAGTTAAAACTATGGAGTTATCAAATGTATTCAAAGTATTAATTTGCAACGATTTTTTTATGTGAAAAAGGGATGTTTTTACCATAAGAAGCCGCATCACAAACACATTTCGGGATATTTTAATTTACGGAAAAATGAATCACACTTCGTACCAAAAATCGAACCACGTATGTGAAAATATCTAAGCTTCGAACCGAGCTATCATACAAATCCAGGTTCACGATACGGACTGAGCTTCAGAAGAAAGAGGGACGAAAGATACCAGAGGGACAGTCAAACTCATAAATGAAAAAAAATCTGACAATGTCATGGCTAATAATGAAATGTAACAATCACGGAATTTGAAAAGATGCATATGTATTTGTAAGATATATCTACCGTTTATTTTTTGTATTGTTTTCTTTTATCTTAGGGACCTTCATGTATACTGATATGACCAACTGATAAGGAAAAATCGTATAGGCTTCTCAAACCAAATAGCTATACTCAACACTACAGCAAGTTTAAGTCGACAAATACAAAATTAAAAGGTAGATATATATATAGATCTTCCATTGCTCAAATAATAAACAATCCATTAATTCTTTTTACCAATACATACATGACATATGCATCTTTTCAATTTCCGTGATTGTTACGTTTCACACGTCAATATGATGGAGTGTTTTTTTTAAATAAGAAAAAGAAGCTTAGTTCAATATTCATATGCATGTCAATACAGTTGTTTATGTTTAATCAATATTTAAAAAAAAATCTTCAGGCAATAAATTAAGCTTAAAATGTTGCAATGTTCTCCCTGTTAAAGTCGTACGGTTGCCTTTAATTGCCAACTGCTAACATCCACTTTATTCTCATAAGCAATCAAACCAAATCTTCTTAGTTAAGGAAACGTGTCGTCTTAATAAAATTTGATAGAATTTTTTAATAATTTGTCAAAATACAGTTTTTCATTCTTTTTTCCAAACTATAATAAAAGTATGGGTCACCGGACCTTTTTTCACGTTACTGGTTGTGCAAAATTGTCAGATTCTTTATATATTATGCATCTTAAAGCAAATATTGTGTGATAAAAAGAAAACTTCTCGATAGAAATTTTAAATAAAACGTGAGAAGATAGCTGTTATAACATGCTTCAGATAAGAAAAAAAAAAATGGGGTCACCGAACTTGTTTTATAACTACATATCAAAATAGGTAAATTCATATCACCTTCTTTTTAATAAAAAATACTTTATCTGAGTCATCTCCCCTTATTTTGCAAAGTTGAAAAAATAGAATCAAACAATTACAGCCGTAATTAAACACACTCTTTTTGATATTCCCTTCAAAAGTCTTATCCACTTTATTCTTGTTTATCCCAAATTCATGTATTTGGTTTGGATGTTATACTTGTTATTCTCGTTGGATTTTGTCTGATGCTTGGTCCGTTTCTGTGTGTGTTGCATTTCGGTGTTGTGGCTTTGTTCTCCTCTTATATTTAATGCGTTTCCCTCGGTTTAAGTTTGTTACCACGATTTTGTTTTTTGGATTTATGAGTTTTAAACAGCGGTATACTACTGTTGCCTTTATTTATAGATTATTTACATACTACTCTAACAATTTGCTCATTTCATCAAATATTTAGATTAACGTTATCTGCTACTTCAAAATCAAAGATGGAGGACAACACCAGAACCACCTAAATGTTGTCACATTTTACGTTCATGTCAATGATTACTTAAAAATGCTGGTATTGATGGCCCTTTATCCAATTTATAGTTAAACCACAGATCACCTCCAAGTTTTTTCTCCACCAGGTAGTAAACTTGTCAATTATGTGCGCCTTTATGACGTCATTTACCAGATGTATCTCTGCACTATTAACGTTTCTCAAGCATCTTAGTGATCGTCGTTATGCAGGACAAATTAGAAATAATGTTTGTTCCGTGGGTACGTAATCACAATCACATAATGACAGCAGTGCTGATTGTTTCTTATGGGGATTCAATTTGCCGAATAATTCGTGCGATAAATCATCAGATTATATTGTTAACCACTCCCTCAACATGGGAACGAAAGAGACGATGCCCCTAAACGCACTCATGATGTTCACTAAAACCAAATTTTTTTGAAGGAAATGCAGCGAACTCAAAAGTTGTATATTTACACTCACCGAATGATTAATTCAGCTAGAATGTACTTACTGAACATATATGCACGTACAGCTATGGACAACACGACCAACAATGTAACTATCAAAGCCGGCATGGAAAAGCTCTCTGTAATTTAAATCGTATAAAGGTTTATAATTACTTTTCTAATGTTTTTCAAAAACCAAGTAGTCATTTATGTTCCTGAAATGCATCAAAAGTAATAATTTGAATAATATCTTTAAACAGTTCTTGTCAGTAGCAATATAGCGACCACTAGACAGAAAGAACAATAAGCGGATACTAGAATCAAACATGTGCTGTCTTTTTTATCTGAATTGATCGTAATTTGACAAAATAGAATCACCATAATTGAAAAGGTATAGATGTATTACCAAAAAGGTACACAAAACAATGCCATATAAACTTTGTCTGGGAAAATTTCGACCTCTAGTATCAGCAAATTTTAGTTTATAGTGAATATTATTGCTTATTACATAATCATATTTTCCCCGTAAAAACTTTTAAAAAAAATCAAACCTCACTTCTTTAGGATTATATCTGTTTTTTTTTAAATCAACATCGACTCCCATAGGCAAAGATGAAATAGGATTACATTGGCTAACCATTAGTTTCTCTTGTTAGTATATCACATATTCAGGTCATTGAACATTTATTGACTGTCCCTTTGGTATCTTTCGTCCCTTTTTTATTTACGAGGATTGTCATTTTTTTCTGACAATAATCATTCCGGCTTCTCCAACCAGTGAAATATGATTCCCAAGGTATAGTAAGCATTGTTTAGGGGCCAGCTGAAGAACGCCTCCGGGTGCGGGAATTTCTTGTTACATTGAAGACCTGTTGGTGACCTTAAGCTTGTGCTGTTGTTTTTTCTATGGTCGGGTTGTTGTATCTTTGATACATTCCCCATTTCCATTCTCAATTTTATTGCTGAAAGTGGCGTTAAATAACAATGGTTAATCAATCAATCAATCATATTCAGCTACGAATCTATTGTACATCGTTGACTTTCCCATTATGGTTTTGTCGAACAGACGAATGGTATTTAAGAAAAACACTTTATACGCATCAATGTTCATAGTTCTTTGTCCTTCATTTTATGAATAGATAAAGGGCAACAGTAGTATACTCTGTTTAAAAGTCATACATTGATTAGGAGAAAAAACGGCTTGCAAACATAAACCGCATGAAACACATCATTTAAGTGAAAAACAGCGAAATTTTTGAATAAGACTAAACATTAATAATAAATCATGTATTTACATACTTGGCCTTGTTTTTTGTCCGTTTCAGCAATATTTGAATCAAACCGAATAATTATTATTTAAAACATATGATACACGACCAATATTAACATACATTGTACCGAAACTTTCCTTTTTTCTGCAAAGGCAAATACAAATGCACTTAATCATTCAAGAAAAAAGAACAAATACAACCAACGTGTATCGACACAAAAGAAAACGTTGAGTCATAATGGTTATCAAAGTTACCAGCATTATAATTTAATACACAAGACGCGCGTTACGTCTACATAAGACTCATCAGTGACGCTCAGACCAAAACAGTTAAAAAGCCAAACAAGTACAAAGAGTATTGAGGACTCAAAATTCCAAAAAAAGTTGTGTCAAATACGGCTTAGGTAATCTACTCCTGGAATAAGATAATCCTTAGTTTTTCGAAAAATTCCATGTTTTGTCAACAGGAAATTTTTATAATGACGATATAATTGATATTCATGTCAACAACGAAGTGCTAACTACTGGGCTGCTGATACCCGCGGGAACTAAACGTCCACCAGCAGTAGCATACATCTGTAGATGTAAAATCAGGACTATATATTACAGTTTTGTCTAGTTTACCAGTTGTTCCTTCTTTAGTAATATATCCGTCGGTTGATATGACAGCCGATGTGTCTAACGTGCCGTCGATTCTGAAATATATCATGCATGTAACTAATAAAAAAATAATATGATTTGAAGAATGTAAAATACAATAATACTGAAATATACGTCACACCATAGGTATAACATGCACTGTAGCAGATGCTATATACTAATCAACTATTTTTTATAGTTCGTTTTTATGTTGTTCTGTTACGCTAACGTCTCAGGTTAGGGTGAGGGTTTATATCCCGCTTACATATTTAACCCCATCACCTTATGTTTGTGTGTCTTCCAAGTCTGAAGCCTGTAATTTAGGAGTTGTCTTTGTTGATGTGTTACACATTTGTTTTTCGTTCAATTTTTGAACACAAATAAAGCCGTTTGGTTTCTTGTTTGAATTGTTTTACATTTATCATTTCAGGGCCTTTTATAGCTGACTATGCAGTATGGGCTTTGCTCATTGTCGAAGGCCGTACGTTGACCTATAGGTAGAAATTCTATAAATATAAACAATGCAATTTTCCTTAGGAATTTCATTTGCGGCTAAATCTGTGCCACCTTTACCATTTAGTTTTGTTAAAAGATCATATCCTAGAACGGAAAGTTGATATGAACTACGATTTTATTTAAATGTCAAAATATAGGGCACTGCGGAATATTTTCAACATTTATGCCATGAACATTTAAGAGTGTAAACTTATACTAAAATACTGAACTACAAAAGTACTGTCGAGTCGGGTTTATTTGTCATGAAATATCATATGATATCATTGTTTTATCTGTTAAAACAGAAACACATGAAACATAAGAAACGGAGTTTGTACAATACCAAGATGAAGCAGACGTCCTTGGTTGAGGTTGTGTACATTTGACAAAAAGTTCGGTAATTTGTTTTAAATACCCTTTTCCCAAGCTAATCCCTCAGTTATATTGAAAAAAAGTTGATGTGGTGGGATTGACAACGAGACAACTTTCAAAAAGAGATAAAAAAAGACATAGAAATCAACAACTATAAGTCACCGTATGGTCTTCAACAATGAACAAAGCCCATGCAGCAAAGCCAGGTATAAAATGCCCTGAATGTCTACACGATCACAAAAATGCAATATTTTCCATGTGATGGATGTTTCATATCTTATTCCCATGCAGGATAGGACAACATCAAAGCGTATCACATAAAAATCAATTATATTAACTACATGATAATCTTTCGAATGAAAAAAGTAGACAAAAAGAATAATAAATGCAGGAACCAAGTTAAACACGAATCTAGGCTTCTTTAATGAGCTTTATAGGTAGGTTTAATCCACAGGCGCTTGGGTCTATGACACAGATTTTTTTTTTTTTTTTTTTTTTTTTTATTATTTAAATATTCAATTTTCTATATTTATAATACATATCTATCACTTCTATGCATGTCTCACTAAGTTTCCAGTGATTTAAACGACCCAGAGAAAATACCCAATTTTACTATCCATACTAAGAAACAAAAAGGCAACTAACTCGACGCCATTTTTCTGCTATCTATAAATAAATAGATTGACCTACCTGGATTTACCAACGATTTCTCTGGGAAAACGTGCCTTCCTTGCCGTCAGATCGCACACATCGTTAATATTTATCAAATTGGTATTGTTCGTAACATTTTTAGTCCATCTCCAGCATATAATAAAAAGATTTTAACTATTTTGACTAATTTCAAATTTACGTGCCCGGAAGTTGACTGTTTTTCCCGAACTTTTGTTAAAGGGAAGTAATATTTTCCCGGACTTTTTCGGAACATCTCTGCAAGTACGTAAGAAAATAACAAAGTGATACGATGACTTCCGAACTAATAATATATGTTAACAAACAGATATGATGAACAACGAACAATATCAAGCCCCTCATTTGATTGTTAGCGGTCGTAATCTTTTAATTTTCAAAAATCACACAGTTTTGATTTTATGTTAGAAAGGGGAACTGCAAAATTTGTAAATATTGCCCCCCCCCCCTTTTTTTTTTTACTTCAGTTAACATGACCCATGTTTTGTTATAATTAAAACAAAGTCAATAACATTTTCGTGGAAAGAAAATATTAGTCAATTTCCTTGCACCCCCCCCCCCCCCCCCTTTCCACCAAATAAATAAAAATATCAGATCAAATGGACAATGGCTTAATTTTTTTTAATTCCTCTCATAAGTCAATTTTGTGTTAGTATTTGTATATTCATAAATTATCATGAATCAATATTTTTATGAGTAACTTGCTTTGGTTGAGTGTCATCATTTCAGACTGAATATGATGACAGATTCTTTTCCGGCAATTGGAAAGTTGCGCCTTTTTTGTAAAAGTTCGGAAATCATCGTATCACTTTATTATTTTCATACGTACTTGGAGAGATGTTCCGAAAAAGTCCGGGAAAATATTACTTCCCTTTAACAAAAGTTCGGGAAAAACAGTCAACTTCCAGGCACGTAAATTTGAAATTAGTCAAAATAGTTAAAATCTTTTTATTATATGCTGGAGATGGACTAAAAATGTTACGAACAATACCAATTTGATAGATATCAACGATGTGTGCGATCTGACGGCAAGGAAGGCACGTTTTCCCAGAGAAATCGTTGGGGAATCCAGGTAGGTCAATCTATTTATTTATAGATAGCAGAAAAATGGCGTCGAGTTAGTTGCCTTTTTGTTTCTTAGTATGGATAGTAAAATTGGGTATTTTCTCTGGGTCGTTTAAATCACTGGAAACTTAGTGAGACATGCATAGAAGTGATAGATATGTATTATAAATATAGAAAATTGAATATTTTAATAAAAAAAAAAAAAAAAAAAAAAAAAAAAAATCTGTATCATAGACCCAAGCGCCTGTGGTTTAATCATTATCACTTAATGAATTGGAATTCGGTATTTCGTTTTAAATATAAATACACCTTATGTAAGAATACTGGGTTTTGATTGGTTGATAGCCAGTGTATTTTTCACCAATTCACTGTTATCAAATGAATACCGTTCATTTGTTAACGCCGCCGGGGTATTTGCCAAAAAGATATGCCTTGTTTATCCTCTTTTATGTGGTGTTTGCCAAAAAATACTCTATTCGACTGGACGCTTGTAACGTCATGATCATCAATGCGTTTTTGAACATTAACATTCGTTGTATTTAACGGCTCGGGAAATAAAACATTCTCTCGACTGGTATTTTCGAAAATACCCCTCCTTAACATGATATATCTGTTTAAAATTCCATAAAGGTACAGCTTATGGATATGTATCTCTATTGCTAATTTTTTGAATCCCTGAATTGATTATTAACTATGTATTGTGAATTACTTGTGAAGAGTAAAGTAACAAAACATTACTAATATATATGCACACCATAAGATGTGCCAATGATGGAATAACAATCTCTTTTGTATATAACAGAAGTGATTTATACTTTTTGATCATTTATTTAGATGAGACAAAGATAATTAAAAGTAAAAAACTCGAGAAAAAAACCGCAGCGTACCAGGCAACTAGACCGCTGTTTTTTCCAGTTTGAGTGGTTTGACTCTAGTCTTTTATTTTGGGTCCTTGCAGCTGATTGTTTGGTGTGAGCCAAGGCTCTGTTTTAAAGACCGTACTTAGACCTATGAATATTTATCTTTTCTTTTCGAATTATGACTTGGATGGCAAAAATGACTCATACAACATATTTATTAACATAAAACGCAATACGATAGATATAGTAACTGTCTATTTCATCAAATTTAATTGTTTTTCGACCTTTTAAAAACACACATTGTGATACACATTTCGATCCAGTTGGATAATATTCAATCCCAACATTGCATGTTTGATCATGATATATGTATGTGTTACTTTCAGTAGAAACCGTTTGAAATAATGCATAATTTAAATGGGCGAGAGAGAGAGAGAGAGAGAGAGAGAGAGAGAGAGAATTAAAAATGTACTCACGTGACTGAACAGTCAGCGTTTTGTTTCCACATTTTTAGACACTCATAATCTAAAAGGTAAAGTTGCATCTAACAATTTGATTGATAATCGTTAGTGAAATTCATGAATGATGTTGTCTGCTCTTGAAATACTAAGTAATAAAGATTCAAAACCATTTAAGAGATAACTCAATAACAATATAAAACCTTGCACAAACATAAATACCTTGTGATAAAAATTCATCAGGAGAACATTTCTTAAAATAGCAGGAACAATCTTCTTTAGACGGAACACAATAACATCGATGATGTGGTCTGTGAATAAAAGCATAGCCTTTCAAATCATCACAGCGACATATAGTATCAGTCTGGGAAGTCCCATTCCTATAAATAACTTGTCCCTCTTCAGTGCATACAGATTTTTTATAAACACAGCCACTGTTCCCAGAAGAGTTGAATTTAAAAGGTTGGTACAAATTATTCTCACAAGGGTCCCCGTCTATTGATCCGCGAAATATAACTTTATATCCTAAAATATAAATATAAATTCATTAAAACCTTCTCTTGGTCTGACTTTGGCATGTTTGGGTCGGAACCAAAACCTTAAACAAAACCGAAAACTTTCCTAACCGATACGATACTTCATATGAGAGTTAATTCCCCTGCCGAATTAACCAAAGGCGAAAGAATAATAATATACAGCGTAGCTTATGAACTGTAAGTTGTAGAGACATATATGGTATAATGAATTTATATCATCAGTCCACCTAGAGATATGTCAGGGCAATGTCATGATCAAATTTACAAATTTGATTGTTTTTGCTTTTCCTCAAAAACATTGATAACTAAGGAACTTTCCTTGATTTAAAACGCGATCGTTGTTTTAAATGATATATTTCGTACTTTATTAACAGTTAGGTATGCATAAACTGATTGATCAAACCTTTCAACAGACTTATTCGGAAGAGATATTGTTACGATACTGTTCATCAATGATTGCATATTCTGGTATAAATATTGATTCAATTATAGGGTCTTTGCATTGGAAACAAACACGAACTTTTAAAGCCAATTGTCGGCAGGATACGAGTTATGTTCTTTTCATAGATGTTATGATTGTATGATTCTACATCCCTAAAGGGAGGGAATGTGCTTGATTTTTTTTTTATGATGAACACACAATTTTCAATCAAGTTGATTTAGGTCTGGAGCTGGCATATTAGTTACTGTTAGTTGTCCTTTGTTAGTATGTATCATTGTCATTTTGCTTAAACTTTTAAAGCGTATCTCTGTTTTATTCTACATTGGCTAGAGTTATATGTGGAGGGTTAGAACTCACAAAACATGTTTAACCCAATTGCATGTTTGCACATGACCAAAGTCAGGAGCCTCTGACCTTTGTTAGCTTTGTATGTGTTTTTTTAATTACAGTTCATTTACCTGTTTTCGAGTTCAGTATGACGTCCATTTTCACTTAGTACACATTTTTATTTAGGGACCAGCCGAAAACCACATTCATTTGTGGGATGTAAAAGAACTGCAGTCAATTGTAGTTCCTAAATTGTGTTCTCTTGTCGTGGTAATAACTTTTATAATACGAAGTTATCAGTGGCGGATCCAGAATTTTTCATAAGTGGGGGCCCACTAACTGACCTAAGAGGGGAACCGCTCCGGTCACGCTTCAGTGATTCCCTATATAAGCAAACAATTTTTTTCCCAAAAAGGGGGGCCGGGCCTCCTGCCCCCCCCCTAAATCCGTCTCTGGTTATTACCCCAGAGAATAAGTAAAGTGCTTCAATAAAAACAGCAACACCCGCTTCTATACCATGTATACTGCGGACACTACCGTTGTATAAGTTTTTTTGTCCTACCAAGACAATTTAAAAAGCATCCAGTCATACTTTTTGACACTCATTGTTTATAAACAGATTTTCTTACAAAGTTATCGCTTCCACGAAATGTTTTTGAAGTAAAACATTTTTTGAAAACTTAACTCGTATAGATCGTCGCAGTATTCCTCGGAAAACATTCTAATACAAAACTGAAATGTGGTCAGTTACTTTCAATGGCCTTAGACATGTTAAATAGTACGATGACTGTCATGCATAGTCAGTAGTTTTATATATTTGAAATGTATTATCTAGTATTATTTATATATTAAGAACATTGATGAGGTTTTTACCTTTCTTTTCGATTATTGCATTCTTGTGACAGAATTCAATAAAATAACGTTTATTCTCGTCATACACACAGAAGTAACTGCCGTTATAACTACATTTAAAGTTTGCTCTATGTCTCCAGTGTGATTGAACAGGACAATGTAAGCTGTAATTTGCTTCAGACATCGCCCATGATGAAATAATCTGAAAAAATAATGACATGACGCATTAGTGGATAAACAAGCTATATATCTTTTGGATCTTTTGCCTGCAAGTCTTTAAAACCAATCGATTGTTTTCGGCGCTTACCTTAATTTCTCGTCTAAATTTTGTATGATGTAGTTTGTAGGATGTGAATGGGTTCTTAAAATAAACAAACGGAAGACAGAAAGTGACGTTATTTAATAGTTTAAACATATTTTATTGTTCCAAAAAGAGACAAATGGAGGAGACACAAGTTTTTCAACTTAGTAACGTCTTCTCCAATATATACATAAATATACACATGAATGAACATTACATAAATCTGACTTAAACCAATTTTTATTTTAGCTTGAAGATATAAATTAAAGTAAATTACATATACATTTTTAGAATCGAATCAATGGATATTTACCACTTAATATAACCAATCGAATGCGCCTATTTTCAGAAGAAATAAATCCAAACACACCGAACTGTGTAAATTAAATATGTTAGTGTACATGACAAGTGACTTTAGTCATGTGTGTGTGAATATGTTTAAATGTAAATTACACACTCATAGTTTATAGTTACGGATTAACAGAAAAACGGAATAAATCTATACGTAATAGTAAGTATCAATCTTGTTTTTTTACTTAAATCCATTGAAACGTTTCAGAATACAAAAGTCAATCATAAAGATCATTCGATTATCGTAGCCAAAAAGAGCATTGATCATGTTCTAGTAAGATCTATTACAGAATGAGGTTGTCAAACTAGAGAAAAACGCTTGGTTCTTTTTATATACATTTGTACAGATAAAAAAACACTATCATTTTCTTCAGAACTCAAAGACTCATCACCAGAGAGCAATAACTCAATTGTAATATTGACAGCAAAAACATTGATTTCATCTATCATTAAAAGTCTTTGTGATGAAAAATTGTGACAATATAATAAATAATGTTTAGCATCTTCATTTGTGAAGCCACATAAACAATTGGCATCTTGTACTAAGTTTACATTAAACAAATCAGATTGTAGTGTGCTACAATGTTTTCGCAACCTTGCATGTAATACAGATAGTAAGCGATCTCCAGAGCAAAATGTCTCGGATATTTTTTATTCTTATAGTATAACATGTGCAATTTGCTTTTAAATGATGAAAATGTAGGTCTCTGTCTAATAATACATGTAATATCTAAAGTGTTCCACAATGTTATGGATGCTGGGAAATAAGAATGTTGATAAACCGACAAACGATTTACTGGAGTAGTGATATTGTGTCTGTTTCGTAAATTGTAATTACTAATATCAGACACAAATTCTGGAACCAAGTCATGTAAATAATCTGGAGCCTGATTGTTAATATTTCTATAAAACATGGCTAACAGTTTACGCAAAATTTTCCCCATCCCGTCTCCCTCTAAATAGCGTTTCGGCTAGCATAACTTGGTAATACAGTAACTATGCGAGCAGCCTCGATTTGAATATTTTCTATCCGATCAGAATTTGTGTTTCCACAATTATCCCAAACTTCTGATGAATACTCAAGTATCCGACGAATTAAAATCATATAATTTTTTACCAAATATTCCCTTTTTAGTCGATATTTTAGTTTGCGTAAAACATTAAGCTGCTTCGTAGTTTTCTCAATCAGTTCATCAACATGCTTATTCCATTTACAATCATTACTAAATATGACACCTAGGTGTTTATGCGCACTAACTGGTTTCAATGTAGCACCACCAATATCAAAAGTAATATCACTGTAAATATTTTTTTAAACTGAATATCATAATATCAGTTTTATTAGGATTAAACTTCACTAGCCATTTTTCTGACCACTTACTTAAATAATCAAGATCTCTACTGATTGAATTTTTCAAAGTGGATTCATCAGGTGCAGTATGACCTATTGAAGTATCATCTGCAAAAAGCCTTCCGAATACAGACATACCATCAGCTATATCATTTATGTATATTAAAAATAACAAGGGTCCTAATACTGACCCCTGAGGCACACCAGCGTTAAGTTTTCCAATGTTTGATAATGAATCTTTTATGACAACTCTCTGAGATCGTCTAGACAAGTAACGTTTCAACCAACAAAGCAAGTCTCCTTTAATACATATGTTTCAAGTTTATGTACTAAAGCCTTAATCCAAACAGTATCAAATGCTTTGCTTATATCAGCAAATTTAATGCTTGTTAAAAGCTTTTCATTTAGTGCACTCAAAATTTTGTTATACAATTTTATCATCTGATGCGAAGTTGAGTATCCTGGAATAAATCCGGATTGGTACTTGTATAATAATTTATTTCCATGTAAATGGTTAAAAATATTTTTAAAAACAATCTTTTCTAAGACTTTACTCACACATGACAATAAGGAGAATGGCCTGTAGTTAGACGGTAATGACTTGTCACCACTTTTGAATAAGGGAATGACATGTGCAATCTTCCATTGGTCTGGAAATATTTTATCATTTAAAGATTTGTTAAAAAGTAGACATAATGGTTTGGAAATTTCATTTCTAACGGCAAGTAACATTCTATTGCTAACGATATCCGGCCCAACAGCTTTATTAACATCGAGCGTTGAAAGAATATCAAGTAAATCTTGTTGCCTAACTAAAATTTGTGAAATAAACTCAAGACATCTGTCGTCAAATTCCGGCAAATCTTTACTAGCGCCATCTAAATTAGAAATTGAACAAAACTATTTATTTAAAATGTTGGACTTTTCAGTTCCCTCATACGCAAGTTTGACGTTGTGATCAGGGTCCGTCATGGGGGGTAAATCATTAGACGATGTATCACTTTTAATTAACATGTTAACCGTTTTCCAGTATTGTTTACAGTTTGTAACTTTTAGTTCATCTAAATTTTCATTAATACTGGTAAACAAATATTTTTTAGCTTGCTTTTTCAAATTATTTACTTTTGTTTCTTTGTTGTTTAAATTTCTTTTCTGCGGATGTACTATTTGAGCGAATCAAAATATTACGAAGCCTGTCGCGTTTTCTCGTTTAACGCCGCAAATTCGAATCATACCAAACTTTATCGTCACATCTTATAAATACTTCCCTTGTAGGTATACACTCGGAGGCTATAGTAAGAAATGAGTTCGTGAAATTAGTCGCAGCAACATGAACATCACTTGCATCAGAAATCAAATATTCCCGATTTATTTCAACTTCTTTTTGTTTCATAAGGTCATTATCACCTTTTTTATAATCCCATATCGAGCTATTATAAGTTCGTCTTTTACTAAAACCACAATTAATTGTGACGTATGTTCCATCATGATCACTAATACCTCTATCAAAAGGTCTTGTGTCTTTATCTAAAACCGGTATCGAATCAGTGACTAAAATAGGATCAAGTAAATACGTGCTACCTGGTCGTGTGTTAAAATGAGTAGCTTTGTCAATTATGTCAACAAGGCCACTGATGAAAAAAATATCTCTTATATCTGATGGTAGATCTGACATAAAGTTTTTATTCAGGTCACCTAAGCAAATTATGTTATTTTGTTCATCCAGGGCATTTTTCAACATTTGATCAAAATACTGCCAGAAATAAACTGAAAATTGCCGTTCCGACCTATAATTGATGTTTATCAATATTGATCGCAATTTAGTTTTTAACTCAAACCACATACTCTCAAGTTGGCAATTCTCCAAATCATGTCGACGAGTTATGCGAACATAACTTTTATAATACATAATACTGCCACCCCCATGAGAATTTCTATCTTTTCGAACTGGTATTTCAAAACCGGATATATATAAATCAGAATCTGTGATATTTGAGTCTAAATGGGTTTCTGTCAAGAATACGTTATTTAATGATGCATACTGCAAATATCTCAATGCCTTTTTAAAAAGACTTGACTGATAATTTATGTTAAATTTGCTCTTACCACTCATGTGCCAAATTTACATCGGCAGTACAATGTTTGTTTGAAGTCTATAGTATCCTATGTCCCGCACGGGCCAACTACGAAGAGTCAAAATGTCGTGGTTTATCTTAATATCACATAGAGAAACTATTTCTATGAAATCACAGAATAAAATTACAAGTAACTAAATCCTTTTTGTTTGTGCTGACAATTACGTCGATTTTTCAGGACATTGCACGAGTCGTGCAAACAAATATACACCTGGAGATTGTTAGACAACTCACGTGTTCACTTATACCGTTGTCAGATTCCAATCTTTTATCGGTCCGTATACGTAAGGGATCCGTCACCGTCATAGATAATAGATACTATCGAGGTTCAACATGTTTTGCCGATTTATTTAAACTTGGTGCTTATGTGTTTACTGATAAAACTGTATCGCACCCGAGTAAGAATAATTCGGTATTTTTATTTCGAATCACTTCAACATACACCAATATATGTGTTTATCCGTGTAACATAAAGACTTACTAAACAGAGACACGAAACAATTATTCGTCAGAACTATACCATTGTAATTCATTGTTATATATAATCAACCTACCTGGAGAGTAAAAGTGAGTAACAACATGTTCCAGCAATATGTAGACATAATTCACGCTACAACAAGAGAAGTAAATGACATTTATTTTAGTTTTACATTTAAAAAAGTGTACATTTAGGCGTACTTATTTTTTCATATTGTTTGCAGCTATATAGCTATATAGCTAAAATGTTGTTCCTGAAAATGAAATTGCAGTAAAAAGACATGATTAAAAACAAAACCAACAGACAAGTAATAGTAAAAAAATCACAAGATAGTAAAACTGAAGACTAGGCATTGTTATCACATATCGATCGTTTTTAGTTTAATTTGGTAGGTAACAAGCGTAACATCTGTGAGACGGATATCCATAACGATCAACTAACTAATGATGGCAGCCGAAAACCGTTTGAATGAATGAGTTCAGCTACACTATTTTGAACTCTTGGTCCAATGGATTCCTTCTGTGCAGCACTCTTTATCGAGAAATTCATGATAAGAAATACAAGCCCTGGAATATCTTCGCAATTTGGAGATATATTCTCCGTATGTATTCGCTGCTGAAATATTGCTACATAGAAATGGAAATTTCAAAATTTGGAATCTGTATTCCTCTCTTCTGTCATAAAGTTTTGTTTTTAATCGAACCTCATTTCTATATGTAAGTAAGTAATGAGACAGATACAACTGTATCTGTTGTATTCTTTATTCCGTGTTCGATGTGATAAATGTGTCCGTAATTGAAGTTAAAGGATACTGCTTCTTTTCGTTTAACCTAAGAAGTTCCAGTATGTACATTTCACGTTTATCACATCTTGTCTTTTCATAACTTTATAATATTGGCTCTTGTTTATCTTTTGAATCTTGATAGTTAGGTTTGTCCATTCTAATGAAACATTAAAATGTTGACCCCTTATCTCTTATAAAGAACATTTGTAGTACAATGCGGTTTACATTTTTATCACTAGGAGAAACTAGCGTGTATAAATAATATCTCCAATAGATCTGTGTGGGACCAAAACTTATCATTTGTCGTAGCACGTGATTGTCTTGTCGGCAAGAGTAAAGTAAAATGCCGTTTTTAATCGTTAGTCGTAAATATTCTAAAGGAGTCTTTCGAGTGAATTGTCTACACCTCATTAGTTAATGTGTATAGAGTTTTTATTACAACGTACTAATTTTTCTATTAAAAGTGACTTTTCAAAACTTTGACAGAAAGTGGTAAAAATTACTGAACGCTTGTGACCTACTGATTTTAGAACGAATACAAGATGTTAATCATATATAATGTTAATGACATTTCTCCGATCCTCAATATTAATTTTGAGTCAGTTTAAATGAATAAATCGCATAAAGGTAACGTCAAAATGTTTGTTTCATGAAAAGGTGTTTACTGTTCTTGTTTTTAAGAGACAATGTATAACAAACAAACAAACATGAATACGTATAGTAACACTCAGTTTATGAGTAAGCTAAGTAAGAAAATTTAGAAAAAAACAAAGCAAACTGATAATTATACATAATAAACTAACAACGGACTACAAGCAGTTACTGACATGACAACTCCAGACCACAATTAAATTGATTGAAAGATTATGTCTCTATTATATGATAATCAAGCAGCACACAACATTGAATGTGAAATACTTACGAATAATGTATTTGTCCATTTGATAAACATCAGTGACAGTTTTGACAGGTTTGTGATAGCAACATCTTTGATGTAAAGTTTATCATTTATAGTGAGGTTTGTTTTGGTAAACAGCTTCCCGTTGAAGATATAGTTATCGAGATTCAGGAAATTGGTAGTGTTTGTCGTTAGCATTACCTTTATGCTGAGTCAATTCAGCAGGATATATCTCGTAAGTGTATAACTGAAGTCTTCATTATATAAAAAAAACAATACATATCATCAAAACGTCTAAAAAGTTTATCAAATGTTTGTATCAGATTTTGTTTCGATGCGTTTTGCTGATTTGTGTCATGAATTGTTAAACATAACAATACAGGAACAGGTTTAGAAAAAAAATCCCTAATTGCATTTTATTTTAAAAAATCCTTGTCGATTTTGTCATGGTCATCATGGTCATTGAGAGAAATTGAGTGTCAATGTTAAATTATGAACAACTAAGAGAAATCTTGGAGAAAACTAAGTCCCTCAAATTATCTTTGGCTCATTTATTAGTTATTTTACTTCAGCCTATATTTTCTTTACAAAACAAGAATGTGTCCAAAGTACACGGATGGCCCACTCGCGTTATCATTTTCCATGTTCAATGGACCGTGAAATTGGGTAAAAAATCTAATTTGGCCTTATAAGTAAAAGAATCAACCAAGAAACGAACATGCATACTAAGTTTCAAGCTGATTGGACTTTAACTTCATCGAAAACTACCTTGACCAAAAACTTGAACATGAAACTCACACTTTAAATGTCTATATTCAGTGGACCAGGAAAATGGGGTCGAATGTCTAATTTGGTTTTAAAATAAGAAATACAATAATATGTGTACTAAGTTTCAAGTTGATTGGACTTCAGCTTCATCAAAAACTAATTTGACCAAAAACTTTAATCGGAAATTCGCACTTTTAATTTCTATATTCAGTTGACCATGAAAATGGGGTCAAAAGTTTAATTTTGTTTAAAAAAAAAAGGAAGACCATATCATAAGGAACATGTGTACTGAGTTTCAAGTTGATTGGACTTCAGCTTCAACAAAAACTACCTTGACCAAAATTTTTAACCTGAAACTCGCCCTTTTAATATCTATGTTCAGTGGACTATGAAAATGGGGTCAAAATTTTATAAAGAAAGACCATATCATAAGGACCATGTGAACTGAGTTTCAAGTTGATTGGAATTCAGTTTCAACAAAAACTACCTTGACCAAAAACTTTAACCTGAAACTCGCACTTTTAATTTCTATGTTCAGTGGACCATGAAAATGGGGTCAAAATTTTAATTTTGTTTTTAAAAAAAGAAAGACCATATCATAAGGAACATGTTTACTGAGTTTCAAGTTGATTGAAATTCAGTTTTAACAAAAATTACCTTGACCAACAACTTCAACCTAAAACTCGCACTTTTAATTTCCATGTTCGGTTGACCATGAAAATTGGATTAAAAATTTTAATTTTGTTTTAAAATAAGAAAGATCATATTATAAGGAACATGTGTACTAAGTTTCAAGTTGATTGGACTTCAGCTTAATCAAAAACTACCTTGACCAAAAACTTTAACCTGAAGTGGGACGGACGGACGGACAAACAGACGGACAAACAGACGGACAGACGAACAGACATAAGGACTTTTCTTTGATATTTGCCTTAATATGCATTTCTAACAATACCTATTTAATACAGAAAGTTTACAGTGATAATTAATCATGATCACTTAAATTGTTACCTAAAGAACACAACAGGATAGCTAAATGGATAGAGAAACTAGGTACGTTCGACAAGACATTCAATTTAGGAATACTGAGACACTTAATTGCATCGCCTGCAAACAGCTTTGTTCATTTAACTATTCTTATGAAATATATTTGAAACAGAAATTTAAAAAATATAACGTATGCAAATGAAAATGTACATTATCAGCTTTTCGGTTTTTTTTTGGAATTGCAGAGCCTCGAAAGATCAACAAATTTAAAAACTCGTACAGATCCATACCCACGGTGGTGGTTGACAGGTTAAGTGTGTCATGATAACCTGTTTGATATTAAAAACTTGTGATATCCCTGGACTTTAACCTTTTGATAGCGTTAACATGTAAAACGATAATGTCATTGAATCGGACTATGTAATCTTCAAGACAGAAATAAATGTCATGTAAACTAATCAAAATTACACGATCTAGAAATGAATGTATCAACATAAATTATGAACTGAATCAAATATCTTTTTAAATAGAAACATTCTTGGGAATATTGTACACTCCATCTACATGTACTTGTGCTTGAAATTATCTATTCTAAAAATTATTTATGCTCCAAAAATGATTTTCAGGGCTATGTATACATATATTTTGTTTGCTTAATTGCTTATTATATTAATGTACACTCTGAATGTCAACCTTTTATATAAAAATTACTTACCTACATAGTAGGAAATAAAATGTTGGACTTTGCACAGGGCTTTGTTTACCTTTATCAGATGAAATTTATCAGCAAACACATGATCTGTTACATATATTTAGTAGATAGCAGTGCAAAATACACTGTGTCTTAACTAACCCGACAAAAATAGTCTGAACTCGGTAGCAATTTATTAAAAAAAGTAAAATTACAGAAATACTGAACTTCGAGGAAAAATCAAAACAGAAAGTCTGCAATCAAATGGCAAAATCCAATGATAAAACACATTATTGTCTTTCAAATATTCGGAATTGAGATTTCCTAATGAAGGTTAAACATGAAAGTTCGTTGGACGCAGGAAATTCGTGAAGCGTTGTTTTCATCTTTGTGTGAGCTAAAGCATCCAGCACTGCTCTACATTGACGGACCTCTTACAAACACAGAAATTATCGGATTATGATTCACTTTTATTTGTTTGAAATTATAGAAGGTATTAGATTCATATTTTGATGTGTTTGATCGTGAGATGGTACGTGCGTTTCAAACGTTCTAGATACATGGACATTTGGTAAATATACACGGCAACATTTAAATAGTGTGACCCTAACTTGATTTTTTTTTAATAACTTCAAACGGTTCACTGAGGAATTCTTCGAATAAAAACTTTTCATAGGATTACAATATTAGTCACATTTTGAATCTCCGTTTGTGTAGAAAGTAAAGGCTTATCCCACAATGAAAATGAAAACCGGGTTGGTAAATGTGTTCGACTCGGTCTCGTTCGAATATTCAAAAATATCAACCAGATTTTGTGCAAAGGAATCGTGTATACAACATGTGGTTTGATGTTAATAAAAGTTTTACCCTTTACAAGTCGTTTAAATGCTCGTTGATAAATGATTTCAGTAAGTGAATTCGAACAACTTATTATTCATTTGAATATGTATACTCTTCAAATCATACTTAGCAAATAAAGATGTAACGTCATTTGATTTTTTAAAGTGTTCTTTACGTTTTTTCATTTGTAACATTTAAGTGATCAAACTTGTATAGTGTTGGTCATTGACAATTAGGATCGTTTTGATGACTGCTGTTTTTTTTATGATAGATCTGAGGTTGTTTATTTAATAAAATATTCAGCTTAATATCATTTTTGATATATTTTGAAAAACAAAATACAAATATGAACCATCTTGCATATGTTAACAGCCGTAATTATGTAGTCCACATCATCATATTTGAACGTTAGTCTTGTTGTTGCATTTCCGTTAATATCGACAATGCTAATTCTATTTTTTTTATTTTTTTAGTTTTTAAGATTTGAGCGTCACTGATGAGTCTTTTGTAGACGAAACGCGCGTCTATCGTAAATACACAATTTAATCCTGGTATCTATGATGATTTTATTTTCAACCAGTGGGTCGATGCCACTGTTGGAGGGGTTTTAATTCCCCAGGGTATTACCAGCCCAGAAGTCAGCACTGATGATTATTCATGTCAGTTTGTACTTCTGTGCTGACATGAATAATCATTTATATGGTCATATTTATAAATTTACTGTTTACGTAACTTGAAGCGGGACAGACGGACGGACGGATGGACGGACGAACGGACGAACGACTTAACGATCGACGAATGAACACACAGAGGCATAGACAAGAAAACATAATGCCCTTAAATTGGTCATTGAAAAGCATCAAACAAAAATAAAATAGGAACAGAAAAATCCTTGTGTAAAATTAAAGCAACAAAGATACTAAACTCAGAGGAAAGTTAAAAATGGAAAACCCTGGTCATTTGAATAAGTAAAAAGCTAAAACACACCAAACAAATTGATAACAGATGTCATATTCAAGGCGTTTTCTTATGTATAAAATAGTGTATTAAAGCGAGTGTTATAGCTAGCTTAACCTCTCAATTGCACACCAGTTGTATACATTTTCGTAATATTGACAAAGATGTGAAAAAACAATGTTAACTGAACAACAATGTGAGTGAGCGCTTAACATGTTTCTGGTCACTTTACTTACAAACTTTGCAACCTAAATAAAGTGTCAAAATGATGGAAATATCATATATATTACTTTAACCGTTTAAGTTCGTCTTGAGAGTTTGAATTTTAGCCAAAAAGTTTTATACTAAAAGCTTATAAACACACATTATACACTTTTAATCTTAAAAAATAAATAAAAAAATTAGGATAGAAAGATAAATTATGATGAAATGATAAATTCATATTCTATTCTCGTGTTATTCCAATCATTAGCGCGTGGTTCAATTACTTCTCTTCATGACTTTTAAACATGTCAACAATAGTATCGTTCTTTTTTTCTTGTACTATGTCAAAAGGAGTCTTCCCTGCTTTATTTCGTTTTTGTTTATTGGCTTTCTGGTCCAGAAGTAATTGTACTATTGTTGTGTTTCCTTTTATACATGCAATATGGAGTGGAGAATTTCCTTTTTCATTATGAATATTAACATCTGCATGATTATCTATTAGAAGTTGAACAACATCAACAGACTCCTTTCCACACGCAATGTACAATGGCGACTCCTTTGATGTATTTACTGCATTAACATTTGCATCACGATCAATCAAAAATCTAGCAATGCGTTCATGTTTTTCTCTACATGCAACATGAAGGGGAGTATTAGCAGATTTATCACGTACGTTGACATTTGCACCACTGACATGTAATAATTTACATATATCCAAATGGCCTTTACTACAACTGAGAAAAAATGCCGTCCATCCTTGTTCAGTAGCTAAATCTGTTTCAGCGTTTTTGTCTAATAGAATTTCAACACATTTAAGCTTACCTTTCATACTTGCGACATGCAATGGCGAGTAGCCATTATCAGACTTAATATTCACTTTCGCAAAGTTATCTAGCAATACACCTACTATATTATCATTGCCAATTTGGCATGCTATATAAAGTGGTGAAATTTGTTTAACATCAATCTGGTTCACATTTGCTTTGTTTTTTAAAAGTAATCGCACAATATCTTGTTGATTACTCTCGCAAGCTGTCCAAAGAGGTGTTCTGCCATGCGCATCACATTCATGTGTCATATCTTTATATTCAAGTAGAATTTTAACAATATTTAAATGTCCTCGTTGACATGCTATATGAATTGCTTTCAGTCCATGTATATCTGTATTTTTTATGTCAGGCTTAAAGGTCAATAGCTCGCTAACTACCTTAATACTTCCACTCTCACATGCTCTTTGAAATGTTGTTCGTTTTAAGGTTTTATCCTTCCTATTGATATTTGCACCTTTTTTTAGAAGCAATGCTACTGTAGACGAATAATCATTTAACGAGGCTGCATCCAAAGGCATTAAGTCTTCACTATCTGCAATATGTAATGAAGAGTGGTCTATCCCAAGAATTGTTTGAATGACTTTGTCGTGACCACCTAAGCAAGCCATAAACAATGGCGTTCTTTTGCTGTTATCCTGGTGATTTATCTGGTCCTTTTTTATTTGATAAAGTGCAAATACCAAATCTTCATAACCTTGTTCTGAAACAACGTGCAGAGGTGTAGAATTATTAGCGTCGCAAGTAACATCTATATCTTTTAAACTTTTAAGACAATTGCGAAGTTTAGATCTAAATCGCGAATGCTTCATCTGTATACCAGTAAACACAATACTATGATTACCTTTTCTTATATCCAATAATATTCTTTGAAAATATAATTCTTCCTGTTCTGGTTTCACCATGATTACTAATTTATCATGCTCCTGCTCTATGGAAATTAACTGCAGTCGATTTGCAAGAAACTCACTTTTGTCATATTTTAGTAAACAATGAATGATACTGCTCCCTACTATAAACGAAAGGTTTCGGAACAACGTATCGTGAATACAAGCAAATCCTTTGTCCGTTGCCTTAACGTATGTCCCAATCAAGTGATCTAATGCTGCTAAAAGCATTGTAGTTGAAGGGAAATACTTATAGCAACATTCATTACACATATCATATAGCAACTCTTTAATTGTATGATTTTCAAAGCTTAATAGTTTCCTATCAATATTGTTATCTTGTACTACGAGTAAGGCTAATGCAAGAAATGCAATATCAGAATTTTCCTTAATATTCTTCATTTCTTCCTGAAGAATATTATATGGATTCACAAAAAATAAAGTTGCATCCTCTTGTGTTGAGTACAGTGCACATAATAAAGGGAAGAAATCATACAACATGGTTGTATATTCATTTAAATCTGGTATGTGATACCTTTTGCAAATGTTTCCCCTTTCAACATAAGTCAACTTAAGGTAATGTGAATGCAAATCACATTGTATTGGCGAGACGTTAATTTTACGACAAAACCCAGAATTGTATATGTATGTTCTGCACGTAAGTATGAGTTTCGTATTAGCCCAGGCAGGAAATGTTTGTTTGATAAAAGTCTCTTCATTTTTCCATCCTTGAACACAAGTCTCATCAACAGTGTATTTGCCTACTGGATCATCAATAACAAATACCTGTTTTGTTTCTGGCAGTAAGTATTTTCGGATTTCCTCTGGTGATGAGACAGGTAAAATTTTAAATTCCTCGTTCTTTTCTAACATAAAGGCTGTGTTATATGCTATGGCAGATTTACCGGATCCAGGGGGACCCGATATTATTACAAGTCCATTGGTATTCATATCAGCCGAAACTTTTTTTGACGCAGTAGTTTCTACAAAGAGCATTTGTTTTGTTCTCCATTTCGTTATTTCATTTTCTTGTAAATCTGGAAAAGTGAAAATGCATAAAAATCGTTATTTCGATGAAAGTTCAACCTAACCAATAGTCAGGTCAACTGCTAATCGTTTCTATGCAAGTGCAATTTGACACAAAATCGTTGATTTAGTATCATCCGAAATTAATACGTATGTGTAAAAAATGTTTCGCGTACGTTAACAGCTTTCAACATTGACATTTAAAAAAAAGATTTTATGTTTCGCAAAATCTTTGTCACAACCAAAAAGTCGATTTTCTAGTTTAATCAAAGAATTGTAGAACCTTCTTGATTAGAAAAAAATGTTTTGATATTCTCATAGATGGGTTTGTATTCTGGGAAATTTGCCCCCATTTCAACGATCTACCTGATTGTCATGATTATTTTTGTTTTCTAGATATTATCTTAGTGAATTATATTTTAGAATACAATTATATGAAGAAAATATGTTTGCTTTTTTCGATTTATTATTTTTTCTTCAGGAAATTGCTTTGACAATACAACGCAGTATTATTAAGTTTTATACCAAATACGAAATCATTCCGTTGCACAGAAGTCTAACATGTTCTGCCAAGGCCTTTAAGACTAGATGACAGAACGAAGGATAGGTGGAACAGTTACTGGAATTGCTTACTCCGTTAGAGATTCAAATAAAATGGTTGGTAGGCATACACCAATAAAGTTATTACAGCTAATGCAATCCAAATATTATTCGCTAAAGTACTCATTTATAAAAGACCGTGTCAGGTTTCAAATGAATCTTTTTTTATTGATTTGAAGAAAGGAAAAAACTCAAAGAGGATACAGTAACAGTCAAGGATAAACAAAATATAAACGGATAATTCGACAAACAAAATATCAGATTAATTTAATAGCTACCACGTATTTTTATTACTTTTTTCTAATTTGATAACATAAAATATTAATGTAAAAAAATAATGAGAATCAAATTAAGATGGCCTAAAAAAAGTAATGTACATTTACTACGAAAAATTGACCGTGATAGGCCTAAATCAACTAGTTTATATATATATACCTTTGTTTTTCTAGTAATTTTACGGCCAAAATGAATAACATTTGTTGGGCTGTATTATATTTTAGAATAGGGTGCTGCTGTTAGTTCAGCGTCCTCAAATAAGAGATGCAATTAAAGAAAACTGATATTCTTTGCTATTATCATGCATCAAAAGATTGGCGTTTTAGTTATCGGTACTACCAAATGTATATATACATATCATACCTAATACATCTTTCGGAATTATGCATGTTGTTTCATATTTACTCAAGCCGTTCTTTCTTGTCTGCAGTTCATTGCTCTTCTTAGGTGAATAATGTCTGACTACTTCATCCTGCATGTATCTTGATTTCAAAGAAACACCTTAAAAAATAAAGAGCCATTCAAAGTAAACAAAGATTGAAATGTTTCTTTTAAAGTTTTAACTCAAAGAACACTACGAATTGATGAATTAAGGGGCTATAAGGTAAGGAGAAGATTTTCATGACATAAGCGACAACATTCATTTGATGAAAAATTAAATGTAGAAACAAACAAATTTACCCCTAAAACCAGGATAAATGTTAAAATGATCATGGATGTCATTTGGGTTAATGTATGGTAGGCTGACTGTCTCGTTGATGCAAACTCGTATGTTATGTTCCGATTGGAATAAATAAACTTTGTATAATACTGAAAAGAAATGACTTGTTTTCTTCTTTTAAGATTAACTTACCGAACGTATCTCTATATTTTCTTAGGCAATAAACTGAAAAATAAATAAACATAACATTAAAAACGACTTGATTATAGATAATGTTTATCTGTGTTAAGAGAAATACGTTTCATAAATTTGAAGGTGACTTATAGACCCAATGGGTCTGATGTACTTCATTTTTTAATTAATATATTTGTATTTTGTTAACCTGCTATTAAATATGTCACTATAGAAACAGTACTCTCTTATTGTATACATTGTAGTAAATGCAAATAATTCAAGACTAACAAAAGCTGTCCTAAGTCAGGAATCTGATGAACAATAGTTGTCGTTTGTTTATGTAATTTGTACGTGTTTTTTTATATAGATTATACCGTTAGTTTTCTCGTTTGAATGGTTTTACACTAGTCTAGTAATTTTGGGCCCTTTATAGCTTGCTGTTCGGTGCGAGCCAAGGTTCCGTGTTGAAGGCCGTACCTTAACCTTTATATTATATTTTACGATATAAGTTCCACCATAAAATGCTTAAATGGAGTCGGTTTATGCTTTTTTATCCAGCACAATCAGCAGATCAGCGCATGTGTTGGTTGCAAGCCAGGTCTTGTCTGGGTTTCTGTTACACAATTACACCTCGAAAGTTAATTAGCCAAAAATGTTCAATGACGATGATTTATAAAGATAATTTAGAAATAAAGATATGCTTACAAATTCTACGTTTCATGTCTAAAGGCTTAAAAACTATTACCGTTTTGTTAAAACGTGTTGTGTTGTTCCATCATTTCACCGTGTGGTGTTTTAAGGAATTGTGTTTGTTTCACTTATTTTTTTACTAATATGAAAGTATTAACTATGTATTCATCATATTAATATGTATGGGTGTTTTCTCCAATGACCTTTAATCTTAAAAAAGCCTTTGGTTCAATAGTTTGATAAATACCATTAATGAATATGGACATCAAACATTTCTATTGTTGTTAAAAAAGAACAGTCATATTACTGGTCTGACGATACGATTTGTTTTTAATGTAGAAAGGACAAAAGGAGTACCATATAAGATATGCTTTGTCTGATTCACCGTTTTTGGAATTCAATGTCACTTAAATATCGTTTATGAAACCCAAAAGAGTTTATATTGATCATAGACATCAGCTCGTAATATTAACTACATAACGAAATAAAATAATGTATACGTAAAAAAATATATTTTTATTAACTTACCAACAAACAATACAAGTACCGCAATAATGCATACAAATGTAACTATAACAGCTAACCACTCAACACTATCTGCAATTAGAACACATAATAATTCTATTCTTTTTTTTTTAAAGTTGTTTTCAATATATCGTAATTAATTGTGCTTTGACCTTTTGCTTAGTTAACAGGCTTTTCATCGATGTAACATTCTGATCAAGCAAAGGATAATCGTGTTTCGACCGATACTTGTTTGCTTCGAACACATGTACACCGGGAAGACCGACAGTTGTTGAAAAAATGGACGGGCTAATTGATAGCTGTATTCGCATGTGAGACGTTCAGTTTAAATCTCGTCCTCAGCATGTATCCAAACCTTTAAAAAATCAATTTTAAACTTTTGCCTTCCTTCAACTGTTTTCGTTGATGCTATGAATCCAGCGACAGTGTACATGTGATATCACCAATTTGAAAAAAAGGTACCAACTTTTAAGACATTTCAATATGACCGAAATTGTTTGACAAAATGTCCGTATCCCTCTGGAAAATGTCAACTGTATGTAGTTGTGTAAAAGTACCATAATCCAAACTCTGGGATTCAAAAATAGAGATCATACAGTTAAATAAGACCGTTTATTTTCTCGTTTGAATTATTTACATTGTCATATCGGGGTCTTTTATAGCTGACTATGCGGTATGGGCTTTGCTCATTATTGAAGGCGTTGACCTATAGTTGTTAATGTCTGTGTCATGTTGGTCTCTTGTTGATAGTTGTCTCATTGGCAATCATACCACATATTCTTTTTTATATGCAAATTAAATATCATAAATTCATGTTTTTTTAATTCATTTTTTGTTATTAAGTTACTTTGCAATACAACGCCACAGACTTCTAAGTTGAATATCACAGCTATCACGATTTTGGTTCACGATAGATTAAATCAAAATAATGATGTTAAAATCAATGTAAAATACTATTACAGTATAAACTATATATTAATAGATTTATAATACGAAAATCTTTGTTGTTATTCGGAATTTGATATTTTAATGTTCATACATGATGATTTTAGCTTCCCAATTGTGAACTGTCAATTTTTATGTACATGTAGCAACATTCCAGCAGCGCCTGCATACGAAGTATATACCTCCCAATTGATATGATATTTCAGAGCTTGTATTTCCCTGAAAGAGGGTTGCTGCTCACAAGGGAGCTATTTAACCAAGAGTTCCAAATGGTGAAGTTGAAATCATGACTTTATAAATTTTACGGAAGCCATCACAAGTTGGTTGACCGTTATGGACTAACCGTTTCACAAATGATATCGAATATGTTCCATAAGTCGTAACTACAATCCTCTTTCCTTTTCATGAATATGACAAACCAAATTAGACTATTTACAGGATTTGTTATAATATCGGCAACATAACGGTTGCCACATGTGGAGAATCATCTGCTTAATTTCCGGAGCACCTGCGATTACCCCTAGTTTTTAGGTGGGTTCGTGTTGCGTAATCTTTAGTTTCCTATGTTGTGTCGTGTGTACTATTATTTGTCTGATTGTCTTTTTCGTTCTTAGTCATTGTTTTGTCAGTTTCGTGCAAGTTACTTCCGGTGTTTCCGGTATCGGTTGTTTACTTTTCCATTGTGACGTCAGATATATTTTATGACGACGTCAAAATTTACGGGAACTTTTTGGGGATAGTTTAGTACTTGCTAACAAATGCCTTTGAACATAATGAATAATTCTATAGTACAACAAACATGGAGTTATAATGATGATAAAACTCTTCGAAATTTTCAATGTTTCAAAATGCCTCTATAAATTTTACGGACGCCATCACGAGTTGGTTGACCGTTATGGACTAACCGTTTCACAACTGATATCGGATATGTTACATAAGTCGTAACTACAATCCTCTTTCCTTTTCATGAATATGACCAACGAAATTAGACTATTCACAGGATTTGATAAAATATCGGCAACATAACGGTTGCCACATGTGGAGAAGCATCTGCTTAATTTCCGGAGCACCTGCGATCACCCCTAGTTTTTAGGTGGGTTCGTGTTGCGTAATCTTTAGTTTCCTATGTTGTGTCGTGTGTACTATTATTTGTCTGATTGTCTTTTTCGTTCTTAGTCATTGTTTTGTCAGTTTCGTGCAAGTTACTTCCGGTGTTTCCGTTATCGGTTGTTTACTTTTCCATTGTGACGTCAGATATATTTTATGACGACGTCAAAATTTACGGGAACGTTTTGGGAATAGTTTAGTACTTGCTAACAAATGCCATTGAAAATAATGAATAATTCTATAGTACAACAAACATGGAGTTATAATGATGATAAAACTCTTCGAAATTTTCAATGTTTCAAAATGCCTCTATAGGAAATGTTACCATACATACATATGGAAGAAGTGATGCTGTTGTTGGACAATTATAGTATATTTGATTCAAAATTTAATAGATTGCCTAAGCCGTATTTGGCACACATTTTTGGAATTTTGAATCCTCACAGCTCTTCAACTTTGTACTTGTTTGGCTTTATAAATATTGTCATATGAGCGTCACTGATAAGTTTTATGTAGACGAAACGCGCGTCTGGCGTACAAAATTATAATCCAGGTACCTTTGATAACTATAAACTTCTTTATAAAGCTCCGTGTCGGCCTGATATGGGGGTCTCGGGATAATACCCAGGCTGATATGGAAAAGGCCATGTATTAATCAAAATTGCATTAGGACATTTCGTCCTGTACAAATTTAATGGTTTTTAGCATTGCCATGTATACGAATCAGTGTTTTAAAGATACGGAACTGGGATTACATAATATAATAATAATATAGTCTTAATAACCACAAAAGTACAACAGAGTTCAACAGATACACTTGGCAAACAACTTTAGATTTGACATCACTGTCTATTTAAATCGTTTTCCCCAATCAACAGTTTTCAAGAGGTTCACTTGACACACAACTTCAGATTTGATCTCAATGTCTATTTGAAGCGTTTTATTTTTACATGATATAGCTATAATAGATGATTAGTTTTACGATCTTAATTATTTGCATCGTTTGTCATACAGCACATGAACTCCAATGCAAATTAAATTTTGATAGCAATAATCAAATTTGACCAGGAAACTTGAGAGTTATACTTTGGTTTTATAAGTAAACCTTGTTTTGCATTTAGTATACATTCAATTCTAACATGACGTCCCTCAAACGGTTTGAGTACACACCCGTGGTAAGATATGAATATATTGCCTTTGCTGTTCCGATCGACTCCAACGTAATATGCTTTTTTTTATGAATGAGCTTCCCGACGTCATAGCACAACGACGTAAGAATATAAGCATTTTACGGGAAAAACACGCTTGTTAAACCGAAAATCATCTCAACAAGGAAACGTTATCAAAAGATGCTAAAATGTGTTTGAAGCCATATTTTCTTTATACATTTAAGATATATAAGAACATTATAATTTAAATTCGTCCATAACTATCTAAATACATCATTGTAAATACCGCTTCAATCTAACAGAATTGCCGTATTTTTCGTAAAAGAATCGAAATAATTCAGGGGGGACTGAATATATCGTGATTTTACCACGGGTTGTCCCTTTATGCCGATATTTTACCTCTCGCTATCGCTCAGGGATAAATAATTGTCATAAATGGTCAACTTGTGGGTAATCACGGTATATGCAATCCCCCATGAAGTATGTTTTATATATTTATCAATGGTACAAATTATTTAAAAAGACAGATATATATATATAAATATCCTAAAGCTTTAATCGGATTTAACACATATAAAACTTATTTCTAGAAATCCAGATATCATAAAATGATGGTTTAAAATATTTCACAGTTATCAAATCAAAAAGGAGATAACTGGTTATCAAAGTCACAAGGCTTATAATTTGATACAGTTGACGCGTGTATTGTCTACATTTTAAGACTCATCAGTGACACTCAGATCAAAATATGTAAACGACCAAATACGTATAAAGTTGAAGAGCAGTGAGTACCCCAAATTCCAAAATGTTGTGTCAAATACGGCTAAGACTATCTATGAGCAGGATCTTCGAATATTTCATACTTTTGTAAACAGTGTTTTTTTTAAGATCTATAACTAAAAAAAAAAAACACACACTTTCCTAAACATTCACATCTTTCTCAACACAAACTTTTCAAATTCGTAAGGTACATATACATACACAATTGATAGTATTAATATAGTTAGATATACATGTTTGTTCCTTTTTTTCAAGGGTTGTTGTGTCTTTGACACATCCCCCATTTCCATTCTCAATTTTATTATATATTAAAAAAACCGGAATGTTTCACTATCATGTTACGTCCTGTACACAGTTTCCTGAAGGTTTTTTTGTCAGCCAACTCTTAGCTAAACTCTATTCTTAGTTTACATTTCCTTTTACATGGTTATGCTTTTTAAAATAACAATATGAATTGCTTGTTTGCAAACCACATATAACATGATTAAGTACTAAAAAAATAACTATATCACAATCACGCGTATATTATTAGTTAATGAAAACCATGTATGATGATACTGACTGTACTTTGAAAAATTAAATTATCAACCGTCATCTCAATTTTTTCTGTTGTAGCGCGGTGTTGGCTTTACGTCAATTACAAAACTTTTTAAAATGATCTTATAGAGAATTATATATCATGAATATATTATTGACGTTGTGTTTGGTTGTTTAAAAAAGTTGATATGCGACCAATATCTTATTTTTGAAAATATGCTTTATATCTGGCTACCAGGACAAAATACACAACATCTTATGTTGAATTTACCAAGTATGAAAAATTAAAGATGTCGTTTTATAGCCAATGCTACAACTATTAACAAGTGAAGAAAGTCGTAGAAGAAAGTACACAAAGGTGAACACACGGCTTTGTATTCAGTTACTTAATACACTTAATTAGTATTGTGGGATGTATTTGTGATAAGTATACTTCTATTACCTGCTGGAGTCACATGTTCAACTAATGATATGATTGTTGTTCTACTTATTTCATTATCAGTTCTGCAATATATAATAAGGTACATCTCAAACATAACAACATTATTTTTGACGTATACAACTATTTATGTCTAGTATCTTCATGTAGCGCCCTGAGGTAGTTTTGTTATACAGGGTAATTTATATGTATATTTGAATTAATATATATCTATTTTTTGCTTTTTGTTATACAAGTTATACACTCTCTTATGATAACATTGAAACACATAAAATAAAAAGGGGGATGTTTTTCTAAAATAGTATAACACTGCCTCATGTAAATGTACACATCCAAAGTTAGACAATTGAAGCATGTGGACGCCCACAATACATAATTTGTCGTAAAAGAAAGTGATTTTTTTTGTGAATCAAAAGCTAACGAGCATTGTTTTCAACTATACGACTGTACAATTATTTCAATTCAGATATTTTGTTAAATTACATTGGGGAAAACTATTCAATAAGTGCTTGGAATAAAATCTAGTTATATAAAAGAAATCAAACAAACGGAATAACTTTAGATACAATATTATTTAAAAAAAAAAACACTTATGAGAATACCGCAAATTCAGCTTAGACTGATACATAAGTATGAAGTGAATACTCACGAATCTCTGTAAATTTCTGGACAGTTGTACTTCAATTTGGAGTCTTTCAGGCATTCATAATCTAGTTAGATACAAGTAGAGACTTTTGGAATATCATACATCTAGAATTTATTTTCGAAGTAATGGTATTACCATTAGCTCTGGTAATTCATCAGTTATAAAATAGCTGACCGAAAACTCCGGACGACGTATATGCTACCATAATCATACAACTAAAATATGTTTTCACCCTAATTTATTGTTTTCGAAGCAGTATTCATAAGATTGTATTAACACTTTTGGTTGAAAGTACATGTTTTCTGTCGTAATAAAGATATTTTGTTGTCAATTGTTTTATTTGATTGGAATATCAAGACTGACTCTCACCAATAAGATATACATCATATCAAACTCTACCATTGGAGTTATTGTATTCCGTTGTTAGTTTGATATTCAGATGTAAGTATATTGTATGTTATAACCTTACGTCTAATAAAAAAAAATGTGGCAATATTAATAGCCATTAGTAATTCATGTCACGGAAATCTATACAGTCATCAACTTGACTATATGTGAATTGATTACATCAAATAAACAAAGAAGGCATGGTTAATTAATAGAAAAAAAATAAAGGAATATACATGTTTACAGACAGCCACCAGGCACGGCCCCTAGTTTACAGACTATTAATTTCTGACTGACATGGTAGAATGCGTCGGTTAAAAATGTGGATGAATATTTAAACTACCCCTAACATGTAACAGTCTCTGTTTAACGTATAGAAATGGTTCAGCTTATCAGATTTAAACGAAATATCGATAAAACTACCATTTTTGAAATGCATTTGTCATCTCAAATCCTTATGCGACGTGTGAATTATAGACAAATGGCAACATTAGGAATCACCAACCAATACCAATTTATTCAATAAGCTGGGTTATAACAAACGTTTACCTAGATGATTTGAAATTCTGGTGTAATTTAGAATAGAAATTATAAGAATATTTTCACTGTAGACACTGTACAATCATATATCAACATGCCCTTTACAAGCTAAGTTGCATTCATAAATACATACCTCGTGACAAAATATATCCGAATTGACAGGACTTCACATAACACGAACAGTCTTCTTCAGATGGAAGACAAAAACAACCATTTTTTGGTTTAAACACATAGTCATAGTTATTCTTGTAGTCGCAGCGACATATTCTGTTTGTTTGAAGCGTTCCATTGCTGTGAGTCACTTGTCCCTCTTGGTTACAGTTTTCCTTCTCAAACACACACTTGCTACTACCATTAGTCCAGAATATAAATGGTTGGTATCTGTCTTCTGAACAAGGTTTTATTGTTGTTCCGCCTAGCAATATCTGTTTGTATCCTAAAAAGAAAGCAGACACACAATTAATTATTTGTTGTTCTCGAATGACTGTAGCCTTTTTTTTTGTTTCTCCTGTCAAAACAGACTTCTCATATTACTCTGAACGGAGGGGGTATACATAAGAGATATGAAAAGAGTTTCCAATTATATACTAGAGTCGACATTTCCATTAGTTATTTTTTTAGTCAATGTGGGCTTTCGATGATCAGACGATATAAATGTCTCTCATAACACATATAGATACGATATTTTCAATAGTGTACAAAAACACCTTTTCAATTTGAAATATTGGTTATATTTTCTTTAATTTTGATTGCACTCTGATGCGTACTTTAAAAAATATGTTAATGTTTAAGTTTGACGCTTACACAGTACATATAATTTAATTCAGTTACTACAATAAACCACAAGCCTAGACAAGCGTGATGTGGGATTTCTATTTAACACACATATGATCATATGTTCTATAGGAAACAATATTTTTTTTTGACAGGTCCCGGTCTTTTTTTAACCTTCCGGTATGGTCTAGTTTTACTTTTTGAAATGATCTTTTTCGAACATAAGAATTTATGCATGGTTGTTCATTTTCATCGGTTTAATGTTACAGAATCGCGAAGGCAGTCGTTGTACATGTTGTATATGGGACTCAAGTTGTTTAAAATTGTCTAAATTAAATGTAAGTTTATAAAAAAAAACTCGCCTTAAGTTTTGGGACAACACTCAATCACACACAAATACACAGGATTTTGCCGCCTTAGCCGCTGATCCAAAGCTTTTGTATCAAACTTGCAACTCTAGCTTCATTAATTTGATTACAACAACTGACACTTTGTTTAAGCATGTTGCATTTTTGAGAACTGACGATAAAGGTGAAGTTTGTACTTTATTTTTGTTCCTCTTGAATATTTCGCCCCTCTTTTCGAAGTTATGTATGATGAAAACATATGTTCGTGATTTTATTGGCACAGATTCTCTTATAAATCGAACAGTAATCTTTTTGAGAGGCAACCAGTTAAATGCCCTTTTAACAACTTATTGTTGGGATTTAGATTTACATACTACAAGACGAAATGTGTGTCAATTACATAACGATCCATTCATTTATGCAGAAATAAATCTCCAGATGTAAAACCTTATTTAAGCTATTCTCAGCATGGAGTGTAATGCAACTGTGTCAAATTGTCATCACTGGATATTGAAGCCATAAGGCAACTATTTTTTTTAGAAAAGCTGGTATATGAGTAGTACAAACACAAGTGTCTAAAATTCAAAAAAAGAAATGTAAAATAAGAACATATCATTATCTATGATTGGCAATGAGACCGAGTGACTGAACCTAACAATTTAATATAGATCAGCGTATAGTAAAAAAAACCATGAAAAATGTTCAACAATTTTAATGAGAAAAATAAAAACCAGATTTACGTACTATAATTGCAAAAATATAAAGACGATTTATAGCAACAAAGGAATACCAGCGGGCTTCGGATAGGCGGAACGCGAAGTGGATCCTGTAATTATATGTTACGCAAAACATACATCAACATCATCTTTAACTCACCATGGTGTAGTGCGAGTTCTTATCTATAACAGTACATTAGTACTAGTATGACGTCCATTATCACTGTTTTAGTATACATATGTTTTAAGAGACCAACTGGAGGAACTACGGGTGCGGGAGTTTCTCGCTACATTGAAGACCATTCGGCTGTTGTCTGCTCTATGGTCGGGTTGTTTTAGCTTTGACACATTCCCCATTTCCTTTCACAATTTTTCACAAATAAAGCAAACATGTAAGTGTTTTACTGTTATGTGTACAATAGTTTGGTAATTGCAGGATAAATGTAAATATGTGAGTAACAATATCATAAAAAGAAACTAGACGTGTAAAAAATGTATACTACAAGCGCTAAATTTTAATGTAAAGTATCATTTATTATTTAGTGTTGATAAATTGACCAAATTAAAAACAACAATATTTTACACATTGTTGTCAATATAATGAAATTTGATGCGACTGTAGTTCAAGTGAGAGGTTTAGTACTATACCACCAATTTTAATCAACCATTTTCTACATTAGAAAATGCTTTTACCGAGTCAGAAAAATGACAGTTGTTGTCCATTCGTTTGATGTGTTTGATCGTTTGATTTTTTCATTTGATTACGGACTTGCGTTTCGATTTTTCCTCTATGTTCAGGATTTTTGTGATTTTACTTTTTGCATTATGTAAAACAATCTTATTTTAATTCCACACGTTTTCGTTTTTAACCAAAATATCATTCAAACTCGCAGAACTCGGGAAGTATAATAATAATCTGACACTTATTTAGAAAAACGAAACTCAAACACCCTCATTTTATAGTAAAATGAATTTGGAGATGACGTTTTTTTTCTGAAGTAAAAAAAAATGCGATCGAGTGATTAATAAATAGTCTTGTTTTTTATGAAAGTAATGTATGACAAATATTTGATATACCTATTTGTATACTATTCAAAAAATGAGATATATGGGCAAATTATGATGTTGGAAACATGAGTGTACGTTTCTAAACTCAATATTTGATTACTTCCTTATTATTATTGATTATACTTTACGGATGATAAATATACACGGGAAATAGTCATTGTTTTTAATGTCAATGTGCGTAGTATGAATGACCTTATTTAAGTATGTTCTATATAAGTATGTCAAAAAATTAACTTCCTATAATAGAAAAATGGATATCGAATGTTCTGACCTTTCCAACAGCTTTTTAATTTTTAGATTTACATTAACGATCAATATTCATGCCTTATATGAACGAGTTCATTGTGGCATTACACATTTCGTGAACAACGTCATGATTAAACTTTTAGTTTTTGTCTTTTAATTTCGCAGTACCTCTCCTCATGTTCCGTAATACATGAATACACGTTAAACATTTCAAGCCTTCGAAACGCTTTAAAGTAATGTGTAACCTACATTAGGAACGAACAAAGTCGAATATTCGATAATCGCGATGTATAATGATCGACCTGAAATATGTGAAGAGCCGTTTGACGAATATGACCGACAAGTTAGCCAAAAACTGCTCCATCTCAGAAATAATAAGAAAGAACTTTTAAAATCCCGATTTATAATTATGACGGTCACCCAATTAAACGTGTTGACTGTTGCAATATGGCAATGTCTAAATTCACTGATGAGTCGTATGTAGACAAAACGCACCTCTATCATATTCAATTATAACCCTAGTACCTTAGATAATTATTTACATCACTGGGTCGATGCAACTGATGGTATCAAAAGCCCAATAGTCAGCACTTTTTTGATGACATGAATATCAATTTTATAAATATCCTATTTACAAAATGCTTACGATTTTCTTATCCCAGGCATATATTACCGTATAGCGGGTTATTTTCGCGGGTAGCAAATTTTCGCTTATTTTTGCGGACAGAACTTAATCGTCAAAATAAATTCCGCCAAATTAAAAGTGTACATACAAAGGTATTAATAAAAGTTTTTAATCCGCCAAAATAGTAACCGCCAAAATATTTCGTATAACTTGTTCAATGAAAATCGCGAAATTTTACACCCGAGAAAATAACCCGCTATACGGTATCTTAGCCGTATTTCGCACAACTTTTGGAAGTTTTTAGTCCTCAATGCTCTTAAGCTTTGTACTTGCATGGTTTTATAACTGTTTTGATTTGAGCGTCACTGATATGTCTTTTGTAGACAATACGAACGTATGACGAATTAAGTATTAAGCCTCGTACCTTTGATAACTATTGTCACCACTGGGTCGAAGCAACTGCTAGTAGAACTTTCGTCTCGAAAGTATAACCGGCCCAGTAGCTAGTATTTTGGTGTTGAATTTTAATAAGTTTCCTGTTTGCAAAAGTATGATTTTTTCGAAATACTGAGGATTTTCTATTTTCAATCATAGATAAGCTTAAATTGGTAGTATTTGGCACAACCTTTTGAAATTTCGGATCTTGAATGCGCTTCAATTTGTAAAGATAACGTATCGAATACAAAACTTTGTCACTTATATCGAAAATAATTATCTCTGCAATATTTATGTTTTATATTTTTTTTCTATATAATTTAAAATAAAATGAATTTATTGAAATTCAATATCTATCTGATGGGTACCAATTGTTTTAGATTTACGAGTTTGACTGTCCCTTTGGTATCTTTCGTCCCTCTTTTATGGAATAGGGAAATCTTGCATTTGTGTGGACATTTTATGTTGTGGATATTTTAAAGTTTACATTCAAACCAATAGAAATGAGTTTATCGTTTCACATCTAAATTCTCGGTTCACCTTTCCCAATGAAATTCATGAAAAATGATATTTCACGAATAATAAGAAATCTACTAGTGTATTCAATTATTTCCGTGGGTACCAATTTTCGTGGATTAAGGAAAAAACTTATTCGCATACGAGCCTATAAAGTAAGATTTTCATTCGTTGAACACTTTACCCGTAATCAACCAATGAATATTATACAATTGGTATTCAACTTTTAATAAAAATACAAATACATATACTTTTAAAAGACTTAAACATATGTGCTGAGATGTAATAATTTCCTCAAATGTGTTTGTAGATCTTACCTTACTGAAAATTCTTGCTTTTACAATTAACTCTATCTATAATGAACCTATCAATCTATGCCACAAAATGCATACAAAATGTTGAAAATTGACTAAAAAGGGCAATAACTCCTTAAAGGGTCAATTGACCATTTCAATTACGTTGACTTATATGTAGGTCTTACTTTGCTGTACATTATTGCACTTTACAGTTTATCTCCATCTATAATAATATTCAAGATAATAACCCAAAGCTGCAAAAGTTTCTTAAAATTACCAATTCAGGGGCAGCAACCCAACATCTGGTTGACCGATTGGTCTGACAAATTCAGGGCAGACAAATTTATTGCCGTCAGATATGCTCTAAATGCGTTTGTTTCTGAGATCTAAGCCAAAAACTGCATTTTTCCCTATGTACTATTTTTAATTATGTCGGCAATCCTGGTTCTCAAGCTGGTACATCGGACTCATCTGTAAAACAAGATACCCTAATAATGATTGTGCGCAAGTTTGGTAAAATTTGTTTTGGTAGTTTCAGAAGAGAAGATTTCTGTAAAAGATTACAAAAATTGACTTTAAAGGACACTAATTCGTTAAGGGGTCAACTGACCATTTTGGTCATGTTGACTTTGTTGGAGATCTTACTTTGCTGAACATTATTGCTTTTGAAAGATTATCTCTCGCTTTAATAGTATTTAAGATAATAACCAATAACGGAAAAAAAAATACCAATTCAAGGGCTGCAACCCAACAACCGGTGGTCCGATTTATCTGAAAATTTCAGGACAGATAGATCTTGACCTGATTAACAATTCTATTCTCATGTCAGATTTGCAACAATTTCTTTGGTTTAAACGACAAGCCAAAATCTACATTTGATCCCTATTTTCTATATTTAGTCATGGCGGCCATCCTGGTTGGTTGACCAGGTCACCGGACACATTTTTAAAACTAGATAACCCAATTAGGATCGTGGCCAAGTATGGTAAAATCTCGCCCGGTAGTTTCAGAGGAGAAGATTTTTGTAAAAGTTAACGACGAACGACGGACGGACGACGACTGATGCCAAGTGAAGTGAAAAGTTCACTAAACCCTTTAGGCCAGGTGAGCTAAAATGACATACAGTGCGGCGGATCGGTGAAAAATTTTCTCAAATAATGAGGAAAACACATATTTTTGCATGATGGTACATGTTTTTGTACTGAGCAATATTAGCTATGGACCCACACTCAAAATTCAATATGGCGGCTTATTTCAAGGTGGCTGCCGTACGTTCTAAAATATTTTCTAGTTTTTCACAAACCACCGTGGATTTGATGCTGGAAGCACAAAATTAAACACATTTGAAAAACTTGTATTCTTAGCAAGATTTTGTTTTGATCTATCTTTGAAATGCATAATGGCGGCAATTTTCAAAATGGCCGCTTTGAAATATAATCAATTATTCATTATTAAGAATTGGTCTGAATATAAGCATTTCTATCGATGTAAAGGTTCATATAGTATCTGTCCTTTTTTTATTTTGTCTTGCTTGTCATTTCATAATCAAAGCAGTAATAGTATATTTCATAAAAGCTGCAGTAGTAGCTTTCATTAAAAGCTGCACTATGTGTTCTCTTTGGTCACAAATAAAAGCTTTAATTTGGGATGTATCTGCCTTAAGATTTTATTAAGTGCCTATCTTTTTTCTTGGGTCGCAATATATTCCAATTTGAGATATTTTAACTGTGAATTAAGAATCATTCAGACACATATCAGTGAAATGTCAGGAATTTGGGACAACAAGGAAAAGAACATTGAAATGGAAGAAACTGAATCACTTGGGAATATGAAGAAACCCACAGCTGAAGACGATTTAACAGAAGACAGCTGCTCAAAAATGACAATTAAACAGTTGTACCAAAAATTTTAAGCAGATGGAAAATATAATGCTAAAAAAACAGCTGAGATGTACCGCAATATTAAACAGAGCGAAGTGCGAATTGTTAAAATATATTTTGGTCTCATTACGTTTCAAGCGGAACAGAAAGGGGCAATGAATATTAATAACGAACAGATGAGAGCAATATCTCTGCAACTTCTGCAGTCTGAAGACAGGATAGACCTCAAGTCTAGTAATAATTGCTTGTCCGAATTGATGGTCTGACCAATAAGACATTCGATGTTTGTGGTGAGACGAATGGACAAGTTGACAACAACTGAGGATGGAGACACAGTCCAATTCAAAAGTGCATTTGTACAGAACGGTACCTTCCAACAACTGGCATATGTTGTAAGTGAATAACATGAATAAGTGGACAATCGAAATAAAGAAGTTAAAATTCCTGCAATGGACACATCATCTAAGCCAAAATTTGATCTTAGCCAGAGCAACGCAAGTTTACCAAATGTGCACAACAAAATGCATGCCCTGTCAAATGTCTTGTGTCAGGACCCGTGGCCCTGCATGAGACAGTTAAAATTATTCGACAACAATCTCCATTATACATGTTATAGAACATACTATAAACCTCTAGTACTAATCAGGGAAACCATAAAAAGGTTTATGTGTCATTTTACGCACACTTACTATTTACTATGAGTCAATTATATTTGCTTCATAGCAGCACACCATTACAGAAACAATGGGCTGCAAGTGGATTCTATCAAGTTTCTCCAATACTGAATGCAGTGCCTACTTACAGTATCGGAAAAATGTGTGTAGGCCCATGATTGCCAGACCGATGTTGGCTTTGAGTACGTTCACAAGGTAAAAACAGATGATGATTCCAAGGCTTTAGAAAAAGCATTCATTTGGAGCTGCGCCCCAGCAAGAGAGACTATCAAACTAGATTGGAACCGAAGCATTCCGTCGAAGACAAAGATGTTTCAAGGTATGTAAAAGAGAGGAACCCAGACACATTCAACAAGGCATTAAAACAATTGAAAAGCTAAATAGCAAACCAGATGGCGATGTATATGGATAAAAAAGTGCAAATTATGACCACCGACAAGTCTACTTTGCTGATGGCGCAGTATCACCGACCGATAAAGGAAATATGGGCAGTCCTTTGGATAATGAGAGGCGTAACCTCACACAAATTGTCACAACACCTAGCTGATGTTATGCTTTCAACTTATCAGCAAAAAAGTGGATTGACCGATCAATATAACCTCGGTTCTTCGGTTCAAATACTCATGGAAGATCACCAGTTCGATGGAAGATCACCTGATTAATAAACACGTGGAAAGTCTCCAGAGCACTATAATCGCCGTAGATCGCCAGATAGAAATACACCCAAGCTTATTGCATATCGACCAGCAACATCCCAATCAAACTAGATATCATATAAAGACAACGACTATCATTTCCACGGAAAAACTCTGGAAATCCCGGTTATTTCAGCAACAGTCACCTTCACCAGGATACGGAGCAAATCAAAGTGCAGCCTTAACAATGGAGTCTTTAAATATCAAAGAGACGGGCTAGTAGACCAACGCACGATTCAAAAGTCTATTGGCTATGAAACATCACCTCATCACAAAATTGAACAGAGGCCACTAGCTTCGTCCGATATTGTCATCAGATGAACCATTAGATAGAGCATACCAGTGCGAGGTAATAAACATGATCAGAATGTGAGCATGATTGTGGACACTGCTGCAATGATAACATAAGTAAATGAGAAATTAATTCCCGCAGAAAATGAAGATTTTTGGAACGTAACGCTACCTGGTTTGGGTTATAGATTATAAAGAACGACTCTCGACATTAATAGAGTAAACATACATTGGGATTCGTACAAAGAAAGATTAACAGACGATGTTATACGAGGCTAGATATTTTGGACACACTGAGTACTCCTACAATTACCTTCAACAATAAAGAGATAAATTTGACATTCGTTAACAGTGAAAACGAGATTTCAACTCAGCAAGTTTGCATAAAGCGAACCATGACAGTTCCGCCAAACTTAAATGACTGTTACGATTAAATCTAATAAAATTGCTGACTGGGAGTATATTTTGGGACCATACTCGCTGAATAGTTGCGAACTGGTTTCGCACGTAGTTGGAAAAGGACATAGTTGCCCCTTTAACATTTTACATGATGGCACTCGTCTTATCCGCCTGCAAAAGGTACACCTGTTGATTAAATAGAATAATTTGAACAGGCAGATGGAAACGCGATAAGTGAGGTAAGACGTGGCATTGAAGAGACACAAGACAATGTGCCCTTGGCACTGCCTCAAAGTTCAAATGAGTTACCTACTATTCCACCACATTTAACCGACCTAGCTTAACGTTCAATCGACTCGTTTCAACCTATTTCATTCCAACCATTAAAACTGAAAGCGTTTAAAGAATAACTACAATAACATGTAACATATTGATTAATATTTTGAATTTCACTATTTGTTTTTGTATATGGAGCCATATTTGCAAATGCATGTGTTAAAGAAATAACCAAATATTTTTTGTTATCGCTATTTTGTGCATTTTTCGTTTGATCTTTTTTTGTGATAATTTTCATATCATGCTACTCGCTTGAGATGGAATAATTATCACTAGAAACTAAGGAGGCCACGTGGCGTTGCTAACGAAATTGACATGCACATGATGAAATTGACAACGTCTTCATAGGTAAAATAGCGATAAATAGATTATCATTGGTCATCTCAACTCGATTGCTTTTCTCACTTTCGCTGTACCAGCTCAAGCGAGAAAATCAATCTCGTTGAGATGATCAATTACTTTAATTTCCGAAATTATATAGAATACCTTTAGGACAATCTTGAAATTATGCCGTTTTTCCGCCATCTTAAAAATGGCGTCAATATTAGATTTTTCATAGTGGTCCATAGCTGAAATCGTAGGGTATATAATCAAGAACTACTATGCACAGTTTCATGCTTTCCTCATCAAGTGAGGAATTACGCTCTACACCTGCACCAATCGGCCGGATGTATAATAATATTCATTAAACAAAACTATAAGTGAGAAATGATTAAAATGCAACGTCGTTGAAGATTCAAGTTATAATTTACAAGGCGAGAAGAATACATCATACTTTTTAGAATACTGAGCATTTAACTGAGCGAGCTAAAGGATAACACGAAAGGCTGCAGGTGCAAAATATGAATCCATAAATAACACTTATATAATCTTAGAACAACGGAAGTGATGTAAACTGTTGTACATAAATCATTTGTTGACATAGCAACTGAAAGGCAACTCAAGAATATATAACAACCTGGATTTTCAAAATCTGGCCATGATCCACAAAATTCTTCATCCTTTTGTCCGTTTTCGTCAAATAGACAAATGTACTTGTCGGTATCTTTACACTCACTCTTTGCTCTAAATTTCCATTGTGAAGGCCCTGGGCATTTGAACAAAGTTTTGTTATCGGCAATAACTACAGTTACGATGACCACCTAAAATACGAGAATATAAATAGTCAATTTGTAATTTCGTGTAACAAAGTCATATAGTTTTTACATGAAATTGTATAATACATTATTTAAAATGCCATTTTAAAAGGGAACTGTAAGATTTACATGTTCAAATGATGTTAATGTAAATATAGTTTAATTGATGTCCTATTCAAACTAATTTTAAAACTGAAACATATCGGATATGTTCCTCATGTCGAACTAAAATCTTTTCCCTTTTCACGAATAAGGCCAACCGGATAAAACTTTTGACATAAGTTAAAAAAATGTTTTCAATATCGATGCCTCTCTCTCTCTCTCTCTCTCTCTCGGTCGATATATAGTTGGATTTTTTTTTCTGCCGAATCAACTCCATATTTCTTAAGGAAGTTAGTGCTTCTCAGCAGTCTTAGATCACACCAGATTTTGGTTCTTGTTCCTTAATCTTTAGTTTTCTAAGTTGTGTCTTGTGTACTATTATTTATCTGATTGCCGTTTTCTATTGTAGCCATGACGTTGTCAGTTTATTTACTATCTGTAAGTTTGACTGTCTCTATGGTATCTTTCTTTGCTCTTTCACACATTAAATATTAAAAATCTGGTTATTAGATATTCATATAATGCACAACGTTTGAAAGCAACTGCATTTATCAACTTATAGGCTACAATTCGAATAATGAGCACTATATTTAACGTTAGGTAAGTTTATCTAACGCATCAATGTAAAAATAACGGAATTTGAGGAGACCGTCATGAAAGTGCGAGGGTTAGCGCTATAGAAACAGGTTTAATCCACCATTTTCTACATTTGAAAATGCCTGTACCAAGTCAGGAATATGACAGTTCTTATCCATAAGTTTTTAATGCGTTTTCTTATTTGATTTTGCCATGTGATTATGGACTTTCCGAATTGATTTTCCTCCAAGTTCAGTATTTTTGTTGTTTTACTTTTTTACATACTCATGGCACATATGTTTTCGTTTGTTAAAACGACAATAATGATCTTTATATATGTGTCTTTACCTTTATCGAACGCATATCTAACATACACTATTCCCTTATTCTTTTTTTTCTGATTGATCAAATATATGCTGTTAAATTTGAACACTTCCGCCACCTTTCTTCCTTATTGAAATTATGTAATTATTTATTATTTATATCTGATGGTCTATATCAAAATATGTGGTACAATAATGACAAGTTAGAACCAATGTGTATATTCCTGTATAGGTAGTATAGGTTTACTAATAATGACAAAGATTATAGTTAAGTTCAATGGATTCAGTTATCTAAATTTGTACAGGTAGTTAAAATACTCTATGTAATTTACATACAGTAAATTCAAATACGTTATCTGTTCCATAGGCATTTCATCGTTTTTGATGTGATATTTACATTTATACATCTATTTTAGAGTGCTTGTGTTATTCAACTATAATTAGACGTTAAAACATTTGTGAAAACGTGTATAAAAACATTTTATTCCACACGTACTTATTTGTATATAACAAAAAACGTGTATACAACATGTACTTTGAAGAGTTTTGAAAAGAATATGTTTGACTGGTACAACATCAAAAGATGTTAAGCCTGTAGGTTCAAGTACACTTTGAATAGCTAATTAACTCATTTATTTGGTTTGATTTGAGTTTATTACGTGTTAATGAATATATATCGTGAGTGTACATTTTGTATCTTGGTTGTAAACTTTAAAGTAAAAAGTAGATTTTGGTTTACAAACTATTGTAAAGACTTATGATGTCGAACTCTGTACCACACATTTGTTGTCTGTAATCAAGAAGCGTACATTTTATACATATACTTACAATTATTAAGTATTGATGAATTAAGTCGTCAAACTGTGTTTTTCCATTTGTTCTCATGATCATTTTAAACACCACACACATTTAACTATGGGATATTTTATCTACTTGATTGTGCCCTATCATAAAGAAAAGTTTATATGAAGATAATTTGTAATTATCTGCTCAATACACTGACATGCACCGTTTAAGTTATGAAACTATATACTAAACTACTCTTAAAATGCAACACATATTTAGGTGGTTAATTTTTTTTAACAAATCAGGTTTTATCCTTATATAGCTACTGTTCATTCTTACCATTCATGTACTTTTTTCTTTTAATACATATTGAACTATCAAAGTTGAATGAATTTTTAAAAGTTATATTTGAAATATGCACATGATTTTCATTAGTTTCTGTCTTCGTGAAAAAGTCTTTCAATCTTTATCCATACTTAGATAGGTAAACAATGTTACATGTCTTTATTGCCAAGACAGAGTCAAGGAAATCTGAATTCTGCTATAACAATATCAAATATTTTGAAAATGAAAATAAAAAAAATATAGTTTAGTGTTGCGTTTTGAAAGTCTGTCAGTCTATAGGTAATAATCTAATCGTTTTTGAAGGATATTTAAAGGTAATTGTTCGTTATCATATATATATACTATAATCATTAAATTTCGTATAGGTCCTTAATTGTTCTAATTTTGACTTCTGACCTTTCATTTTAAACGTCTTAAAGATATAGATATAGATAAAGAAATTTAGCAACTGACTTGGAATAAAGAAAAAAACCTTATTAAGTGTTTTTCAACGAATGTTTTTTTTTTAATGAATTCAATAATATTTATGAAAAATGCATGCTGTAAATTACTGATGACTTTGGGCATTTCCTACAAAAAGATAAAACGCGTGTAGAATTGAAGACTGGTCATGTTATAAGTAATTACATGGTTTATAACGATTTCCATCAATTACAGAAATAATATTGTTTTTTTCCCTTGCTTTTATAATATCCTTAGTCTTGTTATTGCTAATTAAAGTTTGTGTATTGTTGTGCTGATCGTGACTAAGATGAAGAACTAATACACTCGAATCATAGATAACGTTATATAGGTCAGATGTGAAATTGATATATATATATATATATATATATATATATGCCTTCTTATGTTGTTTATCTTTATTGTACCTGTTTCAAAATGCTTTCGGGTATCAAAGATTTTCTTTCTGTATTTATTAACACGCTTTTCCTCCACTCACTGCATTTACCTTTGTATCATCGTTTTGTGAGGCTGGATGCTTTAGGTTAAAGTTTATGAAAAAATTTAATCTAAAAACTATAACAAGTCGATCCAAAAGCAGTACATTTTGAAGATTTCGAATAAAGGGATTTTTTTTCCCTATGTGAGTATACATGTATATACACGTATTTTAACGTAAATAAAGGCAGCAGTAGTATACCGCTGTTGGAAAGTCGTTGATTAATTGAAAGAAACAACAATCCGATCAAAGAGCAGAAAAAGCTGAAGGCCACCAGCGGGTCTTTACTGCTACCAAATATAGAAAAAACAATCACACAGTAATACGTACAATGGATTCAAAAGAAGTCGGAGGCCGATGTAAGAATAGGAAACTAAAGAAAATAAACAAAATGATAATGATACATAAAATAACTGACATGCTAGCTTCAGACCCTAGTTTAACTGATTAGAATATAATGCATTCATCATATGAATATCAGGCATGCTTCCTACATCTGTGTGCCATGTAAAAAATATCCTCACTAAAATTATAGATTTGAGGTTACCTGTATTAGCCCCGAGCCACACAGGGTCAAGGGCTAATCCAGCTATCCGAGAATCTGTAACAGGTCCGCACCAATACAGAAACAGCCAGCATGCAGTTCATAACACTTTTTATTTAAAAATCCAACCATATATAGACTTATTGTTTATGTTATTTTACATACATATTTGCATTTATATTACGGCTAATATTTTACACATATATTTTATAAACTGTCAAATGGCACAGTTAATATTTAAATGAAATTCTAAATTTAAAATATAAGAAACATAATTTAATTAACTACTTTAATTTAGGTTTTACTGGTTGTATTAAAATCAAACTTGAATGTTTTACTACCAATATTTGCCCTATACAATTATTTAAATGTTTTGAATGATCGTTACGTGGCATCCTATGAAATCAAATCCAGATGTTAAACAAAAAATTCTTCGTACTTACGGCACAATTAAACCTCTGCATTCAAATTTGTTTTAACGTGACAATGTTAAACATCCTATATAACCGGTATTGTTCCTTTTAAAACTTATATCATATGACTTAAACCTTTATAAGTGCATATGTATATTCATATATTAGTCTGTTCCGGGTCATAAAATCAACTTACATGTGGTATATTATTACACATCTCAGTTTACTTAATATATACTACAGATAGATTTGAGGAAATGTAAGTGTCTCATTACGTATATCGAATGGGTTGGATGAACACCTGGGATATTCACTGATTTTATGAAAAAGGAGGGCGTGCCCGTCTAAAAGTTTTTACTGAACTAAGAGCTTTTTTTTAATAGCAAGTTTAAAAAATGAAAATAAAAAAATGTGTTGTATGTCAATCACTCTACGTCGAAAGAAACTACCTGATAGGTGACCCACCACCGTTTCTCAATTTTAATTCACATCTGGTGGTTTTAGTCCGTGTTGAATGTTTGAATACAATAAAAAAATACCAGCACTTTGATATTAGACATGTTCGAAACAAGAAGCACGTTATAACAACCACAAACAACCAAATGCACTCAAGTTAATAAATGTACACACAAAGACAGCAACTATGGTAAATATATACATGATGGATAATGTTTCACTAGTTTAATGTGTGTACAACTATAAAAAATACAAATCTTATATGTGAGATACACAATAAAACACCCTGTGTAACCAAGTTATCAACAGGTCGGATATTTTCTTGCAAGCCATTTGGTTTACATGACATTTTTTTTACAAAGCATTTTTTTTAAACGTTGAAATCAGCTGTTTTCCAAAAAAAATTGTATACTAGTAATGTATCTTCATTTAAAATAGTTGTTTGCGTATACATTTGTAATCTAAAATTAAGAGAGTAAAAAAGCCGTAAATTATCACAATAATAAAGCTTAAGAAAAATTAGCCTTTCCGGGTTGCATTCGATCAACAAGTTTAAAATTAAGAATGGAAAAAAAAACCGACCAACGAGCAGAAAACATCCGAAGGCCACTAACAGGTCTTCAACACATCGAGAAAATCCCGCAGGGAGGCACTTCAGCTAGCCAATAACAACGTTTGTACTAGTTCATTGATAAAGAACGTCACATTAAATCTAGAAAATATGAAAAATAACTAAAAACTAAAAAACACAAAACTAACAAGGGTCAGAGGTTCCTGACTTAGACGGGCATTACATATTGCGGGGTTAAACATGTTTTTTGAGATCGATCTCAACCTACCCCTTCACCTCTAGTCAGATAGATTAAACCGATTAACAGCAAACAGAGTTTAAAAGTAGTCCGAGTCCGATGTCAGAATAGACTACAGAAGAAAATAAACAAAATGGCAAAGAAACATAAATTAACAAAGAACTTTTAGCAGTTACTGACATGCCAACTTAAAACACCAATTAAACTGACTGAAAAATTATGTCTCCATCATATAAAAATCGAACACAATCCTCAGAAACTAACAAAACCTTTAAATAGACTTATTAAAAGGGATATAGTTACAATACTGTTGTCAGGTCATTAAAGATTGCAGATTTTGGCTTAAATATTGATTCACTTATAGGATCTTTGCATCGGAACTAAACACATTTATTTCTAAAAAAAAAAGTTGTTGGCATGATACGGGTTATGTTTTTCTCATATATTTTATGATAGTATGGTACTAAACCCCTAACGGGAGGGATTGTGCCTGATATTCATATGATGAAAACATAATCTTTCAATCAGTTTAATTGAGGTCTGGAGCTGGCATGTCAGTTAACTGCTACTAGTCTGTTCTTATTCATGTATTTTCTTTTGTTACATCTTTTGACATTGGACTCGGACTTCTCTTGAACTGAATTTTAATGTGCGTATTGTTATGCGTTTACTTTTTTACTTTGGCTAGAGGTATATGGGGAGGGTTAAGATCTCATAAACATATTTAATCCCGCCGCAATTTTGCGCCTTTCCCAAGTCAGTAGCCTCTGGCCTTTGAAAGTCTTGTGTGATTTTTAATTTTAGTTTCTTGTGTATAATTCGGAGTTTAGTATGACGTCCATTATCACTGTACTAGTATGCATATTTTTTAGGGGACAGCCGAAGGACACCTACGGGCGCGGGAATTCCCGCTACATTGAAGACCCATTTGGTGGCTTTCGGTTGTTGTCTGCTCTATGGTCGGGTGGTTGTCGCTTTGACACATTCACCATTTCCTTTCTCAATTCATTTTTTATATAAATTAATTGAGGTCTGGAGCTGGCATGTCAGTTAACTGCTACTAGTCTGTTCTTATTCATGTATTTTCTTTTGTTACATCTTTTGACATTGGACTCGGACTTCCCTTGAACTGAATTTTAATGTGCGTATTGTTATGCGTTTACTTTTCTACTTTGGCTAGAGGTATATGGGGAGGGTTGAGATCTCATAAACATATTTAACCCCGCCGCAATTTTGCGCTTTTCCGAAGTCAGTAGCCTCTGGCCTTTGAAAGTCTTATGTGATTATTAATTTTAGTTTCTTGTGTATAATTCGGAGTTTAGTATGACGTCCATTATCACTGTACTAGTATGCATAATTTTTAGGGGACAGCCGAAGGACACCTACGGGCGCGTGAATTCTCGGTACATTGAAGACCCATTTGGTGGCTTTCGGTTGTTGTCTGCTCTATGGTCGGGTGGTTGTCGCTTTGACACATTCACCATTTCCTGTCTCAATTAATTTTTTATATAATATATGCGAGTAAAAAAATAACCCGTGTCATGCTTTAAACATGATTTTAGTTGGTCCTAGCAAACACAGATGGCAGATCTTAGAAATCGTTCACAATAACTGCAGATCTAATTTCTAGTAGAATCATATTCGAAACAGTGTGGTCCTGGCCATTGATTGAAGACCTAAATTATCCCATTGACTGGGACAGATTAGGTCAACGTTTGTCGGTAACAATCACTGCTCACTATGTACTTGTTAAAGACACTGAATCTGTGGGGTCATCAAAGGTTCTCAACAACTAAATAAAGCAATTCGAAAAACGTTTCCGGAATAATACGATGTGTTGATTTATATCAATAATATAAATCAAAACATAAAGGTTATTCCTGAATAATTTTTCGAATTATTTTATTATTAAAGGCGTTAAGAACCTTTGGTGACCCCACAGTTTAAATTCTATAATAAGTTAGAAGTTAGCAATGGTCGTTACAGACAAACGTTCACCTAATCTATCCCAGTCAATGGCAAAATTTAGGTCGTCAATCAATGGCCAGGACCACACTGTTTTAAATATGATTCTATTTTATAGTAAGCTTTTAAAACTTTAAAAACAAAATTGAGAATGGAAATGGGGAATGTGTCAAAGAGACAACAACCCGACCAAATAAAAAAACCAACAGCAGAAGGTCACCAACAGGTCTTCAATGTAGCGAGAAATTCCCGCACCCGGAGGCGTCCTTCAGCTAGCCCCTAAACAAATATATACTAGTTTCAGTCTTCATAAATAACACAATTTTTATACCAAAATATAATTTTCTGCTTTAATACTGAATGCGAACTTATTATGATTTAAAACTATATATTAATGATTGATTTCCTCAAAGCAATGATATACACAGATTGGTTTTAAATTATCATTATGCGACGTCATGCTGATCAGGTCAACTTTTTAGCGGATATTATAATATTTAATTGAAACAACTAATACTTCCTCAATATGTAGATAAATTTTGAATAAAATGGAAGATTCAAAAATCTTACTTTTGATAGTTTTCGTAGATGCTTCTTGCCTCGTTCTGAAAGCTTACTGCGATGACAAACAGAATGGGATCTGCACCAATAACACAAGGTAATATGTATGTGTATGTTACATTGCATTGAACACGGAATAAAAATTGTCAGAATTTGATCTATATTACTGATATCAGTTCCGTATATTGAAACCTTGTACCTTTGTGAAATTATAGTCAAACACGTTCAATTATGTCGTAAAATTGAATAAATGTTCAAATGTTATAAACTAATTATAATATAGGGTTAGCCAAAAAAGTTTGAAATTTTGAAAATTTAAACCCTTTTTGAGAAGAGAATGCTAGATCTAGGGCAATTTTGGTGACTATTGGCCATATATTGTTTTGTTTACAATAATGAGAAGTCTATTTCCCTGTGACATCAAACTATCATTTGTGTTTAATCTTTGATTATACTTATAGGAAAGTTTGCTGCGCACATTTTGAATTAAACATTTTAAAGGATCAACATTGCACAAGTAAGTATTAAAAAAAAGGGTCACCAATCAGTATACCGAAGGATATTAAAAAAACTGTTTGAAATAAGTAGCTTTTGATTGCTGAGGATCGTAGCAGGTAAAGTAAAACATTCCTAGATTTTAAACGGTATGAGAAGTTATGTGGAGCATCTTTATATGTATATCCATATGTTCTGGAATTTTACTGTTATTTCGTATCTATCTATCTGTTTGTCAATCTGTACGTTTCTTTCGCCCCTCTATTCTTTTACAATGATGAGTAGACATTGAAAATTTCATAATTGATCATGTGTTATAATTCAAAATAGTCAAAAAGATCAAATTGATCTTAAATGAAATATTTATACATATCAAGGATTCTAATTAGTATTTATCAAAAGCTGATCACGTTCATTTCATTGTTGAAAGCTTCACGGGATCAGGATTCACTCATCATCAATCTTAAACTTTATTTCATTTGGTTTGTTTTACTGTAGAATGAAGTACTGTTTTACTGATCACTTTAAATTTCTTTTGAAGGATGTAAACAAGGTTACTACAATTTACATATTAATTCAACATGTAAACCGTGTACACATGGAAAGTATGGCACAAAATGTACGAAGACGTGTTCATGTGACAGCAAAGAAAGGTAGGTATCGTTACATTTTGCATTTATATATGATTTTTTTGCCGTAATATGTTTCTTAATGTTTAATTTTACTTACTAAATAAAGTTTAAAACCCCATGCTCAAACACTTCGATGCCCTCAGATTTTCTCTTGATGTAATTGCCATATAATTGTAATAATTGAAAGACGCTCTGTTTTGTCCTAAAATATATAAGGGTTAAACAGAAGACTTTAAATAGAATGGTATACTATTATCTATCAATTACGTTACAAAATACAGGGAACTTACAAAACGAGGTCGAACAAAAATGATTATTCCTTCAAGATATCAAACTGATAACTTGGTGCGCCTAACACTAATCTGCATCAGAATAATTGAAATAGAACATTTACACAGTAAGTATGTCTAGTTAATACATAAATCGTATTTCGTATTATTATGATATAAGTATTGATATTGTTTATCTGTCTTACCTAGACAATGAAAACAAACTGTATTCACAATATGCTCTTTCAAAGTGTATTGGTGAATTGGAATATGTATAATTTAAAACACTTTCCTTGTTGCTTTGAGCTTGATACATATCTGTAGAGTGTCATTATAGTATTAAATAAAAAAAAAAAAAAAAAAAGAAATCGATGTATTGGTTAGCACTTCTAACACCCAAAAGGTTTCAGGTTTCCGGGGAGAAATTTGCGGACTGTATTTTCGGCTTTCACTTGACACCATTTGCGAGTAAGATCTTGAGAAACGATGATAGTACGTCGAATTGGGACGATAAATGGCTGACCCAAGACACCTGTAAGAGAGAGAGGAGACATATATATATTGCACGTTAAAGACACTTATTGTGGATTAAGAAGAGCAGACAACTGCCAATACAAGGCAGAACTTGCACCCGCAAAGGGAGAAAAAGATTTATATAAGTTTCAATAAATTGTTTCCCAAACCTCTAAAAAAATATATTTCAACTATTTCATGACTTAGAATCAGGACATGTATAGCGAATAGACAACATTAGAAGATACATTAAGATGTCGTAATAGTGCCAAATGAAACAACACTGTATCAAGTCACAATGTGTAAAAGAAAACTATTATGGGTCAAAGTACGGTCTTCAAAACCGACCAGCAATCTAGAAAAGTCTACTAGTGTAAATGCATGGAAACAGGAAAAAAACCAATTAGATCTAAATAAAAAAAAAGAACGAGAAACAAGAAGTACATCAACAAACGACAGCCACTTAACAACTGATAACTAACTTAAAACAAGCGCAAACAAATGAAGCAGGTTTAATCATACTTTATCTCAATAGAAGGAGAATACTTTTTTCAAATAATTAGTTCGATTTGATCAATTATAGGTGCCATCATGTTAAGGGATGCATTCCTGATCATCTCAGAACCACTGGTGAGTGATAATGTATATCCATGCAAGCAAAGCAAAACACAAAAGTGATGTAGTTAAATATAAACCGGCTGTCATATGTACTACATATCTGTTTATCTTCATATTGCTGTTTGAATGTTCTCAAAACACTCTCATCTTTAAGGAATAGCTGGTGCCACATCTAATTAAATGTATATTGTATATAGCCGATAGCTGTCCATCTTGTTTGGTTGCATCTTACTAGTGTTTAGTATAACTTGTCTTGTTCGTAGAAACAATATGATTCACGTCACATAGAATAACCAAAGAAGCGTTTAGTAAAAGTTTTTAAGAATCAGAAAGTTAACATAAATGTGCGTAACCTAACTGATGCCATGTTCAGGATTTAATCAAGTTCTATTAATTAGAAATATACTCACGAGCATTCTTCCCTCAGACAATTTTTCCTACACCTTTCTTAGATTTTTTTTATCTAAATATTTTTTTTAATCGAAGCGTTTACATATAAATACAGCGGCTTTTTAATGTGTTTTCCTCTTCTAGAAAATAAAGTTGAGAGTGATATGAACTATAAAGATACAGGTAAAATATCAGGTTAGTATTAATTAAGTTTGTCTTTTACTTTCTTTACATTTGTTAGCACTACAAAAGTCAAAAAGTCTGAAAAGACCTGTTTTTGTCTGAATTTGCATGATTTTTTACTTGACATTCCTAATTTGTCTGCATACGTCTTAAAAATTCTTGACATAGTATTAGTTTGTCCTAAAAGGTTCTTGATTTACTTGACAAATGTCTTGACAGTATTAACATTGTCTTAAAATTTCTCAACACTTCCTGTATCATCTGATAAGAGTCTGGATTAGTCTCGACCAATTCTTGACTGTCTTAAATTTGTCTCGATCTGTTTTGACATATTCTTGACAGTGTTGAATATGTCTTGACACTATCTCAACAGTATAAATTTCGCCCGAAAAGTGTACAGACTTATTCTGCACGGTTTATGACATCTTTTGGGTTTGTGTGGCTAAAAAAAGAGGAAGGGGCTTTCGTGTTGGTCAAAGAATTTGTGCTCATCTTTTTTCAACCTCTTATTTTTTTAGAACAACCCAAAAACATTTTTTATTAAAATTTGGGTGTTGAATTTTATAATTTTTTATCAACGAAAATTTGTGATGACTCCTTCCTGAAAAGAAAAAAAATGTTTAGATCTATATTATGTATGTATGTTTGAGACCAATGAAATCATTGATCAAAAATTATAATATCAAACACTCAACTTGAATAAAAACAAGAAATCATTGAGGGGACCAATTATGAATACTTTTTATTATTATTATTATTGGAGAAGATAATAATTTTCTTTTAATCATTGGAATCATTATGGCAGGTCAACTGATAATAGTTAATAAGTTCCAGGATTATAATTTAGTACACCAGACGCGCGTTTCGTCTACATAAGACTCATCAGTGACGCTCATATCAAAATATTTATAAAGCAAAACAATTACAAAGTTGAAGAGCATTTAGGATCCAAAATTCCAAAAACGTTGTACCAAATACGGATAAGGAAATCTATGCCTGAAATAAGAAAATCCTTAGTTCTTCGAAAAATTTAAACTTTTGTTAACAGGACATTTATTGATATTCATATAATTATTGATAAGTTGTATGGCTGGTAACAGGTAAATCAGTAATTTCTATTTGCCAGTTGCGTTTATTCTAGGGTGTGTAATACCTTAATGTTATGGGGAACATCCTGTCCATGTGTAATCACCCTGTATAACCCCGATACAGATGAAACCGGACGTTGACGCGTTCGAGTCGAGCACACCGTATAGCACTGAGTTCAGACAGTAAGGAATTCATACTTTTAAAGACAATCCAATATCTATTCTTCGTATATTTTGCGCCAATATATTCTTTGCCATAATACTCATGAGTTACTAAAAGGTTTTTCAAAAATGTGACATCTTTTATACAAACATAAAAAAACGCACGACGATATCAATGATAAAACGTGCTTGGTATTTTTAAACATACAAACCTTAATGTTTCTCGTACCTCATAGTTTTTAAAACATACATTTTTGAAAACTTCATAGTATAAATTAACAAACTTATAAAGATCGTTTGTTTATGTTGTATTCTAGAAACAAAAAAATACACGTTTTAAAATGTCTCTATTTTCATGTTGTGTACGCTTCGTTGTCATTACACCTTTTTATACTGTACGCTTCGTTGACAAAATATTGCGTTTGTCAATGAATTGTGCATGTATTAGATTATGCTTTGATATGATTATAACCAATATGCATGTTTTAAAATAATAATTTACCACCATAACATGCAGACAGCAACCCATAATGTCAGATGTATTGTCGAAAAACACTTGGAGGAAATTTTTACATTTAAAAAAATACCTCATGTATACAAAAGTGTGAATTGGTAGGAAAATACAATACCTCAACAGATGTAACTATGACAAAGCATACAGATACATACGTCCGATTTCTAATTTCATAGCATATTTGAAATTGTTTACCATACAACGGTCAATGTACGGTTAGGTGGTGGGTTGGGTGCCCGCTAACATGTTTAATCCCGCCATATTCTGTATGTGCCTGTCCAAAGCCAGGAGCCTGTAATTCAGTGGTTGTATATATTTTTTTGTTCACACTTTTGTGCAAAAATTGAGCCGTTAGTTAGTGCACTGGCTACATTTGTTATTTCGGTGTGCTTAATAGCGGTGTGGGCTTTGTTCACTGTTAAAGGCTGTACGGTGACCTATAGTTGTTCATTTTTGTTTCGTTTGGTCTCTTGCGAAGAGCTGTTTCAATACCGCATCTTCTATTTGATATAGAAAGCAATCAAAAATAATCAATGGATTATAGGTTAAGCCTTTTGGCCTGAATCTCAGAGGTGGGTCCAAGGGGGTCATATATTACCATAGAGTTACATTAAGGCTCAAGAATATGTTTATGCAAGGAACATGTAACTGATAGCCATCAATAGTAATACAGTTACTTTTAATAATGTGAAGATATAAAGATTAAAAACAACACTCAATATTAACTAGTTTGCTTTCTTCAATTATGTTTTTGTGTTTGTTTAATTTTTAAGGTATAAAGATAATGCTTAAATTCCTCGAACATTACAGTCTTTCTACTGTGGTGCAAAAATCTAAATGATTGGTCAGGTCATTCTGGTTATTATAAACACCTTTAAAGTCTATACTCACCCATATGCATTTCATTCAAATTTTGATTTATTTCACAGAAGACCACAGGGACCATATTTGTATTCCCCAGTTACCCTTGGCGTCATTGGTAAATTATGGGTTAGCAAAAAGTAAAATCACAAAAATACTAAACTCAGAGGAAAATCAATTTGGAAAGTCCATAATCACATGGCAAAATCAAAAAACAAAACGCATAAAAAACGAATGGACAAGAACTGTCATATTCCTGACTCAATCACCAACCTAACCTTAGACATTTGCTGTGTTTCTTCTTTACTGTTGGCACTTAACAATATATGGACCCTTTTATTTGTTTATGACACGCGTACGTAATGGCTGATTGTTGGTTGCTTAACGATCACTTGCAAATATGCCATGCATGTTCAGGATAAGCACAAAGTAGCAACACATACATGTAAGTCGTGTGAGGAGACCCTCAGGAATTACGTCAGGGCCGTTTGGATTGCCACTGGATAAAATTATGTTTATTTTATTAGGACACAAATGGTGCCTTTCAACAGGCTATTTATAGACCTCTTTTGAAGTTTTTGCAGGGGTTCGTACTGTGTAGTTAGCGTGGTACTCTCTTTACACGAGACATTGGATTTTATATTCCCATTCGGACAGGACGTGACTGTGTACTGTTACATCCCACACAACTAAATGGATGGCCAACTTCAGTCAGTTTTTACTGCCGATCGGAAAAAGACCAAAGTGATCATAACTTATAGTATATCTCCCAGTCACCCTTCACCAAATTCTTTCATAAATAAAAAAAAAAAATTGGCCACAATATAGAAAGTTTTGCTCTACCTGTTAAATCAAAACATCACTTAACATTATTACAATTTATGCACACTTATGAGAACTCATAATACCGTACATCCTCTCGATACTGTTCATATTTGGCATTGCACAAGTTCGTGCGTTTTATTACGTCTTTACCTAAAAGCGTAGGATATACTGATTAAAACACTTTGGATACACGATTTACTTCTTAGTTGTTATTCGCTTTGAAATAACTATCAGTTACTACAATTACTCCTTTGTCGATATTTTATGTATATGGTTTTTGTGCCTTGTACCGACATTTTGAGTTTAGCCAATTACAACTGAACTTTTTAATCATGTTGCGCTGTTACACTAGTGTTCTAGGTTAAGGAGAGGGTTGGGGGCACCCATGTTTAAACCTGCCGCACTTTGTTTTGTCGGTCCAACGTCACCATCCTGTAGTACATTGGTCATATAGATCTGTCATTTTTTCTTTTCGTTAGATAATTCACAAGTTATAAATTATCAACCGTTAGTTTTATCGTTTTTTTTCATATTTTTTTTCATATCGGGGCCTTTTTTAGTCGACTGTATGGTATAGGTTTTCCTCATTGTTAAATGTTGTACATTGGACTATAATAGTTCATACGCCAACTTCATTTAAACTTTGATGGACAGTTGTCTCACTGGCCATCACACCACATCTACAAAGCTCCACATGTAAAAAAAGCAATAAAAAAATTAAAGCAGTTGGAATGGCATCTATGGCATTCAGCAAATTAAGTTCAACGAGCTCCTTCATGTATGTCTGCTTTCGTCTAGGCGAATTTGGACCAACATCGGCATTTGGAAGAGCCTCAAATTGTGAAAAGGAAATGACTGTACTATACTTTTGGAAACTTTCTTTCCTCTGGAATATATTTATTAACTGTTCATTTCATCTGGAAAAACATTGAAAGTCTCAATTTTCAATAGAAAAATTCCAAGCAGATGTACGCGGGTTATATATTTAATTTTGGCTTTGTATGACAGATATTTTAAGTTCAACTACTTTGACTAAGTTAACAGATAAACATTTACAATAAAATACAGAAAAAGGGTCGTCGACACCATCTCAAAAACCTTGACAAGAAAGTGCTTGTCACGGTTTTTGTCAACGAACTGTACAGTGATTATTTCAAAACGCACAACGAACGCGACACATTTGGTGGAACGAACAATACAGTCAGAGAAAATTTATTTTGTATGATATTGCGTTTATTCTAAGTTCTAGGGCACATTTGAAGGCACGTAGTAATTCAATGTATAGTTATTTAGTATTGCTTAATGTATTAATACTCAAAGGTGTATGCACGAAAAGATATTCAGCATTGTTTACATCGTAAACCGTATGAAATTGCACCATGTCTGTGCGTTTTGCATCTAGCAGTTTAATCAAACGTTTTATACAATATCTAAAACTTACAACAACTGTATAATTGAATAAAGATACTAACATGCTCATTGACATATTTATATATACTCAAATAAGTTCTAGAGAGGCATTCAAAGTTATTGTCATCCCAAATTGTGTCCTGATTATCGCTTGGAACGCGTCGACGTCCGGATTCATTTGTATCGGGGTTATACGGGGTGGTAATACTTAATATATATTCCAACAGATGACATTACACAAATTTTTCTTCTGTTAAATGAATGATTTTTATATCATCATAATTTGCTATTTATGTAAACCACATCTTTGTACAATAATTATTTACCATATTCATGATATTAACATTGGATATTATGAATGTATAGTGAAATATGTCTACCGTATGATTGGTTTTAATCATTTAATTAATAAGATTTAGGAATCACAATTTGTAATTAAAAAAACAAGAACATTTAAATTGTTTTATATCAACATACCCTCATTTAAATTATTTTATACATTAGATTTCATAGCCATATTTGCATTTGTGAAACCATTTAAATACCCAAATTTTCAATAATTGTACATGCCTAACTTTCATATTTGTTGTAAGATACGGAGCCCCGCTAGGGACATACAAAGAAAAAAATATATATTGTGCGCACAAATTAATATATTGTGCGCACAACTTAAATATATTGTGCGCACAAAATAATATATTGTGCGCACAACTTTAATATATTGTGCGCACAACATAATATAGTGTGCGCACAACTTAAACATAGTGAGCGCACAACTTAAATATAGTGTGCGCACAACTTAAATAAAGTGTGCGCACAACTTAAATATAGTGTGCTCACAACTTAAACATAGTGTGCGCATAACTTAAATATATTGTGCGCACAATATAATATACTGTGCGCACTCAAATAATATGGTGTGCTCCCAAAATTCGGAAAACAGTTTTCACTTGACCATGACCTCATTTTACATGTAAAGTGTGCGTGGTTTAGACAAAATCTCAGATACCAAATTCAATAGTTCTTCTTTATTTGGTTGTATTGAACGATTTTAATGGCTAAATGTTCACTTCACAGGTGTCATCTGACTTTGGTATACTCCATTTTTAGGGTTAAGTGGTCCAGCAAAGTGAAATGTTTGTGTTTTGGTGTATTTCTCGGATACTATAAGTATTTAGTTAGATATATATTTGGGGTATAGAATGTTTGTATGGTGAAATTGTCTATCTTGCAATAATATTAATATGACCTTGATTTTATATTCATGGTTCATTGGTCCATGTTATTTGATTCTTGTTTTGTATTTTTTTCAGATACTATAAAGAATAAGTTAACAATATTTTTTTATGGAATGATTGTTATGTATATATATATATGGCTAGTCGGTATCATCTGACCTTGACTTTGTTTTCATGGTTTATTTGTTAATGTTAAATATCTCAGAATTGGTCTGTTTTTCAGATACGATGATAAAGGTATAGTTAAACTTTATTTAATGTAAAAAATAATTATAAGGCGCGCAAATCATATAAGTGGTGTTTCTCAGATACATTTGGTTCTTCAATACAGCAAGAAAAAATCCCGCACCCAAATGCGTGCTTCAGCTGGCCTATAAACAAACATATGGACTAGTTCAGTGATAATGGACGTCATACAACTTAACAGTTGTTTCTCGTTTCTCGTTTTTTATATAGATTAGACCGTTGGTTTTCCCGTTTGAAAGGTTTTACACTAGTAATTTTGGAGACCCTTTATAGCTTTCTGTTCGTTGTGAGCATAAGCTATGTGTTGAAGACCGTACCGTGACCTATAATGGTTTACTTTTATAAGTTGTGACTTATAGATGGAGAGTTGTCTCATTTGCACTCATACCACCTCTTCCTTTTTTATCCAAAGTATATACAAGAAACTAAAATTAAAAATCCTACAAGACCAACAAAGGCCAGAGGCTCCTGACCTTGGGCAGGCACACAAATGCGGCGGAGTTAAACATGTTTTGTGAGATCTCAAACCTCCTTTTATACCTCTAGCCAATGCAGATTAAAAAAAAAACCACACACACAGCAATACTGACAGTAAAGAAGCCCGTGTCCGTTGTCAGAATAGGTACATGTAATAAATGAAACTTAACAAAATGACAATGATACATTAAAAAACAAGGATTACTAGCAGTTACTGATATGCCAGCTCCACACCTCAATTAAACTGATTGAAAGATTACGTTTTAATCATATGAATATCAAGCACAATCCTTCCCGTTAGGTGTTTAGTATCATACCATCATAAAAATATATGAGAAGAATATAACCCGTATTTGTATGAGCTATGGTGTATATGTATATACTGTAGTTGTCTCTTTCGATCGATCGCGATCAATCGGGCCTAAAAATTTTGAATAAATGATACCCCAAAACGGACCATATTTGGAAAAAATGAATCATAATTGTTTCGATTGTTTTCAAAATATTTCACTGAGGAATTTCTTTGACTATTCCTAAATGGTTTCGTAACATTTCAATTTCATAATGAGTACGAACAATATACCGTAAAATTTTATAATGAAATCGATCAAAAATAGATACTATAAGTGACCTATTGTCCTCTTCTATTAATCAGAATGAAACTATAACTTGACCTGAAACATTTGTATACAAGGCTTTATTTGATTTAAATCATAATAAGCATACTGTTCTATGTCGGGAGCTTGTTATTCAGTGATTGTCGTTTATTGGTATGGTTCATATCTGTTTATCGTTTTGTTATAGTCATTTTGGGCCGTATAGTTTGCTGTTTGGTGTGAGCCAACGCTCCGTGATAGGGACCGTAATATAACCAATGATTGTTAACTTAAAGTCTTTTAATAAATTATGACTTGGGTGGAGAGCTGTCTCATTGGCACTCATATTGATTCTTCTGCTTTGTATGTACCCAGTTTTATCTTTATTTGATCACAGCTTCATGGTGGATTTTTTAGACTGAACACACCGTCATATTTCAATAACGAACAGTACATCTTTGGTGAGAACCGTACTTAATCATGATCAAACATAGTCACCTTTAATAAAAAAAAAAACCACCCAAAAACAACAAAACAACGTGTACAGTGGAGATCACTTCTAACCTCTCATTAAATCTGTCAGAATCTGTCAGGAGAACTGTTCTAGGACAGTACGTAGAACTGTCAGCCTGACACCTTTTAGTCAGTTCTAGGTTAGAACTGTTCTAGCTAGAACTGATTTGGTCAGTTCTACCTAGAACTGATTTGGACAGTTCTACCTAGAACTGATCCTGACAGTTCTACCCTAGAACTGGTTTTCTGTATACAAAACTTTGAATTTTTCGAAAAACTAAGGATTTTCTTACCCCAGGAGTAGATTACCTTAGCCGTATTTGGCACAACTTTTGGGAATTTTTGGTCCTCAATGCTCTTCAACTTTGTATTTGTTTGGCTTTTTTAACTATTTTGATCTGAGCGTCACTGATGAGTCTTATGTAGACGAAACGCGCGTCTGGCGTATAAAATTATAATCCTGGTATTTTTGATAACTATTTACACCACTGGGTCGATGCCACTGCTGGTGGACGTTTCGTCCCCGAGGGTATCACCAGCCCAGTAGTCAGCACTTCGGTGTTGACATGAATATCAATTTTGTGGTCATTTTTATAAATTTTCTGTATACAAAACTTTGAATTTTTCGAAAAACTAAGGATTTTCTTACCCCAGGAGTAGATTACCTTAGCCGTATTTGGCACAACTTTTGGGAATTTTTGGTCCTCAATGCTCTTCAACTTTGTATTTGTTTGGCTTTTTTAACTATTTTGATCTGAGCGTCACTGATGAGTCTTATGTAGACGAAACGCGCGTCTGGCGTATAAAATTATAATCCTGGTATTTTTGATAACTATTTACACCACTGGGTCGATGCCACTGCTGGTGGACGTTTCGTCCCCGAGGGTATCACCAGCCCAGTAGTCAGCACTTCGGTGTTGACATGAATATCAATTTTGTGGTCATTTTTATAAATTTTCTGTATACAAAACTTTGAATTTTTCGAAAAACTAAGGATTTTCTTACCCCAGGAGTAGATTACCTTAGCCGTATTTGGCACAACTTTTGGGAATTTTTGGTCCTCAATGCTCTTCAACTTTGTATTTGTTTGGCTTTTTTAACTATTTTGATCTGAGCGTCACTGATGAGTCTTATGTAGACGAAACGCGCGTCTGGCGTATAAAATTATAATCCTGGTATTTTTGATAACTATTTACACCACTGGGTCGATGCCACTGCTGGTGGACGTTTCGTCCCCGAGGGTATCACCAGCCCAGTAGTCAGCACTTCGGTGTTGACATGAATATCAATTTTGTGGTCATTTTTATAAATTTTCTGTATACAAAACTTTGAATTTTTCGAAAAACTAAGGATTTTCTTACCCCAGGAGTAGATTACCTTAGCCGTATTTGGCACAACTTTTGGGAATTTTTGGTCCTCAATGCTCTTCAACTTTGTATTTGTTTGGCTTTTTTAACTATTTTGATCTGAGCGTCACTGATGAGTCTTATGTAGACGAAACGCGCGTCTGGCGTATAAAATTATAATCCTGGTATTTTTGATAACTATTTACACCACTGGGTCGATGCCACTGCTGGTGGACGTTTCGTCCCCGAGGGTATCACCAGCCCAGTAGTCAGCACTTCGGTGTTGACATGAATATCAATTTTGTGGTCATTTTTATAAATTTTCTGTATACAAAACTTTGAATTTTTCGAAAAACTAAGGATTTTCTTACCCCAGGAGTAGATTACCTTAGCCGTATTTGGCACAACTTTTGGGAATTTTTGGTCCTCAATGCTCTTCAACTTTGTATTTGTTTGGCTTTTTTAACTATTTTGATCTGAGCGTCACTGATGAGTCTTATGTAGACGAAACGCGCGTCTGGCGTATAAAATTATAATCCTGGTATTTTTGATAACTATTGGACAGTTCTACCTAGAACTGATCCTGACAGTTCTACTCTAGAACAGTTTTAGTCAGTTCTACTTCTAGAACAGTTCTGATTGATTTATAAATTCTACGGCTAGAATTGATTTATAAATTCTACGGCTAGATGATTGATTTATAAATTCTACGGCTAGAATTGATTTTTAAATCCGACGGCTAAAATTGATTTATAAATTCTACGTCTAGAATTGATTTATAGGTTTTAAGAACTCTTTGTCTAAATATAAATGCTTTGGCAAAATAGCGATTAATATTATAAAGAGTTTTGCTATTTTGCCGGTTTTATTTCAAATTTTTCGTCGGCATGAGAACATGTTTAACCCCGTCATATTCTGCATGTATGTGACTGTTCCAAGTCTGGAGCCTGTTATTCAGTGATTTTCTCTTGTTGATGTGTTATATAATTTTTTTGTTTTTCTTTCATTTTTGAACATAGATTAAGCCGTTAATATTGGGAAAAAGGGGGGGGGCAGTTTTACATTTGTCATTTGGGGAGTCGGGATGGCCCATTTACATAAAAAAATTATCTGACCTTAATCTTTGTGTAATATGTAATTCTGGCCCAAACCACCAGGGACGGATCCAGCAGTTTTAAAAGGGGGGGTCCAACTAAATGTCTTCCTTCATATGCATTGATCGTCAAAAAAAGGGGGTCCCCCCACCGCTCTGGATCTGCCATTGAGCCACTATTAACTTAAACTGATCATATTTGATTTCATCATATAAATCTATATACATTTAGCTGCAAACTGCAGGAATCCAGTTTAACTTTAGGCAAGGATACCAATTATATTGGAAAACATTAATGATTTAAAAAATTTATTTGCACTCAATTTATAGTACTAGCATGTCCTCTTTTTATTTAAAATATTGAATCGTAAACAAATGTGATATCTTTTTACAAGTAGTTTTCATATGACGGACTTGTTATACAAAAATCTTTTGACCGCATCAATCTAAACTGACCTTATTTGCTCTTTCTTCCTGCAAATCTATATATCTGCACAGTAATTCAGTTATAAATTTAGGTCAAGAGGGACTGTAATATACAAGTTACAGCAATATTGGAAAACAATGACCTCAAAATTTTGTTCACATGAATTTAAAGTGTTAGCATGACCTCTTTTTATTCAAAGTATTGAATCGTAAACAAATATCAGTAGTTTTCATACTTCAGACTGAGTCGTGTAATAAAATATTTTGACGCACCAATCTAAACTGACCTTATCTGCTCTTTCTTTCTACAAATCTGCTTAGTATATAGCTGCACAGTAATTCAGTTATAATTTTAGGTCAAGAGGGACTATAATATATACAAGTTACAGCAATATTGGAAAACAATGACTTCAAAATTTTGTTCGCATGAATTTATAGTGCCAGCATATCCTCTTTTTATTCAAAGTATTGAATCGTAAACAAATATCAGTAGTTTTCATTCTTCAGACTGAGTCGTGTAATAAAATCGTTTGACCGCATCAACCAAAAATGACCATATTTTTTTTTTTTTTTATGCAAGTCTACAATGTATAAAGTTGGACAGTACATCAGTTATAATTTAAGGTCAAGAGGGACTGTAGAATATAAATAACTGCAATATTGAAAATCAACAACCACAAAAAAAAATTCGCATTGATTGAGAGTGCCATCATTTCCTACTTTTATTCAAATTATCGCATCAGAAACAAACATCAGCTAGTTTTCATACCTCAGACTGACTCATGGAACAAAAATATGTGTCTGGGCAACAACAACCCAACCATAGAGCAGACAACAACCGATCACGATGGATTGTATAATTCAAATGACAGCGTGTCCTCTTTTTATTCAAAATATTGAATTGCTAACAAATTTCAGAAGTTTCAATATATCAGACTGAGTCGTTTTAATAACAAAATTATTTGACCGCATCAACCAAAACTGAACATAATGGGACCTTTTATAGCTTGTTGTTTGGTGTCAGCCAAGGCTCAGTGTTGAAGGGCGTACATTGACCTATAATGGTTTACTTATTTTTAAAATGTTATTTCGATGGAGAGTTGTCTCATTGGCACTCACACCACATCTTCATGATCTTTCTATATCTATATATTCTTTATCATGTAAATATATATGGCGTCATTGTAAACCAATAATATTTCTAAGTCAGGACAGATATTGTATGATAAAGAGGACACCAAATTTTATCCACATCATTTTAGAGCCCCATTATTTCCTGCGCGTAGCGGGTTTTTTAACAGTGTGCACCACATTTTTTACTTTATTTCGAATAGACAGAAAAAATATTACAGTCATTTCTTATAATTTAATTCTAAATTTCATTTTAACAAAATGTTTAAACCTTGGCAAACCATAAAAAAATGTTGATGTTACGTTCACATGACTAACTTATGTCTATGGGTGTTGATAACAAAATAACTTCAGAAGACCCGTTACACCCAAACTTAAATTATTAAATAATGAACCGTCACAAAGACTTTTTAAGTCAGTAGTTCATGATGGTTTTTTTAAACAAAACTATTTAACGGCATAATCCAACACTCACATGACCGATTCATATACTTTATTTTAAAATTAAAAGTACATGTATGAAAAGTTTTCTTCTTGGAATAGTATACTGACTAAATTATATACTGTTAATATATAATTTGAAGAAGGACAATGCTTGGTTTTGTTTGTAGCCTAACGTCCAGTGGCAAATATTTCATTTATGTTTAGATCGAGTATATTTTTCAGACTTTCAGGACTCCCAGATATTATTCATAATCGTTATAATATTAATATGGATAAGTTTGGCAACGAGCTAATGCAAATGTACATAGTTTTTTTTACGTTTAACAACACTGATTTCATTTATCCCATAATCCATTCACTGTACAATTTTCGTTTGAACATCTGTCAAAACAGAATCCTAAATCATGAATGTAAATCCAAGGCAAACAAGGTAAATTAAGATTAAATTTCCATGAATTAAATGCAGAGTTATATTTATGAAGAGACTGTTAAAGACGGGGAACGAAGAAACGTAAACAATGATGTTTCATTTGCAATCTTATAAAAATATTTCTCCGATGAGTTGGATAACCTCCTATCCACTTCAATATTTGTACAGGTAAATTTTTATCAGTAAAAATATAGAAAAATCCGCTATTATATATAGTAAAGTAATTGGAACTGATTTTTCTTCTAAATTCTAAAGTGCCCTTTCTGCAGTGACGTCATTTAGAACTGTTCTTCAGTCCTGACTGATTTGGTCAGTTCTGCTGACAGTTCTACAGTTAGAACTGATTTGGTCAGTTCTACCTAGAACAGTTTTAGACAGTTCTACCCTAGAACTGATCCTGACAGTTCTACCTAGAACTGATTTAGTCAGTTCTACCTAGAACTGATCCTGACAGTTCTACCTAGAACAGTTCTAGAGTAGAACTGTTCTAGCTAGAACTGTTCTAGGACAGGTTAGAACAGTTCTATGACAGATTATTCTGACAGTTCTAATGAGAGGTTAGAACTGATCTCCACTGTACGTGTATTCAGTTTTCAGTGGATTTGACTTACTCTACGCTTTTACAATGATACCTTTTAAGAAACCACATACTTCATTGAAGTTGATGACACTAAAACTTCATCATAAACTTTAACCAAAACATTTACAATAAACAGAGACGGACGGATGAACGGACGTAAAGACTTCTACATATAACGACCATCTCTATCGTCAAACAGGGTAACAAAATCAAAGTCGTGAATTGAGTTACATGTCAGTCTTGAGACTCAGAGTCAATCAACATAAACAAAATATTGAGATTTTTAGACATAAAGTATAATGCATCAGTGCAAAACGTACTTTTCTTATATATGTTACAGGAAAACAGGTAAAACCATAGTTTCAAAGTCTCCATAAGTTCGATAGTTTCCTCGCTCTTTTGTCAAGTCTGTTTCAAACCGTTCCAATAAACTCTGATATAAAGTGGAGGCTTCCAATGCATATGTTGGTAAACCAAGTGTCAGACGAAATAAACGTAACTTCTTTAGTATTCCTGTCAGGAGTTGATACAAATGCAGTGATGAATATTTCCATGTATTCTAGCCCCATTTCAAAAGAAACCTTATGCATTTCTTCATTCTGTCACTTTAAAAAGGCGACATTGAAGACCCATACCATGTGTAAGGTCAAAGGATTTCGTGCGCACGATATATTTAATTTGTGCGCACAATATATTTTAGTTGTGCGCACAATATATTTAAGTTGTGCGCACAATATATTTAAGTTGTGCGCACAATATATTTAAGTTGTGCGCACAATATATTTAAATTGTGCGCACAATATATGATTTTGTGCGCACACTATATTATTTTGTGCGCACAATTTATTTAAGTTGTGCGCACACTATATTTTTTTTTCTTTGCATGTCCCTAGCAGGGCTCCGTAGTAAGAAGTGTAACTTAAAACAACTATTATGTAAAAAGAAATAAAGGTTAAAGTTATATTATGAATATTGGTCATGATTTGTAAAACTCAGAACTGTCAAGTTAATTAATGACACAATTCAAAATGTTCAGAATATGTGAAGTCACACTGAGAAAGAATAAGAATGTCGAGAATATGTTGAGAAATTTCAAGACAGTTTTTAAATGTCAAGAATTTGTCAAGAAATTTTAAGACCATATTCAGAATGTCAAGAATATGTCCAGTAAATTTCATACAAATTTGATATAAATGAGAATTTATCACGAAAAATTAAGACACGAGTCATACTTTTGAGAATGTCAAGTAAAAGTTCATGCAAATCAAGACAAAAACTGGTCTTTTCAGACTTTTTGACTTTTGCATGTTTTGTAGTGTAGACATTTAAGATACCTCCTGAAAAATCTGTTTAAACAAAAACATGCACAATATTGGAGTTCGACTTATCCAATGTATGCTATTAACCTTATTAATCATTTTAATTGTTGCTTGTTTTAAATTCAAAGGTGTAGTTGTTGTAATAGCAATGAATGTAATTGTATTTCAAAGTTTAAGTCCACAAAACTACATCATGTACATATCGTCGCTAGGCTTCTAAAATGTTGTATACTACAAATTTAAAAAAAAAAAAAATTCTCACAAACAAGCTTTGAAAATTTTGGCAAAATGCATGCTTCCAAAATGTCGTATGTGAACTTGAACATTTTTGTAGATAGCAATGAAATAAAACTTTGACATTTCTAGATTATCCAAGAATTTAAGTTATTTTCACAGAATTAAAGAAGTGTACAATTATTTTTCTCCCAAAGCCATTCTACAACGATTTTCAAGTTTTTATACATCATTTTGGAAGCAAACTTTACAAACAACTGACATTGGCAATTTTGTAATATGTCTAATTTCACACATTTTGATTGGCCTAACTGTATGCTATTTTGTAATACTTAAGATTTCTTCCCGCCCAGACCTTTGGTGTCAAAAGGTATTTTTAGTCCAGCGACGATATGTGTTTTCATGAGAGTGCATACAATATATATATAAAACAAATGAACAGAACTGTTTGAATATACCATAATCATAGAAAAACATCAACTACATACTTTACTTAATTATACTATTTACCGGATTTGTTAGCAAATAAGCAACACCACTGGTCGGGTGCCACATGTGGAGCAGGATTTGCTTAGTACCCGTCCGGAGCACCTGAGATCACCCCTAGTTTTTGGTGGGGTTCGTGTGTCATATTCTTTAGTTTTCCATGTTGTGTAATGTATACTATTGTTTGTCTGTTTGTCTTTTTCCATTTTTAGCGTTGTCAGTTTATTTTCGAGTCATGTGTTTGACTGTCCCTCTGATATCTGTCTTCCCTTTTTACTTAACATGTGATTGGGTTTTTCGCTTAACAAAGGAAATCAAAGATAATATACCTACATCTATTTGTATTTCAAATTTTGTTTACCTATGACAGGTTATGCTTAAAACCCAACTTTTGTGTAAAACTACTTTAAGTCGTAACTATTAACAATGATATTTCTCATTTAGATCATGGTAATGGCAATGTTGCTATCTACATGACCTGTGTTGCAGTCGTCAGTATTCTAGTTGTTGTTTGTGGTCTCATTGTGAAGAATAGAAAGATAATTTGTAGACAAAAATCCAGAAACAATTCTCGTACAACCAATAATAAAAAGATAAAGCAACCTATATCCGTTTAAAATGAAATAAAAAAGTGGCAGAAAGCTTGTATGATGACATAAATGAGAAATACATGATTAATTTCGATGGGGAATAACAGTTATAGTGAACATGTAGCAACTTGATAATTAACATTTGGTAAACTTTCGGATTAATTCAATGGCGTATTTCAGTTTTTACCATTCAAGTATTATATTTCAAAAAGTAATATGAACACAAAGTTATAGGTAACAACTCTAGAGAGAATACAATAAGATGTAATGATTCAAAGAGTTCTCTTAACAAAGATAAAGCATAGCAATGAGGACAGTGTCAACAAGAATACATCCGAAGGCTTCCAATGGGTCTTCAATACAGCGAGATATGCCTACATCCGGAAGAGTATTTAAACTAACCCATTAAACATTTGTACTAGTTCAGTGATAATGAACGTCATACTTAACTAATAGATTTAAAGAAACTATAATTAAAAACCATTCTAGACTAACAAAGGCCAGATGCTCCTGACTTGGTACAGGCGCAAAAATGCGGCGGTTTTCATATAAAAAAAGGAAGATGTGGTTTGATGAGACAACCCTAAACAAGATACCAAAATGACCCAAAAATTAAAAATTATAGGTCACTATACGGCCTACAATTAGGAGCAAAGCCTATACCGCATAGTCAGCTATATAAGACCTCGAAATGACAATGTAAAATAATTCAACGGCCTTATTTATGTAAAATGTATTATATATATTTACCCTCCAGCTATACCTCTAGTAATGTAGAAAATACAAATTCACAACAATATGCACAGTAAAACGCAGTGTCAAAGTAAGCCGAGTCCAATGTCAGAATGAGTAATAAAATATATTAAACTATATGAAAATGATGCATATATTAAAAAGGACTTCAAGCAGATATTGACATACAAGCTTCAATCCCCAATTACACTGATTGAAAGATTATGTCTTCATCATATGAATATCAACCACGATCTCAATCTCACAATGTTCTTGTATGTTTGTCCCTTTTTATTTTTGAATAAATTTAGTGCAAACTGTTTAACAGTCCATGATACTGGATTTAATCACTCTTTTTAGACGAATGCTTTATTCAGATTTGAACCCATATTTTAAGAAAATATAATTGTCCATACAGTGTAGTTTCTGTTTCCAGATGTCCAATACGTTTTGTGTTTTATATGTTATTAATAAAATGTTTGTGTTTTCTATTTGAATAAAGGAAAGTGTGAGGTATATGTCAAATGAGAATGAAACCTATCCAAAAAAGAAAACAATCAACAAAAATTGAGAGGTCATAAATAATAGACAGGTCGTACGTGACCTCTATGTGTTAATTTCTGTGTAGAGCGTTGTCTAATTGGCGACCTTACCACATCTTTTTATTTGTATATGATGTTTTGTCAATAGTTCAAGCTGTCAATTGTCTTTCATCTAATCAATTTATAATATATGAACCACACATATCAATGCTATTCCATAAAACACGACTAAATAATAAAACATCACTTTCTTCAAAGCATAGCATCATCCCTATTCCACTTATCCTATATCTGTAAAGTCTGAGGAATCCACGACACATCTATGCATCACCACGACATGAAATTTGTTCAAATCGTGGGTAATGTGTGATCATCGTACGACAGACGCACGATATTTGAGCATTGTAGCGTTGTCGTGTGTCGTGGGTCAAAAAATTGGACAGGCACCTTGTTTGCTCTACGATTTTTTTTTGTCGTGTCAATGTCTGGTGGCTGTCGTGAGAGTGTCTGATCACAGTCGTGCGACTGTCGTGCGATAAACATACTGTCGTTGATACCAATTTAAACATTTAATAAAACAATCGTACGACAATTTTGCGATTGTCGCAAAACACTCGTGTAACAGTCGCATGATTGTCTCACGAATACTAAATTTCGTTCGATCCTCGCACTACATTTTTTGCCTGTCGTACGACAGTGGTCATTATCGCTAGCCATGGTTTACGATCCACACCCGCTCTCTTCACCCTTGGCGGATTGCGATTAAATTTCGGAGACACAAGGTAAGGTTTTTTATTGGTTGCAGTCAAAACTCGCTGCTTCTAAACAAAAAGCGCCAATAACATGATCACGTGTAAATGTAGAAAGTGTTTGCAAACAATTACCACGTGTTTATTGTGCAACAAGTCTTTACATCCCGAAACATACGACTATATTTGGTAACAATTTGAATGTTTTAAATCAATCAATTGAAGTTCCTGTGTATGTTCCATGCACAAATGCATGAATGTTGACGTATATTTTAATTTCCGGCTATTTTTTCCTCCATATTGAAGAGTTCAAGTGCTACCATTGGTCAATAATAATGTATTCGGAAGGGGCGTAATTTTTCTCTTTCGATAGATGGCGCAACATTGTTATCACAAATGTTTGCTCAACCCGCCAAGGGTGAAGAGAGCGGGAGTGAATTGTGACCCTTGGCTAGCGAAAATGGACAGTGGTACGTTCGTCGTGCAACATATTTTTTATTTGAAGAATACATTTCAGCGGTAATTAGATATAGGAAGATGTGGTGTGAGTGCCAATGAGACAACTCTCCATCCAAATAACAATTTAAAAATTAAACCATTATAGGTTTGAGTTAAGTCTGCCAATTGATATTTTATTGTATGTTTTTCTATATTGTGATGTTATGCTATTGTTTTAGAAAAAGGGAGAAGGTTTGGATCCATTAAAACGTTTGATCCCGCTGCAAATGTTTGCACCTGTCCTAAGTCAGGAATCTGATGTACAGTAGTTGTCGTTTGTTTATGTAATATATACGTGTTTCTCGTTTCTCGTTTTGTTTATATAGATTAGACCGTTGGTTTTCCCGTTTGAATGGTTTTACACTAGTAATTTTGGGGCCCTTTATAGTTTGTTGTTCGGTGTGAGCCAAGGCTCCGTGTTGAAGGCCGTACTTTAACCTATAATGATCTCAACCCTACACTATACATCTAGCCAATGTAGAATAATGAAACGCATGGTGAAACTCAGTGTATAAGAAGTCCGAGTCCGATGACAAAATAGGTAACAAAAGAATCTAAGCAAAATAGCAATGATACATAAATCAATAAAGGACTTCTAGCAGTTACTGACATCCCAGCTCCTGATCTCATTTAAACTAATTGGAAGAATGTGTCTTCATCATCTGTTTAAACCATGTCAGGATTTGTTCTTAGTTTTCACTTGTGTCGTTCATCGGTTGCGTTGGCTTGTTTTTGTTAGATTTAATTATCCTTTTGTATTTGCTTTTTTTTTATTATTCTTTTTTATGTTATGCCTATGGTTATTTGGGTACAGTAAGATTTTTTGAAAATCAAAATACAAATATCACAAAATGTTTAAAGAGGTTTTACAGGAAGTCTAAAGTATTATCTACACGACGAGAACGTATGTTTCAATATAATCATACAGTAATACATCATCGATATGAAAAGCAAAGTGCTTTTCTATTGAAATTTGAACTTTTAATATTGAAATAAAACTCAGATTCAACAGAGATTTTCTCATTATCAATTGATATCTACAGTGTAGAACAGAATGAAAGATTCAGAAATAATATTTCGGACTATTTTCTTGGTCGCTTCGTTTCTTATCTTAACAGATCAATGTCATGGCAATCAGCTTGGAATATGCTTCATGAACAAAAGGTATTTTAATTATGTATTCCACTAAAACGCAGTTTTTTTTCATATAGTATCATTCGTAGACGTATACAATTTGTCATTGACATGATTGAGCTCCAGACATATTTGTTGGCAAAATTGAATAAATTTGTACTTCTAAGGCAGTAGCAAAATGAGATCCGTATTGTAAAACTGAATTGCAATTTTTTGTCAAATCAAAGAAAGGACGGTAATTTCTGCAATTGTATTAACTTAAAAAAAAAATAACAACAAAAATATAAACAATAATAAAATCATATTGATATACTTGAATATATATACTTTTTGAAACAAGTCGATATCTCTTTATCATGTTCACACTGCATTATTTTATATGCATTTTATAATAAGGTTAAATTCAACATTCCACCGAAAATGCTGCATGTATCAAGTCAGGAATATGGTAATCGTTTTTCACTAGTATCATTGGTGGTTGTGCTGGATTTCATTTAAAGTTTTAATGGACTTCCCCTGTTTTGGTTTGCCTCAGAGTTAATTAATTTTGGCTATAAACTTTTATCTCACGCATATGGTTTTCTGGGTTAAGTAAAAATTAAACATCAATTTAAACAGATTTTACTAAATGTAAAGAAAGAATCGAAATGTTTTACGATATAACCAAATACTTAGTAAAATAATATATCCTCAATGTTAAATGCGTAGGATTTTTTTTGTTTCACCTCCGTTTTATTATTTTTCTAAAGAAGAAAACTTAGACGGTGGAATGCAACTATCATTTGCATAATTGGATGAATGTTTTACATTTTGCACGATTGTCGAATTTGTTATCAATAAACAGAAATCGAAGTGACAATAGTTGATCATGCAATGACAATTATTGCGGCAAATTGTAAATAAAAGGCAAATTAATTAATTCTTTTGTGATATGTATATGTACGTTTTGAAGATAAACATTTATACAGATATCTTCAGGATATAAATTTTGCTCTATTCCGGAAATCATATTATTTTACACAAGCTTGAACTATTATTTTGAGCTCAACATGTTCTAGTTTTGACGAAATACTTTTTTAAAGGTTAATGGTTGCTCCTTCACAACGTATCTTTAATTCGTGATGTAAACAAAATTTTATGTTGTGATTTGGTTTCCACCTTCATGACCTAATAATTTTTATTTTCTGTATCTATTGTACTTCAATTTTCCTTGGGTGTTTCGTTCTATATACACATGATGATTACCCTTGTAGGCCAGTTTGCTGTTCAGCTTTCGAGTTTAACAATGGAACATGCAAACGTATGTATATTTTAAGACTAATTGTATTGAATTAACCAATCCGATTCAAGATTTCTAGAATAAATAACTTTGTTCAAAGTTGGGAGTAACTTTTTGACAATTCATTCAATACAATTATTGCGGGGATGCAAATACAGATATCTTTATGAGGTTCCTTATGTGAAAGCTAAATTCACACAACAAAGGTCTAGTTCAGGAAAAGATGAAGTGAAAGTTTAAACTAGATAATGCTATGCGTGTTTTTCCAATAATACTCCTGCAAATATAATTTAACTTATTTTTCGTATTGTTTTTTAACAGAATGTTCTAAAGGCTACACATCACCACTGAATTCAACATGCAAACCGTGTACGAATGACATGCACGGTTACAAATGTAAAGACACTTGCACGTGTACCAGCAATGAAAAGTAAGCACAAACATGCTTTACAAAGATGTATGGTTGTATATGATAATATGTACATATTATATGTCCATTTTGAATTTTGTATTATTATGAGCTCGAGATGAACATTATACTTCTGGGTTAACATGGTTACACATAAGTTGCATAAAAATCTTCAAAAAGCCTCTTATTTCTATTAATCTATAAAATGACATTTATATTTTTGGGAATTTTTGTCATTCTGTTGCAATAATTGATTTAACAGACATGGAAATGTCACTAGACCACAAACGTGTTTTCTTTCCAACATACATTACGTTAAATGTATTTTGTGAGTGTATGGCAAAATAATATACGATAAGTGCACATCAATTACTGTTAGTGTGACATTAACAACATGCTAAACGAGGGCAAAGATTCGAGAGTTCTTTTTTGATAAATACAAAATATTTTGTTTTTATCAAAAAAAGAACTGTCGAATCTTTGCCCTCGTTTAGCATGTTGTAAATGTCACACTGACAGTAATTGATGTGCACTTATCGTATATTATTTTGCAATACATGTTTGGGTATCGTTTTCTGCAGTTTATTTTTTTAATTGAGTGAGCAAAAAAATGCGCTTTATCTACATAATACCCATAGCAATGCATAGGGTGTGCTTAAATCAAAAGTCTAGAGAAACACCATTGATTTACATGTTTATTTTTGAATACTTTAGGTGCGATCACATTAAGGGGTGCATCCTTGATGACAGAAGAACAAGAGGTCAGTAGTATTTTGATATATAGAAAGATCATAAAATTGAGAATGGAAATGGGGAATGTGTCAAAGAGACAACAACTTGACTATAGAACAGACAACAGCAGAAGGTCACCAACAGGTCTAGAATGCAGCGAGAAATTCCCGCACCCGGAGGCGTCCTTCAGCTGGCCCTTAAACAAATAGATATACTAGTTCAGTGATAATGAACGCCATAATAACTCCAAATTGTACACAAGATACTAAAATTAAAAATAAAACAAAACTTACAAAGGCCAGAGGCTCTTGACTTGGGACAGCCGCAAAAATGATAAATGTATAAATCAATTAAAATAAGTATCTACATTTTATTTATGTATAATATAATGGAACTTTAATTTTTGTGTAGAAAAGAGTTATCATATGTATTCTGTTGCATGTTCGTGTTGCGAAATCTTTAGTGTTATATTTAGTGTATTATGGACTTGTTTCGTTGTAATGCAATATTGTTGTCAATTCTTCATCAAGTTCTTAGATTCTAATGTCCCATTTGTATCTCTGCTTTTGTATACTCAATCTATCGGAGCAACTCTTCGACTTCATTTTTTCTAGAATTGCAAATTTCTAAAACATACAGTCATGTAATCTTATTTGATTCAATGACCACATCCCTATCAAATATTCTAATTATATCGGTCACATGCACTCTTTATAGTTATTTATATTCGGATTACAAAACTATAAAGACATGGATTTAGGTTATTTGTAATATTTTATAAGAATTGGAATCTCAAACTTGGGAAGAAAAATCTTGTCATTTGCAAGGCAGATGTAAATTGTACAGTTTCTTGCAGGAAACAACAACGCAAGTAGAGGCAACTCTGAAGATCTGTCTACCACATCAAGTAAGCGCTTATATATTAACATATTTTTCCAAATATTTAACCGTAATTGAAGTAATCGATATAAATTCAAATATGATGTTGGTGCGCATATACGACCCGCACTGTGCATTCCGAACAAATTACATTAGATATGTAAAATTAAACAAAAAACGAATGCAGAGATGTAAACTCGTTATCATGATGTGTTGAAATATTCCTCATTACAAATGTATTTCAAAATGTATCTCTATTTATCTATATATGTTGGAAGAAGGTTTCTGTTGTCACAATTATTCAGTACTATTTACCCATTAACAAATCATTTAAGCTGTCATGACTTTACTAAAACCGATTGATGACGTTAATAATATACATTCATATATATATTGAGAGTGTATTCATAAGCAACATAAGTCATTAATAGAGGAATAGCATGCAAACTATAATTAAAAAATGACTGGAACCGTGGACATATGTCTACGACTTTAGGGTATACTGGTATCTACGTGCTTTTCTCTGCTATGTGTATTTCATCTCAATCAGAGAGCCATGAAATAAAGGAAAACCGAAACTTGACTTTTTTTAGTTCAACAGAAATGCATGCAGACATGGCTAATCAATTTGTGGTGAAAGAATATGAACTTATTCTTAATGGCTGACGTAATTACGCATTTTAATAACATAGCTTTATATTTCGAAAACATTTTACACATAAAACGATCTGTTTTAACAATATATTGTATAATGGCTAAATGTTTTGACAATTTACAAGTTGATCAGTAGTAATTGTGTCTAATTTCATTTTTAGATGGTGGTGATGTTGTCATCTTCATGACATGTGTTGCAGTTGGTAGCGTTCTGGTTGTTGTTTGCGGTCTGATTGTAAAGAACAGAGAGGCAATTTGCAGACACAAATCCGGAAATAATTCAGTGAAACACCTGATTCACAAATTGAAACAACCGTCATCCCATAATGGACACAGTAAAAAGGTGGAAGAAAGCTTATACGATGAAATAAATGAGAAATACATGATTAATTTCGATGGGGAATAACAATCTTAGCCTTCATGCAGCTTTTTGAAGATGAATCTTCGGCTACCTGTTTAGAAATTCATTACATTTTGATTTAGAAAAACATTGTTTTTTACAAAATTTTGAAATGAAATTTAAGAACTTTAATAAATCAAGTACTAAACCATAATACGATTTTCAAGCCAGTTAAGACTAAAAGCTCGTTGATGACTAAAGACCTTCAAACAATAATGACCCTCTCGAAAACTGGTATATACAAACACACACACTCATACCGACTCGTTGGTCTGGTACAGAAAATGCACCATACAGAAGAATAAATGCAATAGACTTTATCAAAATTGATAAAAGAAGGAAATGATGGTTAAGGGTCAAATCGATATCACTGAAATGGCAATAACAGCCAAGGGATACATTTGACCCTTTAAAATGATAATAAAATTGAGAATGGAAATGGGGAATGTGTCAAAGAGACAACAACCCGACCAAATAAAAAAACAACAGCAGAATGTCGCCTACAGGTCTTCAATGTAGCGAGAAATTCCCGCACCCGGGGGCGTCCTTCATCTGGCTTGAGCTCTAATTAATTTTTCAATGATCTCAAACAGTAGTAGCAACAATACAGCAGCACCTGCACACAGGGTATATTTCTCCCAATTGATACGTTATTCCCGTGCTTGCATTTCCTATCATGATTTTCTTGATAGAGGGTTACTGCTCACAAGGAAGCTATTAAACCAAGAGTTCCAAATGGTGAAGATGCAATCATCCCTTCGTAAGTTTTACAGATGCCATCACGAGTTGGTTGACTGTTATGGAATAACCGTTTCACATATGATATCGGATATGTTACTTACATCGTAACGACAACCCCTTCTCTATCATGAATGTGACCTTCGGAATTAGACTATTAACCTGATTTGTTGTAACCTAAGTAACGCGATGGGTTCCACATGTGGAACAGGATCTGCCTACTCTACCGGAGCACCTGAGATCACCCCTAGTTTTTTAGGGGGTTCGTGTTACTTATTCTTTAGTTTTGTTATGTTTTGTGTGCTATTGTTGTCTGTTTGTCTTTTTCATACTTGACCACGGCGTTGTCAGTTTTTGTTTTCGGTTTATGAGTTTGCCTGTCCCCTGTCATCTTTTGTCCCTCTTTTTAAGTATATAAAACATGGCTAACAAAATGCACAAGTTTTAAGTATGACAACATTCATCAATTGAGTGATAGCTTATAAACTAACGGCTGGTTTATATACATGTATCCCTAGCTGGCATATTCTCTCGTTCTTACTTTTGTTTTATATTTGGTTTGATTTGCTTTTATATTGTAATTCGTGTGGAATTTCATGCTACTTTCAAACTTCCAGGATTAAGATTTGTTTTGTGTTACGGTAAGAAAATCCAAGTGAATATATAGAAAAATTCATGAAAATAGTTTGGTCATGTGCGATGAATAGGAAACTTGTGGGAGTTTGAAATTAAAGATAGAAATACGTTATCAAAGTTCTCCAAACAAAACTAATTACTCCATATACTTAAGTTACATTTCCTCTCTCATTCGTTATTTAAGAGCTTGACGCGGCTACTCGGACTTTTTAAAACGTAACAATTGTCTGAGCAGACAGTTGTTGAACCAGAGGTGTGTCAAAGAACGTCTCGTCCAATTTTTAAAAGGATGTCATCGGAAAATACTTATACCTTGTTAATAAATATTCCATATCAAATTCCAAAATAGTACACGATAACATGTAGGTCTTGAAGTAAATATTCTAGATACAGACGTCGTTTTTCTTTTTGATAACGTGTGGTAGTATTCTTTTATTTGTAACTGTAAATTATCACTTTTTACTGTTTAGTCTATTTTTTGTCGATATTCATTTGACATGGCTTGGTACTTTAACTTTCCATTATTATTTATTGCGTAATTTGTTAATATTTGTATCTGGTCTTTCATTTTTGCTTATGTGTTTTGTCTATATGGCTATTTATTTTTTTTTAATCTTCGTGACATATTTACTTGTTTTTAATAATTAAAATCATGATAAAGTGTAAATAAAATAAAATCACAAATTACTGAACTCCGAGGAAAATTCAAAATGGAAAGTCCCTAATCAAATGACATAATCAAAAGCACAAACTCAACAACGTTCATTTGGCTACTGTACACCAAATGTTTACAGAATATGTCTGTTTGTTTTGTTCATACATCGTTGTCAATATAATGAAATTGTATGCGACTGTCATACATTTAAAAGGTTTAGCTAGCTATACAACCAGGTCTTATCCACTATTTTTCTACATTAATAAAATTGAGAATGGAAATGGGGAATGTGTCAAAGAGACAACACCCCGACCATAGAAAAAACAACAGCAGAAGGTCACTAACAGGTCTTCAATGTAGCGAGAAATTCCCCGCACCGTGAGGCGTCCTTCAGCTGGCCCCTAAACAAATGCAACTAGTTCAGTGATACAGAACGCCATACTAATTTCCAAATTGTACACAAGAAACTAAAATTAAAATAATACAAAACTAACAAAGACCAGAGGCTGCTGACTTGGGAGAGGCGCAAAAGTGCGTGCCTATACAAAGTCAGGAATATGACAGTTGTTATTCATTTGTTTGATGTGTTTGAGCTTTGGAATTTGCAATTGGCTGAAGGACTTTCCGTTTAGAATTTTTGGTATTTTTTTTATTTTACTTCGTTCCTATCATATTCTGTGTGTGTCTGTCTTTAGTCAGCGACGCTCTCACCCCATATGGAATTTACTGACCCTGTATATATCATATTAGGTCACTAACACACTATTTAACCAATAATATCTCCACTTTCTCGCCCATTTATAGTTATGTGAAGGTTTTTTGGGGGACTCTTACATGTCTCAAGTGAAGAAAAGCAGTTTCGGAACGTACGTAATTCCAAGAACAAGAACCATACTACAAAAATTAAGCGTAATGCTCATCATGGCAATATGATCTCATTGTCTCAATAAAAAAACAGTTGGTCTTACAAAATGTCAACTCCAGATTCTCAAGAGACGAAAGACATCATGATATCAGATAAGACAAGTACGTTCGAGGTTCTTTGTTTAGTACAAGGTCATGAAAATGCTCTACAAGCTTTTAAAATTAAAAGAAATATTAATCTCAACCATCAAGTCAACAAAATAGTGGTTTAGCACTATATACAAGCAGTTTCCGAAAAAATACTTATAATACAAAATTGTATTCACAATGCGTGTTTCCAAGTGTCTATTGTACAACGAGAGTTTAAAGGACGGAAGAACGCAGTTCAACATTTTTGATAAATCTATAAGTACTCAATTTATAACATGAGTTCGAAATGAGATAAAAAAAAAATACATTAAAACTAAATAACAAAATCAAAAGTTGTAGCTGTTTTATAACAGTTTTAGAATGAGAGTTTAAATATAGACTGTAAGGACGAAGTTCAACGTTTTCGATAAATGAATCTATTATGACTATATTTGTAACAAGAGATCGAAATATGATTAAAATGTTTAAAACAACATAACAGTCACAAGCCATAACTATTATTTCTACGCCAGTGATTTAATTAGACGAGTAACATAAGAAGATGGAGATAACACCTTAAACGGGTAACCAGTAAATAAAGTTAGTCTTAGAAACTTGATCTTTGTTTCACTTTGGACTTACTGACAGTAACTGCAAGTACTCTCAGATCCTTATTACTAAGTGTCTTTTGTTGCTGTAGGATGCTGTACAATAATAGAGGGGCATTATATGTTTTCTGGTCTGTGCGTCCGTTCATCCGCTCGGTCGTCTGTCCCGCTTCAGGTTAAAGTCTTTGGTCAAGGTAGTTTTTGATGAAGTTGAAGTCTAATCAACTTTGAACTTATTACACATACTCCCTATGATATGATCTTACTATTAAATTTTATTTAGATTGTTAACCCAATTTCAAGGTCCACTGAACATAGAAAATGATTGTGGGAGTTTGGCCTCCGTGTACTGTGGACACATTCTTGTTGTAGATTTTTTTTATTTTGCACCAATCTAATGAGGTGTTTTTTTTTTCGTTTTAATAGTCTGATCTCATGTTGTTTAGTTATACAACTGTACTGGTTTAAGTTGAGGTTTGTCACCAGCAATGTAACTTTAGTTCCACCACATTCGATATGTGCTCGTAAAAAGTCAGGAGAATGTAAGCTGTCGTTGGTTCATATTAGTTTTTTGCACTTGTTTTGTAATAAATAAATTTGATTCATAATTTCTATGTGAGGTATAGGATTACCTCATTGTTGAATGCCAAAAGTTTATTTTTTGCTTACAATGACGTCATTTGAACTTTGGTGAATATATGTAGTTCTCTCCTTGACAATCATATCACATCTTCTTATTTTCATATTCATCAGTTATCAACTTCTGGAAAAGCATTTCAGTCAAACCTTAAAAACTGGTGATAGGGATCGTCTTGAACTTGCACCAGTGTGTTTACTTGTGTCTTGTTTTTAAAGCCTGTTGTTTTGTACGCAGAACAGCAATACAAGCAATTGTGTGTGATTAATATATATATATAGGAGTACCTTAACCTTTTTGTTCAGTGGTGTCTGATCAGTTGAAGGCTAAATAAAACTTTATCAATTCTTTTAATTATGTTTTACTTTAAAATAATTTAAAGACTATCAAAATGTCCAATCATATTTCTGTTATTTGTTTTGTCTAGCGGGGATCCACATGGCGATATAACAGGAAATGTATGGTAGTAAAATGTATCTGCGATACCAAAAAAAATAAAAAATATTGAGTGGTGACATACATGTACATGTTATTCTAAACGGAAATCAAAGTTGGTGACGTTATTTTTAAAAATTGTTTGAAAAGTTTGTGTCAAATAATTTTTACGGATGTATTGTTATTGTTGGGAATAAAATACTTCCTTAATTTTTATATAAACTTCAACAATATGAATGGTTTAAAAACAATATTTTGGTCAGTTTACCTAGAAGTGACATGCTTTATTTTAGAATCTGACTGCCGTGGTCAGCTAGGAATATGCTTCATTAATACAAGGTACAAAATAAAGTATAACAATTGTGTGTGTGTATATACAGCTTATGAAATATTCATCAATCGATCGCAATAACAGTTGGTTCATTTTGGTGGAAAATGTTGAAACAATAATGTCATATAATCAATACACACTAACTCTATGTATCTAAATTATACATTTACAGATGGGTATACTGACAGATCAGAGAGATATATGCATGCAGTTCTAATTTTAGTCAAAACTAAGTAAGCGTATTTGCGCCACACTTTTTTTTTTTAATTTCTTTAATGTTTGCTTTTAACGGAACTTTACTTGAGAAATAATGTACCAAGTCAGATGCTCAGTAGCTGTTGTTCGTTGCTGTACATAGCATTTGTTTTTCGTTTATTAGCTCACCTGGCCCAAAGGGCCAAGTGAGTTTTTCTCATCACTTGGCGTCCGCCGTCCGTCGTCGTCCGTCGTCGTCGTCCGTCGTTAGCTTTTACAAAAAACTACTGAGCAAAATTAAACCAAACTTGGCCACACTCATCATTGGGGTATCTAGTTTTAAAAATGTGTCCGATGACCCCGCCAACCAACCAGGATGGCCGCCATGGCTAAAAATAGAACAAAGGGGGAAAATGCAGTTTTTGGCTTATAACTCAAAAACCAAAGCATTAAGAGCAAACCTGACATGAATAAATTATTTATCAGGTCAAAATCTATCTGCCCTGTAATTGTCAGATGAATCGAACAACCCGTTGTTGGGTTGCTGCCCTGAATTGGTAATTTTAAGGAAATTTTACATTTTTTGGTTATTAACTTGAATATTATTGTAGATAGAGATAAACTGTAAACAGCAATATTGTTCAGCAAAGTAGGATTTACAAATAAGTAAACATGACCGAAATGGTTAGTTGACCCCTTTAGGAGTTATTGCCCTTTATAGTCAATTTTTAACCATTTTTGGTAAATCTTAGTAATTTTTACAAAAATCTTCTTCTCTGAAACAACTTAGTCAATTTAAACCAAACTTGGCCACAATCATCATTGGGGTATCTAGTTTAAAAAATGTGTCACGTGACCTAGCAATCCAACCAAGATGGCCGCCAAGGCAAAAAAAGAACATAGAGGTAAAATGCAGTTTTTGGCTTATAATTCAAAAACCAAAGTACTTAAAGCAAATCTAACATGAAGTAAAATTGTTTATCAGGTCAAGATCTATCTGCCCTGAAATTTTCAGATGAATGGGACAACCCGTTGATGGGTTGCTGCCCCTGAATTGGTAATTTTAAGGAAATTTTGCTGTTTTTGGTTATTATCTTGAATATTATTATAGATAGAGATAAACTGTAAACGGCAATAATTTACAGCAAAGTAAGACCTTAAAATAATGCAGCTTGACCAAAATGGTCAATTGACCCCCTAAGGAGTTATTGTCCTTTGTAATCAATTTTAACAATTTTCATAAAGTTTGTAATTGTTTACTAACATTTTCAACTGAATCTACTGGGCCAAGTTTATTATAGATGGCGATAATTATAAGCAGCAAGAATGTTCAGTAAAGTAAGATGTACAAACACATCCCCATCACCAAAACACAATTTTGTCATGAATCCATCTGCTGCCTTTGTTTAATATTCACATAGACCAAGGTGAGCGACACAGGCTCTTTAGAGCCTCTAGTTGTTTACAAGATTGATCGTTTACATAAATCTACCGTGTTAATGTTAATTTTCATTGTTTAACGCAAGCGTACATTACGGTTCCTATTTGTGCATTGTGATTAAAAATTCGTATGTTTTGTTATCAACTCTGTCTTTTATCGTTCTGGTCGTACTTTTTCAAATATTCTATTTCAAAACTCATCTGTATCATGTGTTTCCATCAGTTTACCATAGTACTAGCACATAGTTAGGTTAGAAATTAATGGTAAACTCTAATTTTAGTGTTTTAATGTCTAATGATAGCGTTTTAATTTATTGACCTAACTGCACAACTCGATTCTCAATTAACATTGAGATAATCGTTGCAAAGAATCCTGTTAAAACTTTTGTGGAAGACGGTATTAATTTTGCAGTGTTGCGAGAGTGTATATTCTATGTTGAAGGCAATTGAAGTGACCTGCAATACAAGAACCGTTCAATTGAGTTCAGTTATATGTCTTGTGTTTCTGTCTCTGACATATGTTTTCTGTATTTGGCATATGTAGTGCATCATAACACCAAACATTGTTACGTGTATCGTTAACATTGAGATAATCGTTGCAAAGAATCCTGTTAAAACTTTTGTGGAAGACGGTATTAATTTTGCAGTGTTGCGAGAGTGTATATTCTATGTTGAAGGCAAATGAAGTGACCTGCAATACAAGAACCGTTCAATTTAATTCAGTTATATGTCTTGTGTTTCTGTCTCTGACATATGTTTTCTGTATTTGGCATATGTAGTGCATCATAACACCAAACATTGTTACGTGTACCATGATGAACTTTCGTGTAGGACTGCTGTGTATTTTTGACATGGAACTCTTGACCAGACTATAACTTTTTTACTCTTGACTTATGCATATTGGGTGTGTCATCATGATACAATGTGTTCGTTGGTATATTACCTTGACCTCAAAATATAATTTTCAATTGACCTTGCTTCTGAATATGTGGCATGTAGAGGTATTGTCATAAGATGGTGAGAATAGCGGCACGAGAAACTTTATGTGAGCTTGACCTTTGCCCTCAATGTACAACTTGTATATTTTGTTTAAATAAAATTGAGAATTGGCTGATTGGCACTCATACCACATCTTCCTTATTATATATATAGATATATTTGTCAGTATTGTGTACCACGATGACCCTTTCCTCAAAATCGGCTTTGTGTTTTTTTTTAAAAGGAACTCTTGACCAGACTATAACTTTTTGACTCTTGACTTATGCATATTGGGTGTGTCTCTTGGTATGATTACCTTGAGGTCAAGTCAGGAGTCTCTGGTTTTGTTAGATTTGTATGTTTTTAATTGTAATTTATTTTTTTTGTTCTGGATTTAGAACTCTTACACATTTTTTAAATGAGCCATCTGCTTTGTTGAACACCTATTGGCGGCCTTCAACTGCTTCCTGCTATTTAGCCATGTTACTGTCTCTTTTACACATTCCACATTTCCATTCTCAATTTTGAAGAATGTTTGGTTTAAATAAAAACTAAATCCTTTAATGTCCGTAAAAAAATTAGAGAGAACTTTTACTGCTTCAGTAGCACCATGTGCTGCAATTTGTGAAAGATAATGCAAAATGTTTCAATCATTTTACCTCATGGACATGTAGGTATAGATAGTCTGTTTTTACATCTTAAACATGCACACAGAAGGTATACGCATATCAATAAACTGAACTCAGTACAAAGAACCTTTAAAGTACGTACATTAAGAAAGAGAGCTCAATCTAGTGAAACACTTTGTTATGCTGGTCACATGCAACTTGAAACATCACTGTCTGTTACCAAACTGCACCGAGATCCTGAAAAAAAATATGTAAGTTAATTCTATAAGAAGTAGAATTCAATGGAAGTAAATAAGCTGTTCACTGAAATACATGTAGAATATGTTTATTTTCCACAGATGTCCCTGCTTATGAAAAAAAAAAACCACGATTAAACTTCCACATATAGATACAGGATTAACGTAATGTTGACCGTTATGTGACCATAAGCATTTAATATCAGTTTCAAAACATTTTGTGAGGCAAACTAAAGTTAAAGAACCGAAATAACAGATCTAGTAGTTTTCCAATCGTAAGGCCCCGAGTTGACATTTGTATCATTGTTACCCGTACCACATCGTCTTACATCTAATAGCTCTTGAACAGTGCCGTCAACCAATATCGAACTTGATAGATCAGTGTTATGGGGTAATAAGCACTGCATATAAGGTTTATAACATTTGCTTGAGTCAAACTTATTTAAGAGAACGAAAACGAAAAAATTAGCCTTTTCAATGTTTTTAAAGGGGCATGATAATGCTAAATGGTTATTCATTTAATTCTCGTTTGAATTGTTTTACATAGTTACAAATGTATTTCGGTGGCTTTTATAGCTGACTATGCGGTATGGACTTTGTTCATTGTTGAAGGCCGTATGGTGACCTATAGCTGTTAATGTCTGTGTCATCTGGACTCTTGTGGAGTGTTCTCATTGGCACTCATGCCGCATTAGGTGAAAGGTGGTGATTCCGCTAACATGTTCAATTCCGCTTTTTTCTGTATTTACAAAAAATGAATGTGCCTGTCCCAAGTCAGGAGCCTGTAATTCAGTGATTGTCGTTTGTTTGTGTTACATATTTGTTTTTCGTGCATTTTTGGGCATACATTAGGCCGTTAGTTTTCTCGTTTAAATTGTTTTACATTGTCATTTCGATGCCTTTTATAGCTGACTGATCGGTATAGACTTTGCTCATTGTTGAAGGCCGTGTGGTGACCTATAGTTGTTAATTTCTGTGTCATTTGATCTCTTATGGAGATTACTCATTGGAACTCATGCAACAACTTCTCTATTATATTGTGTATACGCTTTGTAGTGTTGAGTTGAGTCAAACTTAAGTTTAGAGAACGGAACCAATTTTTGAGGACGTTTAGGACGGACGGACTAGGGTAACACTGTATGCCCCTTCACTATATACATTTTTGTAACATTTCACAGCTTACTTTTCAACTTATTAAAGTTTACAAACTTAAATTGATCATCACTTTCTTTTGCATGCATTTTAATATTTTGTTTTGAACAGAACGATTTGTTGCATATACTTCACATGTATTTCTATCAAATCTGACTTTATTATAAAATTTAGTCGAACTTGAAAATAAATGTGTACACTTAAATATATATATGCAAGTCGTCAACTGGTCAAGTTGCTAGATGCAGATACACATCGTTGGCCAATTGAACGACATATCCTAGTTGTGACAGTGTGGTTTTTAAAACTTCTAGAAATATTAATGGAAATAAGGGACGAGTAAAGGAAAATAAATGAAAACAGAACGACTGAATTAAATAAAAGGATGTTCTGTATATTTCGGTTTGTTTTTAAAAAACGTTTACGATGCTTTACCTAATCAAAACTAAAATGAGAAAATAAATTATAAATACCTTGCAGCTGCCTTTACCGGCGATGCTGAAATGTTTAATGGTATAAAATAATTTTAGCATCTTTGACCTACTTTATCTTTGTATTCGGATTCTTGCGATTATCTTCTCTAAGTTCAACGGGAACATTAAAATGATCTAGAATAGAACGCAGATGGAACCAAGAAGTTGGGTTGCTATACCCAAACAACCCGGATGTTGAACCAGTTACCATGGTTTCGAACCAAAGAACCTGGTTAAATCCAAGGTTCAGAACCAACAAACCCAGATGGAACCACGGTTTAGAACCAGAGTGCCCGGATAGAATCTAATTCCGTTCGGAATTCTCATGACTTTTTATACCTTCAATGTATTTTCCAAATCATTTAGTTATTAGTATGTTTATATATAATTATATATAATATATAATTTAATTATGTTTTAATCATTCATTCTTTTAAATCAGGTCGTTATTTTTCTCGTTCTCCTGGTATAAAACACCCATCAATGTAGACATAAAACCAATACTTGCACCAAATAAACAAGTAAAATCAATACTTGTACCAAATATCCAAGTATAATCAATACTTGTACCAAATATCCAAGTATAACCAATACTTGTACCAAATATCCAAGTATATATATGTACACACTCTGCATATAAACGCCATAAAAGGCTATAATAAATACCAAAGACTTTGTAAAGTGGATAGTCGCACGACAACGCCGATGCTGAATCATTTAGTTATTAGTATGTTTATATATAATTATATATAATATATAATTTAATTATGTTTTAATCATTCATTCTTTTAAATCAGGTCGTTATTTTTCTCGTTATATTTGTCGTATCAGGGCAGCTACAATGTAGCTATTTTGAGTATATGTTTTGCTCATTGGTGAAGGCCAAGCGGTGAATTATTAAATTTGCTTTACGTCAAGTTAAATTCGCCTCTTGCGAAGAGTTCTGTCATTGGTAACCCTACCAGTCCACATCTTTTTTTTTTTTTTTTTATTGTATTTCTTTTCTTTTGATACAGTAAATATGCTTTTTTGCTACTTTTTTTTTAACCAAACATATTGGACCACTGTCTTCTTTTTTATATTGTACCATCATATATATACATATTAAATTTTGACACTGTAGCGACTGTTTTCAATAGAGAAGCACACCATTTGATTTGTGTTATGATCTCCGTTTATCTATATACATGTACGTGCTATTAAGCATGTCGTGATAAATCTTTAATATTTACAAATGTATGATTTATCTAACTTTCAGACATGTTTGCTGTTCATCTTTTGAACTTAGGAACGGAAATTGCGAACGTATGTAATTATCAGATAAATTCAAATTCATTAGGACAAGGCCGTAACTAGGCATCTTATTTTAGTGAGGCAAAATAATTGAGCCGAGCGAAGCGAGGCGAAATTTTTTTTTGGAGGGTATGAAATGAATGGTGCAAAATCCTGCATTTTAGGCATTTTTAGAGAGATTGATAATGTTTTGAATTTGGACACTTTTTATATAAATTTTTCATATTTTAAGACTTTTAATTACTACCACCAAATTTTTAACAACTTTATTTGAATTTATATGTAAGATGATCATCCAAATATCACTGATTTGAGTCTGCTGCCAGGACATAGAACAAACATCGATTCAGTAGAGTTTGCCAAATTTTTCTATGGCCGGTTCAGTCAAATCGTTTCAGAATTATAATTTGGTCTGCTGATATCCTTATCGCGAGGAAGATGGAGCATGGCAAGACCGCACAATCAGCCACTCGTGTATGCTCTTTTCCAAGTTTTCAGTCGTTTCAGGGAAGTCTGCGTTTCTAAAGGTAGCACATTATCATCAAAACAATGATCAATGCTTCTTCCAATTCCTTCTCAATCAGCAATTCGGTAGCAGCATCGATAGTAACAGTTTTGTTTGCAAAAGGGAATTAAGCTTCCCTATAAGCACCATCATACAGTCGCAGTTACAAAATATTAAACTTGCTTTTATTCTGACAAAGAGTAGACAAACTAGTGATAGAATGAGATAAGATACAATAACATGTATATGATTCTATCTATAGAGTACGTATATATGATATGGGTACAGGGGAATTGGAATGGATTTTTTGACGTTTACATGTAGTTCCGTAATTTCAAATTATTTCTGGAAATAGTTGGTCGTATTTTAGTTCCACAATCTATAAATTTAGGGGTTAGGGTTGGGGGTGTCCGATTCCGAAACCCCGTAAATAAAGAAACGAAATTCCGCAGTCCCGAATAATTAGTAAAGACAAATCCTGTGTTAAAGGTTCTACCATTTCTCAATAATATCAAATTGGAATATGGAATATTCCTTCAATTTTTAAGGTTAATAAACATGGATAAAAGCTAATCCATGCATTCATGTTTCATATATTTATGTTTTATTTATCTGTAAAGAGAAAGATTGAAGTTTGAGGAATTAATACGCAGACAGGACTGTCCCCTTCCGAAGACCAGTACTTGATTTGTCAGTCTACTTATCCTAATGAAGTTATATGCAATACTCAGACTCTGATCACAAACAAACTAGTTTACTAGAATTATTCCTTCTTTACCTTCAGTGTCGCTTTTCCTTTTTCTGTTAGAGGCAGTTTTAACTAAAGATCCATGATGATTATCGTTACTAGGTTAATGTAATCGAGAAGGATCACACGTTAAGATGCTGAGTTATATCCAGGAAGAATAGTTTAAAAGGAATGATGACAAGTTATAGAAATTAAGGTTGAGACAGAACAACAGATGACTTTTATATTTATGTATATGTATATAAAAAAAAAATCTTGTCGAAATTTTAGTGAGGCAATTGCCTCACTTGCCTCAAGGGTAGTTACGGCCTTGTAGGATGTTATTTTTCTGATGATATAACTCTTTAGCAAGCCTGCCTAAATTAAAAAATTAATAAACCCATACAACACGTAACACTATGCTCTTTTCTTTACTACATTGTATATTTTCTCATCACTAAGTTTATTCCCTCAGTAGCAGACTTATACGACATCTTCATTTGGCAAAATCGCTTCAATGACTTAAAAGGATAATTTAAGAAAAAACCATCTAGCAATTAAATGAATATTGTTCCCTTATACATAGACAATAACAGTGCATTGACTTGACATATCAACGATATAAGGATGAGGCTTAGAAACGGGGAAATGCGAGGCTGTGTCGAGCTATTTCACCGGTTCGGGCCGAAATAGTTTGATTATGGACTAAAATATCAACCATAAGCATAAACCAATGATTTATAGGTTGTAAACAAAAAGTATTAACAAATGCAAAAGAAACAAGGTTGAGTTGTTCCACGCATCGTTGAATGCATTGGAAACAAGGACAGGTTGAAGAGGTCGTATGAATAATTAAATATTATTTCGGCAACTGCCATTTAAATATTCATGAGAAAAAGTGATATCGGGTCAGTGACTGTATATGACATAGAAATACATGTATACAGTCAACGCATTTTGACTGCTTAAATAGAACGAGTGCAGTATAAATGTACGTATACCATACAATTGCATCGATTGCAGCAAATATCGTCTCAACAAATTGATTTTTGTATTAACTTAGAAGTAGTTGTTGGGCCTTTTTTTAAATTTAAATTATTTCATATCGGTTGGTTGTTTTTTCTAATGTATTACCATAGGCGTCTTTAAAATGGTTAAATGTTCGGCACGTCTTCGAATGGTGTACAAGCATCACATGAATCTCTGTTTCACCCATGTATGTTTTTTATTTTATCTTTTTTTTCCCCTTTAGAATGTCTAGAAGGCTACAATTCAAAAATGAATTCAACATGCAAACCATGTACAAACGGACAGTACGGTCGGAAATGTAAAGATACATGCACATGTAACAACAATGAAAGGTATTGACTATGTTTGTAAAATCAATTTGATATCGATTTCAAGTTTACTAAAAAAGTATTAATGATTTGATAAATAATTAGATTGCATGAAATACATTTCGGACAATGTACAAGATAATCTGAATTAGTGTATTCAACTAAAGGCTGTACATTGTTTTATCAGATTTTTCAAACTGTGTGTCTATTTACACAAGTTATATGCTATCTATCAAACTTTTAATCCTAGATGATAGTAGTAATCTTATAAGTAGTTCGGAGCACCATGTATATAATTAAGGTTTTTATTCGATATACGGCAATTTTTTTACAAAACATTCAGCATACTTGTCTAGATGATAGGGATGGATATACACACGACAGTGTTTGCTAAACACACCGCAATCTTTCCCGACTTTTACCGCATGTATACTTGGGGTGACTGACGTTGAGACCTGTAGCAAAGTTTAAATTTAGCTGCCCTTCGATAATACATGTACTTTATGAAAAAACTATTCAAGTAGAAAAAAAACCAACACGAAACAAATGAAAACAAGATAAAAAATATAACGTACATAACAGAACAAAATAATATAACTTGCAAACAAGTACATGTATGGCAAGAGAAAATGAATTATGAAATAAAAAAAATAATTTTAACTTGACTTGTATACACGTAAAACATTACAGACATAAAGACTTTTATGTATACGAAAGAGTAAGATAACACTTGATGACTGTGTAAATGTTGATTTTAATGATAAAACCGACAAGCTGCATGTATGTATTTAGTCATTCTATTCAAACATGACAACAGATAATTTAGATACCAAACATTAAGAAAACAGTATTCAATTATCGACGTAATAAGCGGAATAAAAAATCAAAAGAAAATATTTCTATAAACAATTGCTATCCGTGTCAAAGAATTAATTTAAACCTATTGAAATCTAATTGTAAACGAGAAAAAGAGGAGATTAAAGGAAAATTGAATACATATAGGACATACGAAAGGTACAAGCCTTAATCTTGTATAAAAAAAAACCTTTATAAGATCTAAATTAGCTACATTGACAAAGTAAATGTAGCCAATAGTTTGTGTAAACTACCCAGGTTTTTTTTCTTCATAATAATGTAAGTATTGTAATTGCTGCTAAACCCGTTGCAACAGGTCGTCCTAATTATATGCCAAACTTATGTTTACTCATTGCTGAAGGCACTGGTTGTAATATAATGAAAATAAATTGTTATCTTGCTTTGCCATTGTTTTTGTTTTTGTTCTCACGTTGATATGTTGTGTTATGAACTGATACCCTATCCTTGTAATAATAAAAATGTTTGTGGAATTCTGTTTCTAGACTTAGGAACCTACATGTAGTTATTCATCAGTAACATTTATGAAAAAGATACATATTTTGTGTTATCAACTCCTCCTACATGTTACAAATATTATAATATTCGGCTAAGTGCTTAATACTTACCAAATTTAGAACTACGTTGTATCGTTGTTTTCTCTTATTTTTGAGTTTGAATTTACATTATTATAAGACGTGTCACGGTACTTATCTTTCCCAAATCCATGTATTTGGTTTTGATGTTATATTTGTTATTCTCATAGGATTTTGTCTAATGCTTAGTCCTTTTCTGTGTGTGTTACATTTTAATGTTGTATCGTTGTTCTCCTTTTATATTTAATGCGTTTCCCTTAGTTTTAGTTTGTTACCCCGATTTTGTTTTTGTCCATGGATTTATGAGTTTTGAACAGCGGTTTACTACTGTTGCCTTTATTGGCCTAATCTAGTTTAATGACTTGATTTTCATACTTTTATAGGTGTCATCACATAAGAGGATGCATTTTTTATGGGCAGATAACCAAGAGAGACTCTTATAATAACAATACTACACTAAGCTCGTATACTGGTAAATTAAATTATCAAATGTTGGAGATTTATCATCTTAAACCAAAACAAAAAAATAATTTGTCAAAAAATTGTCTTATTCTTTAATGTCATTTTTAATTTACTGGACAGGTGTAGTTAAACGAAAAAAAACCTTTCTAAACGAAATTAAAAAAAACTTTTACTTAACAGAATGCGCTTCTTCAATCAGAATACTACATAATTTAAGTTCAGAACAAAAATCAAGAATGATGATTGTGCATGGTTCACATAATAATGCGAATAAGATTCGAAGTATTGCCTTTTTAACTATGTTTCCCTCCACTGTTTTACCCTTGCTCTTCAATAGTAAAAATGTAGGCGATATCTAACTAACCTGTCCTGTCCGTCTGCTCAGGCAACACACATTTGCATCACTTCTTTCCATATACTATTTTATGTTTGATAGTGGTGCGTTGTTATGTGCCTAGTGAATATGGAGGACAACCACTTCTCTTATTCCAATACTGATGTGTTGGCGTGTGCATACCACATCAACACCTGCAGTTTGGTTTTATTCTAAGTATGCTGTTGTTTATGGATTCGTGAGTTTTGAACAGCGGTATACTACTATTGCCTTTATCTGTCTTGGTATCTATCTAAGGGTTTTGCGGTAATTTTCTCTTTGTTATTTTTTTACCTTTGGTTAAGTTTTTTTAAATACAATTGTCTCTTCAAATGTACAGCCCCAATTATTTGCTGTTAATTTCATAGTTGATGGAGATTAAACTTTTTTTTCTTAAAATTGAGAATGGAAATGGAGAATGTGTCAAAGAGACAACAACCCGACCATAGAAAAAAACAACAGTAGAAGGTCACCAAAAGGTCTTCAATGTAGCGAGAAATTTCCGCACCTGAAGGCGTCCTCCAGATGGCCCCAAAACTAATTTCCAAATTGTACACAATAAACTGAAATAAAAATGATAAAAGACTAACAAAGGCCGTAGGCTCCTGACTTGGTACAGGCTCAAAAATTCAGCACAAAATATCATCCAAATATCTAAAAGTATTATTAAATTTGTTTATCAGATGTTAGTTGGATGGGTCTTTGCATTTTTTTGTCATAAATTGTAACTCATAGCAATACAAAAACAGGACCGTAATAAGTGGTGCACAGTTAGTCCCTATTGGAATTCCGATAACCTGACGATATACGGAATCCCAAAAGCGAACAAAATGTTATCTAGTAAAAATTCAAGGGCATATATAGTATCAAAGCATGTCCAATTGACATAGTCTATTTGTTTAATACTACTTAACCATGACCTAAAAGAGTTTGAACATATATATTCACATTCTGACTTTTTAAATGCCCATTTAATTATGTGTGTGAATTTTTTTCTTAATGAGAATGTGAGGCAATGTGGTATACAGGGTAGAAAAATCAAAACCTTGAACAGATTCAAAATCACCAATATAACCATGCAATTTATCAAGTACTTCCATCGATTTATTTTACATTTCAAAAGTAATTAATTCCACTATTTTCGAAGGCCTTATTTGAACAATTTATTATCAGATTTTTGATTGTACCAAGTGTACTGGTAAGAATAATAGATAATTTAATAGTGGAACAATGACTCGAAGACGAAATAAATCTATATTTGTAAGGGGTTTTGTGTAGCTTCGGAAGCCAATACATAGTTGTGACTTTCATTGTATTTGGTTCTGCTTGTAAAGCGGTAGCTAAAAGTTTATGTTTGTTACAGATGTCGTTTTTCTGAAAATGGAGTCAGTTGGAATGTTGGTGAATTGGTGATTTCTTTTTTTTTTGTATGTCATGTATATCTACATAATTTTGTATTTACTCAGGTATACTTTTCTCCCATTGGTAAAATTAGTGACAACTCTCCACAAGAAACCAAATGTCGCAGAAATTGTTAACTGTAGGTCACTTTAGGCCCTTCAAAAATGATTAAAACCCATACCAGATAGTCAACTATAACAGCCACCGAAACAACTGTAATTCAATTAAAACGAGAGTACTTTTGACTTTGACCAGGCATATACAGAATGTGAGAGAGTTAATGCATCCCATATTTTTGTCGACATCATCATGTGCAAAGCAATTTTGAGTTTTTATCAGACAAAATATGAATTATTGTCAACTGGACATAACTCTAGATAAAATATTAATTAATGTTAACTAGAAATAACTCTAGATAAAATATGAATTAATGTTAACTGGACATAACTTTAGATGAAATTTGAATTAATATTAACTGGACATAACTCTAATGTATTTATCAGATATAGAAAGAAACACACCATCTGTCAAAAACAAAGAGGAAGGCGACATTAGTATTTGTGAGTATATATATGTATACAATGAATGACCTCTTCAATTCATTTCAATGCATGTGAACAATGAAACCATTTCACTTAAAGATATTCAATGTAAAGAAGGTCACGATTGTACAAGGTATATCCCTAGATATATGTATGTTAGAATACTTTATGATGACTTACCAAAAGTCGTAAATCGACTTAGTGAAAACAAGTCCGGGTACCTAGGGAAACACATCGACGTTAGGAAAAAACAAAGGTACAATACGAACACTGAGGTGTTACACAAACAAACGTCAATATACATAAACACGAACTTTGATATGAACTGCTGCATTTCAAACTTGGTACAGGATAAATTAAGAAAAGTCGTGGGTCGAAATATCATTTACCATTTTATTGTTTTCAGTAGCATGGTTCTTTGTCAACATGATTACGTTTTAGAAATTGTATTTCATTGTTTAATATCTATTTATTTTCAGCAATTACAATTCGGGATCTTATACTTATTATCATCATTATAATTCTCAGTCTGATTATTTTATTTGGATTGTTACAAAAGTATACGAGAAGACAAAGAAGGGTTTTAATAAGTCCACTTAATCCAAATGAAATAGAAACACATGAAATCAGAAGGGAAAACCAAGAAGTTGAAGAGAGAACTGAAAGTGTATATAACGAAGTAGACGAATCAGCTATGAAAACTTTACCGCCGAGACAATCATTCAATCATTCGAACTTAGAAATAAGAAACAGTCGACGTAGCACAATACAAACAAAAGCAAAAAGCAGCACTACTTCAGCACGTGTAAGCTCTGAATCTCAATTATTTCGACAAACAAATCTCCGAAGACAGCGATGCAGTATAGAAGGAAAATCTACTGATATAAATAGTGCAGTAAGGAATGAATATTCGGAAGGATACCTCCTGCCAATTACAAGGTCTTAATTGATCAGCTTAGAACAATACAAACGTTTTCTGAAAAAAAACCGAGAAAACCTGTTTCCAAACATTGACAAACTAACAAGCATACAAAACGATGAATGTATAAACAAGAAAACTACCGGTATGGGTATATGCAGATCGGTGAGCTATAATAAACTTGTGTTTAACGACATAAGAACCATGGGGATCGGTATCGTGGACAATCCGACTTACTCTGAGACAGTGCATCTGGATTTTAAATCCACACCATTGTCTTCAAGGATAAGAACTATATAATTTGCAAAACAGATAAGGAAATTGTAGTATAGGTTAAATAAAATTATTTAAAAAAATGCACACTAAGGTTGCAAAAAACAAAATAAATTGTTGTACTAGAATTTCCATTTTTCAGGTTTAAAACAACGATATTCTGTGAAGATCGTACACATAATCGTAAATATATTGAGTTTAAAAAATCTTGATTTAGATGTATTTACAACAAGGCTACGTTAAATTAACTTTAAATAAAGGTTAAACCTTACTCAATCGCCTACAGTTTACCCTATATTCACTGTATAGCATCATCTACGGGTAAACATGTAGGTACCCCCGAATTAAGCGATTGAAAAGACAAATGAGAAGTCATGTTAGTTAAAGATCTTATTATATTCATAAAAATCGACGTTTTGCCGACAAAAAAAGTTTTGTGATAGTAATTCCTAATAAAGTAGTTACTCTTTATGGTTGTACTGGATTCATAATTGGATTTCTTTCTCTTCAAATAGCTAGAATCAGTGCCTATCCAACGAAGAATGGATGTGACGATTTACTTTATATTTTTTTAACAAACTACGCACAATTTCTCATTCACTTTAAATTCATTTTCTTTGTCCTGGATTTTTTCTAAAGAAAATTAGCATGTTAAGAAAGAAGGAATATTCTGCTATTTAAAACCAGGGACTTGAAGTAGAATAAAAAAAAGATTGATATAAACATAAATATTCTACTTAAAGAAGCCCCCCCTAAAAAAAAAGTAACAATAATTGAAAAAAAAATTAACAAAAAACAAAAAACACTAAATCTGCCCATATTCTATTTCCAGTTGACAAAAAGATAAAAATTAAATGGAATGTCGGATAACAAATGAAAACAACACCTTAATTTAAATTTCATGAGTCCAATGCACTTTTTGAAAAAATATATGTTATAAAACATATAGAAAGTTTAAACGTGGCATGACTATTGCTGACTGACATGACCAACCCCGACAATGACAGGGCCAGATGAAATTGCTTATTCCTTTTTATTTGTAAAATATTTTTTTCTGAAATTTGAGATATAATCAGATTTAAGCATTATTCAATATTTTATTTTGAAAAGGACTTATGTCAGATTTGAAATATAATAAGATCTCATCTATTAATACATAAATTTTGCGAAAACGTGAAATGTCCAAAATTCTTCTAGAGAAATCCTGGTTAAAATTTATAAAAATAATAATTAAAAAAAAGCACACATTGATATTGAATGATTTTAAGTTTTTACAAAATAACGGAAAAAAGATAACTAGGGGAAAACGTTAGGTCTGCGAACGCCCACCGCGTTATTTGAACTTTTTATTGATATATTGTATTTTGTAGTTCTGTGAAAGTCTATCCTCCTGGTTAGTACAACTATATGTTTATTTATCTTGGGAACAGTATATCAATATATATGTTCCTGATTTATCTAACTATGTATTTTGTTTATGAGAAATTGAATAAAGATCATTCATTCATTCATTCAGAATACTTTGTATATTAATTACGGGTCATAATCTGACACGTCTGAAAACAATTATAAGGTAACAAACAGAAGGTGTGACATAAGCCATAAATAAGTTGATCAATCCAATAAATATAAATCACATAATAGTTCATGTCATTGTTTTTCAGAACAGTAAATGAATGCTTGATTATATGCAGAGTATATCTTGATAGTTTTTTCATCGTAATAAATAAACAAATATACATTTCTTGAAGTATGCCCGACTCCTGCATGCATGATTTCTTGGTAGTTTTAAATATTTTTATAAAATATTATGTAACTGAATCAAACATTTTCAAGGACTACTTTTAAAAGTTTGATACCTTTCCAAACTAGCTTAAATTGGGCTTCATGATGTCAAGAAATAATTATGATGATTATTCAATAAATCTTAATTAATCTATAGTTTAATGAACTATATCTTAAACTAAAAAAATATTATATAAAATTGAGAACTCTCCACCGACATTCGTTTATATAGAGTAGCTAGGTCAAGATTTGTAACCACCATAGAATATATTTTCCTGAATTTATAAGCTATATATCTTATTAATTATGGATCATAATTGAACAATTTCAGTAAAATAAGAAAGAAATTATGATTTATCATCAGCCACATCATAGCTGATGTTGGTCAGGTCACACAACCGCAAGCTTTCAATACGGTTTTTTTTCTATAGTTTTCTTATATGATGTGCGAAATGGTCTAAATTGTCATATTTCAAATTTGAGAGGAATATTCTGACAAATGTTATGCATAATATTAGCATTTTTATTTGGTCCTGTCATTAATTGTCGAGGATTGTCCTGTCATTGACAACGAAATGATATTTCAAATGTACTCATCATGAATTTTAATTTGAAATATTATAATCCTATATAAAAAGAAAATTTAGTTCTTGTACTCAATGACCACAACCAACCAATTTTCGGGGGTCTTCAATTTAAAATGTGAAAGGTACTCCTTATGTTCTTTCATTTGATATGCGACAAACTTATCAGAATTTTTGCAATAAATGACCCCACCTTTTCCCCTTGGATGACAATAGATTAGTTGCAATTATTATGGACATTGCTAACCATAGACTATTCAAACCAGTATTGACTACATCCAATATTGAAGAAAAACGTTACTTTTTTAAGGTAGAATTCGCCAATAAAGGTTTAGATGCTGTAAATATTGGCAATATTTTCCATAAAAAATCAGTACAAAAAACTATACCTGATTACTTCAAAAATAAAGCTACACCTGTTATTTCTTATACCTACACCAAGTCTATTGCATCTAAGATTTTCAACCACAACAGAGTTTTAGAGCCTTTTAACCTCAAAGATACAAAATCCAAGCCTCCGGATTTCTCATGTGCATCTTCTCAATACAATTATAGTCCAGCTGGTCATATTATTACTAGTGACCTTGGTATTGTTACCAATGAACAACTAAGAGAGTTGCTAGCCAAGGGACCAAAGTATAGAATCCCCCAGCCCATCAACTGGAAAAAGAATTTCAAGTTACTGATGGATGCAGTTGAGGACTATGCAAGAAAATGGGTAAAGCGCGAACCAGACGAACCCGAACTGGACACTTTGTCTGAATGGATCAAAGCTATTCGATCATGCATTCAGAGGCGCATACAAAAACTACGATGTAACATGAGTACTACAGTTTCTAACCCTTTCAAGAATCCGGAGGTTGTGGATGCTTTATCCTCTTTGCATGACAAATATGTCGTTGTTCCGGCAGATAAAGCCTCCAATAATATTGTCTTCATATGTAAAAAACATTATTTGCAATGTCTCACTACAGAGCTTGGAATTGATAAAACTACTGGTAATCCTACATATTCTTTAACATCATTTACCAAGGATGAAATTTTACAAAATCATAAATCTGTCCTTCTTTCTTTTGGTATCAACATCAAAGAAAACGATTAAAACTTGCCCTTATTATACTGGATACCTAAATTACACAAAACTCCATATAAAGAACGATACATAGCTGGGTCTTCAAAATGTTCGACTAAACATCTTTCTAAACTATTGACTACTATTCTTTCTACAGTTAAAGATGGGCTGCAAAAATATTGTGAGGAGATATATTCTACCAGTGGTGTTAACCAGATGTGGATTCTCAAAAATTCGAAAGAATTACTGCTTAACCTTCGATCACAATCTTTGCAATTTTGCAGCAACATAAAAACTTTTGATTTTTCTACGCTATACACTACTATTCCCCATGCTCAGTTGAAAGATCAACTTCACCGTCTCATAAAACAGAGCTTTTTCTATAAAAATGGGAATCGTAGATACAAATTTCTTGTTTTGGGATACAATAATTCATATTTTGTAAAGAATCACACTGAATCTTCCAGAACATATACTGAAGATGATATTATTAAAATTCTGGACTTTTTGATCGACAATATATTTGTTGAGTTTGGAGGATTTATATTTCAACAGACAGTCGGTATTCCAATGGGTACTAATTGTGCACCCCTGCTGGCTGATTTGTTTTTGTATTCGTATGAAGCAGAATTTATTCAGAACCTTCTAAAAGACAAAAAGAAAAAGCACCTTGCGAAATTCTTTAATTTTACTTTCCGATATATTGATGATGTTTTATCATTGAACAACCCATACTTCAGCCAATACTTACATCTCATATATCCTAGTGAACTTGAAATTAAGGATACTACTGATACTAGAAGGACTGCTTCATACCTTGATCTTTTCCTAAATATTGACGTAGATGGACAACTTCACACAAAAATCTATGATAAACGGGACGATTTCAACTTCCCAATTATCAATTTCCCATTTCTTAGCAGTAACATACCCTCTGCCCCTTCGTATGGTGTTTACATATCACAATTGATACGTTATTCACGTGCTTGTTCACACTATACGGACTTCATATACAGGAGTGTGCTCCTTACGCAGAAACTGCTCCAACAAAGTTATGAGGAGGACAGATTAAAATTGACTTCGTAAATTTTATGGACACCATCACGAATTGGTGGATCCATATGATGTCTCTTTAACCAAACTAGCTAAGGACATTTTTACCACATGGTAGATTGTGGTTTGTCACTATGTCGTCTTATCAATTACTAAACGTGACTTATTCCCGATTGTGACTGTTTTGCTGTATGTTAATTCGTATTACTATAAGACGTGTTTCTGTACTTGTTTATCCCAAATTCATGTATTTAGTTTATATGTTTAATGTTATATTTGTAATTCTCATCTTCTCATTTTGTCAAATGTGTTGACGTCTTTTTATTATATTTAGGTGTTACGGATAGAAAATTATTCACCGCCTTTATTAATTATATTTAATTTTGTACGATTAATTACGTTTGAAGTTGGATTCATAACAAACTGGACATATATATATATATTACAGTTAATTGCTATTAATAAGTATTGCAATATGCATTTTGATTTAATGAATTATCAGTATATAGTTTTAATATAATCTTAAAACAATCCTAATTCTAGCTCACTTTTAGTTTTTCATAGTTATCAAAAGTACCAGGATTCATGTGTGACGTCATGCTGTTTCTAAATTTTATAAATTCAAATGTAGCATAACGTTTGCCTTTTCGCCATCGTATGTGACGTCATTTTTTTTAATTGCGTTAACGCCTGGACTGATTCTAGTGTGTCTATGCTGTATTGAACTTGGCATCATGTATTCGGGTTTAGTTTTCTGTAATAAGTTAATACTTTAGTTTCATTATGAATATATCTTTCAAATTCATTTGTTAAAATTTACTGTTTGCAATAGCATGAATCGTTCTATATAATAGTGTTCTTATCCCGGGCATAATACAATGCCGTATTTAGCAAAACCTTTTCAACTTTTGATATTCAGTGCTGTACAACTTTGTACTTTTTTCACTTTCGATCTGGGCGTTATGTATTCGGGTTTAGTTTTCTGTAATTAGTTTTTACTTCAGTTTCATTATGTATATCTCTTTCATATTCATTTGTTAAAATTTACTGTTTGCAATAGTGTGAATTGTTTTATATAATATGAATGTTCTTATCCTGGGCATACAAACAATGCCGTATTTGGCAAAACCTTTTCAACTTTTGATCTTCAGTGCTGTACAATTTTGTATTTTTTTCGTCACTGGTGAGTCTCGTGTGGACTAGACGCGTTTTTGGCGTATTGAATTTTAAACCTGATGCTTTTTGTTATCTATTAATCATAATTTTCTTTGTCTTATATGTTCTGCTTTTTATTTGTATTGTAGTCCTGTAATATTTTGTTTTCATTTCGATGTTATATTTAACTGTGCCATTAAAGTGCGAGGTTTGGCATGCCTTAAAACCAGGTTCAACCCACCACTTTTATTCCCCTTTAAAAGTGTCCTGTACCAAGTCAGGAAGATGGCCATTGTTATAATATTGTTCGTTTCTGTGTGTGTGTTGCATTTTAACGTTGAGTCGTTTCTGTTTTCTCTTATTTTTGAGATAAGACGTGGCACGGTACTTGTCTATCCCATATTCATGTATTTGGTTTTGATGTTATATTTGTTATTCTCGTGGTGTATTGTCTGTTGCGTTTCGGTGTTGTGTCGTTGTTCTCCTCTTATATTTAATCCGTTTCCCTCGGTTTTGGTTTGTTGCCCTTATTTTGTTTTTTGTCCATGGATTTATGAGTTTTGAACAGCGGTATACTACTGTTGCCTTTATTTAAAAATATTTCATTTCTAAGTTTATTTAGACCTTCAATTTGATATATCAGATGACCACATTTGACAAAGTGCCAAAAATGATGCAATATCAACTATATAAATAGAATCTATGAAACTTAAAAATTCAATGCAAAACATTTTAAGTGGTAAGCTGTAAAACAGTTGTTGATTCAGAAATACATGCCTCCGCTTGCAAAATTTCAAATTGCATTATCTCTAAAACGACAAAATATATTTAAAATCTGTTAAATGATAAATGATCAGCAGTTGAAGGATAACATTGTAGAAGAATTTGGACGATTCTTAAGTTTATCAAGGTCAGAGTTTATAATCAAATATATGATGCAGTAACACACTTGAGAATCGGAAGTCGCAGAGACATGGGACTACCAATATTCAACTAAGGACAACTTGACTTTCAAATATCCAAAGATCAAGTTCATAGTGCAATAATAAATTGTGTATACCTTTACAAGGGAAATAACTCCTTATAAGTGTTAACCACAAAATGATTGTATATGTGTATTAACATTGCCATATGTTCTTGTACATGTTGTACATGTTGCCATTTTCAAATCGATTCTATCTCTAATACTTTTTGACAAAAATGCAAAGGAAAGAAATTGGGATATAACTCTAATAGCGGGTGATAAAATCTTATGCAGCCTCATATTGTAATACATCATGATGAGATCTACATATTTTCCAAATAATGTCATTATGTCTTTAAAAACAAAGAAGGGGGGGAGTGAAGCGGGCATGTTGAAAAAAATCAACAAAAGGAAGATTACTTCTAAAGGGAATGATGAAATCCTACAACATGTACAAGAATTCATCTTGCACAATTTTCAGATAAGGTTTATCGATGGTTCAAATTTCGTATTGATAAATCAAACGGAAGCGGTAGGATGACGTGCCATAAAAAAATGTAAGAAAAAATAAAAGAAAAAAAACATTAGAAAAACAATAAGGTCTTTCCTAATGTAGGCAAAATACCTTATCAATTAATATGGTATTTCCTCGCAGAGAGGAAAGACCTTAAAAAAGGTTTAAACAATGAGAACGCGTCATCATACACTGATCAACAATTTACTAGGTTTCAGGAATACGGACATATATTGTGAAAGTATAATCTCACTAATGGATGATCCATGCATAGAGCTTTCCCTAATTATTGGGATTTTTTTGTTTTTTTTTCATTTTTTTAGCTATCGTTTTCATTCAAATCTTAATTTTTGGCTTGACCAGGCAAAAACACTTGACATGCTTGACTTGATAAAGATTAGAATGATTTGTTTTTTATATTATAACTGTATACGGTATTGTATGGTTTTGAAAAACACAAAGTTATATTCACTGTTCATCTTAAGAGCTGTGAGGGATTTACAATGGAGGGATTGGAAATACTCGGGTCGTCCATGCGACACGAGTATCCATGCCCCTGTATTTGCAATTGTTTACATTTTACTATAAATGTTTTGTGTCATGAACATATTTATATTTTTTTTACTCATGATCTGGTCCGTTTAACACATTGTAATATCTTTATTGACACTACAGATAGGTGAATCAAGATTTTAAAACGCTGAGTTAGGAATTCAGAGATGTTTGAATAACCAAATGTGCATACGCCCATTGGATTTTGATTACAAAGGTACGAATATATTGTAATGAACCTTTCCTCGATTGACACTTAAATTAACGAAGCCTTTTAATGACATAGATGTCAACGACGAATCGTACAATCTAAATTTTAGCAAAACATGTTCAATTTTCAATTAATCGTCCCAATATATTCAACAACAGCAATTTTGATCCTTGGAAGATTCCTGTAGGGAATTTATGATACATGATATATTGATTATTATGGCTGAATTCATAACGAAAATCAACAACTCTTGGCTATCAAGTGACTGAGTAGATCAAGTGCAGTACTTCACCATATGTAATGATAAAAGTTGGTGACATAAACTAGAATTGTCATGATGAAATTAAAACAAGGTAACGATCCACTTAAAACTATCCACAAATAATTTTCCAATTTGTTGAACATATTATATTTTGGCAAACACATGAAACCACGATGTAATTCTGTAGTGCTGGCTTTGACCTACATGTAACCTGTTTTTTCATCTATATTTGTTGTTCTTGACGGTTTTTTGTAAAGTGTTTTCCGTTGGTGTATAAGTACGTACAATCGACATAAAGTGTAAACGGATATATTGTAAGATCACCAGGTAAAATAACCGAGGTTTGTTTTCAGTCTTTCTGTAATAAGTAATAATACTTTGAAGATGTTTTTGTGTATATTAGATCACTGATTTAACGTTTGAAATATTGAAATGCAAGTTGGTGTTTTCATTCTTAATTGATGTTGAGGTCACTTTTGATACATCATTTATGTAAAAAAGAATTATCTTGTCATAGTTAGAATTTGGAAGGGTTGAGATCTCCAAAATTTGGTTTGACCTTAGTCAGTAATTATGAATTTGCTAATCAAATTTGGGGAGTCTCGATATAAATTTTCGTTCGAAAAATCTTGTGGTTATCATTCGTAGATTTAGGGTATTGGTGGGATATCCTTGATTGAAACTTTTTATTAGTAATATCTTGTTGATATTTTTCGAGGATCTAGGGTATTGATGGGATATCATTGATTGAAACTTTTTATTCAGTTCATAACATGTAAAGACACAAGACGATATACATACTGGTTGAAGACTTTATTTTCCAGTACATATATCACTACCAAAGTAAAACAAGTGAAAAATACCAATCTTTGTCTGAATTTGAACTAATTTTTACTCATTCTCTCTTTGTCTGAAATATTTGAAAAATTCTTGACAAGGTCTGAATTTGTCTAAAATAAGTTCCAGATTTTACCTGACGCATGTCTTGACAGTATCAACATTGTCAAAACATTTCTCCACACTTTCTATGTCATCTGATACAATGTAAGTGTCTTGATTAATCTCGACAAATTCTCGACTGTCCTAAATTTGTCTCAATCAGTCTTGGCATATTATTGACATTCTTGATAATGTCTGTATACAGTTATCAAAGGTACCAAATTATATTTTAATACGCCAGACGCGCGTTTCGTTTTCATAAGACTCATCAGTAACGGTCAGATCAAAACAGTTATACAGCCAAACAAGTACAAAGTTGAAGAGCAGTAAAGACTAAAATTCAAAAAGTTGTGCCAAACACGGCCAAGGTTTTCTTTGCCTGGGATAAGAAAATCATTAGTTTTTCGTAAACAAGACATCTATAAAAATGACCATATAATTAATATTCATGTCAACAACGAAGTGTTGACTACTGGGCTGGTGATAACCTCGGGGACGAATTGTCTACCAGCAGTGGCATCTACCCAGTGGTGTTAATAGTTATCAAAGGTACCAGGATTATAATTTAATACACCAGACGCGCGTTTCTTCTACATAAGACTCACCAGTGACTCTCTAATCAAAATAATTAAAAAGCCAAACAAGTACAAAGTTAGAGAGCACTGTATATGTTTTGACACATTCTTGGCAATCTAAAAGCTGTCTAAATATATATTGACACATTCTTGATGATCTTAAAAAGATATTGAAACTATCTCAACAGTATACGTTTTGCCTGATTTGTGTGAAGACACATTCCCGATCGATTAAACAGTTTCTTCTACTGTTTATTCTCATTTCTATCATCACTTAACTAAGAAGAATTAGGAGACAATTGCTTATTATATCAACATACTGACGTTAAAATTTTTACTATATGCATACCCATATTTATATTTATGAAAATATTTACATTCACAATTTTTGTTGTTGTAATAACAGTATATTCTATAAAGAGAAATAAAGATAACGATATATATATATTGTATATTGGTCACGATTTGTAAAGCTCAAACTTGTCCAGTAGATTTAATATACAATTCAAAATGTTCAGATTATACTTTTGGAGAATTTTGATTTACTGTTCATACAAATTGAGACAAGAATTTTTCTTTTCAAACTTTTGGACATTGGAAGTGTATTTGTTTGGTTATTCAATGACACTAGGTTGCTGTTGTTTATCCTTTATCACTTGGTCAAATGATGATAATGTAAGATGTATTTGCATCAGAATCAAAATAGTAGTAAATATAACCTCAAGGGTACATTTCTGCTAAGGAATAAAACGATAAACACGACAAATACACGAACCAAATAACTTATAAATAGTTTGACCTCAGTTACGAAAGCAAACCATTATGATGTTATGTATTTTATACATTTTACTCAATTACAATGTGCTGTTCACTAAAGATATACACCAATGTATCAATTTTATTTTCAAATTGTGCAAAATAAAGACTTTACTGTACCTTCATCTTCAGTTGAAATATCAATGAACTCAAACTCAAACTTTATTTGCATTGTCTAAAAGCTCGACAATACTAATAAACCCTTTTTCGTTTGCTATGGCTACAGAAGACTTTCCAGAAATGTCTGTTATGTTGATTTTTGCTCCTTTTTTAAGCAGTATTTCAACTATTTCAATATCACCGTTGAAGCATGCTTTATAAAGAGGAGTCTCACCAAGAACATCTACTGCATTAACATCAGCCCTTTTCTCAACCAGAACGGTCACAACCTGTGCATGATTGTTTATGCAAGCAGTATGAAGAGGGGTTATTTCATTTGTGTTCGCCAAGTTGGTACTGGCACCATGTTCAAGTAATAAATTGACTATATCAATATTCCTACCATAACAAGCAAATTCTAAAGGAGAAGACTTAAAATAATTACACTGATTTACATCTGCATTTGATACCAGAAGTGACTGTACTATATTCGTGTGTTTTTCTCTACAGGCTAACATCAGAGGCGTTGTTCCATCTTTATTCGGAATGTTGACATCAATCTCTAAATTCAACAGCATCTTTACTATATCAGAGTGACCTCTGGCACAACTAAATAAAAAAGCTGTCCATCCATTTTTATTTCTCTGTTGGTAGTTGGCATTATTGTTCAAGAGAATATTTGCAACATTCTGATGCCCATTACCGCAAGCTATACTAAAAGGCGTAAAGTCATCATTTGTAGCTGAATTAACCAAAGCACCATTGTCTATCAACGATTTTACAATATGTTCATTTCCAATTTTACTTGCAACATAGAGAGGTGTCATGCCTGTTTTCTCCTTTGCATTTACGTTGGAATGATTTTGAATCAAAATATCTACTATGTCAATACTCCCTTGCTCACAGGCTGCATGTAGTGGTGTAAATCCGTTTGATGTGCATGTATTCAGATCTGCCATATATTCAATTAGAAGTTCTACAATGTCTTTATAATTCCCAGTACATGCATAATAAATAGGAGTTCTTTGTAATCTGTCAAATGCATTAATATTGGCTCGAGCAATTAATGCATTTATATTGGGACGAGTTAGATTGTTAACTAGTAACAATAAAGCAGTATTATACTGTCCATTCAAACAAGTTAAATGTAACGGCGTTAATCCATGTTTATCTTGTATATTAACAATAGCATGATGGTCAAGCAGTATTTGCACGATGTGGGTAAAACCGGATAGACATGAGACGTGAAGAACACTTCGCTGCTCTTTCCTCGTATACGTTTCGTTGATTTTAACCAAATCACCCTCCAAATTGGTGAAATATTTAACGACTAGGATTTCGTTATGTTCACATGCATAGAAAAAAGGTGATACTTTGTCATTGTTTAAAGCATGAACATTTCGACTATATTCAACCAGACATTTGACTGTATCAAGATGACCATTTAAGGATGCTAGGTGCAAGGGTGTGTTTCCGTTCGCATCGACTCGATCAACGATTTGGGCGTCAATTCTAATAAAATGAGAAACATAATCTGCATAACCTAACGATGAAACAAGACGAAGAACGGTAGACAAACCAACTAAATTCGTTCTCGACGGAATGTTCTGTTGCATCTTATTTAGGTGGACTAACCATTTCTGCCTGAATATTACACAGTCATTTTGATTATTTCTAAAGACCTCACTATACTGTCCTTTGCTTAGTTCTCTAGTAAGACGTGTGAAATAAGCATGTTCATGCTCCGATCTAACTTTTATGACAGGAACGGTCTGTTCTTCGTTTACACATGCCAATCGTACTTGATTTTTGAACACATCAATTTTACAGTACTTCAGTACAGATATTAAGCATGTTTTTGCAATGCCATAAAGAACTATATTTTGCATGGTTTCATGGATAAATTCGAAACAATCGTTTTGAACCCTTACATATGTGTCAGTCAAAGCCACGAGGTGACTTATTATAACTTTTTTTGATGGACATGTTTGAAAACCAGATTCTGCAAACAAGGTTTTTATCAACTCTTCATTTTCAATGTCATCAATAAATGATTTTTTAGTGATTTTTTGTGCTAGAGCAAGCACAGCTAAAGACATGTAACGCACTTGTGATTTTTCCTCGTAATTATTTATTTCTTCTTCGATGAACTGAACGGGCATGGTAAAAATCCTTTCAATTTCATCAACGTTCTTCGATGAAAATTCCGAACATAAAGAGGGAAAAAAAGTATACATCATTATAATTTCGTCATTCAATGGTGCTACGTCACTTTTGTCGATATATGCATCAAAGATTTTTCGTTTTTCTGACACAGTTAATCTCAAATCTTCTGCATGTAAATCGCATACGAGTGCTGGAAATTCAAAAAGTCCATATTTTTTATGATACCAAATAGACTTTCTACACGTTTTTATAATTTTAGTTTGTTCGTTGTTACTTAGAATCTTACGAATCAGTGAACCTTCTTTTGCCCATAAATCTGCTTGCGCCTCATCTAAGGCATATTTTCCAATAAAGTCATCCAAGGCCGTAACTACCCTTGAGGCAAGTGAGGCAATTGCCTCACTAAAATTTCGACAAGATTTTTTTTTTATATACATATACATAAATATAAAAGTCATCTGTTGTTCTGTCTCAACCTTAATTTCTATAACTTGTCATCATTCCTTTTAAACTATTCTTCCTGGATATAACTCAGCATCTTAACGTGTGATCCTTCTCGATTACATTAACCTAGTAACGATAATCATCATGGATCTTTAGTTAAAACTGCCTCTAACAGAAAAAGGAAAAGCGACACTGAAGGTAAAGAAGGAATAATTCTAGTAAACTAGTTTGTTTGTGATCAGAGTCTGAGTATTGCATATAACTTCATTAGGATAAGTAGACTGACAAATCAAGTACTGGTCTTCGGAAGGGGACAGTCCTGTCTGCGTATTAATTCCTCAAACTTCAATCTTTCTCTTTACAGATAAATAAAACATAAATATATGAAACATGAATGCATGGATTAGCTTTTATCCATGTTTATTAACCTTAAAAATTGAAGGAATATTCCATATTCCAATTTGATATTATTGAGAAATGGTAGAACCTTTAACACAGGATTTGTCTTTACTAATTATTCGGGACTGCGGAATTTCGTTTCTTTATTTACGGGGTTTCGGAATCGGACACCCCCAACCCTAACCCCTAAATTTATAGATTGTGGAACTAAAATACGACCAACTATTTCCAGAAATAATTTGAAATTACGGAACTACATGTAAACGTCAAAAAATCCATTCCAATTCCCCTGTACCCATATCATATATACGTACTCTATAGATAGAATCATATACATGTTATTGTATCTTATCTCATTCTATCACTAGTTTGTCTACTCTTTGTCAGAATAAAAGCAAGTTTAATATTTTGTAACTGCGACTGTATGATGGTGCTTATAGGGAAGCTTAATTCCCTTTTGCAAACAAAACTGTTACTATCGATGCTGCTACCGAATTGCTGATTGAGAAGGAATTGGAAGAAGCATTGATCATTGTTTTGATGATAATGTGCTACCTTTAGAAACGCAGACTTCCCTGAAACGACTGAAAACTTGGAAAAGAGCATACACGAGTGGCTGATTGTGCGGTCTTGCCATGCTCCATCTTCCTCGCGATAAGGATATCAGCAGACCAAATTATAATTCTGAAACGATTTGACTGAACCGGCCATAGAAAAATTTGGCAAACTCTACTGAATCGATGTTTGTTCTATGTCCTGGCAGCAGACTCAAATCAGTGATATTTGGATGATCATCTTACATATAAATTCAAATAAAGTTGTTAAAAATTTGGTGGTAGTAATTAAAAGTCTTAAAATATGAAAAATTTATATAAAAAGTGTCCAAATTCAAAACATTATCAATCTCTCTAAAAATGCCTAAAATGCAGGATTTTGCACCATTCATTTCATACCCTCCAAAAAAAAATTTCGCCTCGCTTCGCTCGGCTCAATTATTTTGCCTCACTAAAATAAGATGCCTAGTTACGGCCTTGTCATCAAAGATGAAAACTTGGTTTGTACCTGGTACGTAATATTGTAAAAGATCTGTCGGCTGTCTGGCAGGTACAATTGTATAATCATATTCGTTCTTTAATCTGAATGCTATATGATAAGCATATGCTGATTTACCCGTCCCTGTTGGTCCTATAATAGCAATTACGTTTTTTGTCTGGATGTGCAGATATAGGAAATGTGCGGCTTTTGTTAAAACAAATTTATCGAGAACAGTGGACCAATGGTGAAGAATTTCCTTTTGTAATTCTGTAAAAAGGAAAATAAATGATGTTTTTGTAATAACATGAAAAGAATTGAACAATATTCGATTTTGTTGGATACAACTTTCTTAAAAAAAAAAATAATACCCTGGTGTGTATGATATACGGAATATCATGTAGAAAACAGAACATATGTATGTGGAATGTAGTAATCGTTACTTATTTCAACATATATATTTTGAATAAGATCTTTCTTAACAGGACTATACTATATCAGTACCAAAACTAACATTACAAAAGTAAGAGTGTTAAAGGTTACGCAACCTTAATATTTGTGTATGAGGGGTTTGCTTTGTATTCCTGGTGATTATACGATCTCATTTACGTTACCATGGTTACTACGTTTATAATTTTGTTTGCCAGCTTAACGTTTCAGCTACACAAAACTCATCAGTGACTTATTCTACGATTCGGAATGTAATATAACTTGACATAAAAAATACATAATTTATATGTCCGTTATCATGGTCGAAATTTTCATAGTCTTAACCTTTGGCAGTCGTCAATGACATAACGAATATCTAATTGAAATGGCGTGAATATAGTCCTGTGGAGCCAATCTAAATAACACAGATTTTCGTATCAAACTACGCACAGTGTGATACGAGAAATATTTATTTATCTATCTATACAAGACACAAACATAAGAGAACAGCAACACATTTTTGACTAGTAAAACAAAACACATGATGTAAGGACAGATTATACCTTCTAGAGATATGTTAACCTTACAACTGCTCCATACACCGAACACAGTTGCCCTATTGCTATGAAAATTTGAAAACAATTAACAAAATTGAATGTCAAAAGACATCTTTACCTTACATTCACTCCATACACAACATATAGTTGATCAATTGTACATGCATATATTACTTGAAATACAGATCAAAACACAAAAGACATAACATTGATCCCTGCTGGATTGTCAGTTAGCCTTAACAATCAATTCATACAACATACATGTATATAGTTAACCTTCTGCGTTAGATATCTAAGAAAAAACCCAAATTACGAAATTCCAATATTTAACCTTAATCACTTATCCATAAATAAGGTAGAGGTAAGGTAAACCCTGTCTCACGGATATGTATGCGATAAAAGGAATCTATCAAATAAATTAAGTTAACCTACTACTATTTTATGCATATAGATCATATGACAATACCTGTAATTTGTTTACAAGCAATAGAAAAAAATTAATAATGGACATATTACAGACGGACACTACATAACACAAGGTTTCTGCATAACAGTGATGAAGCATCCAGGTTCCATACCTTTGGGAAATATAAAACTTTACGCCTGATAGTAAAACGTATGTCTCACTTTGAGTGACTGTTGTTCTAGGTGAGACGTGCATTTTTTTAATTTATAGTCTGTTACAATTTAAACATTTCAACATCTAATCGCCTGCTCAAAATTAGAGGATAACTGTTTTCTATCTTTACCTAGTACATGGTATGGAACATTTCCTGCATTATTTTTGAGTTTGCTTATTTCGTCTTTTAATTTCTGTTTTTCAAAATTATTTGCCTCGTTTTGTTTTTCATTTGCAATAATACAGGCAAATTTTCCCTCAATGTCCTGTATTGGAAATGTCTCGAAATCTACAAAATACAATTTACACTGAGAATATTCTACTGTTAATTATAACTAATCTTTCTGCTTATGTACATGATGTATATCAGTTCGTCGATAAAATTTTACATTGATTCATGTCTCAAAATTTTTGAATAATTGAAATCTTAAGGCTTTTCTACCTTAGGAATATATTAACTTTAGCTGTATTTGGCAAAAATTTAAGGAATTGTGGTCCTCAATGCTCTTCAACTTTGAGCTTTATTTGACCTTTTTAAGTTTTTGGATTTTAGCGTCACTGATAAGTCTTTTAAAGACGAAAAGGTGCGTCTGGCGTAACTACAAAATTTAATCCTGGTATCTACGTACGATGAATTAATCATACTCCAATAACCCAATGTTTACCACAAGGGCGATCGCGACTAAGGAACATAAACATGGTCACTTTTTGTGTTCTTCCGATCGACAGGAAAACTCTTTCCAAAGTTTTGTTTCTGTTTGTTGGTGATTTTTGAAAAAAAGTAGCCACATAGTCAGAATGGAACGATCAATCCGATCCCTCAAAATAAAAGTGCTAAGCTTTGTGTTCGTTATTAATACGCTTCATTACCACCCCGTATAACCCCGATACAAATGATACCGGACATTGACGCGTTCGAAGCGATGATCAGGACAACATTTGTGATGACAACAACTTCGATTGCCTTTCTGGAATTTATTTGAGCATATATAAATATGTCAAAGTGCAAGTTAGTTTATTTTTTCAATTATACAGTTGTTGTAAGTTTTAGATATTGTATAAAACGTTTGATAAAACTGCTAGATGCAAAACGCACAGACATGGTGCAATTTCATTCGGTTTACGATATAACAAATGCTAAATATCTTTCGTGCAAACACCTTTGGTTATTAATACCTTAAGCAATACTAAATAACTATACATTGAATTACTACGTTCCTTCAAATGCACCCTAGAACCTAGAATAAACGCAATATCATACAAAATAAATTTTCTCTTACTGTATTGTTCGTTCCACCAAATGTGTCGCGTTCGTTGTGCGTTTTGAAATAATCCTTGTACAGTTCGTTGACAAAAACCGTCACAAATCACTTTCTTGTCAAGGTTTTTGAGATGGTGTCGGCGACCCTTTTTCTGTATTTTATTGTTAATGCTTATCTGTTAACTTAGTCAAAGAAGTTGAACTTAAAATATCTGTCATACAAAGCTAAAATTGAAACATTCAATCAGCGTATATCGGCTTGGAATATTTCTATTGAAAATTGAGAATTTCAATGTTATTCCAGATGAAAGTTCATAAATATATTCAAGAGGAAATAAAGTTTCAAAAAGTGAAGTACAGTCATTAAAACTTTAATGACTTCCTTTTCGTAATTTGAGGCTCTTCCAAATGCCGATGTTGGTTCAAATTTGCCTAGACGAAAGCAGACATACATGTAGAAGATCGTTGAACTTAACATGCTTAATTTGCCGAACGCCATAGATGGCATTCCAACTACTTTATTTTTTTTATTACATTTTTTTTTTACATATAAAGCTTTGTAGATGTGGTGCGATGGCCAGTGAGACAACTTTCCACCAAAGTTTAAATGAAGTTGGTGTATAAAACAATTATTATAGTCCAATGTCAACATTTAACAATGAGGAAAACCTATACCATATAGTCGGCTAAAAGAGACCCCGATATAAAAAAAAATATGAAAAATTAAAACGATAAAACTATAAACGGTTATTTATTTATAACTTATGAATTATGTATTAAAGAAGAAAAAAAATGACAGATCTATACAACCAATGTACTACAGGATCCTGACGTTGGACCGACAAAAACAAGTGCGGCGGGATTGAACATCTGAGCCCCAACCCACTCTTTACATTTGTGTCCTTATTCAATATACATCATTTTATTAAGTGGCAGTCATAACATCCCTGACGTAATTCCGGGGGGCCTCCTTCCAGGACTTACATGTAGTATGTGTTGCTTCTTTGTGCTTATCCTGAACATGCATGATATATTCCCAAGTGAACGTTAAGCAACCAACAATCAGCCATTACGTAAAACTATGCGTGTCATAAACAAATAAAGGGTCCATAAATTATTCAGTACCAACATGAAAGAAGAAACACAGCAAATGTCTAAGGTTAGGTTGATGATTTATGCTTTGCTCAACCCATAATTTACCAATGATGCCAAGGGTAACTAGGGAATATAAGTATGGTCCCTGTGGTCTTCTGTGAAATAAATCAAAATTTGAATGAAATGCATCTGGGTGGGTGTAGACTTTAATATGCTTATAATAACCAGAATTACCTGACCAATCATTTAGATTTTTGCACCACAGTAGAAAGACTGTAATGTTCTAGGAATTTAAGTATACCTCGAAAATTGAACTTACACACAAATACAATTGAAGAAAGCAAACCAGTTAATATTAAGAATTGTCTCTTCGTCTTTATATCTTCACATTAAAGTAACTGTATTTCTATTGATGGCTATCAGTTACATGTTCATTGTATGCACATATTCTGAAGCCATAATGTAACTCTATGGTAATATATGACCCGCCTCTGAGATTTAGGCAAACAGGCTTAACCTACAATCCATTGATTGTTTTTGATTGCTTTCTATATCAAAAAAACGATGTGGTATTGAAACAGCTTTTCGCAAGAGACCAAACGAAACAAAAATGAACAACTATAAAATTGAGAATGGAAATGGGGAATGTGTCAAAGAGACAACAACCCGACCAAAATAAAAAAACACAACAGCAGAAGGTCACCAACAGGTCTTCAATGTAGCGAGAAATTCACGCACCCGGAGGCGTCCTTCAGCTGGCCCCTAAACAAATATATACTAGTTCAGCGATAATGAACGCCATACTAATTTCCAAATTGTACACAAGAAACTAAAATTTAAATAGTACAAGACTAACAAAGGCCAGAGGCTCCTGACTTGGGACAGGCGCAAAAATGCGGCGGGGTTAAACATGTTTGTGAGATCTCAACCCTCCCCCTATACCTCTAACCAGTGTAGAAAAGTAAAAGCATAACAATACGCACATTAAAATTCAGTTCAAGAGAAGTCCGAGTCTGATGTCAGAAGATGTAACCAAAGAAAATAAACAAAATGACAATAATACATAAATAACAACAGACTACTAGCAGTTAACTGACATGCCAGCTCCAGACTTCAATTAAACTGACTGAAAGATTATGATTTCATCATATGAACATCAGGCTCAATCCTTCCCGTAAGGGGTTTAGTATCATACCATCATAACATATATGAGAAGAACATAACCCGTGTCATGCCAACAACTGTTTTTAGAATAAATGTGTTTAGTTCCGACGCAAAGACCTTATCAGTGACTCAATATTAACGCCAAAATATGCAATCTTTAATGACTTGACAACAGTATCGTAATTATATCCCTTCTTAATAAGTCTATTCAAAGGTTTTGTAAGTTTATGAGGTGAATACTGACACCTTTGTGCTTTATAAAGAATATTTCCATAAAAAATTGGATGTGAAATACCTGAACGTATAAAAAGTCTGCATGTTGAGCTATATTTACGAATGATGTCTTTATACCGATGATAAAATTTAGTAAATGTTTTGACTAGTTTGTGATATCGAAAACCCTGGTGTAATAATTTTTCAGTAATACATAAATTTCTCTCGTTAAAATCTAAAACATTGTTACATACACGAGCGAATCGTACAAGTTGAGATATATAAACACCGTAAGATGGTGACAAGGGAACGTCACCATCTAAAAACGGATAATTAACGATAGGAAATGAAAAATCATCCCTTTTATCATAAATTTTAGTATTCAGCTTTCCGTTAGTGATATAGATATCAAGATCGAGGAAAGGGCAGTGGTCATTGTTAGTATTAGCTTTATTTAAAGTGAGTTCACCAGGATAAATTTCATTAATATACATACTGAAGTCGTCATTATTGAGAGCCAAAATATCATCCAAATATCTAAAAGTATTATTAAATTTGTTTATCAGATGTTGTTTTGATGGGTCTTTGCTTATTTTTGTCATAAATTGTAACTCGTAACAATACAAAAAGAGGTCCGCAATAAGTGGTGCACAGTTAGTCCCCATTGGAATTCCGATAATCTGACGATATACGGAATCCCCAAAGCGAACAAAAATGTTATCTAGTAAAAATTCAAGGGCATATATAGTATCAAAGTATGTCCAATTAACATAGTTTTTTTGTTTATTGCTACTAAAAAATGACCTAAAAGAGTTTGAACATATATATTCACATTCTGATTTTTTGAATGCCCATTTAATTAGGTGTGTGAATTTTTTCTTAATGAGATTGTGAGGCAATGTGGTATACAGGGTAGAAAAATCAAAACTTTGAACAGATTCAAAATCACCAATATAAGCATGCAATTTATCAAGTACTTCCAACGAGTTCTTGACACTCCAAAAGTAATTTATTCCACTATTTTCGAAGGCCTTATTTGAACAATTTATTATAAGGTTTTTAATTGTACCAAGTGTGCTGGTAAGAATAATAGACAATTTAGTAGTTGAACAATGGCTTGAAGACGAAATAAATCTATATTTGTAAGGGGTTTTGTGTAGCTTCGGAAGCCAATACATAGTTGGAACTTTCATTGTATTTGGCTCTGCTTGTAAAGCGGTGGCTAAAAGTTTATGTTTGTTACAGATTTCGTTTTCTGAAAATGGAGTCAGTTGGAATGTTGGTGAATTGGTGATTTCCTTTTTCAGAACCTCGATGTAAAATTTACGTCAAACAATAATAATAGGTTGCCTTTAACAATGAACAAAGCCCACACCGCTATAAAACATACCAAAATTACAAATGTAGTACAATTCATACGAGTAAAATAACGGCCCAATTTAAGCACAAAATAGTGAACAAAAAAATATATATAACTACTGAATTACACGCTCCAGGACAGGTACACACAGAATATAGCGAGATTAAACATGTTAGCGGGCACCCAACCCACCACCTAACTGTACATTGACTGTCGTAGGGTAAACACTTTCAAAAATGCTATCAAATTAGAAATCGGACGTGTGTATATGTATGCTAAAGCCATAGTTGCATCTGTCGAGTTATTGTATTTAAATTTTTCCTACCAATTCACACTTTCGTTTACATGAGGATTTTGTTTACATGTAAACATTTCACCCAAGAGTTTTTGGACAATACAACGGACATTATGATTGCTGTCTGCATGTTATGGTGGTAAATTATTATTTTCAAACATGCATATTGGTTATAATCATATCAAAGCATAATCAAATACATTTAAAATTCATTAAAAAACGCAATAGTGTGTCAACGAAGCGTACAGTATAAAAAGGTGTAATGACAACGAAGCGTACACACCATGAAAATAAAGACACTTTAAAACGTGTATTTTGTTTTGTTTCTAGATACAACATAAACAAACGACCTTTATAAGTTTGTTTATTTATACTATGAAGTTTTCAAAAATGTATGTTTTAAAAACTATGAGGAATGAGAAACATTAAGTTTTGAATGTTTAAAAATACCAAGCATGTTTTATTATTGATATCGTCATGCGTTTTTTTATGTTTGTATATAAAAATGTCACATTTTTTAAAAACCTTTTAGTAACTAATGAGTATTATGACAAAGAATATATTGGAGCAAAATATCCGAAGAATAGATATTAGATTGTCTTTAAAAGTATGAATTCCTTACTGTCTTAACTCAGTGTTACACGGTGAGTTCGATTCGAACGCGTCAACGTCCGGTTTCATCTGTATCGGGGTTATACAGGGTGATTACTATGAAACACTAGGCCTATCTATCATCCAAGTATTCCATTGAATATTATATAAAGCCTTACAAACCTCTAAAGATTTAGATGATAAAAATCACAATAGTTGGTATAGCAGTGTCAGACACTTATGTAAAATTATTGACCTGCCTAGTAACTTTTGTTTAAAAGTATCCAAGTAGCCCAAATAGCCAAGGAAAACTAAGAACATATTGTCAGTTTAAAACATTATTTTGTAAAGAAAATTATTTAAATATCTTGAAAAATTTTGATTTGAGAAAAGCTATCACAAAATTCAGGATTTCATCTCATAGACTTAAAATTGAAACTGGGAGATATTCCAAATTAGAAGATCATCAAAGAATTTGTGATAAATGCAATTTAAATAAAGTGGAAGATGAACTTCATTTTCTTATAGAATGTCCTGTATACTCTAAGGATAGAGACATGTTATTTGATCTGATATTTAAAGAATGTAAAAAATTTTACTCCTTGGATATGGTCAATAAATTTATTTGGCTATTAAACTGTGAGTCTATTAATATTTTAAAACAACTTGGCTATTTCTTATCAAAACACCTGCCTTGTGTAAACATTTATAATATAACACTGGGATACTGTAAGTAATATTTAAAATGTCTAACTTTTTTAAGCATACTGTTTTGTTGTTTTGCTTTATTGTATTTGTAATTGTTTGTAACTATATATTGTCATGAATGTATATGCACTATGCCCCTTGAAGGTACCTCTTATGGAAATAAAAGATATTCTATTCTATTCTATTCTATTCTATTCCAAGCAGGTTGACCCCTAATAACTTTAACCTCACAACTTATCAAATGCAATTGTTTGTGTAACAGCCAGTTAAAAGAGTCGATTTGAATAACACATACATTGTAAGATAAACCTTCTTTTATAAATAATAAATTGCGCCGCATTCCGCAGCTTGATACGACCACCTAAAATAGTTAAGGCAAGTATGGATAATACATGTGAGCTTGATACAGAACTGAATTTGGATTGTAATTTAATATTTTACATATCATAGGTATCTAACACAGAACGCATAGAGTCAGAGAACAAAACAAAATATAAACTGTTTGTTCCAAAGACATTTCCTGAATAGATAAATTCAAAACTTCATGTAGCAATGAACGCTGTCAATTGACATTTACATCTTACAATCCTTTCATAAATCAAATACATAAGACATTTTTCTTATAGTATATGAGAAATGGACTGGAACACCAAAACTTAACATTGTTCACTGATCCATTAAATGAAGTTGAGGTCAATAAAAACTTTCTGACTGGCATGGAACCTTGCAAGGTACGAACATACATAATATAGTTATTCTATTACTCATATTAAGATATAAATTAACATTACACAACATTTTAACTTTGTTTTCAAGTAGTCACTAAACCAATAAAATGATGTCAAAGACAATGCCATGGGGCAAACGAAAAATCATAACATAAGGCATCTATATACACATTATTACATCCAGGTCTTCAACAATATAAAACGTTTTGAAGTGTTAGGTAAAGCCGCCACCGTCGGATCATTATCAATATGTCGAGCTCAATATATCGCAGGCTACACAAAAATGATAAAAATGCCTATTATGTTTGTTATGTCAATAGGTTTGAAATCATAAAAAATACAGGTGCATTCTTGAGCACTTGATATGCTTGAATAAGACTAGTAAGTGGCACTCGAATTAAAACTCATGGAAATCAATATCAGGAACAAACGTAGGAGCATTGAAACCAAAAGATTCAAAACAGCTTTCCAAAATCTTGCTCAGACCATTTATACCTTATAACTGTGTGACAAGCCAGCATCTAGTTGAAAATTAAATCATCAATGATATTTCTGTGAATTATAGTTTCATAGAAACACCCAATTTATAGTAGAACAATCACAATTAACAAAAAAAAGTAACTCCAATTTTATAAGCACTGCATGTTAGTAATTAACACGCTTTCTAGTTAAGTTCCAAGTCAATGTTATATGTGTTTAAGTATATCGTTTGGTAGCAAACCCTAGAGCGTCGTATATATATCTCAAACGTGCGTTGTATTTCTCTTACTATGATCAAATGATGCATTAATTTGATAAAAATACCTTTGCGTTTTCGTTTCATTTTGTGAAAACAATCTTGCAGGACACGCAGCCCCAAAGGTAATACTGAAAATAAATGTATGACACTTATTATTATTATAATGAATAGTATACAAACTCGTATATAACCATTACACATGTATGGTTGTGTATTGAAGGCATTATTCATGCATTATACAGTACCTTACATCATACAATGTACAAACATGTTAGGCAATCTGATACCAATGGCCAGTCGACTTAATATTTCTAGTTAAAGGCATAAGATACAGTTTTGATTCTGTATTTACAAGTTCGTGAAAATTTGCATAAAGGCTATTTTTTAACTGATTAAATCAAATATGTAATACAAAATATACCTTCATGTGCTACTTTTTCGGTAAAATGAGGTCGAAATTTTGCATATTTGCTAAAAAATCAGATTTGTAGCCGTAATTTTTTTTCGAAAGAAAGTCATAACTTATTTGTTATAAAAGATAAACAGAAATTATTGTTTGTTAAATAATCGGTAATTTCTGTATTTTATAGTTAACAAATAAAATTATGCATTTTTATTCAGAAATAACTCATATTTATCAAATGTTCATGAATTGAGGAAAATACGTCATTTTTTGCCGCATGTTTATCAAGATTTTAAAAAATCCTCTATTTACAGTTTTAAAACATTTGGGTCACATAATCTCCTTGAAAAATGCAACAAATTGCTGTTTTGAAAAATAGGGGTCCATGAACTCAAACTTCAAATTAAATCAGTTGGAATGATAAAAATCAGTCGAAAAATGCATCTTTTCCCGATATGTCACAGTTTGACGTTGCGAAAATCACATTTTACGTTAGCAACGTCATTACCTCCCCTGTAACTGTATCGTATGCCCTTAAATAAACAGTACCAATTTAAGTGGCTGAGTTGCACATTTCTACTGGACACTAAATGGTGCTTCAATTGTGTTCGAGACCAATATCATTGCACTTGATATCTTAATACAAACGATAAAAAACTGATCAACCTAATTAACTGAAAATTTAGCCAAAGACTCATCGTTTTGCACGGGGCAATATTAATACTTCAAACTGAAAAGATTTCTAAAATGTAAGAAACAATACATTCCAACCAAACACAATATCGTTTTTTTATGTCAATACCGAAGGACTGTTTTCTAGGTTGTAAATAACACCAGGGACTAATGACAGTCTATCAGCAGAAGTATAAACCGAGTAGAAATAATTTGATCTGTACCAAATGCGAATTTCGACATTTCTCTTCAGTGACAAGACAAGATATTTGACTTTATATTTCTATTTAAATAAACAGTACCAATTTAAGTGACAAGACGAGATATAACATTAGAAGAACAGCATGAATACCCACAAAAACAGATGAGTACAAAAGTAAATAAATGACAAAGAAGAGATGTGAATAAATGAATAAAAAAGGAAAGTTAAGAGTAATGTCATCAACACTTACTAACATGTACATATGCACGAAAAACATTAAGATGTGATAAGTCAGTTACTGAAGCCTTTACTTATTTTGGATAAGTACTAGAATATACGTCGGGGTACAATTATTGAATAAAGATTTCAACTTTGCCTACAAAATCTCAACAAATGGTAAAAGAAAAATTGTCTTATGAAACAATCAATTAAATAACCGGATACGGAAACACACTGTTTCAATTAACATTAAAGTATAATAAATACAAAAGTAAAATAAAGTACCAGCCAAATATAAAAGACATATTTCGATATCAAAGAAAATTATGTACTTCAAATACTTTGTCGCTCCGTAGTTACATGCGTATCGTCGTCAATTTTCAGATACATATTTCAAAACGAAAACCTAATTTTTATTACTAATCCGTGGAATTAGGTCAATGTCATACGAACTTGTAGGTAGATAATGCATAGATGATGATACCAAATAGATACCCTGTCACTTATTGTATAACTAGTGAGTAAAATAACACGATATACAACTATTCCAGTTTCTCTTAACAGTCGAAGAACCAAAAAAACAACTTCGGTCAGTCAACTGACATATATGTCGGGCAGAAGGTTCGCTGCATAAGGCAGGATTTGTATCTTATAAAATATCACATATCATACCGTTTTACCTTTTTGAAACTTCACACAAAAAGATTACATATTCGAATTAAGACGAGAATACCTATTTTTCGCATTTCTATGACATTCGTTGTCGGTGAGACAAAAACATTCTTGTAAATATATTACTCACTTGCTACTAACAGCATAAACATCATCAACATTACCAAAACTGCAACCAGTACATTCTTTTTATATGCTGAATACAAATTATGAATTAAAGTTAGTCCCAAAGTAAGATTAGTTTACTGCTCACTACATTTAAACAAAAGTATGTGTTATGGAATTTCCTGTCCTAATCTTCATTAATAAGCGTCAGTAAAACTATTGTTTAATGTATTATATTGCATCAATCTCTGTATCAATTTTATAGTTTCTGGTATATTAATAACATTAAAGATATCTTTGGTAAATGGCTGTCAAACTTTTTTGACCCAATACTAATAAAAGGCATGTTTAGAAAAGAGAGGCGAAAGGTACCAAAGGGACATTCCAACTCAAAAGTCGAAAATCAACGCCATGTTTAATAAATAAGGACCAAAAGATGAACAAAGTAGTCAAGTCCTACAAACATATAGATTGGTTATCTGTTGGACTATTGTACTCCTAATCTAACCTAGTAATGAGTTCACGATTCAGCTAGTAAGCAAGCTAACAACAGCTTTTATATTTACCTGCACACTCAATGCAATCAGCTGTATAATAAATTATAAAATAACTTTCTTTGTATAACTAAGGAACCAAATTATTTTTAAACGATGCAATATTAGCATTAGAAAAAAATATTTACAATGTAAGCATATATAAACATTAAGTCGAAACACCGAAATTCTCTTTAGTATATACGTTATCAAAAATATAATAAACATATCACGCATAATCATGATAATAAGCATGATAAGGATTTCTTATATATTTTATTTTAAAACGATAACCAAAAATACAGATTTATTCTGATGTTGGTCATGCTATATCGCACTTGGTTATTGTTATTGAACGCAACAGCTGCCTTATGATAACAACAACCACATGCATATCATCAAGGGTAAAAATATATCACGAAGCAATAGTTCTATACTATAACGACATTTGACTATAATACTCTGTCAATTTGCTTTATCACTAAGACAAATTTATATACTATAAAATTAGTTTGATAAAACATGGAGCTACCTTTTCATACTATTCTGTAATTTCACTTTGTTATGCAGATTATAGTTCATACTATGAAGACATTTTGATATAACATGGAGCTTCATTTTCATACTGATTTGTCATTTAACTAAACTTTTAGGTGATATTACTATGTCATAAAGATACATTTTATACTACAAAGACATCTTAATATAAAACTAAACACCTTTTTCATACTATTTTGTCACCTCAGTATATTATGACGATACATGTGCATACCAAACAGGTGTAATACCACCATTAATTTTCACCTATTAGTCTTTGTTAAATTTGCAGTTTTCAAAAAATTGTGCAGAATTTATCTTTGTTTCAAATAAAGAAATACTTGGCACGAGTAAAGTTTTATCCTGTCCAGTTCTATAGAAAAAGTTTCACATAACATTTCAGTGCATATAAGAAAATAACCATCATTGGAAGTTAACCAATCAAATTTCTCTCCTTATTCTATCTGTGTGCAAGGTTTAGTCACCATGTAACCTCAAGATTACAAAATTTTCTATAGAAATCACAAATAAAAAATAATGGTGTTTTGAAATACCCAAGACATATGTTTATGACACAGAAATAGTTTTACTGCATTAAAATGTAGGATTAATTACCTACAACGGTCATATTCAAGGGAATATTTTTTTAGACCTACTTTCGTATGCAACCGGATGTGACGTACCATGATTTGGTGGTATACACCTACAATCATCTCGATGTGATATGAAACAATTTTGTGATAATATTATATGTCATATAACTATCTTATAATGACATATTTTTATGCTAACAATTGCTATATCACGATGTGTCATCTATATACTATTAGACTATTTGATTACACTATGAGACCATTTCATCGTACCGTAATACAATTTCACCATACCATATGACCATGTCATCAAATAATAAGACAAATCTATGAATAGCTAGCGGCGAAAATTCCCCGCGAAATTCGTCAGCAACATCGATTGTAATAAAAAAAAGCAGTGAAACGCAGGTACGATGCAATATGAGGAGCCCATATCCCTGACCCATTGCAGTTTAGCAGAAATCTTAAATAGTATTATTAACTTATAGCTGAGAGCCAGATCGGCATATTTTTAAAATGACATTAATGTTAAAGTCATAATGATCTGTAAAATGAAGTTAACAAATCAATGTTGAAAGTTCATAAAACTTTACGTTTGTATTTAAATTTTACAAAGTTATTTAGCGTTGAACATAGACACCTTCGAGTCAAGGGGAAGGGGTTGCATTTCAATACTCAATTGGTAGGGGGTGCCGCTGGGTTTCAGCTACCTACCCTTTCAATTTAAATAAGATTCTACGAATGCATAACATTTAAAACTTGCGTAGGTGAAAGTGTGAACTTTTTCCTTTTGGTTTGGTTTCATGAAATGTGTTGAAAAATGTACTACCAAAATGACGCAGAAGGGAAATTTGTGGACTGAAACACAACCATGAACACCCAGACTTTCAGCTGTGAAAATTACTGGACTTTTATTGAACAAGTAATGGTTACATGTTTGTATCATATTATATATTTCTGATATACTCTACTACCTTTTCACATATTCATAAAGAAGACGTTATTGTTTAATAAACTGAATGTGACTTCTTACTTGTAATACTGATTATTTCAAGCATTTTTGTCAAGTTTTGTCATCATCAGTTCAATAGTTTGAAAAAAATATAGTATAATGAAAGACGACATCTACAGCGATTCGAGCAAAATTTCTTCGACAAAACCAAACCTAGCCGCATCAAGATATAATATAGTGTGGACCTATAAATGATCAAATATTTATCCCATCTGCCTACAAACAGTTGAATATGATACACAAAATCATTTTAGGAAGATACATACCACTAATGGACTTCTTTGTCCTCTTTATAAGGTCTTTTTTGGTCAATGTATACCTCTCATTGCCTCAAAGTCTCAACTTTTCAGACCAATAAATAAAAATAATGTGGTAACTTTCACTCATTTATGATAGAAATGTTATAAAAATAGTAATCCAAGTATTCAAGCAGAATGAACAATCCATGAAAAAGTTTCCTGTCTCCAAGGAGGTTTCAATAAGTTCTTACGTAAACATTTACTTTACATCGCGTTCCAGAGAGGGACATAACTGGCTTTTCTTTTGGTGAATAATTTGTTGTGACAGCATTACAAATAATTTCATTTACTTATAACTATATATTTATTTTCCTAGAAAAATATTCTATCGTAGCAGAATAAAAGAAATAAGGAAAAGAGCTTCCCAAAACACTAAGTAGAATGGCTTTTTTTGTAAACTGAATATTCATGATAGACATGTTAGAGTCCTATTTCAAGAACATTATCTCATTAAATTTGTTTTTGAGAGACTCAATCCACTCTGAATATTTCATTTTTTGTAATAGTTCACTAAAAAAGCAAGAAAATTTAACACATGGGCTTACTCACACGATCAAAGGTACATGTACAGCTTCCCATAATAGGTGTCATTACACCATTGATTTCCCCCTATTAGTGTTTGTTAAATTTGCACTTTTAAAAAATGTGCAAAATTTATGTTTGTTCAAATAAAGAAATACTTGGCATGAGTGAAGTTTTTTCCTGTCCAGTACTATAGAAAACATTTCACATAACATTTCATTGTATATACGAAAATACCCATCACTGGAAGTTAACCAATGAAATTTCTCCCCTTTTGAATCCGTGTACCAGGTTTAGGAACCGTGTAACCTCAAGTGTACAAAATATTCTATAAAAACCCAAATAAAAAAAAAATAATGATGCTTTGAAATACCCAAGACATACGTTTATGACACAGAAATGCTTTACCGCAATAAAATTTAGGATTAACTACAACTGTAAAATTCAAGGCAAATTTTTTTTTACCATATTCGTTTTGAACCGGATGTGACGTACCATGATTTGGTAGTATTAGACCTTCAGCATGCATGTCTTGTCTAACACATGGTGATATTCAAACCACCACAACTTACTTTTGAATGTCACATTTGTTACTGGACGAAAAACACTTGTTCATCACTTTCATTCATTTTTTCTAGTTAACAATCCAGCCTAAGAATTCAACGGGATATAGTATATATATTTTGCATCAATGTTATTATATATTTGATTAATTTTCATTTAGTTTGGTTTATTTTGGTTTATTCATTCGTTTCTATTTCGTTTTGCACTTTGTAGTCACCCAATAGTATTGTACCTGTCTGATGTTGGTACGGTTATTAACGTTCGGTTTGGGTACGAAAATCAGAGATGAACACTTCTTTTTTGAACATCTTCAAATAATAGTATATCAAAACATAAATGTTTTCAGCATGTTGTCATCTCAATAGAAGGAGACTTCCTATATACTAGGTTATAGGACGCGCGGCTAAAATATGAGAAGTGATCGCTTGATATAAAAATATGTCTATATAAGATAGTTATATGTTATAATAGTATGACGAAATTGTTTCATTTTATATCGAGATGATTGTATAGTATACAAATATATCGTTTTAATATACAGAGGTGACAAAATAGTATGAAAAAGATGCTTAATTTTACATTAAGATGTCTTTATAGTATAACATGTATCTTTATGACATAGCACTATCTCATAATAGTTAAGTTAAATGACAAATCAGTATGACAATGAAGTTCGATGTTTTAATCAGATGTCTTCATAGTATGAACTATTATCTTCATAACACAGTGAAATGACAGGATAGTGTGTATGAAAAGGTAGCTCCATATTGAATCAAATTGTCGTTATAGTATATACATTTATCTTAGTGATATAGCAAATTGACAGAGTATTAGAGTCAAATGTCGTTATAGTATAGAACTATTGCTTAATGATATATCGTTTCCCTTATTGATGTGGTTATATTTATCATAAAGCAGCTGTTGCGTTCCATATATTGCCGTTATTTTCCATTGTAAACACAGAAAAGCGTATGTTTGATATATCAACATCCCATTTAGTTTTATCAAAAAAACATCTTTACATTTATATCTGAGTTCTATGTAGACACGTTTGCGTGTAAAAATCTACGTTAACATAAATTAAAATATTTTAACACGTAGTTTCCCATTACAATCACCTCCCCCACAGTTATAAAATGTTAACATGTGTCTTTTCAAAACTAAAGGACGATTGATAATATAACAAACACTAGAGGTGCCAATGCGCACATATCTCGAAAGTATTGACAGAAAATAGAGGTTAAATCATAAAAATTTTTCATTTTGCTTATATTTGTTATATTTAGATTTCATAGTATTTTTTTTTTTATATTTTCCTAAAGTTCATCCGTCATCATAGTTTTGAAGTTTTGTTTAACGTCTTTGTGCATTTCTGAATAATTTGTTGCATGAAACCGTTTTGATTTTGTCATTTGATAAGGGACTTTTCGTGTTGAATTTTCCTTGGAGTTGTGTTATATTATTTGCACAACAAACCAAACAGTATTTTAATACTATAAGGCGCAAAAAAAATTGATTGGACTCAAGTGTTTATATAATCTATTTTTGCAGCGTTTCATAAAGGACACTCATCATAAATCAAAATGATACTATTAATAAGGATCGAATTATTAAAAAATGAAAACTATTAACCATTTGCATAAGCTCGTTAACACTTCCAAAATGTATATACCAAAGGATTTTTTTTCTATGTCCTGTATCAATTGGGAATTCTAAAGTTTTATAACTAATGTTCAAATTTCTAATAGATCAACATACCTATTACATGATATTCCAACGATGAGTTGTTTGTAAGTATTGATATCTTAGGATCTTTAGACGTCCTGACAAAAAAGAGATAGATAAATTAAATTTGTACATCGTATACTTATTATGTTCTAGTGTCATTCGCTTTATCGAGACAAATGATCGTGAAAGAATACTAACGGTGGTCAAGCATTGCGACCAGATCGTGAAAGATCTGGTATACTTGTTTGGGTAGTGTATGAAATATTATCGATAAGACACATGCTACGTCAGTAAATAATCTCATTTAATCAAGTATTATGAAAAAAGTGGAAAAACATAACTGTCTGTCAAAATGGTTCCACATAGTATCTGAAACAAAATCAAGACTTTTAACAATTTGCACCGTTTAACAAATTTACAAAAGGCAGATTGCTCACCGAAATTTCAGAGAAATAAAAATGTAAACACATGTTGTTTTTTTCAAATTGTAATGCTTAAACTACTTTTTGCCTAGAAATATCGTTCAAAATTACTGTTTGAAATAGTTTTTAAAGTAATTTTGATCTAGTTTTATTCAGAAACTTTGCAAAACGGTAATATTTATAAAACAAATATAATATTATGTAATGCGAAAAATCGGATACCGCATTTGGATGATCATAAAAAGGATCGTTAATAATCGATTGCCGCATTTTACGTTATTGCAAACAAATACACGAAAGCGCTCGATCATTCTTTAAACATGTGATCACTTATGCCTGTAATCAGTATATCAACAGATTGGATTTACATGACTTATTCGCTTCACTTTTGTTTGTGAATATGGCTATATAGGTTCAATGCCATTGTAATTGATTTATTGATAATACCACACCAACAAGTTTCCGTATTCCGTATAACATTATACGGTTGTCCGTCCGTCCTATATAATATTTTGGAAAGTGGAGGTTGTCTCAACTGATGCCCATTAACTTTTATCAAATCAGTCAAACGAATATCTTCGTGATTTTTGTAAAAAATGGGGGGGGGGGATTGTTCAAAACAAAAGTGAAGAAACACAACTGTTCTATTCCTGACTAGACACAGGCATTTTCCTAAGCAAATAATAGGTTTAATCTGGTTTTCGTGCTATATATATACCACCATGATTACTTTGGAAATGTGTCATGATAAGAACATAAGTAGCGTTAACTAGCTCTTCAACTTTGTTTAACTCCAATCTAGAGGTTTCCGAAATTTAACCGTTAAAATATAAATGACAACAAAGGAAAAGGAGAATATGCATCGTGTGTTAACTGCTTTGAATATTTTACAAAGAATACTCACAAAACTCTTGATAACGTGTCACAGTTAAAACTGAGCTTCCACTCGTTTTCATTAAGGCACTCATAATCTAAAATGGTTACATACGAATTAGTTTATCACGATAATGTCTCTGATAAGTAGTCACGTTATTGGCTCTGAACAATACTTTTCAATTTATAAACGCTAATCTCCCCTCCCCTCCAACAAAAAAATGATAAAAAAATGAAAAAGGCCTTCAAAATCTGTATTTGTTTGTAAAGTAACAAATGTCGATTGCGGATTAAAAAACAGCCTTTGTCAATTGTTATACGTCAATTTAACGAAAGACAGGCTTTAAAACATTTCTTCAATTCTATTGAATTTTGTGCTGACATGAATTGTCATTGATATGGTTATATTTATAAATTTACTGTTTACAAAAAAAATGAATTATTTGAAATACTAAGGCTTTTCCACCTCAGGCATAGATTACCTTAGCTGTATTTGGCAAAACATTTTGGAATTTTGGTCCTCAATGCTCTTCAACTTCGTACTTTATTTGGCCTTTTTAACTTAATTGAACTCGAGCGTCACTGATGAGTCTTTTGTAGACGAAACGCGCGTCTGGCGTATATACTAAATTTAGTCCTGGTATCTATGATGAGTTTATTTATCCCTTTCCATCCAATTTCTATACTTCAATTATATATGTTGAACTCTTCGCCGATGCTCGGACTTGACTTATAATTGATAATTTAACCATCTCGATTGGATACATCCGATAATCCACAGGTACAAATGTAAGAATATGTATGCAATTTTAACTCGACTAGTCTTACCATTCAATCTGTTCTTCATGACTTTTCATCGTCGATAGAATATACCACAAGACTAATAATGAATCGTGCAATCTCTGTCAGTAGACCGAAACAAAAGCTCTTGATTTGAATATTGGGACATCATAATTTGTTAACACGAAGGTTTATTCACTCCCCCCTTTTAACACATTTTCTTTATAGGTGACTTGAGAAATAAACCTTCCAATTGCAACGTTGCTAGCTAACAAAACATAAGATATAATTCATCATTGTACGATTTATATTACTGGTGACCTGAAAATGCAAAATGTGTTATCGGAAGACCTTAAATATCGTATATGGATATAAGTAAGTAATAGAAAAAGCTCCGAAAAAAGTTATAAAGGGACATAACTGAAGAACGGCAAAATGATGCTATTCAAATGTGTACTTGATCTCAGATGTTTTTCGATTTAGAAAAAAGCATAACTCTAGAACGGTAAAAGTGACACCACCAAAATGTATAAAAGAGGGACGCCAGATACCAAAGGGACAGTGAAACTCATAAATCTGAAACAGACTGACAACTTTATGGCTTAAAATGAAAAAAACAAGCAGACAAACAATATTACACATGACACAACATAGAAAACCAAAGAATAAACAAAATGAACCCCATGTGGTTATAAGCAAATAATATAATTGTGAATCAGTTTCAGAACATAAGGTTGAGGCTAATTAAAGTTAGAGAAACGAAACGAATCATTCTGCAATATGTATTTTCATACCTGCGAGTAACTCAAGAAACGAAAAAAACTACGCCACAAAATTTAGAACTTGATCCGTATCATGTGGTAATAAGCATTGTGTTTAAATTTTATTTAATTAGGTTGGGGCTAACTAAAGTTAGAAAACAACAACGAACAATGCAACATTATTTTCCATTTGTAAAGGGTTGTAACTCTAGAACAGTTATAATGGTACCACTAAAGGACCAACATGATCTATGCAGTTATAAGTATTGGGTAAAAATTCCATAATATTTGGTTGAAGCAAACTAAAGTTAGAGAACGGAAACCAACGTACGATTGGACGGACATACATACGGACAAATGTAGAACCTAGTGTCCCCTCTACAACGTCAGGGGCATATAAACTCGCATACCTGGTGATAAAATGTATTTAGTTGGACATATTTTATGATAACAGGAACAATCTTCTTTAGATGGTACACACAAACATGGATGATTTGGTCGTGTTATAAAATTATATCCTCTCGTATAATCACATCTGCATGATCTATCATTTTTTTCTGTTCCATTTCTAAAAACGACTTGTCCTTCTTCACTGCAGTCAGATTTTTTATAAACACATCGACTGTTTCCAGAGGATAGGAATTTAAAAGGTTGATAGACATTGGTACCACAATCATTTCCTTGAAGTGTTCCTTCGGATGACCCAGCAACTATAAGTTTTCTTCCTAAATTCAAATCAAAAGATTTCTTGATAAAACAAAAATAAAATGGAAAAAAATATTTGTACAAATACCATAAAGAAAAAAACATATCTTGAAACCGCATCAGTTGTAGAATAGGAATCCTTTTTTTCTTTTGCTTTCAGTTACTTGTGTTTAGAATCAAATTTGTTCTTTCTGCGAACTAAGCTATTTCATAAAAAAACTGTAGTTCATATATTCTCGCTAATTGTAAAGGCAGATGGAAAACAAGTAAAATACATAGAATAGTGTATCTTTTATTGACTTTCTCTGTACAATAAGAATGACCAATACAAATAAAATATTCGTATTAAGACAATGCAATCAGGAATATGTGTACCTTTAATGAATAGTTTATCAAAGTACACACTAAGGGTGTACCATTTTTTCATATTTACTTACGTATTCCACGGTTGATGCACGTTTAGCAAAAAGCAATGAGCCATCAAAACTACATCAACCGAGTTTTTCTGTATTTAAAAAGGTTTAAATTTTTTCTCTACAGGAGAAAATATTTGGAAAATATATAGTTGACTGTTTACAAAAATTCCTCTGAGTGTAGGCTTTATTTTACCGTTTTTAGTTACCCTATCTTTACCGAGAACCAAAATGTAGAGTAGGGAACCGACGGCTTCTTATCTACTCTGGGGAGGTTGGTAGTGTAAATATATAGAAAAAAACAGATGTGGTGTGCTCGCAAATGTGACAAATTTTCACAATACACCAAATGGCATAAACAGTTATAACTACAGTATACCGTATGATCTTCAACAATAAGCTAAGGCCTTGTCCTATTATTTACTATAACAGGCCCCGAAATCACAAAAACAAAACAATCCAAACAAGAAAGCTAACATTCTAATCAATGTCGAACACAATACAAGCAGCCTCTTACGACCGCAAACGTCGAAATATTTGACACGTTTGGACGCAATAGTGAAGTTTACTACAGTCAAACTATTTTTTATAGTCAAACTAATTGTGACAGAAAATTTTAAAGTTTTTATCTTTCGCATTAAGCCCTAAAAATTAAATATACACAGAAAAAAGTCCCATTAAATTTAACTAGAGGAAAACTCAAAATCAGCGTTTTCAATTTCCTATGGAAATAAACATTGGAAGGTGATAAAAACTCCGCAAAACTAAATCTTTTTTTGTCTGTTTTGGGTTGATTTTCGTTAAATTTATGTAAAGTATGATACATTGTACTTTGGCGGGATTATAAGTTCGTATTTTACTATATTTTATTGATATATAATCTTTTGCTTATGAAATGTACAAAACCGAAGTGTTATGGGTATCTTTTTTTTTGTGTGTGCATTTTCATTAAAGAAATCGCAACTTTGTGGCTTGATGACCATTTTGAAAAAATGATTTGAAAATCTGTTAATGTTTATATCTGTATATTATATTTGTTCAGCATCTTCCTTGTTTGAAGGAACTTTAAACCACAAAAGGAAGAATATATGAATTATTATTTTTATCAAATTTGTCATTCTTTACATCGACATGTCGAAAAAGTCATAAAGTGGTCAACTAATGAATTACGAAATCTAGATTGTAGCTAGATAAAAGATACGAAAACACATTAAGAGTTGTTTGCTGTACTCTAAAGACAGCTGAAATGTCAAGAATCAAAATATTCTGTTGAATAGAAAAGGTAAAATTAAAATTTGTATCAATTTTTATGGAGGTCTGCCTTTTTTAGCAGAGTTATAACCCTTTTCAATGCAAATCTCTACAGGAATTACAAATCGTGATTTTTTAAGTCTTTCTCAATAAAGATTTTACGGGACTTTTTTCTGTGTATATTTTGGGCATAATGCTAAAGATTAAAAATAAAAATCTTCTGTTGCAATTACTTTTAGGTTAGGGTCAAAATTATGCTAGATTGCCGGGACTAGTTTGATACTTTCTGTATTTAAAATCTGATCAAATGTGTTACGTTTTACAGGTGCAAATGTATTTGATACACAATTAACATGAGGTCAAAGATCTTAAAAAAATGAAACAGGACAATAAGTTTACCTATTTTGCTATTTTGTAGTATGGTCTGATTTGAAACACGGTTAGATTGTACAAAGAAAAATTAACAAAACAATATGTTTAATTAAGTTATAATCAAATAAAGAATTATGTTGAACCTTTCAAACCATACAATAGACTAATTCAAAAGCGAGCCAAAAAATAAATCTAAACGCACAAAACAAAATGAGCATATCATAGAGCCACAATAATTCAACTTTTATTCAAAACGTCTTAACAATCTAGGAAAGGACAGTTACTATCGTTTACCATTGCTTTGTTTTAAGTATGTTCATTTTGGTAAATTTCGGAAGACTGGTCGCTATATTTCATTTCAACATCATCAATTAAAAGGAACCAATACAATTGTTTAGATACATTTGTCTCTAGTTTGCCCATATAAATATTTGTAGTATTAACTGATACATTAAACAGGCACGTTTGTATATTTAGAAAATAGGACGTGTATTACCTGGTGCTTCAAAATCGTGTTTATCTCTACAAAACTCAACCAAATTGTTTCCATTCTTATCAAACAAGCAAAAGTAACTTCTGTTAGAGCCACAAATAGTGTCAGCTCTATGTGACCAGTGTGACTGAACAGGACACCGAAAGTTAAACACAGCATCAGATATCTTCAGTATGGATATAATCTGAATATAAAAAATATGTTAGTTTTTAGTTATTGACATACATATACAAAGATGATGTGAACAATTATCTATCGAAAAGGATCCTACAAATTAATGTAAGATACAGTCACAGAAAATTATTATATTTGTAAGTAACTCTGAGTCAGTGACAACTCTACAACAAATGTATCCATCGGATCACCATTAATGATGATGATACATGGCTGTGTAAATTATGTATATACAACTCGTCTAAACACCAACCAAACAATGTAAGATCTGTAAATTTGCTTTCGCAAATTTTTGTTCTTCCCTCGCCGGGATTCGAACCCATTCTACTTAGATATCGAGACACAATATCGCCTACACTGCAGCCGTCCAGCTAGACCAAACAAGCACTTGGGCTTTACAATAGTAAAGTTTCGGTGACCGTGTGTTACCTTTTCTCGTCAGTTTTAATCTAACGTCGTGGTCCAGTACATGATATATAAGGTATGGAGATGATATTGTTACATATCAGCTCAATTATCTATAGTAAAGGATCCTACAAATTAATGTAGGATACAGTCACAGAAAATAATTATATTTATAAGAAAGTCCGAGTCAGTGACAACTCTACAACAGATTTATCCATCTGATCACCACCTATGATGGTGATACATGGCTGTGTACATTATGTATAGACATATATATTTTAGACCCTTCTACAACGAAATTTGTTTTACATGCACACGTATAAAAAATGCGGTTTTTATCAAACGCAATCATAATATGTTTGAACGTAGTTTTCAATTTAGACTCGTTTATATTCTTTAAATTTAAGAGTCATGATCTAAAAAAGAGGGTACTTTCTCTAAAAATGAGGTTACTTTTTATATGGCCTGCCAAATACCGTTTCGATCCCTTACATCACTGAAGAGACGTTCAGTGTCGAAATCCGGATCTAGTGTACTTAAAAATTATTGACACCATATGTTTGTGGCATAACATCGATCGTGGCCACAAGTTAAAGTTTGTTTTCTGTTTAGTATTAAATTTATATTAAGATCCATTTTGTTACATCTGGTGATCAATTTTATTTGGCAATCGCCAATGGCAGTTAGCAGGGTTAAAGAACATAAGTTGTTTGACCTTTTAGTCAAATGCATTTTGTTTAAATATACTTTTCACTTTTTTTGGTCTTTTTGAAAATGTTGTTTGTGCTGTTTTTAGACCCTTCTACAACGAAATTTGTTCTACACGCACACGTATAAAAATTGCGGTTTTCATCCAACGCAATCATAGGTTTGAACGTAGTTTTTAATTTAGACTCGTTCATATATATACAGTTATGTAAGTATTGATTAATATTTTGTTGTTGTTATATTGTGATTGATTATATTGTGAAATTTTGATTTCAATACTATGTTGAATACATTTTGAATTTCAAGTACGTTGTTGATCAAATTCAATTTTTTTAAAAAAACATTTTTTAAATTGATAAAATTCAGTTTATATATATAGGTTGGTGAAGACTTGGTCGAGTGTGATTCAGATTAGGTCGAGCATAGTTCAGACTCGTATGAAATGGTTGAGTGCTGGCCAAGTAAAATTCAAACTGTTAAGTATGGTGAATACTACTGTCGAGTAGATTTCAGACCAATTCAGACTGGTCGAGTAAAAACCAGTACAGTTGAGTACAGTATCATTAAAGACTTTTACTGCTTTTGTAGTTGTACGAATACAGAAGCGCAAATGATTTATCATGCTAAATATTAATCATAGGTGGAACATAGCGAGACTTGATATAACACACAATATGTCAACACTAATTAACACATATTGTGTCAATAAGTTAAATTAACAAGTAAAATTTATGAATAATCGCAGTTACTAAAAGCTATAGTATCAACATGATCAAGTTGTAGATAAGGAAATATAAAAAATAAAAGTGCATGTGTATGTATATATTCCAAACAAATCGGTTCTTTTAAGATGTTATTGTAAAATTTAGGGTGTGAAATATCGTGTTAAATAAGTTTTCGACAAATAATGCAGAATTGACCCCTCAAATCTGTGTATTAATGAAAGAATTGAGAACATTTATTTGGTAACTTTTTTGACGTAATGCCAGACTTAATAATTTACCAGTGATGCATTGATTACATTCGCTAAACTCTTTAACATTACTTTATACATATTAATACACCGGCATTATTTATGATTATATGTTAAAAACCTTGAAGATAAAGGTTTTAATACAAATATATCATAAACTTAATAGTCGGAGAGATGACAACAAGACCAAGGGCAGATAAATCCGATCAGGCAGACATGTGCACATTAAGAGCGCTCCATATACATCAGATAGAGAACCTTCTCCGCAAATTAAAGTATTTACGAAACACTCATAATAACGTAATTTTAACCATGATCGCTGATCAATAAAACGAGGAAAGGAAATCCATGTCTTAAAGACATGAAGACTTTGCAAAGTAGCCATATCCATAATATAGTATAGATATATCATATTAGTTATAATTAGTGCAAAATTCATTTCACAATAGAATTGCAACTTTTTTAAGCAGTCGATCAGCCACGAAAATGAGGTCACGAACAAGCAAAATATGCCAGACCTTATTTGTTTAACAAAATATATATCTGAATACATGGTATGGAACAATAGGGTCTTCTCTTACCGTCTGAAATATATAGCTTTATACAAAATGCTATACACACATATATATATACATATATATATAGTGTTGGCAAAACTGTTAGGAATTTTTGTCCTCAATGCTTTTCAACTTCGCACTTTACTTGGCCTTTTCAACTTTTCTGGATTCGAGCGTCACTTGTGAATCTTTTGTAAACGAAACGTGGGTCTTGCATAAATACAAAATTTAATCCTGGTGACGAGTTTAAATATCATTTGATTGTATCATATAATAAGTGACTTTCCGTTATGAATTTTCCTCGAAGTTCAGTATGTTTGTGAATATATTTTATAGTAATTGTGTTGTCTCGTAAACTGGCATTTTCACCACAGGCCAGTCAAATTTAATTTACTGTTATCGACACAGATACACATCATTTTTATGGGACTTTGGTGATACATTTTGTTTTTTTTCAAGGTGTACATGGTTTACTAGTTAAATGTGTAATGCATCTTGAAGAAAATATATGGTATTTCTAATTTTATTGTTATCATTTAAAAAACTTTATAGTAATCAACGACACATTACCAATGACATCTATTTTAAAAGTATCATGCACTATGTATATACAATTATCCTTAACTTTTAAAATTTACGTACCAGGAAAGCACTGTAGATATATCTATAAAAGCCTTGTAAAACCATTATAAATGCTGCTTCTGTAAAGAAAATACAATTATTTCCATACAACTTATGATACATCTCAAATTTGCTTGGTTTCATGATATATGTGAATTCAGCTCTACATGAAACATGGAATATATTTCCTAGATTCTCACCAAATGTGGCTTAATATTTGAACATACTTCGCTGCCACACAGACGCCTCTTTGTGTCATGTTGTTAACTACTGAATAGGTGACCTTAACTGTTAACCAAATTCAACCCCTGAGATTTAAAATACAGTGGAGAACACTTCTAACCTCTCATTAGAACTGTCAGAGTAACCTGTCATAAAACTGTTCTAACCTGTCCTAGAACAGTTCTAGCTAGAACAGTTCTACACTAGAACTGTTCTAAATAGAACTGTCAGAATCAGTTGTAGTTACACTTTGGAATTTAGAAGAAAAAATCCGTTCCAATTACTTTACATTATATAATAGCAAATTTTTCCATATTTTTACTGATAAAAAAACCATGTACAAATATTGAGGTGGATAGAAGGTTATCCAACTCATCAGAAAATTACGTTTCCCTTTTTTTACAGTCTCTTCCTGAATATATAACTCTGCATTTAATTCATGGAATTTTAATCTTAATTTACCTTGTTTGCCTTGGAATAACTTTCATGATATAAAATTCTGTTTTGACAAATGTTCAAACGAAAATTGTACAGTGCCGGTGGATGAATTATCGGATATTAATGAAAAAAATGTTGTTAAACGTAAAAAAAACTATGTACATTTGCATTATCTCGTAGCCAAACTTATCCGTAACAATTATAAATAATATCTGGGAGTCTGGAACGTCAGAAAAATATACTCGATCTGAACATGAATGAAACATTTGCCACTGGACGTAAGGCTACAAACAAAACCAATCATTTTCCTTCCTCAAAGTATTCCAAGATGAGTACTTTTCATGCATGTACTTTTCATTTTAAAATAAAGTATATAAATCAGTCATGTGAGTGTTGGATAATGCCGTTAAATAGTTTTGTTTAAAAAAACACCATCATGAACTACTGACTTAAAAAGTTACTTTTGTGACAATTCATTGTTTAATAAATAAATTTTGGATGTAACATGTCTTCTGATTGGCTGACGTTATTTTGTTATCAGCCCATAGAAAAAAAGTAGTCATGTGACCGTAACGTCGTCAACGTTTATTCATGGTTTGCCAAGGTGTAAAATGGAATTTAGAATTACATTATAAGAAATGACTGTAATATTTTTTTCTGTCTATTCGAAATAACATAAAAAAAAATGTGGTGCATGCACACTGTTAAAAAACCGGCTACTCGCGTTATTCAGTGTGCATCGATTTTTTTATGTTATTTCTTCATAGACAGAAAAAATATTATAATCATTCCTTAAATAATAATATTATAGATATACAGAGAGGAAATAATGGCGCGCTAAATCGATGTGGACAAAATTTGGTGTCGTCTCTTCGTGCAATATGTGTCCTGACATAGACATATTATTGGTTTACAATGAGGTCATATATATTTACATGATAAAGTATATATTATGTATATGTTCAGTTTTGGTTGATGCGGTCAAATAATGTTGTTTTTAAAACAACTCAGTCTGATATATCGAAACTACTAAAATTGTTAATAATTCAATATTTTGAATATAAAGTGGACATGCTGTCATTTGAATCCATCGTGCTTGGTTGTTGTCTTCTCTATGGTCAGGTTGTTGTCGCTTTGACACATTCACAATTTCCTTTCTCAATTTCATAAGTGATTTACCATGCAGCTATCTAAATATCTATATATATATTAAAATTTACAAAATAAAGTGTAAATATGGTCACTTTTGGTTGATGCAGACACATAATTTTGTTATACCAGTCAGTCTTAGGTATGCAAACTACTGATATTTGTTTATGATGCAATATTTTGATTAAAAAGAGGACACGCTGACACTCTAAATTGATGCAAAAGAAATGAGGTAGCAGTCTGTTCCAATATTTCTATCATTTACATTTTACAATCCATCCTTACATAACAATATTACAGATTTACTATAAACTATGCGACTATAAGAGTTACGTGATATAGATACAATGGATGAGCGTTGATTCTTGAAAAAGAAACCATGAGCCCGAAGGGCGAATGGTTTGTTTTTCATGAATCAACGCTGATCCATTGTATCTATTAATTAAACTATTGTGATGATGTCTTTTCAAAATTAAAGCCTATTCTTAATTAGAAGGTATTGTAAGTGAATTAAAATAACCAGGTTATATGCATTACAATAAATTATATATTTCATTTAAATGGTAAAAAAACAAATACATGTTTTACACAAAACATCTGCCCTTAAAGATGTTCATTTATCAGGCATCTGTACGTGTATGTTTTGACAAAATGAGACATTTGATCTTATTTTTAATAAAACTGAGAATGAAAATGGGGAATGTGTCAAAGCCGGTGACAACAACTTGACAAAAAACATATATATAGCATATATATAAAGCCTGTGTCCATAATTTCTAACAAGAAGTCCTATTCTTGGCACATCCCGATTTTCTTGCAGAGGAATTTGCGAATAAACAGATGAAATCATACTATATTGATTTATAAAACAAAAATGGACACCTATAGTGCTAACATTTTCGTATCAAACATGTGGAATAGCTTTTATTAAACAAAATATCCTAAATAAGTTAAAAACAAGGAGCAAAACAGGAAAACTAGAGAATAGAGACAACAACAACAACAAAAGCCACCAGGATTCGAACCTAAGCCGACAATTTTTAACTCATTGAGCATGTGCATTAAACCTCGCAGCTACCAACTCATACTTAACGATTGCCTATTATTGTATAGATAAAGGTACAATCCATGAGTGTCCGTTGTTCAGATGTTTATCAAAAATTCATTTATATATATGAATGAGACAAGTTAATCGTAACCAATTGGTAGCCGACAGGTGTAGTCGATATGTTGATGTTAGTGACACTTAATAGAATTCATGGACGGGTTCGACTCCCAGTGCAGGCATATATAAATTACAAAAAATAATGGTAAGTTTTTAATTTAATTCCATTACTGAACAGAAATCATTAAATTGGCCAATTCAACCTTAATGTAATCAGGCACACAAAGGAAACAAAAGAATATAAAATGTTGAGTCCATTTCAGCGACGAATTAAGGAAGCGTTGATCTAGAAAAAAATCCACGGTAAATGAATAGGCTGACGTCACCACAATGGTTTAAATAAAAAGAGCAAGTATGGTCAGTTTTGGCTGATGCAGTCATATATGGTCAGTTTTGGTTCCATGCTGTCAAATATGGTCAGTTTTGATTGATGCAGACAAATAATGTTGTTACATGAGTCAGTCTGAGGTATGGAAACTACTGATGTTTGTTTCTGATGCGATATTTTGAATAAAGTAGGAAATGCTGGCATTCTCAATCGATTGGAATTTTTTTTGTGGTTGTTAATTTCTAATATTGCTGTTATTTATATAATACTGTCTTTCTTGACCTAAAATTATAACTGAAGTACTGTACAGCTTTATAGACTTGCATAAAAAAGTAAATATGGTCAGTTTTGGTTGATGCGGTCAACAGATTTTATTACACGACTCAGTCTGAAGTATGAAAACTACTGATATTTGTTAACGATTGGATACTTTGATTAAAAAGAGGATATGCTGGTACTCTAAATTCATGCGAACCAAATTGTTAAGGTCATTGTTTTCCAATATTTGAGTTATTTATATACTGCAATCACCCTTGACCTAAAGTTATAACTGGATTACTGTGCAGTTATATAGATTTGCAGAAAGAAAGAGCAAATATGGTCAGTTTAGATTGATGCGGTCAACATATTTTATTACACGACTCAGTCTGAAGTATGAAAACCACTGATATTTCTATACGATTCAATACTTTGAATAAAAAGAGGGCGTGCTGGCACTTTAAATTCATGGGAACAAAATTTTGAGGTTATTGTTTTCCAATATTGCTGTAACTTGTATATTAAAGTCCATCTTGACCTAAAATTAAAACTGAATTTCTGTGCAGCTATATAGATTTACAGAAAGAAAGAGCAAAAAAGGTCAGTTTAGATTGATGCGGTCAAAATATTTTTGTATAACAGGTCTGTCCGGGGTATGAAAACTACCCATAAGCAGGTATCACATTTGTTTACGGTTCAATATTTTAAATAAAAAGAGAACAAAAAGTCATGCTAGTATTATAAATTGAGTGCAGATAAAATTTTGAAATCATTAATGTTTGCCAATATAATTGGTATCCTTGCATAAAAAAGAACTGGATTCCTGCAGTGTGCAGCTAAATGTATATATATTTATATGATAAAATCAAATATCGTCTGTTTAAGTTTATGGAGGATTAATGGCAGATCCAGAGGGGTGCAGGGGTTTGGGGTTGGACCCCCCTTTTTTACGACTATCAATTTATTTGAATGAGGACATATAGTTGGACCCCCCTTTTTCCTGGGTTGGGAACCCCCCCCCCCCCCCCCCGTTTAAAACTGCTGTATCCGCCCCTGGTGGTTTGGTTAACAACGCATTACATTAAGGTCAGATAATTTTGTTTTGTAAAACGAGCAATCCTGACTACCGGAATGACAAATGTAAAACAATTGAAATGATAATGCCCCCCCCCCTTCCCCAATATCAACGGCCTCATTTATGTTAAAAGAAATAAAAGAAAAACAAATAATTTATGTAACACATTAACAATATAAAATCACTGAATAAAAGGCTTCTGACTTGGAACAGTCACATACATGCAGAATATGGCGGGGTTAAACAAGTTATCTTGCCGACGAAAAGTTTGAAATAAAACCGGCAAAAAAGCAAAACTCTTTGTTACATTAATCGCTATTTTGCCGAATCCTTAATATTTAGACAATAACTTCTTAAAACTTATAAATCAATTCTAGCCGTAGAATAATAAATCCGTTTTAGCCGTAGGATTTATAAATCAAATCTACCCGTAGAATTTATATATCAATTGTAGCCGTAAAACATTGACATTTTAACATTATTCCAAAAAATCAAATGGTGGTTGCTTCAATCTCTATATGTTTCACTAAAATGAGGTTTCACAGGTTTTATAAAAAATATGGCGTTTTGTTAAAGTAATGCGAACATAAATTAAAATGTATGTTGCACTAAACGTAGTGTTGGAGGCTTACATTGGAATTTGGGACGCACAATCCGATGCATCTTAAACGAGCGTTTCACAATTTGTTGTATTAAGAAACATTGCAACAGCTCTTTGAGGGGGCCGTAGATGGCATATTATATTTCCAAACCTAATATACCTTTTGGCAATTTTCATCGGCATTCCCTTATTTCTCGCCAGTCTTCCTCCTTTAAAGGACTTACTGATAATTGTAAAATCACCATACTGATTTTCTATATTAACCAAAATTATTTTGTAAACACATATATTGAGTAAAAAGATTCTTGACAGGAAAGATTATCATGAAACCAAATTACTCGCTATTTAAAAAGGAAACAACGTGTTATTTCCCTAATACATTTCTTTGTAAACATTATTATAAAAAAAAAATGTATGGTGATTTTCAAATATACCGCCTGGAAGATATATTTAAAAATAAAAACATCGGAAAATTTATTGATGTCGGAAAATTCATTGTCAGATTATCGGGACTGTTCACTCTTCCTACCCTAGATAATCAAATTGCTGTAAGATTGGTAATATTTGTCAATCCCGTTTAATAGACATTATCAACAACTCTCGATACCGACTAATGACACCTACAGTTTACAGGTAAAATGGAGGGGTTGTCTCAAAGAAAAACAGTCCCAAAAATCACTAAAATATATAAATTTGATTTGGCGGTTATATTTAGCTAAAGAAGTTATATATATAAAAAAGTAAATAACTACATTTCGCCAATCTCTTATATTCTTATGACATGTATTTACACGAAATTTCACGATTATTTGATTAAAAGAATACTGCAATCATTCCGCACCCTGATTAGCTTTCTCTTCAACTTAATGATTATGCCGCATGCCAATAACGATAAATGTGTCTCTGTACATTCTTAGGGGTTGTGATATGAAAAGAGGTAGGGCCAATTTCCAAATATTTTTTTCCAGAAGGGCCAATTTCAAAAAGTGCTGAAAGAATAATTCTACTTTAAAAACAAAAAAAATAAAATGCCTTTTGATTGATATCTCGATTTTCATATAGTATGATATGTGTGACAGACTAAACCCTCAAAAAGTATGAAAGTCAAATATGCTGAATTTATGGTGTTTTCGGGTTGGAAAAACAGGGAATCCCCAATAAGGACATTTCAAACCAAAAGAAAGTTATGTATTTTGTTATTGTTGTAATTTATACAGCTTTTCCCCTCGAAAATGAAATTGGTTTAGTGTGTCCTTAAAACATAAAATACATAAACAACAACTTTTTAATGAAAAAGTGGAACAAAGCTAAATTGTATCAACATAGTTTATTAATACTAGAAATGATTATTTGCACCGCCGTGGCTGAATCGGTAGAGCCTAAAACTTGAAAAGAAAGTTTATTTCAAGAATAAGTTCGAATCTATTATAGATTTTTTGAATATTTTTGTGTTGACATATTATATATTAATGTTTTTATCATATTTTTTCTGAAGTTTGCCTGATTTATAGAGTCATTCTGGATCATTATGACTATAAATCATTCAATTAAAGAAAGAAAAAAAATGTATCGTTTATTGTGAGCATTCCTATGATTGTACATTCTCATGACTTACTATCTATTCATGTGATTTCATTTTTTACATAATTGCAAGAAACAACTGCCTTCAATTGTGTTTCCCCTATAACACACAAAGGGCATGGTAACTTAATTAAAAATTGGCACCTAGAGCGCCTGAAAGACTATAAAAAAGGACACCCAATTCAAAAAAGACACCTTTAAGTTATGCTACAGAAAACAAAAAAAATTATCAGGTATTATACTAGTCCAATAATTACTTTATGGAACAGAAGTTGTATTGTAACCATTTTTAGAAATTATTGTGCATGTTCTTGATTTTGGTTGGAAGTTATTAATCTCATTTCAATAGTTACAAAAAATAAGTTTGATTTAGTGCACACCGAAATGATCCTAAGTTGGGAGTTTTAAAAATATCACAGGTGGAACAGGAGATGATATATTGATGCAATGATACATTGCATACAATACAGAAGGTATTAACAATTGTTGGGTTGGAAGTTATTAAGTCTCATTTAAATAGTTACAAAAAGAGTGTTTTCAAGTGCACACAAAAGTGTTCCTTAGTAAGTACTTTTAGAAAGGTAACAGGTGGAACAGGAGATGATATATGGATGTAATAATACATTGCATACATTGCAGAAGGTTAAAACAGTATTTTTTTCATCCATGATTTTTAAAAATAAAAAAAAAAGGCATATGTGTCAAGTGCTCCTATTAAAGGAGGATTATAAATACAAGAAGTAAAACAGGAAGTATATGCTATACATAAACAAATGAATAACATGAGGACATTTTTGTTTTGAATTAAATATTCTAGTGTTTGTATAATTATCTCTAATCTATTAATCAGCAGAAAACGATCATTAACAGAGATGTTGAAACTGATAAGGGCAAGGTATATAACTTTATCCTATTGTCAATTGATTAGAATATAACACAATCAGGTAACAATTTTAATTGAAATGCCGATGGGCATGACAATTATGAATTTTATTTTTGTTGACAAGACAAGACAAGACAAATATTTATTAAAATCTCACCACAAAAACACAAATTAACAACAAGCGCCACTCTATAAAGAGTTATGAGAGACTATAAAACAATTTTACTTAAATTATAATACAAATACAACTTAAGTCAACTAAAGGATTCCATTTAAAACACTTTGGAGACAATTGCGTCATCCAACGAAGTGAAAAAAGGGCATGGCGTCATATATTATCAAAACCAAAAAAGAACATGGCGTCATTCAAAAATGGCATGGCGTCTATTTATGCAAAACATGCTTTGGGGAAACACTACTTCAAACTAAAGTCGATGCCTGTACAAAACTAGTAACACGATAATTGATTCTATAGTAATCAAGCTCAAATGTTGCATGTGTAATATACACACAACTTAAAATAAGGCAATTGTATACAAGTTTCAAAACACACAACAAGTTTTGGAAACTTTTTTTAAACATGGTATTATATGTAACAAATGCAGTCAACAGCAAGTGTGTCGCCATGTCACCAACTGTGTAGACACTTGTACTGAAATATTAACCACTGTTCCTTCACCGGTACATAAGTCATCAGAAAAAAAACCAACACCACAGAACAAATCAATTACACTACAAATCGTGATTGTACGGAACACAACAAAAAGCTGTTGTATTTGTTAAAATGCCAGAAACTCAACCAGAAAAGGCCATTTTACATCTGCTGTGTGGTTGTGACACAACATTCACAAGGTGTTCTAGGACCAACTGATGTCAGATGTTGTCGTCAGGTTAAAGTATAAATGATCTTATCTTATCGACGATTAAACTTTTTAAAAGACCAGGACAAAAATAGATATACATGAAAATATATTCAGAATGAGAAAACCTGAATCCTATTAGAATTTGTTACATATAATTTGGCTTGTTAACAAGATACGCGGTATGGTACACTAAGTGAATAAAGGGTGTTAAAAAGATTAATATAAAAATATCAATAGCCTTGGACTTATTTTTTTGTATGAATACCTGTTGAAGGTATGAATATAGATGATGTGACATATTTTAATGTACTATGATTAGCATCTTTCGGGTTATTTAAAAATTTATCTATCTTATCGAACGAAAAGAATTCATGGGAAATTGGACGTACCTCTTTCGACGAGTTTATGACACATAATTACTGGATTGTCTGTTCGTCTGTTACATACTTGTAAACACGATCGAGTTTGTGTTTTTCAAACGATCTAAACCTTACCCCATGTACAATATCAATTTCGGGATGGTAAAAATACATTAACTTCAAAAGTCGAAGGAGAAGATCACATCGCCATTTTATCGATGAGGGACTACGCCGCTTCAAGATACCCTATTAAAGTTGATGTATTTCCTTTATGAATTAGTGAGGGTGTAATTGACTTCTCGTTCCAATGTATCACAATGTAAGCAGTACATTCCTGCGTATGGAATTTATAATTCAACATGATAGTTTCTATAGAGCTTTGTCATTACGAATTCTTTTTGGACAGTGCAAAGTAAGGGTTGGGAGAGTTATGTTTTACCTCATTTGATTATAGGGTCGTCCTCACGAAGTGATTGATCGATATAATTGCCGGTGTTCCGACAAAAACAACAGACGTTGTCCCTTTATCGTAGAGCTATTCTCTAGTTATCTGAAATTATGAAAATGATCTCTGGGTTTCTTACAAAAAGCGGAAATTGCTTGGCAATGGAGTTTAATGAGGCCCGTGTTGATAAAGTGGTGTTACATGTTACACTGTCATTGTTATTTATTTTATTGTCAACGGGTCAAAAATTGTTTCTCTGTTTCTCTTTTGCCGGCTTTATAATCTTTTCTTTCTTTTTCGTACTGATGATTTTTTTTAATTGCGTCTATAAGCATGCATAAGGTATATTTTAAGACCTAAAAAAACCTGTCACATGTTTTGTGTGCCTGAACAAAGTCCTGAAAATGTTAGTATTTTGTACGGCTTTCATTTGGAGAAAAAATTAAATAATGGTGTGATATTTTAACATTATGCTTCGCCTTCATATTTGATTCCCATTTACACGATCCGAGATCGTTTTCTTTTCTCTTTTTTTTTAACCGTTAAGTTAATCCTTTTCTTCTATCTAAATTAGAAAATCCATGTCATTTGGACTCTGTTGTTAAATTGTATCATTGCAAATCAAAAAAAAATTCAAGCAATAACTCCAATAGCATGAATAGTGATCAATTATAGTATATTTTTTTATTTTTTTATTTTTAAAACGACCCCTCACATCTTACCGGTCGTAGTCGTGCTCAACTGTATGTGTAAGCAATTGTTGAAAAGGTCTAATAAAAGGGAGACATACTAAACGTAAGTTATTCGTATCTGAAACGTTGACCTATCGGATCGCACTCAGTAGATTCTACGTAATCATGGGTTATTGTTGAATTGATTATTTGAGTGTATAAAAAGTAATCAAGAAAAGAGAAAAGAGAAGACAAAATAAGGAAAAGGACGATGAAAATGTTTGGTCTCTTTCATTTTTGATAACATAATTATTTGTTTGTAATGTCGGATACCTGTTTACCTGTACTTAATTATATGTATTGCGCCGAAAATGATATTTCTAGGACAAAAAATTACAGTACATATAATATAATACAATTATGAAAACATCACATGAATGACAACACAAGCTTATATTTACACAATTTCAGCAATCCCTTGATTTTCGTGTCAATCTATAAACTTGTAAATTTTTTAAAACACGAACAATTAGTTAGAACTACCAAGGCGTGAAGTTGAATTATAAAACAAAGAAAGGTATTGTTAAAAATATTTATGCACGTACTCTAAATATACTGATAAAAGAGGAATGAATTGTCCACATCAGATGAGTCGGATTGAATTACTGATACCAAAGAAAAAAAGCAGACAAGATTTTGTTTCCAATGTTACAAAAGAAAATGACAAATTATTTCCTACACCATATCCCTATTTCCACTCTCTTGTCACTATTCTAGAACTTTGTCCCCACGTTTTTTACTCAATCATTAACTATATCTGCAATATCATTTGAGGATTATGTACAATTTAGTTTTTTCAGTACTAAACATAAAGGATTCTTATGAAATGATATATTGAAGGCCATAGATTTTCTGCAAAACGTTTGGCGTTATTTGTTTCTTAGTCGTCCGGATTTTCTATTCAATACAACAAAACAATACATACTTTTACGTTGAACAAAGTTTCCCCTTGGTATAGGTACACAATGGCATATCTCTAATACTCATTACATTTGATGCTGATGTTATTGCACTTCAAAAATTTCGTAAAACACATACCGACAGAGATGATCTTCAACCTGAAATTCACGTATGAAGAGTGAAGATGGATTAGATATCGAGAATTTAGATAAAAACTATCATGTAATACAAAAAGTGTATTTAAGACTAAGAGATATCGAACATAGAAAAAAAATGTATACATGCACTGGCTTCTATAAGTATATAAACACGTAAGTACGCGTTTAGATGCGTCCTAGTATTATTTACGGATACGATACGCCTTTAAATGTCCCTCTATTCATAAATTATGGTGGCTTGGTTAGAACAATTTCAGCAAAAAATAAATCTTTATTTTTTCATTACAAATTTTATTCATTACACTATTAGTTATTACATTATGATATTGTTCGACAAACAACCCCAAAAATCGATTCGGTTTGGCGCCAGATGACTTTGAAATTGTTTATATCATTGAAAAAGCTCCAAATTATCTCCCTTTGGTGCAAAAATGCCATATTTTTGGCATTTAATTTGAAATATCTTTTTTAAATCATTGATGACCTATACTTTTATTGTTGCTTTCAAATAAACTGTACATAAAGTAAATTATTATAAAATTTAAGCGATTTCTGTGATAAGGCTATTTTTGTATTTCGATATTACCTCTATTTCTCCTATTAGTTCAACAGAAAAAAAATGACATTAATCAAAATGTATGCTTTTTCCGGAGGCAAATTGTGAGCTTAAATGAACGGTTACCCAATTTTTTTATTTCATTTTTCTTTAAAGTGTATGATAAAGATCATTTGAAAAAAATATAGCGAAATCCTTTATTAGAAAAAAAAGAGATTTATACCCAGAAGCCCCCTTAATTTATTATAATCATCAATGTTATTGTACTCACTCACATACAATAGATCCTTTGTGGGTGGGTTTTAATAAAATTCCGACTACTTTCGGTTTCATTAACTTTTGAAAAATGACTTAAACAATTAGAATGCTTTAAATATGATTACACTGGGTCAATATGTCATATAAAATGTAAAAGGTTGTCCTGTAATTAAATTTCTTAGTATGTGTATTACATGTATTTATATCAAATTCCCGACAGACCACACCTAAATAACACTAAATTGGGGTATTCAATATTGATGTATAAATGCTTTGATATGATCAATACATTTGTCTGTCATTATTGGACAATGACACACGAACATTCGTATTATTCTCTAACAAATCAGGGTTATTTAGTTACGTTTGACGAGCAAAATATTTATTTATAATCCTCAAAAATATATTAAAAAAAAACACTTACCTTACACTAACAATAAACTAAACATAATAAAACCTTGACTTTAAACCGATCACGGTAGCGTGTTTGTTTACCTGTGACGAAATACTATGATACGTTTAAACATGATACACTATAGATAGCGTATCTGGGATTTGAGGCTCGTGATCAGTTGGGTTCAGTGATATAACATTATATCTATATGCTTCACGAAATATTAATAAATGTATTTTTGTATCTCTTTATCATAACATAGAAATGTAGGAAGTATCGCATTGTTCCTTTCAGACTTAAAATGGAAAATCAATGTGTCTAAAATTCAATTTCAAGAGTTATTTTGTATACCTCTATTATAGATAACTGATTCTAAACACACATATTTCTGCAGTTTAAGATGTTTCCTATAAACATTCCAGTTTGTTTTTACTTTATAAACTAGAAAAATCTATTTTTTTTCTAAATTGAAGAACCATTTTTATCGATAAAGATTAGACAGAACTTCACATATGAAGGTACAACTCATGTAACGTAGTGGACATTGTGATGCATTTCGTAGTTGACAAAACCGTTTCGTAGTGGACAAAAAGTTTTTTAGTTGACATCCACCCTATTCTATGTTAATAAAACATAATAAAAATTACATGAAACTAACCCTTGTTATTTGTTTTGCACAAATATAATTAAAAAAGAGTAAAACATTACTGCAGGGTAGTGTCCACTACGAAACGTTTTTCTCCAATACTTGTTTCGTAGTTGACCGTTTCGTAGGGGACATATTCACATGTTTTATTTTTTCCCCACAACACCTCTATTGCACTAGTCAAAAGACTGACTGTATTCATCACAGCATGTATTTATATTTTTTTAAAAGTGACTAGGACAAAAATATACTTTTTTTTATTGAAAAACGCCCATATAAAACCATCTTCTTTATCAAATATTGGTCAACCTTGACTGGTAAAGGAGCTTGTTTTTATTGTAGCCAAAAGAGTCCACTTATGGTCACAATAAATATTTAAAATTTCAAGGATTTATAATTTAATTATTCGGGGGAATTATTCAACCGTATAGCAAACAAAATAAATGGTTTCGAGTATATAAGACGTGTGAGTGCTTACGTGAATATATAGAATAGCTTTCAAATTGTACCAGGCTTATAATGTGACACACCAGACTTGCGTTTCGTCCAGATTAGACATATCAGTGACGCTCAGATCGAAATAAGTAGAAAGACAAACAACTACAACATTGAAGACAATTGAGGACAAAAAAATCAAAAAATGTTTTACCCAATACGGCTAAGGTTATCTATACCTAGGATAAGAAAATTCTTAGTATTTCGAATGATTCGTTATTTGTCAAACAGTTAATTTGTAACAATGTTCATATACTTGATATTAATAGAAATCTTTTAAAGTGTGTTGTCTGTCAAGCATGGAGATGTGTAAAACAGACCAACAATTTGATCGTGTCAATGTCAGAAGAGAATATCATGCAAAGTTTTATAATAAAACTAAATGATATCCATGCAATATAACCTTGTGAGCACCCATCCGTAACATCGACATTTAAAGATATGTTTTGTTTATATGAAACTGAATTTCCCTTCCCCACAATTTGATTCGAGAAAGGAAACCACAGTTTTGACTTTTGATTGTACCCATATTAGAAGGAAATACCCAATCTGTCTTGCAACTACTTGCTAATGTACTATAATAGCATTTACAGTGATTCATTTTTTTTTCCGTCCACACGGTGCAATCATATACCTCATTACCTAACAAATACAACATTTCTCCGTTGGACACATGTTCTGATACATCACAACTGTTACTTGCTACCTTAAATAGGCTACGGCTACTGACCTTGTTAAGCCTAAATGACATTATAAATAATTTAATGCAGATTTATCATAGAATTTGAAATGTGTGATGCAAATCAGGCAAATTATCCCATAGCAATAAAAGAGAAACACAAATTGATATTATAAGTTATTTAAGTCTCAAACAGGGTACAGTTGCATATACCGTGACATACCCGGCTGATACATTATGTCCCTTAAGCCGCAGGCGAAGAGGGGATATATTGTAAGTCCTAAGCCGGAAAATGCACAGTATATACCATATTTGAGACCTTTATTAAACCAATATTACGGATAACCCCTGTCTTGAGGTTTTTTTTACCATTTCAAGTATTTGTTAAACATTCATAATGAAGCAGGTTTATTGTTTCTTACTACTATGAGTCGTTACAAAATTGCTATTCTATAAACATATGTGTATGGTGAATAAAAGTGAGAGGCTCGACTCCTTTTTTCTCCGATGTGCTCGAGCATTGCCATCCGATACATAGCTTTCCATTCATTATCATTTGAACAATATATATATCATCATGATATAAAGGTATACATTTTATATGTTTGACATTTGTTAAGTATATACTGTTAAAAATTATTCTAAATATAATTATATCTGGCTTCCATCAATTTCGACGACTATCGTCAACTTTTCAAATGTTCTATAGTCATATACTTGTGGAGTATATGCAGTACATATGGATATAAGTTTGTGAATGACATTTTTACTACTCATCCGTTTTGCTATTTATGTGTTTTTCTTTTTCTTTTGCACCTATCTTGCTCACAATTAAACAACAAATTAATAAGGAAACCTTGAAATGTATTTAATATTAATTCGTGACTCGAAATTTGAAGTCAATATTACAATTGAGATCTTTAAAGAAAGACAATGCTTGCTACGGGTAAGCATGCATACCTTTTAATGTATTTGTATGATGACAAAATTAAAATACATGTTATAGTTAACTTAGTATCATATCTATACTATTAAACGAGAAGACCTCATTTTGGGTGTCGCTTCTCTTCTTTCCACAATAAATTAATCATCATGCGTATGTGTCCTATGGGTACAGTGTATAATCGCATTTGTCATCCATTCATATGATTATTCGGATTGAGTTATTTTGGGTAAAAAAAGCGAGAAAAAAGACGTCCGGATATGTTTCCGTCATTGGGCGAAATTTTAAGTCAGATTATACTTCCGGTTTTCGTTTTTCTGTATACTTTGAACATACATTAATACTACGAATACAGTGTATTTTCTGTCTTTTATCCGTCATTGGACGAAATTTAAGTCAAATTAGAACCCCGGTTTGCGTTTTTCTTTTTACTATGAAACAAATACATATGCTACGAATAAAGTGTATTTTTCTGTAAAAGTGTAAAAGGGGTGGGAGCGGGCCCCCTAAATCCGCCTCTGTCCCGACCCCCCATTTAATGAATGTTCATAATATACAGATAAGCGCTAAAATTATTCATGTGTCATTAAAATTAAAAGAGAACAAAAAAACTTTTGATACCTTTTCTGAAATTCTCAAGTCACTAAATATTTTACAAAAAAAAGAAGATGTGGTATGAATGCCAATCAGACAGCTCTCCACAAGAGACCAAAATGACACCGAAATAAACATTTAAAGATCACCTTACGGCCTTCAACAATAAGCAAAAGCCGATACTGCATACTCTGATATAAAAGGCCACGAAATGACAATGTAAAACAATTCAAATGAGAAAACTAACAGCCTTATATATTTATGTACAAAAAAAAGACGAAAAACAAATATCACTGAACCACTGAATTACGGGCTCCTGACTGGAATGTTCATAATACAATGTACATGTACATTAAATGTATGTTCATAATGAAATTAATAGAAAACAAAAAATGGGAATTTTGGAAATAAAGGAGGAGGGTTAAAAAAAACATTTTCCTGTCCCAAAGTACCTACGACTTTTGATACTTTTCCTGAAATTCTCAAGTCATTCAATCTTTTACAAAATTCTTCCTACAACACTTTACATCCTTTCAAATTCGCTCTGAATGCCCGCGATATCGCGGGTGTGTTCTAGTTGTTTTTTAAATTCTTTAGCATTTAACTAAGAATGGGGTCTCTATAGAATAAAACAAGTGAAACATATCATAATCTACAACGACTACCATTTAAAGGCATATCATATTAACAAGATAACAGTAATCCCATGTACCAAATGTCACATGAATACGGTAAACATACCAAAACCAACATTAGCCTCTTTCGCTAAAAAAAAGCATTAACAAAGACAATCAGCAAACAACGGTACATATACAATATAACATGTACACTTTGATAATATTCTAGTACATACTGTTGTGGTTAAAAGCAGGTCCACGCGAATATAAACCTATTTTGTGAGCCATACAAGGGGAAATACTTGACATGAATGACAGGAAGTAAAATAAATTCGAAACTCGTATTTATTATGAGAATTATTTCCGGTTTCCCATCCAATATAATGCATAATGTATTATTTTGTCCTTGAATTGTGTATTCAACAAATGACATCAATTATGGAATGGATATTTTATTACGGTGTTGTTATTCTTTTTAGTGTACAAGTTAACAGTCTACCACATGGAGTTTGTAACGAATTGCAAAGGTATGTTTTCTTCATTATAACAGTACCCACTAAATGAAATTCGAGTATGAAAGAAAGCTTTGTTATTTGGTTCGAACTTATACGAACACTGTCGTCATATATACATTCTATAAGTATTCGAAGCTATAAGTTCTATTTAACTTTGTTATCAAATCCGTTGCATTGAGTTAAATTAGTTTCCTTATTAATCAAAGAACTAATGATTTTTCACATGTTTATATCACTTATCTGACGTCAATTAACAATGCAGTTGGGCTAGGCTATTATGATTAAAGTTGAGCATTGAACCCATACAAACCCATCTTGATAGATTGCACATTTGGAGGAAAGGGGGACTTGTCTGTTTGAACGGAAAGAAGTTTTGGTGCCTCACTGACTTTTGCTGATATATTTGTGTGATCATACATCAGAATTACGAATCGTTCTATGAACGGCATAATAGTGGTTTACACATTCACAGTCCTTGTCTGAGCTTTCAAAACGGTGATTTTTCTTGTGCCATTCCTTTTATCCCAAGCTGTGTGTTTCCTTGCATACCCTGCAAACTATTGTTGAATCAAACTAATGCATGACAAACCTGCAATGCATATGGGTTTTCTAGTCTTAAAGTATTAGCAATAAAGGCAACATCAGTATATACATATTGATGATCAAAAGTAAAAAAAAAACCTGTGGAAAAACAAATCCGGGTTACAAACCAAAACCGAAACACATCAACTATTAGTGAAAAAAAGAAAACAGGATCAATGAAGCGCAAAAATCACCCAAATGGTAATACACATAGAAACGAAATATTTGACAGCCTGAATTATTTTAGTAAAGGACATTAAAAAAATGGTAGTTTGAACCTATTTTAATGGCATTTCAAACGTCACACGTTAGGACACTGTTAAAAAGATGTAAAACACTACGAGACCAAACAAAAACCGAAAACATATAAAAGAACATTCATAACAGAGAAACGCACAATCAAATACTATAATAATCAACACTGAACTAAAATGAAATCTCGAACAACATGTATATACAACTATTTTACAATATTCGTCCACATTTTTTCTCCCGGCATGATGTTATGAAAAGGCAAGCTCATCAATAGAAATGTAAAACTGAATGACACACATATATTATATATATATATTTCTCTAATTCTATGGAAAAAATATCCCTTTCCGAACCCATTGTATAAAAAAATAATCTACGTGTGGTTCCTTGTGATCTCAAAAGATCATTGAATGATTTTAAGGGACGTGACCTTTTTAGTCGGTTGGATGAATAAAAATATGCTAACAGGTGTTAATGAAATTGACAACTTCGTGCACTGTGAAAGGCACTCGAAGGAGAGTTTCGGTTAATAAAAAAATGTATGTTTTAATCATAAGAGAAAAAGATTCTTACATAGTTTTCGTGGATTATCAGATGTAAAAACATAGAACGAGTCCCTCATTTTCCTGTGACCACCTGTTTCAAACATCGCCGGATTTAGTACTGGCTTTACAGTTCGAAATTGTTTTTAAAAATAACAGTTTAAATTACAGGTTTCCATTGATTCTGGATGATGTATAAGTACGTTGCCACGTTCAATTATTTTACCTCATTTTATATAAAACTTATTTTTTCAATCATTTTTAGACTGCTATTCGTTTGGGAGGCTTACATATGTAACTTTTGTTGTAATTGCCATACCGTTGTCTAATTTATACCATCCTGGATCGGTTAGGACATTTTTGATTTTTTTTGTTTGAGGACTGCCCTCAATGCAGTTATAACATCTCAACTGTCACAACCTTTAGAAATCTAGTGTTGTGCCATGTCAAATCGTAAATAACTATTTTAATTTTTGGCATATTTCTTTAGTCTTTGCGGTGTGTTTGGAAATTTCAAAATTGTTCCAGCGTTCGTTTAAATTGTATAAATCAAGATTTTGATAGAGTCTTAATTTGAATTGACATGACTCATTTGTCATCGTGCAATTACCGAAGAAGGATATCTGTTATCCGAAATATCTAATATTTGTATATTTTATAGTTATTTAATGGTGATGTTGTACCCTTTTTGACTTGTTATTTATATATATATATATATATATTTAACAACGTCACCCCGTGTGAAATATTAAACCTCATTAAATTTCAGTTATCCTTCTACACTTGATATGAAAAATAGACCACATGTTGGACTGTTCTGAATGGATACAACAAATCTAACAATGCTAGAAACTGTTTCCGATATAATCAGTGTCATTTGCATCGAGTTTTATAGAAAAGCTGTAACTTGTATCATTTTACCTCCAATTGTGTAATACAAGTTAAACTTGGTAAAATACTCGTAAACATGCATGCTGTGGCACAGCTAGAAAGTTAATAATAATCACTCTTTATTCAGGATTGAACATGGTGATACATACAGAAACATAACAGTGACGTTTTGTTGTGACAATTTTCACAAAAGCAATGGTGTATGTGTTGGTAAGATACAATGCATAAACATTGATGAGAAATCATGCATGATTTTTCCTACTTAAACATAGTTAGTTTTACCCTGTATCTTTATTTTTTCTTTAATAATTGTCTTTAAGTTTAATTTGACTCTTGTCAACTTTGGCTTTAATTAATTTTCTGCATTTAGTTTACTTTTACAATTTTCATGAACTGAAAAGATATTAAAAAAGATCGATAATTTTTTTAGATTATATTCCAAAGTGTGAATTGTTTGAAGTGAAAAATGAGGTATCATAAGATAAGTACATGTATCTAATCAAAAAAGATACAAAACTTATTTTCATTTCTTTGCTGACAAAATTGAATCAGTTGTAGAAGAAAAAAAAAGGTTTCAATATTTTTAGATATTAACTATCCTGAATAAGAAGGTTTTTTTGTGATGACAATCTAGAATGTTATGTTAATCAATTAACACTTGTTGTGTTCTATGCATTGCAAATATACAGAAAGAAAATATGTATTTCGAATATCACTCCAATATCAAAACGTGTTTCTGATTTTTTTCAAATTTAACAAAACATTATCGTTATTATGTAAGATCCTTCAAATGTAAACCATACCTCTTTTAGAATGTCCGAATGGTCATCACTCAAAAGGGGAAGTTTGTATCATATGCAACGATGGACAATATGGAGAAAAATGTGCAGAAACCTGTGGATGTGGAACAACAGAAAGGTCATAATATTACACTTATATGCCCAATCTTAAGATTGTTGGAACAGTCTTTGTGTAGCTTCTATGTTCCTCTCCTAATTTTTTCTAACCTGGAAGGCGAACTTTTATTATAAACCGTTTTCTGCAATGACAAGATCACTGACAAATTGACAACTGTATACGTACATAGTCGTGATAATACTTTGTAATCTTGTGGCGAAAACATTTATGGGACAAAAGTTAAGTTGTACCCGTGTAAATATAAAAATAACAAATAAGTTAATACAATGGGCATAACGATAAATGCAAGATATGGATTTATAATTTCTGAGAGGTGCATCTGGTTTATCATCTTGTACAGTTTTATAATTTACTCTTGATAGTCCGGATAATGGCCTTATGTTATTAGAAAAGAGGCGTGTAACAATAAGCTCTCGACTTTATACCATTGAGTTCTACAATGTTTCACTTTTATAGTCAGGGATTTTTCGGGAACAATCAACGTTATTGTTCTGTCTCTGCTGTGTATTGCAAAGTCCGCCTTACGAGAGTAGTCTACGCCATGCAATCTTGTTATATATTTATAAGTTAATATCTTAAAATCAAACCATTCAAAAATGTTCCTCTCCTTTCTCATTTTGAAAAATCAGGGGAAAAAATGATGAATTGACATGTAAAATTGTTAAATCCCGTTTATAAAAAAGATAATTGAATCGAGATAATTATTTGCTTGTAATCACCCCATTTCAGATATTTCAATCGCTGCCTGTACTCGATTACTTACAATAAGCACGATCATTGGTGATCACATGACTTGCTTGTTACTGTATATTACCAGATATACTTAGTTAATCAGTGCAAGAGCTTTGTACGGAAAGCGTAGATTTCGGTTGTCTCTTTGCGAGGGCAAGTGACAACATCATAAATAAGGGTTAGTGCAGGGGAATGATTTATAATTTCTGAGCAGCACATTTGGTTTATATATGATTTTGATGATCGTAAACAAAATCTTAAAACTTGTTTTACCTCGGCATTGTGCATGTTGTGATATTTCAAAAGAAAGTAGTGACATAACATATGATATTATGTATATTCAAAATTAACTAACCGATTTGTGTAAAACAATGTATTTCCATTCTCATTTTCAATTTTATTTTTTCAACGACTTATTGTAGGATAATTAACTTCTCTTCTCAAACACAATGAGCAAACACACATCTAGTGTTAATTGTAAAAGAGTAAAATCAAAAAATATGTTTAAATGTATCAATAAGTATTAAGATGTACCTCCAAGTTTTTTTTTTGTTTTATTACACTTGGGTTTACATACAGAAGATTTGTGGTATGTTATGTATACTTTATTATAACATTGTTGAAAACAATTACCATGACTTCTAATAAGAGTAACTTATTAAAAAACTAGAATGTCGCTATACATTCATGCGCTACGTGCGTTTGTAAATTAATATGTGGAATGATTTCTCTCTTGTATGTCCTTGATAAGATATTATAACATTACCAATGAGCATGGGGTTGCAAATTATTGCAGTTTCACATATTGAATGAAATTTTGTGAATTTTCGAAAACAGCATATGAACTATACATCGTTGAGCTTATGCTAGATTGCTGTCACATAGTAATGTGCGACTGTAAAATGTGTCCTTTAAATTCTCCTTTTTATAGTGAAATTAAGGGAAAATAATTGTATTTGTAAACTATTTACTAATACAATTAGTAAAAATATTTGAATGTGTTTATTGATTCTTCATTCAAGGTGTGATCATGTGACAGGATGCGTAGCTAAATATGGTAAGTGGTTGTTCATTTTATTAATAAATTACCATCATGTTCAATTTGCTATTATCTGCATACGGAATAACAGATTGATTACTTGTGATGTAAAAAAGATAACATTAAGACACTGAATTGCATTGATATGTTTGACTTTCATTTACCATTCAATAGTTTTTTGAAGAAAAAAAATATATGAGCAACAAACGAACGCAAAAATATTTTAACACAAATTATCATTGATATTGTGCAAAATATATACTCTGCAAAAGCATAAACGCTTAATTTGAGGTTTAAAAATCATTATACACTAGAACACACCCGTGATCTCACGGGTCCGTGACTGAATTAAAGTATATAACTATGCGCAAGCCTTATTTTAGTATTAGTATTGTCATCTAATAAAGCAATGCCGATTATAAGATACACAGTTTTCTCTGCTTTCAAATCTTTCTGTTTAAACCCGTCGAACTGGAACTTATCAATTATTGGTAATATTTATTATTTGGAAAACAATAGGTCCTGGAATGGAGTCAACAGGATTGTCCTATATTAGTTATAAATAAAGTTGAATTCTTTGTTTCGCTGTTTTACGTCATGCCCACTAACAAATTGAAAACTGTCCCTATATGCCTTATTTTTAGTCCAGATTTTTAGTACTCGTATTGTTATCTTAGAAAGTCTTACTGATTAAAATACTACAATAAGTAACAATTTGACAATTTAGTAGTGTCAACCTTGTGATTATGACCCGTGTATATAGCATATTAATCCTGAATACACCGTTTGGTGGTGCGCCTGTCAGATGCGGAACGTACAGATAAGGTAATAGGTAACAGGTGAATATACTATTGGTATCGGTATCGACCTCGACCCGGGACTTCTTAATTATTATTGGCAATATTAATTACGTGGAAAACAAAAGGGCCTGGAGTGGTGTAATTTTTAATCTACACCTTTGTACTATATAAGTTATATATAAAGTTGAATTCTGTGATTCGTCGTTTTTACGTGATGACGGCTGACACATTGGACCTCGTAATTTTAGTATTATAGATGTATGATGAATGCCAATATTACATTATTACTAGCAAAGATAGTCACTCGAAACGTGTTGAATTGAGAAGAAGATAATCAATTTCTGCGAGATTGATAAATACATGCTAACTTGGATGTTATCAATGTTTAAAATGTTGTTGAGTAGAGTTGCTTGAAATTCATGTTGCAACTTTTGTCGTAGCTGACTAAGGATATAAGTTCGAGGCCGTAGTTGACAATGTTGCACTTGTTAATCAAGTTAATTAATCCGTATATATGATCAATTGGATTAAAATCTGGTAATTTGTAAGAAAAAGGTAGCATTTTGATATTTTTAAGCCCAATGTAGTCTATTGATATACACAATATCTGATGCCATACATTTTCCTGCTTTAATAGCTCCCTTTGTCGGTCAATAACACGCATAAATTCAAGTTGAAGAATTTCGCCTTTGTACAACTGAGCCGTTAAATTACCTACAACATGTACCAATTCCGTTTAACGGTCAGACATATAGATAACCGCTAACTTCATGAAAATTCCCCGATAGACTATCCATGTCTTTGACACACGAGTAAGCAACTAGTTTATTGATGCGCCAGTAGCCATGTGTCATTCTATCAAATTTCTGCAGCATAAATCAGATCCCATCACTGCATGAACTAAATTCTGCGCCATTCGTAGAGTGTCCATTCTTTTAATATATTGTATAATCGGACTCTATTCCAACGGTAAATTTTATAACGGTCTGTCTTATTGTTCTCAAAGTTGATTCATTGACCTTAAAATGATAAATTTAGCAACAAGTTAGGTTGCTGACTTTTATAGTGAAATGTTATAATAAGATAATTGTTGATAAAAAAAAAATTGCAGACATGTTGTTTTTTTTAAATATTTCAAATTCAGATATTTCAGTTAACTCAGAATAGGATGAATTGCATTAGAAAATTAATTTTGACTTTTTCCTCGAAAATTACAAAATTAGTGATAAATGTAAGTTATAAAAAACAAATTCTAAAATAACGACAACTTCAATTAAAGAAATGATCAAAATCAGCAGTTGACTCCTTTCGTGTAGGTTCTGCCCTAGAATGATTTTTGTTTCGGATATAAATATTTTGAAAAGCAAAAACAAAACTGTCGAACAATTATTATCTAACATGAATAAACAGTTTTTATCAATTTACTAACGTGCGTATGCAGCTTAAAGCAACCATCAATCAATCATCAATCAATTAGCTTAGTTTCTCAAAGAACATAATAATAAAATATAGGCCATGAGAAGGAATGTTTTAGGAATTCTGACCTTACCCCTACTATAAAAATAGGGTCAGATGTTAGTAAAGTCAAATCACAAAATTATTGACAAATGTTTGAACTTTTGTATGAGATGGGGAATTGAATAGGATTATAACGAATACATCTTGTTTTCCAACAACATATTGAAGTTTTAAGCATTGTTAACCAAAGGTAGCACACTGATGCATGAAGGTTTACCGTTCCTTTCGAATTGTATTCGTGTTTTTTTTTTTTGGCATATGTAAAAATATAAATCAATATAGAGTATATTTCATGCACTTTCCAAATTTTCAGACAGGACAAACACGTCTGTATTAATTAAAAACCACCGTCCTGATAGTCAAGTTACAGGTAAGCAACTAAGTTTTGTATTACATGAACAGCAATTATCTGTTTATAATAAATAGCTGAAATAAAATACTAGTAGTATTTTCAGTCGCTTAATTCCCCATACCATAACATATTAAAACGGACGACGCTGAGTGCTATCACTCAACATATTAAGTTCCAAATTGTATTTGACATGTTTATATTAACGGTCATGCAATTTTGAAATGTGCATAACAAATCTGTGTGTTTTCAATGTTGTGAACATCAAACATAAAAAAAAACGACATTGCAACGCCTTTTCGTAATGAACTTGTACAATTTGTTTCTATGCTTTTTCTGTCTAGCAGTCGATTCGTTATTCAATGATACATACATTTGAGAATGGAAATGGGTAATATGTCAAAGAGACAACGAACCAACCATAGAGCAGACAACAGCTAAGGGTCGCTAAAGGGTCTTAAATGCAGCGAGAAATTCTCTTAACCGGAGGTAGTTCTCGGCTAGTCCTTAAATACAGTAGTGTACTTGTTCAATGTAGATGGACGTCACGCTAATCTCCATGACTTATAAATGAACTAAAATTTAAGAAAAAAAACAAGACTAGCAAAGGCCATATGCTCTTGACTTTGGACAGACACAAAAATGCGGCAAACTCTTGCCCTATACCTCGTGCAAATGTAGAGTAAAGAAACACATAAGCAAACTCAGTCTTAAAGAAGATTTGGTCCGATGTCAGAATTAGTAACCAAGAAAAATGACAATGACATCCGTTACTTGCATGCCAGTTCCATATTATAGGTAAACTTATTAAAAGATTATGTCTTTATTATATGCAAATCAAGTAAACTCCATCCCGTTAGGGGTTCAGTTTCATATCATCATAAAATATATGAGATGAACACACAACGTTTCTTGCTAATAACTGTTTTTTTTTTGTGTTAATTTCCGTATTGTAGTTAGGAAGCTTATAACTGTGATGTAGAATCTGATGTTAAGCTTGATTTTAATAAAGAAAAAAAATGTTTTGTAAAATCTGGATATAAACGAACATCACCATGTAAGTCAAAGGCAAAATAGAAACAGTTCCCACGAAGAACACATGCACGCTTATACTTATCAGCGTTTTATAGATAGCAACCCTAATCCCGGAAATAACAATCATATTTTAGGGGAAGGTCAGTTGTGGTAAAAACGAAGGAAAAAAGTAAACTTACAAAACCGATGGTAATTAATCTATCGAGTACAGATTAATCTGACCAGGAAATAACACTTTTGGAACATGGTTTAAAATTTATCCCAACACCAATATCTGAAAATGTTGATCTTACAACCGATTATACCTACGAATTCTGCATTGAGTTTCTGATCTAGAACAAAATTTAACATAATTCTGAATGAAAATAATTGTAACATTTTACTATGTAATGAGAAAGTCAGAGAATAGTCAATCTATCTTGCAAAATAATTTTTTTACACTTTTTTATCTAAGATTCTAAAAACCATGAAGTGTTAAACATGTTAAACACGTTTCTCTAATTCTTTGGAAATTTATCCCTTTCCGAACCCATTGTATAAAAAAATTTAATCAACGTGTGGTTGTTGGTGATCTCAAAAGATCATTGGATGATTTTAAGGGTCATGACCTTTTCAGCTAACTGGATGAATCAAAATATGATAACAGGTGTTAATGAAATTGACAACTTCGTGCAATGTGAAAGGCACTCGAAGGGGATTTTCGGTTAACAAAAAAGGAAAATTTCTTTTTAATCATTAGAGAAACAGATTCTTACATAGTTACTCGTTGATTATCGGATTTATCCAATCTCGATAGTTAAATTATAAATTTCAAAGTCCTCGCCGAGGCGGCTCGGACTTTAAAATTGATAATTTAACTATCTCGATTGGATAAATCCGATAATCCACTGGTATCAATGTAAGAATCTCTATTTAATAAACATGTTAAAAGTTTGTTTTTCGCTAAGAAATAAAAAAAAATGTGCAATCAAATGACTTGTAGGTTTATTGATTTGTGAGATAGTAAATTAAAAATTGACATCACTACTGATTTTCTATACATTCCATATAAAACAATTTTAGTTACTGCAAAAGTATGTCAGGAATGACACAAAAGGATAACACACATATCAGTGTATTTTTTAAATGAAGAAAGCTAAAAAATTACTGAAGCAATTGGATGTAATGAGATCATATATGTTTGATTTCTTGTAATATTTTTATAAAATTTAAGCTTTTGCAAAGATATATGCAAACTTTTGTTATTGAATATTAAAGAATACACTAGAATTGGTGAAATCTACGTATTTAAAAAAAAACAATTCCCTGTATTTGAGGGGGGCGGGGAAGGCAGGGAATTCATCTTATAAATTTCATGCATCAAAGAAATAACAATACATTGATATAAGAGGGACGAAAGACACCAAAGGGACAGTCAAACTCGTAAATCTAAAACAAACTGACAACGCCATGGCTAAAAATGAAAAAGACAAACAGCAAAACAATAGTACACATGACACAACATAGAAAACTAAAGAATAAACAACACGAACCCCACCAAAAACTAGGGGTGATCTCAGGTGCTCCGGAAGGGTAAGCAGATCTTGCTCCACATGCGGCACCCGTCGTGTTGCTTATGTGATTACAAATCCGGTAAATAGTCTATATATGTATACTCGTTTATGTTTGTAAGTCGATAATAGTAGTTAGTTGTTTTCTTTAAATAGTTGATGAATTCTTAAGAGTAAAATATTTATTTTTTTGGTCTTTTTTTTTTTTTGCATTAACCCATGGTGGTTTTGAAAACTTGAAATCTCTGAATTCAAGAAAATGATAGAAAATAAATTTGCACTGACTTTATTTTTTACCATGTTTGTCACACTTATCCGGAAGTTGTTGTTCAAATAGCCCATATCACAAATCGATAAAAACACATTAAAGAAAACAAAATGATAAAATCACATTAAAGAAAACAAAATAGTATCAAACAACTTTTTATGAAGATACATAACCTACTTAAAATTGTCTAACATACATAATACATCTATTTGAGCAGATTATAAGAAAAGCACTCCGATTTATACAGACACAGTAGCAGATGACATTTTTATCTGTGAGTATGTCCCTTGTTATATATTTAATTAGATTAAACTATATAGGAGGCATTCGTGAGTGTTACATAAGTATCTGACAATGAAATACAAATATGAAGTAACAATTGTATTAATGTACTGATTATACAGTCCTGTAGTATAGAAATTTGGTGAATAAATGTTGTACTATGATTATTGCTGCACGCAACTTATTCGTTGTTTTGTTTATCAAATCATATGCGTTTTCTTTTAAAATTACATTTTCTTTGTAATACTTATTTATTTCATTTCAGTTCTGTCATTTGGAGTTTATCATTTGCATCATGTCATCCAATGTTTGTATGACTCTTTAGAAGGGAATACTGTTTCTACTAATAATGTCACTTAAAACACTTGCGCACTGATTAACAAAAACAATTACTTGACAAACAATGAGAAAATCATGTTATTCATTGATTGCTACCGAAGCACTTTTTTACATTTATTTTTACTCTCAAAGCCGAATATTTGAAACATAAGAACCAAAATTGATAAAAAGCTTTTTTTGCAAACATCAAAAGGGAATCTAGAATGTCAATATCTTAACGAATAAAGTAACAGAAACATCCAACTCGTAAAGTTAATATCATCAAACACACGAGTTTTTTTTCACATATTTAGTCCAGTCGGTTTTTCAGATTTTTGACAAAATTGTTCAGATTGTGGTAAAATCATGAAATTTGGCATAGTACGTAGTAGTATATGTCACGGACAACATTTTAAGCTATGGAACCAATCTAAAAATATAAATTAGCGGAAGTGGCAGCCATTTTTAAATGGCGGCCGTTTGATATCAATAGATTAATAAGAGAAAAGCATGAACAAGATATAAGGAAGATATTGACATGAAATCTGGTTGATAGAATAACAGTGCTGAATCCATTTTTCTTTTAGAACAAAAGTTTGGAAAATATTACCCATATTGCATTTGTATTGAATGGCGGCAATCTTGTAATATGTTTTTTTTAAGCCAAAATATGCAGACATTATCCGATATAATAAAAAATGCATTGTGGAAGATATATACAAATGTATTTGTTTAAGCTATATTAACAGGACAAAAGGCTAGCCTATACCCCCCTCCCCGAATTATTCTTCTGTTTTGTAGAGGGTACAAAAGCATGTAAACTCGGACACGAAGAGGATCATAAAATGAACTATTACTCTGAAACACATGTGAAAGCAATATTCGTGCAACAGCTTGTTAAACATAGAATTTTATTTTAAAGGTAGAAATAAAGCAATAAAATATCTGTATACCTGTCGTTTATAATAGTTGGCTGATAACTGGCATGACTGGATAATTCGTTTTGTTGATATTGTTCATTTAAAGCAACTTTCAAAAAAATTAATTGCAGACATATTGCATTTCATATTATACAGTCAAGTAATGTTACAAGACCACCAACTGCTCAAATGTTCTCAATTAACGTTAAAAATATCTCACAATAAATGCAATGTTCATGTCTTTGTTTTGTCAAACCACACTCTGTTTATCATATATTATAACATTGTCCTCCACTTTAACATGAAGTTGTACAACTTAATACTGCCTTGACGCATTTGCATTTCCTTAGTAACCGTGTTCACTTTGACTTATAATTTAAGCGCTTGCTGCAGGAAATTATTATATAGTCATATGATATATTCCTCACAATTGACAAGGACTGTCATCTGAGGAAATCATATATATTGATGGTTTTTGGTTGCCATATTGAATGATGGCCATTTTGAAAACACGAATTTCCAATATATATATATATAATATTCGCTAATCTTATTAAGTCACTGTTTGCATTCATACTTGTTTTACTAATTTATATTGGATATGCACAAAGAGGACAGATAAGGCATGCACATGTTTACAAAATTGAGATATCAGTATCAAAATTTATGTTACTTACACGTTTGCCTAAGTAACTTTTTAAAACAGAAATTAAGTATATGTTATATAATTATTACCGAAAATGTTTTTGGAAAAGATCAAAATTGTAGATTTTGAAAACACTTGAACTAGATATAAGAAAAACATAATGGGCAATTAGACTGGGATGAATGAACGAAATGGCAAGAAAGGAGTTGAAGATAATTTGCCAATTGAAAGGAAACAACGAGTAACCAGACAAGGTTAAGTGGAAATGGATCAAAAAGAACAATGACTGCAATGTATGTTTTTCGTGGTGATGTATCTGAAGATCTTCATGATACATCGACATTTTACAATCGACAAATATAGGACATGACTGTACACTTGTACTACAAAACATATTCCCTTAGCCAAAGTAAGAGCTGGAGATGTCAATTCACTAGTATCATGCTTGATGATTGATGAAGCTTGACAACATAGCAAATATGCAGAATAACAGACTCAGAAAGAAAGCCATGAATCTTTTATTCTTGGAGTTGTGCTTTCCTAAATAATGAAATACATTGATGGCACACGGACTGGAAGAAGTCTTGTACCAATCTCCAAGCTTGCACAGCACGCTAAATTGTACATTCAACGCCTGAAAGATCTTGGAGTTATCATGGAAGGAGGAACTGATACAACGCAGTTAACAAAATTGGAATGTTGCTGCCATAGGATATCGATATGCATACAAGCAAGATAAATTCGTGCTCTTGATTTACGATAAATGTAATCGTGAAGCTCCGAAACAAACTAATAATAAAAGGGTAAAAATGAAGGCTTCACCATATCCATAGCAGGCAAAATATATATGCTATATACTAAGAATAACTTTACAAGGACACTCAATAACAGCTGCTGACACGATTGAGTTCAACATACATACGTTTCCGTCGTAAGAATGATACAGGATGGCCAAGCATCAAGACACAGTCCAGATATATCGTTGAATGGCAGACAAGACATACCATTTCTCAGCTATAATAGTTCATTTGTGCAACTCGTCGTTGAAAGGATAGATAGTAAGATACCTCAACGGTTGTGGAACTGATTCATTTGGAAAGCCTACATTGCATGTCCCTGTGATCCTTTTTATAGTAACAAGCTTAACTTTTCAAAACTATTCTAGTTACCTTGACTATAAAGAGGACTTCATCATCACGACTAAAAGACATTGCCTGTTTCAGAACTTCACCAACATATTCGTTGAGAATCCGGAGAAAGACGCAACCTTTCATGTGTGCTTGCATATCATCTATGTCAGCTAGAATTTAAATATTTCAGAAGTGTTGTATCAATCATTCCTTCCATGACAACTCATATTTACTAAGAACGTTTACTATACAATTTACCAATATTATCAATTTCAAATATTAAAACAATATCTGTTCCGGAGTGTGAGCCGTCACTGTTTTTTTTTATCAATTTGGCGAGCCCCATTCCATGGATAACAGGTTCTTGACTTATTTTCTGTGTCTCGAATTATGTCTAATTGTTATGTCGTGCAGTTTTAATAAACTTTTAGCATGATATCTGCAACTAAAATATTAATCTCCAGTCTTGCTAAAAGAACAATGGTTAGTAGTTCAAGTGACAATCACATACTCTATTTGTCGATCAGAAATAATGAGCCTTCTTGATGATTGTCAGATACCTCATCACAATGAAAGAAAAAAAATCCTACAATCAAATTGTTCTTGTTAATTCATCACAACCGCGGCTAACTATTTTACTTGAATTTTCAATCCGTGACCCATCTCAGACTGTTTTCGTTTTTTTCTGACAAAATATATTTTGATCTGAAGATACGTGTTGACACGATTATTACCTTTTGCCTTGTGATTCTCCCATTACATTGGGTTCATCAACTTGGAACAGTTGTATGCTTACAAAAATTACTGATTACCAACTCAAATGTCTATGTGTGCTTATTTTGTATTTGATTGGCATTGAAAATCCTCATGTGTCCTCTCTTGGCGTTACGCAATTCTTACCAGACTTAACAGTGTTCAAAATCATATTGTATATACGCATTATTTGGTGGTAAAAAGGTAACTAAGCCCTTCATGCTAAAATGCAATTAAGAGAATGTACGCGTATTTTTCTGAATACTTTTATTTGTTAACATATGCATGACTTATTTGAGCACTTAGTGAATATATCCTATATGAATAGAAACAGTCATATAAAAAAATGATAAGAAAAACTAGTTGTAAATGCATATAAAACTTAGTATAAATTCAAAAAACAATTTAGGATAGCGAATACTAATATATTTGAAATTTAGGTTTCCAAAATGGCCCACCATTCAGGATGGCCACCTAATATTTCAATATTCCTCAGTTGATATTCTTTGTCATAAGATACACGAAAGTTTATGAAAATTGGTAAAGTAATATATTTTTCATATTTTTTAAAATGATTTTTATTAATTCTTTGGACATAATTTCAAAATGGCCGCCAAGATCCGCCATTTTGATTTTCTGAATTGGGTTCATAGCTATAAATGTTAGTTATGACCTCAACAAACACTCTGCAAAATGTTATGCTTTTACCACATTCTGAGCAATTGTTTCACAAATCGACTTGACTACTTGTAATGATGGACTCTTTGGTTCCGGAATTTAAAAAAATTAAAGATTTACTCATCACAGTTATTTCTGCACCTGTATCAACTACAGCCTTGACCTTTTCACCTTCAATACTAAGAGGAGCCCTCAAAGTTACCGACCTTACCCTACCAATTACAACATCCACCATCGCTGTGTCAAGATCAGTGTCAACTATTTCATCACTAAGTGTCTTTAAAAATCATCACTACTAGTATAATGTTACGGTTTACAGTTTTCACTTGTAAACCATTATCTCAATAACTTTCAAAGAAGTGTCAAACATTTGTATATTGATAAAACTTTTTAACATAACATGATTAAAATACCCCAATTTTTTTCTGAAAATATGGACATTACATTTTCAAGTTATTGTCCCTGAAATGTGTATATTCACAAATTTTCACAGTTTGCTGCTATCACATATGTATCTGACAGCTAAATCATTCATTCATTCATTCATATCTTTATTTCCTCTATTAATTAAGAGATTCAATGAACAATCATATATGTAAACAGATCAAATTACAAAAGTTTTCAAAACATGATAATAACACAATATAATATGACAATATGTACAATAACAAAATGAAGTTCTGTGCTTATTTATATAACTGAAGAAAATTTTGACAAAAATTGCTCTCACTTACGACGGTTCATGCACTGGCACATTAATGAATCGTTGTTCTCCCTAATCTACTATATGCAGCGACACAGTGTGCAACGTGCACATGACAAAGATTATAAAAACTGTCGGTGTCTATATTGATTGTTGTTATGTGCTTCCCCAAAAGAATGCAATATAACTCTTCATCGTCGTATGAATAAAGTTCCACAAATAAATGCAATGGGAATTTTTCAATTATAAACTCCCACCACATATCTCTGATTAAATGAGTTCCGCTACAGCTACAACATGCATGTGTATATACATCTAAAAACTGAGTGTTACATAAGTCGCATGTACCTCCAGTGGTATTTGGAATGTCGGTTAGCAGTTTTGTAATATAATAGGAGTTTACGATTTCTCTGGATGATTTAGAACTTTTCCAGAAGTCTGGAACTCTAACCGATAGGTGAATACTTCTAAAGCGAGAAAAGTTATTATCGTTATGTAAACGCCGAGTCCATCCGTCAGTTTGTACTTTGTCAACTGTATTTTGCACTATAGCTTTCCAAGATTGCTTCGTTGGAAAAACTCCCTCTCGCAAAAAGTCAAGCATATAAGAATGAAGGTTATATTTATACAAAATGTTCATAATATCAGGAATGAATCCATGATGATTGCGTTCATTGTCAATAAAATAGGTAAACAGACGCAAACGAAATATTTTCTTCGTTAGGAAGTTGTCATGAAGACTACACAGTTTTTGCAAGAAAATATAACTTCTTAGTCTCTATAGACGAGGTAATAGTATAAAGTATACTTTGGCACATATCTGATCTCGTAGACGTTTTCAAGTCCAAAATTCGCTTGACTATAAAGTGCTGAAAAGATTTAACGCAGCAATGTCGTTTGACTTTAAACTAGTCCACATTTCACAACCATACAGAACAGTAGGTAACACTATAGATTTAAACAGTTTAAGTAGAACACATGGATGTGTTGACTTCTCGCAAACACCGTTGAGCGCAAAATAAGAGTTCTTGCCTTTTCTACATGCATTTGATGTTCTTTCTGTCGATCTGAATTTGGAATTTAGCGCAATGCCTAAGTGAGTGTATTCTTCGGCTACCGGAAGAACACTTTTCGCAATATGCCAGTCGTATGTTACTCGAACTTCTCGTGGGTTCAAGGAAAATTGCATTACGCATGACTTGTTCGCATTAAAGCAGAACCTCCATCTATGGGCATAGTCAGCACATATATCTAACATACGCTGGAGACACAACGGAGTTGTGCCAATACATGAAATATCGTCAGCGAGAGCAGGGGAGCAGCTAGCTATGTGATAAACACCAGTTTTCTTATTACATTTTTTAAGATCAACCAACATATCGTTTATAAATACTAAATATAATAAGCCAGATAAAACCCCTCCTTGTCTAACCCCTTGTAATAACCAAGACTGACACTGGTTTACAATTACTGAACTCATAGTATCAATATGACAGTCATTAATAACTGACCATAATTTGCCTGTTACACCTATTTTATACAATTTATACATAAGACCAATCCTCCAGACAGTGTCAAAAGCTTTTTTACTGTCTAAAAAGGCAACAAAAATTTTACTGAATAATTCTAGGTTATGATAAATTGTTTCATGTAAATTAAACGATGCAGTTAAGCAACTAAGGTACTTTTGAAATCCTTGTTGTTGGAGATTCGGCATGTTCTTGTCATACAACACGAAGTCAATTAACCGAGCTTTAATAATACTTTCAAATAGTTTCAAAACACAGGACAGTAAACTAACTGGTCTATAATTCATTTTGTAATTATCGGGTGAAGTTTTGCACTTATTTCCACCTTTGAAGATAGGAACAAGGAGGCCTAGTTTCCAGTTCTTTGGTATACGTCCTAATTTGACGATGAGATTGCATAAGACCGTTATACACTTCACAACAGGTCTACCTCCGTGGTGCAAATGTTCGTTTTGTACTCTGTCATGTCCGGCAGCTTTTCTATATTTTAACTGACCTATCAATTTAGAAACTTCTTGTTCGGTGATCAATCCACCAGGTAAGTATCCACCTTCAACACCACAAGTTTTAATAATGTCTTTGTATACGCTCTCAATCGAACACTTAAATTCATTGTCAAAATTATCACTGTCTTTTGATTGGTACAGCTCATGAAAATACTCAGCAAAACAGTTTGCTACAGACTCCGGAGAACTGTACCCTTTATTTTCACAATTTCGGGGTATATCTTGGAGGAACGACCTTTAAAACGTTTTATTTGTTGCCAAAACAACCGTATAACACACTCTGCGGTTTCATTTAGATCATCATAACACTTTTGCATATACTGTTCATTAGCCGCTTGTTGTACACGTCTAAATTCGGACTTTGCTCTTTTGTATATTCGATAAGAGTCAAAATGCATTCCTCGAGGTTGACCATCTAGAACCCAAATTTTACGCATTAACCTTTCATTGTCGTGCGCTCGTTTCACATCTGCGTTCCAATACGGTTTGGTGAGTGGATTAAATCCGCATTTTGGAATTGCGATGTTCGCAGCATTATGCAATGTGCTTACAAAGTCGTCATATATAGTGTCAATATCAGCAAAAGAATAAGAGTTCATTTTATCAATTAATATTTCCATGTGGTCAGACAATAGTTTTTGGTATTGATTGATCTGTGCGTCAGTTACCTTATGCCAAGCTGGTAATTTGTCGCTGGAGTTAATAACACGATGTGGGGTGGAGTCCGTCTCAAACTCAATCACTACTGGCAAATGATCGGATGTGCTACTTATTGCCCCTTCATCAAGGATGTCATAGTACCTTAGTTTTCTATATATAATTTCATTACACAAGATATAATCTAACATTGTTTGTTTAGTTACATACGTATACTTTGGCCCTTTAATTTGTATTTTACCACCAGCATGCAACAAATGATGTCTAGATACAAAATTTAATAACTCTTTTGATTTATAAATATTTGAGACAGATCTGTCTTTCTGTAAGCAGCTAGCATTTAAATCACCTGCAATTATACAATTACCATAAACACTATAGTATGCGTATAAACTATCTAGTATACTTAATTCACTCTTGTAATTTTCAATAGAGTCATCAGATGGTAAGTACGCACCAAAGATAAAAAGTGAACCATAAGACTGGTTTTTAAGTTCAATACCAGCTATTCTATTGGAGTTAATGTCACTTATTTCATTTACAGAAAACTGAAGTGAGGTTTTGTATAATATGGCAATACCACCCTTACCATGATAAGCGTTATACCCTATGGGTAATGCATCAGCTTTACTTACACAGTTGTACCCTTTTTCTATAGTAGATAAATAATGTAAAGACCTTTCTTTTAATTTATGTTCAGATATAATGCAAATATCACAATCAGTGTCCTTTAACAAATTACTAAGACAAATAGTAGAGGACATGATACCCCTGACGTTCCATGCTACTAACTTAATACTAGACATAAAAAACAAAATGAGAAATACATTCATGAATACTACAACAGTTGAAATACTAGTTCTATTCATTATTAAAGTTTTTTTTTTTTCGTCTTGTTTCTGGTCGCTTGGGGCCTCGGAACCTCGTTGATACCATGCCTGGTTACTGAGCCAGCACCTACAACGCACACCAATCGGCCAAAAGTTTTCACCTTCAATAATATTAGCACAGTTTTCGGATACATTCAACTTAGCAGACACATAGCGTAAGCTATTCCGCGATTGAAACAATCTCAGGTATGTCACTTGCACGTCTCTACTTTCTAAATATGCCATGATTCCAGAACGGGTTGACTTTGAATCAATTCCTGATAAGTAATACCTTGCGGACCTTTTCCGTGAGACACCAGTAAAGAAATTGTCATCAGTGGACTGAACTGCAGCAGTGGCACCCTGCAAGCGAACGGGTATTTTGAACGTCGTTGGTTCATCTTTTAGATTGATTACTTTGGAAATAATGTGATTTATCGTTTAAGGTGCCATTTGTCAATGTGAGCTATTTCAGCTCCTGGGAGCCTCTAGATTTATAAATAATTTGTATTTATGTATGATTATTTTCTTAAAGTATTAGATTTAACAGACATTAAGTACTCCTTTCGATTTGTTGTTATTCAATGTATAAGTCTAGCCCATATCATATGTCACTAGATACAAATTAGGCCGTCAAATTGGGAAAACATTTGAATATACAGGTTACACCATTTTGTTGTCGCATTTACTATACACCAACTTTATTTGCCGAGCTTGATAATTTTCTAAAGTAGGTATATATAGATACCGTTTTATTATATACATGTTGTTTTACAATATTGACATATTTAATCAGTTATGTATTCATACACTTAACAGAAAGCATTGTTAATTCTATATATTCTTATACTTAAATTGATGTATTATTAGGAACACCTATCAAAAAGCTATGAATGCTGCCATATTTTTTTCTTAAGAAGCAGCATTATTACGCTTAAAATGATGTATAACTTAGGACAACTATCAAAAAATTATAAATGCTGCCCTATCTTTTTTTTTTTATTATCTTAACCAGCAAAATATGCCAACAAAATTTTTTTGGGCTGTCTTTGAGCAATTTCATCTGTAAAAAGATGGCGCCAGAAAAAAATCCAGAACGGTCAAATATTAAAATAAAAACAATGTATGTGGTTACTTATATCACTAAGGTGCACCGATGTGCCAAAAATGAACTAATTTGCCAAAAGTAACAATCGGACAGTTTCGCATAGTTTTCTGGCAAATTGGCTCTTCAGTTCCTGCATGCAAGTAATGAAACATCCTTTGATTATTTGTACTAACAATCTATATTAATCGTTTTGGTTCTTTTGTGTGATCTGTTCGCGCATTTATATTATTTTATTTCTCTTATGACACAAATACATATTTAAAACTTCGTAAAAGCTAGATTTTTCATTGTGTTCTTATTACATTACATATAACATTTTGTATGTGTCCTTTTGTCTAACCTTCATGCCATAACTGTAAACTATTAACAATACGAAATTATGTTGATGTTTACGTCAATTTTTCAGCAATTACATTACGGGAAACAATAGTGTTTGTCTCCCTTATATTTTTGGGTCTCATGGTGTGTCTTGGCTTGATGTATATGTGTTGGAAAAGATTTCGAGGAAGGAGGATTTTAATAACGCCACCTACGATGATTGAAGTGAAAGAAGATAATGTCAGACGACAACAAACTGAAAATCAAAGTGAAGGTCTTTATGATGAAATAGACGAATTAGGATTATCAGAAATATCGACACCGGTAGCCATTGGAAAAAAATTGCACAACTCTTACTTAGAAGTGACCAATAATTCGTGCAGCACATTAAACATCATAGGTAAACATAACAGCCTGTCTAAGGCAAATTTTACTACTCTGTCCCAACCTAAGCGACAATCGAGGTCATTAGGTCATTATTACTCAGATGGTTACCTTAGACCAGGGACTATTGCGCATCATCATGAAATACAATTAATGATGGAAAATAAAGTAATATCGTTTTTAAACAAGGACAACATGACAAGTCAAGAAAATAATCGACATGTTTACGATCGACCTGCCTATGATGGCATTGTTCGATCGGCTGGTTATGACAGACTTTCGTTTTCTAAAGATGTACGGATTCTCACAAACGGGAGTATGTTCGTACAAAATTCGATTTACCCTACAAATAGACAACTAGAAAACAGAAATCCAGAATTAGCTACATGCTCTTCAAAGAGATGGTCTATATAATTTGTGTACACATAACTCAAAATGATTCACTAGAGACTAACTATATATCACATTTTTTGTCCGTGATCTTTCGTGTTTTCGAAAATGTCTACAGAAAATTATTGATTTACATTATTGCCTATAAATTTTAAAATTGTGTGTATGCACATTGAATGACATATTTATGTGACGCACATAAAATTTCTGACGTCAGACACTCAAATCAATCAATGTATTCGTAGGTAGTAGATGCTTTGGTGTTCTGTTAAATTGTTCCTTTTAAAATTGTTACGCGATGATGACTGATGTACCCATATTTTGACTATTTTATTGTTTACTTAACGCATCAATGTAAATATAGAGGAATTTGATAAGACTGTCATTACAGTGAGAGGATTAGCGCTATAGAACCATGTTTAATCCACCATTTATTACATTTGAAAATGCCTATACCAAGTCAGGAATATGACAGTTCTTGTCCATTCGTTTTTGATGTGTTTTGTTATTTGATTTTGCCGTGTGATTATTGACTTCCTTATGGATTTTCCTCTAAGTTCAGTATTATTGTGATTTTACTTGTTGGTATCAATTCTAACCTTGCTTACAATCTGATTGAAACTGTATAAAAACGCTGCTCTCAAACTAGACATCTGGAATTGTTAAAACGCGTATTTGGCGAGTCAAATTACCAAACCTGACGTTTTTGGTCAGGTCTATGTTAAAACAGTTCCGAACAATTCTACTGTAGAATTCTGTTTTTAATTAATTGCAAATTTCAACATTACTATTTTTTTTATTACATGTTAAATTAATTTGTTTCTCTCCTTAAAAACAAAATATAAGATGGTACAACCGGTATAACTAGAGCGATCTATTAGTATTTTTTTAACAATATTTAAAAATACAATTTTTTTTCGTCTGTATACACAGATAATGATTTGCCTTATATTAGGGTCATAAACTTGTAATGTTACACTATCAATAGTTTTCCTCTAACTGAATTGTCAATACATATATGAACTAGTTTAAAATTCGTGAAAAAATGAATTACATAGACGACTCGAGAGTAATTATTTGTTTATTCATTGTTGCAAATTAAACTTTTTCGAGAAAAGAGGTCAAATTAATTCCTTGATTTCAAGTATTCTTACATGATGTAGGAGCTGCCTGTAGATCGAGTTCAGGACATGTATTTTAAATCAAACAATAAAGTAGCTAATATTAATCTATAGACATATATTGGTTTTATAGTAGTTGCAATAAGACTTGTGATTTTTAAACAGTTAACCGTATGTTTGCTAGAAACATATTAAGTGCTTGTACATAAAACTAGATAATGTTTTGGGTAAATGTTTGTAAAGATTGAGTTGAAAATACATGAAATACGGTTTTCATGGATGTATGTAGCTAATGATTTACATGACAAGCATGATAAAGTTTTATTTAAAGGATGTGTTAAAGCATTACGTAGTTATTCGAGGTTTGAAAAAAAAAATCACAAAAAATACTAAACTCCGAGAAAAAATCAAAACGGAAAGTTCTTATTATAATAATCAAATGGCAAAATCAAAATAACAATCCAAACAAGTCACACGAATGGACAATAACTGTCATATACATGACTTTGTAGAGGCCTTCTAGAACAGCTATATGTGATAATGTTAACCTAAGCTTTCAGTTGATTGTTTACATGCGTATATATTTCTTTGATACTGTGTACTGCTTTTATATTAACATGATTAACGTTTAGCAATGTGTACTATTTTATATCAATGTACAGCAATATGTTTTGAATTTTGATTTTAATCTATATAGAAAGTTTTTTTTATATTAATGTATAGAAATACGTACCATATTTATATAAGTGTATAGAAATTAGTTCTTATTTTATATTGATGTATAGTAATGTGTATTTTTTTCTGTTTTGTATTATACCTAAATATGTATATACTGTATATTCAAACATGTATATACTGTATATTCAAACATGTATATACTGTATATTCAAACATGTATATACTGTAGATTCAAACATGTATATACTGTAGATTCAAACATGTATATACTGTATATTCCAACATTGGTAGTACATGCATGTTATTATAGTAAATTGTCAATGCATGCTTATTTTGAGGAGCTTTTAGACCTACAGTTCCAAATAATTAACTTGAAATTATTCCTTCGTACATTTTGCGGACGCCATCGATAATGTGTTGACCGTTATTGGGTATGTTCTTTACGTCTTAACTAAAATCCCCTTCCCTTTTCATGAATGTGATCTACCAAATTTTACTATTTACCGGGTTTGTAACAAAATGAGCAACACGACGAGTGACACATGTGGAGCAGGATTTTTCGAAACACCCGAGATCACTTACAGATTCGAGTGGGGTTCGTGTTGCTTAGTTTTTAGTTTTCTATGTTGTATCATGTATTTAATTATTCGTCTGTTTTTTTCTTCATATTTAGTCATGACGTTGTCAGTTTATTTTCGATCTTTTTATATTTTTGAACACAGCTACATGTACACATACTTATCATTGGCATTTTTTGTTTTAAATTTAGTTATGAATATTCCTTTGATCGTAGGGATCTAGAATGTTTCGCCCTTAACAAACTTGACAAACATCAAGTATTATAAAAACATTGTGAACATATTGGAGTGGTTATAGGAGCTTGATACAGATATAATCATAGTAAAGGTCTATATATCTATTCATTCATTATTATTTTGATGAATTGTTCTCTTTACACATTTCTTGCTGTATCTTTATCAAATTAAAAAAAAGATGCAACATTGACTTTTTCATGATATTTGGTACAAATAATCTTCAAACCTTATCAAACAAACTGTCATTTTAAAAAATAGGGGTCCATAATTTCGTTTAAAATTTGAATCAGTTTGAAAAATAAAAATCAGTCGAAAAATGCATTTTTCCCGATGTTTCACAGTTTGAGGTCACGAAAATAAAATTTTATGTTAACCACGTCATTACCTCCCCCGAAACTGTAACATATGCCCTTAAATCAGCTATTTCTGTATCGGTTTTACACGCTACCAAATTAAATGTCATTTTCTAAGCAAATCTACCGGCTAAAACTATTCCTCCAAAACACATATGGTACACTAATTTCAGTCACCACCCCCTTTAATGTCTACATTCAAACAATTTTGTTTTTTTTCTTTAATAAGCGATTTTTTTCAATTTCCTCACTTGATTTTCTTGTACGTGTGCAATTCATTGTGATTGGTTTTGTTTTAACAACAATGATTGTTAGTTTGGTTATAAATGAAATGAGGTTAAAAGAAGGCATGTGACAATAATATTTTGTCAACTCATGTATTTCAGAAAGAGATATACATGTTTGAACTAACAGACATTGATAGTTAACAGTTAAATGAATGATCGACCTGCAAAATCACCGGTCAGCACTAGAAGTCGCATCCTCATTTTATTTGAATGCCAAAATACTTACTTTTACCATGAAGTAAATGATATTTATAGTATATATGTTACAGTAAACAGGTGAACTTAGGAATTACTAGTACGCGTAACTGAACAATTCAGTAAATACCTGTAATTACTAGTCAAATAAGGGATTACATGTATTTACTAATTGTTTCAGTAAGTAAAGATAATCACTGATTTTTTGTAATTTTCACAGTTATTAATCTACTTGATATGTTTGTTTCAAAGTTTAAGACATAATCTAAGGTATTGTAAGACTGCATGCTCTTCAACTGCAGTTAGGGTTTGGAAACTGGAAAATGGTCGTTTTTTTTTATAATTTGCAAGTGTTAAATGGATGAGACCTTCAAACTAAAGGTCAAGAAACAGTTAGTGGGCTTTGTCTCAGATTTTTGAATAGTTTTGCATATGACTTGGGGTCGCTTAGTTATATCTGAAAATATAATAAAAATGATATTGGATGATACTAAAATTTCCTTTTTAATGCTATAAAAAATAAAATGGCTTCTCTTTTTGGTTATTAACCAATTTCTCTATAAGTATATTACGCTATTACGTTACGATTATTTCCCTGTGTGTTTGATAATTTGTCACCTAGGACACAACTTTGAATGATGAATACCTTTAAAATTCGAAGTTGGTAACCGTATTAATATTCTACATTATAGCAACAGAAATTTTTGTATAGAAAAATCTATGGAGAAAGCAATAATCATTTGATGATTTAAAGTAAACATTTTGATTTTTTTTGTCGATTCTATGTGCTTTCTATACAATTTTTTAAAGAGTTAAATTAAAAATATTTAAAAAAAAGAGATTTTTTAAGTCGATTTCCAGATAAAGTTCAAAAAGTTAAATGTGAGTCCCAAGAAGTATGTGACATAGACTATTTCCGGCCGTTATCTGACCATAATGCTTTCAACAAAATTGCATATTACAGGTCATATTGCAGTCACCCCCACCTTTTCTGTAGATGTTTAGTAGGATAGCTATTACGTACTGAGATTGTCAAATTTGGAGCTGATGACAGGTATTATTACAAAGCATCTGGTCCTGAATTTCGAACGAACAAACGCTGACGGACGTTGTGATTTCTGGCGTTATTTGTAGATTTATGTTTAAAAATGTCATCTTCAGGTTGCTGATTATGGTATTTTTGGCATTTAGACTCTATCAAATTTGTGGCATTATACAATTTGAACAATACAACGTCTCAGTAAATATTGATTGTTTATCATCGTTCATTTTTAGCCAATGCATTTCAGACAGTTTAACATTTTTAACATAAAGGTATATTATAGGATGATCACTTTGTAATAGTACTGACTGATCTTCTAATTATTATTCTCCTTACTTTTGCAGAATTATTTTAACAGTTAGTAAATAGGTGTACAAATTCATTTAACAAGATTGTGTCCATATCACACAGCTGCCCCACTCGCACTATGATTTTTTATGTTCGGTGGACCATTAAATTTGGGTAAAAACTCTAATATAGATTGGCATTACAGTTAGAAAGATCATAATTATCATAGGAAACATGTGTACTTAGTTTCAAGTTGATTGCACTTCAACTTCATCAAAATCTACTTTGAGCAAAACCTTAAACCTGAAACGGGGCAGATGGACAAACAAACGGCTGGACGAACAGACGCACAGGTCAGAAAAAAAATGCGCCTCCTCTATCGTAGGTTTGGCGTACAAATAGTAATTATTGGTAATACATGGACAGTTTTAGGAATAACTTGTATTAACTAAGTGCAACAGGAATTACATTTAGTTCCTACTTTCATCTGTTCACTGTTACATATACATGTGGTATACACTCAACGCAATTCGTACCGTTTTCAAACATTACATGTACTTTTATAGTATTGTCCTTTCAAATAAAAACAAAAAATGTTTTCCAATGGTGTTTTTCTTATTTTCATGTAAACAAGTATAAAGTATATTTCATGAGTGTTTTTTTTTCTAGTTTGCTTTCTGATTTGTTAAATGTTTTTTGCATGTCGAATCGATATCATAGATCACACGAGTCATATCAATTTCCTGTTAAAAAAAAAAAAAATGGTTTTGTAAGGTGAAACGAATGTACAAATTTTAATATTCCAACCAATTTTTTCTTGGAATAGTATTTGCTCACTGTTGGTGAAAAAGTGAAGATGTGTTGACTCAGACATCATTAAAAAAAAATAATCAAAAGAGTAAATTTCAGAAATAGACATGGGAGGAGACATTGCCAGACTTTGAAAAAAAAATGTTCATGGAAAGAAACTCCTTGTGTTAAATAATTCCGGTTTATAAACAGGAGGTGGACGCATTTGGCTTCGTAAATGTTTGAAGAAATACAACAGATCATCGCTTTCGGTTGGGTGTTATGAATCGTATCCAGTCCATAGATATTGTAATAAACTCATTTTAAAGATAGCAACTCAACTATAAGTCCATTGAAAGGCATTAACAAAACCATATAGAAAACACTACCATGGCAAAAAAACTTAGACAACACGCCAAATACAGGAAAATATATAAACATAAAACATACAGAACACAGAAATCCTACCGAAGCTAAGGATTATCATATGTGTTTTTGAGTAATCGTCAATCATTATTGATTTCTTGCATTAACCTATGTCATGTTAACATTTTTTTTAGAATGGTGCAAGCGTCTTAACTGATGTTCGGTTTGACTTTTTTTATTGTATAAAATTCAAGATTTAGTAAAAGTTTAATCTAACGAGACTCAAAGATGATTCATTTCACATCAGAATCTGACTGACGAAGGATATCTGTTATCCGAAATATTTATAAATAATTACATTTATAGTTACATTTTTTTGTATTTGGAGTTGTTGTGTACACTTTTTTAGGCGTTTATATAATTTATTTATTGTGTACATGTATCGTTACTCGTAACGATCCAGCGCCCTCGTGGGGAAAATCGTTGACTACTATACAGACGTTTTATATATATATATATGTACATATATATAAACCAAACTATCTAATTAAACATTTTCAATATGAATTGAATTATAATAACAAAAAGTTTACTTTATTGACCATTACCACAGTTTAAGATTTTTTTCATTGTAATCAGAATGTAATCATAAAGTAATCAGGATTACAGGGTATTTTGAAAAGTAATCGATTAAATTAAATTACATGTACTCATATTTTTGACTGATTAATGATAACAATGATGACTTGAACAATTGTAATCAATTACAGCTGATTAACGATTACAATTACAATTACCCAAACTCTGATATTGACTATCAAAGTCAATAATTCTTTATGGGATACATTGGTAATTTTAGCCTTTGGAACTATCTTTATGGTTAAAATTGAAAGTAGAAATGGGGTGTATGTCATAGAAATAACAACCTGACCACAGAACTGATAACAGCCGAATTCATCAATGGGTCTTCATCGCAGCGTAAAATCCTGCGCTGGAGGAGGATTCAGCTTGCACTAAATGTTTTATTTTTCTTTCTTATAAATCATTAATCTTTTTTCGTATCTGACATCTGCATGAATGTAATACCAAAGATAATGTAAAATTAGTATGCTACTTTCCACCGATAAATGTAAGAACTTTTGCAATGTATTTTGATTTATATTTCAAGCATGTACCTTGCACAAGGGTGGGCATTTGTACTTGCGTATTTTCTAAATTTGTACTTCTGTCTTTTAGTTGTGTGTTTGTTAAACCTGCAACAAAACAAACAGCATGTTCAATATACAATAGGGAATCAGCTCACTGTGATTCTACGGTTTTAGCAAAAAATATGTTTATTATTCTGTAACAAAATTAAAAAGAAATAAGATTGTTTGTTTTACCCAAAATTAGCACGTAGTCGTTGTTTTTTGCTCGATTTCCAGTACAAACACATAATATTGATTCAGGAATAACATATCGCCAAGTTCATATAACTCAACAAAGCATAAGCCTAAGAGCAGATACTCTTTACAATGTCTTAATGTCTTCTCTTTTTTCTTATTTAAAAACTTACATATATTTCTCTATATATTTAACTTGCCTAAACATCAACCCAACAATGTTAGATCTGTACATTTGCTTTCGTAAATGTTTTTTTTTCCTCCTTGGGATTCGAACCGATGCTACTGAGATATTTTGACACCAAGTCGCCTGTTAATTTTCCACGTCAGTTTTAATCTAACATTGTTGAGTTGTATACCTGGCTGTGTACATTTTGTATTTACAACTCGTCTCAACATCAACCATACAATGTTAGATTATAGCTAACGTGTAAAGAAAGAAAAAAACGGCTACCGAAAGCTTCATTGTAATGAAGCCCAGGTGGTCGTGTGGTCTAGCACGCCGGTTTCAGTGCAGGCGATTTGATGTCACGATATCTCAGTATATCTCAATTTTTTTACGGCTATGTTATTTTAACTATTAAGTCTTTTTTATCTTTAGTTCAAAATACGCAGCTGCACATTCGATTATGTTTAATTTAAATACCATACTTTCTTATATAAGTCCAACTTCTTGGATGAAAAAATATGTGGCAATTTAACGTGTAGGGACAAATTAAATGTATATAAATAACAAGCACATGCTAATTTATACAATTGCTTTTACCATACCAACACACTGATCTTATATTTTGAATGTGCTAGTTCACAAGTTAACAATCTAAATAAAGGCATTTCACCCTACACGGACATACCATTCTGACTCCGGACCGACCAGTCTTTGATCATGTTCCATAAGACTGCTTGTTAAACAGAGAAACATTAGATTAAAAAACAAGCACTATAAACAACAACCAGATATTTTACTTTCTGAAATATAAAGCTATATTCAAATAGTTTACGCCATTCACGTCGCCGCCGGATAGTAATACATATGTCTCGCATAAGCCGATTTTTGTCGCAGCGATACAAAAATGGAGTGAACTGCCGAAACATTGACCGAATTTATTCTATAAAGAATCAACTTTGACTATTAAACATCAGGTGGATTTTATTGTCCTAAATTCTGTTCAAAATGTAGACATACAAAATAATCGGACGAGAACTATCGGATTAACTACGATTTAGGTTTTAGATAAAACACATGAAGAACAAGTCGACAGATACATGTATATGATTTTATTAACTTCTGGATTGAAGTGAATATCTGTGTCTGAGATCGGTTTATATATACTGTATTTATTATTCCAAATGTTGCTCATGACAAAACAAGAATGTGTCCAAAGTACACGGATACCCCACTCGCACTATCATTTTCCATGTTCAATGGACCCTGAAAATGGGTAAAAAATATAATTAGGCATTGACATTAGAAAGATCATGTCATAGGGAACATGTGTACTAAGGGTCAAGTTGATTGGACTTGAACTTCATTTAAAACCACCTTGACCAAAAACTTTAACCTGAAACGGGACAGACGGACAAACGGACAGATGCACGGACGAACGGACAGACGGACGGATGGACGGACAGACGATCGAACGAACGAACGGACGCACGGACGCACAGACCAGAACACATAATGAACCTCTACTATCGTAGGTGGGGCATAAAAGCAAAATAAATGTAATTTTCTGTTTTATAATCTCAACGCTATAATACATAAAACAGCATGGGTTTTATATGGAACGCCAACACTGTCTTGTTATGACCATTTTCATTATATGATGTGCATTTACCTTTATATGATGTGCATTTACCTTTATATGCTGTGCTTTTACCTTTATATGATGTGCACTTGTCATTATATGATGTGCAAACACCTTTATATGAAGTGCAAATATTCTTATATGATGTGCAAACATCACTATATTATGTGCAAACATACTTAAATGATGTGCATATGTACTTATATGATGTGCAAATATACTTATATGATGTGCAAATATACTTATATGATGTGTAAACATTCTTGTATGATGTGCAAACATTATTATATGATGTGCAAATATACTTATATGATGTGCAAACATCCTTATATGGTGTGTACATATCCTTATATGATGTGCAGTTTCCCTTATATTACGTGTAAACATCTTTATCTGATGTGGTTGCGACATTATATTATGTGCTTGTTATCTTATATTATGTGGTTAGGTTTACTTCATTATATGATGTCGAAACGTCATGATATGATGCATGTGCTTTCATCGTCGTTTTGGTCAATGAACATGCTTGAGATTAGAATGATAACTGTTTACGTCATAACTGATTCCGATCTGCTTCTGTTATCTATTAACCCGGCTTAAGTAGGTGTATATCGCTATCGAAAGTGCAATTTATAGGTAAAATGAGACAAAGCTATTTAACAAAATCAGCGTTTCAAACATTTCGGTAGAAGATTATTAAGATCAGCTAATACAGGAGCTAGTTGAAAAAAATTCCCGGTGTTGGGAAATTGATAACAAATTTAAGAGCCTTTTATAGCTTGCTATTCGGTTTCAGCATAGGCTCTGCGTTGGAGCTCGTACTGTAACCTATAATTGTTTCCTCTTACAAATTATGACTTGGATGGAGAGTTGTCTAAGTGGCTCTCATACCACATCTGCTTATTAATATTCATTGCAAAAGACACTATTGAAATCCCAGTCTGTTTCAAAAATATTTCATAACAATAGCTATACAATTATCTACTGATGCATAATATGGTGAGATGGTTTGTTTTATAGAATGTTATTGAATAATATTAATCTGTAAATGGTAAGATGTATAACAATGTAGTATTGAATATGTACAATGATATAAAATCTAGTATATCATATAATCTATGCTACTAAAGGAAGAGACCGATTTCATTGAGCCGCATCTCCTCTAAAACTATACCAAGTCGGAAATATTTGTGATATGACGTTTACAAGTAGTGTTTTTTGCTTTTAATTTGTCTTTGAACCAATCTTTTTTTCCACAGAAAACGCCAATTATGCGAGAAAATACCCTATTTCAAAGACTGCAAGCTTAGTCGACTTAGTGCCTGCGAAATGCGAAATGGCTATGTGGGTAATTATAAAAAAAGAAAAAAGTGGTATCTTTGCTAATGATACAACTCTCCACAACAGACCAAATGACACAGAAATTAATAACTATACATTGTAGGTCACCATACGGTCTTCAACAATGAGCACATATTGGCATATACAGATTGTTTATTTTCAACTTATTTTAATGGAGATTTTTTTAATTGGTAAAAAAATATTGAAACATGAGTACTAGTTTGTCAATAGATTTGGAGTAGCGTCAACGATTTCTGAGAAACAAGGGGTTGATTCCTGATGAAGTGTTTTAGATTTATTTTTTCGTCCGATTAGATCGGATTTTCCCCATTGTGGTACTTATTTTGATCCTTTTCTGTAATGGCAACGAATTTTACGTAGTCGATACAGTTATTGAGTCAAAAGAAAAAAAACCACTGAAAATCACACTTTGCCACACTTTTTTCCAATTTAGGGTATTTGATATTTTTATTTTTCAACCGGGATGAATGGAATGACGCCCGTTTTTTGCATTTTGTTCTTCTTTTTTGTCTCTTTAATAAAATAGAATAATAAGCATTAACTTTGTCATTAATGTGTCCACCTTATTACTGTGCCATCACTCTTTGTTTCAACACTTGCCCACTCGCTGGCATCTGCTTGTATCATCGGTACAGCGGATATAGGTACTAACCAAGGTGTCGTGATCGATTTTTCTTCGAATTCTGACACGGTACGAAAATCTTTTGTTTTGTTTACATTATATCAATATGTACTTCAATCTAAACATATTTGTTGTTTTAAGAAATGATTTGGTCGTAGGTTGGTGATTAGAGAAGTCTCACTATTTGCCCAAAATAAGAACCCTTACTAAAAACATGTGCAAATATTTGTCAAAGAAGTTGGCGCTCGTCTAATCCGATATGATTCTATATTCATTGCAACTCTTTTTCTGTAAGAAGGCCACTGTTTGTGCGTAATAAGTATAGCTGTTTCAATAATTGGCATTGAAATATTTTGTACAAAATGTTATTTTTCGATATTTTATTTCGACAAGAAGAGTTGTGTATAGCTGACCACATGAATCCTTCTGGACGGTGCATATTTAAATGAATGTACGGTATATAGTTTTTCACGCTTCGAAGTACCTACAATGTTATATCCGCTGTACCGATGATACACGATAGTGATTATAATTTGTAATACTTTGCTTGCTTGTGACAATGGTGTTCGACAAGGAGAAAACTTATCACCTTTCCTATTTTATTTACTTCTGATTGACTTATAATTTCTTAGTAACTAAAATATTACAGGACTTAACAGAACTATACCAGAAGATCTGGAAAGAGAATAATAAATATATCTTAAGTGTTTTGTTATATTGTTTGCAGATGACACGGTGTTGTTGTCTGAAACAGCACAAGACCTGCAGACCCAACTCAATATTTTCCTTGATTGTTGTTAGACTTGGAACTTGAAAGGAAAGTTGACCAAATTAAAGTCTTAGTGGGATTTTTTTTTTTGAACCGAAACCAAAAAATCTCCGATTTTCTTACAATGATACTAACATTCGGATAATGAAACAATATAACTATTTTGAAATTGTTGTTACTAAAACGTAAAATTTTAATATGACAAAAAACATTTATCCGATAAGGCTTTAAGCCATGTACGAAAACTTGAAAACAGGAAGGATGTATAAGATTTCTGTAAAATGTCAACTTCAGCTTGTTCGTTTATAAATAAAAATATAAACACGTGCGTTTGTCCTTCAGCTGGCTTAGTAATTTTGAAACCTCTCTCTCTTGTTTTGTATATACTGTAAATAGTTATTATTTTTATCTCTATACTTATGTCATACATTGACTTTGTGAGACTTATAATATATAGATTAAGAAGCCATAAGCATACCGGTATGGATGGTTAATTGACTGTTATTTAGTGCCACTTTCAACACTTTCATGCTATTTTGTGGCGGTGAGCTTATTGGTGGAGAAAGCCGAAGTGCCCGGAGAAACCCCGTGACCTACATTTGGAAAACAGATAATTCTGGTCAATTTAGATTGGAGTCGAGCTTACCTGTCACGTGCGGGATTTGAAATCGCACACATAAATGCTAGCGATACAGCAGTTCGACTACTTATAAAAAAGAAGATGTGGTATGACTGCTAAAGAGACAACTCTCCAAAAGAGGTCAAAATGACACAGAAATTAACAATTATACGCACCGTACGGCCTTCAACAATGATCAAAGTCCATACCGCATATTCAGCTATAAAAGGCCCCGAAATGACAATGTAACCCCTCGACCACCGACCGTCCGCCCATCATTTCACCCGAAATAAATTAAAGGAGATATGGAATGAACCTGAACTCGGTGCGTTACATTTACGTGAAGCCTTTTTTCATGTTTTTGTGCATATTTCACAGTTTCAACTATAGATGATAATGGGTGGATTCTTGAGGTCAAGCGGGAAATTGATATGTGCATATTCGTACAAGAACATATTAATGTGATATGAATATTAACCCTGTTTTGTACTAGACTGACACCCTGAGACGTATTTTTAACTTGCTAGTTCAAAAGGTAGCATTCCGAAGGATGACATTTATATCACCTTACCCGGACACAATTTTGTGATTCCGAGCCTACCAGCTTTTGCTCTTAATCCTTAATCCCGCGTGCTTAATATATATTTGCGAAAATGAGGTCCATGTCCATCAAAGGTTACATTAATTACCATTAATAACTATGCTTTTTTATGTTTATATTTATTTTGTAAATCTTTACTGTCTGTGTTAAATGTTGTATTTGTGTTTGCTTGACCCATATGGGTGTATTTTACAAATAAAATTATCATATATAAATAGCTGGGAAGCAGCATGTAAATATGAATTTTAAAGTTTTTGGTTTTGACCCGGTTGCGGTTCCAACCAACGACCTCTCTCACTCAAGGCGAACATGCTACGACGAAAGTACCACCAAAACACATGCAGTAACCCGCAATACGAAAGGTTTCGTGGTAGCCGCTCCTATTCTAGTGTAAGAATAAGAATAAGAATAAAAATACTTTATTAATCCAATTATGGACAATGATTTGTTATAACAATGAAATAATAAAATGAAATACATGACAATAGATCACTGAACAGTTATTGCATGCACATGGAATAGAAAGTAATATGGGAGACAATCAATTACTGTAAGGATTATTCCCCTTTAAACTGATATCATGGTGTTTTGAGTTGCATACAAATGTCATGCAGCCCAACTGATTAAATATAAGGGTATTTTTCTCCCATGTACACACACATGACACAGCAACCAATTACTAGATATTTATGTATATAATTATATTTTTTAACAATTGCAAGAATATGATAAGCACCTTAGAGTTTTACTGCAGTTTGTTAATGTATATATAAGCATTTACATAGTAATATGAGAAATATGCATACACATAGAGAAACGTGCACTCAAATTAATTTTTTGAATTTTAAATATATATATAAATAAACTAAAAGAGATTTAGCCGTTAACAAAATTTGTGGCTCTCAATTCAAAACACTGGATAAGAAAAATGCTTAACTTTTTCAGTATATGTTGATCTTCAGTGGTCATTAACCATAAACATTTTGATTTGCAGTCTAAGTTATTGAAATGTTGACAGTGTTCATGAGCTTGTGCAAACAGTGATTCCCTTCATTGATTATACAATGGACAGTTAATTAGAAAATGAAACTCATGTTCAATATCATTATGAGAACAAAAATTACAAGTCCTCTGTGACCTCTTTTTCTGCTCTTAATTGGTGAGCACTTATGCAAAATTTACATACAATTTGTCTTGATTGAAAACTTTGAATATCAAGATATATTTCCATTGGGAAATTACTTTTATAAGACAAATATGTATCTAGCTTTCCATTAACATTCTCTTTATCATTGAACCATGCTTTTAAAAATAATGTCTTTAACTTTAATCTATTAATTGAATAATCAATACAATATGTTTCTTTCAATTCAAGCTTTTGTAAAATAAATTTAACAGAGGAATACCATGTCATAGTGTTATTTTCATGCATATCTTTGTTACACTAAAACGCTTCTTTCAATAAATTTGAGTTACAATGATGTAATCTATGAAGATAGCTTATCATAGATATATCAATATTAAAATATATATGGAATCTACCTAGTATACACTTTAGACTCAATTAAACAGGGCTAACGTACCGATCATTGATTTTTTTGTTATGTGAGTTAGAGGGGGGGGGGGGGGCAAGTTGTTTTGTTAATGTTTGATTCTAAATTTCTTGAAATAGATTTTATCTATTTCAGAAGGGAAGCGAAAAAGTGTGTTTCGATTTAAAATGAGGAAATCATAAAACAATGCTGAAACTTAAAAAAAAACAAAAAAAAACATGTTTTTTTTTTTAATTTCGAACAAGGAAATACACGTGCTCCTTCCCTCAAACTAGAGTTAGTGTCTAACACATTTATTTTTTTAATATAACATGTACAGATCATCTGTTGTAGCTTTGGATACAAGGATCTGACAACACGTTATTTTATTTTCTGTCCTTGTATATATTACATCAGTCAATGAAATTTCAGCCTTCAAATTTTTTGAAGGTGTGTATCAATCCAACAAAACCAGAGAATTAAGCGTTTTTAATCTGGTGTCTAAATGAACCTAAAACACTGCATTTATTTATGTTTTACTGAGACCTGTTGTTCTCTTACAGGTAGAGAGTGGTGTTTTGAATTTTTCAAAGTGAAGATTAACGGCAGCGGCTTTTAATATTTTGCGTTTATCCTGGAAACATAATAGATTAAAAAAAAACAAATAGTGCAATGTTTCTGAATTATACTCTATAGTAAAGGATCTTTTTGGTTAATTTTGGATTTTCAGAGTTTTGTTGTTTTATTGGCTATTATCTTAATAACTAATATTAGAGAAACCTTTCCTTTCAAGGTATAGCCAAGAACATATATAATCAAAGTACTCAAGTATGAAAGATGTTTGCGACTTCAGGGAACTTAGTTTGTTTTTCCCGTCTGTGGTTTCATTAATTTGTACCACACCTTCATTCAATAATAGCATCAGATGAAAAATTATCTGCGAGAAGAAATTGTTGAAACTAAATTTTCAGGATTTAACAATTCAGGTGAGCGAAACGAGGCGTTAAGATTGATGCCCACGGTTGACGAAGAATTCGCCAAAAAATTATACCGCGGCAAATTTATAATTATATAAAATTGAATGCCACTTTTCCATTCCAAAAATGATAAAATGAAAGACCCCCTTTATTTCTTCCTATCTATCCCCTCATTTTGTTGGTTACAAATGACCGGTTCCTTATATGAGCCATTACTCTGTCAGAGTCCGATTTTTTCCCAATTGGTTGTGTCTATCATGAGAATATATAAAGAGAAACTCGAACAGCTAAAATGATCAGAAAGGCAATATTTACATAAATGAAAATACTAAACTTCGCTAAAAATGTTAACGTTTATATTAGGTATACCGAAATTGACAAATATAATGCCTTCCCTCGTTAAAACAATTATAGAAAGAAGTATGACTTTGTGTTAAATTTAACAACCGTAACCGTATTGTAGACTTCGTATGTTTATTATTAAAGACACGTCGATTTAAACAAAACTTTGCAATTGATATATATTTTTACAATTTTCCAACAATTTCAAATGCATCTTAAAACGAGGTACTAACATGCCAAGGTTTATCTCAAGTTTTAACCATTTTCCAAACGGTAGCTACCGTGAGATTTGATCCTTATTAGTAGAAACGGTTAATACTCCGCAGAAGCAGATCGGAATCAATTATAACGCAGACAATAATCATTCTAATAATAATCATGTTCATTAACCATAACGACGACGAAAGCACATCATAAAATGACGTTTCGACAACATATAATGAAGAAAATCAAACCACATAATATAAGATTACAAGCACATAATATAATGACGCAAACACATCATAAAAAGATGTTTGCACATAATATAATGGAAACTGCACATCAAATAATGATATGTACACATCATATAGAATTAAATTCATAACAGTGTGGTCGACGGTAAAACGTTTGTTAGTAATTATACTGAAAAAATCACCTATAACTTGTTTGTCGGTGGCGATGATTTTATGCTCACTCAGTCTATCAGAGGCCGTCAAGTGGGGATTTAAATAATCACTTGTTAACACATTTTGATACATAAAATGAAACTTTCTTTTCACAAATCTTTTACGGAATTTGTTTTAATTTTTTTTTCACCATCGCTTTAATAGCCCAGTAGACAACACTTCGGTGTTGACATGAATATCAATAATGTTGTCATTTTAATAAATTTTCTGTTTACCAAATTTTGAATTTTTCGAAAAACTAAGGATTTTCTTATTCCAAACATAGATTACCTTAGCCGTATTTGGCACAACTTTTGGGAATTTTTTATCCCCAATGCTCTTCAACATTGTACCTGTTTGGCTTTGTAAATATTTTGATATGAGCGTCACTGATGAGTCTTATGTAGACGAAACGCGCGTCTGGCGTACTAAATTATAATTCTAATACCTTTGATAACTATTTACACCACTGGGTCAATGCCACTGCCTGTGGACGTTTCGTCCCCGAGGGTATCACCAGCTCAGTAGTCAAGACTTCGGTGTTGACATGAATATCAATAATGTGGTCATTTTAATAAATTTCCTGTTTACCAAATTTTGAATTTTTCGAAAAACTAAGGATTTTCTTTTTCCAAACATAGATTACCTTAGCCGTATTTGGCACAACTTTTGGGAATTTTTTATCCTCAATGCTCTTCAACTTTGTACCTGTTTGGCTTTGTAAATATTTTGATATGAGCGTCACTGATGAGTCTTATGTAGACGAAACGCGCGTCTGGCGTACTTAATTATAATTCTGGTACCTTTGATAACTATTTAATACTTCAGTTTCACTTTTAAGAATGATAATGTTCAGAGCTGATATCAATAAATAATGAGAAAAAAATTGTATTCATTGTAATAAAAAAAAAACACTTTTTAATGGGGACCAGCGTTATTTCTCAAAATATTTTATTGATTAAGAGAACAAAATCATTTAAGAGTGACCTTCTATTTATGCAATGCTAACCATATGGGAAGAGTTCCAGATGACCAAAAAAATCATTTTTTTGTTGTTGCTATAAACCATAAATCGATCCGTTCATTCAGATATTTGTCAATTTGCCTTGGCTCTAAATTCCAACACACATCTTTTCAAGAAATTAGTATTTATCGTACAAAAAATACATTCATGTGATGTGTTCTTTTGATGGAGAATGAATGTTGCACCTTATTTTATTTTTTTTCGTTTTTGTTGGTGTGTGTATCATTGACGTATAAGACAACCTGACACCTCTTTATTCAAAAACATACGAGATGGCATTCATGGCAAAATAACTTAATTAAACTTACAGCAGAAGAGAGATAATTAACACCTCCTTTCTAGTTACTAAAGATCGAAGTCACTGGTCTTTTTAAAAATGATGTAAACTTATAAAGGAAACAATACAACAACATAGTTCAAATATTTATATTGGAAAAAGTAACGGTGTGTAAACTATAAAAAATATTTTATTTCAATTGAAAATCTAACTGTTGAATATTTCCGCAGCGAGCACATTTTTACTTTTGAATAAAAAATGGTCGGTTTAAGAAATAATTGATACAAACTATACTTTATTGTAGTTTTAACATGGGTAGGCATTATATTTATGATTATTTTTGCTCGAGTGATATCGAAAAACTATCATAAAAAGTGTACTAGTTCAGTGAAAATGTACGCCGTACTTAACTCCTAAACAAATAAATGAACAAAAATTAATAAACATACAAGACTTCCAAAAGGCCAGAGGCTCCTTACTTGGGACAGGAGGAACAAATGCGTCCTGTATGATTTTGTGAATAAATGCATCTTTTAAAAATAGTCGAAAACAAAATTGTCTGTCCAATGGAAAGATCGAGGCCAAAAAAAGATGAACGGTACATCATAGAAAAATAGAAGATGGTTGCAAAAGCTGACGACAAGATCTATTTACAACTTGAGTATTGCCTTATACTATTAACCTGAAATAAATATATTTATAGCAATTCCCTTGATACGAATATTGTTGTCTTGGGCTTGTTTTGCTCTTTGGTTGGTTTGTTGTCTCTATGACAATTCAATTCTCATTCTTATCATAGATATAACTGCATGTAAAAAAAGAATGTGTGGTGTGATAGACAATCATATAAATTCTTTCCAGGGACCAACAGGCGTTAGCAAACTATAGGCCCCCGTATGGCCTTCAATCATTAGCAAAATACACACTTTATAGAATGAAAGCTCCAATAGGTCTTGGCATGTAAAAACAAACACGAAAGTTGATCGAGAGAAAAACAATAAGGATACCGCATAAAAATTAGAAAATGGTCCGCAATATTACTTTAGTCAACTCACTAAGTTGAAATTAAAGACCTGGTGAATTTTAGCCTTTTCAATGGATGTGATGTATGTTTAAAAAAATCGTGGTTTGTTAAGACATTTAATTCAAATCTTGGTTTTAAATTATTTGCAAGTAAGTTTAAAGTATTTAGAACAAATAATCACTCACAGAAAGACGTCAAATCCATCAACAAAAGAAAGAAAAAAATGAATAGACGACATACAACGCACAGAACATCACGTATGTGTTCGTATGAGTATTTGAACCATAGGCGTATGGTCCGGAACATATTTTATTTGCGATCACAAAATGCACGAAGTCGTCCATTTCTATGTAAATTGGGTCGATTTTAATATAAATAAGATGAATGCGTTTCTGTTGTCTGTTTCACAAAGTAGTAGCAGTATAGCAGAACAGTTTTACCAATACAATACCGTAAATGCATGCAAATTTCACAAGGTTTAATCCAAATAGCTTTCGTACTATCCAAAAAAATTCAAGCACGAAAAAGACAGGGCAGAAGTATATTTTTTCTATATGTTATGTATTTGCACAACTTTTGAAAGTGGAGTATGCATTCGTTCTAAAATATTTTTTTAGACCAGATAAAAAAGTTAAAAGATGACATTATTCGACAATTGCAATTGTTAAATAGCTTTGACGTACGAAAAAGATAATCAATCAACCCATGCATTGCAATTTTAAATCTAGTAAGTCATTCTTTTTTCAAAACACAAATTCCTGATTAGTATCTCGAATTATGTTATTTAGGCGTTGAGAACCTTTGGTGACCCCACAGTTTAAATGTCTATACTAAGAACGTCGTGAGCAATGGGCGTTATAGTATAGTTAAACTCATCCCTCAGGAAATTTTACGGATGCCTTCGCAAGTTGGTTGACTATTCTCGAATATTAGTTATACAGATGATAGCGGATATGTTCCTTATGTGGTAACTACTATCCCGTGTCCTTTTCACGAATGTGACCTATAACATAGACTTAATGCTGAATTTGTACTAGCTTGAGCCACACGACGGATACCACCCGTGAATCACGATCTGTATATTCCTTATGGAGCACATTTGAAGCAAAATCTTCATATTCCATCTGAATCATCTGTAATGATTTGTGGGGTGCTTTTTGCTTAATCTTCTCTTACGTTTTGTTTGCGATTGATAAGTTTGAATGTCCCTCTAGTATCTGTTGGCCCTTTTTTATTTTGTTTTAGTTATTGGAAAACTATAATTTGATCTAATGAACAATTTTGTAGTAATCAAATGAATATTAACACGAACAAATTATAACCATTTTGTTAAACATAATGGTCTTTGATAATACCCTAATGCAAAAGGCATATGATACTATCAGTTTGATATCAGTATACTACATGCAGTGTTCACGCTAAAGCTTGATACGATTTTTTAACTCACCTGGCCTAAAAGGCCAAGTGAGCTTTTCTCATCAATTGGCGTCCGTCGTCCGTCGTCTGTCGTCTGTCGTCGTTCGCGTCGTTAACTTTTTCAAAAATCTTCTCCTCTTAAACTACTAGGCTAAATAAAACCAAACTTGGCCACAATCATCATTGATGTATCTAGTTTGAAAAGTGTGTTTTTTGACCCGGCCAACCAACCAAGATGGCCGCCATGGCTAAAAATGGAACATAGGGGTAAAATGCAGTTTTTGGCTTGTAACTCAAAGAGCAAATCGGACAGGGTTAAAATTGTATATCAGGTCAAGATCTATCTGCCCTGAAGTTTTCAGATGAATCAGACAACCCATTGATGGGTTGCTGCCCCTAAATTGGTAAGAGGTAGGGAAAATTTGTCGGCAATTTGTCTCATTCGATAAGATAGGTAAATCATGTTTTAAATAGCCCGATAGATGCTATTTATAGTACATAAAAATACGTCACATCATTTATCTTCATACCTTGAACAGGTATTCCTACAAAAACAAGGCCATGACTATTGATTTTTTTTTATATTGATTTTATTTTATTATTAACATCCTTTAGCAAGGTGCCATACCATGTAACTGATCAAGGAGCCAAATAATACTGAACTAATTCAAATCGTGATTTTCTCATTCTGAATATGTATATCTGTTACACAGTATTTGTCCTGGTCTTTTAAGGTGTTATCGTCTATACGATTAGACAAGAAAATACATGTACATGTATATTTTTTAACCGGAGAACATTTTACATCAGTTGGTCATAGATCACCCATTGTTACTACTTCATGTTGTATTGCTTTTTCTGTAATTTTAACAAATCGGCCCTTCGTTGTGATACAGATGCAACAGCATCTTGATGTTTTACCTACAATCACGATTTGTAGTGTAATTGATTTGTTCTGTTATGTTGTTTTATTTTTCTGATGAGTTATGTACCACTGTATAGACGGTGGTAAAACTTTCAGTACTAGTATCTTTACAGTTTGTGATTTGGCGACAACATTGTTGTTGACTGCATTTGTTACATATAATACCATGTTCAAAAAAGGTTTCGACGAAATGTGTTTTGTTGTTATGAAAATTGTATACAATGGCCTTATTTTAAGTTATGTGTATATTACACCCGCGACATGTAGGCTTAATTTCTATAGAATTAATTCTCGTGTTATTGTTATGTACAGGCACATACATCAGTTTGACGGCAGTTGTCCCTTGGATATATGTAATAACGTAAACACATGAATAGAAAGTAATTCAAGAGTATGGACAGTTTTAGGATTGAACACAATAAGCGATGCATTGGTTTTTCTTTGATACACGTAAAATTGTTTACTAGTACACTAACTGAATAGTCAAAATGAACCAAAATGACTCTATGAATCAAGCAAACAACCGAAAAAATATGATAGAAACTTTAAAATTTAATATATATTTAATATATAACAACATAAAAGAATGCAAAAGTTCTGAGCGAGGTTCGAACCCTTTCTTCAAAACCGTCATTTATTAGTAGTTCTGTGCTCTGTTGGTGGAGCTACGGCGATACTTATCATTATGACTCTTATTTAGAAGCTATATTGGTACAATTTATCGATGTTACAATTTTTTCTTTAAAAAGTTGTTTTTTATGCAATAAGGACACACTAAACCAATTTCATTTTTGAAGTAAAAAGTAGTATGAAAAACAACAGTCATAAAAAGCATAACTTTTTTTTGGTTTGAAATGTCCTTCTTGGGGAATTCCCTGATTTTTCCACATAAAAACACCCGAAAATCCGGATATTGGACTTTCATCCTTTTTAAGGGTTATATGAACTATGGATCACCCATATCATACTATATGTAAATCGAGATATTGATCAAAAGGCATTTTTATTTTTGGTTTTTATAGGAAATTTTACTCTGTTGGCACTTTTTAAAATTGGCCCTTCTGTGAAAAAAATCCTCGGCATATTGGCCCTACCTCTTTTAAGGAAATTTTACTGTTTTTGGTTATTATCTTGAATATTATTATAGATGAATATAAACTGTAAACAGCAATAATGTTCAGCAAAGTAAGATTTACAAATAAGTCAACATGACTAAAATGATCAGTTGACCCCTTCCGTTTAACCATTTTTCGTAAATCTCCATGATCTTTTACAAAAATCTTCTCCTCTGAAACTACCGAGCCAAATTATTCCAAACTTAGCCACAATCATCATTAATGTATTTAGTTTAAAAATTGTGTTTTTTTACCCTTCCAACCAACCAAGATGACCGCCACGGCTAAAAATAGAACATGGAGGTTAAATGCAGTTTTTGGTTATTACTAAAAAACCAAAGCATTTAGAGCAAATTTGACAAGGGGTAAAATTATCTGCCCTGAAATTTTAGGATGAATGGGACAACCCGTTGTTGGGTTGCTGTCCCTGAATGGGTAATTTTAAGGAAATTTTGCTGTTTTTGGATATTATCTTGAATATTATTATGGATAGAGATATACTGTAAACAGTAAAAATGTTCAACAAAGTAGGATTTACAAATAAGTCAACAGGACCAAAATGGTCAGTTGACCTCTTTAGGAGTTATTGCCCTTTATAGTAAATTTTTAACCATTTTTCGTAAATCTTAGGTAACTTTTACAAAAATCATCTCCTCTGAAACTACTGGGCCAAATTTTTGCCAAACATAACCAGAATCATTATTTGGCTATCTAGTTTAAAAATTGTGTTTTGTGACCGGACAAACCATCCAAGATGGCCGCTACGGCTAAAAATAGAACATAGGGGTAAAATGCAGTTTTTGGCTTATAACTAAAAAACCAAAGCATTTAGAGCAAATCTGACAGGGGGTAAAATGTTTATCTGGTCAAGATCTCTCTACCATGAAATCTTTAGATGAATCGGACAATTCGTTGTTAGGTTGCTGCCCCTAAATTGGTAATTTTAAGGAAATTTTGCTTATTATCTTGAATATTATTTTAGATAGAGATAAACTGTAAACAGCAAAAATGTACAGCAATTTAAGATTCAAAAATAAGTCAAAATGACCAAAATGGTCAATTGACCCCCTAAGAAGTTATTGTCCTTTTAATCAATTTTTAAAAATTTTCATAAAATTTGTAAATTTTTACTAACATTTTCCACTGAAACTACACGGACAAGTTCATTATAGATAGAGATAATTGTAAGCAGAAAGAATGTTCAGTAAAGTAAGATGTACAAACACATCACAATCACCTTAACACAATTTTGTCATGAACTGTCTGCTTCCTTTGTTTAAATCACATATACCAAGGTGAGCGCTTCTAGTTTTGGCTAAAAGAATCCATGAATTAATAGCAAAATGAAAAGTGAATTTCCATTTTTTTTTATTTGTTAAACATCCCATATCTCTTTAAAATACAAAGGTTTAATGACAGGAAGTATTTGGTTCCTAAAAATAAAAATGTTCTATATAGATATTTCCGTATTCTCTTACAATATCAGAATTGCTTTGTATTATTTCCTTGAGAAGAGTTTTCATTTGAAACTTTCTCGTGAAAGTATGGAATGGATTTTAGTCAAGATTGTGGTTGTTATTTTAGGTACTGCACACGCGATAACGCCAACTCCCGAAGTCGGTACTACCAGGACAACAACTCTCTCTCCAGGAGTTTGTCTGAAATACTCCAGGTATGTGATGTTTAGTCTAACACAAAACCAAATAAAAAGACGAAATTGTTCATATTTGTAAAGACTCAATTTTCTAACATGTTAAGATAGGTTTATACAACCCTGTTCAGATATACATAAGGTATATATTAAATATTGTTTCTAGGTTTCATCGTCTAATTAGGAAAAAACAACAAAATATGATATCAATAAAATTATGTATAAAATAATATTGACTTCAGTCAGCAGCTACTAGTTATTTGATTACTTATAGACTACCATTAAAGTACACCCAGATCGATACACTAATCATATTTCATTGACATTTAAACAGAAATTTTGCATTAATTCATATGAAATATGTGTTTTGAAAAACATGTTGTATTAATTGTAGACCTTGATAAACAAAATATTAGGTTCCAACCAGTCATTACATAATCGATCTGCTATGATCGTTAAATACATATTTCTATCAAACTTATACTATTAAGGATGAAATGTAATATGTCATTCCGTTGATATAGAATTAGTTCTTTATGACATTTCTTCAATTTAAAACTTAGGAACAAACCGTATTATATTGTGTATGTTGATGGGATAGGAGAGTTAGTGTTTGTGTTGATTTGGGTTGGTACAGAAAATGTATGTTCCACACAAAGTATACTGTTTGTTTTCAACATTAATTAGAAGACAAAAAAAAAAGATTTAAGATGAGAGCGCATAAACATTTTTTTTTTCTGAAGGAAATTCAGGCGGACAAAACCATCGCGACACACTACTAGACAAATGCATGGTCATATAAGTTACTGAAAAACATATGTAAATGCCCGACTTGTATAAAATAAAAAGAGAAAAGAAGCAATCTATATGTCTAACGCCAAGGGTGATTAGCTAAATAGTGCAATACCAGTTCGTTTTTATATCAAGTATTATTAAAAAAAAGCTTATAACGGTAAGATATTTTTAAACATAATAAATTTTAGATTATATCAATCAAAATAGGTCGAACTAACGTTTAATGATAATTTTTGTTTAAACTACCCTTGTCAGGAAAATATCTCCAGTATGTTGCATCAAACATTTTATTCGTGTGAAAATACAGGTGTTCTAAACATGCCAAAGGAATGAAGCTTGAATTATAACAGTTGCATGTTCAATAAAAACTCGAGTCTGGCGTATTTAATTATAATCCTGCTACCTTTAATACTTATTTACAGCACTGGGTCGATGCCACTGCTGATGTAACTTTCGTCCCCGAGGGTATCACCAGCACAGCAAACAGCGTACCGGGTTTACAGGATGATAAATTATATAGTCCTTTTTCATTTCATTATAAAAAATGACCTGATTTATCATATGTATGACAGAGATGGGTCAGATTACTTTCAATGTAATTGATTAAATTACAATTACTTTGTCATTTGTACGATTAAATTAAATTAATGATTACATCATTTCTGAAAGTGTCTGATTAAATTAATGATTACATTGGCAAAGTAATCATGATTACATCTGATTACAATGAATTAAAAGAAAAATACATTATGCATGATGTGAATGAATAAACGTTTAATATATAACTATAGCATTTTTTAGAACGTATTGTGTTTGCTATATTATAAAATTATATCTTCAAACTTCATCTATTTAATAAACCTCAAAAGTTCACTTCATACATACATAAACATTGCGTCACTGGTTTATGACCCATTACACTTTATCATCATTAACCTCTGAATTATTGTGACTTCAATTGAAAAAAGCTTTATAAAAAGCGTTTGCTGTTTGTCTTCTGACCTATTCTAGACTTTAATTTATATTTGTTTGAAGGACCAAGGTGCAGTTTATGGGAGTTAAAATATGGATGAAGTAAAGTTACCAGTTTAATCAAATTGTAAACAAAATCCAAGTGCTAAAAATCATTGCATTGTACATGTCCAGTCCAAATACATATAAAAATTGGCCTATTTTAAAAAAGATATTTGTCCAACTTTTAATTAATTTCGTGCTAATTAGATAAATGATCACATGTCTGATTTATCTTTTACCATATATATTGTCCTACAGCTATACTCTGTTGATAATTGCAATAAAAACAAACCTTAATTGGTTTCCTACATGTCAAATTCAAAGTTGACAAAAATCACAACATTTACAAAAAATTATAATTAAGTGTTTTGAAAAAAAAGTATTACTTGAATATAACAGTTATTATCAAATATATATATGTACATCTTTCATGTCTTTGAATTGTGAATATATTTTTGTTTTATGTATAATATCGTTTACTAAGGCCAGACACATGTAATTGTAGTATATGTCTCTTCTTAGGCTATTGGTGACTTTTAAATACTGTAACAGTTTATTTTTCACTGAAGTATACAAACTAATTGTCATGCTTTATAAAAATAAAAGTAAACCAAACTATCTTTAAATTTTTAATATAAATTGAATAAGAATAACAAAAAGTTTCCTTTATTGAGCATAAACACAGTTTAAGAATTTTTTCATTGTAATCATAATGTAATCATAAAGTAATCAGGATTACAGGGTATTTTGAAAAGTAATTGATTAAATTAAATTACATGTAATCAGATTTTTGGCTGATTAATGATTACAATGATTACTTGAAAAATTGTAATCAATTACAGCTGATTAATGATTACAATTACATTTACCCCAACTCTGATGTATGATTGTATTATACAAAAAAACAAAACAGAAAACGTTTGTTTGATTAAATTTTTACTAAATTTGCTATATAGGGGAGCCAACTCAAATGCAAGGGCAGATTATTAAGATAAAGAAATTTCTACAATAGAATGAGTTTGGAATTTCCTTTTGTATTATGCAGCATAAAAACGGGTCCGGTCACCCTATATTTCTTTGTATTAACTGTAAGCTCTCTTAGAGCTATCTTCTCATATGTCAATGTATATTATCTATAAATTATATGGTGTAGTTTACGCTGTATTGGAAAAAGTTGGGTTTTCCCTGCATAATCTAAACACAATCTGTCAATTTTGAACACCGTGTAGCGTGAAGATAAGCCCGTCACCTATTCTTTTTATTATTTGTTTTTTAAAACATGTTAAAAGCATGATATAAACGACATTTTGGATAATTATTGTAAAAATCTATGGATTATAATTTAGACACCCCATCTACCTTAAAGTATGATTTTTTTTAAAACTTAGGATTTTTTTTCCAAGTCATATATCACCTTATCGTATTTTGCACATCTTTATGGAATTTTGGTCAACTATGCTCTTCAATTTGTACTTGTTTGGCTTTATAACTATTGATATGAGCGTCACTGATGCGTCTTATATAGACAAAACGCGCATCTAGCGTATTAAACTATAAGCCTGGTACTTTTCATAACTATGCATACATATAATATTGTTGCATTAATTTTAGGAAGGGTTTCAAATGCACATTGTGACTACCCCCTCTGTGTCCTCTATACAATTTGCAAAATATTTCATGATTTCGTTACATATCATTATGTTGTTCGCAAACATGTGTAGTTGTGGTAAGCCTTCGAAAGAGGTTTTATTTTTGTAATCAAATCGTTTTTATTGAATCGGATGTTTGAGCGAATACAATATAGTATTGAATTGCCAATATATTTATAAACGATGAAACTACATATGTACCATGTAGATACGGTAGATGCGGATTATTTATGGCTAGACCAACCTTGTAGTTGTGACCTACGTAGACATGTTTACAAAATAAATATATAATTTTGGAGCATATATTTACTGCAATGTTTATACTTGTGTTTTTATTTTTAAAGGAAACATTAAATGACTGTTGTAATTCATAGTTTTCATTATGTACAATTGTGATGTCTTCAATTCCACGAAATGATGTATTACTGTCTGTCGTTGATTGATAGGTACAAAGTGGAAGAGCATTGAGGACTCAAAATTCCAACAAAATAAGGCAAATACGGCAAAGGTGATCTATTCCCTGGGATAAGAAAATCCTTAGTTTTAAAAAAAAATCAAAGTTTTGTCAACAGGAAATTTATAAAAATGACATTTTAATTGATATGCATGTCACCCTCCAAGTGCTGACAACTTGGCTGGTGATACCCTAGGGAAAAAAACCTCCACCAGCTGTGGCTTCAACGCAGTTGTGTAAATAGTTATCAAAGGTATCAGTAGTATAATTTAATACGTCAGACGCGCATATACACATAAACATTTGATTTTTTTCTCTGTTCACATGTTCACATTCAATTTCAAATTTATCTTTATTGTATCGCTGGTCCTATTTTTGCATTATCTTCCCATTCCGTTTAACAATATTTTCAAAACAATTGACTATATAGTTTGCAATAAGCATGACAGCATTATATGTGAATAGATATGTGAATCGACTAAACGACTAAGCTAACATTGCTGCATGTTCACTTGACCTCATATTCCTATTTCCTCGAATGTTTGCATTAATTAAATCCCACAAAAGAGGGATTACTATTGATATTAATACTATATTATTGATATTATTCATCTAAAAAGCAATGACTCTTATCGTCCCTTCATAATACAAATAATAATTGAACTTTGCAAGCCTATAATAAACTATGACCCCATTGTATTGTAATGTGCAGATGTGCTCTCATATGATCTACTTCATTTGAGGAAACATTGTTAATGTTAGATTGAAGCAGTGGTACAATGTTTCAACAGTGCAGAGTCTGAAGAAAAATACTTCAAACGTGTAAAGTCCGATGCAGTTAAAATGAAATCCTCGACAACCGTTGTTTACAGTTTTATCTCAACTTGTTCGATTCGCTCGTGTATTTTTGTTAAAATATTCATAAGCATGTCGGTCTGTTCTAGTATATTTTTTGAACATTTTGTTTGCGTCTTTAAGGCTTGTTGTACGGTGTGAGCCAAGGTTCATTCCGTGTTGCAGAACGGGCTTCGACCTATAATGGTTTCCTTTTATATATTGCGACATGGATGGAGTGTTGTCGCATTGGGCCTCATACCACATCTTCTTATATCTAATAGAAAGTATCCGCTTCAAAGTCTAAATAAGTATTGACTTTATGCAGAGAAGTCTTTCTTTTTAAAGTTTTAAAAAGATACGTGACAAGAAAGTAAAATCATTTCTTAAACACGTTAACACATCTACAAAATAATTTATTCTGATTGGTACAGTGATATTTTGATAAAGTACCTTGCAATGAAGAGTGGTATAGAAAACATCGAATTCCCTGGCAAAATTTCACCACGCCCTTACATCTATAACAATACACCATATCCTTGTCTGGATCTTATTATCTATATATTCTTAAATGGTTGCTTTATACTAAAACTTGCAATCATTTTAAATGTTCTATTGTTCATTTAATTATATCATTTGAATTCATCTACTGGTTGGAATTTAGAAAAAAAGATAGCATAGACCAAAACATAGCATGCCTGTATTGATTGATTCATGTTTGTTTAAAAATGAGGATGGAAGTAATGTGATAAGACTGTGTATTTATACATACTGCATAGTCAAACAGGAACCCTACTTTTTGGGGGATTTTCAATTATTAAAAGAAAATTTTATAGTTATAGTAATCATAAGTACAAATGTACTAAATATTTATTTTGGTAAATTCAGTGGGATGTAAAAACAAAATGCAAAAGCTTCAGTCTAAAAAATGTGTGCACGGTCAAAAAGCATACAAACTTTTTTGTACACAAAAGTGAATATAATTTGCATTGATATTGTTTAAATGTTGTTACTAAATATTAGACTTTAAATGACGATTTTGTACAGAAATAAACATGAAATTATCTAAACAAATCATTCACCCTCATTAATAACCTTTTTAAAGACACGTTATAACAAAACATATGTTTGGGTATAACGCATTGTCATTCATCTGAATATGAAAAAAAATAAATTGCAAATTGCATAGTGCTTCAAATCAAACTTGTAGTTACTTTGCACTGTAATCTAACGATAATAAGTCGTATGATTGGATAACTATTGTATCGATTGTTACGTAACAGTTGTGTTGTCTATCGAAGGGGGTACATAGACCACACATACACATACATTCGAGTAATAATCTGTTTTTTGTGTGTTCTCAGAAAACAATACCTTCCACATGGTCCTTATATGGTTGTTAAAGAAACGTTTTGTTGCAAACATTTTAAAATGAGCAATGGAGTGTGTGTTGGTAAGTTTTGACTGCATTCGATAATTATCATACAATATTGTACATAACATTTTCCTATGATATATATGTATACATTTATGTATATGGCACAAGTTCAAAACTGTAATTTAAGTCAACTGTGATTTCATTGTTCTTCGAGAACTCTGAGAAAAGACGCTCTACCACTTATACAAACAAACAATGTAAACATAGCACATGATACATTAACAAACTTGATACAAGTACTCACTATGGTATAGTTAAATCGGGTTGGCATAAGTTAACCTATCCTGAACTAGATATTTAGACTTTTAAAATTTCGTATTAGTATAACTTTTTAAACACGCAAAATACATAAACTAACGCAATGTCTACCACATGTTCATGTATAAGAAATCGGCACACACTTAGTATGTTAACCAAGTACCCTAAATATGTTTGCCAATAAACAAGGGTACATCAACATAATCATGATTATCTGTTATATACACAAACTAGAGGCTCTTTAGAGCCTGTTTCGCTCAACTGGTCTATGGTATTATCAAACAAAGCACACATTCAATTTAGACTATTTACGACGGGTGCCACATGTGGAGCAGAATCTGCTTACCCTTCTGGAGCACCTGATACCACCCCTAGTTTTTGGTCAGGTTCGTGTTTATTTTCTATAGTTTTCTATGTTGTGTCATGCGTACTTTTATTTGTCTGTTTGTCTTTTTCATTTTTATCCATGGTGTTGTCAGTTTATTTTCGATTTATAAGTTTGACTGTCCCTCTGGTATCTTTCGTTCCTCCTTTCCTTACATTATAGACAAGAATAAACCACGACAAAAGTATCTGCTTTTTAATCTTGTATTGTTCTTTTAGTCTATTTGGTTTCTTTAAGACATTAATATATCTTGCCTTGCTGATTGTTTTTGTAATTTAGATTTTTTTGTATCTATCATAATGAGATAATAACAGAAAAAAAGCTTCTCTCTAAATATCACTGGGTTCATTGTAAACGGGAAAAATTTGAAAACAAAATAATTTCGGCAATAACTCCTGTAAGAATATATCTAACAGGTTTTACATATATATGGACTTTTGGAAGAGATCATTATTCTGAACATATTTTTTCCTTTCAGATTTTCTCTATTTATAACGGTTAATAAAATATAGACAAACTTGCCTTTTACCCCTATGTTCTATTCTTAGCCATAGTTTTAGCGGAGGAGATCTTTGTATACACTTAACAAAATTTACAAAAAGATGTAAAAAGCTGACTTCAAAGGAAAATAACTCTTTATGGGGTCAATTGACCATTTTGGTCATGTTAATTCATTTGTAGATCTTACTTTAATGAACTATGTTTTTGTTGACAGTTTCTCTCTTACTATCATAATATTCAAAATAAAACAAAAAAATGTAAAATTTTCATAAAATTCACAATACTGAGATACATGTAGCTACCCATCAACATGTTGTCTATTTCGTCTGAACATTTTAGAGCAGATAAGCATGTTCATGTTGTTCAGATTTGCTTTAAATACTTAAGTGTCAGAGCTATAAGCCAAAAACTGCATTTACCCCATGTTCTATTTCTAGTCATGGCGGCCATATTGGTTGATGGGCAGAGTCATCGGCTATATGATACAATAATAACTTGTAGATTAAGTCTCGTAGATTATATTGCGGCTTTCAATTGACATAGAGTTACAATGAAGTGGTAGTACGCAATTAAAGGTTATCTCGCAGCCTTAGCCACAATGATGACAACCCAACATATAGTCAGCTATAAAAAGAGTGATTTGAATTGTTTAAAATAGTTCATATTCTTGAACTCCATATTATCATACATGTATCATGTTTTTCACCTGAGACTGTTGTGGAAATTATCAGCGTTTCAAGATGTTATCTTTTAAACAGTACACACGTGTCTCATAATAATTGTTTATGTTTATTTTAAAAAAAGGAATTTATTTACGAAACATAAAAATATAATTAAGTAGTCGACTTTAATAGATATATATATCTCAACAATTCCTTATCATCAATAAATGTATTTACAGCATGTCCTATAGGCTACATTTACAAAGGTGATGTGTGTTCAAAATGTGAGAACCATATGTATGGATATAAGTGCAGTTATACGTGCAATTGTAACAGCACGGAAAGGTACGATGTTAATCCATAAGTATAAAAAAAAATATGATAATATAAGGTTGGGGATACATGTTGTGCTAAATCTACTAATTTTAAAACCATAAAATTAGGCTACTATGTACCTAAATACTCGGCTCCATCGCTCGTGACAACTGTAATTTGACTCTTTCATTTCAACAAATCGAAGTACTTGCATACATTTTAGTCTTATTTATTCATTCACAATATAACAGTCTGAAATGCGATATGATCGATTGTTGGTACTCTAACGTCCAGTGGCATATGTTTCATACATGTTCTGGACTATTGCGAATTTATGAAAGCAAATTGTAATATGAAGTACATGTGTTGAACTTTGTTTAAGATCACGAACCATTATGCATACTATGTGTAGGTGAATCGTTAAACAATACGTTTTGTATTTGAATACATAAATATGAAGATATTGAATCATTGCCAACGAGACAATTCTCCTCGAAAGAGCAACTGATTGAGAAACTATAAAAATGCATATATTGAAAAGCGTGAAATTAACGAGCCATATTTGAAACGTTTACTTTTAGTTTATTGTTTATCTATCGATAGAGTCTTTGATATTCAGTATAAGTACGTAATACAATAAAGCCCTTTTGGTGCACTGCAGTGTATAAATGCTTATTCCATTCAGAATGGTTTAGGATAAATTAATTATTAAAACTTAGATTATAAATATATTGGAATATACCAAATATTGCTGGCAAAATTAGTGTTTTCTCTGAATGTATGCATTCTAAAACAATTTAAGTGACGAAACGGTAAGTACAGCATCATGTGCGTTAATGCTGATAAATGATGATCACAAAACAACATGCGACAATGTTAAGTGTGGGCTTGCAAAAAAGAATTCAAATATGGCTCACTTGTTTTTGAAAACCCATGAAAATATAGTAAGAAGTGTTGCACACGAGACAAACTATGAACCGGATATATGCTAAATCAAAACCGAAAATCAAATAGAATTGACAGCTGCAAGCGACAACAATTGAATCACTGTACCTTTGTCCTTCAGTCTATTCGTAACGACTTTTTTTTTCTCACAACAGGTGTCATCATGAAAAAGGATGCGTTCCGATAAACGGTAAGCATCCACTGACACAACCATAAATGAGTTAATATTAACTTTCAGTTGCACACGCACATGTGGATTGTTATGTTTTTTAAGAATAAAACTTCATGGCATGAAATACAATTAGTGTCAGTATGTACATATGTAACTGTTTCTTAATTTCAAGTGGTTAACAAAGCATTCAAAAAATAATACTAATTAAGATAATATACGAAATTATACTTAGGGTAGTATGTGATATTTGAAACCGTCTCAATGCACCAGTGTATATGCTTGATAGTTAACTCCAATATATCGTGTTAAATGAATATTACGGTATAATTTTCTAAATCAGTCATCGATGTTCAAGCAAAAAAAAAATATGAGCCAGCGGAGTTTTTTTATTTCATAAAAAAACGTCTCGTCCTATTTTCTTTTTGTGGTTTTAATTTCGGGCGTTCCTTGTGCAGTATGGAACTCAGCTACAATTCCGATAAAAGGATGATTGCTACATGTTTGTTTAACACCACATTGAACACGTGTGCTTATTAATTGCGGTAAGATTTTATTGGTCGCAGAATCCCTGAGACAGCTTCCGACCAAGTCGAGCGCAAGTGGATTTCACAGTGTGTGCTTTTTTTGTTTGTTAACCTTTAATTGTATTCAACCTGGTTTTATAGCTAGTTAAAGTACATGTATACAGGGTTATCAAGAAAATTCGGATTTTGAAATGGTTGTCCAGTCCACCAGTAAATTCTGGGAAAATCAGAATTAAGAGGGCTTGAACGGGTAATACTGGAAATAAATAGATTGCATAAAATGCTGTTTTACTTTAATTGCATTTTAAATTTTCATCTGACAATTGCTTTTCCACCATACTTTTGTATTGTCAAGTACAGGTTTCAATGCCTTGAAATCATTGAAAAAATATATTTTTAAATAGTCAGTTTGCCTTATAATATATTTCAATCAGTACGAAGAGTTCATACGATGAATAAAACAAAAATATATGTACTATGTTTCACGTTATTTAAACATATATACTAGTAGCAGAATGTCGAATCGAGAAAGTGGTCAAATCATTCTATCTCCGTTTACAATTTCTTTTTAGAATGTCCAATTGGCCAACATTCGAAGGGTGGAAAATGTACAACATGTGAGAGTGGACTTTATGGACATAAATGCAGTTTTACATGCAAATGTAATAGCAATGACAGGTACATGACCAATCATGATAATAACTAAATATGAAATAAAAATATATGTATATGACACTGAAAATTAATCAGATGCAAAATCTACTTCTTGTTTTTTTTTAAAGCTATTTTAAGTTTCTTGCTTTGGCCCTTACAGTTGTTTGATTATTTAATTTCAACATATCAATGTGAGAGTAAACGTTTTAATTTTGTTCAAACATTATTCTGTTGAACATCAGTGTATGTATACGATTTCAATTGTTATCTTTACAAATACAGAGGATAATATGCAAGATAAGAATATGTGATATACTTGCCAATTATACAAATCACCGAAAGCAACCAAATGACAAATTAGTTAACAGTTAGACATGTTATAGGTCACCAAATGGTCGTAATGGTCAAAGACATTATTTGTTTTTAGTTTATTCTTGACTCATAGTTGTGGATGTCCTTTTGGTGCCGGTTTGCCTTTCAAAACTCACTTTGCCTATACAAGAACACATATTACCAAATTGAAATATAGGTAACAAATATAAAGCAGCTTAAAGTTATATCATTGTTTTAAATAATTTAAACATACCCACCTTAGTATATGTATGATAGTGGGTCTAATCGGGATGAGACAAAACTAAACAAAATGATACATTTATCTGAAGTCACACATGGTTTTCCTCAGTTTTGGTTTGTTACCCCGATTTAGTTTTTTTATCCATCGATTTACGAGTTTTGAACAATGGTATACTTCTGTTGCCTTTCTGAATGATGTTTAGTATGCATTTAGGACGTATACTAATACATAAAATATTTAACTGAAAACAAATACGCCGGCGAATAATTATGCAACCATAAAAAAATTGATGCTGTTGCATATATTCATTCAAGAGAAAATTGGTTTATCATTTGAAAATGGAGATCTGATACCGGTATATCATTAAGACATCAATATATCAGAGACAAAATGACCTATTCTGAAATCGTACTAGGACTTTTTTAATTTAAGTTTTACTGAGCGTATTGGTATGTGTTTCTTTATTATACATTGGCGCGGTGTATAGGGGAAGGGTTAAGATCTCACATAACATAGTCTTTTTTATTTATAGTTCGTTTATATGTTTTGCATTTAAGTGAGACCGAAAATAGTAGGAATCCGTCTCTTTTATGAATATTGAAAATTGAGATATTCTATGGCTTCATTTAGTTTTTTGATAAAATAACATATAATGACACTGATACCAATAGTGACCAAATGTCTAGACATAACGTGCGTCTGTCGTACTTAATTATAATCCTGGTACCTTTGATAACTATTTATATTCTCCCAATTACGTTATAAGATTAACTGTAGAGTCGAAGTTGCGATCAATGACAGTTATGAATATAAAAAATACATATAATTATATGCAAAAATATGTAGTGATCAAAACATTGGCAACAATAATGTGTGGGCTTACGACATCATCACCCCTTCATATGATCACATTACCATGTTTAGTGCAACACTATTATCGGTCAATCTCTTGGTTGGTATATAACTGTAAATCTTTCGTATGTTGAATAGAACGGAAGGGCAGTCAGATTGCGCATCGTAACTTGTGCATCAAGCTCAAATGATTATCATGAATACCCAAATCCTAAATCAAATAAACCGTGCATTCCCGTTTATCATACGTATTTGTATAAGTAAAACGCAAAACATTCTAGAAAAACAATTTTAACGATATGTTGTCTAATTACGCTTGCGTCTGAACGAGCTCTTCATATAATGCATTCATCAGTACAACTAAAGAAAAAAAAAAAACTGATTCAGTAACTAAAGTGAAGTCATATTTTTTTCTTTAACATGCGCCCTCATTAGAATCATCGAATGAATATCTACGCAAATTTGACAAAGTACTATCTAAAAGATGCGTCTGTGATCTGATTGTTTGCTTATGAAAATAGTATCTTGAAATATGTTATATTGAAGTATGCATAAAAACAAGCAAGTGGCGTACACCTTTTGCATCCCGGAGTGTTTGCAACTCTTGTTAAAGTATGATAACTTTAAGAAAAAACAATGAGAATATGACTTAATTTTGATTTGGTAGCTTTAAGCACTCATCATTTGAGAGATAAATATCTGGGTCAGGGGAAATGTATAAGTAATGGTCGGTGCGCTTGGTGGCCGGTAACTGAAATAATTATCCCCTTTAAAGGTTGTTATCAATGAAATAATCCTACTTATTTGATAACAAAAGATGTGAACAATTAAAATAGTTGTAAGTACTAGTTTAAAAGGGATCGATCACAACAAAGTATATGTTCTCAACGAGCCAAAAAATCATACAGTATATGCTCTCTTCCGTCATCATTTCAGCAACAGACTGATATATGGTCAGATAGGTTGGTTATGTCGAGTAATGTCATTTAATTGGAAATCTCCAATCGGCAACATGCATAACCCATACTGTAAAAGAGAGCTATTGAAACATGAGATGGTTTAATTGCATCCACGTATACCTATGAAAAGGAATAAGGAAGGCTTTAAAAAATACTTACTAGAACTCATGTGTTATATCTAAAACCATAAATATCAACTTGTTATAATGGATACACACATTCAAGAAAGAACAATAATACAAGTAAAATTGAGAATGGAAAGGGGGAATGTGTCAAAGAGACAACAAACCGACCAAAGAAAAAACAACAACAGAAGATCACCAAGTAGTTTGAATATAACTACATATAAATCAAATAACTATAGTTTGTTTTATCATTTTATTGTTTCGTACATAGATGTGATCATGTAAAAGGATGCTTACTTATAGACGGTATGACTTTAATGAATTAGGCATGCTAACATAACATTTAATAAGTTTTTCTGACTGTGGAACTAGTGAAGGATATTAGTAACAATTGAAGAAGTTTTCATTATAGATGTTCCAAACAAGTTTTAGCTGATGCCTGAAAGTTTCAAATGACTTTATGGGAACGTGAAACCTTAACGATCAGTCTGTATAAATCATTCAGAAACATCTTCTAATACTTAAGTCAGCATGTGTATTCCTTTGCAATCGTAATCAAATTGTTACCTTTTAACTGCGCCTTCTCACGTGAATATATTTAATAATTGACGTGTCGAGTTCCTACTATTTACAACAATAATGTTGACTATCAAGGCTAAACACAACATGACTCAATGATTTAGTAAAAACTAAATGACTCTTTTACTAGGGAAATAATAACGTATATAGGAATATCTCAAAATAGCATAATCGTACACTATATATTTAGCTAGGATATGATAAACAAATAAGATTAACGCCAATAATCGTAAATCGGACCCATGTATAAGCATTTGCCATTGCATTACGGATTTACATTTTTTTTTTGTAAAAATTAAGGTAGCATTAAAGTTTGGAGATAATCTGTGTATATAAAAAGATTAGCTGGAAAATAAATTCCAAATATTATAAGGTTATGTTGTTTCTTAACTGATGTTCTTCCAGCTTATATATTAATTTCAAATTCTATACTTTTTTTTTCTGACATCGATCATTCATGTTTTACTCACATGTTTATTCCTTTATCTAAATTATTTGTTTATGAACATGTTTTATGTATTTTTTTCTTCTTCTTTGTTCATTATTTTTCTTTATCTGTTGATTAATCATTTTGCTTATCTTTTCTATAAAGCTGTCTTTTTTTAATTTCCTCTATATCATTGTAAACAAATAGTGTTTAAGAGCCTTGTTTCTTTTCAAGGTTTATTTTTAAGTATTTATTTTTATTTTTTTCAGAATCAGAAACCAACTAGTTTTTCTTTATATTACATTTATCGCTTTAAAACTGTTTCATAGTTATGCAAAAATGCACTTGTATCCCTTTTAACAGGAATTTGCAATGACAATAATTAATAAATAACACAGTTTTAGCAAGTTTTATTATTACTTTTAATATTACAGAAGAAACTTAGTGTTCGCCTAACGACTACAATGTATAAACAAATTGTCTATTACGCGACCATTCATGTCGTCTGCTGTTTTTTTTTCTATATTTGGATGCAAAGAGGATTCCATAAAACTGCTCGCATAACTATCAAACTTGCTCATCAAAACTTCTAAAAACTACCTGAAATGAACTGTTATATTTTTTTTATGGTCATGTGTTTAAATGTGAAAAGTTACCTTTTATAGTCAAGACAGACACGGACGATACGTTTAAGAATTATCCGTCAGATGGTCAGAGCACAGGTAAGTCCATCACTTGTTTTATTATGTTAATTTTATTCTGTAAACTTATCATAATACAGATAAACTACTTTGTATTAACCAACTTACTACAATATGTATAGAAATGCCCACGCTTAATAAAAGGAAAATTGCGACATCTGGTCATTATGAACAGAGAAATTGCTACAGCCAGTCATTACGAAATCTCAGTCATGCATTACGAAATCACACCCGTGCATTACGAAATCACAGTCATGCATAATAAACAGATGCAACGGGACATCGATTAAATCAAAATGTCGTTTATTTCTTTAAATAAGTATGACATTTTAAAAAAAAAAAATTCAAACTTAATATCTTAAAAACAAGTTTAAATGATGTTCATTGTTTTGTAACGACTTGAAACGGAAATATATTTCACAGCCTTTTTCGAGTACGACTTTCGATCATTACGATCATTATCACTGTTTCATTTCCGTTGTTCAATCCTCAGACTACAGACTTTAAGAAAAGTTAAACTGTCTGATGTATTCTTCCCAGCTACTTTATATTTGCAAGATGAAATGAATTTTAATAGCATAAAATTAAGTTCTTGGATCAGAAATCATAAATTACATATGACAGTCACAATCTTGACCAAAATTCCATGCGAAATTGAATGCGAAAAAAAAGTTTCTTACTCTTTGTTTAATCGAAGAATTAAAACCATTTAATACAAATGTTATAAAACTGGCTTTTTCTGTATTGGTCCTGTTGTAGTTTGTGGACAGCTGTATAATTTTGGATCCGAGACTCGAAGACTGTTCTTGAATGAAGTTGCCTTAGTTGGTTAATAAAAGTATCAATATATGGACTTTTTCATATTGGCCCTGTACCATGACCTTGATATTTACAATGGCAACGGACAGTTGTAATGGCCCTTGGCATTGCCTCAGGGCCATTACAACCATCCTTGGCCATTATTAAAACCTCGGGCATGCTACAGGGCCAATATGAAAAAGTCCATACATCAATACTTTAGTACTGTTCAAATTATATTTAATGTCAAACCATGTATACCCGCTTGTCAACGTCAACCCATTATTCAAAATAAAAAACACTTTAATGTTAAATTAATACGGAGGATTATTTACAAAAAATATTTGTTTTTATAGATTATGAGAGAAACACTCCTTATATTGCAAGCAAAGAAGCCGATGACATTTTAATTTGTGAGTATGGCCCTTTTGTGACATTATATACATAATCAATGCCTGTCTGACTGAAACTGGTATATTATTAATTTCGTGTATTTACTGTTCATACAGCAATAGCAGGAAGGTAGCACAATAATCCAACCGTAGTTCAGATCATGGGTCCTCGTTCTTGTTACAAGGATAAGACAACAGACAACTTTACTATCTGTTCTTTTTATAATACTTATCGATATAGTTACCTGAAATTCAAATTCTTGTCATCGGTTGTTATTGATATGTATCACTACCACACATTGAAACAGTAATAGTTCGATAATGTTCAAACGCAAATAATCAGGAAAAGCCTTACAACAGAAAGTAGAGAGAAGCATATGCACATGATCTGTTTCTTACAAAAGTTGTTGACACAGACAACGATAGTCGATCATTCATTCTACAGTTATTACCAGTGATATTCACTTTATCAGTTAGATGAATGCCATTAGGCAATGTTATGTTCAAATAATAGTACATAACACATATGTCGGAGGTTTATAAAAAAATAGTATATGAGGTAGATTTGATTTCAAAATCAACCATTTCTTCACTTTTCTTCATTTCAATCCGTCATTTGGAGACAATCAGTTTGCTGATATGTTATAGCTTATTTTGATAAATCATTAGACGTTCAATTGATATTTATCTCTTGAAACCATTAAGTAAGTTATGACTTGTATTCGTTAACATGGGAATATTTGTTCTAGTAACTTTCAATGAGTTTACTCTACGCACACTTTCACACAACACAGTTATTGACATTTTTTTCAAAAGCAGATCAATTGATGTTTTCGAATGAGGTTTGCTTACAATGTAGTTTGTTTTTGTAATAACTGGTTTTTTTTGTTGTTTTTTTTTAAATTTTTTGAAATATTCGACAAATGCTGGATACATTGGCAAAAAAACAAAATGACTACATTTCATTTATCATGTGTAAGGTATTGTCTAATAACTTCATCACAACGAATAAAATTTTGATAGTGCATTTACTAAAAGCTAGAATTATTCAAATTCACACAACCATTTTGACATTTGAATATATAACACATCAACCCATAGCAATGAACAAAATGAAAATAAACCGTCATTAATTTGATCTACAAAAAAAAACAACATTTTAAAGGTCACATATATCCTTACCCAATGTAGATGACCCACAGCTTCATCATGTTTAAATATGAATTTATTGCAAAGGTCAGAGTCTGAAAGGTCAAAATTACCCTTGACCTTGAACTAAACATTTAGATCATAAAGCAAGGACCACAACTCAAGACTCATGGTCTCTACTAAATATGGTGAATAGTGTGTATCAACATATAGTTAAATCTAATTATAAGACGGGAGACAACTCATATTGATTGTATACATACCCTTTCATCCAAAATATCCTGTGACATTTCTTAAATAACTACTGTGTACAATTTGCTAATATATTTTACTTTTACTGAGGAAAACATGATTTGCCTCAAATCAAAATTAAAAACGTGACCTTGATCTTTGAATATAACTTCGTTCTCATTTGGTATCCGACAACATCCTATTTTACTTTCTGTTTTTGTGTTGTAATTATAACATCAGTCAATGGAATGTCAACAACACATTGTTGGTGGGGGGTAATAATCCGACAAACCCAGAGTTATTTGAAAGCTATTTAAACAAAACTAGAATGAAGCGTTAGCAAATCCATGTAAGCAAAGCTTGGACATATGACATGTAGTATAATCATATTGAACATTGTTTTTAACGTCATGAAAGAAGGAGTCTTGTGGGATTGATCGATTTGCATACACAAACGTGAATTTCAGATTTTAACAGATTGCATTTAGAATATGATTATTTTGCTTTATCATTATCGAAATTAGTCATGTTATGTATATAGCATATAAACGAAATACGTTTTAAATGTAACAACGCTGTCCTTTTAGGTATGTATTAGATGTTTCTTTTAATGATAATGTCTCATAAGTCGTTTTCGGCTGGCATCCTTTTACTAAAATGTTAGGTTCTTATTAATTTATGTGTATGTATATATTGATATTGTAATGGAATGTGAGACTATAATAAAATAAATCTTATCTTATCTTATACGGCCGATATAATGGACTTATCTTATAATTTAAAGTGAGATGATCGTTACTCATGCGACAAGACCATGATACATGTTTAGATGTGTCCAGAATATATCGCAAACATAATATCAAAATGTTACAATAACAAAGCATCACATGCACATTTTCACGATACAGATTCCTTTTTGGATTTGATAATCTTGATAAAGTTTGGTTAACCGTTTTTTTTTAAATCGTAGACTGAATTCTATAGAGAATGAGAACACAAAATTATATACACTGTATGAATGCCACACAAATGTAAACGTTGACTAAGTATCAGGAATTGTTTTCATTCAATGAGCAGATGTATGAATGAAACTTGTATTCAATGAAAATAACTTACTGATTTTACTTTTTTTAAATCAAGCGTTTGAATTGCCTTTTATTTAAAAGACAACGAAATCATTTAACTAATTACAACTTCAGGTATATTTGTAGATCAAAAAATTACCATAATCACCATGTGAATTTAGCATAACAACTCCAAGGGCATTATAAGGATACACCAATACATATAACAGTATAAAAATACATTTAATATTATTTAGTTATACATATGTTTTTGTTAGATACTTTAACTTTAATGCATTTTGAAAAATGCTTAATTATATCTGTAAGTATTTCTTATTCAAATGACAGATGTTTTAATCTTCATGATATCTGGTACATTTCATTTATTCATGATGATTGAAAAGATTTTGACTAAACTGTGACAATAGTTTTATAAAAATTCTTTTTTTTCAGCGGTAACATTACGGGAAATACTTGTTGTCGTCATCATATTTATTGGTCTACTGATTTTTCTTGGATTGTTGCATGTTTGTCGGAAAAGACAAAGAAGGATATTAGTAATGCCACTTCAAAATAAGGAAATGCAAGCAGATAATGTAAGACAATATCACATTGAAGAGAGAGGTGAAAGTGTGTATGACGAAATAGACGAATCAGCTATGTCAAAAACTGTTGCAATGTCATCCGTCAGACCGTCGTTACATAGCTCTTACTTAGACGTAACGGATAGTCAATGTTATACGATGGCAATATTTTCATCTCAGTCCGATCCAGACCAAAAACCAAGTCAACGAAGACAACGATGTAGTCTGCAAAAAAACATAATGGAGCAAACTATACAAAGAGGTGAAGGAAATGAATATTCCGATGGTTATTTAAAGCCAATTTTTCTTGCAGAGCACAATTGGTTTGAAAAAATGTCGGAAAATAAAGGAACATTGTTTTCAAACAAGGACAAAATTACAGAAAAGGTTTACGATAAACCCGCTTATGATGGCATCAGTATATCAGTAAGTTATGACAGACTTATTTGTGCGAAAAGTATTAGAAATCAAATTTACGGAGGAGTACTCGTCAACAGTCAGATCTATCCTTCGGATGATCTGCTTGACAAAAATCCAAAACAGTCCAAATTCACGTCATTGGCTTCAAAGAGAAAGACAATATAATGTGTACAACGAATACTACAATAGAGTTTGCCAGTTGAAAGTCTCGATTTTTTTTTATCCTTGTGATAAATAAATCTTCTTATTATTATAAGTAAAGATGCACTGAGTACATGTACCTGTATACAACTGTTAGTACATGACACCTTTCGTTAAGATGACATTATTATCGGTGATGTATGTATCAATTGGTCTCCTGAGAAAACGGGCTAATTCAAAATATTGTACAAGTTCTAAAGTATTCAATAGATTGTTTTAAAGATTAAAAATTAAGTTTTGTTTCATTTTCTGGAAAAAAACACATTTTAAAATTAATGCACCTTGTCTGATGTACAAAAAAAAATGTACCTTTCTTATAATATAACGGGGATATATCGTGTAATTACTGAACGAATTAATATTTTAGGCGAAGGTCAAGACATGCTTAAAACAGATATGTTTGTTTTATTGTCCGATGCGTTAACAACCACGGCACGGCTCTCCTGAATAAAGTTACACATAACTATCTCAAATGCAATAATTTGTTTGCATTTGGTAATATATTTTTGTAAGCATGCATATAAAACATTTGCATGATTTGCACATGCATGCGTCTACATACAAAAGGAAACTCGTGCATTTTATGTTTTTTTGTGCAGTACATGTTACAGTTAGCCTTGAACGAGGAAGAATATCCTAAGTACAACAAAGAAGTATTTCAAAATGGCAAACGTATGGTGATCATGTCTTTTCTATTGGTATTTTCAAAGCATTTTCTTAAGGCTATCTTCTCGTATTTTTTTACCATTCATTATTTAGTTTATCTTTTAATCACATCAAAACCAGTAAAAGTCTGAAATGGCATACTCGACTGCACTGATGTTTACTCAACAAGTCTGAATTAGTCTAAATTTTACTAGACATAACTCAATCCCAGTCTTGACATTACTTAACTGTACGGATTTGTGTTTGACCATTTACGCCACTGAAAATAACTATTATTCGATCAGTCTGAAACAAACTTATTAAATTCCCGACTTGTATTCGACCTTTTTTGTCAATCTTAAGCTAGGTTCATACTGCCGATCATATCAACTCGATGATCCCGATTGACCAAGTTTTCACAACCATTCGTAGCTAAACTCCTAATCGGGCCTGTTTATGACTTTTAACCGACTGTTATTCGACTTTAAACGGCCTTCAGGTGTAACACCACTAATTCGGGCCCGGCCAGAAAGCACATACCAGAAAGTAGTACATATTTAACACAAAATAGTTCCTACGCATGAGTGTAACTTTCAAAATATGTAGAATATTTAGGTATTTTTGGTATCAAATGAAAGTTAAAGGACTGGTGATCATTGTAGAATACTTTTGGACTTTTAATTTTGAATAATAGAAAAACATACATCAAATTTTAAAAAGAGGGTACATTTTGTCTGTTTGTCAGATCTGAAGTATATGTTTTGGTTCATCCTAAGTTCCAGGAACCAGTTCTTCTTTATATGCCATTGTGTCTGCTAAGCTTGAAACAGAGGAATTTAACATAGAAATCAGTGGGACCATTGGTGTACTTCCTCAACTTGATCATTCACGACTCCAAAATTACTTCATCACGACTCAAACATAACCACAAATTAAATACATATTCGATAATACCGACCAATTTACAATCTCTAAACGATCTTAACTCGACTACCTAGATGAAATCAGCATACTCGATCTCAGTCTGATCTTGGCCAGACCATATCGACCTCATTAAATCGGGCTCCAAACAATAGTCAGGAATTGGTCGGGTATGTGTAGTTTCAATAAAAGAATGTTTGATGTTTTTATATATGACCCGCTGCGGCGCAGGGGGTATTAAGTGTTACCCTTGTTTGTCTGTAAGAACGTAGTACGTCCGAACAATTAGTTTCTGTTTTCAAATTTTATCAAGTTTACCTCAACCAAATTTTATGAAACGTATACACAATGCTTATTACCATAACACCAGATCAAGTGCGAATTTGGGCGGCGTCACTTTTACTGTGTTTATGTAATGACTCTTTATGGACGTATTCTCCTGTTTTTTGGTTAACTTCAGTAGTTCATAGAAGGTTTAAGTAGTTGGATTAGTGGGCAAGGTGGTTAGACCTCAGAGAGACAGGTTAATAGGTGTGACGGAGCTTGAAAAGTGCGTAGCAGACGAACAAGAAGGCGTAGACAGCAACGTTTGCCGGATTATTTAGATGAAATACATGTAGTGGCTCAAGCAGCGACCACTATATGGGCGGTCTAAAGTTAAATCACACAATTACAGAACTCCGAGGAAAATACAAATCGGAAAGTCCGTAATCAATTGGCAAAGTCAAAAGCATGAGAGACTTGCAGAAGATCAGCAAAAAGAACCCCAATGGTTTTTAAAAATGTTATTAGAGTAAAGGAGGAAGCTTATATTTTATTTTATTTGTATGTAATAGATTTATGAATTGCAAACAGCGGTAAACTACTGCTGCTTATTTACTTGATTTTTTTTTCTTTTGCTCTTTAATTGAAAATGATACCACTAAATCAGATTGATCACCGCATTGGTACAAATGTATGTAATCAGTATTTCACATACATTTGATATCCAGCAGTTGAATGGTTAAGAATATTTCATGTTACTGCATCGATGTCAACAACCTGGTTGTTTTTGCTAAAGAAATATTGCAAAAAGTTGGTAAAGATGTCACATATTTCCCCAAAATTTGGCCAAAAATAGCATTTCTATCCCCTGGAGTGAAACTTTTTCTGAAACATTTATCTAGAATTCAAATAAAAATCATGCGTCTTTCGTCACTTTTTTTGGGGTAAAATTGCGTCCAAATGTTCGTGTGAAAAACAGTAAAAAAAAACATAAAACAGGTACAGTATACTCTTTGTGTTCTTAGAAACTAATGTTGATATGTTGATAACTACATGTAACGATGTTGACTTATGTGGACTGTGTCGGTTTGTTTTCGACCTTTGAGTGGGATTGTTCCTTTTTGGTATATTTTGTCGTTTTAAAATGTTACCCCTTCTTACAAAGGTAAAGGCACATACTGTACATGGATGAATTTTTCGCACTGTTAAAAATATATAGTGATAATACATTTTTGTAGAAGCCTAGTTTTGAGAGTAAATCAGTTCTGCATAACAAATTACAGAATCATGTAGCAGTCATGTGTACTCGTGTATGGCCGAGAAGAGATCGAAGAGTTGTCGAAAATGGTAGCATAGAAATCGGGTATTGGTCGAGTTGGTCTGGGATGAGAAAAATGTATCAGTCACAGTGATCATGAAACGCGCGGAAATTGGTCACGTAGAACTGGATCTCATATCAAACAGGTTGTTGTGGATCGGTAAATGATCTGTTCTAATTCGAGATGATCGAGTATTAAGCAGTAAAATATTTGTAATCCGATGAAACTTGATCTTTACACGATCCTTGGTCGATCAATTTGACCACTACTGGACCAATTCTCGGTCTTTTTTTCGAGTGACTGGCTTCTCGATCCTTACTTGAATATTTTTGACATGTCAAAAAACCTTGGGTAGAAAGTCAGATCGATGACGAGTCAGATTTTATTGACAACCAAGGTAGACAGACTGATCGGCAGAGTGGACCTAGCTAAAACCATTATCCACCAAAGGTCTCAACAATACCAAACTATTCGAAACCATGATTGACAAAAAAAAACTTTCTTTATTTTTTTTTTCTATAAAAGTATTGTTTTTAACTGACACGAAACATATCACAATAAAATAAATATGTATACAAAAACGGATTTTAACATCCTTACATGATTCTCAGATTTAGCAAATAGAGATAGTTAAATCAAATTATCCTATATAATTATTTATATATATAAGCATAGTTAATTCTAAAGTTTTAGAGTTATGTTTAAAGAAAAAAAATTTACGTAAAACATGTAAAGAGCGTACATAAACTGAAATTAATAAAATCTTAATAAGATGCTTCTTGGTGAGCATTTTTGGATTTTAAACTTGATTTTGTTAAATTCCTCAATAAAACTGTAACCTTCGTGTCATGGTTACATTGTACATACAAAAGTTATATACGCATATTTTAAATGAGATGACAACAGCCAACAAAATCACAAACATGTTGAAGGCCGTACGGTAACCTATAATGGTTAATTTCTGTGTCATTTTGGTCTCTTGTGAAGAGTTATCTCATTGCCAATAATACCACACCTTCTTTTTTATAATCTTATATAGAAAATATATCGATCAATATGATCACATCTGGTCAGAGAGTTTTTAAATTCTTAACAACATTCATTTAAAATTATATCATCCTTTTTAACTTGAATAGCAAGGCCTTTTGATTACACTTGGTATACACGAGTTTAACAAAAAACAGTAGGGCCTTCTGTTTAACTGAACAACACACGTGTACATGATGAGTTTGTTAAATCTTATTAGAATACTTCATTTATACCATGTCTTTCATTTTGACAAAAATCAATCTAATTGCAACACATGTTTACTGCAACTGTGGAACCAAATTCTTTTTAAATGTATTATAAAAGGTTATCAAGGACTGTTATGGAAGTTCTTATTTATTGGTTTAACAAAACAAATGTTACACTGTTATGCCCTACTAACGATAGTAGAAGAACAGTAGGTGTTCTGGACCGTTCGTTCGTCCGTTCGTCAGTCTTTCCCGCTCCAGGTTAAAATGTTTAATGAAGTTGAAATCCAATCTACTTAAAACTAAGTACACATGTTCGCTATGATATAATTTTTCTAATTTTAAAGCCTAATTTTTCATCCTAATATCACGGTCCACTGAACATAGAAAATGATAGTGATAGTTGGGCATCTGTGTAATATGAACCCATTCTTGTTTTAAATTTGTTTAGTTGCTGATATAATATTTTATATGAATTTCAATAAAAAAAAGGTTTACTGCATTATTCATGTTATTAATTTAACTAAATTGACACCATATATACTAAGCTTATGTTTACTAACCTCATCAGGCACGTACAAATATAAGTCTGCATGTACCTTTTGTATCAGTAAAAAGTAAACAATACTTTTGGAGCAACATTTGGCTATTGTTTGAGGTAAAAAAATAAAAAAAATAAATAGCTCTTCAGTTTTATACATCCTTAGCTTTCACATAGCGTTCATGATGCGATATAGTCCGGGGAAGCGCTTCGACTTTAGTTGCACAATGTATGCATGCTTCTGAATGTATAATGGAATACTCATTTGATTACTGTTCTTGTACTATTGTTTTACAACATTTGTTCTGTAAATATTATGATTTATGGTTTATTGGTTGATCAACGCCAAAAGATAAGTTCATAGTTGTAGCAAAACACACACAAAACATAAACATTCTAATTTTATATCAACAAGATAAAACCAGTTACATATAAGTATAAATATTTTTATTTGGTTTTTAATAACTATGAATGATTGATTGTGGTAATGTTAACGCCCCAAAAAATCAACCTTTTAATTATCTTACAACTAAAGCAGAACAAAAAATACGTAGAAACATATCTATAACAATTAGATGATTAAATTCATAGTTATAATGATGATCAATTAACACATTGTGAGATTAAACATCCCGCAATAATTCCAATCATAGTATTTTACCAAACCTTGGTGTCAAAAGTGTCCTTCAGGTCTTGTTCATTGACATTAAATTTCATTAGAAATATAAAGAGTTCTCTACTTGGAGGTTTGACTTATTTCCTTCCCCGCCGAGTTTTGTCATTATAATGAAAACGGTCAGTTTCGGTCATGGTGAAAACGGTCAGACCATTAACCTACTAGTTATTGTTTACGTATATACCTGTGCAGAATTTTTTTTTGGATATGTAACGAATAGCATGTGGATTTAAGTACTACAAAGATATGGTTATGCATTTATATCAAGATGAAAGGGAATGCAAATACATTTAATTTTTCAATTGAGATTCGTTATCTCAAACCGTTAAATCTAATAACCTTTTTACAAAGACTGCTAATTCTTAAAGACAATACTTTGTCTGAAAAAAAAATAAACAAATGTTTAACGTGACTTAGACATGATCTGAATATCCAGAAATCTGATTCATTGCATTACATGTTTCCATTTAAAAAAAAATAAGACTTGACAAATTGGGAACTTCAGTGCAACAGTTTGTGTCTAAACACAACAAGTTCACCAATTTCTCTTATGGAAATCTAATTAAACACATGACACATATGCCTAAACAGAGATTTTCAAATTTTACAGATGTTATCGCAATGATGATATAAACATGATAAAGCTTTATAGATGAGTCCTAGCCAAGCGCCTATTACGACATTGGAAACAACGCGAATACTAGAGGAAGTAAGCAATTTATGCACAACAACATCGTAATTTCACACAAGTCCCGGTGTAGCGTTTCTTAGTTACATATCTTGAACAAGATTTTTTTCTGCTGACTTGTACCTGATTTTAGTATTTATTTAAAAAAAATAGGATATATATATATCGACCTGTTAGTCAAATGCGTTTTGTTTAATATACTTTTTCACTCTTTTGGTCTTTTGGAAAATGTTGTTTGTGCTGTTTTTAGACCCTTCTACAACGAACTTTGTTTGACATGCACACGTATTAAAATTGCGGTTTTTATCCAACACAGTCATAGGTTTGAACGTAGTTTTCAATTTAAACTCGTTTATATTTTTTGTTTGGGCATGTATCATATTTTCCCTCCGGTTTTTATGATCCGTTCATCCTATATATTGACTCTTTAAATTCAAGAGTTAATCTAAAAATGAGGGTACTTTCTCTAAAAATGAGGGTACTTTTTATATGGCTTTCCAAATACCGTTTCGATCCCTAACATCACTGAAGAGACATTCATTGTCGAAATCCGGATATGGTGTACTAAAGAAATATTGACACCGAATGTTTGTGGCACAACATCCTCCTGTTCACAAGTTAAAAAAAAAAAAAAATTCTGTGACGTATTAAATTTATATTAAGATCCATTTTGTTACATCTTGTGATCAATTTTATTTGGCAATCGCCAATGGCAGTCAGCAGGGTTAAAGAACATCAGTTGTTCGACCTGTTAGTCAAATGCGTTTTGTTTAATATACTTTTTCACTCTTTTGGTCTTTTGGAAAATGTTGTTTGTGCTGTTTTTAGACCCTTCTACAACGAACTTTGTTTGACATGCACACGTATAAAAATTGCGGTTTTTATCCAACGCAGTCATAGGTTTGAACGTAGTTTTCAATTTAGACTCGTTTATATTTTTTGTTTGGGCATGTATCATATTTACCCTCCGGTTTATATGATCCGTTCATCCTATATATTGACTCTTTAAATTCAAGAGTTAATCTAAAAATGAGGGTACTTTCTCTTAAAATGAGAGTACTTTTTATATGGCCTTCCAAATACCGTTTCGATCCCTAACATCACTGAAGAGACATTTATTGTCGAAATCCGGATATGGTGTACTAAAGAAATATTGACACTGAATGTTTGTGGCACAACATCCTGTCCACAAGTTAACAAAAAATTTTTTTTTCTGTGACGTATTAAATTTATATTAAGATCCATTTTGTTACATCTTGTGATCAATTTTATTTGGCAATCGCCAATGGCAGTCAGCAGGGTTAAAGAACATCAGTTGTTCGACCTGTTAGTCAAATGCGTTTTGTTTAATATACTTTTTCACTCTTTTGGTCTTTTGGAAAATGTTGTTTGTGCTGTTTTTAGACCCTTCTACAACGAACTTTGTTTGACATGCACACGTATAAAAATTGCGGTTTTTATCCAAGGCAGTCATAGGTTTGAACGTAGTTTTCAATTTAGACTCGTTTATATTTTTTGTTTGGGCATGTATCATATTTTCCCTCCGGTTTATATGATCCGTTCATCCTATGTATTGACTCTTTAAATTCAAGAGTTAATCTAAAAATGAGGGTACTTTCTCTAAAAATGAGGGTACTTTTTATATGGCCTTCCAAATACCGTTTCGATCCCTAACATCACTGAAGAGACATTTATTGTCGAAATCCGGATATGGTGTACTAAAGAAATATTGACACCGAATGTTTGTGGCACAACATCCTGTCCACAAGTTAGCAAAAAATTTTTTTTCTGTGACGTATTAAATTTATATTAAGATCCATTTTGTTACATCTTGTAATCAATTTTATTTGGCAATCGCCAATGGCAGTCAGCAGGGTTAAAGAACATCAGTTGTTCGACCTGTTAGTCAAATGCGTTTTGTTTAATATACTTTTTCACTCTTTTGGTCTTTTGGAAAATGTTGTTTGTGCTGTTTTTAGACCCTTCTACAACGAACTTTGTTTGACATGCACACGTATAAAAATTGCGGTTTTTATCCAAGGCAGTCATAGGTTTGAACGTAGTTTTCAATTTAGACTCGTTTATATTTTTTGTTTGGGCATGTATCATATTTTCCCTCCGGTTTATATGATCCGTTCATCCTATGTATTGACTCTTTAAATTCAAGAGTTAATCTAAAAATGAGGGTACTTTCTCTAAAAATGAGGGTACTTTTTATATGGCCTTCCAAATACCGTTTCGATCCCTAACATCACTGAAGAGACATTTATTGTCGAAATCCGGATATGGTGTACTAAAGAAATATTGACACCGAATGTTTGTGGCACAACATCCTGTCCACAAGTTAACAAAAAAAAAAATTTCTGTGACGTATTAAATTTATATTAAGATCCATTTTGTTACATCTTGTGATCAATTTTATTTGGCAATCACCAATAGCAGTCAGCAGGGTTGAAGAACATCAGTTGTTCGACCTGTTAGTCAAATGCGTTTTGTTTAATATACTTTTTCACTCTTTTGGTCTTTTGGAAAATGTTGTTTGTGCTGTTTTTAGACCCTTCTACAACGAACTTTGTTTGACATGCACACGTATAAAAATTGCGGTTTTTATCCAACGCAGTCATAGGTTTGAACGTAGTTTTCAATTTAGACTCGTTTATATTTTTTGTTTGGGCATGTATCATATTTTCCCTCCGGTTTATATGATCCGTTCATCCTATATATTGACTCTTTAAATTCAAGAGTTAATCTAAAAATGAGGGTACTTTCTCTAAAAATGAGGGTACTTTTTATATGGCCTTCCAAATACCGTTTCGATCCCTAACATCACTGAAGAGACATTTATTGTCGAAATCCGGATATGGTGTACTAAAGAAATATTGACACCGAATGTTTGTGGCACAACATCCTGTCCACAAGTTAACAATTTTTTTTTTTCTTTGACGTATTAAATTTATATTAAGATCCATTTTGTTTCATCTTGTGATCAATTTTATTTGACAATCGCCAATGGCAGTCAGCAGGGTTAAAGAACATCAGTTGTTCGACCTGTTAGTCAAATGCGTTTTGTTTAATATACTTTTTCACTCTTTTGGTCTTTTGGAAAATGTTGTTTGTGCTGTTTTTAGACCCTTCTACAACGAACTTTGTTTGACATGCACACGTATAAAAATTGCGGTTTTTATCCAACGCAGTCATAGGTTTGAACGTAGTTTTCAATTTAGACTCGTTTATATATATATATATATATATACATGAATTGTGCAAAGTATCCATTAGAATGCAATGTAATCATCATTTTAGCTGTAATTTGATAAATAATTACACCTTGTGACACGTTTGTAATTAATAAATGATATCCCAAAAAATGTAGAAAATACAAAACATGGCATTTTTTGAAACCTTGCATAAAATTAGTCATGATTTAATAACGCGCTAATTAAATCAACATGGGATACATAAGAAAACAAACGAAAGGATTCCCGTTCTAAATTGTATTATACGAGACCTGTTTTACTAAATTAGTCCCCCGAGAGGGGGATACTTTAAGCTTTGTACTTGCAATGAGTTTAAAATTTCAAATCAACTCATTGCAATAACGAAAACAGATACATGTAGACGTATAAAACCATGTAGGCAGTCACAGGACATGCACACACTCTCATATATCAAATTACATCCTGCAGATTACAAATACGCCATGCATCATTGTCGCGACGTACCAACAAAACTTGGAAAATGCAGTTAGTAAATGAACCATGTGTAATCAGCTTCATCTTTAGAAAATAAGTTCTATGTAGAAAGGTATAACTATATTGTGAATGTTTTTGTCACTATTTATACATGTCCACTAATTATACTAATAATGATTAAAACAATGAACATGAAATTCAAGGTGTTATGGGAGATCATTAGAAAGTAAAGTAAAAGTACAATTATGTATCCGTTTGCATTTTGTGTCTTAAACTACAATAACGCTGAGAATGAAAATGGGTAATGTGTCAAAGAGACAACAACCCCACTATAGAAAAGACAACAGCAGAAGGTCACCAACATGTTTCCAATGCAGCGAGAAATTCTTGCATCCGGAGGCGTCCTTCAGCTGGCCCTTAAACAAATATATATACTAGTTCAGTGATAATGAACGTCATACTAAACTCCAAATTGTACATAAGAAACTAAAATAATACAAGACTAACAAAGGCCAGAGACTCCTGACTTGGGACAGGCGCAAATATGCGGCGGGGTTAAATATGTTTAGGGGCTAGCTGAAGGACACCTTCGGGTGCGGGAATTTCTCGTTACATTGAAGACCTGTTGTTTTTTTCTATGGTCGGGTTGTTGTCTCTTTGATAAACTCCCCATTTCCATTCTCAATTTTATTATGAAATCTCAACCCTCCCCTATACCTATAGTTAATATAGAAATTAGACCTTTTACGTTATACCTTTAGACATATAACAAAAGATGTTTTTCAATAATAAATTATTTTCCTTTTATAAGAATGATAACGTCCAGACAGTTTTGATGAAATTTTCAATATACCTAGTAGTAGTATATTTGTTTGTAGACGAGACACTTTTGACCATAAATAAGTTTATCTTGCTTTAAAACAAAGTTGTTGTACTCTTATTTATCCTCAATAAGTAGAGGAGATATTTCTTCTGTATAATAAACATCGGTGGATACCCGCGATTCCAGTAAAATGTCTACAATGTTTGTATAGTTGTTGAATCTTGCTTTGCCTAATGGTGTATGTCCGTATTTATCCCGCGCATTGATATCCGCTTTGTTATTTATTAATTTCAGTACCACATTTGGACAATTGTTCATGCATGCTATATGCAGAGGGGTGATGGAATTGTTATCCGACAAATTAATATCAGCCCCAAATTCTAATAATAAATCAACAACTTCTACGTTGTCATATTTGCAAGCTAAATGAAGAGATGTGCAATGGTTTTTATCACAATCATTTGCATTTGCCTTTGAATGCAACAAAGACTTGACAACATCTGTATCACTCCCAGTACAAGCAATCATTAGTGGTGTGACTTTATCTTTATCAAAAATATTCGGGTTTGCGTTTTCTTTCAGTAGTATTTCTACAATTGTATTAAAGCCTTTTTTACAACAAAAAAAAAGTGGTGTCCATCCATTTTTATCTTTTTCATTAACAAAAGCTGCATTACCGAGCAATAATTGGACGACTTTATCATGGCCGTTGTTACAAGCTACATGCAAGGGAGTTATGCCTTCACTAGTTTTATGGTTAAATGATGACCCGCAAATAATCAAATATTTCACAATATCTTCGTTGCCATTTTTACAAGCTAGATGCAATGGTGCAACGCATCTTTCACTTCCTTTTTCCACTAATTTAGCACCATTTTCTATTAGTAGTTTTACAATATCGATACTTCCTTGTTGACATGCAGCATGCAGAGATTGCATTTCAGTCTTAGTTTTTATATTTATATCAGCTTTCTTGTCGATCAAGATTTTTACAATTTCTTTCTGATTTGCACTGCTTGCAACATATAAGGGAGTTCTATTTGACGCATCTGTTTCATTGATCTTTGCTTTATACTTGAGTAAAGCTGAAACCATTGATGAATGTTCCGTCTTACAAGCTAAATGCAGTGGTGTACGTTCTCTAGCGTCTCGAATATTAACAAATGCCTTCATTTTCATCAGAAATATAGCAAGATCTGTGAACCCATGCTCAGCAACCACGTGCAGTACTCCTTTATTTCCCTTTGTTGGATATTTTTCATCTATTTTTACTTTTCTTTTGCATCGTGTCGTCAGTAACAACTTTACTATTTCTAGATGATTATGTTCACATGCATAAAATATGGGTTTAATTTCCTCCGTATTTTCAATATTAATATCTGAATTATTTTCAATTAATTCTGTTACAACTTCTAAATGTCCATTTTTACATGCTTTGTGGAGCGGAGTATTACCAGTAGAGTCTTTTATATTTGCCATACTTTCGTCCTGGAGAAAAAATGAAACAAATTCCCGATATCCATTTGTTGAAACAACATGCATCGCCGTCCCTTTTTGTGTCTTATTCATGTGCAAATCTTTTAAATGTTCTTGTAAGTATTTAAGAAACATGCATCTAAATGTTTCACATTTAGTCTGCTGGTTTGTAAAAACAGCGGAAATATAGCCTTTGTTTAACTCAAAAAAAAGACGTCTAAAATATGTTTCTTGGTGTTCTGTTGGAACCTTAATGGCGAGGACATCTTGTTCTGTGTCTATGCAATCTAAACAAATATGATCCAGTAGTACTTCAGTTTTACAATACTTAATAACTGTTTTCATAAATGTTTTTGCAATGCAAAACAGAACGATATTTTGCATAGTTTCATGAACAAATACAAATCCACCAATGTCTTGTTTCACATATGATCCTGACAGACCATGTAAGGAAGACATCAGACGTTTTTTGGAGGGATACTGAAGAAAAGCGGATTCATGTAATAACTCATTAGAGTCACGATTATCTATAGTGAGGACGTTTTGGGGTATCTCTTGCTTGATTGCAAGAACAGCCAATGCAAAATAGTTTGCTTCTGACTTTCTCTTCAAATTATTAATTTCGTCTTCTATAATCTGCGAAGGAACTGTAAATACATGGTTTATATTATGATCTTTCGAAGTTGAGTAGAAGGAGCACAAATACGGAAAGAAATTATACATCATAATTATGTCATCGTGTAATCTGGCTGCCTCGGTTGGTTTGAGATAAGATTCGCAAATAGCCCGTCTCTCTTTCAATACTAGCTTAAGTTCGTTTGCCAACAAGTCGCATGTGTAGGGTGAAAATATACTCATGCATTGTTGTTGTTCTGGTTGCCAAATATATGTTCTGCTTGTAAGGATGAGTTTCGTTTCATTGCTTTTTCGAAAAATCTTCTTTAATAGTGGTCCATGTTTTTCCCATAAAAGTACATTAGTCTCATCCACGCCATACTCTCCGATAAAATTGTCAATGATAAACACTTGTTTTGATCCTGGTATATGATACTTTATAATGTCACCTAGTTGTCTTGCTGGAACAATCGTAAAACCACATTTTCTGTTCAATCCGAATGCAACATGGTAAGCGTTAGCTGATTTTCCAACACCAGTTGGCCCTGCTATAACAATTATGTTTTCCTTCAGGATACCATTATATATAACTTGTGTTGCTCTTGTTATAACAAATTTATGATGTTTTTTGGTCCATTTGTAGTGTTTTTTGTTGAAAACCTGTAGGGAAAGTATGAAAATAAAAGCACTTGCTTAAACATTCAAAACAAATAGGAATATCATATATCATTCATTTGTCATCGATATTTTCATAGAATAATAAAAGGGTTCAATTGTTTTTTTGTATGAATAAATAAAACACCGTGAAATATTTTGAATAACGACTACTTATTTAATACTCATTCATTCGCTTTTATGTTTAACAATGCAAATCCACACTCAGCCAAAATGTCACAACCGGGAATAGGGACATACGCTTAAAAATTACAGTATATCCAAAACCTTTACCTACTGTACTGTTGTAAATATATAAGATTGCGAGTACACGTTACTAATGAGTTGAGACACAAATATATCGTCAGTCAATCAAACGTTGATGTTGACCATAACATGCATACCATTTTACTGTTACTTCTGAATGCCACTTGCCTACGGGAGAAGCTATAAATATTGATAGTATCCTAGCCGGGATGCAACACAAAACTTTGCTCCCTCAAACACAGTATTTCCAGACTACTAAATATGTTTATGTGTAAGGAACATTCCTGTTTTAATGAAGTCCCTATCATATGAAAATACATTTATGTCACGTATCAGTTAATATATGTTAACCCCATACGTTGGTATAGTAAGACTGTTGCTATTGAGAGTTGAATTTGATTGTTGTTTGAAATCGTCAGTAATCACAGGTTCACTATGATTAACCAGCATTTACCAATCGAATATCCTTATTAGAATACAAAAATGAAAATAAATGTATTGGTATACAATGTGCATTTTATTTACGTATCATTCAGTATTGTTATTACATTTTGTTTTGTTGTTTAAATACCTTTAGCATCAGTTGAAACCTCTTCTAAATCACTTTCGTGTTTTCTATTTTTGTCTTTTATTATTTGGTTTTCATCATCGATAACGTTGCGTTTAATTCCAACACCATTTTTGTCTTTTACTGTAATTGTGGCATTGTCAACTCTTTCTTTAATATCTTTCAGTGGGATTTGAACTGCACCAAAGAAACATAACAGTTACGTTCGGTGCACTTAGATTTTCAACATATTCAGGACGAACTTGCTAATGCTCAGCTTTTATATTTAACTGTTTAAATTTTCTTTAATCGGAACTTTCTCATGTATGCATCTTTAATTTTTGGTTGTGACTTTTTTTGGGCAAAGCTATTCACGCAATTTTCAGCTATTGAGTTCGATTATTCAGATTGTGCGGTGAATCATTCAGTTCTTTGATTTAGAAGGGTGTAATTGAAAAAAAGCAACCACAACCAACCAAATCATTTAAAAATGACTTTGATATTTGTTATCAGTGTCCTGCATCAGACAATCTATGATATGCAATTACATATTAAACGTGTTGGTCCTGAGTACAATTAAAAAAAAATCTGAAATTGTGAAACCTGTGTATCATAGATGTACGGTATAGTTATAAACAATCGTTATTAGCCTGATATCAAGTATGGAATATAAACAAAAGGGAACTGTATAAGTTTTTTTTCTGAGTTTTTCTTTAGTATTATGAGCATGTGTGTTTCAAATGGGTTAATACACCATTCGTGATGACCAGCTGTAAAATTTATGTACAGTTTATGTCAAATTTCTACTATATATTTGTAGTATGCAAGTGAGTATATTTCTGTTTTACCTGTAGAGTGTTGTTTAAATCTAAATGGAAATTTCCCATACGTTCGATGCCAAAGTAAAACTGTTACAGCTGGGATAAATATAAAAATTGAGATCAATTACAATTAACTTAACATGCATGTAGTCAAATATTTCTCAACACTAGCCATCAATAAATGATTGGTTGAAATTAAGTTGTGACAATAAATTTCCATGAGTTCGGCTGAATTTCCTATTGTGACGTCATTAAATTAAGCTAACTATGCTTGATGTTACTTACGTATACTTACTAAACTTACATATGAGATGTATAAAAGGCACAACTTTCAATAAATCTTTTGAAATGAATGATAAAACTCGTAAGAGAAGCGAATGTGACTGTGACTTGTGTATTCTACGATATATTGCACTTTTAATTCATAAAGTTAACACTCTCGAGTATAGAAATATAGTAACACACAAAAATAATGATTAAGCATTACTTATTAAATATACTAATACTTATATAATGCTTAACCATTATTTTGGTCAACATGGCCAATAACTACAAAAGAGAAATACATTTGAGTAATACACTCCTATTATAAGAAAACAAAGATCGTGTGTTGTTATTTTGAAAGATGTTGTTAGCTAGTTTTTATACATCTAAAACTTTGATAAAAATCAACATGCATGCGACAATCATGTTCTTACGACTTGTTACATCAATTTATAGGTAATACGTCTGTATGTGTTACTACTTGCACATTGTTTACAAACATTCCCTTTAATTCGATAAACTTGCTATATCAGACACATTTTGTTACTTGTAGTAACATTATCATGGCGAGAAACGTTTAATACTGTGATTTTGTTTAATTAAATATGTATGTGTAAGATGACATATTTTTTTTATTCATATATTGTTTGTAGGAAAAGTAACAATGTACGCAAATCTTAAACAACTACTAACATTCTCTATATTCAAATATAAGCGCTGTTACTTTTGCTTTGCATTTAAGTATATTGCAATGTAATGCTCCTTTTTTCTAATCAACTTGTTGTGCCCAAATACTGAGCGATGAACGGTTCACATATTTATGTTAGTGTTTCTACTTTTCTACTACATCGATCTCAGAAAATCTGTCATTAACAGTAAAATAACGATATCAGATATATGTAATTCGTATGTTTACAGAAATCACGAGAATGATACTGTAAAACATTTCGATTGTAAGTTTCCTTGAAAAGTGTGAAATATTGATATTGCTAAATAAACTCAACAGAGATACAAAGATTGAAATTTGGCATTTGCTTTTTGTCTCAAAGACACACCAGGACCACTCAAAACGAAAAAAGAGTTAAAAAGTATAAATAAAGTACGATATAAAAAGGACATTCGAAACCAACCAGTGATATACCATAAGTAGATGATGTATGATTGCCAGTAAGGCATCTTTACACTGTATAGCAACATGACGTAAATACTAACAACTTAAGGTTGATGTACAGACTTTGACGACTAGCAAATATATACTGCATAACAAGATATACAAAGTGCCGATGAAATCAAATTCCAAATTATAACAAAACTTGTTATTTGAATGAAACAAAATATATATAGTAATACAGAACTGCAATTGCAGGCGATCTTTATCATGTTTATGTAACATGTATAATTTATATCTTCAAATTCAGATTTTGTTCAATCAAATTTAATTCTCTTTTGTATTTTGTATATATGGAAAATTAGATAGCGTCACTACGATGTCGTCTTTCTGACGCATTAAACAGAAAAACAAAAAATCATTAACTTACTTAGTATCATCAATAATAGACACAAAGTTAGCAACACAGCTGCAACTGATGCCTCGCCATTTTTCACTGAAAATGAAATCAACAAATCATCCTATTTTTTTTAAAATTCACTATTATAAGAGCATTGTATTTTATAAACTCGATTAATATGAATGACACATTATTCGAAATATTGACAGAGTATTTATACAAAGTCATGTAAAGCAAGTACGTATTATACTTATATATATATTTTATGGAAACGCTTTTGGGTAACACTGTTTATAGCAATTTGGCATCTCAACTTACAACTTTAAATCAACATGAACAAAACTCATGTCAGCATTAACCCTTTGTCTTTTCAAACAGTTTCAATCATAATTCAAAGAGCATAAAAACCCTTAATTTTTAATTATTCAATATTTTATCATGTTTATTGAGAGTACATGTACAAATAAGATAAATGGCAATAAAAGTATATGCATTGGTCTATCGTAGAGTTACTTGTCGGTCAAAAAACTCCGGTGACATGCCAACCATTAGTAGCATGGATCCAGCCCTTGAAGCATCCAAGGTTTTTACGTATCGTCTAGTCTATTGACTAGAACCTCACTAAATTTAATAGCATAACTGTGTCTCAGATTTCCAAAAACATCAATAAAACAAATGTTATGCCCAATTGAATTTAGTGGTCTCCTTTGAATTGATGTTGCAAACTTCATTGAAGATTTATGAGAGAATGAAATACAATAGTAAAAATCTGAGACACAGTTTTGGAGGTCAAACTGTGTTGTGCAAGAATCGTTAAATATTTTGGGATGCTATGAAAAATAAAATAGCTAAATTCATTCAAGTATGGACATCACAATATGGCAACTAATTACATAACAATTAACTATGTAATAATTATGTCATAATGAAATTATCATAATTTGAATAAGTAATCCTTCTTCTGTATTTGGTGCCTCATTTATAAAATTTAAAGAAAGATGAGTGGAATTGCATTCGTTTAAAGATGTCTGATTGGGGACGGAAAGTCTTTGTATTGTGCTACCATAACATGCAGTTTTCAAGCACTCTTTTATCTTAATTATTACCTACCTGGTATATTAGACCAATCAGATTGATTTATAGTCGATGTTCTTTTGATAACTCCGCGCAACGTAGTATAAATAATAAATATACTTTAAGCGCAAACAAACTTGTTTCTAAATATCTTTTTTTAATAGTATTAGTTCAGAGTAAGACATTCTCAATACTGTTTAAAAAGTTGTTTTTGAAAGTCTTGTCTTTTTGAAATCAAAAAGGTAAAGTTAAATAATAAAAGGAAATAATTTCATAAATCAAACTTTGAACTATTTGTTGTTTTGTTTTTGTTTTTTTTTGTATCGCAATGTAGTAACAATTACTAGTTTAATTCTTGGTATAGTTCTCTTCTGTACATTGTTTTATAATTCAATATACTTGTTATAGACGGTTGTTAACATGTATATTTATAAGCCATTATTGTTGAAAATAAAAGTGGTGTCCTATACCATCGTTAGTAAGAGTTTGGACTGTATTCATGGCACGTAGTGTTATCATTTAAGCGATATTTTTTCTTGACATGTCATGTACCTAAACATAAATGTGGTAGTTATTTCTTCATACGAAAATGCATGTATTGAGTAAGAAATATGGCAGTTGTTATCCATTCCTTCGATATGTTTAAGCTTTTTAGTTTCGATGTGATTGAGGATTTATTTTGTTACATTTTAGTGATTTTGGTGTTCAGTTATTTTCTCTTATCATGCTTATTGTTGACCTTTTTTCCATGGTTTTATTTTTTATCCCCGATTGTTAATCGATTGATGATTGGTGGAGGTTTAATAAACAAATGTTGCCTTAATCTATATATTATTAATTTTTCTTTATGCTAATATAAAGGGTAGTTTTATGCGTCTGTAATTCATAAAAGTAATAAGCGAGAAGACACCATACATAAATACAACTTACCTTATGTACTGGTTAAGAACATATATAATGTGTTACTTTCCAGATGAATCATTTATTTTAAACTGAATATGGATAACTATAGAGCTTCACAACAGTAGAAAAGCAGTTATCGATGTAAACCTGTGCATATACTAGTACTCTATTTTCTCATTTGAAATATAGAATAAAATAACACGGATACAATTTGGTATCTGTATGAAGAAATTGATTACTTAACTCTTTTTACGATACGTTTTTTACAAATAGTTAAACATTATAAGATGCAAACTAATTCGCATCAATATCTATCCTTTTTTCCACAATTTTCTTAGAAAACATACACAAACGAAGCCCCTGATTGCCAGTTGTAATTTTATACTTTTACTTCCGTATAAACTCCGTGCGAGATAACCCGTTGTGTATTGTATTTTTTAAGGATAGTTAGCGGATCTGAGATAAGAATGATTATGAAGCATGTTCATCATTATTGTGCAGCAGCAAAAGTACGAGAACAACACTTACATGTCAAGGCCAATTGGTTTGCAGTTAAACGAAGATTTCCACTCATTTTTTTTTATACACTCATAATCTGTAAAAATACAGGTAAACTAAATCAATTTTGAGACAATACAAGTGGATCCGATTCAGGAGCAGAAACAGCATATACTTTGCATTAAAGTGCAACTTGTGTCATATATGTTCAAAACTATAATCTATATGTAATATAGTAGAACACATGTTTCGTGCTTTGGGATTTGAATACAGAAAAGTGATTTCAAATGATTTTCATACAAATGGAAATATTTAGTAAAATACGTATAAAGCATAGGTTATAATGATACTGACTCCCCTTACACATGTTACATACGTTATATTATTTTGTTGTAGCTGACGTATTTGATTCATCTATGTAATCTCCGAAAGAGCAGATCATACTTTTATTACACAATATCGTTTCATGCATCCTATCAAACGTTTTTCTTAATTGATTGGATAAAATGAAAGAGGGAATGTCTAAATAGAGGTGTGTCATCCTACCTAATACAAACTTTGATTTTAAAAATTGATAAAGTTAATTTTAAAATAATCAGGATAAAAAACTTCTGATAAGTTGTTTCAAAAGTTAACTCATAACCACAATTTGTAGAAACATGTGCATGTACTTATACATAAATACAGAGGTATAGGAGAGAGTTGACATCTCACAAACAAAATTAACGTTCGGGCCATTTATACTTTGTCACAAGTTAGGAACAACTGACCTGTGTCTAGTATATTTTAGGTTGTGGTTCATTGATATATTTCGAAATGTTATATGATGTCGATTTTCAATGCACATGTACCCATTATTGTTAAGTGGCCAGATGACACCCGCTTCTTGCTGCGATATTTGATTGATACGGTGACGACATTGTGGTGGCCTTAGGCTGTTTTTCTACTTTTTGGTCAAGTTGCTGTGTCATTTAAGTATTCCGTTTTGCAATTGTCAATTTTTTTTAAAAGTAAATCATGAACATGCATAGACAATATCATTATGATCAAGAAATAAGTGTTATTTGAATTAATATAGGACAATTGTAGCTGATGTTTATAACAGTACATCAATCACTTGGTAAAATTACCAATTGATCACTTTAGTGATATGTAGAATAATTGCCTTTTCTTTACCTTTGTCAAGGACAGCCGGAATATGATGTGTAACAGAAGAACACAAGCGACCTGTATCTGAGACGACTTTAATGATACGGATGATACAGAGCATTTTGATCGTTTTCAAAATACATAACAGAACTGAAATTTGCATGGGTAAGAAGATTGTTTGACTCAAAATTAAAATAGTTGAGATTGATTTTTTCAAAGTGGCGTTCTGCATTTACTAATGATTTGAATCTTAATAATTTTTGTAAATTTTTTTTTCGAAAAAAAAAAAAAAAATATTTTACCGACTTATTCATGTACGTTCTCAATGTTCCTGATTTACCAAATCAAATCTGATCGACATACCTTTCTGGAGATATAATCATAAACATATCTAATTACATACCTGGTGATAACATTTCATAAGAGGAACATAGCTTAAGGTAACATGAACAATCTTCTTCTGATGGTTCACAATAACATCGATGATTTGGCCTTACGACAAAATCATAACCTCTCGTATAATCACAGCGGCATATCCTATTTTTTTTCAATGTGCCATTATTTAAATAGACTTGTCCTTCATCGTTGCAAAGAGATTTTTTGTAAATACAACGACTATTCCCGGAAGACATGAATTGAAAAGGTTGATAAAATTCATCGTCACAGTCAGCTCCTTGCAGCGTTCCATGAACAGATCCAGCTACTATAAGTTTTTGTCCTGTATGACATTTATAATAAAATAAATTGATAATAATAATAATGCATTAATATAAAGTTACTTGACGTTGCAAATAAAACGCTTACACGTAAGGGTAAAATGTGAGGTTTCTTTCCTATATTACTTTCATTTCAATAAAATAGGGTATTTTGTACAAATTTTTTTTAATGCGGTTCTTTAAAAATTACAATCAGTGAGTGCATTTGATTCTGTCAACAGGTTATACGTGCTACTGTAATACATTCCAAGTATTATTGATGATTTGCTGACTGAATTTTCTGATTTTAATTTTTTCATGGAATGTCATTACAAATACGATATGTTGATTTATTATACTTGATCGTGTTCCCTTAATCATATATCATTTTGTTCAAATATTATTTCTTTTATTTTAACATATCTTTGATTAACAACAAGGGATCACCAGCACGCACGTGTATGTTTTTTAATCTTACCTCCTATACATTTCCAGGAATATGATTGGTTAAAAGCGACCGCGTGCAAACCATGTATATTTGATATTAGGTCAGTAGGGAGGCGGGGCTTACCTCATACACGGTTAGTAGTGTAGTTGCGTCCCTTTATATTCCATATTAGGTAAGAAGGGGGCGGGGCTTATTTTAAAAACGGTAAGTAATGGTGTTATGTCCCTTTATAAAAACAAAACGGTACAGAAGTTCCAACATACGAAGAAATTGATGATAAAGATTGAAATAAATTCATAAAACACATTTAAAGCTTACAAGTCGTTATTGTTGGCATTTATTTTTGTAGGATCAATGGAAGTATTTTCTTAATGCTAACAGTATTGAAGACTTGCTCATTTTGAGAATCACTAGTCTTAATTTCACACGTTCAGATAGTCAGTAAGATAAATTCTTTACATATGTTCATTTTCTTATACTTGAACCCGGGATCGTGTTCCCTTAATCATATATCATTTTGTTCAAATATTATTTCTTTTATTTTAACATATCTTTGATTAACAACAAGGGATCACCAGCACGCACGTGTATGTTTTTTAATCTTACCTCCTATACATTTCCAGGAATATATTTGGTTAAAAGCGACCGCGTGCAAACCATGTATATTTGATATTAGGTCAGTAGGGAGGCGGGGCTTACCTCATACACGGTTGGTAGTGTAGTTGCGTCCCTTTATATTCCATATTAGGTAAGAAGGGGGCGGGGCTTATTTTATACACGGTAAGTAATGGTGTTATGTCCCTTTATAAAAACAAAACGGTACAGAAGTTCCAACATACGAAGAAATTGATGATAAAGATTGAAATAAATTCATAAAACACATTTAAAGCTTACAAGTCGTTATTGTTGGCATTTATTTTTGTAGGATCAATGGAAGTATTTTCTTAATGCTAACAGTATTGAAGACTTGCTCATTTTGAGAATCACTAGTCTTATTTTCACACGTTCAGATAGTCGGTAAGATAAATTCTTTACATATGTTCATTTTTTTATACTTGAACCCGGGATCGTGTTCCCTTAATCATATATCATTTTGTTCAAATATTATTTCTTTTATTTTAACATATCTTTGATTAACAACAAGAGATCGCTATCACGCACGTGTATGCTTTTTTATCTAACCTCCTATTCATTTACAGGAATATGATTGGTTAAAAGCGACCGCGTGCAAACCGTGTATATTTGATATAAAAGTTATTAGGAAAGTCGGGCTTATCTCATACACGGTTAGTAGTGGTGTTACGTCCCTTTATATTCCATAGTAGGTAAAAAGGGGCGGGGATTATTTTTTACACGGTTAGTAATGGTGTTATGTCCCTTTATAAAACCAAAACGTTACAAAAGTTCCAACATACGAAGAAATTGACGATTAAGATTGAAATAAATTCATAAAACACATTTAATCCTTACAAGTCGTTATTGTTGGCATCTGTTTTTGTAGGATCAATGGAAGTATTTTCTTAATGCTAACAGTATTGAAGACTTGCTCATTTTGAGAATCACTAGTCTTAATTTCACACGTTTAGATAGTCGGTAAGATAAATTCGTTACATAGTGTGCTAGTGACGTAATACGGTATACATGGGTTTAGTAAATTCCATATGGGGATTCGAGTTTCGCTCTCAACCCATATGGAATTTACTGACCCCATATATACCGTATTAGGTCACTAGCACAATATGTAACTAATAATTCTATGAATCATTGTGAATTTGAGAATAGGTCAGTTATATAACATACATGATGCAGAAACATCTCGAAATTGATGATATCAAATAACACATTACCTGGTGCTTCGAAGTCTGGATTCTTTCTACAAAATTCGGTATAGTTCTTTTCATTCTGATCATACAAACAAAAATAATGTTCACCAGAATGACAAAAAGATTCTGATATGTGTGTCCAGTGTGCCTTAACAGGACATTTCAAGCTATAAAAAGCTTCGGACAACTGGTATAATATCATAATCTGAAATAAAGTGATCACAGAATACAATTGAGCCTGAATCATATTAGGACCTACATCTCAACATAATAATAATAATACATACATACAATATTTATCATGTTTATAGAGCGCATTATATACTAACACCAATTACTATCAGCGATTCACATTTAAAAATAAATAAAATACAAAAAAAGATAAAACATGAGTTACAAAGCACTAACTTAAAAGAATCAAACAAAATTGTTTTTTAAAAAGTATGAGATACTAAAAAAAAAGAAATAAAAGAAATAAAAAATGAAAAACGTATGTACCTTCAAAAGTAAAAAAAAACAAACTAATGCAGTCGATTAAAAGTATATAATATCTACTAGGTTCCTTACTAGCAGCTCGAAATGAGTGAGTCTAGGTTTGCTTTTTAAAAACATCTAAATAATTTACACTCCACAAGGACGATTGCAAATTGTTCCAGAGTGTAGGTGCAGCCTCTCACCGCAGCTTTTCGTTCGGACGTCATTCGAAGGATGTAGGAGCATACTATTTCCCGACCTGAGCAATCTACTGGGTTTGTATGACGTAATCAAATCTTGAAGGTAACTAGGAGCCTTGCAATGACGGGCTTTGTACACATATAAAAGAAGTTTATATTGGCAACGGTAATGTAGGGGTAGACAGTGTATCGATATTAGACCAGGCGTAATTGAATCAACATTTCTTTTTCGTGTTATCAAACGGGCTGCTGTGTTTTGAACCCGCTGTAACTTACTGATTGGTGTAAGTTCCGTACAACAATTACCTTAGTCCAGCCTTGATGTTACTAGGGAGCACAATAGTGTTTTACAGGTTTCAATTGAAATTAAAAATCTTATTCGACCAATATTCCGAATTTGGTAAAAACAAGCCATAGTGATCGCACTGGCTTGATCTTCGATACTGATGGTTTTATCAAAGTAAATTTCAAGATTTTTCAGACAAAAAACGTTGCTTAACACTGTTCCATTAAATATCAGACTGAAATCGGAAAGATGCTTAAATTGATGCTTTGGTGCAAAGATTATTAATTTTCTTTTGTCTTCATTTAGTTTCAGAAAGTTATCACTCATCTGATCACCACTATCAGATAAACATTTTTCTAGGCGTCTGGACAGATCGCAGCACTCTCCTTGTGATCTTATGATTTGATAAACATGAGTATCGTCTGTGTACGAATGGTATGACATTCCGTGACGCCTACAAATTTCGCCTACTGGTTTTGCGAAAATACAATACAGTTTCGATCCTAAGATCAAGCCCTACGGTACACCAAGATCGAGTTTGATATTGTCAGATTGTACTAATCCTATAGCAACATGTTGAGTCCTGTTCATACGATACGATTATAACCATAGCATCGTATCAACGGAAACGCCAAATTAATATTTCTAACGATCAAAAAGAATCTGATGGTCGATGGTATCAAAAGCGGCCGATAGATCGAGCAAGAGCAAAACGGCACAACAGTTATTATCTAGTGCACAGGCAATATCGTGATGAACACGTATGAGAGCAGTTTCCATGGAAAGACATGTACGGAAGATTTTCGAGTCGACTGCCGACAACCTTTTCCAGTGTCTTTAAAATGAAAGGTAAGTTGAAGACTGGTTGGTAGTTTTTGAGCACCTCTTTGTCTACACATGGTTTATTTCGTAATGGTCTCACAACATCTTGTTTGAACGACAGTAGTACACATTGTTCGCTACGTGAATATATCTGTGATTGACGGCAACAAATGATCCACACAAGGCTTAAGAAGTTTTGTTGGTAACGGATCAAGTTCGCAAGACTTTGTCGGAGCAGCCAAGATAATTTTACTTGTCATTTGAAACTGGCGATAACGATCTTATATTTAATGGTCTATCTTCGAATTTTATATAAGCTCTCATTGTATCACGGTTGTAACTGAATGCATTAAACGTAGACGTTCGATTGTCACGAATGGCACTTATTTTTCCAAGTAAACATTCACAACATGTATCAGCCAGAACTTTTTCATCATTATGCGAAAAATCGCCTATTGCCCATCAAGTCATTTGTCAAACGATGCAATTGCTTTTGACCATGTTCTATTTCGGATGTTTTGGTTAAAAAATAGTCGTTCTTGGAATCAAGGAGAACCTTGCTTGATTCAGATAGGTATCTTCAAACGATGAACTGTCAAATTCGATTTCCGCATACGTCGTTCTGCTTTCCGACAGTCTCTCTTAGCTATGCGGAGCCCGTCTGTATTCCATCAATGTTAGGACGCATACTGATGTTTTTCGACTTCTTTTCATTTGTTTTGATGACCCTACATTTTCGATAAGACACGAATTGTCGTTGTTTCGGGTGCTATTGGATCTTCAATGATGCAAGGTGGTCACCAGAAGGGTTACCATTCTGATCGAATAGTCATGGGTCCTTAATGGATGGAGACGTTTACACAATTATGCTGTTGTTTCTTGTTATAACAACATCAAGTATGTGACCCTTATTGTGTGTTGGTCCTTGATCCCGAAATAAGCATCTTGTTTGGTGTGACACCAAGCTGGTCTAGGAACTTGGATCATTTCAAAGAATGTTGTTTTTCAGTTTATTTTTCCGAGATGGAGGAGGACGGTAGATGACGCATTGTCGGAAATGATGTGATTTAACTACCACATCACATTCTAGCAATTCAAAATGTGAGAAGGTTTGTGCGTGTTTGAACCGCTTCACATCAATATTTGATTTGTGGATAACGGCTACACCACCACCTGCCTTTCCTTTTCTCAAAATTTGGTGAATACTGTATTCATTTATAGTTATTTCGGAGATTACATGATTATCAATTGAAGTTCCTAGCTAGGTGTCAGTCAGTGCTAGTAAATCTACATCATTTGAAAGCATAAAATCACAGATCGACGTCGTTTGTTCTTTACGGATCTTGCATTTAGCGGAATGAGAGAAATTCTATCAATAATGTAACTAATAACTGTTCGTGGAATCTTTCAAAGATATGATTTTTCATCGGCGAATGTTTCATTGGTGTCCTCGTCTGATTTATGTCGAATGAGAGTCTTATTCGGATGTGTATCGATACTATTAACAGTGACGATAGTTGAACATTATGGTGTTATATGTATTAAATTGTTATGGGAAATAGATCCTCTGAGATAATGGTAAACACACGAGACTCTGTTTGATGTCACAACATTGCGAACCGATCGGGACATGTTTTCCGGCTTTTGTTCCCCGTATCGTCTTTTGGATAGATTTTACGATGGACGTACTGTATTTTGAAAATTTTTGACATGTAATCCATAGATGGCTGATTGCCTGAGCCGTAGATAAAAATAGCCTGACAGGTTGTAATGGCTGATTGATCACAATAAAACATTGACAATGAAGGTTATAATTCCGTAACCTTACCCAGAATACGACTAACCAAATTAGATTCATTAATAGTGTAATGGAATGGACAACACGACAGGTTTCACATTTAAAGCAGGATGATCTGCCTACCATTCTGGAGCACTTACGATAACCCCCAGTTCTTTTGAGGTTTTGTTGTTCTGTCTTGAGTTTTCTATGTTGTGTTTTGTGTATTGTATCTGTTTATAATTCTTTTTTTCTATTTTAGCCATGGCGTTATCTGTTTATTTTTTTATATCTGAGTGTGAATGTTCTTAAGGTATCTGGTGCTCCTCTTTTATAAGGAAACGATATATATATATATATATATCAAATCTTTATTCAATTGTATGTATGACACTTCATATTCAATCTATGGACGAAGTTAACATTTCACATTTTGTCCTTCAAACACGTTAACTTGTGACCAAGTATCATTTCAGAAGCAGACATTTGATCAAATTGTTCTGTCTGGTTGTGCAAGACCCTCATTGTATGTCTTAAAATTACTTTCAACTAAAACTATCAGACTGAGTTTGATATTTCATACCAACAATGATGAATATATGTTGTAAAGTAGAGATCACTATCATGGTTGTCGCTTAGTTTGGTTCTTACTGCCTTAATAGTTTCAGAGAGACGACAAACAGCAGGTGATTGCTATAGATCCTACGTGTAACCTTGTTCAGCACACATTATTGCAAGATCAGTTTGATCTAAACAGTTCTTAACATAGAACAATAAGTTATAAACGTAATGTAAGTTTTCAGACATAAAATTGAGAATGGAAATCGGGAATATGTCGAAGAGGCAACAGCCGTAAGTCAACAATAGGTCTTAAACGCAGCAAGAACATTCCGCATCCGAATATGGTCTTTATCTGGCCACTACAAAAAGTGTGTACTAGTTCAGTGAAAATGACCGTCACACCTAACTCCAAAACATGTATACGAACTAAAATTTAAAAAAAAACATACAAGACTAAGAAATGCCAGAAACTTCTGACTTGGGAAAGGCCCAAAACTGCTGCAGGCAATTTATTTGCAGAAAAATCAGAACTATTCAATCTTTTATAGCTTGGTGGTCGGTGTGACCCAGCGTTCCATGCTGAAGACCGTAGTTTGAACTTAAATGGTTTACGTTTATGAATTGTGACTTGGATGTAGATTAGTTAATACAAATAAGGGATTTATAATTTAAGTAAAAGTATTATACCGCTGTGAAATGCTAAACACTTTCAGAAAAACATCAATTTTTTACGCAATTTCAAAAATCAAAATTATACACAGGTAAATGAAAATAATTTTGTTGTAAAGTATACTTCTTCTTTTGTTTGTATAAACTTCTTTTAGGGACACTAAGATATACATGTATCTCGTATGTCAATAAAACTACTCAGATAATTGGTACATGTGTGGAGAATATCAACAATAAATCTGAAAAGTAAGTGCGTGATAAAACTGGTTTTTCATGTACAGGTGCCGGAAGTGTGACGTATATACAGTTTAAAAGGATAAAAGAAATAAGTTTGATGTTCATAGTACTAAGAAGTAAAAAATTATATTAAAGGCTGTAGATACAAATATACATATGTACTTACAAGGAAAATCCTGTTGACATGCATATTAAAGTTTTTAGAAATCATTCTGCATGCTGGAAAAAAAACAAGATTCATTTGACAAAGCTTTTAAAAGACGAGAGGCAGTTCATGTCTCACTGATTTCACATGTTAAATGTCAGAAGCATTAGTGTTAAGGTGATATACCATCATTGATTTCCCCCTATTAGTCTTTGTTAAATTGCACTTTTCAAAAAATGTGCAGAATTGTTCTTTGTTTCAAATAAAGAAAAACTTGGCATGAGTAAATTTTTTTCTTGTCTAGTATTATAGAAAAAATTCCACATACAATTATGTAGAAATCCCCAATAAAAAATAATTATGCTTTAAATTCCCAAGACATATGTTTATGACACAGAAATGTTTAACTGCAATAAAATGAAGGATTGATAACCTACAACTTTCAAATTCAAGGGAATATTTGTGTTTGACACAGAAATGTTTTACTGCAATAAAATGAAGGATTTATAACTTACAACTGTTAAATTCAAGGGAATATTTTTTATACCTACTTTCGTATACAATCGGATGTGACGTACCGTGATTTGGTGGTATTACCTCTTTATCGACGGCGGCAATCAATGTGCATCATTTCATTTTGTTTAATAGTGGTAATGACTTGGATCTTAGTTGTAACAAAATTCAATCGGTAGAAAATGTGTGACGATTTGAGCTGTTATGGATCTTGCAGCAACTAAAATTGTTAAATATTCTCTGCAGAGATCAACTCAAATATGTTGTTTTTGTTGGTAAAAATATTTAAAAATGCTATGAAAAATAACAGTCATTAATTGTTAACTACTAGAAATTAACTTATCAATAACCAATAGTTATAACATCATTTAACACATTGAATATGCAATGAACCAAGTATAATGCAGACTGATTATTACACCTTCGAACAGTTTGTAATCACAAATTGACGACACATTTCTCAATCACTCGATCAATAAAATGCAGTACAAGATCTCAAGATTACAATCCAAGGCATATAATATTTTTGAATAATCAAGTTGAATTTTTAACAAAACACATTGTTTGTCATAAACATAATTACCGTTTTGTTTTATTTCATTTAATTTGACATTTATAATCAAATCTCCAATGTCCACTTTTGTAAAAGGGTAAATATCTTAAAAAGATCCTTAATATTTACCAGCTAAGTTTATTAGTTTTAAATAGTTTCTTTTAAAATAAATTTACAACTGACCTTGTTCGTATTTCAAAGTACAGTCGTATTGATTTATCAATTTGAACAGTAAGGCCGTTGTCAAACCAAACGCCATGTACAGTAAACTTGTTTACAATTAGTTTCATGTACTGGACATTGGTTTCACATTAACTTTGTTCACATCTATACACCTTGTTTAATTATCTACACTTGTAAACTCTATGTCATTTAAAAATGTTCATTACGTAGAACCGAATGCAAAGTTTTCTGATAACTTTTCTAGCATTAAGGGAACAACCATTTGACTTCAAATCGGGAGGGGGGGGGGGGGGGGGGGTATCAATGAAAATATTCCGAACCCCAATTGGATAAAAAAGGTCCTACAGATGATACAAAAATGTTCCAAATCAAGAGTTTCCCCATAGTGTTAAATGTTGAGAAAAAAAATTGAATACCAGCATCGAAAAAAACCCTGAATAAAACGTATGCGCGGAAAAATTACTGGCTCAGATAAATTAACAAAATACCCCCCTTTTTTATGTTTAGTGGTTGCTTCTTTATGAAAGCCATTTTTATGATTTGCAGTAGTTTGAAAATAATAAAGATGTCTCGATTAAGCATTAGAAAACGTAGGCTGCAGCAGCGTGTTTACAGGCGAAGAATATATTTTTTTATTCTCATAAAGACAATGCATTACATCGGTACATAGATTGAAGGAGAAGAAGGAATGATATATTAGGGATCACTATATTCCTATATATTTTCTGTTTGTTTCAAATGGTATTTCTTCTACAAGGAGTATTTGGCATAGGGAGTGGGTAGTGTTTTTTTTTTTTAGTTTTAAGGGTAATTTAACGGATCCGAGACACATGTAAGTAAGAGATAGTTTGTGAAGTAAGAACAAGCACATGACAATTTGGATATGGGTAAACATGTTATAAATAAAAAAAAATACTATCGGATACATTTAGTTTCGAGTTTCTATTCCAATCATGCAGATAACACCATCTAAAAAGTAAAATCACAAAAATACTGAACTTAGAGGAAAATCAATTCGGAAAGTCCATAACCACATGGCAAAATAAAATAACAAAACGCATCAAAAACGAATGGACAAGAACTGTCATATTCCTGACTTGGTAAAGGCATTTTCAAATGTAGAAAATGGTGGATTAAACCTTGTTTTATAGCGCTAACCCTCTCACTTTGATGACAGTCTCATCAAATTCCGTTATATTTACATTGATGCGATTAATGCATTTTAAAGGATGTACTTAGGTGAGGTTAGGTGGATATTGATAAATCAAGGATTTAAAATTGATACTATAAGCCGGTAGAGCATTCGTTAAGGATAAAATAAGCTAACATTAATGAAAGGTCATGGACCTCCTTTTCAAGATATTTGAAATTTAAAATATTGCGGGAAAAGGCTGACTCAAACTTTTACCTTACATTTACATTGGGTATCAAAACAAAAAAAAAGAAAATCGAATATCTTCTAACATTTTGGTAAAAGAATTTGCATGATCTATTAAGTCTTATGTGAACAAAATAAATGGGTGTTATGGGGCTGTACTCAATTCTTTATTACGTTAAACAATATAGTTGATCAGTATTGTATATTAGAATATGATAGTGAGAAAACACATAGTATGACATGTATAAAGAGAAAATAAAAGACAATGAACATGATGAATGTTGACAAATTTAAATATACCAATGAATACATTTGACAAAATTCTACAGAACATTATTAGTTACATTTTGTGTTAATGACGTTATACGATATGAACGGGGTCAGTAAATTCGATGTGGGGTGAGAGCGAAGCATGAACCCAATATAGAATATAATGACCCCGTATACATCGTATTGGATCACTAGCCTACTTTATAATTAATTTATCTTACTGGCTATCTTCATTTGTTGAATTTAGACATGAGTTGTCTCATTTTCAATCATAACACATCTTCTTATTTTTATTTTAAAGTGCTTTAATACTTTTAAGGAACCTACTTCCATTGCTCTGCATACACAAAAATAATGTCAACAATGATAATTTAATATTAAAAACCTTGATATCACAATATTAAACAGAACAGTCAATGCATTTAAATAATCAAATAGTGCAGGAGTCGTCACGCCACTACTAACCGTATATTGAAATAAGTCAAGCATCCCTACTAAGATAATCTGGAATATACACGGTCTCTACGCGGAGGCTTTTAACCAATCATTTTCTCAGAAATATATAGGAGGTAAGATAATACTAGTTTCATAGTGTGATAGTGAACTAATAAGATATATGTGGGGTCAATAAATACGAATAGCTAAAGGAATTTTGTATTACCGACTATCTTTTGGTATTTATACTAATGGCTTATAAAAGTGGTCTTCAATACCGCTAGTATTGGGAACCTTTATATACTAAATAATAACAATAACAACTTATTAGCTTTATCTTCTGTTGAAACCTTAAAGATATTTCGTGAACACCGTGTTGTTTGAAAAAAGGAAAATAACACCACAACTAACCATGAATTGAAATAAGCCCCGCCTACTAACCTAATATGGAATTTACACGGTATCCACACGGTTGCTTTTAACCAATGATATTCCTAGAAATGTATACTGATTGATAGAAATCATGGTAATGTGTGTTATCTTAATTTACCTTTAAACAAAAAAGAACAATAAAAGATGGCATTTTTTTCTGGGTAGTATGACTTTAAAATTTGTATTCGGCAATAGACAAACGGGATGATAATTTAAAATTGACAATGATTTAAATTACAACTGAGATTCGTTACAAAGGTTTATAAATTCACTTGTTTAATTTTTATTAAAAATGCAGTTCTGAAAAGTTGAAGAGTCGTTAAACTGAAACATATTGCCTATGTAATATTTTCTAGTATGTCAAGGTTATCTAAGACAATCTATAACCTAAATAAAAGAGAAAAAAACAATTCGTTTGAAACCTCTGATAAATGTCAGATAATCATCATAAATAATTTCCCGTCTCAATATGTGCATGACAGTATCTTCATCTTCTGCTGTTGTTTTTTCTATGGTCGGGTTGTTGTCTCTTTGACACATTCCCCATGTCCATTCTCAATTTTATGACAGTGTCTTATCTATATGACTTGAAGTTTCGAAGTTTTCGAAAATTTTCCTTATTTGTACCTCACCACGATACCAACTACATCATTTATAATCATACCTTATCATAAAGAAACATGTCGGTTACTAATTTCACTTTCCACTCCTCGCGCTATGAATTTCAGAAAATCATTCTCAGTTTCTCAGTCAACATAAAACAATTAGTTGTGTATAACATGTATATACAATATTTTCATCTTAAAATCCAAAGTTCTCATCAAATCGTTTGTACTTTTGAAAATTAAAAGCAGCTTAATAAGTATTGCATTTACTCCCATCGGATATTTTACGTATCTATAATAGAAAAATTTTGAAACGGGTAATAACATGCACTTAATTAGTTTTGGACTTTCATCAAATTTTGGAATTACCTACACCTGACATGCAAACCATATAATACAAAAAAAACTAAGCAATTAACAAACCCTTACCTACTTTTGCAGCTTTGGCAAGGTTACTTTTAGGGGTGTATTTACCTGTATCGATTAAAGTTCAATCTTCTGATAATGATTTCACCTATTATGTGCGACTGATAATTGATATCATACAAGTAAAAACTGTTTTAAAAAAGCTTGTATTATACGTGTTACAGATAATAACATTAGCAATTGGATTTTTGTGTTATAATTTCATCCTTTTAGAAAAGTCATTCGCATGCATATAAACTGTAGTGTGCTAGAGAAAATGTCAATGTGATGGTTTAGTTTTAAAAAAAAACTTTTCGGCGGAATGTGTTGATACTGGAATTTTTTTTGTTGATAAATTATTCATAATTCTAATAAGTCAGAATTATAATTAAGAAATAATTTCTGTGTGTTATGCTCTATGCTCTTTTGAACTTTGGTAGGCATTATACATGTTATATTTGTCGATATTTTACACTAAGCGTATGCGAGGGGCACAATATCATGACCATGACCTGAAGGGATTATTTTGATTTAAATTGGAAGAAACGGTACTTCGTAAAGGTCGAAATCTTACAAATATTTGACTGTTCACGTTTCATCTCCAGGAAATAAGTACATTGCATTTTTACTTTTACATTTTATAAGTTTCAAAACTAATTGCATGGTAAATGTATGTTGCTTGCATAACACTATATATAATTTTTGAAATTTAATTCATTACTGAAATCAATAAAAAAAAAGTTTATACGAGTGAATAGACTAAACCATAATGCATTAAAGTATTGTATAATTGTCAGTTTGTTTTAGATTTACAAGTTTGACTGTCCCTTTGGTATCTTTCGTCCCTGTTTTGCAAGAAATGTATACATTTTAATATACTTTTACCAGCAGCTGATTTCTAACCAGGATAATCAGTAGAATGTAACAGGATATAGCAATAAAAGCTTGATTTCTTGGTGTAACAATAAAACAAGCATATTTGGTGAATATAACCTAACGTTGTTAAAAAGATTTATATATATTAAAAAATTATGTGAGCTACAAAAGTACATTTTATAGAAATCTTAATGGAAATACGAGAATGTAAACGGTAAGTTTAATCGCATGTGTCAAATATAGTTTACGACCTAGCTTGCAAAGCGAAATGAGGAAGTCATAAGATTTTAAATTGCATTTTAAACTCTTTTTGATAATCAATGATTCGGTTTCTTATCACATAGAAAAGGTTGCTATATAAATGAATCAAGGGTATGTATGAAATTTATTGATACAGTAGCCAAATTGAAAGCAAATGTATAAAGTCAGCCACCAATGATCAGAAATCACGAGGTTTAGTATTTGATTTTTTAACATATGAGGGGAGAACTATCAAAGTCTAGAAATTGGTAACGAGTGCACAAATATTCGGAAAATAAACAGTTCAAACATGTCTAGAGATAAACCTTTACATTAAATGTACACAAACAAGTATCTACTTACGGTTTACACATACTCATTTCAAGATTGATTTGTCAAGGTCATAATTAATGTAAAGATTCCCAATGGTTTATCATGTATTCATGTTCATATGAAATTCAATAATGTCATCTTTACATAAGACAGTGACCTAGCAATTTAAAAAAATGAATGAGTCGATTTATTTTGCAGTTGCAAAGGAGAAGTGACCACAAAATTATAGTGTTTGAGAAGACTTACTAGATTTTTTTTTATTAAACAGTGTCAGTTATACAATGGTATAAACTGTTCGATGTCATATGAAAAATATCAAGCGACATCAATCTAAGGTTAACGAAAAAGTAAAAGGACAAACATTCTGACCTCCAAAGAAGGGAAATATTCGTTACCTTTGGCTAGCGAAGGCGAGCGGCCTATTTTGAAACAATAATACTGCGCAAGACAATTATATCAATTGTTAGAGCAATAGGTCTTTCCACGGAAAATTTGAAAGAACTAATTACCAATACGAGCATGCAACGTACCAATATAAAAAGAAGATTCGAATGGTACGATTGCCAATGAAACAACTTTTCACAAGATAACAAATGACACATATCTTCCGTATGCTCTTCATCAATGAGCAAAGCCTATACCGCATAGTTAGCTATACAAGGCCCCGAAATGACAATGTAAAACAATTCAAACGTGAAAACTCACGACACTCTCCCTAAACTGGGACAATGGTATAACAGTACAACATAAACATGAACTATCAAAATAAGTTGAAAAAGACTTAACTCATCAGATAGATACATATACAAATACTACACAGAGTGGACGTGGCAGCTTTCTTGTATACCCCAACAACAAAAAGACACAAATACATATTTGAGAGTTCTCTCAATTACTAACAGTTAGTTCAAAGACACTAACAACTAATAAAAAATGCAGGCATCTTAGACTAAATTATCAATCAGTACACATCTAACAGCCAACGGATTTAGTTAAAAAAACGTCATACACAGGAAACCAAGACCATTTTGCAATACCATGGTTCCGGTATTGGCAAATTGCAGATGTATTAAATCTTCAAATTGTAAATTTATTAAATCTTCGAACAGATTTTCTCGATAGCTTAAAAACTTGTTTGACCTGATTGTGCTCAAAATTGTCTTTCCATAATCACCATTTTATATTACTGAATCATACATGTTTGTTAATTAGTGTGCATGTGAGTAAGAATGAGCGAGTGATTGGATGGGTGTGTAGTATTTGTATGTTTTGTCCTGTACATATTGTCTTGTCTTGTCTTTAACATGTTTGTATTCAAAACTTTGATAATTGTGAATCTGTATATATCTATGTTGAGGAGATCAACGCGTAGCCTCTGGCTGTTGGCAATCTTCTTTAAATAAATAAAGAATTAAAAAAAAATGTAGATCTATAAATGTGTATATATATAGATTCTTACATTGATACCAGTGGATTATCGGATTTATCCAATCGAGATAGTTAAATTATCAATTTTAAAGTTCGAGCCGCCTCGGCGAGTACTTTAAAATTTATAATTTAACTATCGAGATTGGATAAATCCGATAATCCACGAGTAACTATGTAAAAATCTGTTTCTCTAATGATTAAAAAGACATTTTCTTTTTTTGTTTACCGAAAATCCCCTTCGAGTGCCTTTCACATTGCACGAAGTTGTCAATTTCATTAACACCTGTTATCATATTTTGGTTCATCCAGTCAGCCGAAAGGTCATGACCCTTACAATCATCCAATGATCTTCTGAGATCACCAGCAACCACACGTTGATTAAATTTTTTTTATACAATGGGTTCGAAAAGGGATAAATTTCCATAGAATTAGAGAAATATTTATAACAATAATATTTAGTTTGCCTTAAAACTTATAACAAATAAATCAATAGTAATACACATAAGAACAGCATTCAATGACCTCATTACAGTGGTGAATTGGTAACCTTTTAAAGAAGGTGTATTTAAAGGATCGTTTACATGGTTTAGGTTATAAGAATCTTGTCCGGTCACTTAAAACAACATTTCCGTAAATATGAGGATGTGCTATCCCGTTTGATATAATTGATCTTCAAAAACAACCAAACTTCAAAACCAAATATTTATATCTCTGCAGCTATTTAGTACAGGTTTTAAGTAATTTGTGGTAAAAAACGAAACTGGTCACAAAAGACCAAAATGACACAGAAATTAACAACTATAGGTCACTTGCGGCCTTCAACAATGAGCAACGCCAATACCACATAGTCAGCTATAAAAGGCCCCGAAATGAAAATGTAAAACAATTCAAACGAGAAAACTAACGGCTTTCTTTATGTACAAAGAATTAACGAAAAACAAATATATAACACATAAACAAACGACAACCACTGAATTACAGGTTCCTGACTGAAATGTGGCGGGGTTGAACATGTAAGCGGAACCCCAACCCTCCCCTAACCTGGGTCAGTGGAATAACAGTACAACAAATCACAACACTGCGTCTTTTCCTTTACGATTGGTTTATATCATCAAATTTGATTAACTCAGAGGGTTTTTAAATAGGATTTAATTAAACTCATTTATTATAACACTTTGTGCGTTCATGCTACTGGTTATGTTAAACCCCTATTGGTAAGGATGGCATATTTGCAACCAATTTTGGGACGGAGAGTTGTTGATTTCATCTGATGAAAAAATGGTTGTGCCACCATTTGCGGCGCTATTTTATTTCTACTGTAATGTAAGATTTATTTACAACAACTATAATGATAAGAGAAGGTGGGGACCAACATTTGCCCCTTCACATAAACGTAAAATTAAAGTAAATAACAGAAACAGATTTAAAATAAACATTATAACAATATAAAACTTAAAAGTTACATTTTACTCAAAATGTAATAGCTAACAAAGTAACATAATGCCATAGTTTATGGTGTAAAATTGTTTTAACGCTGAAAAAGCTACAATTAAAAATTGCCCGCCGGTCCCTCTCTGTTATTACCATTTTGTGATTACCATTAGTTAATTTAGACAATAGCCAAAACAACCACGGGTTGGACATTACACAAATGTTCTGTTCTTCGCATAAATGTGTTATTTATTTTATTCATAACCCTTGTTTATGCTCCTTCATTGACGATCTATAGAAACAACTATATACACTTAAACCTAACTATGCATCAAGCTCTGTTCGCTTCTCTATTAAATAAAAACCAACACATGTTATTGGCAAAATATGTGCCACCATTTGTGGCGCTATTTTATTTCTACTGTAATGTCAAATTTATTTACAACACCTATAATGATAAGCGAAGGTGGGGACCAAACATTTGCCACCGAATTGTCTCACAATTCCCCCCAACCCGCAGCTGCATGAAAATATTTTAAAACCTAATCATATTGCAAATATAACTCTAAAAAAGAAGCATAATACATGTATTACAACAACCTATTTAAAATGTCCAGTTTCTTTGTGACTGCTCATGCTCGTCACCAAATAAAGGTAGGGTGTAAAAAAGTATCATATAAAAATACATTTGTATACTGGTATATGGTTATAAAACATTGCATAATGTAACCATACATTTGGATACAATATTGCAAAAATAAAACTAATGTTTATAAAACCTAAACATATTCATACATTTCAAAAAATAAAAAAGAGACATTGTAGGTAATACAAAATGTATATATATGTTACAACAATTCAATACTAACCCCTCAATGATTAAGACTGTGACTGCTCCAGCTCGTCACCTAACACAATCATAGTATGATACTTGCAAATGTATAATCACAGAATTGGGTTTACTGTTTAATTTTGTCTAATTTGAAGATACATCTGGTCTTAAGTAGTTTAGAAAGGCATTTGACTTCCATCTACCTAGGCTACGAATTTGGCTATCTGATTTCCCATTTTGCAAAGCCCAACTAGCAGCATCAATTCTGAAGGAATGACCTTTGTAATATTTAGATGATAATCCAATAAAATTCAGTGATTTATTAAGCGTGTCAATGAACTGTGATCGAGATATTGGTGACCAATTTAATTGACAAAATAAATTGGCGATGCCAGGTTGAGAGCTTCTGTAGTTCAAATATGCCAGCACGTGTTTAACTGGGAAAATATATTCATTTTGTAGTCTATTAATAAGAATTTTATGAATCTTGCCTGGGACTGAGTGCTTGAATGAACTGAAAGATATTATAAATTGTCTAGATTGAATTTTAATGTTATCCATCTTTAAACAGTGATTGTTAGTACATGTATTTACAGATCTCTCAGTCGTTTCACCAACCCTCAAAAAAGCAAAAAATGCAACAGTGTACATATCTTTAAATAACATTTGGTAAAATTGGTTTTTGCATATAATGTTCAATCCTATGACTAGTCTCTCTAATATGGAAATTGTTATGGGTAATCTGCCATCAAAAGTGCAACGTTTAACTTATAAATTAAAAAGGATGCAGTGGGATCTGATATATTATTAATTTTGTGCCAATAACTTATAACTGAGTTATAAGTTGACATTGTAGAGGGAGCATAGCCCTTTTCATATAATGAAGCCAAATATAGTGACAATGTGTGAATGGATATAGGTATTACCGAGTCTTTTATACTTAAATGAGAAATGCAAAACTGTCTAAAATCTATCCATATTTTATTATACTGTTTTCTTGTTGAATTTGCCAATGATGATTTTAATAGGTCATCAACTGTATTATCTAAACTGGTAAGATTGGTAGATGAGGTATGAATGTAGGCTCTGGGTCTGCATCTGGCATTTGTTTCTGGAACTTGGAAATCTGTAAACGGGAAAGTGCGTCACTTAAGATATTCAACTTGCCGGGTAAATGAATGACAGAAAACAAAACATTAAATTGTAAAGATAACAAAACCAGTCTGCGAATAAAAACGTTACACTTTTCTCAGTGCTGGATTGCATATTCAATACATGTACTAAAACCTCATTGTCACAATTGAAACAAATAGATCTGTTTGCCATCTGATTTCCCCAAACTTCAATTGCCAAGACAATAGGAAACAACTCCTTATGTTTGACTTAACCATAGCTCATTCCATTCCCCATAAAACCAAGACTTCCCAAAAACTGCCCCATATCTATAAGTCCCTGAAGCATCAGTGTACAACTGAAATACATCGTTTGAAACCATCTTTTCATCGATAAAGAAACATTTCCCATTGAAATGTTCTAAAAAGCTTTGCCAAACCAACAAATCATCTTTACACCCCCTGGTCAGTTTAACTGTGTGATGAGGTTTTCTTAAAGTCTTGGTTATTTTATATAATCTCCTCAAAAAGGCCCTACCAGGAAGGACTACTTGATATGCAAAGTTTAGGAGACCACAAAGTGACTGTATCTCTCGTAATGTCACTTTTTTCCTTCCTAGAAAATCTTGGATTAACTCACTACATTTAGATAATTTATCAGATGGCAAACGTGCTTCTTGTTCAACCGTATCTAATTCAAATCCCCAAAAAGTTAAGCAATGAGCTGGTCCTACAGTCTTGTCAGGAGCCATAGGTACACCTATTTTATCACAAACATTCAAAAATTGTTTGCGATAATTTTCACATAGCTCCTTCGACTGGGCAACTATCAAAAAATCATCTAAAATGTGAAACATGATACCCCCATTTATAAAATGTTTTCCTATCCAATAAAGCCCTGTACTAAAACGTTCAAATATTTGGCACGCGGATGAAACTCCCATTGGGAGGCATTTATCGTGACAATAGAGACCTTTCCACATAAATCCAAACAAATGATATTCCTTAGGTCTTAAGGGTAAATTTTGATAAGCCATAGAAATGTCGGTTTTTGCAAGAAAACATGGACTTTTGAACTCTTTTATCCCTCTAATTGTATCTATGATCCTTGTATATTGAACTGAACGAAATTCCTCTGCAATACTATCATTTACTGAATCCCCTTTCGGAAAAGACAGGTGTTGAATTAGTCTGAATTTATTTGGGTCCTTTTTAGGACATAGACCAGGAGATGAAATTGTAAAATTAGAAAAAAGGGGGAGTCAAAAAAGGCCCTGCAAACCTTCCAGCTAATAGCTTCTTACAGATTTTATCACTCATAATATCCGGAAGTTTATTTGCTGAACACAGGTTTTTACATTGTAAACTAGGCGAGATTTTTTGAGAACATACTGAAAAACCATTAAAAAATCCAGATAAAATAAAATCTTTTTCTGGTCTATCATAATCTTTTAAACATTGGGCCAATATCAAAACATTTACAGGTGTAGGCAATTTCTTATCCTCAAGTTCAACATCAACCTTAATACATTATGAGAACAAGATTCTTATGTAAACCTACCTTCCGTGGCTAATTCATTTAAATTTGGAAAGCACGTGGTGAAAGTAATTAATCCACACAAAAAATAACAAATGAATTTACCGTTATACCGGATAACAGAGAAATACATTAAACCACAAATCAAATTCGGAACACGCTTAGATAACCCGTGATTCTGTTTTTATCCCCAACATCTATCAGATAGTTACAATATATATATATAAAGTTCATATTCAGAGTTATAATTGTAAAATTATAGAGAATTAATGTATTTAATGGTAAACAATGTATAACGACAAATAATATATAAACTAACAAAATTATAAAAAAATACTACCTGAAGATACCCTGGTCTTAAGGTACTAACAGGGATCTTTACTGAAATAGCTGTACCAGTGAAGAAATCTGTTAACAGCATGTGATATATTGTTGTTGAATAAAAAAAAAAAAAGTTTAACATCAACCTTAAATGTGTTCGTTCCTTGAACGCCTTGTGATTGGGATGGAATTTGGGAATCGGAGTTGTGGTTTTGGAAATCTGGGGTTTGCGTGAAAGGTAAGACTGTTTTATTGCATACTATATCTGGGTCTTGTTCCTTGAAATGATGTCCGAAAGGAACGAAACGTATTTACATTTTGATTGCAATTTGTACTTTGCTGATTAGTAGTATGCCAGCATTTGCTAGCAGGATGAAGTTTATTACATATATAGCATTTGTGCAAAAATTTGCAAGGCAATTTACAAAAATTACCACTATGAAACGGTACACAATAACCTTGTGGAATATGGTAATTAGAAGTGTTATAATTACGCCTCTGAGATTGATAATTATCATTATGTGCATCGGGAGTTTTTTGCATCGCCTTGAGCCACAGTTCCTGATGCATGTTAGCCCAAGATACTCTGAGCTGACATTTAGCTTTTCTAATTTTTTTATCGTACTTAAGCCATTGCCCATTACTTTTTGCAATTTCCCTCACAGTCTCCATATAGGTTACGAGATCCTCAAAGGCATCTGTGAACTTTTGACAGTATATGACCATATAAGCCGAAAAAGCGCTGATCCACTGGTCTATAGTGCGAATTTTCTTGCTTCCAGTACTTTCATTAAATACCAAGCATGGCTGATTTTGGTTATCTCTTTCCACTGAAAGTGGAATAGGTTTATCAATCATGTCATCTTCCGGTAATAAAATATCAAAATTGATGTATTCATTTGCCCAGATTTTCCCTTTTACATCACCAGACACTGTGGCTTTTACTGGAAATGCAGATTGAAAAGTATTATTAGTAGTTTGGGTGAATGGTACATTTTCTAAGTAAGAAGGAGAATCATACATGTTGTTGTAAGTAAGTAAATTGTGCCATAATTGATCGTTCTTGTTTCTTAATGTTCATTTTGACGTAAAGTTCAGTCTCGTGCTTCTGTTTAAATGTAATGTAAGTCCTTAATTTGGGAAGAGAAGTTATTTGTTGTTGCTTTTTTTTGTACCTATATGTGTAGTTGTTCCATTTAAGTTGTTATTCTGTCTCTGTTTTGTAGTGGTTCCAGTTTGATGTGAGGATGCACATGGTTCGTCCATTATGTAACCTTAAACAGTATTTTGTTGTAGAATTTGGTCTTCCATTGAAGAGTCAGATTGTTCCTTAAGTGATTTTACGGTATCTGAGACAGATGTTAAATGATCTTTTAAGTCAGATACTGCCTTTGAAAGTGTATTTCAGAAAGTTCTAATGTCATCATTACCATCATTACTTGTCGTGCTTGTACTAAGTTCTTCTAAATTTACATCAGGCGGTTGTACTGCGTTTTGAAGAATTAGATTTCTGGTATATAAAGTTGGATTGTTCTTTTTTTGTTGGTCTTCTAGCTGTGATAGAATTCCTAGAAGGTTCCCTGTCTGGTCCTGTCTTTGTTCTCGGAACTAATACTCTCCCTTTTACCCGCGCTGACCGCCTCTCTGTTGCTGGATTCATCCCTGCAGGCATCCTGAAATTAAGGTTTTACTAGATAGTGTCATTAAAATATTTTAATTATAGTAACTTAATTAACCAGTATTGATTTAAATACATTATATACATATTAAGTGCCAAATAAGGCTATGCTTAAATAACTATTTTTTTTTTATTTATTTATTTATTTATTTATTTACAAGTTTGATCGTTTATATCAATATACAATGTTATTTCCATTGTTTTATGCAATGAAGGTCTACATATAATAGTAATGCTGCAGCTGATTTAATAAGTTTATGTAAATAAATCGAAAAAAAAACTTTAATTTCTTTATAGTACAATCTGAATAAAATTTGGATCTATTATAATTTTCATTCGTATAGTTCTGGACATAATGTTCAACTTCATGATGCTTGATGTATAGGGAAAACGGAAGTATTACATTTTCCCAGCATTAGGTTGGCCTTTTGTGTACCCAAGACAGGGCGAAGGAAGTCAACTTAAGAACGCTGTGATTGGATGTATTAAAGGGTACAAGTTATTTTTTTATTTATCTATTAATAACTGCAGTGTGTATATTTACAATATAAATTTTAGAATCTATTGAAATATTTTCTAGTGAATTATTCGAAAATGTTGCATAATTAGTAAAGGTTGAATCAAGTGCATTTGGTTACTATGCAATTATTCTAAAAATAGTAAAATCACGTGAAGGCCGCATGGAGTCTGCATGCACAAAGCGTGATAGATATTGTTCGGAACCAAATTGCGTTCTGAAATTCTCTTGACTTTTTATTACTTTAACATATTCCCAATCATTTATTTATTTAATATATTGATATATAATAAAGCCTGACGAAAGTTCATTCTGTTGTTTCGGGATTGTTCTTAAATACTCGGATACATCGGGATTTTTCAATCTCTAAATTCTGAAAATCAAGTGAAGGCTGCTTGGAGTTTGCATGCAGCAAAAAAAGTGAAACCTTTTGGGGAACAACGTAAAAGTAGCATGTTCTGACAGAATATTAGACTTAAGTGAAATGTTTTTGACATCTCTTTTGAAAAAGGTCAAAATGGCTGCCGTTGATATGGACACAGAAAAATTTGAAAAGTGAACCATTTACGGCCTTCAACAATGAGAAAATCAAATGCATTATATTTAGTTAGAATTTGTTGAAAAAATATGAAAAGTGAAGCATTTACGGGCTTCAACAATGAGCGAAACCAAATGTATTATATTTAGAAGTTGCTTTAAAAAATATGTAAAATGAAGCATTTTCGACCTTCACCAATGAGCTAATAGCAACTGTTGCCTAAAGAGTGTTTCAATGGAAGTTGCGAATTTCTGTATTCTTCCCATTATGATGTCATTGGTCTGTATTCTTTATTTTTGTTTAATTATTTTGATAAAATTTCTTTATACTTTACCACCCTATTAGCCTTTATTTTTTATATTGGGGTATAAAAGCGTATAGTATGCATTTACAGTTTAAGATGCCATAAATAAATTAATATAATTTCTGACACTATAAATTCTGTTAATAAGATATTTATTTAGGCGCTCCATATAAATAACATGATAAGAATCAATCAAGTTCATATGGACAGGTTACTCGGACATTTTTCTATAAATAGAGAATCAGGTGAAAGCTGCATGGGTTCTTATTATAGGACATTAATCACGACCTGGTCAAAAATGTTGCATAATTAGTAAAGGTTGAATCAAGTGCATTTGGTTACGATGCAATTATTCTAAAAATAGTAAAATCACGTGAAGGCCGCGTGGAGTCTGCATGCACAAAGCGTGATAGATATTGTTCGGAACCAAATTGCGTTCTGAAATTCTCTTGACTTTTTATTACTTTAACATATTCCTAATCATTTATTTATTTAGTATATTGATATATAATAAAGCCTGACGAAAGTTCATTCTGTTGTTTCGGGATTGTTCTTAAATACTCGGATACATCGGGATTTTTCAATCTCTAAAATCTGAAAATCAAGTGAAGGCTGCTTGGAGTTTGCATGCAGCAAAAAAAGTGAAACCTTTTGGGGAACAACGTAAAAGTAGCATGTTCTGACAGAATATTAGACTTAAGTGAAATGTTTTTGACATCTCTTTTGAAAAAGGTCAAAATGGCTGCCGTTGATATGGACACAGAAAAATTTGAAAAGTGAACCATTTACGGCCTTCAACAATGAGAAAATCAAATGCATTATATTTAGTTAGAATTTGTTGAAAAAATATGAAAAGTGAAGCATTTACGGGCTTCAACAATGAGCGAAACCAAATGCATTATATTTAGAAGTTGCTTTAAAAAATATGTAAAATGAAGCATTTTCGACCTTCACCAATGAGCTAATAGCAACTGTTGCCTAAAGAGTGTTTCAATGGAAGTTGCGAATTTCTGTATTCTTCCCATTATGATGTCATTGGTCTGTATTCTTTATTTTTGTTTAATTATTTTGATAAAATTTCTTTATACTTTACCACCCTATTAGCCTTTATTTTTTATATTGGGGTATAAAAGCGTATAGTATGCATTTACAGTTTAAGATGCCATAAATAAATTAATATAATTTCTGACACTATAAATTCTGTTAATAAGATATTTATTTAGGCGCTCCATATAAATAACATGATAAGAATCAATCAAGTTCATATGGACAGGTTACTCGGACATTTTTCTATAAATAGAGAATCAGGTGAAAGCTGCATGGGTTCTTATTATAGGACATTAATCACGACCAGGTCAAAAATGTTGCATAATTAGTAAAGGTTGAATCAAGTGCATTTGGTTACTATGCAATTATTCTAAAAATAGTAAAATCACGTGAAGGCCGCGTGGAGTCTGCATGCACAAAGCGTGATAGATATTGTTCGGAACCAAATTGCGTTCTGAAATTCTCTTGACTTTTTATTACTTTAACATATTCCCAATCATTTATTTATTTAGTATATTGATATATAATAAAGCCTGACGAAAGTTCATTCTGTTGTTTCGGGATTGTTCTTAAATACTCGGATACATCGGGATTTTTCAATCTCTAAATTCTGAAAATCAAGTGAAGGCTGCTTGGAGTTTGCATGCAGCAAAAAAAGTGAAACCTTTTGGGGAACAACGTAAAAGTAGCATGTTCTGACAGAATATTAGACTTAAGTGAAATGTTTTTGACATCTCTTTTGAAAAAGGTCAAAATGGCTGCCGTTGATATGGACACAGAAAAATTTGAAAAGTGAACCATTTACGGCCTTCAACAATGAGAAAATCAAATGCATTATATTTAGTTAGAATTTGTTGAAAAAATATGAAAAGTGAAGCATTTACGGGCTTCAACAATGAGCGAAACCAAATGCATTATATTTAGAAGTTGCTTTAAAAAATATGTAAAATGAAGCATTTTCGACCTTCACCAATGAGCTAATAGCAACTGTTGCCTAAAGAGTGTTTCAATGGAAGTTGCGAATTTCTGTATTCTTCCCATTATGATGTCATTGGTCTGTATTCTTTATTTTTGTTTAATTATTTTGATAAAATTTCTTTATACTTTACCACCCTATTAGCCTTTATTTTTTATATTGGGGTATAAAAGCGTATAGTATGCATTTACAGTTTAAGATGCCATAAATAAATTAATATAATTTCTGACACTATAAATTCTGTTAATAAGATATTTATTTAGGCGCTCCATATAAATAACATGATAAGAATCAATCAAGTTCATATGGACAGGTTACTCGGACATTTTTCTATAAATAGAGAATCAGGTGAAAGCTGCATGGGTTCTTATTATATGACATTAATCACGACCAGGTCAAAAATGTTGCATAATTAGTAAAGGTTGAATCAAGTGCATTTGGTTACTATGCAATTATTCTAAAAATAGTAAAATCACGTGAAGGCCGCGTGGAGTCTGCATGCACAAAGCGTGATAGATATTGTTCGGAACCAAATTGCGTTCTGAAATTCTCTTGACTTTTTATTACTTTAACATATTCCCAATCATTTATTTATTTAGTATATTGATATATAATAAAGCCTGACGAAAGTTCATTCTGTTGTTTCGGGATTGTTCTTAAATACTCGGATACATCGGGATTTTTCAATCTCTAAATTCTGAAAATCAAGTGAAGGCTGCTTGGAGTTTGCATGCAGCAAAAAAAGTGAAACCTTTTGGGGAACAACGTAAAAGTAGCATGTTCTGACAGAATATTAGACTTAAGTGAAATGTTTTTGACATCTCTTTTGAAAAAGGTCAAAATGGCTGCCGTTGATATGGACACAGAAAAATTTGAAAAGTGAACCATTTACGGCCTTCAACAATGAGAAAATCAAATGCATTATATTTAGTTAGAATTTGTTGAAAAAATATGAAAAGTGAAGCATTTACGGGCTTCAACAATGAGCGAAACCAAATGCATTATATTTAGAAGTTGCTTTAAAAAATATGTAAAATGAAGCATTTTCGACCTTCACCAATGAGCTAATAGCAACTGTTGCCTAAAGAGTGTTTCAATGGAAGTTGCGAATTTCTGTATTCTTCCCATTATGATGTCATTGGTCTGTATTCTTTATTTTTGTTTAATTATTTTGTTAAAATTTCTTTATACTTTACCACCCTATTAGCCTTTATTTTTATATTGGGGTATAAAAGCGTATAGTATGCATTTACAGTTTAAGATGCCATAAATAAATTAATATAATTTCTGACACTATAAATTCTGTTAATAAGATATTTATTTAGGCGCTCCATATAAATAACATGATAAGAATCAATCAAGTTCATATGGACAGGTTACTCGGACATTTTTCTATAAATAGAGAATCAGGTGAAAGCTGCATGGGTTCTTATTATAGGACATTAATCACGACCAGGTCAAAAATGTTGCATAATTAGTAAAGGTTGAATCAAGTGCATTTGGTTACTATGCAATTATTCTAAAAATAGTAAAATCACGTGAAGGCCGCGTGGAGTCTGCATGCACAAAGCGTGATAGATATTGTTCGGAACCAAATTGCGTTCTGAAATTCTCTTGACTTTTTATTACTTTAACATATTCCCAATCATTTATTTATTTAGTATATTGATATATAATAAAGCCTGACGAAAGTTCATTCTGTTGTTTCGGGATTGTTCTTAAATACTCGGATACATCGGGATTTTTCAATCTCTAAATTCTGAAAATCAAGTGAAGGCTGCTTGAAGTTTGCATGCAGCAAAAAAAGTGAAACCTTTTGGGGAACAACGTAAAAGTAGCATGTTCTGACAGAATATTAGACTTAAGTGAAATGTTTTTGACATCTCTTTTGAAAAAGGTCAAAATGGCTGCCGTTGATATGGACACAGAAAAATTTGAAAAGTGAACCATTTACGGCCTTCAACAATGAGAAAATCAAATGCATTATATTAAGTTAGAATTTGTTGAAAAAATATGAAAAGTGAAGCATTTACGGGCTTCAACAATGAGCGAAACCAAATGCATTATATTTAGAAGTTGCTTTAAAAAATATGTAAAATGAAGCATTTTCGACCTTCACCAATGAGCTAATAGCAACTGTTGCCTAAAGAGTGTTTCAATGGAAGTTGCGAATTTCTGTATTCTTCCCATTATGATGTCATTGGTCTGTATTCTTTATTTTTGTTTAATTATTTTGTTAAAATTTCTTTATACTTTACCACCCTATTAGCCTTTATTTTTTATATTGGGGTATAAAAGCGTATAGTATGCATTTACAGTTTAAGATGCCATAAATAAATTAATATAATTTCTGACACTATAAATTCTGTTAATAAGATATTTATTTAGGCGCTCCATATAAATAACATGATAAGAATCAATCAAGTTCATATGGACAGGTTACTCGGACATTTTTCTATAAATAGAGAATCAGGTGAAAGCTGCATGGGTTCTTATTATAGGACATTAATCACGACCAGGTCAAAAATGTTGCATAATTAGTAAAGGTTGAATCAAGTGCATTTGGTTACTATGCAATTATTCTAAAAATAGTAAAATCACGTGAAGGCCGCATGGAGTCTGCATGCACAAAGCGTGATAGATATTGTTCGGAACCAAATTGCGTTCTGAAATTCTCTTGACTTTTTATTACTTTAACATATTCCCAAACATTTATTTATTTAGTATATTGATATATAATTTTTTATATTGGTGGTTCATATACAACATGTATAATGTACATACATGACATATATGACTGTTATACCAGATTGTATAGACATTATTTATATGTAATTAGTGCATAATCGGTTTAATTATTAAAGTCATTATGTAAATTGTATTTATAATAAATATACATTTGTATGTTAGCCTTTTATTTCCAAGTAACATATTATACATGTATCAACAAGTATGTCTGTATCTGATGACAGTATCTATAATTGGTGACCATGTTCAACAAAGAGCTGATTACATGTGAAAAAATATACATCTTGTCCGTAATTCAAACAGCAAAGAGCTGTATTAAATGTTTATATTATACATATAGATACATGTATGTATCAGGACAGTAAAGAACTGTTCAATGTATTCATAGAAGATGTTGTATATATGCGTCTAAATCTTTGTGTAAATATAATCATACATTGTACATGTATTTAAAATATATATATATATGTACAACTAATTGACTACAGTTAAAGTATATTATAGTACGTATACTTATATATTAAAGCATGTATTTAACGTTTATAGTGAAACAATGAGTTTCTACAGGCTTATAATCAACAAAGAGTTGACAAGTGAATTTAATCATTAAATACAATGTATCCGCTATATGTACTTTTGAATGATATTTATTTTTTTTTACATTGTATATTTTTTTTAAATTACCCTATTTTTTCCCGCATATATCAGGGCTCCTCTGATGCTCAACCTGAACCTTCTATTTCCTTCAGAATTTAAATGTACTTCATGCTCATCTAAAATGTCATGTGTTGGGTACTGAAGCCTCCGATGCACCCAAAATATCATTCGATTGCTGAAGACACGTTGTAGATTCTGCAGCTTGCAGTTCAAATCTATAACTCTGTCATTATATTGGGACACGTGAGTCCACGGTTTGCCAAAACCTTATTTCGATTGAACAATAAGCCAACCATACCTAAAGGAATGTTAATTGAAAATAATACTTCTATAAAATACTGAACAGCAAATTCAATATTCACTACTGAATTTTCACTGCTGCCAATATCATTACTGCCGATCTGCATCAACACAACATCAGGGCTAAAACGGCGTGTGTCTATCAAATATTTAAATAAAGAAGATACCATATAGCATATTAATCTGTTGCAATAAAACATCATAATATCTAATAAAATTTGTAGATTTAGCTAACTAAGTCCTTATATTCAAGATATTTGATATTTGAATAAAGTATCATTCGTTTATGGTGTAAAATTGTTTTAACGCTGAAAAAGCTACAATTAAAAATTGCTCGCCGGTCCCTCTCTGTAATTACCATTCTGTGATTACCATTAGATAACGCTGGTTCATTTCCCAATCTTTTTTATCATTAATATGTTCATTTCCCAATCAATCTACATGTATCATCAAGAGTAGATAAATTAATCGATTTCCGTTCATAGTCTTTTTCAGAAATGATGAACGGTTCTTTATAAAGGTATGTAATCATTTTAAACGTTTCCAATTTTAATGAAATTATATTGAATTGATACATTATGTAATTATTCAAAATTATATCAGAAAAGTAAACTTTATTATAAAATAATGAACCTGTTAACATGGTTAAGGAGAGAGAATACTCGCATAACTTTTTCGAATTGGCACATAATACAACGGAATGTCACTCTTGCAAACAAATGGCACATCATAAGAATTAATTAACTGTGCATTCGTGCTCCACCTTCAATGATGATTCTAAATTATTATATATAACCGAAAGTTGTTAATCTGTAGAGAGTGAAGACTAATGAAAGCTAACCCACTAAAAATATTTCTTTGCAATTTTTTAAAACTTTCTCAGAAAAATGCTCGAGCCACTTGACTTTCAAAGCTCAAAATTAACGTTTTTACACAATATTTGAATAAAGTAGTTAAAGATTATTCGCCTTTCAAAGTGTAAGACGCAATAAGATCGTATGCTTGCACCATCCTACCGAAATACGGATTTTATTAAGTCCTGAACATTTCGACATTTCTTCGTATATTTAGAACAAAACCGGTTTTACAAAATCACAAGTACGTGTTAAGATCCGACTAAATACCTATTTCCCGATATGGTCAGGTAAAGTTGCTATACCATGCCCCCGTTAACATCTTGCATTTGTATCTCGTGATGTTGAAGTTTAAAGTCGTGTGTCTGTACATAGTTTTTCAACCGAACAATGTGAGAGCGACCTATTTTAAAACGTAATATAGTTATGATGATTTACCTTGAATCTATTATTTACACTTAAATTCAATCTTCGCCTTCCACAATTGTCAACTGAAACTGCTACTTTCGATTTTGATAGTTGTGCCCTCTGTGTATTTTCGAAAAGGAGATTAGGAAATTCCAGTGTTCTAAAAATAGCTAATCTGTCAGCTAATCAGCCTCATCATCATGTCCAGAAGATTAAAAAAATTAAAAGTTTTCCTAACTTTAAAATTCATATATTTAGTAGAAATATGTATTACACTTCCATGTATAGCATTTGTATTGTCCAATGCGGAATGTCAATGCATCACAAACGATATGTATGTTCAACGTGAATCTTAGGTCAGCTTGACCTACGGCTACGACATTGTGTACCAATCTCAGCCTCAGTAAATAAATCAATAACTCACGATGCAATCGATCCAAATCAATAAAATTGTAGAATTCTTGTCAACCATAAATTTTCAGAACTATGGTACACTAATAACACAATAATTATCGATATATGAAATCAATAAAAAGAAAATTAATTGATTAATCCTTTGATCAAAATTTCCAAGTAGTTCTAGATCAGCAAGAAATGCGTGCGCATCAAACTCATCAATATTCATGAGCAATTAATTAAGACAATAGACAAAACAACCACGGGTTGGACATTACTCAAATGCTCTGTTCTTCGCATAAATGTGTTATTTATTTTATTCATAACCCTATTTTAATTTGTTAAAATGTAGTTCCAAGCTAGAAAGTCGGTAACTAGTTGTTTATTGATGAATGTGTTTAATTTTTAAATTTTTATTTTGCTTAGGTTTTTTTGTAGACGAATACGTGTGCATACAAGATAATAAGTGCCTCTCTTTGTGCGTTTATTTTTAAAACGAATACGTGTGCATATCAGAATTTCTTTGTGTGTGTGTGTGTTTTTTTCTTCTATTTTTACTAAGTTTCTTAGTTTCGAAGACTATTGTGGCGCCAATTTCGTTTATTTAACTACCGGTAGTATACATATTTTGTTTCGGAAGCGATTGACGCTCGCATAAGGAATGCAGATTTGTATCGGTGCCTTGACAATTAATAATTTACATTGTATTCTGCTCTGTCGTAGATTGTTTTCTCTGTGACACATTAGCCGTTTCCATTAAATACTCTATTAAAGATCTGCTATTTGACTGTATAATACGATTGACGAGAAATTGCATATTTAAACTGCATTGGACTTTACTCGGTTGAAGTGTTTATATTCCGACTGTATGGTTGATACATTGTTCCATTGATTAAATATGACAGGAAAATTGTTTCCTAAAACAAAATTGGTCATATGAAAAAACATACAGACATTGCACTAAAATAGGGCCAAGGTTTGGATAGGCTTACATTGTTCAATAAATATCTTTAGTATAAATGGACGAACATATTGATTACCGTTTAGATAAACAATTTGTTAAGATGACTTCAAGAATCGTTCAATTAGGGAAGTAAACCAAAATAAACAATCAAGAAAATATAATTTCGAGGTGAGGAAAACATTAAGCTTTCAAATACAAACTGCCTTTAGACACATATTATGATTATCTTTGATATATAAAGACAGTATAGTTCGTATCAAGTATAAGCATACACTGTCATGTTTGTTGCAAAAGAGGGACGAAATATACTAGAGAGACAGTTAAACTCATAAATCGAAAATATACTGCCATAGCCATGGCAAAAAATGAAAAAGACAAACAAACAAACAATTGTACACTCGATACAACATAGAAAACTAAAGAATAAGCAACACGAACCCCACCAAAAACTAGGGGTGATCCCAGGTGCTGCGGAAGGGTAAGCAAATCCTGCTCCACATGTGGCACCCGTCTTGTTGCTTATGTAATACCAAATCCGGTAAATAGTCTTATTCGGTAGGTCAAATTCATGAAAAGGAAAGGGATTGTAGTTACGACGTAAGGAAAATATCCGATATGCAAACTATACATTCAATTCTTTTTTGAAGAAACTCTGAAACCGAACAGGAAGAAAACCGCACAAGAAATACAATAAAAAGAATGAAATTGAAGGACAGCAAATATAAGAAAAAAAAACGCACGCCGAAACAGGTATCATTGAACTGACTACAAATCTGGGTCTACTCCTCCTGGTTAACGTTCGTCCTCATTCCTGTTGTATTTGTGTGTCTGTTCCCCATGATATTCTTTTCCTATTGGATGTTTTCTTTTATCCGTGTGTCTTGGTTTAAAATGCAAATTTTTAAAATTATAGTATGATGAAGTTTGTTGAAATTTCTGTACGAATTTTTCTCATACATTTTTTTTTAAATTTCAAAATAATCCTTAGCAGTAATAACAAGATTCAACTCATTCACGTAGTCATTCGCATCACACACCAGTTATGTTTTATCATTTTCATTTTAAAAACAACTGAATTCTATGCACATTCACACAGCCAATCACTTTACTTTTTTCACCATGATTTACAAAATAAAACAAATTTGAAATCAAAGTACAATGTAACAAGCTGCAAATAAAACCCACTTGAAGGTCAAACAATTTGTAAAAAAAAATCTTTATAGTATTAACCATTAAGAGACGTTCGTTAAGCAATCATTGGAACTAAAGACATCATAAGTATCCCTAATCAAGTCTAAATTTTAACAGTCATTTAAGTTTTGTTTTGATAAAAAACATATGTAAGAATGAGGAAAATATATGCTTAAAAATTAGCCACTGATTTGTTAACATTTCTATGTTTTTGTTCACGACTGTTTAGATGGTCAGTCCACTTACAACCGACAAAAAAGAATCTACTGTGTCTACAAGGTATATGAGTATTTTCATCATTAATATTAGTGGTGCCAATTAAATGTTATAACCGGTATAGTATTTGCTAAAATATCTGGTACAATTAACATGATTTAGTTAAAAAAAACAAATTCGAAGGTATAAGCACAACTTCACATGCATGTTTGCAAACCACATAATGCTACACAAATGCATATTAAGGATTCATCAACTATTTAGTAAATTGAATTATGAGCAAAAGAGGATAGACACTGTGTGCAAATGAAACCATATCTTAAGTACAAATGTAGATGCCCCAGTAGTATACTATTATCAACGTGACTTTTAAAATTGTAGTGTCATTCCATGGTCATCTTGGGTACACCTGTACATTTACATATTTTCACTCGATTAAACGGTTTAATGGTAAATGCTGACGATAATTTTCTGCAAGTGCGGTTAAGATATCAATTATCATTGAACGTTCGACTCGTAACATTTGATATAATCTAAATCATATCATGTCCACAAATCTCTGACTTTTGTATGCGGTCTGTCTTATAATACTTAAAAAAAAACTAATATTGGACAAAGCTGACGACTCTATCTTATAAAAACGACAAGAATTAGCATCTTTTTTTCTGTAAAAAGCATGATCACTTATTTTTTTGTTTTGTTTTTTTATTTTGATTTTTCTTCTTTCAAGTAAGACACCGTATTTATGTTGAATGTTTTTGGTCCCGTGAAAACTTAGCGCATTGCCGGGCAAGGCAGCAAGTCTTCTCAAAGTTATAGCCGTTTAAAACGTTCGCCAATTTACAATTAAAACTATGTACACTCTATGCTGTTCACTTCCTTCCAGAGTCTGCTTTCAGAGCAACTCTGAAACCCTCTATCGAGTCGGCTGATGTTGTTTTAGCCGGTAGTTGATTCCAATCCCTGATTGTCTGATTGCCTGATTGGGAAGAATGACTGTCCATAGGTTTCAGATTTTGTTTTTTCTTGGTAAAAGCGGCCAATACCTCTAGTCCGGCTGTCATTGGGTATTATATATTGTTGTCTATCTATATCAATAAGCCCATGCTGGATTTTAAATAGCATACATAGTCTGTTTGTTTTTCTACGTTCTTCAAGGCTTTCCTACTGTAATTGTTTAACCATGTGTGTTACACAGCCAGGTGTTCGGTCTGAGTAGTTATTATGATCGAATCTTGCTGCTCTTTTTTGAACTTGTTCCAATGATTTAATCTTTCTTTTTGCTCGATGAATCCCAAACTGTGCAGGCATATTCCACTGACGGTCTTACCATGGCTGTATATGCTGCTGCTTTTACTGGTTTTGTGCAGTATTTTAGATTTTTTCGGATAAATCCCAATATGTTATTTCCTTTGCCTACGATATTGTCAATGTGTCTATCCCAAGATAGGTTGTTGCTGATTGTTACGCCTAAGTATTTGCTTGCATCAACATTGTCTAGTGTATGTCCGTGGAGTATATATGATGTATCTCTCACTTCTTTGTTCTTCTGAGTTATTCTTATAGTTATGCATTTTTTGGCGTTAAAACTCATTTGCCATTTATTCTTCAATTCTTCCAATGATTTTAAGTCTTTTTGTAAAAGGTCGCTGTCTGCCTGGTTGTTTACTGTTCTAAAAAGTAGGCTATCGCCTGCAAATAGTTTTGTTTCAGACGAATTTGATGTTTCTGGCATGTCATTTATGTAGGTCAGAAACAATAGCGGTTCAAGAACTGTGCATTGGGAGACGCCTGAAAGTACCGGGACTTGAAAAGAGACAGCTCCTTCTAATATTACGCTTTGCATTCTGTTTTCAAGGAATTATTGACCCTATTTTCTAGCTTTAGGATTTACTCCATAAAATTCTAGTTTATGTAACAGGCGGTTGTGCGGTACTTTGTCGAATGCCTTTGCACAGTCAAGAAGGATGATGTCGAATTGGGATCCTTTTTCCAGTTTTTTAGCAATGTCGTTGATTGTTATTATAAGTTGCGATTCGCAAGATCGTTTTATGCGAAATCCATGCTGTGCGTTTGTAATAAAAAAAGAAGATGTGGTATGATTGCCAATGAGACAACTATCCACATAGACCAAAATGAAACAGACATTAACAACTATAGGTCACCGTACGGCCTTCAACAATGAGCAAAACCCATACCACATAGTCAGCTATAAAAGGCCCCGAAAAGACAATGTAAAACAATTCAAACGAGAAAACTAACGGCCTTATGTATGTAAAAAAAATGAACGAAAAACAAATATGTAACACATAAACAAACGACAACCACTGAATTACAGGCTCCTGACTTTGGACAGGCACATACATAAATAATGTGGCGGGGTTAAATATGTTAGCAGGATCCCTAACCTGGGACAGTGGTATAACAGTACAACATAAAAACGAACTATAAAAATCAGTTGAAAAAGGTTTAACTCATCAGATGGACAAAAATACAAGTGGACGTGACCGGGTACTTATACATCTCGACACAAAAAGAAATGTCTTTCATCTTTCTTGAATAGAGGGACCACGTTAGCGTCTCTCCAATCTTGTGGGACTTATCTGGTGTTAAGGGATATTTGGTACAGATCTGTTGGCCTTTGCTCTTTATATTTCTTCGAGTTGTCTTTATAATTAGTGCTTACTTCTTTCATATACGTTTTGTTGGCTTGTCTGACTTCCAATTGTGTTTCTTGTTTGAGTCTCTTATATCTATCCATGTCTCTATTTTTTTTTCGTTTTCCTGGCCTTCTTATGGGCTTTATGTTTTTATTTATCTTCCTTCTGATGTTGGTGTTTATCCATGAATGGGTGTGTTTTCCTTTGCTCATTTTTGTTGGAACTCTCTAATCTATTGTGTTTTGGATTGCTTTTTTTAATGCTTGCAACATGGTTTCAACATTTCTGTCTACAGTGCTAATGAAAGATGAGTTTTGTGTCACTATAATTACGTCCGTCTTATTTTCAAACAGGAACAACTATGTATTCACGCTCATCTGAAATATCATTGTTATTGTTTTTAAAAAAATGTTAGAAACAAACAATAATGATTATTTACAGCAAATATTTCTGTACAATCCCAACCCATACAAACACATGTTTATGGTTTTATTTCTTGTTATAGTTCAAAATTGAGGACAGTTATTTATTTATTTATTTATTTAATTATACAAAGAAATCGTACAGTATTCAATCTGTACTTAGCCTTAAGCATGTTTAAGGATGTATTCTTCTGACGTTCTAGTCTCGTTGAAATCTCGTTCTAGAATTATGTCCAAAACATGTGATACAAGTGGAAAATATCAATGAATTTTAATGATTTTAAAATCAAACATCACTCTGTGAAAAAAATGATGTATTCACAATAATTAGTTTTTGAGTAATTCAGTTTTAAAATTTTATGACCAATCAAGTCAGTCTTTTTAGCCAAAATTAAAAACAAAATTGACAATGTGTGATTGGTACAAAAAAATATTTTACAAGAATCATGAACATTCTATATCATGTTTGTCTTTTCAACTTTCTTAGATACATTGTATGTAGTTTTTCAATCACTTTTAATAAAAAAAGTTGAAATAATATCTATTTTGTTCTAAAAACAGAGTAAATAATCACAAATTTACAAAATTGACCGAATGGTAAATTTGACACAAAAAAACATCAAAATGTGACAAAACTTTTTTTATATTAACACCTAACTATAGTTTTTAAGTTAAATGAATTCAGATTGGTCCACTTCATCAGTATTGAAAGCATTAAAGTTATGGGACTGTGATTGTTTTTCACGATAATAATCCAAAAATAGGTTAAAATTATGATACATGGGAAAATCATAAAAATTTGGTATTTTCAAAGGGCTGTCGCAAAACAAAAAGTGCACCACCATGCATATTATGTCTTTTAACCTAAAAATCAGGTTAAGAAAAACAGTTTAATTCTAGAAATTGTTGGCTCCTCAGAGGTGTACATCCTTTTAAGTTTCTTATATTGATTTTTTTTCAGTGATTGAGATCAATGAAATACATGTATGTATGTAATGACCTGTACATAAATTGTTCTGATGAGTCTTTCTTATTTTAACTCCCCAATTGTGAACTTTTATATATTTATATGTTGCAACATTCTATCAGAGCCTGCATATGGAGTATATATCTCTCAATAGATCCGACATTTACGGGCTTGTATTTCATATCATGATTTTCTTGAAAGATGGCTGCTGCTCATCCCTTATTAAATTTTACGGACGCCATTGCGAGTTGACTATTCTGGAATATCCGTTTCACAAATGATAGCGGATATGTTCCTTATGTTGTAACTACAATCCTGTCCCCTTTTCACGAATGTGACCTACCGAATTAGACTTAATACTGGATTTGTATTATCATGAGCAACACGACGGATGCCACAAGTGAAGCAGTATCTGCATATCCTTTCATGAGCAAATGTGAAGCAGGATGTGCATATTCCTTCTGGAGCACCTGCGATCATCCCTAGTTGTTGGTGGGGTTCTTGTTGCTTAGTCTTTTTGATGTCGTGTTTTCGATTAGTAAGTTTGAATGTCCCTCTTGTATCTTTTGACCCTCTTTTATCCCATTCCAGTTTTCCAAGAGGGGCAATTCATCAATTCTGCCGTAGTTATTGGACAACTATACTTTGATTTAATGCACAATCTTTAGTAAAGCAAATGATTATTAAAGCGAACAAATTATCTCCTTTTGTTTAAACATCAATCATAATTGTTATTGATAATACACTAATGCAAAACGCATATGATACTATCAGTCTAATTTATATCAGAAAACTACGTGTAGTTTTCACATAAAGCTTTATATGTGTTATTTCTGAACATAGTTCAATAAATGGTAAATTTCCAATTAGTTATTGTTTGTTAAACATACCATATCTCTTTAAACTATAAAGGTCTAATAACAGGACGTATTTGGTTGCTAAAAATAAATAATATTCTGTATAGATATTTCCTTATTTTCATACAATATCAGAATAACTTCGTATTATTTCCTTGGAAGAGTTTACATTTATGATATTTTTTAATGAAAGTATGGGATGGATTTCAGTCAAGACTGTGATTTTTATTTTGAGTACTGCACACGCGAGAACTCCGGAACCTGGAGTCAGTGCTCCCAGGGCAACAACTCTCACTCCAGGAGTGTGTTTAGATTACCGCAGGTATGTGATGTTTATGTCTGCAAGAAACTTTGAAACCCAATACAAAATGAAATGGTTCATATGTGTAAAGACTAACACGTTGAGTTAGGTTTTATAACCCTATTCAGATATTTATAACTTAAAGGTAATTATTAAACCACGATTTTAATTTTGCAACCGTTACGTTAGACTTGTGTTTTGTTCTAATAGGCTTATCATTGACGGTCAAACTTAAAAAATGCTCACAAAAATAAAATATGTAATTAACAGCTGACAAAAATGATAGATAAAGTTACAGATTTAACTATATAGATTAACTATATGGTTTATTTCATGTTGAAAAAATACTTTCCTCTTTTCTAGTTGATAGTTATTTTCATGAAATGCCATTAAAGAACGAACATTCTATGTTGTTTCATGGTATCATTATCTGATTAGTAAAAACTACGAAATTTGATGTCAATAAAATGAATTGAAAATTAATTGTGTTATCATGCAGCATTTACTATATGTTTGATGACTTATAGATTGCCATGGTAATAATACTAAAATCAATACGATTATCTTATTTCAGATACATTCCAACTGAAATTGTGCATTAAATTCACATGAAATATATGATTTTAAACCAACTGTTATGGTAACTGTAGGTTGCACTTTGTAAACACACCTCTGTTGGCATGTTTAGGGAATTTATAATATGCATAGATATGTTAATTTATTAACGTACTGGTTCACAGATATTATCTCTGTATTTGATCTCATACCATTATAGAAAACATAGAAGCGCCTAAACTTAATTCTTAGGAAGTCCAATAAGGGAGGTAGGGGTAATATAGTATTTTGGTATAAGTTTAAACTATAAGAAGTTCAGGTCATAAACATGATGAATATATGCCGCACAGCCCAATATTTTCACCTTTGAATAAAATAGTAGTGCATATCAACTTTCTGTTCTGGAATATTATTTTTCACGACACTCCATAGAAAAAGTGGCACAGATTTCGCCTCAAAGCGAGTTTCTTTGGGAAATTGCATTGTCTATATATACAGAATTGCAACCTGAAGAACTATATAAACAACATTTTAGGTTTCAAACATTCATCACATATTCAATGTTTTCCTCTAGCAATTTTGAGATATAAACAATGCTATTTAATTGATCTGCTATCGTTAAATAAATATTCTATATACGTTTTACCATCTAGGATGAAATGTAATATTTCATTTCATTGATGTAGAATTAAATCATCTTTTGGATATTTCTTCCATTTTAAACTTTATATATTGTGTGTGCATGTGTGGGGAGGGGGAGAGTATGGGTATGTGTTTGTGTTGGTTGGGGTTGGTGCAGGAAATATTTTAAATTAAAAAAAAAACAAATAAAATATTTCAGATGAGCGTGCATAAATAATTTGTTTCTGTTGGAAACTTAAGCTGACACAATCATCAAGACACAACAAAAAATATGCGTGATCATGTATGTGACAGAAAAAGCATGTTCTTGTAAACTATATGTTTAGCGCTAATGATGGTCAGCTTAGTACAATATTTGCGTGATTTTGTATTTTTTTCAAGTATTTTGAGACATACAGTTAATTAAAGTCAAACATTTGTAAAGATGTTCAGTTTTATATTCTATTAAATGTTATAAGTCGATAACTGATATCTAAACTGCACTTGTTCGGAATTTAGCCTTCACCGTTAATTCGAGTGAAAATATGTGAATGTGCAGTTGTATCCAACATGCCGAAGGAATGTAACTACAATTAAAAAAGTTACATCACCAATTGTATACTTTTAGTGCATCTACATGACATTTGTGTATTTAAGGTAGGGTTTCATATGCACTCTGTCACTATGTACCTTTGTGTACGCCATTAAATTTACAATAATTTCTTTATATAGTTTTATGTTGTTTGCAGTTGTGCTTTTGCCTTCGAAAGAGGTTTACTTTTTGAATCATATCATGTTTATTGCACTAGATATTTTACAAAATACAATAGAGCATTAGATTTGCACCATTAATGATGAAACTACACATGTACCATATAGACATGGAAGATACCCTTTCAAGGGGACTGTTACTGGACAGACTAGCCTAGTAGTCATAAAAAACATAAATTTGCTTCATTGTAAATATGTTTGTACTGATTGTTTTATTAGTTTCTCTGGTGGATTTAAGAAAATTACAAACATGTGATTGTATGAGGGAAAACAATTGTACAAAGTGTAAGACAAGACAATGATTTTATTTTTTTGTTCGCATCTTGTTTCTTTTATTTTAAATATGTGACGTTTTGCAAATCATGGTGTAGAAATGTAAAGTGATGGCTTTGTTATTGTGTATAGAATATGTTATCTCTGCTAAATCATTTGTATTTCAAATAGAAGTCATAAAACATAATCAGGGTGTGATGCAAAGGACTAAGTGACTGACTTGGTTCCTGTTAATACTGTAAAGGCTTGTTAAGGTTTAAATTTGAAAAAAATGTATGAAAAAAGCACTAACAGAAATTTCAACAAACTTCAGCAGGCTCTATTCTTACTGATAATTTACATGATAAAACAAGGAAAAGAAATAAACATGATAAAAGAAAACATCCAATGACAAACGGGTATCAAAGCGAACGGACCCTCGGTTTGCTTTAAACATGCTAGTGTATAATATTAAATTTTAATATTTGATATGCACCATTCTGACTGTATATATCAAAGAGAATATGAGATTGTAAATGTGAAACGACTAACATAATCAGATTTCTATAAGTATTTATTTAATGTGTTTCCAATAATCTAGGAATTTTAGTATACCTCTTGATATTTTTCATCTGAAAAGCAATGAATATTTGCCTCCCTTCATAATAAGAGTAGATATTTAACGCCTATCCAAAATTTGTTCACTTACTCTATATATTAATGTCAAGTGTGCAGATGTGCTCTCATATGACCAACTTGATAAGAGGAAATATTTCTAATATTAGATTCAAATAGGTGTACAATGTATCAACAGTGCAGAGTCTGAGGATAAACAATAGCTTAAAGTCCAATGCAGTTTAAATGAGAAGATACTCGTAAATCGTCATTTGCAGTTAAATAGCAGATATATGATTGAGAAGAGAATGGAAACAGTGTCAAAGAGACAGCAACCAACTTAAGAAAAAAACAAACAATGTAAATGATATGTCTTGCAGGCATCGAGACAACTATGCGTCAGATTGCGAGTGTGAGCTCGCCCCGAACAATATAGGTATACTAGTTCAAAGAACTGGACGCCGCAATAGTCTATAGAACATAGAAACGAACCAAAATTAAATTTGTAACCGAAAAAAATAAGCAAAAGGAACATGATAAACTTTCATTAACAAAAAACACTGCAAGTAGTTGCTGACATTGCTAGCTCGAAACTTCAATTACTGTGAAAGTACTTTTATTCGAGGGTATCATTTTTTTGTGGTTTGAGCAAAAATGGTATGTTCGTGGGTTCAGTTTTTTTAAGACAAAATTTGGACGAAGAGTTATAAGCCATCTGAAAGAACACTCTTTAAGATAAACATATGTTGTTTGAAAATCATTTCTAGGACAGTGAAAAATAAGATGTTCGTTTTCACCTACATGTTCGTCTTTCATAACCGAACCATCCATCGAACTTTAAATACGACAATTGTTTTCTGAAATAACCCTATTTATGTATTCTTACGAATGTTCTTGATTGAAGGCGATTGCAAAATAAACTTTTAAATCGTTGCACGCGGGTAATCAGAAGTAATTTCATCAATTACTAGATGAACGGTAACCGTTACCAAAAGTGTTAATTGTGTCGTAAACATGTCACGCTGAAAAACGGTTACTGGCACATAAGAAGGCTTCAAATGTATGTTGACTTGTAAAATCTAATCTTAGGAATTTGTGTTTGTTCGAGAACTGTGAGGATACAAAACGAACACTTCACCATCGCATATCATGACCAATAGTCTTACTTTTAACTATCAAAACTATTTTTTCGTTAGAATCAAAATGTTAAAAGTCGTATAGTTGTTTTTTTTCAAATTATTTTTATGGATATAATCCTGTCTAAAGTTACATCTTTAGTTTACAGAGCATTTGCTGATATTCTATTTAATCTGTTCATATTGTGATTCGAATAACAGCTTTTATGTTTCGTTGGACACTTATATTTGTTGATAAAGTCATCCACGAACACCAAACAGTTGGTACAATTTCTTGCATAAGATAAATACCAACCACACACCCTTTGATTATTAATTGAGATCATTCCATCCTTTATTGTATGAGTATCACTTAACCAGTACCATGCAAGGAGATGGTTTTATAATGAATGAGTATATTTGCTATTCAAAACCCCATTCAATAAATCAAAATTGATGGGGGAACACCATCCATCTGAAATGACTGGACCACAGTTTCGAGATTGTTTCAACATTCCAACTGAATCAATTTTCGGAAAATGCTTTTAGTTACTTCCTTATAAGAAGAACCAACTATCATAAGAGTTCCAACTATATACTGGCTTTCGAAGCTGCACAAAATACCTTTCAAATACGGGTATATATTTATTACGTCTTGAAGTCATTGGTCCAATTCTAAACTGCCTGTTCTACTTACGAGTATAGTCACTTGGTACAATCTTAAATCTGGCAATTTATTGTTGGAGTGTGGCCTTTGAAATTGAGGAATTACTTGTGGGTTTTTAAAATTTCGTTTGAAGTACTTGGTAGATTGCATGCTAACCTTGGTATTTAGGTATTTCGACTTTTTTGTAGAAAGACCGATTAATTTTGTCCTGGCTATTATTATGTTGTTGTTTTTTTTGTGCAGTAATATTAATGGATAATATGTCGCTAAATATCTTGTTTCTGTCATACAACACTTTATACGCTTTTGAAACTGACCCTTTTTAACCAAACATTTCACTTGTAAGAGTAATCTTCTTATCACTGTTTGTCGTGTGGCATCTACTCCATCGCAACGGTAAAATAAACCGACAAATTCATTTTATCACATTGCTCAAATTTTGACCAAAAAAAATAACAAAATTTATAGTTGCGACATTTCGTAATACGAAAATTGTGGTTCAAAGGTTAGGTTGATATATAATGAGAGTTTGTCTTTCCTCTCTTATTTTGAGAATTACGGTCAGGTAATACAACTCATTAACCATATATAATAACCACATATCGTCAAACTGTCAGAATTATATCTGTGGACCAACTGTGCACCTCTGATTGTTTTAATTTTTTACGAATTAAACTTATGAATAAAATCAGCCTGGACCAATCGAAAAAACACCTGATACAAAAATAATAACACTTTTTGACACTTTGATGATATATCATGTATATTGGCTCTCGATAATGACGACGTCACTATTTACATAACAGAGATTATGTTGATGTACCGACTTTACACACAGAGATAACACTAACAATGAGATATCCTTTCCCGGACCTTAGTATCTATATGTTTAACTTGAAGTTTAACACTACCTTCCTTACCAGTACGATCAGAAATATGGTTTTAAATTTCCCATTATTAATTTGTTTATATCTTGACACTTGTATACAGGAGAGTCACTTTTATTGAAAATGCTATTATTTAAATGCTGTAAAGTGAAAATTCAACTCGAAATAACGACTTTAAACAAAAGTTTTTGGAACTTATTTGGATTCATTATGAGCAATGGAATTATTCAAACACAAAATTTACTCACATTTATAGCTTTTGTTAAGACACTTGATAACAATACCTATTTTATTCATAACGCCTTGGCTCACATCTGAATATTAAAAACGAGATTTGAAAATGAGGATTATTATTATTGTGTGTTTTTTTTCTGTTTTGCATATAATAATATTATTATTTCTTGACACAAATAGCAAGTCAGACAAGTTGAACAAAACATATCAATATCTATTGTCAGGAACATCTCGTTGAAGTTTTTTTAATAGATTTGAAATAATTTTTTTTCAATTTTCAAAGGAACCACATACATTGCCTGATTGTTTCTGATGCATTTTAAACACATGATCTGCATCATGTGCGTGTACCAAGATGTTTGAATATTGCATAATGTATCGGATAAAACTTACATTTACTATGGACTGAATTCTAATGAACATATGTCGCACTTAATTGATAACTGTGGTATTTGTTTTCAGTACAGTTGTGTTGTCTATCGAACAGGAGATACAGAGATCACACTTAATCATATTTATACACTCGAGTAATAATGTTTTTCAGAATAAAATCAGTCGATGGTTCCTATAGGATTGTAAAGATAGCGATTTGTTGCCACCATTTTGAAGAAAGGAATGGAATATGTGTTGGTAAGTTTTGACTACATTTCATAGTCAACATGTCAATTTTCTACTTTTTGATATCCATTTACACATGTTCAAATTTGTTACTTTACTCAACTGTGGTTTTATATTTAGTTATAGAAACTCTGAGAAAAGACGCACAAGTACTTACAATGCCACAATAAAAAACATACTTTTACAGACACACAATGTGGTGTAGTTTAATTAGTCAACGTATTAGTAGTTCTCTCCTGGATTACATGTTCAGACCTTATAAACACGCAAAGTATATATACTAACGAAAAAGTCTAATACATGAAGATACTAAATTAGGGAATGTTACACGTATTATGTAAAAAGAGCCCAACATATGTCCGCTACTAAAGTAGACTACATTCATATACCACATATGTTGAACACAATTTAATATAATTAGAAACAAATTTAAAAAAAAAACAAATTCCTTTTTATTTACATTATTAAAGCTTTATTAGAACTTTCATGTATGTGGTTTTTTTTTAACAAATAAACAAACCTAAACATACATATTTTTTTTAAAATTCGACTGATGTTTTGCTCGTTGGATAAACCATGCTGTTTATTTATATTTGTGCATTCAAGCACAAAACCGGGTGTTTATCAGATAGTTTATGGCAATGGGTGAGAACTTATTGAATCAATATACCTCAATAAGGGATTTGTCATTTTCTATCTAACAATTTATTTACAGAATGTCAAAAAGGCTACTTTTCCAAGGGTAAAGTGTGTACAAAATGTGTGAATACGTATGGATATAGGTGCATACATACATGCAATTGTAACAGCAAGGAAAGGTACGATGTTTAATCATAATTGTGAACAATAAACATGATTATATAAGGTTGGGAATGCATATTGTGCAAAATCTACTAAAATATAAAACAATTTTGAAAAGGCTAGAATGTACTTAAATACGTGGCTCCATCGCTCGTGACAGCTGTAGTTTGACTATTTCACTTCAACAATGCAAAGTACTTGTATACATTTTAGTCTTGTTCAAAATAAGTCTGATATGCGATTTGATCGATTGTTGGTACTTTAACGTCCAGTGGCATATATGTCATACATGTTCAGGACGATTGCGAATTTATTTTAAGCAGAATGTATAAGGTTGTTCATGATATTTACTTTGTTTAGGAATACGAATAATTATGCATACTATATGCAAATAAATCGTTAAACAATACAGAAATAAGAAAATATTGAACTATTGCTAGTGAGACAATTCTTTCTAAAAGAGCAACTGATTAAAATATATAAAAATGCATATATTGAAAAGCTTGAAATTAACACACCTATTTTAAAAGTTGTTTATTTTCTGTTTCAGTTTAGTGTTTATCAATCGATAGCCTCTTTTTTATTCAGTATAACTACGCATGTTTATGTTTGAGCGTTTCTGGCGAACAAAAAAACCGACAATCACGCTTTTGGGTGCACTGCAGTTAGCAAATTGCTTATTTCATTCAGAATGATTTAGCATAAATTAATCATTAAAACTAAGATTATAATATATTGGAAAACAATCAAATATTGGTTGCAAAATCGGTGTTTTCTCTGAATAGATGCATTCTATAACGACTCAAAATGACGCAACCAATAAGTGTAGCATTATGTGCGTTAAGGCTGATAAAGCGTTAAGGCTGATAAAGCGTTAAGGCTGATAAATACACAATACAACATGCTACAATATTATATGTAGGCTTGCAAATAAAACTGTTGTTTTCAGTTTAAAAATGATAGAGTCGTCTTTTGGTTATGTTGATGTGTTACATTGTATTGTTGAGTTTTTATTTAAATCTAGCAATACAGAAAACGATATACATTTACATGTAATACATAAATATTTAAAAATGTCTTACTTGGTTTTGAAAACCCATGAAAATATAGTAAGAAGTATTGCACACGAGACAAACTATGAACCGGATATATGCTAAATCAAAAACGAAAATCAAATAGAATTGACAGCAACAAGCGACAACCGTTGAATTACTGTAACATTGTCCTTCAGTCTATTCGTAACGACTTTGTTTTTCTCACAACAGGTGTCATCATGAAATAGGATGTGTTCCGATAGACGGTAAGCATTCATTGACACATTCATACATGCGTCGATATTAACTTTAAGTTGCACACGCACATGTGAATCTTAAAATAATAACTTCATCATGTTCATGGCACGAAATACATTTAGGCCGTGTTCACACCAAACGCCGTGTACAGTAAACATGCTTACATTTTGTTCAATGTAATCTGCACTAGTTTCACATCAAATTTGTTCACATCCATACACCTTGTTAAGCTACCTGTACATAAGATTTGTTCAAATTGTAAACTATATGCCATTCAAATGTTCATTACGTAGAACCAAATCAAATTATTAAACAACTTTTCTAGCAGTTAGGGAACGACCATTTGACTTTAAAAAAAGGAGAGTGGATTTTTCCACAAATTGATTAAAAAAAAGGGTTATTCAGATGATTGGAATGACAAAATATTTTGAATCCAATGTTTCCCCATGCATTACAGTGTTAAATATTGAATTGGTACCATCGAAAAACAAAATTGAATCAGACACCCCCCTCCCATTTTGTTTAGAAGTAAAGTGATTGCTCCTTTGAGAAAGTCATTTTGGATGATTTGCAAAAGTTTAATGCTGTGTCAATTACGCATTTAAAACGTAGGCTTGCAATCAGTGTGCTTACAGACGAAAATAAAGAAAAGAATTGTTATGCTAAGGATCACTACATTTCTATCTTTTTTGTTTGTTTAAAATGTTTTTTTTCTTCAAAAAGTATTTGGCAAAGGGAGGGGGTAATCTTTTTTCTATTATTTCTCATTGTCTGAGATACAACACAAACAAACAATTAACCTCACCTTTTTCAGAATCGTTGTTTGAGTATAAAGACCAGTGGCAAATATTTCTGTCAGCGTGTACGTCCAATCGATTCGGAAAGACCTTTTCAAATGAATTATATGTTCGGCAATGATGATTGATTTAAGTCTCGAATAGGGGTTAATAAGGATATGTGTTTTTATAACAAATAAATAATTCACGTTATTACAAATATTTCTGTGAAGAACTTTTTGATAAATGTTATGAGTATCAATTTTATATAAAAAAACCTTTTTAAATACACATGGGAAAATAAAAGTTCTGAATGCCTAGTTTTGTGTTAGTTTTTTGTTTTTGTTTTAGTTAAACCTACACAAGGCCTACATCGATTATCGACTGCATGTAGACAAAACATGATTTAAACTACATGTAAACATTGAGTTTTAGGCCGTGTTCACATTGACATAAATTCGGTGTTGTGTTAGTGTAACTCACACGTAAACTAAACACAATTGCGTTCCCATTGATAAAACTCAATGTTTACATGTAGAGTTTAAATCATGTTTTATCTACACACAGTCGATAGTCAATGTAGGCCTTGTGTAGGTTAAGTGTACACAAAACTAGGCATTCAGGACATTAGGAGGAAACTATTTTTTAGTAAAATTGGTATTTTTGATAATTCTTAGTATAGTTCTGTACAGAAATTATTGTCTAAATTTTACAGATTTTTTTTGTTAAAAAAATTTAACGTGCTTTATTAACCCCTGATCAAGACTCAAAGCAGCATCATTGCCGAACCCATAAGGCAGCAACCAATTGATTTTCGGGAAGGGGGGTGGCTATTATAGTTGAGTATAAAACATAAAGGCAAGGGGGTGGGTGGTGAGCTACGGATTTTGATTTGGAAACCAAAAATGTTTCCAATTTGTGGCCCTGAAATTTTTTTGTTTAATTCACCCTCAGCTGCCACTATATATAATGCTAAAATTGATTTCGACTTGTCACCAAAATTTTTCCAAAAAAAAATCAATAGCCCACGCCCCCTGTCCCCCCCCCCCCCCCCCCGCTCCCCCTCCCCTCCCCAAAAATGAAGTAAATAGTTGCTGCCTAATTCATTTGAAAAGGTCTTCCCGAATCGACTTGACGTACACAGAAATATTCGCCGCTGGTCTTTACTCAAACAACGATTCACGCATAAATGCATGACTAAAAAAAGTGTGAGGTAAACGATATGTTTGTCTAGTATCTCAGATCCGTTAAATAAGACTTAAAATAAATAAAAAAAAACGTTACCCTATTCCTTTACCAAATACTCCTCGGAGAAGAAATACCATTTGAAACAAACAGAAAAGATAAAAATGTAGTGATTCCTAATATTTCAATCCTTTTTTTTCGGCTGTAAGCAAGCTGTTGCAGCTATCGTTTTCTAATGCGTAATCGAGACATCTCTAGTATATTCAAATTGCTACAACTAATAAAAATGGCTTTCATAAAGAAGCAACCACTTGAGTTAAAAAAGGGGGAGGGTTATTTTTTTTTATCTGAGTTAGATTTTTTTCGCGCGTACGTTTTTATTCCTTTTTTTCAATATTTAACACTATAATGTATGGGGAAATTCTTGATTCAGAATATTATTTTTTATCATCTGTATGACCATTTTTTTTTATCAAATTGGGGATCGGAATATTTCCATTTCCACCCCACCCCCCTTTGAAGACAAATGGTTGTTCCCTTACCGCTAGAACAATTGTCCAAAAAATTTGAATTCAGTTCTACGTAATGAACATTTAAATGACATATAGTTTACAAGTGGGAACAAATCTTATGTACAGGTAGCTAAACAAGGTGTATAGATGTGAACAAATGTAATGTGAAACCAGTGTACACTTCACTAAACTAATTGTAAACATGTTTACTCTACACGGTGTTTGGTGTGAACACGACCTTAGAAATGGGAAGGTAATTGTGTTTTGTTTATGTGTGAGTTACACTAACACAACACAGAGTTTAGGTCTATGTGAACACGACCTTAGTGTTAGTATGTAACTATTTCTTAAATTCAAGTAGTAAACAAACCATCCAAAAATAACGAATTTAGATGATTTACGAAATTATACTTAGGATAATATGTGCAATTTGAAACCGTCTCCATGTACCAGTGTATATGCTTGATAGTTAACTGCAATACATCCTGTTAAATGAATGTTACGGTATAATTTACTCAGGATTTCTAAAAAGTCATCGGTGTTTAAGTAGAGAAAAATATTAGCCAGCGCATTTTTTGTTATTATAGAAGAACGTCTCGTCCTTTAAAATTTTTGTTATTCGACATTTCATATTTGACATGACTGGGTATTGATGCATCCCGATATTGTCTTTTCAATTTCGGGCGTTCCTTGTGCAGTATAGTCCTCAGGTACAATTCCGATACAGGACTGATTGCTACATTCTTGTCTAACACCATATCTAACACTTGTGCTTATTTATTGCGGTAAGGTTTTATTGGTCGCAGAATCCCGGAGAGAACCTCCGATCAAGTCGAGGGGAAGTAGAATTTACAGTGGGGTTTTTTGGGTTCTTTTTTAAAACCTTTAATTGTATTCAAACTGGTTTATAGCTAGTTAAAAGTACATGTATACAGGGTTGGCAAGAAATTCCGGATTTTGAGAGTGTTGTCCAGCCTACCAGTACATTCTGGGAAAATCAGAATTAAAAGGGCTTATACGGAAAATAATGAAAAAAAAAAACGGTTTGCATAAAATGCTGCTTTACTTTTATGATAATTTTTAATTATTATCTGACAAATTTTTTCCACCATACTTTTGTCTTATAGAATACAGGTTACAATGCTTTGACATCATTAACAATTTTTGTTTTTCAAATAGTCAGTTTGCCTTATTATATAATGCAATCAGTACAAAAAGTTCCCACGATGAACAAAACAAAAATATATGTACTATGTTTCACGTTATTTTAACATGTATACTAGTAGCAGAATGTCGAACCGAGAAGGTTGTTAAATCATTCGATCTCCGTTTACAATTTCTTCTTAGAATGTCCAATTGGCCACCATTCGAAGGGTGAAAATGTATAAAAAGTAAAAACACAGAAATACTGAACTCCGAGGAAAATCCAAAAACAAAAGGGCAAAATCAAAAGTCCAAATACATCAAACGAATGGATAACATTTTTATAAATTTCCTGTTTATAAAACATTTAATTTTACGAAAAACTAAGGATGTTCTTATCCCAGGCATAGATTACCTTAGCCGTATTTGACACAACTTTTTGGAATTTTGGATCTTTAATGCTCTTCAACTTTGTACGTGTTTACCTTTATAAATATTTTGATATGAGCGTCACTGATGAGTCTTATGTAGACGAAACGCGCGTCTGGCGTTCTAAATTATAATCCTGGTACCTTTAATTACTAATGACAACTATCATATTCTTGACTTGAGACAGGCATTTTCTGATGTCGAAAATGGTGGATTGACCCTGGTTTTATAACTAGCTTAACCTCTCACTCCTCTCTCCTCTAACGATGTATGAACAAAACATCACATTTAACATACTCATTTTGCATTTCTTATACGACTTGATTTATATATGTAAAGTCTACCCGTACAGCATAAAAAGGTTAACAGTTATGATGTTAAATTGCGCGTTTGAAATTCGCACAGGTAGACATAAAAATAATTTTGTCGTTCAAAGTATGACGGCATACATACATGCAGAGTCACGTAAAGTAGATATAACACAAAAACAGACTTAACATAAAGTAATAATAATAAATAAAGTAATAGACTGAGTGTGGTTCAAGGTATGACGGGATACATAAGTACAGTTTCACGTCAAATGTATATCATAAAAAACTTAATAGAAAAAGGTTTTAAAATTTAATGAAATAGCTTTGTCATTCATAGTATGTCAAGATCATAAGTAAAAGTAATATAATAAATGAAATAATTTTGTCGTTCAAAGTATGATATTTTACGTAACCACAGAGTCACTTCAAAAGAATATTTTGAAAAAAATTGAAAAAAACTGACTTAACTGTACAAGTAATATTAAAACAGACAAATAAAAGAATACTATAACACGTTATTAAGATGATAACTAGCGTCAGTACGCAAAATCTATACTTCAAGACCATCTGGTATTAATTGTGAAGTTGATACGGAATATTTATCAACAAGTTCTTGGTATCTTCCGATGAACTTTTTAAGAAAAAGGACGAGACGTTCTTTGACATACCCCTGGTTCATCAACTTTCTCCTCAGACACTGGTGACGTTTTACAAAGTCTGAATAGGAGCTGCAAGCTCTTGAATACCTAATATGTTGGGAAATGTATATTCCATATGCAGGTGAAGTTGGTATATTACAACTATGGTGGGAGAAATTGATAATTTCAATATTAAAATCGTCTCGTTTGTCATAGATTCTGGTACTGAGATGACTGTGTATGTCAAATTCGAGGTATAAGTCTAAAAATGAGGCGGAGGAAGCTGTGTCTGTGGTCTCTTTAATTTTCTAGTTCTGGTGGGTATATAAATAGAACCCAATCAGAAAAGTTCGGATTGTTAATGGAAAGAACATCATCAATATATCTGAAAGTGAAATTAAACAACCTGGCTTCTTTGATCCTTTTGTTTTGACAAGTGTTTAAAGGAACTCCGATTCATATGAAAATAAGAAGAGGTCGGCAAGTAGAGGTGCACAGTTCGTTCCTATAGAACATGTGAAGGTGGACTTTATGGACATAAATGCAGTTTGACATGCAAATGTAACAGCACTGACAGGTACATGACCAATCATGATCATAACTATATATGAATTATATATATGTATATGACATTGAAAATGAATCATATAAAAAATCTACATCTTGGTTTTTATAAAGCTATTTTAAATGTCTTGCTTTGGCTGTTACAGTTGTTTGATTTATTTAATTTCAACATACATCAATGTCAGAGTATACGGTTTAATCTTGTTTTTTTTAATAGTTCTGTTGTACATCATTATATGTATTCGACGTGAATTGTTTCTTAGAATACAGTTTTGTTCTTCGTTCAATCTGATAAAAAAATGGCATTCTACACGTAAGCTTATCTTTACAAATACAAAAGTTAATAGAAAAGATAAGAATATGTGATATGATTGCCAATAAAATACAAATGTCCGAAAACAATCAAATGAAAAATTAGTTAACAATTATAGCAGTATAGTTCACAAATGGTCGTAGAAATTATTTATTTTTTCAGTTTATTCTAGAATTATAGTTGTTGATGTCCTTTGGTGTGTTGCCTCTCCTGTTAAACAAATAAATCAAAACGCACTTTGCCTATATAAGAACACAAATTAAATATTTGAAATATAGGTAACAAATGTAAAGCAGCTTATAGTTATATCATTGTTTTAAATAATTTAAACACACCCAGCTTAATATGTGTATGATTGTGGGTTTAATCGGGATGAGACAAACCTAAAAAATAATTATCTGAAGTCACACATGGTTTAGGTTTGTTACCCCGATTTTGTTTTTTATCAAACGATTTACGAGTTTTGAACAGCGGTATACGTCTGTTGCCTTTATGAATGAAGTTTAGTAAACATGTAGGACGTATATCAATACATAAAATATTTAACTGAAAAAAAATTGGCCGGCGAATTGCAATTGCATATGCAAATTAAAAAACAACTGACATATTGATGGTGTTGCATACATTCAATCAAGGGAAAATCGTTTTATCATTTGAAAATGGAGATCTGATATCTCATTGAGACATTAAACTATCAGAGACAAAATGACGAGGATGTAGAATAAGTTTTCTTACCATAGAGATTTCCAGTACCTCGACGTAAGAACGTAATGTTACCTGTTATTGACAACCATTCAATATGATTAAATACGTCACTAACGTTTAAACAAAGTATTCCATGACTTTTAGAAGATATAGTGTCATCAATAATGACGACCTCAGCAGGACACTTAAGTGATTTATCCTGCAGAACTGACATTTAATAAAGTTAATATTAACAATTTACACTGCTCTTTCCTGTAACTTGATATCTATATATTGGGAAGCAAAATAACAAAGTTTTAGTAAAAGAGATATTTCATCACCTATTGTTATTTTTTTTCCATTTTAGAAGTTGGCGTTCCCTTGACACCATGTTATGGTGTTTATATATCTCAATGTGTTCGATTCGCTCGTGCATGTGTCAACGTATTTGATTTCCACAAAAGAAATCTCGGTATTACTGAAAAATATTACACCAGGGTTTTCGAGGTCACAAACTAGTCAAACCATTTACAAAATTGTATCATCAGTACAAATATATCGTTTGTAAATATGACTCAACATACAGACATAATTAACGATCAGATATTTCACATAAAATATTTGTAGTTAACCAAACCTTTAAACGGACTTATTCGGAGATGATATAGTTACGATACTGTTGTCAAGTTATTAAGGATTGCATATTATGTTATTAATATTGATTGGTGGGTCTTTGCATCGAAAATAAACACATTATTCTTGAACCAGTTTTTGACATGAAACAGGTTATGTTCTTCTCATTTATTTTATGTTTAAACAAGTTTTCATTATAAATATTCCAAACGAGTTTTAGCTGATGCCTGACAGTTTTAAAGGACTTTATGGGAACGTGAAACGTCAACGATCAGTCTATGCATAAATCATTTAGAAAAGTCCAATAATACTTAAGTGAGCATGTGTATTATTTTGCAATCGTAATATAATGTTAACCGTTTAACTGTGTATTCTCACGTGAATATATTTTTATAATTGACATGTCAAGTTCATAGTATTGTCAAAAATAATGTTGATAACAACTTCTTTTTTTGTTCATAAGTGTCTATCTAATATTGTGTTGTTCTATATGCTGACTTAGTTGTTGTTTCATAGTGATTTAGACTCTAGCTTTGCTGTAGCCCAATTTTTGACCTTTTTATTTATTATGTCTGTTTGTTTTGGTCACACATTGAACTGTCAGTAAGAGGTTTAGCAAGCCATAAAAACATTAAATTCACTATGTACATAAGGAAATGCCAGTACCAAGTCAGGAATTTGACATATGATTTCTTTTCGTTTGGTGTGTTTAAGCTTTTGAATCTGCCATTTGTTGAGTATTTTTTCTAATTGTTTTTCTCCTTGGAGTTCTGTATCTTTCTTTTAAAATGATGCCTTTAACTTTTGCTGACCAAACGAACACCATGCGATACAGGGAAATTGTTTCGAGCAAACATTATTTGTGAACTAAGATCTTCAAATAATTCAACATGATAGCAGTCATCATTTGACTACTTATTTGAATTCTTCCCTTACTGTCGAGTGTTTTGGGTAGTTTTACAAAATAATTAATAGGGAAAAAAATAGGGAAAAAAAGAGACTCAGTGCAAATACCACAGTTTTTTTTAAACTAATAACTCGAAAAACAATCTAATTACACCATAGCAAAATAACTTACCAATAATCTGAGCTTATTTTGTTTCTAATTAATGTTCTTCTGACTTATGTATCACTTTCAAATTCTATACTTTTATAGATTCACCTGACATTTTTAAGTCATATTTTACTTACATTTTTTATTCTGTTATTAAATTATATGCTAATGAACATGTTTTATGTCTATTCATTTCTTTCCTGGTTCAAATGTCTTTCTACATTTTTTTTAACTGTTGTTTAATTGGGTCGCTTTCCATTTCTATAAAGCTGTATATTATGAATTTCATCTAATATCATTGTAAACAAAATAAATTCAGATGCTTGTACCAAAATCGATTTGAAAGTATTTATTTTTAATTTTAGAATCATAAACCCACTACTAGTAGTTTTTCTTTAAATTTCGTTTATCAGTTTCTAACTAGTTATGCACAAATGATTTTCCATCCCTTAAAAAAATAGGAATGGTAATAAAAATAAATAACATTTATGTCACAGTTTAGGCAAGTCTTTTTATGACTACAACGCATAAACATGCTGTCTATTACACAACCATTCTTGTCTGCTGCTGTTTATTTTGTTTTATTTTGAATGCAAAATGGATATCATGAAACTGCTTGCATATCGATAAATGCTATCTCGTCATAACTTCCCAAAACAACCTGGGCTTTTATACTGTTTTTCTGGTCAGGTTTTTAAATGTGAAAACATACCTTTTTTTACCTAGGAGAGACGTCACGGACGCTATGCTTACACATTTCCCTCAGATGGTCAGGGCAAAGATAAGTCCATCACTTGTTTTTATGATAACTTTGTTCCAGCAGCACCTGCATACATGTACGGGATATATATCTCCCAATTGATACGATATTCCCGTGCTTGCATTTCCTATAAGAATTTCTTGATTAAGGGTTGCTGTTCACAAGGAGGCTATTAAACCAAGAGTTCCAAATGGTGAAGTTGAAATCAACCCTTCGTAAATTTTACAGACGCCATAACGACTTGGTTGACCGTTATGGAATAACCATTTACACAAAGATATCCGATATGTTCCTTTCGTCGTATAAACTACAATCCCCTTCTTTTTCATTAATGTGACCTACCGAACAGTCAGGGGCATTACTTAAACAAGTAACATTTTAAATTACCTATACAAGTAATGTTGAAAACGAGGCTATTTTGAATATTACTTATACAAGTAACTTTTCTAAACATTATTTTTATAGGTGTCCTACTATACAGGCTTTAATAGCTTTGGCAAATTTTCACGGTCATCTGGTTATTTTTTCCATGAAATATAAAATGTAATCTTTGTGAAACACTTACTGCCTTTCTGAAGCACTTATCTGTCATATCGACGCGTTTGGGTCAAAGATTGGTCTCTTGGGACTATTAAAATATAATTTTCTTCACCAATCTTGAAGATAGACAGATATACATGTAATAATTCAAACTTGTGAATTAATTAAGACTTGATGTTATTTATAATTTGTAACCCAAAACAATTATATAATTTATGTTCCTTACATGAGTTTTATTACTAATTCTTTCAAAGATGTATAAAATAACTTATTCAAGTAATATTTTTGTCATTATTTTTTAAGTTATCCTTTATCTCTATACTCCTCCTAGATCTAATAAGTTCTTCATTTTATGAAATAAAATGCTATAAACATTCATGAAAGTCCACGCTTGTATTGAAATTTAAAATAACTCTTTTGAGTAATTTTATAATATTTTAAAACAAAAATTACCTATATAAGTAACTAGAAAAAATACTTGTTTAAGTAATGCCCCTGACTGCCGAATTAGACTATTTACCGGATTTGTTATTACGTAAGCAACACGACGGGTGACACATGTGGAGCAGGATCTGCCTACCCTTGGGGTTCGTGTTGTGTATTCTTTAGTTTTCAATATTGTGTCATGTGTACTATTGTGTGTATGTTTGTCTTCTTCATTTTAGCCATGGCATTGTCAGTTTATTTTAGATTTATGAGTTTGACTGTCCTTTAGTTATCTTTCGCCCCTCTGTCATAATACAGTAAAATTAATTTGTACTTTTCAAATAATCTTTTATATCACATCATTACCCGGTTGTCAACGTCAACTCATTATTCAAAATAATAAACACGTTAATGTTATATTTATTCGGGGATGACATACAATACAAATTTTTTTTATTTTTTTTTATAGATTATGAGAGAAGCACCGCTTATATAGCAAGCGAAGAAGCAGGTGACATTTTAATTTGTGAGTATATGTCCCTTTTGTTTTGAAAATGGATATGTGTCAAAGAAAACTTGAACTTAATATTATAATTATAAAGCAAGGACCTCAACTCAAAAGACCAATGTTCTCTTTTAGGTATAGTGATTAATTTGAACCCCATACAATTAATTCGAAATATAAGAGGAGAGACAACTCATATTGATTGAATACATACCCTTTCATCCAACATTACCTGCGACATGTCGTAGATAACTATTAGTCCAATTTGTTGTTAATATTTTAATATTACTGTGGAAAATCTGATGAAACCCAAATCTTACTGAGTAATCTGAAAAGTCTTAAAACAGAAAGAGAAATGTAGCGTTAGCAAATCCTTGCCTGCAAAGCTTGGACACAGTATTAGTACAGAATGTTTTAACCATATTGGTTTTTAACGTCAAGAAAGAAGAAGTCTTGTAGGATTGATCAATTTGTATACACAAACAGTGAATGTAAGCTTATAACGGTTAATATGCGACAAGATCATGAAAAATTATTAAATGTGTCGAAAATAAATCGCAAACATATATATAAAAATGTTACAATAATGTTCATATTAATGATGTTTATTGAGCGTTTTGAAGAATGCTTTATTATATAAAAAATATTTTTATTCAATGACAGATGATTTAATCCTCATGATATCAACTACATCTCATTTATCCATGATGATTGGAAAAATTTTGACTAAACTATGAGTATAGGTTTATAAAATCCTTTTTTCAGCGATTACATCACGGGAAATTATACTTTTTGCCGTTATCCTTTTTATTGGGCTACTCGTTTATCTTGGATTCTGGCATGTTTGTCAAAAAAGACAAAGAAGGATATTAGTAATGCCACTTCAAAATGAGCAAATACAAGCAGATAAGGTTGGACTACATCACATTGAAGAGAGAAGTGAAGGTGTGTATGACGAAATAGACGAAACAGCTATGTCAAAAACTGTTGCACTGTCATCCGTCAGACCGTCATTACATAGCTCCTACTTAGACTTAACGGATAGTCAATGTTATACGATGGACACCAAAGATACTCCCAGAAGTATTGCAATGGCAATATTTTCTACTCAGTCTGAACCAGCCCAAAAAACAAGTCAACGAAGACAACGACATAGTCTGGAAAAAATTATAAAGGATCAAAATATACAAAAAGAAGAAGGAAATGAATATTCCGATGGTTATTTAAGGCCAATGTTTCTTGCAGAGCGCAATTGGTTCAACAAAATGTCGGAAAATAAAGGAACATTGTTTTCAAACAAGAAAAAAATGACAGAAAAGGTTTACGATGAACCCGCTTACGATGGCATCAATAGATCAGTGTGCTATGACAGACTTATTAGTGCGAAAAGTGTTGGAAATCAAATTTACGGAGGAGTACTCGTAAACAATCCAATTTATCCTACAGATGATCTGCTTGACACAAATCTAAAACAGTCCAAATGCACATCATTGGCTTCAAAGAGAAAGACTATATAATTTGTACAACAAATACAAAAGAGTCTGCCAGTTGAAAGTTTCGAATTTGTTATCCTTGTAATAAAATAATCTTATTATTAATACAGATGCAGTGAGTACCTTTATTCAACTGTAAGTACATGACACATTTCGTTAATAGGATAAACATATCGGTAATGTTTGTATGAATTGGTCGCCTGAGTTAACGGAATAATTCAAAATAGTCTACAAGTTACAAAGTATTCAACATTTGTTCAATAGAGTTTTGAAAGACTCACCATTTACTTTTGTTTTATTTTCTGGAAAAATCACATTACACAATTGATGCATCTGAAGCACCTTGTCTGATGAACACAATACCAGGACTAGATTTTCGTTAACTAAACGAACTATTATTCTAGGCGAAACTTAAGACATGCTAAAAACAGATACATGCGTCATCTGGGTCTATTGTGGACAGTTGTCTCATTGGCAATCATACCACATCAGATTCTTTATTTTTATATATGTAAGCAATCGCATGAGAAAACCAAACTAAATTGAAAAATACATTGACAGGGATTTGATTTCAAAATTGACAACAGACAAGAAAGAATACACGGTTATTTTTGTTATTTTAGAAGTATGGTTAGTTTTAATTTAATACCGTGATTCAACATTTATAGTGAAATGGTCCTATATATCTCCAACAAATGACATACATTTAGAATTTACCAACACTATGCCATCGTATTAGGGAAAAAGTGCCACGTACAAGATACGCAGACAAGCCAACACTTGCACAAGTCATGCGATACAATTATGAAGTATGTCAAAATCGCATGATGCTTTTACAAAATGTACATGTGTGAATCAAGCAACAAGAGTGTAATAAGAAATATGCAGAAAATGCAAGGTCTTCACATGCCATGTCCGCGCTTATAAATATGCATGTGTCGCATATATTGTAAGCGCATGCTTCGCGGATGAATGCTTATACATGCAAAAAACATGTGTGTATCATGCACAGTTCAAGCGATTAATGTTTTTTTGTGTGTAGTTCATATTAAAGTGTAAGCTTGCAACGATGTAGATCATACTTAGAATTTCAAATTTCAAACATACGATGATACTGTTTTTCTGTTGGTATTCTCAAAGAATTTTCTAAAGGCTATTTTCTCGTTTCTGTGTATCCTTACTCATCTGCTTTAGCTTCTAATCACTTACACTACAAACCAGTAAAGTTTTGAAATGGCATGTACTTGACCCTCACCGTACTGATTTTTACTCAACCAGTCTGAATTGGTCTGAATTTTACTCAACAGTATTTACCTCAAACTTAACACTACTTGACTGTACTGAATTTTACCTACGCCATTGAAAACAGTTATACATTGTATTACTCGACCTGTCTGGAACAGTTTTAAACCATTCTCGACCTGTACTTGACCTATTTTTTTCAATCTTAGACATACTCGATTCTTTTATTGATGTTTGTGATGTATATTATCACAGTTTTTTGTTGCTAGGTCCTAATTATTACCATACTTAGCCGACTATGTATGTTTAAGTTCCTGACCAAATTTTGTAACGTAACTGACCTGTAAACAATTGTCATACAAACTGAAAGGTTTAGCTAGCTATACAACCAGGTTAAACCCAACATTTTTCTCGGGAAATACCTGTACCAAGTCACATGAATAACAGTTGTTTCCAATTCGTTCCGTAAGTTGATTATCCTTTTAATTTACACTGTGTAATATGCTTCACTAATCCTAATACATTTTGTATTTAGATGAGGAAATCATTTATGCAAAGGCAAAGGACCGTGGTAAAACTTACTTTTTACTTATATACAATGTAATTATATACACATAGTAAAAAGTATTGCATCACCTGGATATTTAAAAACTTGAAAACATGACAACATTGGCATTAAAACAAACAAAACAAGTATGCAAACAAAATTTTTATTACAAAATGAAGGGTTTTTATTGTACAAAAAAATACATTTTACAACTTTTACTGTAGTCGAACTTTACGATGTCAGCCATTTCAAAATTAATCTTTAGATAATTGCTCACATCATGGTTAATTGATATACGCCAAAGAATCAGAACTTTGTGTGCAGCCTCCATTCAAACGGATAACCGCATCTTAACGTCTTCTGATTTCTGCCATAAGTCGACTGATTTGTTGCTAAGGTAGCAGCAACCCTTCCTGATGAAGGGTATTGCTTATTTCATGACGTCTTTGAACTAGAGTGTCCTTTTGTGCATTTTACGCCCGATATGGTCTTATATATGCTCGATATGGTTCAAATTCGGGCTACGATTTGGTCAAGGAAGATTAACCGAATTCCATTGGAGCATTTCATATTCAATTGAAATGTTCATGTTGCCTCTCGTACATGTAGGTTTATCGTTGGGGCATCTTGTCAATTCGTGTCATTTTAATCTTTATATTACTTCCTGTGGTCCTTGGTACCATCTGATATTTTTCGCCACACGTACGAAGGTTAAAAAGAACGAATCAATAAGCTACCGATTTGTTTTACAAAAGCAGCACAACTACACGAAGCCTTTTCATTATGTAAGGCATCGTATCATAGTATGAAAACATTGTGTAAAAGTTGTTGGCGAAAAAAGTCAGGTCTTAGAAGCTTAATTTCAAAATGGTTTATTTTTGCTGATTATCAATCTTGTTTGACGTTTTCATTCTGAAGTTAATGTGAAACCTTTTCATTTAGTCACATGACTTCAAATATTTCAATCCTTAATGAGTTGATTGGAAATACATGTATCAGTATGCAAAGAATGTGGTTGTTTAATTTGAATAATGCTTTGTTGTGCTTCTTTGTGAAGTACATGTATCTGTTTGATTCTGTTCTAATTAAGATTTTGACAGGTTGGTGACTGGTGTACCCCCATTTTGATAATTTTACCTTTCAAATCTAGAGTTTTAACGCATCGATGTAAATGTAAATGATTTATTGCGATGTCATATAAGTGAAATGTTTAGCGCTTAATCTACTATTTTCAACATTTGATTAGGGACTTTCCGTTTTGAATTTTCCTCGGAGTTTTTTTTTATAATCTTTTGGTAAATTTCTGCCAACGAAAAAAATCTCTGTATAACCAAAAAATTATTACACCAGGGTTTCGATATCACAAACTATTCAAAACATTTACTATCATCGGTACAAAGACATCATTTGTAAATGTAAATCACTTTAAGGACACAATATACGTTTAACTACAGTCGTCGACCAGAAGTATTCGTAAAAGCAAAATGGCCGCCAGTCAATGTAAATCTGCACCTGAAAAAAATTAGAACTATTTAACAAGTAACCATAATAAAAATATCCTACCTCAATACTTTGTTATGTTTCCTTTGTTCTTCATTACTCGTAAAATCCTCCTTGTAGTGCTGTTATAGAACGATTTCAGGTAAGTCACAGTTAATTTGTCCCATATGTCACGAATTTCACGTTCAAGGTCTTTGGTATTATTTATTTTCTAAGTTTGAACACGTACCAGGATTATAATTTAGTACGCCAGACTCTGATGTCATTACGCACGTGTCACATGACAACCCAAGGTTTTCCACATGATCATATATATTAAGATTCATTGCCATCACGATTGTGACATGGAGACGACAGACAAATCTTGTTTACCCTTCCGTGACGTGACCGCCGTTGTTGTTTTACGAATACTTACGGCTGAGTACTGTATTTCACATTCAACCTTATGTGCATGATACTATTATATATAATGTACAGACATCTGGTATTCACCTTATACTCTAAAAAAAACAGGTAACTCAATATAGCATAGTTTGGTATCAAAATTGATTCACTCATCGGGTCCTTGCACGGAAAGTAAACACATTTAATCTATAACCAGTTTTTAACACTATACGGGTTATGTATTTTACTAGAACAATATCCGGGTCCATGACTAAATTTAAGTAACTTAAAATTGCTACGCCTTACTTTTAGTGTGATTTCTAGTGTTGATATTGTCAATTAATAAAATCACGGTTTTGTCTGATTTCAATATATTTCTATTTGAATCAATCAAATTGAATCTTATTAATAATCTATAATATTAACAATAAAAAAAAAAGGATTTGTAGTGGCGTAATTTGTTATCAACAGCAACGTCCTCTATTAGGTCAATTATTTTTTTCGTCGTTTTTACGGCATGCCGGATAACACATTGGTAACTGTACTTTATTTTAAGTTTAGTATTTTTGTATTCGTAAATTTGTTACTTATAAAGTCAAATTGACTAAAATACTGCAACCAGAAACAATGTGACAATGATTGAATTATGTAATATCAATCCTATTTAATAACGATAATAACCTCTGTTTATGGAAAATATAATATTGACCTCTAAGTGGTGCGCCTGATACAGCAGTTCGTCGACTGAGTACGATCGAACGCGATTAACACACGGATCGATAACAGTCCAAAATTGGATATATTATTAAACATTGGAGTTTTGTGTCGAAACATTGTGTCAAAGCCAAAGGATTTGGTCCGATCAGGACCGATTTTGGCCTAAACTTTTTGGTTCATCTGACAAAAGATTTTCACCACTTTTTTAACACTTAAGTGTCTATTTCATTTGATTTAATTAGTTTATGCGAAATATTTTAACTGATTTAGTCAGTAAAAACGATCCGATTTAAGCTCAAATATGTAAAATCTACCAAATATACCGACACATGTCACTATTCAGATAGTTTTTGTCAAAAATGAAAGTGGCCGCATTCGTATTCATCCACAACCTTTATATCTGTTACGTATTACTATCTATTACAACTTACACTTCAATATTAAGGATGAACACCAATGTGTCCACCTTCGTTTTACACGTTTTACAACGAAACCGTCTTAAATTTAACAAAAATGCTGGCATTGCGGAGATTTCAGTATGACTTAGTGGTGCTACTACCCGATATATGTATATTATTGAATATATCATTTGATCAAACATACCACTTGGTGTAAATTACCAATTAAGGTAAAGGAACAGTAAATGGGCTATGTCGCAGATTTTGCTACAAAATTGCATACAACATTGGCTCGTTGACCTACAACTGAAAATCGAAAAAATAATATATTTATCTCTTTTATTTGCTGAAAAGTTGCAGATTGATTTCTCTTAATATGGGTGAACATTTGTATAGAATGCACATAAAATCGGCGAAAAACCTTCTAAAATGTGTCTTAAAATCGCCAAATCTCTAATTCTACTCCATAGATTTTTCTAAAAAAACTATATATTGTTGACACATAAATTTCTGTTTTAATGATATAAAATAATCATAAGGTCGCCGTCTTCGTTTTTTTATCTAATAATCAATTTGTTCCCGTATTGGTAGTGAAAAACGTCAAAAATTAACGTTTTACGGCCTGCAACGGAATAACGTTACGATTATTTCGACGTTTTGTTGGATTTTTTCACAAAGAATGCAACTTTGAATGATGTATACTGTAAAAACAAAGTCGGTGACCCTATCTTTATTTTGCATCATTACAACGGAAATTTACGTATCAACAACATATAGTTTTTCAAGAAAAATATATGGAGTAGAATTAGAGAATTGGCGATTTTAAGACAAATTTTAGAAGGGTTTTCGACGATTTTATGTGCTTTCTATACAAATGTGCACCCAATTTGTAAGAATTCAATCACTAATATTTCAAATGATAATTGAGATAAATGCATTATTATTTCGATTTTCAGTTGAAGTTCACCGAGCCAGAGCTGTATGCCAAATTTTACTGAAATCGAAGACATAGCCCATTTACTGTAATTTGACCTTAACATAATTGACGAACAGATTCCATTGATGCCTTGATTTGTATTTCAGTACAACAAATAACAAACACTGATTTTGTTTGGATATTGAATTGTCATGGCAACATTTAATCAAAATTCATTCATAAAACAACAACAACTGTTACAACAACAGTACACAACCAAAATATTTGTCAATCAATAAAATGTTGATGACGATTGAACTAATCAATGTATCACAGCTGGGCGATCCAAAGCTGGTGTACGGAAGGGCGGTCCATTCAGCAATATTTCAGAATTAGCAGCTGGGCTATCCATAGTCTGCATAAAATGAAGTAAATTTCGCCAAAATTATCATTCGGACTTTAGTACAGAATGATAATCCGCCACAAAATTTACCCATGACAATTCAGTTATCTCCAATTCTACGATCAACTTATCAACAACATTTAAACAATCAAAATAATAAAAGTTATTACGAATTCAACATTTATGTAACAACCAAATTTCATAAAATACATGTATTTAGCAATGTTTAGTCTACATTATGAACTGTTTATTTTAAATTAAAGATGATCTTGGGGAAATACAACACAATGTGGATACTTTATGAATGTTTCTAGTGCTGACTGAATTTTATTCAAGAAAATATCCTTTCCAATAAATGATAGATGTACTCCATCGTCAGAATATAGCGCTGGCTGACGATCGTCAAAATCTGGATACTTGATAACGTATCCTCCATGTTTGAGTATATACGATCTCACTCCCCTATTTATTCTTTTTCTTGTAACTTCCATGGCATGGTCATCAATTGAGTAACGCCATGATCGCCTGGGAAGAATGCTTGACCATATAAGAGAACATTTTGGGAGCATGCGAGACAGACTTGCTATTGTGAATTTAACATGATATAGCAGAGCACCACATGGTACTTTACCTATGTCATTCCCACCACAATGCAATATCAACGCATGTGGAATTTTGTTGCATAAATTAATGATGCTGTTAACTGTGCCAATAACATCGTCCCATTTCATACCAGATTTGCCTGCCCATCGCATAAACAATTATTATTTTTTAAAAGACCTTAATTACTACTGAAGGTCTGTTCTCCGAGTGATCACGAGCACTGCATATTATTGAAGAACCAATAATCCATATTTCATTACTAAGACAAGCTGAAATTATTTGGTTAGCTCAATTCTTATATAACGTTTAAAGGATGCAGATTTCCAACGACTTAAAGTCATAATTTCTTTATCAGTATGACCGTTCATAGCAAAATTTGTAGCTGCTCCTATTCGAAATGAATGCGTATTGTACCCATTTGAATTACAATCAATAAATTTCATGGTCTTGCAAAGTACACTTGAAAATGGATATCGTGTTACACCGGTTTTGTTAAAATGACAAAAAAGTGGTCCATTGTGTTGGTGTCTGATTGAAATAAAGTTTAATAACAATCTCACCGGGCAAATATCTACTTGATTAAAACTTTCAACTGTTAATGTTGTAGATAAACCCTTTTGGTCTGTTTTCGAAAAGGGAATTGTGACATATGCAGATTGTGAATTATGTGAAACATTGACATCATCAGTGTTAATGACATGTTGCGTATTTCTATTAATTGTAATTTCACCGATTCTCAAAAATGCAAAAAATGCTAATGAAAACATGGATCTAAATAACGTACATTCATACACTGAAGAACAGACAAATTGCAACGAGTTTATTAATCGAGCTAATATTTCTACAGTTATAGGTTTGCGACTATCCACTACGCCATATAATTTGTCCATTTCTTTCAACATGTTTTGTATAATGAACGATGAAGTCAAATCAATGAGCTCATTTATTCGTAAATAATAAATTAAGCCTGACAAGTACACCTTAACCATGTTAACCGTTGCAGGGGCATATCATTATTTTGATAAATAAGCAACATAGTTAAATAAATACGAAATACTGGGTGGCCATGTATTTCCTAAACCTTCTTTTAATCTAAATGAAACAAATGAAGTCAGTCCATTATTATACGTTTTCCATGTATTCTGAGAATTCGAGGTTTCCTCCGGAATTGTAGCTGGATGTGTATCTGCTGTTAGAGCCAGACTTTTGAATTTCTGAATTTTTTTACGAGAAATACAATCTGCAATTATATTTGTATAACCAGGAATGAAATGTGCCTTAATGTGAAAATTGCCTACTAATGACCAATATACTATGTGTCTAACAAGGTTCATAATTCGTATAGATTTTGACGTCTTCTCATTTAAAATTTCAACCACGGCATTATTATCCGAATTAAATAAAATTTTCTTTTTTTGAAAAAGATTACCCCATAAGTAAACAGATAGTGCAATATGTATCATTTCTTAACATGATATATCCCTGAGAACTTCAGTACCAGAACACTCTACAGGCCATTTAAGAAAAGCCCATTTACCTTGGAAATAGCAGCCACACCCTTTTGTTGAACCACCAGCGCTGTCAGTAAATAGTTGTAAAACTGAATTTGAAGTCCAATCAATGTCGAGCATGTAACTAATACCGTTAAATTTGTCTAAAAACAATTCACATACCAATAAGTCTTGATACATGCCTTCTGTGATTCTGACATAATGATGTGGTTTCTTTGCGTGACTACTTGCCAAATAAATTCGTCTGCTAAATGCTCTGCCTGCAGGTAGAGCTTTTGCACAAAAAGCTAATGACCCACACAAAGATTGTAGGTCCCTTAAAGTTATCTTTTTCCTACCTAATACCCATTTAATTTTTGACTTTAACTCCAAGACATTGTCCTCCGGAATTTGTATAAGCATTGTTTCTGTGTCTATAAGCAAACCTATATAACTAAGTTTGGTTGTTGGGCCTTCTGTTTTTTCATGAGCAATTGGGACTCCAAGACGACAACATACTCTATCAAAACTATTCATCAATTTTTTTTACAATCCTCAGTTTTGCTTTTACCAGCAAATAAAAAATCATCCAAATAATGATCAACATTATCTGAATAGGACTCAGTCATGACAGCCCATTGAATAAAAGTTGAAAATTTTTCGAATAAGCAATTTGATTCTGAATACCCCATAGGCAATGATTTATCTATGAAATAATATTCATTAAGTTTAAACCCTCATAGATCAAAGTCCCCCGGATAAATTTTTAACAATCTGAAGGCGGATTTAATATCATTTTTTCCAATTTCAACATTTGAACTCAATCTGTTAATCATATCAATAGCATTGCCAAGACGAATACTTTACTGTAGTAAATTTTTCATCAATAAATTCGTTTACACTCAAATTTGGCGAAAAAGATAAGTGCGTAATCAATCTAAATCCACCCGGTTTTTTTTTAATTACACCTATAGGCGAACACCTTAGATTAGATATAGGTCTAGTCAAAAATGGACCAGCTATGCCACCATTTTTACTTCACTCATGACTTTTTCCCATGCCACCTCAGGATTTTGGATGACTGAATGTAAATTTTTTGATTCAATCCTACATCGGGGTCCAAAATAATTCAACCTAAAACCTTCAGAAAATCCCTTGCATAATATCATTGCATCATTTTGATTTGGGTAATTGAGAAGAAGTTTATTTAATTCTGTGATATTGATCGGAGTAAAGCCAAGACACCATATGTCCAACGGATTAATGTCAGATTCTGAAAAATATAAAATTTAATTGTTAAATGTATGTGGTGCGGCCATTCGAATGGCAGGGAATCTGCTTCCTCGAGGTCTAAATCCTTGATTCAAATTCGCTCCTCTTTGAAAATTTGTTTGACTTCTAGGTGCAAAATTTCTAGCACCTCTATTTTGATATGTGCCTCGGGCTGCATTTTGAGAACGAGCATATGCGTGGTTGCTATTTACTTGTTGACAGCCAGCGAAAGGGTGGGCAAATCCGCTCTTCATACATAAATGGGTGTAAAAACAATTTTGACGATTACAAGCTCCCTTGAAATTATAATCATAGCATGGTCGATTACCTACACTTGTCTGTTGAATTGTATTACCCTCCGGTTCCCCATTAGCTATGACGGTGTACCATAAAATGCCATCAATGGAAGACCAAGATCTTGTAGGATTATTTGCCATTCTTAATCTAAATTGCTGGTCATAACAGTAAATCTTCTCAAAAGACACTTGTGTACCTCTAATGATTGACATATAAGTGGGCAATTCACTAGCTAAATTTGGAAAACGTTGAATAAATATTTTCATATACTTTATAAATGCATCAGTCCATGACTCAATGTTTTGAATAGATTTAACTTTGCTGTTTTTGTTTGATGTAATTACAAGTGAACCAGCTGCATTATCATAACTTATAACATTTTGAGGTCTGTCAACTTGGCTAATACAATTTTTATAAAGAAGTAATGACAAATCTATAAATTCTCTATTCCAAATTTTTTCTTTCAAATTTTGGGATACGTAAACATCACATTCTGACTGATTAGGTATAAGCATAGAATCATTATTTATCTCACCATTTTGATTAGGCATTGGCACAGGAGCTGGTATTTCAACTTGCGGAAATGTCGCTTGTACGTTCATTGCTGGTGCTACAGGACCTTGCAAGGCAGGTTGTCTTTCAATTGGCAAAGGAGGAGCCTGGATTTGTAGAGGAAGAGCTGCTTGTACTTGTACTTCACCAACAATTGCCCCCACATCTTGAGTTCTTGGTGCAGCAACTGCACGGTTTCTCCTTCCGCGTCGTCTCTCTGGTGGTTGCGCCCATTCCCATTTCTTCGTCGACCAATTCTAGGCATTTGTATAAACAAAATAGGTTAAAAATTGAAGTAATTACTAACATCACATAGCTAGTATTATGTCTTTTAATTTGATTTATTTTTGTAACAGTTTCAATGCATCGACTTCAGTATTCATTTTATTCATATATATCAACTCTGACATTTGAGCTTAATAAATTAATTCCTTAGATTGTCTCTTATCTAAACATGTATTTTTTATTTTTTTATTTTTTTACCGGTACATGTATATCACGAATTGTGATAAGTAAAATATATAAATCATTTATGATCAACTTATCCTGTAAACATGCACCTTCCTGTCTCTACGCATTATAACAGGTGTACTTTAACATTCTGCATCAAGGATGAATAAACTGTGAAATTAAACATGTATAGGCAATGCATATACTAATAAAAAATATTCATTTAAAATGTCCATGCCACGTGGCTCAACTCATATTTAATTCGAGGAAGTAATAAGTTAATTAAATATTACAACAAAAAAAACATAAATAAAATCATTAAATCCGAATAAGATTTAAAATATGAATTCTTAAATAAACTTATTAAAACAATACTTATCTTGATAGTGTATGTAAAATGTTTCTCTTAATTTTTAAACGTCATCTCCGTTCGGTTTTCAAAGTAAAAGAGACCGTTAAATTGCACGGGCTTTTACTACTCGGCTGTCACATGCTCAAATTAGCATAATAAGAGTAAAGGACGAGTCTCAATACATGTATATATGTTAATTCAATAAATGAATTTAATTTTCATTTAATTAAATTTTATTGTATTGTCAAAAACAGTCCATATTTATGTAGCAGAAGCATTCTACTGTCCAATAAATAACTAAAAGTTTTATTTTAACAATTTTGTTAAACTGCTATATTTTGGGGTAAAAACGGGGGTCAAGTGAACTCGGCCCCAAATAGTGAGATTTAAGTCATTGTGAAGTCAGTGAGTGCCTGAATGATCAGTTTTGGTCTCGTTTTTTTTTCGTTTACACAAATGACATACACATTGGCTTTGATTTAACAAGACGCCTATTTACAGACTTACACAACTGCTCAGACAGTCAGAAAACTTATACACACACTCTCACATACATGTACCATATCATATCCTTTAGAACACACATACGCCCGAAAAAAGATCTTTCGTGTATACTGAAAACCTGGAACAGCTTTCTTCTGGGTAACACTGTGAAGTCATACAAAACAGCAGTCTGAACCTACACACACAGGCAATAAATAAATCATGAGTAAAAATTGTACTCTGAATATGAAAAGGAACCAAAATAGAAATATTTGTACTATAAAAACAGGTCTTGATTATTTTTTAATACCTTTTAAATGATTGTAAAAACTGTATATACGTTAAACATGGAGGCAGTCACTACAAATTAAAAATAGGAATCTGCATTTCATTACATTTTGCAACTCGGACTATGATCCCGTTAAAATACATCGTTTACATTACTAAATATCTAAAATAAAGAAGTCTTGTAATATTGCAAATTTTTTTTCAGAAAAAAAAAATATGATATGAGGGGGGCAAGGGATTTAGCTGTTATGCTGTTATAGGGCATTTTAATACTTTGTTATCTGTTACTCTGAAAACATATTTGCTGTTGGCTGTTATTGTCTTATTCTTTGATTGCTGTTATTGGGTTTTTAGTTTTTTTGTTATCTGTTATTGTGATAATGTATTTGCTGTAAACTGTTATTGAAAATTGGAATGTTAGCATTTTTTTGACAGTCAAATTTGCGGTAGAAATTAAAGATCATTCATTGGACATTGGGATCTACCACTTCTTATATGTCGGTCACGTATTCGGAGCAGGATTCCATTAACATATACCCATAACAGAAGTGAGGTCCAGGACAATTCCAGTATATCTGATGATTAATCTTTGTAATACATTCCATTGGTTATTTTAACATTTATGTAGAAGCATCTTATTTTTTGTATGAGGATAATGTTCCTTGTTTCCCGTACGAACATATTAAATTAGAACAATTTTTAATACGACAAAAAGGATCACATATGGCCAGGAATATCTGACAAAGATCTCACTTAAGGACTAGGTCCTTACAACCAGTTACATGTAACCTTATATTATATGCTTCATAGACTCAGCTCTTATCAAAACAGATCCAAAAACATTGTACAATGAAAGTTCTCACCATGTACTGGGTTCCGAAGCTGCACATAACTCATAACAAACAAAGATTTATTTCGTCTTCAAGACATTTTCCCCTACTTAACAGTCAGGGGCGTCACTTAAAAAAGTTAATTTTTTTTAGTTACTTATATAGGTAATTTTTGTTTTTAAAAACTATAAAATTACTCAATAGAGTTATTTATAATTTCAGTAGAAGCATGGACTTAATGTAGTTTTCATGAATGTATACATCATTTTATATCATAAAATTAAGAATTTATCAAATTTGAGAGGAGTATAGAGGTAAAGGGTTACTTTAAGAATAACGACAAAAATATTACTTGAATAAGTTATTTTATACATCTTTGAAATAATCAGTAATAACAATTATTTAAGGAACTTATGTAATTGTTTTGGGTTACAAATTATAAATAACTTTAAGTCCTAATTATATCACAAGTTTCTATTTATTCATATCTGTCTACCTTCAAGATTTTCAAGGAAAATGATATTTTAATAGTCCCAAGAGACCAATATTTGACCCAGAAGCATCGATATGAAAGATAAATGCGTCAGAAAGGCAATTAGTGTTTCAGAAGGATAATATTTTATATTTCATGGGAAAAATAACCAGATGACTGTGAAAATTTGTTAAAGTTAGTTAAATCTGTATAATTGGACACCTATAAAAATAATGTTTAGACAAAATACTTATATAAGTAATATTTAAAATAGCCTCGTTTTCAACATTACTTGTATAGGTAATTTTAAAAGTTACTTGTTTAAGTAATGCCCCTGACTGCTAAACTGTGTGTTGTACTTACTAGTAGACTTGGTAAAAAAAAAAGTTCAAATAAGGCATTTGAAAATAGTGGAATAAAGTACTTTTGGAGTGTCAAAATTGGTTCGAGGTACTGGATAAATTGCATTTTTGACACATGTGCTCATAATTGGTGCTTTTATTTTTTTTACCCTATAAACGACTTTGCCTCATACTCACACACCTCATTAAATGCATGGCATTTAAAAAAGTCAGAATGCGAATATATATATTCAAACTCTTTCAGGTCATTTGTCAGTACCAACAAACACAAGAACTATGTCAATTGGACCTACTTTGATACCGTAGCTGCCTATGCATATTATTTTTGTCTCTGACATATTCCTCATTTCCATTTTATTACACACTATTTAAATTACCAGAAAGTGTGAGTTTCTATAACTGCACAAAACTAAATGCTGAAAAAAATATTATATAACAAATAAACAGCTACGCCATGAGGGCATGATACACCCGTCGTCTTTATGGAATATTCGATAACTTCTTAATGTCATATCAGATATTTATTAAAAATGAGAACTGCTGAATTCATTTTTTGGGTTATTTTCCGAAAACTGGAAAATACCATCTTTTTAATGAATAAACCCCTAACCGAATAACATAAAATCGAAAATTGATAAAAATCGAAAGGGCGCTCACAACAATAGATATAAATAATTCAGCAAAGTTTCATGATAAATATAACAAATACATATCTAGATACATAATTCTAAAAACCATGTTCATAGAAAATGGAATTCATTACAAAGGATTATACCTGTGATAAGAAATACTGGATTTGTCAAGGACCTGACTTATTTTAATATTTCATTTACTGTTATCTGTTTTTGTCCATTTTAATTCCTTGTTATCTGTTATAAGCCAAATCAATTTGCTGTTTTGCTGTTATTGGGACCCCCTTGTCCCCCTCATATAACTAAAAGTAGTATTTTCGTTGGTAAACATGACACAAGTGACCATGAAACAGTCAATCTTGATAAAACATCAAATGTTAGTTATTTGCTGAAACTCTTTTCTAAATTTTGACATTATCCTAACTGTTAACGTAATATATTAGATTCTAAAATTCAAAATGGTGTAACATATTTTGAAGTAGCTATACTGTTTGATATGCATTGTCATAGCAGGTGTAACTACTTTTGTTCTTTTAATTATCAGCAATTGGTAGAGGAGATATTCCTTCTGTGTCACATATATCGGCAGATGACTTATAACGGAGTATAATGTCTTCAATGTTAATATATTTGTTGATTCGTGCTTTTACTATTGGTGTTTGTCCGTGTTTATCCCGCGCATTGATATCCGCTTTATTATTCATCAATTTCAGTACCACATTTGGACAATTGTTCATGCATGCTATATGCAGAGGGGTGATGGAATTGTTATCTGACAAATTAATATCAGCCCCAAATTCTAATAATAAATCAACAACCTCCACATTGTCAAATTTGCACGCTAACTGAAGAGATGTGCAATGGTTTTTATCACAATCATTTGCATTTGCCTTTGCATGCAACAAAGATTTGACAACATCTGTCTTACTCCCAGTACAAGCAATCATTAGCGGTGTGACTTTACTTTTATCACACGTATTTGGGTTCGCTTTTCCATGTAGAAGGATTTCAACAGTTGTGTTAAAGCCATTTTTACAACAATAAAAAAGTGGTGTCCATCCCTTATTATCTTTTTCATTAACAATAGCTGCATTATCGAGTAATAATTGGACGACTTTATCATGGCCGTTTGCGCAAGCTACATGTAAGGGAGTTATGTCTTCACTGGTTTTATGGTTAGATAATGACCCGCATATAATCAAATATTTAACAATATCTTCCTTGTCATTTTTACAAGCTAGATGCAATGGTGCAATGCATTTTTTGCTTCCTTTTTTCACTAATTTAGCACCATTTTCTATTAGTAGTTTTACAATCTCGATACTTCCGTATTGACATGCAGCATGCAGAGGTCGCATGTTAGTCTTAGTTTTTAAATTGATATCAGCTTTATTGTCGATCAACATTTTTACAATATCTTTCTGATTCGCACTGCATGCAACATATAAGGGAGTTCTCTCTCCAACATCTATTGCATTAATATTTGCATTATACTCGAGTAAAGCTGGTATCATTGATGAATGTTCCGTCTTACTAGCTAAGTGCAGTGGCGTACGTTCTCTAGCATCTCGAATATTTACATCTGCTTCCATTTTCAGCAAAATCAAAGCAAGATCTGTAAACCCTTGCTCAGCAACCACGTGCAGTACACCTCTATTTTCCCTTGTAAGATATTTTTCATTTATTTTTACTCTTTTTTCTAATCTTGTCGTCAGTAACAACTTTACTATTTCTAAATGATTATTTTCACATGCATAATATAAGGGGTTTATACCCTCCGTATTTGCAAAGTAAATCTCTGAATTACTTTCAATCAGATTTGTTACAACCTCTAAATGTCCATTTTTACATGCTGTGTGGAGCGGAGTATTACCAGCAGAGTCTTTTATTTTTGCCATATTTTTGTCTTGAAGGAAAAATGAAACATATTCACAATATCCATTCGATGAAACAACATGCATCGCAATCCCCTTTTGTGTATTACTCATGTGAAAATCTTCTAAATGTTCTTGTATGTATTTAAGAAACATGCATCTGAAAATTTCACATTTGTTTTGCTGGTTGGTAAAAACGGTAGAAATTAAGCCGTTATTTAACTCCAATACAAGACGTCTAAAATATGTTTCTTGATGTTCTATTGGAACCTTTATAGCGAGGACATCTTGTTCTGCGTCTATACAATCTAAACGAATATGATCCAGAAGCACTTCAGTTTTACAATACTTAATTACTGTTTTCATAAATGTTTTAGCAATGCAAAACAGAACGATATTTTTCATAGTTTCATGAACAAATACAACTTCCTCTATGTTTTCTGTTACATAGGATCCCGACAGACTACGTAAAGAAGACATCAGACGTTTTTTTGATGGATATTGCAAAAAAGCGGATTCATGAAACATATCATGTAATAATTCATTGGATTCATGATTGTCTATGGAAAGGAAGTTTAGAGGAATCTTCTGCTTGATGGCAAGAACAGCCAATGCAAAATAGATAGCTTCTGACTTTCCCTTAAAATTATTTATTTCTTCTTCTATAATCTGAGAAGGAGCTGTAAATATGTGGTTTACATTGTAATGTTTCGAAGTTGAGTAGAAGGAGCACAAATACGGAAAAAAATTATACATCATAATCATGTCATCGTGTAATCTTGCTTCCTCGGTTGTGTTGAGATAAGATTTGCAAATAGCCCGTCTCTCTTCCAATAATAGTGAAAGTTCTTCTGACAAAAAATTGCATGTGTAAGGTAACAATATACTGATGCATTTTTGGTTTTCTGGTTGCCAAATATATGTTCTGCTTGTAAGGATGAGTTTTGTTACATTGCTTTTTCGAAAAATATTCTTCAATATTGGTCCATGATTTTCCCATGAAAGTATATTAGTCTCATCCACGCCATACTCTCCGATAAAATTGTCAATGACAAACACTTGTTTTGATTCTGGTATATGATACTTTATAATGTCACCTGGTTGTCTTGCTGGTATTATCGAATAACAACCTTCACTTTTCAATCTGAATGCAACGTGATAAGCATTAGCTGATTTTCCAATACCAGTTGGTCCTGCTATGACAACTATATTTTCCTCCAAAGTGGCATCATATATTTCTTTTGTGGCTCTTGTAATAACAAATTTATGAAGTTTGTTGGTCCATTCTTGCAGTGTTTCTTGTTGAAAATCTGTAGATAAAGTGTAAAAATAAAAGCACTTGCTTTAATATTAAAAACAAATAAGAATACTCATATGCCAACGATATTTTCGTAGAATAATGGAAAGGGTTCTATTCTTCTGTATGAATAAATGAAACACAGAGAAAAATTTTGTCAATTGGTACACTTTAAAACTACTGCTTATTTAAAATAAGCATTAATTTGTAATTATGTTTTTGCCATGCAAATCGACACTCAGCCAAAATGTCACAATCGGAAATTGGACACACAAGGAAAAAATGCAATATATATCTAGTTATCAAAAGATTGAAAGTTGCGAATACACGTTTCTAATGAGTTGATACACATATATCGTGTCAGTCAACCCAAAGTGGATGTTGACCACAACATGCAGAACATTCTATTTTTACTTCTGAATGCCTTTTGCCTAAAGGAGAAGCTATAAATAGTTATCAAAGGTATCAGGATTATAATCTAGTAATTTTCAATTAATCGGTTTAAAAAAAAAGTCCTTTTCCTAATGGTTACATTTAGCTAAAGTGATGACTCACTGGAAGACCTTCGAGGCATGCATATTAGAAGAAATTTATATTTACACTGTTTTTTATTTGAAATAAGATTTTTCTATACTTTTCAATAAATGACTTTCATCTTAAACTTAATAGAAAAAAGAAATAAAAACATGTGGTCACCGTTCGGTTACGCTCACAATCTGCCTTCGAAAGAAACATACATTTTTGTTTATGTCCGTTTTTTCTGTCAAACTAATAGGAAAAAAAGCGGTAATATCGAAATAAAAAAAAAAAACACTAAATAACAGAAATCGCTTATATTTTACATTTATTTAGTATATGTACAGCTTATTCGAAAACAACAATAAAAAGTATAGGTCACCGATGATTAAAAAAAGAGATTTCAATTTTAATGCCAAAAACCAAAGGGAGATAATTTGGAGCTTTTTCAATGATATCTACATTTTAAAAGTCACCTGGGGCGAACACAAATTGATTTTTTGGAATGATTTTTTTACCATATGATAAAGTAATAACTATTCAAGGTAATTAATAAAATATGTAATGAAAAATAAATGTTTATTTTTTTTTCTGAAAAAGCTTATACCTGGGAGTTTCCTTAAGCAGTAGGGTTTTTTTTTCATTTGGAAGATCCTGGAATTGCCTAAGCGTTTTATCTTTTTCTCACTTTTTATGTTCTGACTTAGTAATGATTTTTCAATCGGTTGAGTTTTAAGGTTGATTAGATATGTTAAGTACTTTAAAATTTCAATATTGTAAATTGGTGCACGGCTGCAGAAAAAATCGTCGATATGCGTACAAATATTAAGCGATACGGTAATGTCAATATTTATCTTATTTTTATCTCACTTTATGTAATGATAATAAAATGCAGCCAGATGTCTCAAATCTTAAATTTGCAAATGAATTCATTTGGACTAACATTTTAGTCTGACCGAAGTTGTTTTCGAGAGTAAATTGTTTTTTTGGGGGCTTGTATGACAATTATGTGGTCATTCCAAAGCGACTTCTGAATGACACATAACAGTTAATGAAAGAAAACATATTTCGCTGTCCCTTCGTAATTTTAATATGCAAAAATAAATATCAGCAAATCAGTACATTATTCACCAGAAAGCGATTCAGGTCTTCAAATGAATGGATCAATGAATGAATGGATGAAGTTTTTTTTTTTTCTGAAAAAACTTATACCTGGGAGTTTCCTTAAGCAGTAGGTTTTTTTTTTTCATTTGGAAGATCCTGGAATTGCCTAAGCGTTTTATCTTTTTCTCACTTTTTATGTTCTGACTTAGTAATGATTTTTCAATCGGTTGAGTTTTAAGGTTGATTAGATATGTTAAGTACTTTAAAATTTCAATATTGTAAATTGGTACACGGCTGCAGAAAAAATCGTCGATATGCGTACAAATATTAAGCGATACGGTAATGTCAATATTTATCTTATTTTTATCTCACTTTATGTAATGATAATAAAATGCAGCCAGATGTCTCAAATCTTAAATTTGCAAATGAATTCATTTGGACTAACATTTTAGTCTGACCGAAGTTGTTTTCGAGAGTAAATTGTTTTTTTGGGGGCTTGTATGACAATGATGTGGTCATTCCAAAGCGACTTCTGAATGACACATAACAGTTAATGAAAGAAAACATATTTCGCTGTCCCTTCGTAATTTTAATATGCAAAAATAAATATCAGCAAATCAGGACATTATTCACCAGAAAGCGATTCAGGTCTTCAAATGAATGGATCAATGAATGAATGGATGAATGAATGAATAAATGAATGCATGAATGAATGAATGAATGAATGAATGAATGAATGAATGAATGAATGAATGAATGAATAAATGAATGAATGAATGAATGAATGAATGAATAAATAAATGAATGCATGAATGAATGAATGAATGAATGAATGAATGAATGAATGAATGAATGAATGAATGCATGAATGAATGAATGAATGCATGACCGAACGAACGAACAAATGAACGAATGAACGTACGAATGAATGAATGAAGGAAGTCATGGATAAATGAATGAATAAATGAATGAGTTATTATTGTGCAACATGTACCGTGATGTATATATACAACAAATGCATGATACAATGTAGTAGAGTACTAGTATAACATTAGATTCAGTTACGATGAACTGCCAAATTAGACCAATTGCACTTGACAAACACATATACATACATATATCATTGTTTGGACGAACAGCTAACGTAAAGGTTATAAGAAAACAACAGTAAAAAAGTCAATTATTAAGGGAATTTATCTTTCGATACAATCATATTTGAATTTAATGTTTCCTATGCATTTTTGTTAACTTGAGTTTGTAACCCGGATTTATTTTTCTCTATCGATTTATAAGTTTCGAACAGCGGTATACTACTGCTGCCTTTATTTATAACACTTCATTTCAGACAGCCGAAGGGTATGATTAAAATAAGAGGAATATGGAGGTATTTCAGTCAGAGAGCCATGCGGTGGTTAGAATGATATCAATTAATTAGATTAAATAGTATTGTATATAAAATACATGCATATTAGTTCAAGATGTCGTAAAGATATCAAAACAAGCTCAATAAAATAAAATACAAAAATATTGGAGTTTCAATCAAAGTGTTTGGATTCATGTAAACCAAACGTAATCTCAAACCTAAATTCTCAGTAACCACATGAACATAAACATGAATAGCTGAACGTTTGAAAGAAATGGTAAAGGTACGATATCCAAAGATGAAAATGTATGAATTATGATATTGCTATCATTGGAGTCTTTACATCATTATCAGTGTGTTCTTTGTGCAGGACTCATGTTTCAGGAAAGAATTGATATCCAGTGTGCGATTTACTTATTAATCACTAAATAGTGTTATGACATTCAATACTGTTATACATACCTTCAACATAAGTTGAAACCTCCTCTAAATCACTTTTGTGTTTGCCATTTTTGTTATTCCGTATCGGGGTTGCTTCGTCGATAACGTTGCTTTTAATTCCAGCACCATGTTTGTCGTCTACTGTAATTGTGGAATATGTATTGCTAACTCTGTCATCAATGTCTTTCGGTGGTTTTTGCACTGCATTTGAAAACATAACAGTTACGGTGAGTGCACTTGCATTTTATACATATCCAGGAGAAGCATGCAAATGTGAGGCTTTTTTAATTGCATTGATTCTTAAACCGGAACTTTGGCATGTATGCATCTTTTATTTTTGGGTGTAACATTTTTGGGCTAAGCGATTCAGGCAATTTCTCTCTACTGAGGTCGATTAGTCATATTGTGTGGTGTAGCATTCATTTCTTTGATTAAGGAGAGGGTAATTGTAAATACAAAAAATCAACCACACCAAACCAAATCATTCAAAAATTACTTTTGATATTTGTTATCAGCAACATGCATCAGAAAATCTATAATATGCAATTACATATTAAACAATAATGGCCCGTAGTACAATTTAATATCTGAGATTGTAAACCCTCAATTTAATTTAATGTATTTGTACGGGTGCAACAGGAACTTTTATAAATTATTGATGACCATGAAAAGAACAGTGCATGAAAGATATGTCTGGCATAAGATAAAATGTCATGAGTTTCCTTGTCACGCGATGTCTGATGTCATGAAGTTTGAATACGTACATGTACATGTATCAGACTTTATTCTGATTGGAAATAACTAGCTTAAATATCAAGTATCCCAACAGGTTTTTCGACATTCAATAATTTTGAACAATTTTGAGTTTAAATAATTGAGGTAATTTGTCCTTCCTCAAGTTCCTAACAATCTTAAATGCTCTTCAACTTTGTAATTGTTTGGCGTGATAACTATTTTGACATGAGCATCACTGATGAGTCTTATGTAGACGAAACGCGCGTCAGGCGTATTGAATTAACTATTTAAAAAAAAATTAACCGGACCCTTTTACTTCATTTGATATTAATATAACATAAAAATCACGAGTATTATATATGTACGGTATAATAGTAAAAAGGGGCTTTGTTGGCCTAATACCAAGCATCAAATATAAACAAGGGGAATGTTAGGTTTTAATATCAAGTTGAAAAGCACTGAATTGCCAAAATTACAACAACAAAAAACATATTTGCCTCAGACATATACAGCAGATGTATAGCAAAGACTATAGTTTAAATTTAGTGTTATGACATCTACATGTCATTGACGTTTTAATCATACTGATAGGTATGTTAAGCTACAGTCAAGCAGGAAATAGAACAATAATTTTATTATTAAGATTGAATAAGTAGAAGGACACACACATCATAAAAAGGAACTGTATAAGTTCTGAGCTGTTTTTCGTTACTACTATGAGTATGTGTGTTCCTAATCGGTTAATAAATCATTCGTGATGACCAGCTGTAAAATTTGTGTCAAATGTCTGCAAAAGGACCTTATATTTGTATTATGCAAGTGGGTATTGAACTATATTTCTGTTTTTACCTGTAGAGTGTTGTTTTAGTCTAATTGGGAAATTCCCATATGTTCGATATCGATGCCAAAGTACAACTGTTACAGCTGGAAATAATAATAAAAAAATGAGGCCAATTACAATTCACTTTATATGTAGTCAAATATAGTTCCAAGAACAATCAGTTGTACACTTTTTTTGAATTTGTGTTCTATTTTCACATGTCTGAAAAAAAAAACATTTCTCGTTACTAGTTCTCAGCAAATGATAGGTCGAAATTAATTTTTGACAATAAATTTCCCTGAGTTCGGTTGAATTTCCTATTGTGACGTCCTTTAGAAAAGCAGACTATACTTGATGACGACACATGAGATGTATAAAGGCAATTCTTCTGGTAATCTTTTAAAATGAGGAATAAAATTTGTTAGAGAAACACATGCTACAATAGTGACTGTAACTTATGTCTACTACGATATATTGCGCTTTAAATACATAAAGTTAATAATCTCGTGTGAGGAAATATCGAAACACATTTTATTTAATGATTAACCATTATTTTTGTCAATTACTACTAAAATAAAAACATTTGTGTTATACAATTCTATTTCAAGAAAAAAAAAAGTTTCTAAAAAAGTAACATTGTAGGCAAATCTTAAACTTCTGACCGTATGTAAATTGAAATACTTCGTGGATACTTTTGCTATGCATTTAACCTAGAATATCATAATTCGCGGCAATATATTGCTCCTATTTCCTGATGTACTTGAATTGTTCAAATACTGATAGATCGAAGTTTCACATATTTATGTTTGTGTTTCTACTATTCTACTAAATCCCTCTCGATCGAAAATTTGTCATTATCAGTAAAATAACGATATCAGAATTATAGAATTCGCTTGTATACAGACATCACGCGAATGATACTGTAAATCATTTCGATTGTAAGTTTACTTGAAACGTGTAAAATATTGATATTGCGAAATAAACTCAAACAAGATAACAGAATTGAACTTTTGTATAAGCGTTTTGTCTCAAAGACACATCAGGACCGCTCGAATAGAAAAAGTTAAAAAAAATCCAAATAAAGTACGATGAAAAAAGAACATTTGAAATGAATAGAAATTAACCATGAGTAGATGATGTATGATTGCAAGTAAGACTGTAGACTTCACTGTAGACCAACATGACGTAAATATTAGCAAATGAGGGTTGTTGTACATACTTTTATAATCCTAGTGTTTGGTGGGGTTCGTGTTACTAATTTTTATTTTCAATGTTGTGTCGTGTGTAATATTGTTTGTCTGTTTGTCTTTTTCATTTTTGGCCATGGCGTTGTCAGTTTATTTTCGATATATTAGTTTGGCTTATATCTTTGTCTCTCTTTACAATTAGCAAAACCTATACCACAGAGCAATATATACAAAGCGCCGATGAAATCAAATACCTAATTTAAAAAAAAACTTATTATTTGTATACAACAACATACAGACTAAACAAACATACAGTAATACAGGACTGCCTTTGCAGGCTATCTTTATATAACAGGTATAATTTTTATCTTCAAATTTAAATTTTGTTCAATAATATTTAATAATTAATCGTATATATCGAAAAAAATAAATAGATGGCGTTACTACAATGTCCTCTTTCTAATGAATTAAACATAAGAACATTAACTTACTTATTATCATCAATAATAGAAACAAAGTTAGCGACACAGCTGCAACTGCTGCCTCATCATTTTTCACTGAAAATGAAAAAGCAAATCCTCCTATTATTATAAAAACTCAATATAAATAGAGCATTGTATTTTATAAACTCTTTCTATGACATTCATATGATTGTAAGCAACACTTTGTTTTTTAATTCTATCTAAGTTTTAAAAATAATCATTGGTGACACAGTGACACCATTGATTAATGTGAATGATACATTATTCGAAATATTGACACAGTACTTAAATATGTGAATCAATACAATTGAGAAAGGAAATGGTGAATATGTCAAAGCGACAACCACCCGACCATAGAGCAGATAACAACCGAAGGCAACCAATAGGTCTTCAATGTAGCGAGAATTCCCGCACCCGTAGTTGTCCTTCAGCTGGACCCTAAAAATATGCATAATAGTACAGTGATAATGGACGTCATACTAAACTCCGAATTATACACAAGAAACTAAAATTTAAAATCATACAAGACTAACAAAGGCCAGAGGCTCCTGACTTGGGACAGGCGCAAAATTGCGGCGGGGTTAAACATGTTTATGAGATCTCACCTCTCCCCCTATACCTCTAGCCAATGTAGAAAAGTAAAAGAATAACAATACGCACATTAAAATTCAGTTCAAGAGAAGTCCGAGTCCGATGTCAAAAGATGTAACAACAACAAAAAATGACAATAATACATAAATAACAACAGACTACTAGCAGTTAACTGACATGCCAGCTCCAGACCTCAATTAAACTTATTGAAAGATTATGTCTTCATTATATGAATATCAGACACAATCCCTCCTATTAGGGGTTTAGTATCATACTATCATACCATATATGAGAAGAACATAACCCGTGTCATGCCAACAACTGTTTTTTAGAAATAAATGTGTTTAGTTCCGATGCAAAGACCCTATCAGTGAATCAATATTAAAGCCAAAATATGCAATCTTTAATGTCCTGACAACGTTTTATACTTATATATATGTTCTGGTACCTTTTTCGGGTAACACTGTTTATGACTATGCAATTTGGCATTTCAACTTTCATCTTTATAACAAAACTAATGTAAGCAATAACCCTTTGTCCTTTCAAACAGTTTAAATCATAGTTTGGAGAGCATAAAACCCCTTAATTTTCAAATTATTCAATATTTTATCATGTTCATTGTGAGTTTATGTACAAAAAAAGATAAATGTCAACAATAGTATATGCATATGTCTATCGTAGAGTAATAGTTACTTGTCGGTCAAAAAACTCCGGTGACATGTCAACCATTAGTAGCATGGCTCCAGCGCTTGAAGCATCGAAGGTTTTTTTTGTATCTTCTAGTCTATTGACTAGAACCTCACTAAATTTTATAACACACATGATTTTATTGAATATAATTATTGTATTTGGGTACAAGACTTGTAATTAACAAACACAATAACTTTTGTTCCGCAGAAAATATAGTTTTAAATTAGAGCTTTTTTTTTAGCATTTCAATATTGCGACAACGATGTCGATCCAATAAGGGTGAATATCGGACACCATGTTATGTGAAACCTTGGACGTGTGTTCTACTCAAACTTCTTCAAACTTTATTTTAACTTCCTCGTGTTTCTATTGGATATATTTACTACATCTCTTCATGTTGGACTATATATATATGTTTAAATATACTTTTTCACTCTTTTGGTCTTTTGGAAAATGTTGTTTGTGCTGTTTTTAGACCCTTCTACAACGAAATTTGTTTGACATGCACACGTATAAAAATTGCGGTTTTTATCCAACGCAGTCATAGGTTTGAACGTAGTTTTCAATTTAGACTCGTATATATATATATATATATATATATATATATATCGGTTAATTACACCATTGTATAAATATAATAATATATAATTATTTTCTGTGGCTGTATCTAACATTAATTTGTAGGATCCTTTACTATAGATAATTTAGCTGATCTGGAACCACATATTTCAAGTAATTTACATAATAAAAGTAAACACTAAAATTTGCTATTATATTTTCTTTTGATCTCTTTCGGATTTGCCTTTTACGTTTTAATTATACTAAATCAAATGCCACATGGACTGTAATACCTTATTATAAAAATAACACTAAGATGTAAATTAAACATGCATTTTTCAAGCACACATTTATGTTAATTTTAACCTACCTGGTATATTAGACCAATCAGATTGATCAAGAGTCGATGATATTTTGATAACTCCGGGCAACCTAGTATAAATAATAAATATACTTTTAGCGCTAACATACTTGTTTCTAAATATCTTTTTTTAATATTATTAGTTCAGAGTGAGACATTCTCAATACTGTTCTAGAATTTGTTTTTGAAAGTCTTGTCTTCTTGCAATCACAAAGGTAAAGTTAACATAAATAAAAGGAAATAATTTCATAAGTCAAACTTTGAACTGTTTTTTTTTTCAATTTTTGTATCGCAATGTATTAACAGCAATTAGTTTCAATTCCTGGTATTTCTCTTCTGTACAGTTTTTTAGAATTCAATATACTCGTTATATACTTGCCACTTGTTTCAACCCACCATTTTTTTCTTTTAACAATGTCATGTACCAAGTCAGGAATGTGGCCATTGTTATAGTATAGTTCGTTTCTGTGTGTGTTACATTTTAACGTTGTGCGTTTGTTTTCTCTTATTTTTGATTGTAAATTCACATTGCGATAAGACGTGTCACGTTCTTGTCTATCCCAAAATGTTATATTTTATATTCTCGTGGGATTTTGTCTGATGCTCGGTCCGTTTCTGTGTGTGTTACATTTAAGTGTTATGTCGTTGATCTCCTCTTATTTTTAAAGCGTTTCTCTTGGTTTTAGTTTGTTACCCCGATTTTGTTTTTGTCCATGGATTTATGAGTTTTGAACAGCGGTAAACTACTGTTGCCTTTATTTATAGCAATTGATAACATGTTTATTTTTAGGACATTATTATTGAAACTAAATGTGGTGTCTTGTGCTATTGTTTGTAAGGGTTTGGACTGTATTCATGGCTCGTAGTGTTGTCATTTAAGCGATATCATTTCAACAGTGCCATAGACGCAATAGAGTTAAATTTATCATTTTTCTTGAAATGCCATGTACCAAGACATGAATGTGGTAGTTATGTCTTCATAAGAAAATGCCTGTACCAAGTAAGAAAAAGTAAAATCACAAAAATACTGAACTCAGAGGGAAATCTATACGGAAAGTCCATAATCACATGGCAAAATCAAATAACAGAACGCATCAAAAACGAATAGACAAGAACTGTCATATTCCAGACTTGGTACCGGCATTTTCAAATGTAGAAAATGGTGGATTAAACCTGGTTTTATAGCGCTAACACTCTCTCTTTAATAACAGTCTCATCAAATTTCGTTATATTTACATGATGCGTAAAATAAACAGTCACAATTAATGAAATAGTCAAAATATGGGTACATCAGTCATCATCGCATAACAAATTTAAAAGGGACAATTTAGCAGAACACAAAAACATCTATCTACGAACACATGTATTAACTTGAGTGTCTGACGTCATAAATGGTACTTTTTTCTCTCTTAATCGATTAATGATTGGTGGAAGTTTGATATACTCATGTACTTAATCTATATATAATTAATGTATCTTTAAGCTAAAATAAAGGGTAGTTTTTATGCGTCTGTAATTCATAAAAATAAAAAAGCGTGAAGTAACCATACATATATACAACTACCTCATTTACAGGTCAAGAACATATATGATGTGTTACCTTTCCAGAGAAACCATTTATTTTAAACTGAAGATGGATAAGTATAGAGCTTCACAACAGTAGAAAAGCATTTATCGATAAAAAAAAAAACTATGCATATACTAATACTCTATATTCTCATTCGAAATTTACTATTAAATAGCACGGATACAATTTGGTATCTGCATAAAGTCATTGATTACTAAACTCTTACAAATAGTTAAACAAAAATATAAGATGCAAACAAATAAGCATCACTATCTATCACATTTTCAACGATTGGCATACACAGCATGACAAAAACAAAGCCCCTGATAGCCAGTTGTAATGTAATACTTTACTTCCGTATTGTCTCCGTGCTAAGTAATCCTATGTTTATCTTGTTGTAAAGAGTAGTTTGCGGGTCCGACATAAGAATGATTATGAACCTTGTTCATCATTATTGTGCAGCACCACAAGTACGACAAAACACTTACATGTCAAGGGCAATTGGTTTGCAGTTAAATGAGGATTTCCACTCATTCTTTTTAATACACTCATAATCTGTAAAATACGTATGAACTAAATCAATGTTGAGTCAATATAATTTGATCAAATTCGAAAGCAGAAATTAAACAGCATACAGTTTGCATGAAAATGCAACTTGTCTCATATCTGTTCACTGTAATACTCTATATGTAATATAGTCGAACAAATGTTTCATGTTTTGTAATTTATATACAGACAAGTTCTATAAAATGATTTTCATACAAATGAAAATATTTGGTAACATATGTATAAAGCATAAATTAAACTGGTATTGACTTCCGTTACAAACGTTATATAACTATTTATAGCTAATAACATATTTGGTACATCTATGTAAAATTCCGAAAGAGCAGATTATACATTGTGTACGCAATATTATAAAATACATTCTTGAAAACGTTTTTCTTCGACAGTTTGTATAAAATAAAATAAGAAATGTCCCAATTCATGTTCATCCATTTATAGAGGTACAGTGTGTCCATCATACATAATGCAAACTTTGATTTTTTAAATTGATGAAATTAGTTTCAAAATTATCAGTATTAAAATGTATGGGCATATAATATAACAACTAAAGATGTAAGAATACCTGTTAGTTATGTATTCACCTATTGTGTGATATATTCATGAGTAAATATGGTTGTTTGTTACTATCAAACTTAACTAAAAGTATACATATTCATATTCATATTGATTTAATTATAAACAACCAATAGAACAGGATACAAATAAAAGATTACAGATATTAAAATTAATCTAGTTGATCTGTCTTACTTTTTCAACTCCCTCAGGGAAAGTTGGCTTTAGATGCATTTGGCTATTTATTTTAGGTATTTTGACATATAGCTCTTCAACAGTTCGGTACTTATACATCTTCGAATTTCAAATTTCGCAAGAAATTAATAGCGTGTAATTTTTAATATAATCCAACATATTATACTGATAAAAATGGATTTTAATGGCAAAAAATAACCCTTTGATTTTTCTTTCGTGTATAACGTTTACTGTTTTCTTGTTATAGCTTTCACTCTGTTTGTGATCTTAATATTTACAATAAGGACAGGTTCTTATTTACTATTTATGAATAAACGAAACTCCCTTTTTCATAATACTACTAATTTTAAATATCTTTACTAAAACAAAAACATAATTGGGTATAAAGAAAGTAATGATAAGTTATATCGATGAATTTAAAATTTGTTGGAAATAGACATGATAGATGATTGGTTTTTTTTCGAGAGTAGACTCATAGACACAGTTGTAGAAAAAAATGTGTGTGTACTCATACACAAAATACCGAGGTATAGTAGAGGATTAAGATCTCACATCATTAACCTCCTCCCTATATATGCCTTGTCCAAAGTCAGGAAGTTCTGACATGTGTCTAGCACATTTTTCATTGTGATTCATTGATATGTTTCGAAATATTGTGTGATGTCGATTGTTAATGTACATGTATCCATTATTGTTAATGGGCAATATGACACCTGCTTCCTGGTGCGAGATAATGTTTATGTGGTGACGACATTGTGTTGGCCTCGGGTTGTTTTTCTACGCTTTGGTCAAGTTGATGTGTCATTGAAGTATTCCTTTTTGATATTGCAATTTGTTTGAAAAAGAAAATGCAATTGTTTAAAAACTTAACCAAAACATGCAAATGCATAGACAAAATCATTTTATTTGAATTGATATTCGGACAGTGGTAGATTATATGTTAAACACTTTACAAAATAATCATCACGGTACATCACTTATTTGACAAGATTACCAATTGAAAACTGTAGTGATATGTAGGATAATTTTCTTTTCTTTACATATGGCAAACCCAGACGAAACTAGGATGTGTAACAGAAGAACACAGGTGACCTTTATCTAGAATGACACGGATGGTAATACTTTGATAATTTGCAAAATACATAACAGAACTTAACCTTGCATGGGTAAGAAGGTTGTATGACTAAAAATCAAAATAGGTGAGATTGATCTCTTATAAGTGACGTTCTGCATTTACTGATAATTTGAATCATAAAGTTTTACGTCAATTATTTGTTATTTCGAAATAAAAAAAAAATCAATATTTTACCGACTAATCTTGCACATTCTCAGTGTTCCTGATTTACCAAATTCAATTCGATCGAAATAATTTTCAGGTGATACAAAATGAACATAACTTATTACATACCTGGTGATAACATTTCATAAGAGGAACATAGTTTAAGGTAGCAAGAACAATCTTCTTCTGATGGTTCACAATAACATCGTTGATTTGGCCTTACGACAAAATCATAACCTCTCGTATAATCACAACGGCATATCCTATTCTTTTTCAATGTGCCATTATTTGAATATATTTGTCCTTCATCGTTGCACAAAGATTTTTTGTAAATACAACGACTATTTCGGGAAGACATGAATTGAAAAGGTTGATAAAATTCATCGTCACAGTCAGCTCCTTGCAGAGTTCCTTGAACAGATCCAGCCACTATTAGCTTTTGTCCTGTATGATATTTAAAATAAAATAAATAAATAATGATATTACATTAATATATAGCAACTTGACGTCGCAAATAAAACGTCTACATGTGAGGATAATATGTAAGGTTTGTTTCTTATATTAAATGTACTTGTAACTCAATAAAATAAGGTATTTTGTACAAATGCAGTTCTAATCGAATCTTAACTTCAGTCATCAGAACAGCAATGAACAAGGGGTTTAAGAATAACTGTTTAAGAACAACCTTTAGGTTAACAGTTTAAATTTCGGTCAATAAAAATGAATCCTTTGACGTTTTCAGAAAGACATATTGCTAAATTACAATCAATTAATTTATTTGATTCTGTCAACAAATTGTGTACGTGCTACCGTAATACATTCCAAATATTATTCATGATTTGAGGACAATATTTTTGATTAAATCATTTATAAGGTTTTTCAGTACATTCGATATGTTCATTGTTATACTTGAATATGTGATCCTTTTCCCGAGTCAACTATCATTTTGTTCGAATATCTTTTTTTATTTTATTTAAACATATCTTTTATTAATTATAAGGGATCGCCAGCACGCAGGTGCATACCTGTATCTAATGAATCATAATTATTTTGAGAAAGGCCGGTTATATATAAAACAAGATGCAAAAACATCTTCAAATTGATGATATATAATAACACATTACCTGGTGCTTCGAAGTCTGCATTCTTTCTACAAAATTCGATATAGTTTTTTTTATTCTGATCATACAAACAACAATAATTTTCAACAGAATGACAAAGATATTCTGATCTGTGTGTCCAGTGTGCCTGAACAGGACATTTCAAGCTATAGATAGCTTCGGACAACTGGTATAACAGCATAGTCTGAAATAAAGTGATTACATACTACAGTTGAGCGTGAATCATATCATGACCTACATCTAAACATTTACAATGAAGGTTAGAATCCTGTAACCTTACCCCGAATATGACAAACCAAATCAGAAAACATACAAGACAAACAAAGGCCAGAAATTTCTGGCAGGCGCAAAAATACTGCAGGCAGAAAACAAATCCGATCTGTTCAATCTTTTATAGCTCGATGTTCGGATTGAGGTGAAACTGAAGACAATAGTATGACCTATATCAATACTTATATGAACTGTGATTTGGATGAAGATTTGTCGCATTAGCATATTCACACCATATCTTCGTATATCTACTTATTCAGACTATTAAGTATTTGTTATTAAACTAGGCTATTACCATCATATTCAATTGTCTGCAAGCAACCAGTCTGAACATTACAAGTGCTGGATTTATCACATAAGATAAGTCTAAATTTGACTGAAGAAGATGGAAAAAAAAACTCTCTCTACATGTTTATATAATATAAATTAAACATAAACTTTACATTTCTAAAATAATTGGGGAAAACAAATAAACATTTTATGAGAAACAGATAGATGTCTGATAGAAATTTACTCAAATCCCGAAATAGCAGTGTTTTAATTATTATTCTTAAGCGTCGTTTTGTATGTCGTACTGCAGTTATAGTCTTCCATATCCAATGTTTCATGTGTTTGGAGATTTTATAATACTACATGTATAATGTTTATAAAATTTATACCAAAAGTTGAATGGTTCTGCGCTTTGCATGATGTTCACTTAATTAAGTGTGAATATCAGCAAATTAATCGTTGCAAAATTTAGAAGTTCAACAGAATTTCCAATAAACATTGTATTGATAAAAACATGTGGGACATTATTTCTTTCAAACATGTTTCTGATTGTGTTTAATTGATCTGCGATTTAAGTTTTTTCGGTATTGTCCGTTTAAAATAGCAATGCCGATGTAGTTATTGTCCAACAAAAAAAACCATCGATTACTTCATACATGTAACTTCCTGTTAATTCGGTCATAAAGAAAAAACCTTTTAGTAAAGCTTTAAATTATTAAGATATTCTACAAAACTGGAGAGCGATCATTTCAATATTCACACGACAACAAGTAATACTTATGATTCGTATCACACATATAAGTCATACTCATCATGCATACATGTATGATATATATTTTTTTAAAGCGGGGCATTTCAAATGACATTTTAGATAATATATTTCAGTGAACAAATTCACAATAACATATGTTTTATCAGCATTTCCAAAATATACAGTATGAACGGAGAAAGGAAATAATTTTGATGTTCATAGTACTAAGAAGTAAAAATTTAAGTAAAGGCTGAAGATAGATATATATACTTACAAGGAAAATCCTGTTGACTTGTATATTAAAGTTTTTCGACATCATTCTGAATGCTGAAAAAATAAAATAAAATTATTTTGACAACCTACTGAAAGATGAGAGGCAGTTCATGTCTCACTGATTACACATGTTAAATATCATAAGCAGAAGTGTTTATCGACTGCGACACTCAATGTGATTAAACAAAGTTCTTTTTATATTATAGTGGTAATGCATTAGATCATGGTTCAAAACTCAATTGGCATAAATTGGCATAAGATGTGTAAAGCTATTTGAGCTGTAACAGTTATGTATTTTGCAGCAGCTAATCCTATTCTGATATTATCTTCAGTAATCAACTGAAATGTGTTGTTTATGATGTTTATAATGTTTAATAAATGATGTGAAAAATAATCAGTCATTTGTTGTTCAAGAAATAAAATATCAATAACCAATAGTTATTAAATCCTTGAGTACACTGAGTATACAATGAACCAAGTATAATGCAGATTGATTAGGACACCTTCAAACAGTTTGTTATCACACATTGTCAATACATTTGTCAACCACCTGATCATTAAAATGCAGTACAAGATTTCTCACAATCAAAAACAATAAAATGTTTGAATAATTTAGTTGCGTTTTTCAACAAAGCACATTGTTTGTCATAAACATAAAAACCACTTTTTATGTCATTCGTATGAAGACGAGCATTCTCCAATGTGTACCTTTGTGAAAGGGCGAAGATTTAAAGTTCCTTTATCATAATGTTGAACCATTTCACCAGACATGTTTATTGTTTTCAAATATTTGCTTTTAAAACGAGATTTACAACTGGCATGGTTCGTATTTCATTGTAAAGTCTTATTGATTTATTAATTTAGACAGTTAATGTTTGATAAATCGCACAGGTGAGTTAAGTAAATTTATAGTTTGTATAGATGTCAATCTGGTGCTTCTTACCGATATAATAATCTAATCATTTTGACAGTGACACTGTTTTACATAATCAAGATCTATTTGGAGAACTTTAAAAAGTTTGTGAAATGCTGACTTATCGTAGATTTTCTTATATATATTTCTCAAAACAGAACGAAATAATAGATAGATTTTAAACAAAAAAGTTGCACCTCCTAAACACAAACACAAGCGTTGTTTCTTCCGTTTACCTTTATATATAATGATTAATTTGGATATGCATTTTGCACATTTAGGATAAATATTAATTTTGCTGTTTGATTTCCAGTGTTACATTTACAACAAAAACAGACGTCAAACACATACACCATGTATTGTTTACACAAAACCAAAATGGAATATAGGTTGTGAAGTAAAAACAAGCAATGAAAAATTTGATATCGGTTAAAATGTTGTAAATATAAATACTATCGGATGCATATAATTTTAGAGTTTCTATTGCAATCACGTAGATAAAACCATCTTAAGGATGAACTCAGGTGACATTTGATAAATCAAGGATTTAAAATTGATATTTTTAACCGGTAAGACAATTGTTAGGTTAAAAATAAATTAAAATAATGATCGGTCATGGACCTTCTTTTCGTGATATTTGAGATTTAAAATATGGCGTAAAATGGCTGATTTGGTTTTTCACCTTACATTTGCAAGAATCTTTTTAAAATCTTGATAAATGACCTTTCATGAGCTATTTAATCTCATGTGAGAAAACAAATGTGTGTTATGGGGCAAATATTTTTACCTTGTATTGCTTGGGAAAACTCCAAAACCTCACCTAAGAACATGTACATGTACATCATTATGCGGTATATTTTGGCACATATAAATATATTCACAGTTAAAACTATAACTATATTCTTTATTACGTTAAACACTATAAAGTTTATCAGCATTGGATTATGATAGTGAGAAAACACACAGTATAACATGTTTAAAGAGAAAATAACAGACAATGAATTCTGACAGAGTAAAAAGTACAAATCAATACATTTGACACAATTCCAAAAAAAAACCAAACATTATAAATCATGCATTGTATATAGTAAGTAAGTGACGTAATATGATATTTACGAGGTACGTAAATTCCATATGGATTGAGAGTGAAACTTGACTCCCATATGGAATTTACCGACCCCGTTAATATCATATTGAATCACTTGTTTACTATGTAATAAGTTTATTTTTTAACTATCTTCATTTGTGAGTGTGGACATGAGTTGTCTCATTTGCAATCATAACACATCTTCTTACTTTATACATTTTATAGTAAAGTGTTCGAGTGTTAAATTTTAAAAACTTACTCCCATTGGTCTGCACAGAGCATAAATAATGTCGACAATATCAATTTGATATATACAACCTTGACATAACAACAGTAAACAGAACTTTCAATGCATTGAGAAAATCAAATATTGCCAGTATCGAATCTTAACTATAAACCGTATATTGAAATTGCTTTAAACCAATGGGATCAATAAATTCCATAACGGATGAGAGCAAAGCTCGAATCAACTTACTGAATTTATCAACCCCATATATACCGTATTAGTTTCACCTTGTATTGAATTTGTGTAAACGACTATCTTCACATGTGGTATTTGGTATTTATACATATGGCTTATGAAAATGATCAAGTCCTCACTACCGTTAGTAAAAGGAAAATAAATGCAAAAAAAATCAAACTATTAGGTTTATCGCTGGTTGAAACCTTAAAGATATGATCTGAACACCGTGTTGTTTGAATAAAGGAAAACATATCCACCACTAATCATGCATTGCAATAAGCGCCGTCAACTTACCTAATATGGAATATACACGGTCTCCACGCGGTTGCTTTTAACCATCGATATTCATAGACACGTATACTGATTTCAAGTTATCATGGCAACGTGTGTGTAGTATGTCTTTAAAAATAGTATTCGACAATATACATGCCACACGGGATGATAATTTGATATTGAACTGAATTACAACTGAGATTCGTTACAAAGGTTTATATATTCACTTGTGTACAATGTACTTTTGATTAAAAATGCAGTTCTGAAAAGTTGAGGATTCGTTCAGCTGAATCATATTGCTCATGTTATAATTTCTGGCATGTAAGGTTATCTAAGACAATTTATAACATAAACAAACATGATAAAAGAGAAAAACAATTCGTTTGAAACCTCTCATAAAAGTCAGATTAACATAATAAATAATTTCATATTTCAATTTTTTCATGACAGTGTCTTATTTATATGACATGTAGTTTCGAAAACTTTTTTTACTTGAACCTCACGATGACACCGACTACATTATTTGTTTACGATTTTGACCCCCGCAGAACTATAGAAAAACAGTACATTAACAGATTTTACACGGACTCTTTTAAACGATACATGGACTCTTTTGAGTTGTTACACTGACACGTTGTATGACTAGAATCACTCGTGCATAAATAATGAGTTCATGGGAACTCTTACTTTCAATTGGATTTGAACTTTTCGGTTCACTGACATATTTCCTGTCTTGCTCTACGTTGTCATCAATATTTAAAAAAAAACAGCATTTCAAGTAAAATACTATTCATATCAGTATACCACGAGATTCGTACATTAAACTCCTAAAAGAGGGGGGTATGTTTTTCTCCTAATAAAAATAATCTTTTATCCCAAATTTTGTGAGAAAAAAAAATACTATGGTCAAGCAGATAACAAATAAATGATCTGCATGATTCCTAATTTTTCGAATACCGTATATATATATAAAAGTGCTAATTAAAAAAAAAAAGTAGATGGTGTTTTAAAGGTAAATAGTTAATATATTCAGAAAAGTACTCACCCACTCCCCCTTTTAAATGAAGCATGGGTATGAATAGAAATTTTGGATAGGCTGAAAGTGAAGAAATAATTATACCGACGTTTATATTTCAATTTAAAAAGACAGGAAATATGTAATTAAAAATCAAATCTCATCAAAAGATAAAATCCCCATGAGCGCACCAATGCACGATTGGTCCTATAAATAAAAAGTGATCGTGTACTTCATGTCCTAATAAGCAGCAACTTTTGAAGAAAATAATTCAACTTATGTCAGGCCTCAATTTTGTACGGTTGGCAGCTGTTGGTCTAGTAACACGTGTTTAATTAATCGCGATCAACACGTAGTTAATTATTTGTCTTAAAGGGGCACTAGCTGTCAAATTCGTGGTGACCGGTTTGACTCAAATTCTCATATTTAATTTATAATAATGTTAAACATTTATCCAAGTACCAAAAGTCTGAAATAAACAGTTTACAGAGCATGGGTAGATGATATGCAGGTTCGTTTTGTGTGTATTGTAGTCCAGACGCCATCTAATAAACGATCGATTTGACCTGATATGTCCATATAAGCGATGTAAACATGAATAAAGATATGAAAAGATTAAATCAACACGTGCAATTGGATTTTTTTTTAGGTCTGTTTGAGTTTATTTTATAGATTTAAAAGAAATATGTTTCTCGTTGTATTTAAACCGTATGAGGATGGTTTTATATGGATCGAATCAGTATTCAAATGAATCACCGCAGTTACAGTTTCTTTGTTGACATTCTTTTTCTTTAAATAGCCATTACACTTATAATGCATGTTATTCAATCTCTAAAAAGGGGTTAAATTGAAGTTCACATGAATATGGATTTAATGAGGTCGACTTATCAACTTGCAAATGAATGAGTAATTAACAATGTTTCTTCGCTTCAGTTGACAAAATTGAACCATTTTGGCTACTAAAAGCGAATTATTATTTCGCTATTTCTCTTTGATTATTGATTGAACAAACCCATTTTACTTTAATGTTTCATATATCTCGTATGTAGTGCCCCTTTAGCATGTTTAATATATTCAATAAAAGAACAAAATCTGCTTTTTCATAACATTTCACTCACTAATGAAGAAGAAATTTATTTTCTTTTGATACATTCATACTGTTATTGAATTTGATTATAATTTGAATTTAAATCTACCGGGGCGGATGCAGTCATTTTGGGAAAGGTGTTCCCAACCTAGGGAAAAGGGGGTTTTAACTATTTGTCAACAATCAGATACATTGATCGTCCAAAAAAGGGGATTCCAACCCCCTGCACCCGCTCCTCCACTTAATATTAAATTCATGCATTTGGCAGCAAACGTGCGATTTTCACTAAATGTTTAAAGGGGTAATCATGTAATGACGAAATGAAATGGCACATCCTGAATTTTTTCATCAAAGTGAAGATCAGAACTTGTTTATCTTAAATCAATTTAAGCCCCCTCCCGCTTTCCGTTCCACTCCTAAAATTGAACGTTAGCTTACTTACCACTATCATATTTCTTTAATATATTACTTTTTAACGAAGTTGCATTTTAAAAAAAAAAAGTCTCAAACGTGATAACATTCATCCTAAGCCTAAAATTGTTCTTTTATTTTTATCAATTTTTTTTATTCCTGATTTTTTTCTAGAAAAAAAACCTTCGTTGAAGGGAAATTCACAGAAATTAATGTTAATACTATAACTTACATTTACTGATTTAAGGCCATTAAAGTTTCTCGAATAATCAGTTTTGCAAAATGTAATACATCTTCCTTAAAACGTAATACAAGTCAAATACAAAACAAAAGTAACAAAAAAAAACAAACCGGAAACAATCTGTCGTAAAGTTTTTTTTTCTACACGGGTAGTCAGTTCAAGGTCCTCGGCTAGCGGATCGGATCTTGACCTGACTACTCGTGCAGAAAAACAATCCGGCAACGGTTGTTAGCGGCCTGTTTCTGTGTGACCTTTATATTGTATCTAATACACAATCATACATAAATATGTCGGTTATTAATTTCACATTCCTTTCCTTGCACTAAGAATTTTGGAAAATCATTCCCCACTTCTCCGTTAACACGAACCAATCATTTTTGTATACTAGTAAACACATTCTTCACAAGTTTTTCATCAAATCATGTGTAATTTTGAAAAATAAAATCAGTTTAATAATCATTGTATTTACACCCATCGAATGATTATTGTACGTATCTATAAAAGGCAAAATTGAAACGGGTAATAAAATGCATCAATTAGTTTCTGACTGTCATCAAATTTGGGAATAACCTTAAAAGCTAACCATATAATACAAAAAACAAAACAACCCTTACCTATTTTGCAGCTTTGACAAGGCTACTTTTGGGGGTGTATTTACCTGTATCGATTAAAGTTCAATCGCTGATTAGGATTTCACCTGTTTTGAACGACTGATAATTGATAACAATGTGTTGTTTATGTTGTTTATAATGTTTAATAAATGATGTGAAAAATAATCAGTCATTTGTTGTTCAAGAAATAAAATATCAATAACCAATAGTTATTAAATCCTTGAGTACACTGAGTATACAATGAACCAAGTATAATGCAGATTGATTAGGACACCTTCAAACAGTTTGTTATCACACATTGTCAATACATTTGTCAACCACCTGATCATTAAAATGCAGTACAAGATTTCTCACAATCAAAAACAATAAAATGTTTGAATAATTTAGTTGCGTTTTTCAACGAAGCACATTGTTTGTCATAAACATAAAAACCACTTTTTATGTCATTCATATGAAGACGAGCATTCTCCAATGCGTACTTTTGTGAAAGGATGAAGATTTAAAGTTCATTTATCATAATGTTGAACCATTTCACCAGACATGTTTACTGTTTTCAAATATTTGCTTTTAAAACAAGATTTACAACTGGCATGGTTCGTATTTCATTGTAAAGTCTTATTGATTTATTAATTTAGACAGTTAATGTTTGATAAATCGCACAGGTGAGTTAAGTAAATTTATCGTTTGTATAGATGTTACCATCAATCTGGTGCTTCTTACCGATATAATAATCTAATCATTTTGACAGTGACACTGTTTTACATAATCAAGATCTATTTGGAGAACTTTAAAAAAGTTTGTGAAATGCTGACTTATCGTAGATTTTCTTATATATATTTCTCAAAACAGAACGAAATAATAGATAGATTTTAAACAAAAAAGTTGCAACTCCTAAACACAAACACAAGCGTTGTTTCTTCCGTTTACCTTTATATATAATGATTAATTTGGATATGCATTTTGCACATTTAGGATAAATATTAATTTTGCTGTTTGATTTCCAGTGTTACATTTACAACAAAAGCAGACGTCAAACACATACACCATGTATTGTTTACACAAAACCAAAATGGAATATAGGTTGTGAAGTAAAAACAAGCAATGAAAAATTTGATATCGGTTAAAATGTTGTAAATATAAATACTATCGGATGCATATAATTTTAGAGTTTCTATTGCAATCACGTAGATAAAACCATCTTAAGGATGAACTCAGGTGACATTTGATAAATCAAGGATTTAAAATTGATATTTTTAACCGGTAAGACAATCGTTAGGTTAAAAATAAATTAAAATAATGATCGGTCATGGACCTTCTTTTCGTGATATTTGAGATTTAAAATATGGCGTAAAATGGCTGATTCGGACTTTCACCTTACATTTACATTGGTTATATTTAGGTTTCAAATCGAAAGAAGGAAGACCAAGAATCTTTTTAAAATCTTGATAAATGACCTTTCATGAGCTATTTAATCTCATGTGAGAAAACAAATGTGTGTTATGGGGCAAATATTTTTACCTTGTATTGCTTGGGAAAACTCCAAAACCTCACCTAAGAACATGTACATGTACATCATTATGCGGTATATTTTGGCACATATAAATATATATCCACAGTTGAAACTATAACTATATTCTTTATTACGTTAAACACTATAAAGTTTATCAGCATTGTATTATGATAGTGAGAAAACACACAGTATAACATGTTTAAAGAGAAAATAAAAGACAATGAATTCTGACAGAGTAAAAAGTACAAATCAATACATTTGACACAATTCTAAAAAAAAAAACCATTATAAATCATGCATTGTATATAGTAAGTTAGTGACGTAATATGATATGTACGAGGTACGTAAATTCCATATGGATTGAGAGTGAAACTTGACTCCCATATGGAATTTACCGACCCCGTTAATATCATATTGAATCACTTGTTTACTATGTAATAAGTTTATTTTTTAACTATCTTCATTTGTGAGTGTGGACATGAGTTGTCTCATTTGCAATCATAACACATCTTCTTACTTTATACATTTTATAGTAAAGTGTTCGAGTGTTAAATTTTAAAAACCTACTCCCATTGGTCTGCACAGAGCATAAATAATGTCGACAATATCAATTTGATATATACAACCTTGACATAACAACAGTAAACAGAACTTTCAATGCATTGAGAAAATCAAATATTGCCAGTATCGAATCTTAACTATAAACCGTATATTGAAATTGCTTTAAACCAATGGGATCAATAAATTCCATAACGGATGAGAGCAAAGCTCGAATCAACTTACTGAATTTTTCAACCCCATATATACCGTATTAGTTTCACCTTGTATTGAATTTGTGTAAACGACTATCTTCACATGTTTTTGGTATTTATACTTATGGCTTATGAAAATGATCAAGTCCTCACTACCGTTAGTAAAAGGAAAATAAATGCCAAAAATAACAAACTATTAGGTTTATCGCTGGTTAAAACCTTAAAGATATGATCTGAACACCGTGTTGTTTGAATAAAGGAAAACATATCCACCACTAATCATGCATTGCAATAAGCGCCGTCAACTTACCTAATATGGAATATACACGGTCTCCACGCAGTTGCTTTTAACCATCGATATTCATAGACACGTATACTGATTTCAAGTTATCATGGCAACGTGTGCGTAGTATGTCTTTAAAAATAGTATTCGACAATATACATGCCACACGGGATGATAATTTGATATTAAACTGAATTACAACTGAGATTCGTTACAAAGGTTTATATATTCACTTGTGTACAATGTACTTTTGATTAAAAATGCAGTTCTGAAAAGTTGAGGATTCGTTCAGCTGAAACATATTGCTCATGTTATAATTTCTGGCATGTAAGGTTATCTAAGACAATCTATAACATAAACAAACATGATAAAAGATAAAAACAATTCGTTTGAAACCTCTCATAAAAGTCAGATTAACATAATAAATAATTTCATATTTCAATTTTTTCATGACAGTGTCTTATTTATATGACATGTAGTTTCGAAAACTTTTTTTACTTGAACCTCACGATGACACCGACTACATTATTTGTTTACGATTTTGACCCCCGCAGAACTATAGAAAAACAGTACATTAACAGATTTTACACGGACTCTTTTAAACGATACATGGACTCTTTTGAGTTGTTACACTGACACGTTGTATGACTAGAACCACTCGTGCATAAATAATGAGTTCATGGGAACTCTAACTTTCAATTGGATTTGAACTTTTCGGTTCACTGACATATTTCCTGTCTTGCTCTACGTTGTCATCAATATTTAAAAAAAACCAGCATTTCAAGTAAAATACTATTCATATCAGTATACCACGAGATTCGTACATTAAACTCCTAAAAGAGGGGGGTATGTTTTTCTCCTAATAAAAATAATATTTGATCCCAAAGTGTGTGAGAAAAAAAATACTATGGTCAAGCAGATAACAAATAAATGATCTGCATGATTCCTAATTTTTCGAATACCGTATATATATATAAAAGTGCTAATTAAAAAAAAAGTAGATGGTGTTTAAAAGGTAAATAGTTAATTTATTCAGAAAAGTACTCACCCACTCCCCCTTTTAAACGAAACATGGGTATGAATAGAAATTTTGGATAGGCTGAAAGTGAAGAAATGATGATACCGACGTTTATATTTCAATTTAAAAAGACAGGAAATATGTAATTAAAAATCAAATCTAATCAAAAGATAAAATCCCCATGAGCGCACCAATGCACGATTGGTCCTATAAATAAAAAGTGATCGTGTAATTCATGTCCTAATAAGCAGCAACTTTTGAAGAAAATAATTCAACTTATGTCAGGCCTCAATTTTGTACGGTTGGCAGCTGTTGGTCTAGTAACACGTGTTTAATTAATCGCGATCAACACGTAGTTAATTATTTGTCTTAAAGGGGCACTAGCTGTCAAATTCGTGGTGACCGGTTTGACTCAAATTCTCATATTTAATTTATGATAATGTTAAACATTTATCCAAACTACCAAAAGTCTGAAATAAACAGTTTACAGAGCATGGGTAGATGATATGCAGGTTCGTTTTGTGTGTATTTTAGTCCACACGCCATCTAATAAACGATCGATTTGACCTGATATGTCCATATAAGCGATGTAAACATGAATAAAGATATGAAAAGATTAAATCAACACGTGCAATTGGATTTTTTTTTAGGTCTGTTTGAGTTTATTTTATAGATTTAAAAGAAATATGTTTCTCGTTGTATTTAAACCGTATGAGGATGGTTTTATATGGATCGAATCAGTAATCAAATGAATCACCGCAGTTACAGTTTCTTTGTTGACATTCTTTTTCTTTAAATAGCCATTACACTTATAATGCATGTTATTCAATCTCTAAAAAGGGGTTAAATTGAAGTTCACATGAATATGGATTTAATGAGGTCGACTTATTAACTTGCAAATGAATGAGTAATTAACAATGTTTCTTCGCTTCAGTTGACAAAATTGAACCATTTTGGCTGCTAAAAGCGAATTATTATTTCGCTATTTCACTTTGATTATTGATTGAACAAACACATTTTACTTTAATGTTTCATATATCTCGTATATAGTGCCCCTTTAGCATGTTTAATATATTCAATAAAAGAACAAAATCTGATTTTTCATAACATTTCACTCACTAATGAAGAAGAAAATTTATTTTCTTTTGATACATTCATACTGTTATTGAATTTGATTATATTTTGAATTTAAATCTACCGGGGCGGATGCAGTCATTTTGGGAAAGGTGTTCCCAACCTAGGGAAAAGGGGGTTTTAACTATTTGTCCACAATCAGATACATTGATCGTCCAAAAAAGGGGATTCCAACCCCCTGCACCCGCTCCTCCACTTAATATTAAATTCATGCATTTGGCAGCAAACGTGCGATTTTCACTAAATGTTTAAAGGGGTAATCATGTAATGACGAAATGAAATGGCACATCCTGAATTTTGTCATCAAAGTGAAGGTCAGAACTTGTTTATCTTAAATCAATTTAAGCCCCCTCCCGCTTTCCGTTCCACTCCTAAAATTGAACATTAGCTTACTTACCACTATCATATTTCTTTAATATATTACTTTTTAACGAAGTTGCATTTTAAAAAAAAAGTCTCAAACGTGATAACATTCATCCTAAGCCTAAAATTGTTCTTTTGTTTTTATCAATTTTTTTTATTCCTGATTTTTTTCTAGAAAAAAAACCTCCGTTGAAGGGAAATTCACAGAAAATAATGTTAATACTATAACTTACATTTACTGATTTAAGGCCATTAAAGTTTCTCGAATAATCAGTTTTGCAAAATGTAATATATCTTCCTTAAAACGTAGTACAAGTCAAATACAAAACAAAAGTAACAAAAAAACAAACCGGAAACAATCTGTCGTAAAGTTTTTTTTTTCTACACGGGTAGTCAGTTCAAGGTCCTCGGCTAGCGGATCGGATCTTGACCTGACTACTCGTAAGAAAACAGCCATAGTTTGACATTTTACCAGAAGATGAAAAGTACAGATATATTTCAAAGTATCAGAAGACATCTTGGAGAAATACATAAAGATAACAAACGGTAATTAAACAATCACACTGAAAGTGGTTGTATAGTATTTATTGATAGCCTGAAAAAATATGAAACCAAAAGAAGACAATTTTTATAATTTATAAATAGAATTTAATATATAAAAACCAGTGGCAGTTACATAAATAATCAGAAGAGCAGGGTCCATTGTTACTTTAGTGATCCCTTTACTATATTTAAAAACAAAATGTTTTCCCACAAAAGAAGGGGTGTGTGGATTGTTTTCAGTATATAATGAATCAAACTGTTCTTGCATCTTACACAATTGGTAAATTTCTTTGAAATAAGTTAAATACCGAAAAATATTTACATGCAAACATGTATGGTTCAATTACTTTTGGTTGCACATGAATCACAATGACCTACATTTCAAAGTGCAATTACTTGGTGATATGTTAATTAGGTCATGATAAAAAAGCTGACAGACAATATCTGACTGGTTATTTACATGTACTTGTACAATGTATGTATATTATTAAATGTCCTAATTATTTCATTCAATATTTCAGATTTGCCAGATCTCTCAGGAAAAACGTCTGCCTTAAATACACAAATCAGGCAAATCGAAGCAATGCATCACAATGATTTACAGAAATATGCTTGTGAAGTTTGTAACAAACAATATAAAACAAAAGGGGGCATAAAGAAACACTTAAAACTTCAACATCAATGGGACTTTGACAATGAACAAGAAACACCTTCTAAGAATGACCATATAGCACTGTACCGGGATTCTTTCATGAAGTGTTCACTGTTGTTAAGGGACACCAATGATGCCTACGAGATGGGAGATGGAGATATAATTCTTTTAAATGCTAAATTCCAGATGTTATTGTCTCGCATCGGAAATCATACAAAATATCAACTATGGCTATTTAGATTCATGGCCTACATGTATTGTTATTCCTTATTAACTCCTCGAATGGCGTATGAATATATTTGGAATTGTACTGCCAATATGCATGGCAATATTGGACATGATTTACCTAATGACAACTTGGTAGAAATGCTGGTCCAGGCAGTAAAGAAGAAAATATATGCTCAAGGTGCTAATGCTACATACAAGAGTGCAAGAAATGCAGCTTTGACATTGCAAATTCAGGAGGAGATTTTTACAAATATACAAAAAGAAGTTAACAAGAATATAACAGGAAGAAGAAGACCAGAACGATCCAAACTAAATGATATTACTGCTATGGTATCCGAACTTCAATCTGCACGTGTTTTTGACTTTATTCTGGTAGAGAGTATACCAAATTTCCCTTATTCTCAGACATCTTCTCCAGATTAAAAGTGCCCGAGCTACATAGGTGGATTACGGACAACAAGGAACGTCTTTCATATGAGACAATTTAGATGATGACTTTTATGCCTTTTGATTATTTAATGGAATAAAATACATGTATGACTTAATCCACTTATAATTTACAGCTAATTTTCTACTGCATGTAAGGCAAAACTTTGGTTGGCTTGCTTGTTTATGCAAGCTTTATCAATAAGATTGATATATTTAAACAACTTATACATGATATATAGGCATAGTTCAACATGTATAATATTTGAATTTGATTGGGTGTTCTTATGGTTGTACAACATAAAAACAAAGCAAGCAAGCTAACTAAAGTCTTGCTCTACATGCTTTAGAGAATTAGCTGTAATATGACATTCTATTCAGTACACATATTAAAGTGGATTAAAATGTACCTTTTTACAGTCAATGACTAGTTATCCAATGCCACATAATTGCCGTTGCTTAACCGATGAAAAAAGCATAGACCCCCATACATATTATATCTAATAAAAAAAGCCTGCAAGTTGGTCAAGATTATGGCCCATCCTGTAAACTGATACATTCATAATGTAGTTCAAAAAATGTGTCAACATGTAGAATGAATTTCCTGTCCTTTTGGAGCACCTAGGTTCATCAATGGGTTCGTTTAATCATTGATTTTTCTTGTTATTTTCATTCCTGGAACTGAAGTATTTGTCACTGGACTCCAGCACAATCATGTGAAGTTTTGTAGTTTCTTCGCAAGGTATTTTTATTGTTTCTTTATTTTTGGATTTTTTTATGTATTTATTCCAACAACATTTATTCACTTTGGATCATTTATAGCTAGATATTGCATAGACAACTGCTAGTTGACATAGTATATTTGGTATATCTTGTTTGTGTGAGGCTGTCTCGTTGACATATAAGGAGATGTGGTGATTCTTCCTAACGAGACAACTAATCAGTAGAGTTCAAATTAAATGACTTCTTTACATGTATATATATACAATTGGTGAGTTTTGACAATGTAGTTTACTATGCAAATCCAAGACCTGAAACATGAAAACTAATACAAAATTTGATAGGCATGAAACAATGACCACCACATAAGAACAGGCTCCTGACTTGAAACATGCACATTGTTGAAGGCCAGACGGCATCTTCCCTAGTCAATGGATGTACGGTGCCCTGTAGTTGATAATTTCTGTGTCATTTTGTCACTTGTGGAGAGTTGTCTCATCAGCAATCATACCACCTCTTCTTTTATATATATAAGTGTGTAAGTGAGCAATCAACCCCACACAGGGCGCAATTAGCACAGCAGAAAAACTATATTAGCATAGTTGACATAAGGTACTTACAGCAAAGCCAGTTTCAAATAATAAATAAAATTTTGTTCTTCCTATTAAAGGACCAATCATAACACATAATAGTACATGTATATCCTGTAATATTGATAATTCTTGGTATAGAGCTTAAGTTCATTTTTCATATAAATGAGGCCTTCAGTTGTCTCGTGCAATTGTTAACAGTGTCATTTCTGGGCCTTTTATAGCTGACTATGTGGTATGGGCTTTGATTATTGTTGTCTATATGGTGACCTATACATGTACATGTAGCTGGTATTTTCTGTGTCATTTTGGTCTCCTGTGGAGAGTTGTCTCATTGGCAATTATACCACATCTTTTTTTTGTATACATACAATGTACAGCTTTTAAGATGCTTTTATTATTTTATTCAAATATCAATTGGAGTCCTCCTCTGTGTAGTCCAGTAAATTATACATATCCATGTCACCAAGAACATCACATATTATATTACAGATGTCAACAACTGTTTGAAATGACCAAATTGAAAACTTGCACATTACGTCTTCACAAGTAAAAATTGTATTACAATTTGCCACTATGTTTGTCACAACTTCATCAGTTAGTCCATGCACTACATTTGAATCTACAATGAATCCAGAGCAAGCTGAGTTTAATGTGTATTTATATGACATCAGTTTTTGATTTATCAGTTGTCTTTCACTATCAGAAACATATCTTTGCATTACTTCCTCTAATGAATCTGATTCTGTGTCATTGATTACTGTTAAAGCAGCATGTGTGCGTGGACATTGTTCATCCTCACAAGAACATTGTTTTGCACATGTGTCACAGCAATTGTGAGAAGGAACAATTTTTTTGTGAGAAATCAAGTACGCACCACAAAGTAACTCATGTTTGCCCTTGCTATCATCTTTTACCATTCTAATCAAGTAATTTTCAACCTTCTTCAGGTGACTCTTATGATTCCTATACATAATTAGTTCATCAGAAACTTCTCCATCCCTGCCTGCTCTTCCCATCTGCTGAACAAAAGTATTAATAAGCCGAGGCAAATTCAAATGCATAATGTTATGAACCCCAAAGAAATTAACGCCCATTCCTGCAGCATTTGTACAAATAAGTATACGAATATCACCGTCAACTGTCATATCATTTCGGGTTTTTTCCTTTACTTTTTCATTTGTTTTGCCATGAAACATTTCAAAAAGTTTGCTGTTATGACCAAATTGTTTAATGAACATTGCATAGATTTTTGAAACCTCTGCTATACTTTCACAAAATATTATGTGCCTGTCAGCTTTTTCTATTTGACTTTTTAGAGTGTCTATCAACCAAGTAAACACTTTTTTCCAAATTGTCTTTATTGGGAATACATAATGAGGAAATCTTAATGTTTACGCGATCTGGAGAATCCAGAATAACTTCAGAATGTGCACGGAAACACAACAGTTTCATTATTTTTCTCCTTTGGCTTGGTCCTGATGTGGCGGTCAACGCAGCCATTGATGCATTTGGACATAAAGATCGCAATTCACCAATTCTTGCAAACCATTCTCTAAATGGTTCCTCTGTGTCATAACTTTCTCCCCTGAAAAAATTAATATGATATACAGCTATTTTGTCTGAATATATTAATATTCTAATATTTTTGTTATAATGCATGTATCTGATCGTAACCCTTGGCTAGCAAATATTCTAGTGCTGCATGTTTTAGTACATACATGTACATGTATTTACAATGTAACATTTTATGGGTTTAGGAATAAAACAATACTAAAGTCTAATACTAATACTAATATAATACACTCCTTAAGTTAGTAGCCTGTTAATCAATCAGCAGTTGTTGCTTGTGGTACACAATATTTATTTTTTTGTATTTATTGTTGATAATTTAGGTTCATTTTATTTGTTGATGACTGTAACGACTGGCTATATGCTGTTGGTTTTGCTCAATGTTGAAGGTTGAGGGGAAGCATTGATGCCTATAAAATTAGGTGTACCACATCTCCTTATTTTAACATGGTTTACATGTGATAGTCCATGTTACATGTAGCTTTCCTTTCAAACCCCCTTGTCTTATCACATTATATATATAAAAATTGAAAAACAAAATAAATGCCTCATTCGAACACTTATAGTTTTAAAACAACCTACCATTGTACTACTGTGTGTGCCTCGTCAACCACAATCAATGCCATCTGTTTCTGGTATACGGCGGATTTCAATATTTCTCTCCATTTGGTGTCTCCGACAAGAACCTCAGGACTTCCAAAAACGAAATCATATTTTCCTTGTTCAATTGCTTCATTTTCGGATACGTTTTTGCCTATATATGTAGCTTAAAATCCGAACTTTTGTAACTTCTCAGACTGTTCTGACATTATTGTCAACAGCGGAGCAATCACTAAAACCGTCGATCCAGGTTTAATTACGGGAAAACTCTCGTATGTCATTGATTTCCCACTTCCATTTTTTGTTCCCACAAACACATCATTTCCCTCCGAAATTGCTTTAATTGCTTTCTCCTGATAAGCCGCCAAAGAAGAAATTTGAAATTTATCACATATCTGTTTGTAAATACTGGGCGCAGCCATTTTTGTTATTAACCAAACTACATATATTACAAGTGCTCTCATTGGTCAAAAATTATGTAGTAGAAGTGGGCGTGTCATATAAAAATCGCTAGATGGCGTAACATTGTTTTAACAAAATCTGGCTCGATCCGCCAAGGGTGAGAGAAAGCGGCAGTGGATCGTAACCATTGGCTAGCGAAAATGATTATCAACGTGACTTTTAAAACTGTAGTGTCATTTCATGGTAATGTTGGGTACAACTATACATTCACATATTTTGACTCGATAAAACACTTTAATGATAAATGCTGACGATAAGTTTTGACAAGTGCTGTTTAGATTATCATTTATATTGAAATTTCGACCTATAACATTTGATATAATCGAACTCATATCATGTCCACAAATCTCTGAATTTTATATGCGGTTTTTTTAATAAAACTTTTATAAAAAATGACAAGAAAGAGCATTTTTTTCTTTTCTTTAAAACGCAGGATCACGGATTTTGTTGGGTTTTTTTATTTTGTGTCACGTCCGTCCTTTTTTAAGCAGAAACAACTATGTATTCACGATTATCTGAAATATTTGTGTTTAATATTTAAAAAAAGGTTGAATACAAAAAATATTGTTATTTACAACAAATATATCTGCATCACCCGAACCCATACATACATGTATATCGTTTTATTTTTTGTTATAGATGAAGCACCAAACCAACAATGCAATTGTATGTGAATGAAGTGGTAACGCAATTAATTTGAACATTATTGTATTGATTCCGTATATTCTTTTAACCAGTATTTGAAGCTTTATCTATGTTGTGTTTTCGATTTGTAAGTTTGAATGTCCCTCTAGCATCTTTTGAAACTCTTTTATACCATTACAATTTCCAAAAGAATTGGCAATTTTATCAATTCGGTCGTAGTTATTGGACAACTAATTTGATTTAATGAACAATCTTTAAAAAAGAAAATGACAATATTCAAAACGAACAAATTATATCCATTTTGTAAAACATCAATCATAATGATTATTGATAATACCCTTATGCAAAAGGCATTGGATACTGTCAGTCTAATTTATGTCAGAAAACTACATGTAGTTTTTGCACTACAGCTTAATATGTGTTATTGCTCAGAAGTTCATGAATTAATTGTAAATTTCAAATAAGTCATGTTTTGTTAAACATACCATATATCTCCTTAAACTATTAAGGTTGCATAACAGGAATTATTTGGTTCCTATAAATAAATAATAGTCTATATATATATATTTCCTTATTCTCATACAATATCAGAATTACTTTGTATTATTTCCTTGAGAAGAATTTTTATTTATGATATTTTCTCATGAAAGTATGGAATGGATTTTAGTCAAGACTGGGATTTTTATTTTGAGTACTGCTCATGCGAGAACTCTTACACCCGGAGTCAGTACTCCAAGGGCAACAACGGTCACCCCTGGAGTTTGTGTAGAATTCCGCAGGTATGTAATGTTTACGTTTGCCACAAACCATGAAACCCAATACAAAATAAAATGGTTCATACATGTATGTGAAAAGACTCAATTAACTAACTCGTTGAGCTAGGTTTAATAACCCTATTCAGATATTTATAACTAAAGGTAATTATTAAACCACAATTTTAATTTTTTAACGTTAAACTTGTGTTTTGTTCTGATAGGTCTATCATTGACGCTCAAACTACCGAATTGCTCACAACAATATAGTATGGAATTAACAGCTGACAAAAATGATAGATAACTTTGAAAAAATACTTTCCTCTTTTCTAGTAGATAATTATTTTCATGAAATACCTTGAAAGAACAAACATTCCTATGCTGTTTCTGGATTTTATTATCTCATTAGTAAAAAACAACAAAATATGATGTAAAAAAAGGATTTCTTATTAATTTTCTTACCATGCAGCATTTCCTAGATGTTTGATGATTTATAAATTGCCATGGTGATATTACTTAAATCAATACGATTATCTTATTCCAATTAAAATTTTGCATCAAATTAACATGACATATATGGTTTTAAATAAAATGTAATGGTAATTGTAGGTTGCACTTTATAAACAGAGCTGTTTCACAATCCACAACTATTTTTTGCATGTTTAGGAAGATATATAACATTTATAGATATGTTAATTTATCAACGTACTGGTTCACAGACATCATTATGATTATCTCTGTATTTCATCTCATACTATTAAAGAAAACAGGATAGCGCCTAAAATTTATTCCTTAGGAAGTCCAAAAGTGGAGTTATGGGTAATATAGTTTTTTGGTATAAGTTTAAACTCTAACCAGTTCAGGTCATATAAATGTTGGTAATATGCCGCACGGACCTATATTTTTTCCGTTTTTGTAATATAAACAATGCTATTTAATCTATCTGCTATCGTTACATTATTATTCTATATACGTTTTACCATCTAGGATGAAATGTAATACATTTGTATTTTATTCCATTGATGTAGAATAAATCTTATGGTGATATTTCTTCCAGTTTAATCTTGGAAACATAACATATCGTGTGTGCGTGTGTGGGGAGGGGAAGGGTGGGTATTTGTCTGTGTTGGTAGGGGTTGGTGCAGAAAATGTTTGTTTTTACCAAAAAAAATCAAATGAAAAAAAACAAATAAAATATTTCAGATGAGCATGCATAAATAATAATGTGTTTTTGTTGGAAAGAAAGGCGGACAAAATCTTCAAGACCCCTCCCCTCCCTGAAAAAATATGCGTTATCATGTATGTGACAGAAATCCTATGTTCTTGTAAACTATATGTTTAGCGCTGAGCATGGGCAGCTTAGTATAATATTAGCGTAATTTGTTATTGTGTTAAATTTTTTTCAGACATACATTTAATTAAAATCAAATATTTGTTAAGATGTTCAGTTTTATATTATATTAAATGCTATAAACCGATAACTGATATCCCCACTGCACTCGTTAGGAAACTATCGCCAGTATTTAGCCTTCAACCGTTAATTCAAATTAAAATATGTGAATATGCAGTTGCACTCAACATGCAGAAGGAATGAAACTACATTTGAAAAAGTTACATCACCAATTGTATACTATTAGTGCATGTACATGACATTTGTGTATTTAATGTAGGGTTTCATATGCATCCTGCCACTATACACCTTTGTGACCGCCATTAAATTTACGAAATATTTTATAATTTCTTTATATAGCTTTTTGTTTTTTTGCAAACATGTGCAGTTGTGTTAGTGCTTTCAAAAGAGATTTACTTTTTGAATGATATCATGTAAATTACACTAGATAGTTTACGAAATAAAAAAAGACCATTAGATTTGCAAACACGTAACATATAGACATGGACGATACCTTTTTCAGGAGGACTGTTTCTGGACTGACTAGCCTTGTAGTCATGAAGAACATATATTTGCTTCATTGTACATATGTTTGTACTGATTGTTTTATTGGTGTCTCTAGTGGATTTAAGAAAATCACAAACATATGTTTTCACTAGTCAGCTTGGTATGAGGGAAAACAATGATGTACAAATTGAAAGGAAATGATTCTAATTTTGTTCGCATCTTGTTTCTTTTATTTCAAATGTTTGACATTTTGTAAATCATGGTGTAATACATGTAAATTGATGGCTTAATCATTTATCTTTAAAATAGAAGTTATAAAACATAACCAGGTTGTGATATATAGGATCAAATGACTGACTAGGTTCCTGCTATTACTGTTAAGGATTGAATATGAAAATTAAATTGAAAAAAAACATTTACAGAAATTTCAACAATTTTCAGCTTGCTCTATTCTTATTGACAATTTACATTATAAACCACGGAAAAGACATAAACATGAAAATATAAAACATCCAATGGCAAAACGGTTATCAAAGCGAACGGACTCTCGGTTTGCTTTAAACATGGCAGTGCATAATATTAAATTTGAATATTTGATATGTACCATACTGCCTGTATATATCGAAGAGAATATGCGAGTGAACATGTAAAACGACTATCATAGTTCATATTTGATAGCTTAATGTTCTCTTGTCCTCATAATCAGGTTGTTATGAGTGTTTTTTTAATGTGTTTCCAATACTCTAAGAATTTCAGTATACCTCTTGATATTTTTCATCTGAAAGGCAATGAATATTTGCCTCCCTTCATATTGAAAGTAGATATTTAACGCCTGTCCAAAATTTGTTCACTTATTCTAATAATGTCAAATATGCATATAGGCTCTCATATGACTTGATTTGAGGAAATATTACTTATGTTAGATTCAAGTATCAGAACAATGTATTCACAGTTCAGAGTCTAAAGATAAACAATAGATTAAAGTCCAATGCAGTTTAAATAAGATGATACTCGTAAATCGTTATTTGCAGTTTAAAAGCTGATGTATGCTAGAGAAATAATGGAAACAGTGCGAAAGAGATAGCAACCAACTAAAGAGCAGAAAACACTGTATCAGGAGCCTGTAATTCAGTGGTTGTCGTTTGTTTATGTGTTACATATTTGTTTTTCGTTCATTATTTACATAAATAAGGCCGTTATTTTTCTCGTTTGAGTTGTTTTATCTTATCTTATTTGGATCTGTTATAGCTGACTATGCGGTATGGGCTTTACTCATTGTTGAAGTCCGTATGGTGACCTATATATGTTAATGTTTGTGTCATTTTGGTCTTTTTTGGGTAGTTGTTTCATTGGCAATCATACCACATCTTCTTTTTTTATATCAATGTGATATGTTTTCCAAACAGAGAGACAACTATGCGTCCGTATGCGAATGGCAGCTCGCCACTAACAATATGTGTATAAAGTGCAAATAAATGGACGCTAAAAGTCTCTAAAACATAGAAACGAACCAAAATTAAATTTGTTACAGAAAAAAATTAAGCAAAAGAGATATAATAAACTAACATAAACACCTGCAAGTAGTTGCTGACATTGCAAGCTCAGGACATCAATTACTGTGAAAGTACTTGTATTCGTGGGTATCAATTGTTATTGTTTGAGCACAAATGGAATGTTTGTGGGTTCTTACACTGTTTAAGATAAACATATGTTGTTTGAAAACCATTTCTTGGACTGTGCATAATAAGGTATTCGTTTTTACCTACTTGTTCGTCTTTCATTACCAAACCATCCATCAAACTTTCAAAACGATAATTGCTTTCTAAAATAACCCTATTTATGTATTTCTACGAATGTTCTTGATTAAAGGGGATTGCAATTTAACATTTCAATCGTTTCACACGTGTAATTAGAAGTAATTACATCGTTTATAATTGTTATAGACGAAAGGTCACCAAAATTGTTATTTCGGTCGTAAACACGTCACGTAGGAAAACAGTAACTGACGTATAAGAAGGCTACAAATCCACTTTGACTTGTAAAATAAAATCTTAGGAAGATATTTTTAAAAATTACTGTGAGGATACAAAACTAACACTTCAACGTCGCATATTATGACTAATGGTATTACTTTTAACTATCAAAACTATTTTTCGTGAGTATTAAAATGGTAAAAGTCGTACAGCTGGGTTTTTGTTTTATTATTATTCAAATGGACAATTAATCCTGTCTAAAGTTACATTTAAGAGATAACTGTATTGTATTTGAAGCTTTAAGGACGTCCATCGGTAGTTTTACTGTCGCAAATTTAGGTTACCTGGCGACAATGCTGTAAAATGAAAATTGGGCTTTAAACAAAAGTTTTGGAACTTATTTGGAATTTATTGTGAGCAAAGGAATTGATAAAACAAAATAAACACTTGACAACAATATATATTTTATTCATACCGCTTTGACTCACATCTGAATATTAAAAAACGAGATTTAAAAATGAGGATAATTATTATTGTGTTTTTTTGTTTGTTTTGCATTTAATAAAAATATTGTTTCCTAACACACATACCAAGTCAAACAAGTAGAACAAAACATATCGATATCGAATGTCAGGAACATCTCGTTGAAGTTTGTAGATAGATTTGAAATACTTCTTTTTTGAATTCTCAAACAGACCACACAATTGCCTGATTGTTTCTGTTGCATTTTTAACACATTTTCCTGTTTGAATGGTTTTACACGGGTAATTTTGGGGGCCTTTATAGTTTGTTGTTCGGTGTGAGTCAAGGCTCCGTGTTGAAGGCCGTACGTCGACCTATAATGGTTTACTGTTTCAAACTTGCTATTTTGGAAGGAGCGTTGTCTCATTGGCACTCACACCACATCTTCCTGTATCTATATATGATCTGCATCATGTGCATGTATCACGATGTTTGAATATTGCATGATGTCTTGGATGAAACTTACATTTACGATGGAATGAATTCTAATGCAAATATGTCGCACTAAATTGATAACTGTGGTATTTATTTTTCATTACAGTTGTGTTGTATATCGAGTATATACATGTATAGGAGATACAGAAATCACACATATTTATACACTCGAGTAATGATGTTTTTCAGAATACAATCAGTCAATGGTACTTATAGGAATGTTAAGAAAGCGATTTGTTGCAACCATTTTGAAGAAAGGAATGGAATATGTGTTGGTAAGTTTTGACTACATTTCAAAGTCAACATGTCAATATGTGAATTCGTCTTAAGATTTTACTATTTTATATCTATTTACCCATGTTCAAATCTGAAATTTTAATCAAATGTGATTTCATAGTTATTTATAGAAACGCTGAGAAAAGACGCATAAGTACTAACAATGCCAACATACCACAATATATAAAAAAAACATACTTCTACTGACACATAATGTGGTGTAGCTCAATTAGTCAACGCATTAGTTGTCCTCTCTTAAAATAAATGTTAAAAACACGCACAGTATATATACTAACGAGATGTCTAATACATGTACATGTAGATACTAAATAAGAAAATGTTTCACGTATTACATGTACATGTATTATGTAAATCGAGCCCAAAAGATGTCCGCTACTAAAGAAGACTACATTCACATACCACATCTAAATCTGTTGAATACACACATATTATTAGAAACAAATTTCAAAATCTTTTTTATTTACGTTATTGAAGCTTTATCGGTACTAACATGTATTGTGGGTTTTTTAACAAATAAACAAACCTAAACATACAGATTTTTTTTTATATTCGACTGATTTTCTGCTTTTCGGTAAGGTTGTTGTCTATTTGATACATCGCTGATTTACATTCTCAGTTTGATATATGATAAATCATGCTTTTTATTTATATTTGTTGCATTGCATGCGCATTACTGTTTGTTTATCAGAGAGTGTATGGCGTTGGGTGAGAACTGTTTAAATCAATGGACCTCAATAAGGGATTTGTCATTATTTTCCATCTAACAATTTTTTTACAGAATGTCGAAAAGGCTACTTTTCCAAGGGTAAAGTGTGTACAAAATGTGTGAACACGTATGGATATAAGTGCATACAAACATGCAATTGTAACAGCACGGAAAGGTACGATGTTAATTCATCAATATAAACGAAAAACATAATTATATAAGGTTGGGAATGCATATTGTGCAAAATCTACTGAAATATAAAATAATTTTTATAAGGCTACAATGTACTTAAATCCGTGACTCCATCGCTCGTGACAGCTGTAATTTGACTAATTCATTTCAACAATGCAAAGTAATTGCATACATTTTAGTCATGTTCACAATACACAAGTCTGATATGCGATTTTATCAATTGCTGGTAATTTAACGTCAAGTGGCATATATTTCATACATGTTCAGGACGATTGCGAATTTATTTTAAGCAGAATATAAAAAGATGTACATGATATGTACTTTGTTAAGGATTACGAATAATTATGAATACTATATGCAAATGAATCGTTGAACAATACAGAAATAAGAAGATATTGAACCGTATTGCTCTTACTGCAACATAGATGGGCATCCTAGACGAGACTGCGAAAGTTTTAAGCAAGACCAAGAAAACCAAGGTTACAGTAAGCAAGGTCCTGAAATAATTGAGGGTAGACAAGAAACTAAGTTAGATGCACATTCAGATACACACTCAGTTTGTGATAACGACACCTTTTCCGAAAGTGGGAAAAATGACACTACCGATACACTAAATGTCCTTATTGGCGCGTCCAATTGTACAAGACTCGGCGAAACTGATGAAAACTTATTGAATGCTTCAAAATCAGGTGCAAATTTTGAAAATTTCACACAAATTTTAGACATTGCTGTTCAGAAAACTGATAGTTTCAAAGTTGATAAGGTTGCTATTTGTCTCGGTACAAATGATATTAGTAAACATAAGGATGACAGTGACCAAATAAATTTACTTGTGACAAAAGCAGTGGCTCAAGTGAAATCCGCCTATCCAGAGTCGCATGTTGGTCTTTGTAGCATCATACCACGTAAAGGTAACAGTGCGCAAATAAACAGATTAAACCAATCGGCAACAAGCGTAAACAAGTTTATTAGAAAAGTGTGCGCTCGCGAGGACAATATAGATTATGTTGATTTAGAGAAACTGTTCTATAAAAATGGAACAATCATCAGATCTTTGTTTGACAAAGCCGACAACAGCGGTGTGCATATAAGCACCGAAGGTGCACTAAGTATTAACAGAAAACTTGACGATTTCTTTCATTCTCCGAAACCGTGCGTACAAGAACAACACACACCAATGGACCCAAAACGAAAGAGAAGTGACGGAACAACAACACCTTCCTCCGCGGATAGAATGAGCAAACGTTCCAATACTGAACCGAAAAAAGCTTAACTCAAAATATGTCAAATCAAACTGTATTATGTTCATAAGAAAACAAAAACCTAAAATAAAAAAAAAAAGAAGATATTGAACCATTGCCAACGAGACAATTCTTCCTAAAAGAGCAACTGATTAAAATATATAAAAATGCATATATTGAAAAGCTTGAAATAAGCACACCCTGTTTGAAAGGTGGTTTCTTTTCTGTTTTAGTTAAGTGTTTATTTATCGATAGCCTCTTTTTTTATTTAGTACAACTACGTATGATAATGTTTAAGCGTCTCCGGCGCAAAACAAAAAACAATAAAACCTCTCGGGTGCTCAGCAGTTTATAAAGTGCTTATTTCGTTCAGAATAATTTAACATAAATTAATTATTAAAACATTTACTAAGATTATAATATATTTGAATAAATCGAATATTGGCGGCAAATTCAGCGTTTTCTCTGAATGGATGCATTCTGTAAGAACTCAAAATGACGCAACCAATAAGTGTAGCATTATGTGCGTTAAGGCTGACAAATGATAATCACAATACAACATGCTACAATGATTTGTGTAGGCTTGCAAATATAACTGTTGTTTCCAGTTCAAAAATGATAGAGTCGTCTTTTGGTTATATTGATGTGTTACATTGTATTGTTTATTTTGTATATATTTAATTCTAGCAATACTGAAAACGATAAACATTTACATGTTGTACATAAATATTTAAAAATGGCTCACTTGGTTTTGAAAACCCATGAAAATATAGTGAGAAGTATTGCACACGAGACAAACTATGAACCTGATATATGCTAAATCAAAAACGAAAATCAAATAGAATTGACAGCAGCAAGCGACAACCGTTGAATTACTGTACCTTTGTCCTTCATTCTATCCGTTACGACTTTGTTCTTCTCACAACAGGTGTCATCATGAAATAGGATGTGTTCCGATAGACGGTAAGCATTCATTAGTACATTCATACATGCGTTGATATTAACTTTAAGTTGCACACGCACATGTGAATCTTTATGTTTTTTAAAATAATAACTTCATCATGTTCATGGCATGAAATACGTTTAGGCCGTGTTCACACCAAACGCCGTGTACAGTAAACATGTTTACATTTTGTTTAATGTAATCTGCACTAGTTTCACATTACATTTGTTCACATCTATACACCTTGTTTAGCTACCTGTACATAAAATTTGTTCACACTTGTAAACTATATGCCATTTAAATGTTCATTACGTAGAACCAAATTCAAATTATTAAACAACTTTTCTAGCAGTTAGGGAACGACCATTTGACTTTTTAAAAAATGAGAGTGGATTTTTCCATAAATTGATTAAAAAAAATAGGGTTATTCAGATGATTAGAATGAAAATATATTCTGAATCCAATGTTTTCCCATGCATTACAGTGTTAAATATTGAATTGGTACCATCGAAAAAAATTTGACTCAGACCCCCCCCCCCCCCCCCTTTGTTTAGAAGTAAAGTAGTGGCTCCTTTGAGAAACAATTAACCTCACCCTTTTTCAGTAATGCATTTATGAGAAAATCGTTATTTGAGTATAAAAACCAGTGGCAAAAATTTCTGTCAATGTGTACGTCCAATCGATTCGGGAAGACCTTTTCAAATGAATTATATGTTCGGCAATGATGATTGATTTAAGTCTCGAATAAGGATACGTGTTTTTATAACAAATGAATAATTCAAGTTAAGAGAAAAATTTCTGTGAAGAACTTTTTTAATAAATGTTATAAGTATCAATTTTATATAAAAATTGTTTCATTTTTAAATACACATGGAAAAATTAAAGTTCTTAATGCCTAGTTCTGTGTACACTAAACCTACACAAGGCCTACATCGACTATCGACTGCATGTAGACAAAACATGATTTAAACTACATGTAAACATTGAGTTTTATCAATGGGAACGTAATTGTGTTTTGTTTATGTGTGAGTTACACTAACAAAACACAGAGTTTAGGTCTATGTGAACACGGCCTTCGTGTTAGTATTTAAATATTTCTTAATTTCAAGTAGTAAACAAACAATCCAAAAATATACTAATGAAGATAATTTCTGAAATTATACTTGGGATAGTAAGTGCATTTTAAACCGTCTCCATGCGCCAGTGTATATGTTTGATAGTTAACTCCAATAAATCGTGTTAAATGAATGTTACGGTATAATTTACTCAGGATTTCTAAATAGTCATCGGTGTTTAAGTAAAGAAAAATATTAGCCAGCGGATTTTTTTTTATTATAGAAGAACGTCTCGTCCTGTTTTTTTTATTCGACATTTCACATTTGACATGACTGGGTATTTATGCATCCCGATATTCGGGCGTTCCTTGTGCAGTATGGTCCTCAGGTACAATTCCGATACAGGACAGATTGCTACATTTTTGTTTAACACCATATCTAACACTTGTGCTTATTCATTGCGGTAAGATTTTATTGGTCGCAGAATCCCGGAGAGAACCTCCGATCAAGTCGAGCGGAAGTAGATTTTACAGTGCGTTTTTTTTTAAACATTTAATTATATTTAACCTGGTTTATAGCTAGTTAAAAGTACATGTATACAGGGTTGGCAAGAAATTCCGGATTTAGAGAGTGTTGTCAAGCCTACCAGTACATTCTGGGGATTCAGAATTAAAAGGGCTTATACGGGTAATAGTGGTAAAAAACTGATTTGCATAAAATGCTGCTTTACTTTTATGATCATTTTTAATTATTATCTGCTAATTTTTTCCCCCATACTTTTGTATTATCGAATACAAGTTACAATGCTTTGACATCATTAAAAAAAATATGTTCAAATAGTCAGTCTGCCTTATTATATATTGCAATCAGTACGAAGAGTTCACACGATGAATAAAACAAAAAATATAAGTACTATGTTTCACGTTATTTTAACATGTATACTAGTAGCAGAATGTCGAACCGAGAAGGTGGTTAAATCATTCGATCTCCGTTTACAATTTCTTTTTAGAATGTCCAATTGGCCACCATTCGACGGGTGAAAAATGTATAAGAAGTAAAAACAAAAAAATACTGAACTCCGAGGAAAATTCAAAAAGGAAAATCCAAAAACAAAAGGGCAAAATCAAAAGTCCAAACACATCAAACGAATGGATAACAACTGTCATATTCCTGACTTGATACAGGCATTTTCTTATGTGAAAAATGGTGGATTGAACCTGGGTTTATAGCTAGCTAAACCTCTCACTTGTATGACAGTCGCGTGAAATTCCATTACATTGTCAACGATGTATGAACAAAACAAACATACTCAAAGAGTAAAATGTCAAAAATAGGGGTACAGCAGTCAACACCGCGTTATCGTCCTAATATCGCTATAAAAACAACAAATGTCACAAAGAAGCACAAAAAGGCATACATCAAATTTAACATAATCATTTGGCTTTTCTTATACGACTGAATTTATATATGGTAAGTCTACCCATAAAAGATAGAAGGTTTACAGTACTGGTGTAAAATTGCGCGTTTGAAATTCGCACAGGTAGACATAAAAATAATGTTATCGTTCAAAGTATGACGGCATACATACATGTAGTCACGTAAAGTAGATATAACAAAAAAACAGACTTAACATAAAGTAATAAAAATAAATAAAATAATAGTGTGGTTCAGAGTATGACGGGATACATAAGTACAGTTTCACGTCAAATGTATATATAAAAAAAACAGACTTAACAGAAAAAGTAGTATAATGGAATGAAATAGCTTTGTCATTCATATTATTTCAAGATCATTAGTAAATGTAATATAATAAATGAAATAATTTTGTCGTTCAAAGTATGATGTTTTACATAACCACAGAGTCACGTCAAAAGAATATTTCAAAAAAACTGACTTAACTGTACAAGTAATATTAATACAGACAAATAAAAAAATATCATAACACGTTATTAAGATGATAACCAGCGTCAGTACGCAAAATCTATACTTCAAAACCATCTTGTATTATTTGTGAAGTTGATACGGAATATTTATCAACAAGTTCTTGGTATCTTCCGATGAACTCTTTTAGAAAAAGGACGAGACGTTCTTTGACATACCCCTGGTTCATCAACTTTCTGCTCAGACACTGGTGACGTTTTACAACGTCTGAATAGGAGCTGCAAGCTCTTGAATACCTAATAAGTTGGGAAATGTATATTCCATATGCAGGTGAAGTTGGTATATTACTACAAAGGTGGGGGAAATTGGTAATTTCGAAATTGAAATCGTCTCGTTTGTTATAGATTCTGCTACTGAGTTGACTGTGTATGTCAATTCGAGGTATATGTCTAAAAATGAGGCGGAGGAAGCTGTGTCTGTGGTCTCTTTAATTTCTAGTTCTGAAGGGGATATTAATGGAACCCTATCAGAAAAGTTCGGATTTTTAATGGAAAGAACATCATCAATATATCTGAAAGGGAAATTAAATAACCTGGCTTCTTTGATCTTCTTGTTTTTGACAAGTGGCTGAAGGAACTCCGATTTATATGAAAATAAGAAGAGGTCGGCAAGTAGAGGCGCAGAGTTCGTTCCCATAGAACATGTGAGAGTAAACTTTATGGACATAATTGCAGTTTGACATGCAATGTAACAGCAGTGACAGGTACATGACCAATCATGAGCATAACTATATATGAATTAAAAATATATATTTATATGACATTGAAAATGAATCATTTGCAAAATATACTTCTTGGTTTTTATAAAGCTATTTTAAATGTCTTGCTTTGGCTGTTACAGTTGTTCGATTATTTCATTTCAATATATATCAATGTCAGAGTATACGGTTTAATCTTTTTCAAAAACTGTTCTGTTTTACATCACTATATGTATTCGACGTGAATTGTTTCTTATAATACAGTTTTGTTCAATCTGATGAAAACGGCATTCTACATGTGAGCTTATCTTTACAAATACAAAGGTTCATAGAAAAGATAAGAATATGTGATATGATTGGCAATAAAATACAAATTTCCGAAAGCAACCAAATGACAAATCAGTTAACAATTATAGGTCACCAAATGGTGGTTGAAATTATTTTTTCTTCAGTTTATTCTAGACTTATAGTTGTGGATGTCCTTTGGTGTGTGTTGCCTCTCCTGTTTAAAAAAATAAACCAAAACGCATTTTGCCTATATCAGAACACAAATTAAATATTTGAAATATAGGTAACAAATATAAAGCAGCTTCAAGTTATATCATTGTTTTAAATAATTTAAACAAACCCAGCTTAATATTTGTATAATTGTGGGTTCAATTGGGATGAGACAAACCTAAAAAAAAAAAAAAATTTTATCTGACGTCACCCATGGTTTAAGGTTTGTTACCCCGATTTTGTTTTTTATCAAACGATTTACGAGTTTTAAACAGCGGTATACGTATGTTGCCTTTATGAATGAAGTTAAGTAAACATGTAGGACGTATTTCAATACATAGTATATTTAACTGAAGACAAATAGGCCGGCAAATTGCAATTACTTATGCAAATTAAAAAACAACTGACATATTGATGGTGTTGCATACATTCAATCAAGGGAAAATCATTTTATCATTTGAAAATGGATATCTCATTGAGACATTAAACTATTAGAGACAAAATGACGAGGATGTAGGATAAGTTATCTTACCATAGAGATTTCCAGTAACTCGACGTAAGAACGTAATGTTACCTTTTATTGACAACCATTCAATATGATTAAATACGTCACTAACGTATAAACAAAGTATTCCATGACTTTTAGATGATATAGTGTCCTCAATAATGACGACTTCAGCAGGACACTTAAGTGATTTATCAAAGTTAATATTAACAATTTACACTGCTCTTCCATGTAACTTGATATCTATATATCGGGAAGCAAATAACACAGTTTTAGTAAAAGAGATATTTCATCACCTATTGTTATATTTTTACTTTTTAGAAGTTTGCGTTCCCTTGACACCATGTTATAGTGTTTATAAATCTCAATTTGTTCGATTCGCTCGTGTATGTGTCAACGTATTTGATTTCCACAAAAAAAATCTCTGTATTACTGAAAAATATTACACCAGGGTTTTCGAGGTCATTAACTAGTCAAACCATTTACTAAATTGTATCATCAGTACAAATATATCGTTTGTAAATATGACTCAACATACAGACATAATTAACGTTCAGGTATTTCACATACAATATTTGTTGTAAAATTTTTGTACGAATCACAAACATTTTTGCATTCACCTCAATAGTTAACCAAACATTTAAACGGACTTATTCGGAGATGATTTAGTTACGATACTGTTGTCAAGTTATTAAGGATTGCATATTATGGTATTAAAATTGATTGGTGGGTCTTTGCATCGAAAATAAAGACATTATTCTTGAACCAGTTTTTGGCATGATACAGGTTATGTTCTTCTCATTTATTTTATGACGGTATGATTTTAAACTCAATACATGAGGGATTTTACTTGATTGTCATAGGATTTAGACATAATAGTTCACTGAGATTAATTGAGGTATGAAGCTGGAATGTCAGTTACCGCTAGTAGTCCTTTATTAATGTATGTATCATTGCCTTTTTTGTTAGTTCCTTTTATTACCTATTCTGAAATCTTACTAGGACTTCTTTTAAATTAAGTTTTATTAAGCGTATTGTTATGTGTTTCTTTATTATACATTTGCGAGATGCATAGGGACAGGGTTAAGATCTCACATAACAGGTTAAACCTCGCCGCATTTTCACGCCTGTCCGAAGTCAGGAGCTTCTGACCTTTGTTAGTCGTTTTTTAATTATAGTTTATTTATATGTTCTGGATTTTAGTGCGACCGAAGTTAGTAGGAATCTGTCTCTTTCATAAAAATTTAAAAATTGAGACAGACTATGACTTCATTTAGTTTTTTGTTTAAATAACATATAATGACAATGAGACCAATATTTATATTAACCCGATCACTTTATAGGGTTAATTGTCGAGGCGAATGTGCGATCAAAGACAGTAATGAATATAAAAGATATATATTATTATTATTTTTTGGAGATTCGAGCGTCACTGATGAGTCTTTTGTAGACGAAACGCGCGTCTGGCGTATATACTAAATTTAGTCCTGGTATCTAAGATGAGTATTTTTATATGCATGTACCTGTAGTGATCAAAACATTGGCCACAATAATGTGTGGGCTTACGACATCATGACACCTTCCTATGATCACATTTCCTAGTTGTATAAGTCAAACGCAAAACATTACAAAACATAAAACAGTTTCAAAGCAATGACGTATAATTACGCTTGCGTCTGAACGAGCTCTTCATTTAATGCATTCATCCTTATAACAAAAGAAAAAAAAACTGATTCAGTAAAGTGAAATCCTATTTCTTTCTTTAACATGCAACCTTATCAATATTATCTGATGTATATCTAGAAAAAATTGACAAAGTACTATCTAAAAGATGCATTGGTGATCTGATTGTTTACTTTTGAAAATAGTATCTTGAAATTCGTTATATAGAAGTATTCATAAAAACAAGCAAGTGACGTACCCTTTTTGCATCCCGGAGTGTTTGAAACTCTTGTTTAAGTATTACAACTTTAAGAAAAAACAATGATAATATGTTTTAATTTTGATTTGGAGCTTTAAGCACTCATCATTTGAGAGGTAAATATATGGATAAGGGGAAATGTATATGTAATGATCGGTGCGCTTGGTGACCGGTAACTGAATTAATTATTCCCTTTAAAGGTTGTTGTCAATAAAATAATCCTACATTTGATAGCAAAAGATGTAAATAATTAAAATAGATGTAAGTACTAATTTAAAAAGGAATCGATCACAACAAAGTATATGTATTCAATGAGCCAAAATTCAAACAGTCTATGCTCTCATCCGTCATCATTAATGTAATAGTCTGACACACGGTCAGATAGATAAGTTATGTCGAGTAATGTCATTTAATTGAAAATCTCAAATCGGCAACATGCAAAAACCATACCGTAAAAGAGAGCTATTAAAACATGAGATGGTTTAATTGCATCTACGTATACCTATGAAAAGGAATAAGCTATGAATAAGAATGAGGAAGGCGTAAAAATACTCACTAGAACTCATGTGATATTTAAAAACATATATATCAACTTTTTATAATGGATGCCCACATTTAAGAAAGAAAAATAATTCAAATAGTTTGAATATAACTACATATACATCAAATAACTATTGTTTGTTTATCATTTGACTGTTTCGTATATAGATGTGATCATGTAAAGGGATGCGTACTAATAGACGGTATAACTGTAATGAATTAGGCATGCTAACATAACATTAAAAAAGTTTTCCTAACTTACTGTGAAACCAATGTAGGGTATAAGTAACAATTGAAGCAGTTGTCATTATAAATATTCCAAACGAGTTCTAGCTGATGCCTGACAGTTTTAAAGGACTTTATGGGAACGTGAAACCTCAACGTTCAGTCTATGCATAAATCATTAAGAAACGTCCTCTAATACTTAAGTGAGCATGTGTATTCTTTTGCAATCGTAATAAAATTTTAACCGCTTAACTGCGCCTTCTCACGTGAATATATTTTCAAAAATAATGTTGATGTTCATAGAGTGTCTATTTAATATTGTGTTGTTCTATATGCTGACATAGTTGTATGTTCATAGTAATTTAGACTCTAGCTTTGCTGTTGCCCAATTTTTGACATTTTTATTTATAATGTCTGTTTGTTTTGGTCACACATTGAACGGTCAGTAAGAGGTTTAACAAGCCATAAAAGCATAAAATTCACTATGTACATAAGGAAATGCCAGTACCAAGTCAGTAATTTGACATATGATTTCTTTTCGTTTGGTGTGTTTAAGCTTTTGAATCTGCCATTTGTTGAGTATTTTTTCTAATTGTTTTTCCCTTTGGAGTTCTGTATCTTTCTTTTAAAATGATGCTTTTAACTTTTGCTGAGCAAACGAAAACCATGCGATACAAGAACATTGTTTCTAGCAAACATTATTTGTGAACTAAGGTCTTCAAATAATTCACATGACAGCAGTCATCATTTGACGACTTATGTGAATTCTTGCCTTACTGTCGAGTGTTTTGGGTAATTTTACAAAATAATCAATAGTAAATAGGGAAAAAAGAGACTCAGTTTTTTTTCTAACTAATAACTCGAAAAACAATCTAATTACACCATAGCAAAATAACTTACCAATATTCTAAGCTTATTTTGTTTCTAATTAATGTTCTTCCGACTTATGTATCACTTTCAAATTCTATACTTTTATAGATTCACCTGACATTTTTAATTTATGTTTTACTTACATTTTTTATTCTTTTATTAAAATTATATGCTAATGAACAGGTTTTATGTCTATTTATTTCTTTCCTGGTTCAAAATTTCTTTCTACTTTTTTTTAACTGTTGAATAATTGGTTTGCTTTCCTTTTCTATAAAGCTGTCTATTATGAATATCATCTAATATCATTGTAAACAAAATAAATTCAGATGCTTGTACCAAGATCGATTTGAAAGTATTTATTTTTAATTTTAGAATCATAAACCAACAACTAGTAGTTTTTCTAACTGTTTTATAGTTATGCACAAAAGATTTTCCATTCCTTAAAAGAATAGGAATGGTAATACAAATAAATAACATTTATGTCACAGTTTAGGCAAGTCTTTTTATGACGACTACAACGCATAAACATACTGTCTATTACACAACCATTCTTGTCTGCTGCTGTTTATCTTGTTTTATTTTGAATGCAAAAGGGTTATCATGAAACTGCTTGCATATCGATAAATGCTTTCTCGTCATAACTTCCAAAAACAACCTGGGCTTTTATACTGTTTTTCTGGTCAGGTTTTTAATGTGAAAACATACCTTTTTCAGCTAGGAGAGACGTCACGGACGCTATGCTTACACATTTCCCTCAGATGGTCAGGGCAAAGATAAGTCCATCACTTGTTTTTTTGATAACTTTGTTCCAGCAGCACCAGCATACATGTACGGGATATATATCTCCCAATTGATACGATATTCCCGTGCTTGCATTTCCTATAAGAATTTCTTGATTAAGGGTTGCTGTTCACAAGGAAGCTTTTAAACCAAGAGTTCCAAATGGTGAAGTTGAAATCAACCCTTCGTAAATTTTACAGACGCCATAACGAGTTGGTTGACCGTTATGGAATAACCATTTACACAAAGATATCCGATATGTTCCTTTCGTCGTATAAACTACAATCCCCTTCTTTTTCATTAATGTGACCTACCGAACAGTCAGGGGCATTACTTAAACAAGAAACATTTTAAATTACCTATACAAGTAATGTTGAAAACGAGGCTATTTTGAATATTACTTATACAAGTAACTTTTCTAAATATTATTTTTATAGGTGTCCTACTATACAGGCTTTAATAGCTTTAGCAAATTTTCACGGTCATCTGGTTATTTTTTCCATGAAATATAAAATGTAATCTTTCTGAAACACTAACTGCCTTTCTGACGCACTTATCTGTCATATCGACGCGTTTGGGTCAAAGATTGGTCTCTTGGGACTATTAAAATATAATTTTCTTCGCCAATCTTGAAGATAGACAGATATACATGTAATAATTCAAACTTGTGAATTAATTAAGACTTGATGTTATTTATAATTTGTAACCCAAAACAATTACATATGTTCCTTACATGAGTTTTATTACTAATTCTTTCAAAGATGTATAAAATAACTAATTCAAGTAATATTTTTGTCATTATTTTTAAAGTTACCCTTTATCTCTATACTCCTCCTAGATCTAATAAGTTCTTCATGTTATGATATAAAATGCTATAAACATTCATGAAAGTCCACGCTTGTATTGAAATTTAAAATAACTCTATTGAGTAATTTTATAATATTTTAAACCAAAAATTACCTATATACAAATGTAAGTAACTAAAAAAAAATACTTGTTTAAGTAATGCCCCTGACTGCCGAATTAGACTATTTACCGGATTTGTTATTACGTAAGCAACACGATGGGTGACACATGTGGAGCAGGATCTGCCTACCCTTGGGGTTCGTGTTGTGTATTCTTTAGTTTTCAATATTGTGTCATGTGTACTATTGTGTGTGTGTTTGTCTTCTTCGTTTTAGCCATGGCGTTGTCAGTTTATTTTAGATTTATGAGTTTGACTGTCCTTTAGTTATCTTTCGCCCCTCTGTCATAATACAGTAAAATTAATTTGTACTTTTCAAATTATCTTTTATATCACATCATTACCCGGTTGTCAACGTCAACTCATTATTCAAAATAATAAACACGTTAATGTTATATTTATTCGGGGATGACAAACAAAACATAATTAGTTTTTTTTTTATAGATTATGAGAGAAGCACCGTTTATATAGCAAGCGAAGAAGCAGGTGACATTTTAATTTGTGAGTATGTCCCTTTTGTTTTGAAAATGGGTATGTGTCAAAGAAAACTTAAACTTAATATTATAATTATAAAGCAAGGACCTCAACTCAAAAGATCAATGTTCTCTTTTAGGTATAGTGATTAATTTGAACCCCATACAATTAATTCGAAATATAAGAGGAGAGACAACTCATATTGACTGAATACATACCCTTTCATCCAACCTTACCTGCGACATGTCGTAGATAACTATTAGTCCAATTTGTTGTTGATATATTTTAATATTACTGTGGAAAATCTGATGAAACCCAAATCTTACTGAGTAATCTGAAAAGTCTTAAAACAGAAAGAGAAATGTAGCGTTAGCAAATCCTTGCCTGCAAAGCTTGGACACAGTAATAGTACAGAATGTTTTAACCATGTTGGTTTTTAACGTCAAGAAAGAAGAAGTCTTGTAGGATTGTTCAATTTGTATACCAAAACAGTGAATGTAAGCTTATAACGGTTAATATGCGACAAGATCATGAAAAATTATTAAATGTGTACAGAATAAATCATAAACATATATATAAAAATGTTACAATAATTTTTATATTAATGATGTTTATTGAGCGTTTTGAAGAATGCTTTATTATATGAAAATATTTTTATTCAATGACAGATGATTTAATCCTCATGATATCAACAACATCTCATTTATCCATGATGATTGGAAAAAATTTGACTAAACTATGAGTATAGGTTTATAAAATCCTTTTTTCAGCGATTACATCACGGGAAATTATACTTTTTGCCGTTATCATTTTTATTGGGCTACTCGTTTTTCTTGGATTCTGGCATGTTTGTCAAAAAAGACAAAGAAGGATATTAGTAATGCCACTTCAAAATGAGCAAATACAAGCAGATAAGGTTGGACCACATCACATTGAAGAGAGAAGTGAAGGTGTGTATGACGAAATAGACGAAACAGCTATGTCAAAAACTGTTGCACTGTCATCCGTCAGACCGTCATTACATAGCTCCTACTTAGACTTAACGGATAGTCAATGTTATACGATGGACACCAAAGATACTCCCAGAAGTATTGCAATGGCAATATTTTCTACTCAGTCTGAACCAGCCCAAAAAACAAGTCAACGAAGACAACGACATAGTCTAGAAAAAATTATAAAGGATCAAAATATACAAAAAGAAGAAGGAAATAAATATTCCGATGGTTATTTAAGGCCAATGTTTCTTGCAGAGCGCAATTGGTTCAACAAAATGTCGGAAAATAAAGGAACATTGTTTTCAAACAAGAAAAAAATGACAGAAAAGGTTTACGATGAACCCGCTTACGATGGCATTAATAGATCAGTGTGCTATGACAGACTTATTAGTGCGAAAAGTGTTGGAAATCAAATTTACGGAGGAGTACTAGTAAACAATCCAATTTATCCTACAGATGATCTGCTTGACAAAAACCTAAAACAGTCCAAAGGCACATCATTGGCTTCAAAAAGAAAGACTATATAATTTGTACAACAAATACAATAGAGTCTGCCAGTTGAAAGTTTCGAATTTGTTATCCTTGTAATAAAATAATCTTATTATTAATACAGATGCAGTGTGTACCTTTATACAACTGTAAGTACATGACACATTTCGTTAATAGGATAGACATATCGGTAATGTTTGTATGAATTGGTCGCCTGAGTTAACGGAATAATTCAAAATAGTGTACTAGTTACAAAGTATTCAACATTTGTTCAATATAGTTTTAAAAGACTCACCATTTACTTTTGTTTTATTTTCTGGAAAAATCACAATACTCAATTGATGCATCTGAAGCACCTTGTCTGATGAACACAATACCAGGACTAGATTTTCGTTAATTGAACGAACTATTATTCTAGGCGAAACTTAAGACATGCTTAAAACAGATACATGCTTACGGAATAACACGTGATGTGCAGTGATCCAATCAGAATAACGTATTATAATGAAACATACATCTAATGTAATTATTCAATAATATATGCATTTTATCTGAACTTCGAGCGCTGTTCATAAATTTGCGACATAGAAATTAACTGAAACAGATATGATGCTAAACTGTTACAATGTTAGCAAAACAATCACTAAGATCATTGAAGAAAGCAATAATTGTAACCAGCGAATGACCAGGAACAATAAAAATCAAATTAAAAACAAAAAGATAAGCGGTAAATGAGGTTCTTTTGGGGTAAGCATACTAATCAACTTGCTGTAACTTCCCATTTCTCCTTTAGTCAACGATCATACATGTAATCTTATCTGCATCTTTCGGTAGGAGGTGTTGAGTGTAAGAATATACAGCAGCAACATGCATAGTTAAATCTTAGATGCATGATTTTTGTATTAGTTGTAAGCTGCTTTGAACTAGCTGTCAGATAACTGTGAGTACTCTCAGATCTGTTCCTAGTATCTTTTTGTTGTTGGGATGTTCAAGTACCCGGCCACGTCCAATTGTATTTTTGTTCATCTGATGAGTGAAGCCTTTCATCTGATGTTCATAGTTTATGAGTTCTTATGCTGTACTGTTATACCACTGTCCCAGTTTAAGGGAGGGTTGGAATCCCACTAACATGTTTAACCCTGCCTCATTATTTATGTATGTGCCTGTCCTAAGTCAGGAGCCTTAAATCAGTGGTTGTCGTTTATTTATGTGTTACTTATTTGTTTTTCGTTCATTTTTTTTATATAAATAAGGCCGTTAGTTTTCAAGTTTGATTTTTTTTTACATTGTCATATCGGGGTCTTTGATAGCTGACTATGCGATATAGGCTTTGTTGAAGGCCGTATGGTTACCTATATTTGTTAAAGTCTATGTCATTTGGGTCTATTGTGGACAGTTGTCTCATTAGCAATCATACCACATCTTTATTTTTATATATGTAAGCAATCGCATGAGAAGAACCACACTAAATTGAAAAATACATTGACAGGGATTTGATTTTAAAATTGCCAAAAAACAAGAAGGAATACACGGTTATTTTTGTTATTTTAGAAGTATGGTTAGTTTTAATTTAATACCGTGATTCAACATTTATAGTGAAATGGTCCTATATATCTCCAACAAATGACATACATTTAGAATTTACCAACAATATGCCATCGTACTAGGGTGAAAGTGCCACGTACAAGATACGCAGACAAGCCAACACTTGCACAAGTCATGCGATACAATTATGAAGTATGTCAAAATCGCATGATGCTTTTACAAAATGTACATGTGTGAATCAAGCAACAAGAGTGTAATAAGAAGTATGAGTAAAATGCAAGGTCTTCACATGCCCTGTTCGCGCGTATAAATATGCATGTGCCACATATATTGTAAACGCATGCTTTGCGCATGAATGCTTATACATGCAAAAAACATGTTTGTATCATGCACAGTTCAAGCGATTTATGTTTTATTTTTAGTGTAGTACATATTAAAGTGTAAGCTTTTAACGATGTAGATCATACTTATAGTTTCAAAGTTCAAACATACGATGATACTGTTTTTTTCTGTTGGTATTGTCAAAGAATTTTCTAAAGGCTATCTTCTCGTATCTTAGACTTAACACTACTTGACTGTACTGATTTGTACCTAACCCTTTACGCCATTGAAAAAAGTCTAACTATACCATCGCATTATTCGACCTGTCTGAAACAGTTTTAACCTATTCTCGACCTGTACTTGACCTATTTTTTTCAATCTTAAACATACTCGATTTTTGTTATTGATGTCTGTGATGTATTTTTACACATTTTGTTGCTGCTAGGTCCTAATAATTACCACATTCAGCCTGTTATGTATGTTTAGGTTCCTCACCAAATGTTGTCAACGTAACTGCACTGTAATCAATTGTCATTCAAATTGAAAGGTTTAGCTAGCTATATAACCTTTTCCTCGGGAAATACTTGTACCAAGTCACATGAATAACAATTGTTTCAATTCGTTGCGTTAGTTGATAATCCTTTTAATTCATTGTGTTTAATATGCTACACGAATTCCATTATTCAGATGAGGATATAATTTATGCAAAGGCAAAGTACCGTGTTAAAACCTACTGTTTTACTTATATAATTATATATATAATTTTGAAACCATTATGTAAATATGTACCGAGCTATATAAGAGACGATATAGATTTTCTCTCACACCTGCCAAAAATAGCACCGGTTCACGCTCGTTTAGTAAGCTTCGATGTCACAAGCCTATATACGAAAATTCCACACAATTTAGGAATAGAGGCAATACAATATTGGGTTGCAAAACATCGAGATGCAATACCAAATCGATTCAGTGTTGACTTTATACTCGATTCTACTAAACTAATTCTTGAAAACACTTCTTGCTATTTCAATGGCAAGAACTATTTGCAACATCGGGGGACAGCAATGGGAACAAAATTTGCACCAACCTATGCAACATTAGTCATGGGCTTCCTTGAACAAAGACTGTATCAAGAAGTTGAAAATAATTTTGGAGTTTAATTTGCAAGAGAATTTGAATTATCATGGAAAAGATACCTTGATGATTGCTTCATTATCTGGAACAAATCCGACGAAGAACTATTTTCGGACATACTAAATAACCTTCATACCTCCATAAAGTTTACGAAGGATGAAAATTTCAACCAATTACCGTTTCTAGACATTCTTGTTATTAAAGATGGCACTGAAATTGAAACAGATATTTTTTACAAAGGTACTGATACTCATCATGCTCATCAGTATTTAGATTTTAATTCGTGCCACCCATCTCATACCAATAGGAATATCCCCTATTGTTTAGCAAGAAAAATATGTACAGTAGTCGAGGATGAACATTTGAGAGAAGACCGTCTAGAGGAACTACAATTATTTTTGATCAAGCAAAACTATCCAGAGCCTTTAATAGAAAGAGGAATTCAAATGGCAAAACAGATCCCAACCAACCAACTACGCTCCACCTGCGAGGAGCAGAGTAATAACAACGATAAAATACCGTTCGTTATTACACATAATCCCCGGAACTTTAAAATTATTCCCGTTGCAAAGGCAAATTTACCTATTCTAGGTCAGGATTAAAATATGCGCCGTTTAATAAATACAGAAACACTTCTACAAAGTAAACGGCAACCACAAAACAGGGAACAGTGTAACAGAAAGAGTGCGCATGCATAGACAACATATAAGGCAGCCACAATACAGAAAAATCCCCCTAAGCAAACATTTAGACGAATGTGGAGGGGGATTTTTTTAAATATTCCCATTTTATAAAATGAATATTGGTTGTGACATTACACGAGAAGTCAAGAAAACACATTTTATTTTAAAATTTAAATCACGATTGAATGCAAACTATGCATTTTCTATTGTGTAATAATGACGCTCCATACTTCTATATATAGACTTAGTGTAATACGATTTATCTCCCTTTATATACTCAACGACAACTATGACGTTACATACCTACCGTTAAATAGTTACGTTAATCATGTATAGTTTCACCTGAAGATTGTTATTTAAACATGAAAGTACTGTGAATTAAAACTATTCATACCGGAAATGTTGGATTTATTAGTAATATATATATATATATATATATATATAACAAGTCAAAAAGGGTACAACATCACCATAAAATAACTATAAAATATACAAATATTAGATATTTCGGATAACAGATATCCTTCTTCAATAATAGCACGATGTCAAATGAATCATGTCAATTCAAATTGAGACTCTATCAAAATCTTGATTTATACAATTTAAGCGAACGCTGGAACAATTTTAAAATTTCCAAACACACCGCAAAGACTACAGAAATATGCCAAAAATAAAAATAGTTATTTACGATGTGAAATGGCACAACTTTAGATTTCCAAAGGATGTGACAGTTGAGATGTAATAACTGCATTGAGGGCAGTCCTCAAACAAAAAAATCAAAATAATCAAAAGTGTCCTTACCGATCCAGGATGGTATAAATTAGACAACGGCAGGGCAATTACAACGGAAACTACATATTAAAGCCTTCCAAACGAATAGCAGTCTAATAGTGATTGAAAAAATAAGTTTTGTATATTGAGCTTAAATAATTGAACGTGGCAACGTACTTATACATCATCCCGAATCAATGAAAACCTGTAATTTAAACGGTAATTTTAAAAATAATTTCGAACTGTAAAGCCAGTACTAAATCCGGCGTTGTTTAAAACAGGTGGTCACAGAAAAATGAGGGACTCGTTCTATGTTTTTTCATTTATGCCCTCTGGGGAGACTGTCCGTAACTTTCTTATCCAAAATCTTTCCCGAGCGACTCTGTCGACCTTCGACCAACACTCGTTGTGGTCTATGATCGTGATGGTAAGGTTTTTGAGATCAGCTTGTGTGTGTCCAGGTGATCTCAAATGACGACTTACGGGTAGGTCGGGCTTGCAAGTGTAGTCACTTCGATGACCATTCATGCGTTTGTTAAATGGCTGCTCTGTCTCGCCAACATACTGCATGCCACATCGACACTGAAGGAGGTATACAACATTCTGGGTTTTGCAAGTTACATTGCAATATATAGTGTACACAGACCCAGTCGAGTGGCAAGTGAATGTTTGAGTATTCAGTATTTGTTGACAAGTCAGGCAACGTCTGTTACCACATGACTTGCACCATCCTGCAGTTGAACAGCTTTTATTTGAGGAAACGTCAGCTCTAACAAATAAGTCTTTCAGACTTGCTGGTCTCCGAAAAGCTAAGACAGGAGGATTAGGAAAGATCTTGGATAATTTAGGGTGTTTGGCAATAGTTTGCCAATTGGCACGGATCAAACGTGAAAGGTTATTAAAGGCTGGATTGTATGTAAGAACAAACGGGACTATTTTGCTGCGCCTCTTCTGTTTGTACTGTAAGAGGTCATTGCGGCTGTTATTGTTAGCGCGCGCAAACCCCTTATCTATGTCCAATTTCTTATAACCTCGTTTTGTCAAAAATCCGCGAAGTTCCTGTAACCGTTTCGTGACAGCCTCCTCAGAGGAGCAAATCCGCTTGACTCTGAGAGCTTGACTGTACGGGATACTTTTTGTACAGTGTTTTGGGTGACAGCTTTGGGGAGAAAGGTATTGATGTTTATCTGTGGGTTTACAGTAGAGGTCTGTTGATATGACACCGTCCTTTATAGATGTGGTTGTGTCTAAGAAAGATATCTTAGAGTCGGAAATTTCATACGTAAATTTAATTGAATGGTGGGCGTTGTTTGCATGTCTGATGAAATCATCCAGTTTTTGTTGAGATTCAATCCATTTCATGTCAACATCATCAATGAAACGGAACCAAGACAAAGGTTTGGATAAAGATGTTGCAATAATTTGTTTTTCTAATTTGCCCATGAAAATATTGGCGTAAGACGGTGCCATTTTCGTCCCCATCGCTGTCCCGTTAATTTGAAGGTAATGCTCACCATTAAAGGTGAAATTGTTGCATTTCAGGACCAGAGTAAGCAGCTGGACTAAACATTCAGTAGGTGGTTCTAAAATGTTGCGCGAGTCCCATATTTCCCTACAAGATTGTATGCCGTCATCATGAGGTATGTTGGTATACAATGAGGTGACATCTAAAGTGACAAGGAGGGTTTCCGGAGGAAGAGGGTTCATGGATTCCATTTTACGAAGATAATCTGTAGTGTCTTGAATGTGGGAAGGAAGATTTTCTACATGAGATCTTAAATGAAAATCGACGAATTCCGAGATTTTCTCAGTCGGATGGCCGTTTGCGGATACAATGGGTCTACCAGGGTTGTTAACCTTGTGTATTTTGGGAAGAAGATACAATCGACCAGGCTTGGCATTCTCTGGCTTTAAATAACCAATTGTATCCTCATCTATGTGACCGTCATTGTACATGGTTTGTAACGCAGTGATAATTTTGGAGCTAAACTCGGAAGTAGGGTCATAGTCTAGCTTCTTATAAAATCTCTCATCAGAGAGCTGACGCACTGCTTCCGCGATGTAGTTAGCTTTGTCCATTATCACAACGGCACTGCCCTTGTCTGCTGGTTTTATCACAATATCATCTCGGTTTCTCAGCGATTGTATGGCTTTTTTCTCGTCAGGAGAAGTGTTGTAAAATGACGAGTACTTGTTGCTAGCTAGATGAACAACATCCGATTTGATTTTGTCGATAACATCTTCCAGTGTAGCAGATTTACTAGGTTTTGGAATCCATGAACTCTTCTTTTTAAAATGCGGAATTATGATTTCTTCCTCCGAGTCAGACGTGGCTGTGTCCTCCTCATTATCCACCTCTTTATCCTTGTTACCAAAATATTCTTTGATTCTGAGGGTTCTAGCAAAGTTATCAAGGTCATCTCCCAATTTCATATCATCTATGTTATTGGGAGTAGGGCAAAAATTCAAACCCTTGGACAAGACTTTAGTTTCGTCCTCAGATAAAGAGACGGAGGATAAATTGACAACCGTGTTGTTGGGATCCATCGGAACTCGAATTTTTCTTTTAAATCTACGATTTCGAGGTTTTTTCTTAGATTTCGTAGAGGGTCTAATTGAAGGGGTGTTAATTTGCACACCATCACGTTTAAATTTGTTGATCTGTACAAATTTAAACGTGATGGTGTGCAAATTAACACCCCTTCAATTAGACCCTCTACGAAATCTAAGAAAAAACCTCGAAATCGTAGATTTAAAAGAAAAATTCGAGTTCCGATGGATCCCAACAACACGGTTGTCAATTTATCCTCCGTCTCTTTATCTGAGGACGAAACTAAAGTCTTGTCCAAGGGTTTGAATTTTTGCCCTACTCCCAATAACATAGATGATATGAAATTGGGAGATGACCTTGATAACTTTGCTAGAACCCTCAGAATCAAAGAATATTTTGGTAACAAGGATAAAGAGGTGGATAATGAGGAGGACACAGCCACGTCTGACTCGGAGGAAGAAATCATAATTCCGCATTTTAAAAAGAAGAGTTCATGGATTCCAAAACCTAGTAAATCTGCTACACTGGAAGATGTTATCGACAAAATCAAATCGGATGTTGTTCATCTAGCTAGCAACAAGTACTCGTCATTTTACAACACTTCTCCTGACGAGAAAAAAGCCATACAATCGCTGAGAAACCGAGATGATATTGTGATAAAACCAGCAGACAAGGGCAGTGCCGTTGTGATAATGGACAAAGCTAACTACATCGCGGAAGCAGTGCGTCAGCTCTCTGATGAGAGATTTTATAAGAAGCTAGACTATGACCCTACTTCCGAGTTTAGCTCCAAAATTATCACTGCGTTACAAACCATGTACAATGACGGTCACATAGATGAGGATACAATTGGTTATTTAAAGCCAGAGAATGCCAAGCCTGGTCGATTGTATCTTCTTCCCAAAATACACAAGGTTAACAACCCTGGTAGACCCATTGTATCCGCAAACGGCCATCCGACTGAGAAAATCTCGGAATTCGTCGATTTTCATTTAAGATCTCATGTAGAAAATCTTCCTTCCCACATTCAAGACACTACAGATTATCTTCGTAAAATGGAATCCATGAACCCTCTTCCTCCGGAAACCCTCCTTGTCACTTTAGATGTCACCTCATTGTATACCAACATACCTCATGATGACGGCATACAATCTTGTAGGGAAATATGGGACTCGCGCAACATTTTAGAACCACCTACTGAATGTTTAGTCCAGCTGCTTACTCTGGTCCTGAAATGCAACAATTTCACCTTTAATGGTGAGCATTACCTTCAAATTAACGGGACAGCGATGGGGACGAAAATGGCACCGTCTTACGCCAATATTTTCATGGGCAAATTAGAAAAACAAATTATTGCAACATCTTTATCCAAACCTTTGTCTTGGTTCCGTTTCATTGATGATGTTGACATGAAATGGATTGAATCTCAACAAAAACTGGATGATTTCATCAGACATGCAAACAACGCCCACCATTCAATTAAATTTACGTATGAAATTTCCGACTCTAAGATATCTTTCTTAGACACAACCACATCTATAAAGGACGGTGTCATATCAACAGACCTCTACTGTAAACCCACAGATAAACATCAATACCTTTCTCCCCAAAGCTGTCACCCAAAACACTGTACAAAAAGTATCCCGTACAGTCAAGCTCTCAGAGTCAAGCGGATTTGCTCCTCTGAGGAGGCTGTCACGAAACGGTTACAGGAACTTCGCGGATTTTTGACAAAACGAGGTTATAAGAAATTGGACATAGATAAGGGGTTTGCGCGCGCTAACAATAACAGCCGCAATGACCTCTTACAGTACAAACAGAAGAGGCGCAGCAAAATAGTCCCGTTTGTTCTTACATACAATCCAGCCTTTAATAACCTTTCACGTTTGATCCGTGCCAATTGGCAAACTATTGCCAAACACCCTAAATTATCCAAGATCTTTCCTAATCCTCCTGTCTTAGCTTTTCGGAGACCAGCAAGTCTGAAAGACTTATTTGTTAGAGCTGACGTTTCCTCAAATAAAAGCTGTTCAACTGCAGGATGGTGCAAGTCATGTGGTAACAGACGTTGCCTGACTTGTCAACAAATACTGAATACTCAAACATTCACTTGCCACTCGACTGGGTCTGTGTACACTATATATTGCAATGTAACTTGCAAAACCCAGAATGTTGTATACCTCCTTCAGTGTCGATGTGGCATGCAGTATGTTGGCGAGACAGAGCAGCCATTTAACAAACGCATGAATGGTCATCGAAGTGACTACACTTGCAAGCCCGACCTACCCGTAAGTCGTCATTTGAGATCACCTGGACACACACAAGCTGATCTCAAAAACCTTACCATCACGATCATAGACCACAACGAGTGTTGGTCGAAGGTCGACAGAGTCGCTCGGGAAAGATTTTGGATAAGAAAGTTACGGACAGTCTCCCCAGAGGGCATAAATGAAAAAACATAGAACGAGTCCCTCATTTTTCTGTGACCACCTGTTTTAAACAACGCCGGATTTAGTACTGGCTTTACAGTTCGAAATTATTTTTAAAATTACCGTTTAAATTACAGGTTTTCATTGATTCGGGATGATGTATAAGTACGTTGCCACGTTCAATTATTTAAGCTCAATATACAAAACTTATTTTTTCAATCACTATTAGACTGCTATTCGTTTGGAAGGCTTTAATATGTAGTTTCCGTTGTAATTGCCCTGCCGTTGTCTAATTTATACCATCCTGGATCGGTAAGGACACTTTTGATTATTTTGATTTTTTTGTTTGAGGACTGCCCTCAATGCAGTTATTACATCTCAACTGTCACATCCTTTGGAAATCTAAAGTTGTGCCATTTCACATCGTAAATAACTATTTTTATTTTTGGCATATTTCTGTAGTCTTTGCGGTGTGTTTGGAAATTTTAAAATTGTTCCAGCGTTCGCTTAAATTGTATAAATCAAGATTTTGATAGAGTCTCAATTTGAATTGACATGATTCATTTGACATCGTGCTATTATTGAAGAAGGATATCTGTTATCCGAAATATCTAATATTTGTATATTTTATAGTTATTTTATGGTGATGTTGTACCCTTTTTGACTTGTTATATATTATATTTTGTAGTGTACAGAATCATATTACATGATCCATCGCCTTGTAAGATTGATCGTTGACTATTTATTCAGTCATTTTATATATATATATATATATATACTAGAACACACCCGTGATATCGCGGGTCCGTGACTGAATTAAAGTATATAACTATGCGCAAGACTTATTTTTGTATTAGTATTGTCATCTGATAAAGTCATGCCGATTATAAGATAGTTATCACAGTTTTCTCTGCTTTCAAATCTTTCTGTTTGAACCCGCCTAACTGGAACTTATCAATTATTGGTAATATTAATTATTTGGAAAACAAAAGGTCCTGGGATGGAGTGTTTTTTAATCAACAGCATTGTCCTATATTAGTTATAAATAAAGTTGAATTATTTGATTCGCTGTTTTACGTCATGCCCGCTAACAAATTGAAAACTGTACCTATACGCCTTATTTTTAGTATTCGTATTGTTATCTTATAAAGTCTTACTGATTAGAATACTACAATAAGTTACATTTTGACAAATTAGTAGTGTCAACCCTGTGAGTATGACCCGTGTATATAGCACATCCTGAATACACCGTTTGGTGGTGCGCCTGGTCAAATGCGGAACGTACAGATAAGGTAATAGGTAACAGATGAATATACTATTGGTATCGGTATCGGACTCGACCCGGAACTTCTTAATTGTTGGCAATATTAATTATGTGGAAAACAAAAGAGCCTGGAGTGGTGTAATTTTTAATCTACACCTTTGTACTATATAAGTTATATATAAAGTTGAATTCTTTGATTCGTCGTTTTTACGTGATGACGGCTGACAAATTGGACCTCGTAATTTTAGTATTATAGATATATATTAAATGACTGAATAAATAGTCAACGATAAATCTTACGGGGCGATGGATCATATAAACATGATGCAGTACACTACATAATATAATATATAACAAGTCTGAAAGAATACAACATCACCAAAACACAATTGTTCGTTTTATTGTGTTTTTGGTGATGTTGTATTCTTTTAGACTTGTTATATATATATATGTTACAGTAAATAGATGAAATTAGGAATTACATGTAATTACTAAACGTTTCAGTAAATACCTGTAATTACTAGCCAATTTAGTAATTACATGTATTTACTAGTTGTTTCAGTGATTACTGGTAATCACTGATTATTTTGGTCATTTTTACAGCTATTTACTAACTTGATGTTTTTGTTTTTAAATTAAAACCATAATTCAAAATACCAAATAAGAAAGTAAAGAGATAGGGATTTTAAGGGAGTTACTTAAGGATGTAGGAATATAAGGCACATCAAAAGTGCATACTCTTTAATGTTTGTGAATTGAAACTGGAAAATAGTTGTTTTATCGGATTTGAAACTCTGTAAATATATGCATGCAGGACAATGATATCTATCTAAAATTGATTTTAATAATTTGGTTAAACTAAAATCTCCATCATGAGGTTTTAAACTTTAAAATAACTTTCTCCAAATATCCTGGTTTTATACCAAACATGGACAGAAGCAATTTTTTATGATCATAAGTTAATATCCAAAAGTAAAGTTTGTAAAACGAATCCTTTTTTTCGTATATTACTTATAAATAGACTAGAGTTTTTTTCTCCAGTTAACATTTCATACACTATGCAGTTAAAGTTTTTAAAACATTAGGTTTTATAAACCATCCTGGATTTTTACCCAATTTTGACAGAAGTTTCTTACAGTACTAGTCAAAAGATAGTATCTAGATTAAAATTTTAATATTTTCCCCTCATTTTTGTTGAGCCTGCGATTAACAGCAAAAGTAGGCTATCTGTTCTGCAAAACCCTTACAACTTTAATAGCTTTTAAATACAGCGATAACCCATCTCCAGCAAGAGGTTGAATTGGAGGTCACACGAATACGTATTCAATGAGGTCCAAATATTCCCTCGTAAGTGCACAACTTATCAACCTTGTTTCTCAGCTATTTTAACAAAATATAACCAGATTGGCTGCTAACAGTGAATTATAATTTCACTATATCATTTTTATTAATGATTTAACAACAACAAAAATATAAAAAAAAAATTATATCTCGAAGCTAATGCACATAACAGTTCGTTCCAGTTTTTAACCTTTTTTACAATCTTATCTGTATAACGTAGTAAATCTAAATATTCTTAAAATTCAAAGTTTTCTTTAAAAAATTAAAACATTATACTTTAGGAGAATTTTTAATTTCTGATTTCCATGTCTGCTGAAATTTGTCAAAAATTATCTGTTTAATGCTCAACTTGAACCGTTTTGTATTAAAACTAAAGTTACTCGGATTTAACCAAATATTTGAAAGTCCACATTTATTCAAGATATTTTTTTATAGAAATCAACCATTCAAAATTTACTGTACTGTACTAACTGATTTTTTAGTTAGTATTACCATAACTTTTGATCACCTGACCATAATACAACATTGTTTTAGCAGTCAGTAAATAGGTGTAAAAATTCATTTTAAAATTAGTAATTACTGGTAATAACTGGGCCGTTTCAGGAATTACTTGTATTAACTAAGTGCATCGGGGATTACCTGTAATTCCTAAATTTTAGTAATTACATGTAATTCCTAATTTCACCTATTTACTGTAACATATATATATAGTTAACAATTTTTTTTTTCTGTGACGTATTAAATTTATATTAAGATCCAGTTTGTTACATCTTGTGATCAATTTTATTTGGCAATCGTCAATGGCAGTCAGCAGGGTTAAAGAACATCAGTTGTTCGACCTGTTAGTCAAATGCGTTTTGTTTAAATATACTTTTTCACTCTTTTGGTCTTTTGGAAAATGTTGTTTGTGCTGTTTTTAGACCCTTCTACATCTAAATTTGTTTGACATGCACACGTATAAAAATTGCGATTTTTATCCAACGCAGTCATAGGTTTGAACGTAGTTTTCAATTTAGACTCGTATATATATATATATATATTTATTTATTTGCATATTTGAATTTTTATCATTCATATTTCAACCCAAGATAATAAGCTTTAATGTCATTATAACCCTTTTGTGGAATTTCAAAAACAAAGCGCAATTCACGAGAGTATCTTAATGCATGGTATGACAACTGGTTGAATTTTTCAGGCTCCCAAGAAATATAAAGGGCCACTAGCTGTCAAATTCCATATTTGATATAAAACAATGTAAACATTAATCAAAACTATAAAACGTTTTTAATAAACAATTTACAGGCTCTATAATATGAAGCGTCGTTTCGTGTGCATTTTAGTATACACATATAAAAAAAGAAGTTGTGGTATGATTATCAATGATACAACTGTCCACAAGAGACCAACAATGACACAGACATTACCAATCATCTTCTTAACCATCGAGTTGACCTCCGATGACCTAAAAGTGTGATATAAGCGATATTTTCATGAATATAGAAATAAATAAATCATGCTGCTACAGCGACCAGATGTTATTGGATTTTTCTTTAGATCTGTTTAATTTCATATTGTGAATTAAGAATGTCTGTAAATCATCGTATTTCCCTGTATAAGAACGATTTGTTTGTACAGATCCCATCGAATCAGTCAATTCAATGACCTACCTTTTTTCGCTATCAATTATGACAACATTTTCTTTTACAGAACTTAGGATACAAAATACATGCATTATTCATCACTAGCTAAGGAGTTAAATTATAGTTCACATATGAGTACGGATTCAAGGAGGTAGAATTATTCACTTTAGCAAATTCGATCATAATTCATCAGCAATGCTTCTTGGTTTATTTTGACAATTTTTTCAATACTGGCTGCTTATAGCAAATTATAAATTCACTTTCATTAATGATATTATATTTTTTTTTTAATATTTCGTAGCAAATTCTCCCTTAATGAGCGGTAGCAAAATTAAAGGCATGCCAAAATATTTTCCAAAGATCTTGCGATGGTTAAGTTTCGTGTTGAATTCCCATGTTCATATTGCCTCTCGCAGGGTTATCTGTGGGGTGTCATCTTAATATTTATATTACTTCATGTGGTACCCGGTGCCATCTGATATTTTTCGTCACACGAAGATTAAAAAGAACGAAACAATAAGCTGCCGACTTGTTTTAAAAATGCAGCATTACTACACGAAGCCTTTAAATGATTTAAGGTAGGCATTATATAATAGCCTGAAAACATCGAGATTTGAACAAGTTGTTGGCGAACTCAAGTCAGGCCGTAGTTGCTTAATTTCAAAAGTATTCATTTTTTTCTGATTATCAATCCTGTGTGTCGTTTTCATTTTGACGTTAAACACGCGACTCTTTTCTAGAGTTGATGTGAAACCTTGTTATTCAGTTACAGGACTTCAAATATGTCAATCCTTTACGAGTTGATTGACAATACATATATCAGTAAGCAATGAATGTGGTTGTTTAATTTAAGTAATGCTTTGTGTGTGTACAAGTATTTGTTCGATTCTGTTATAGTTGAGATTTTGACATTGTCATGACTGAGGTACCCCTATTTTGATAGTTTTACCTATTATGTCTAATTTGTTCACGCAGCGTTGTAAATATAAATGAATTTAAAGCGATTGTCATCAAAGTGAGAGGTTTAGCGCTATAAAACCAAGTTCAATCCACTATTTTCTTTATATGATTAGGGTGTTAGTCCGATACCACAATTGTCGTCCCTTGATTTTCTTTGTCCACGAATATAGTCCCTAGTGTGTAACTTGCCATTAATTTTTTCACCCCTTCCAAATTGATTTCTCTATTTGTAATGCCTCAATTTTAAGTTGGGGGACGGGGGAGGGGGAAATTTCACTGTAAAACAATGTAGGGCCAGAATTGTAAAGGAAAGTAATGATTTGGTCCAGCTGTCAAAAGATTTCAAGACGCCCGTAACATAAAATTGTCCATATTTTGAGTTAGAGACGATGCATTGTCTATAATTTTGATAGAATTTGTCCTAAAAGTGGTACAACACACTGTAAAAATTTCACTGAGAAAGCGCAGTAGTATTTTGTTATTTTTCATTTATGTTCTTAAAGAAATGCAATACGAAATAATTGTGGCTGAACAACTTTCCGTTTTGAATTTTTCTCGGAGTATTTTAGTGATTTGATTTTTTTGTATACCTGTCCCAAGCTTTTCAACAAGGAAATAACATATTTGATTCAAAGAAATCTTTTTTCGTATAACCAACAAATTATTACACCAGGGTTTCGCTATCACAAACTATTCAAAACATTTACTTAATTTTATGATCGGTACAAGAAAATCATTCGTAAATGTAAATCACTTTGAGGACATGATATACGTTCAGCTATTTCACATTCAACCTTATGTGCATGATACTATTATATATAAAGTACAGACATATTGGTATTTACCTAAAAAACGAACCAAACCTTTGATCAGATATACTCAGAAGATTTATAGTAGCTATTCTGTTATCAGGTAACTAAATATAGCATATTGGTATCAAAATTGATTCACTCATCGGGTCTTGCATTGGAAATAAACACATTTATTCTAGAACCAGTTTTTGACATGGTACGGGTTATGTATTTTACTAGAACAATATCCGGGTCCGTGACTGAAATAAAGTACAAAATGAATGTAACTAGTAATTATTACGCCTTGTTTTTAGTGGTGTAATTTGTAATCAACAGCATCGTCCTCTATTAATTCAATTATTTTATTTGTCATTTTTTTACGGCATGCCGGATAACGCATTGGAAACTGTACTTTATTTTAAGTCTAGTATGCTTGTATTTGTATTTTTTTTACTTATAATATCTAATCGACTAAAATACTACAACCAGAAGCAATGTGACGATGATTTAATTATATAGTGGCAATCCTATATAATTACGATGGTGCGATAATGACCCCTGTTTATAGAAAATATAATATTCACCTTTTAATGGTGTGCCTGATAGGGCAGTTCGTCGACTGAGCATGCGCGGAGGCGAATAAAACACGGATCGATGACGGGATCGCTGACGGTCCACACTTGAATATATTCTTAGACAATGGAGTTTTCTGTCGAAACAAAAAATTGTGTCAGAGCCAAATTTAGGAAATAAAAAAACACCAGTGACATTTATACGTCATACATCATGTACATGTTACACAAATAATTGCGATTTCGTATGGTTTGTGAAATTGCGTCTCAAATAAATCGGTCTTTTCCTTAAATTGTATACATGATTGTAGGATAGTAAACCCCTAACGGGGGGAATTGTCTTTCATTTAGTTAATTGAAATCTGGAGCTGGCATGTCAGTAACATGTAGTATTTCGTTAATTTATGTATCATTATCATTGTGTCTTGTTTCATTTGTTACCTTTTCTAACATCGGAACCGGACTTCTTTTATACTGAATTTTACTGCGCGTATTGCTGTGCGTTAGATTTTTTCTAAGATGGCTATATCTATAGAGGGAGGATAGAGATTTCAGAAAACATGTTAAAACCCGCCTAACTTGCGCATAACGCAAGTCAGAAGCCTCTGGGCTTTTTAAGTTGTCTTGTATAATTCTCAATTTTAATTATTTTTGTGTCAGTAGCATCTCGCTTTTTTCCGTCTTCTTTTTTTTTATAGTTTATTTACATGTTTCGGAGATTACTGAGACGCCATTTGAATTGAAAAAGTACACATTTTTGTTTTAGAGCCAGCTGAAGCGTGCTTACGAGTGCATAATTTCTCGCTGTGTTGAAGACCCATTGCGTTGCCTTGGATGTTTTCTGCTCTTTAGTCGGGTCGTTCTAAATTTTATTATTTGGATAGTTGGCATGTTCCACAGAAATATTAGTATAGAGTTGTTGGTTCTACGTGTTAACTACTTAATATTAATTGACATCATTTTGGTTGATATCGTTTTTTTAGTATAGTACTAATGTAGTTGTTACCAAACAATGTGCACCGTATACATCATTAAAAGAATCTTCAAAACATTTATCTTAAAACAAGTAAAAAGAAAATAAGAAACAGCGAAGCAATTAAAATACTGTCGACAATTTTAGCATTTACATCTTTTATATTAAAACGAATTTCATTGCTATCTACATATTAAGAATTTAAAAAAAATACCGATAGGAGCATTATCTTATTACATTACCTTAGGCGTATTTGGCACATTTTTTTTTGGAATTTGTGGTCCTCAATACTCCTTAAAGGAGTAGGTGCAGTAATACCGCTTTTTGGCCAAAAATATAGCCGATTTACAAAATTGTTAAAATGTAAACTTTGAGTTATTTATTGGAAAGTAGAATGCTTCTGCTACATAAATATGATCTATTTTTGACAAAACAATGCACATATATTCGGTACAACATCATTAAGTCATGCTAAATTACTGATTTTTTCACAATTTTAGCATTTTAGTTTAATTTTAGACGGTTTCCGCCTAAAATGAAAGTTCCCGCTTTTGTGTTCATTCTTAATATTGAAATGTAAGGTGTATTTAATGATTATAAATCACATAATTATATACATGTTGAGGATGAACACGGATGCTTCAATCAGAGCGTATTAATTACCAAATCAGTTAAAATCTTGAATCAATGAAATAGACATTTTAGTGTGTAAAAAGTGTCCAAAATCTTTCGTCAGATGAACCGGAAATTTGAGGACAAAATCGGCCCTTACCGGACATACTCCTTTGTACATGTTGTAATCGTTTGGCTTTATATAACTATTTTGATATGATCGTCACTGACAAGTCTTATGCACGAAACGCGCGTCTGGCGTATAAAATGAAAATCATGATACCTTTGATAACTCTTTACAGAGCAAATTGCTAAATGTATTTTAGATGAAAATGACAAATTCCTTGCGTAAATGTACACGGACGTATCGAATATATTCATTTGGAATAGATAGATAATGACACCAATCATATTGAAAATTCAAAACAAGCAAAGGTTCTTTTCATGGATTATTATGAAGTTTTGATAAATAATATAAAGTTATTCATAATTTACTTACGCACATACTGAATCACTAATGCATACAGGGAAAAACAAAATGTCTTTGAATAGATTTTTTTTTTCAATTCTATAACACAAAGCCGGTATGTCGTATCAAAGCTGTCCTCCTAGATAGCTATAGTGAGGTTAAGGTCATTGTGAAGTCACGGAGTGCCTTAGTGATCTGTTCTGGTCTCGGACCCGTTTTTGTTTACACAAATGACATACGAATTGGCTTTAATTTAACAAGACGCCTATTTACAGACTTAAACAACTGCTCAGACAGTCAGAAAACTAACACACACTCCCACATACCATATCATATTCTTCAGAACACACATGGGTAACACTGTGAAGTCATATAAAACAGCTGTCTGAACCTACACATACAGTCCATAAATAGACTATGAGTAAAAATTGTAATATCAATATGAACAGGAACCAAAATAGAAATATGTGTAATATATAAACATGTCTTAATTGGTTTTTTTTAATAACTTTTAAATTGTTTAAAAAGCTGTATATACGTTAAACATAGGACAACCATGGAGGCAGTAACTACAAAGTAAAAGTTGAAACACAACTCTGCATTCCTTTACATTTTGCAACTCGAAACCGTTGAAGTACATCGTTATATATTTCGAAATATCTTAAATGTCTTGCAAGATTGCAAAATTTTCTGTAAAAAAAATATTATAACTAACGGTAGTACTTTTGTCAGTAATTATGACACAAGTGACCATGAAACAGTCAATCTTGATAAAACATCAAATTTTAAATATTTGCTGAAACCCTGTTCTAAATTCGGACATAGTCATAACTGTTAACGTACTATATTAGATTCTAAAATTCAAAATGGTGTAACATATTCAGAAGAAGTTACACTGTTTAATATAAAATTGAGAATGGAAATGGGGAATGTGTCAAAGAGACAACAACCCGACCAAATAAAAAAAACAACAAGATAAGGTCACCAACAGGTCTTCAATGTAGCGAGAAATTCCCGCACCCGGATTCGTCCTTCAGCTGGCCCCTAAACAAAAATATTTTAGTTCAGTGATAATGAACGCCAGACTAGTTTCCAAATTGTACACAAGAAACTAAAATCAAAATAATACAAAACTAACAAAGGCCAGCGGATCCTGACTTGGGACAGCGGCGGGGTTAAACATGTTTGTTAGATCTCAACCCTCCCCCTATAACCAATGTAGAAAAGTAAACGTAAATGCATTGTCATAGTAGGTTAAACTACTGTTGTTCTCTTAATTATCAGCAATTGGTAGAGGAGATGGTCCTGCTCTATCACATATATCGGCAGATGCTTCATAACGAAGTAAAATGTCTACAATGTTAAGATATGTGTTCATTCCAGCTTTGACTATTGGTGTATGTCCGTCTTTATCCCGCGCATTAATATCCGCTTTATTATTTATCAATTTTAGTACCACATTTGGACAATTGTTCATGCATGCTATATGTAGAGGGGTGAAGGACTTTTTATCTGACATATTTATATCAGCTTTAAATTCTAATAATAAATTAACAACCTCTACATTGTCAGATTTGCAAGCTAACTGAAGGGATGTGCAATGGTTTGCATCACAATGATTTACATTTGCTTTCGCATGCAACAAAGATTTGACAACATCTGTTTTACTCCATTTGCAAGCAATCATTAGTGGTGTGACTTTTTTTTCATCACACATATTCGGTTTTGCGTTTTCTTGCAGAAGTATTTCAACAATTGTATTAAAGCCTTTTTTACAACAATAAAAAAGTGGTGTCCATCCATGTTTATCTTTTTCATTTACAATAGCTTTATTACCAAGCAATACGTGTACGACTTTATCATTGCCGAACTTGCAAGCTACATGCAAGGGAGTTATGCCTTCACCAATTGTTTGGTTAACTGATGACCCACACGAAATTAAATGTTTAACAATATCTTCGTTGTAATTTTTACAAGCTAAATGCAAGGGTACAACGCATTTGTTACTTTCTTTTTTTCCGAATTTAGCACCATTTTCTATAAGTAGTTTTACAATCTCGATACTTCCGTATTCACATGCAGCATGCAAAGGTCGCTTTTCAGTCTTAGTTTTTAAATTGATATCAGCTTTATTATCGATCAACATTTTTACAATCTCTTTCTGATTTGCACAGCATGCAACATATAAGGGAGTTCTCTCTCCAACATCTATTGCATTAATATTTGCCTTATACGCGAGTAAAGCTGGTATCATTGATGAATGTTCCGTCTTACAAGCTAAGTGCAGTGGTGTACGTTCTCTAGCATCTCGAATATTAACATCTGCTTTCATTTTCAGCAAAAACAAAGCAAGATCTGTAAACCCTTGCTCAGCAACCACGTGCAGTACACCTCTATTTTCCCTTGTCATATATTTTTCATTTATTTTTACTTTTTCATTTAATCGTGTTGTCAGTAACAACTTTACTATTTCTAAATGATTATTTTCACATGCATAAAATAGGGGTTTTATTCCCTCCGTATTTGCAATGTAAATCTCTGAATCAGTTTCAATCAGATTTGTTACAACCTCCAAATGTCCATTTTTACATGCTGTGTGAAGCGGAGTATTACCAGCAGAGTCTTTTATTTTTGCCATACTTTTGTCTTGAAGGAAAAATGAAACATATTCACGATATCCATTCGTTGAAACAACATGCATCGCCATCCCCTTTTGTGTATTATTAATGTGAAAATCTTCTAAATGTTCTTGTATGTATTTAAGAAACATACATCTGAAAATTTCCCAATTGTTCTGCTGGTTGGTAAAAACGGTAGAAATTAAGCCGTTATTTAACTCCAATACAAGACGTCTAAAATATGTTTCTTGGTGTTCTGTTGGAACCTTTATAGCGAGGACATCATGTTCTGCGTCTATACAATCTAAACGAATATGATCCAGAAATACTTCAGTTGTACAATACTTAATTACGGTTTTCATAAATGTTTTTGCAATACAAAACAGAACGATATTTTTCATAGTTTCATGAACAAATACAACTTTATCACTGTCTTCTGTTACATAGGATCCCGACAGACTACGTAAAGAACTCATCAGACGTTTTTTAGAAGGATACTGCAAAAAAGCGGATTCATGAAACATATCCTGTAACAATTCATTGGAATCATGATTGTCTATGGAAAGGAAGTTTCGTGAAATCTTCTGCTTGATGGCAAGAACAGCCAATGCAAAATAGATAGCTTCCGACTTTCCCTTTAAATTATTTACTTCGTCTTCTATAATCTGGGAAGGAGCTGTAAATAAATGGTTTACATTAAAATCGTTCGTAGTTGGATAGAAGGAACACAAATACGGAAAAAAATTGTACATCATAATGATTGCATCGTGTAATCTGGCTGCCTCGGTTGGTTTGATATAAGATCTGCAAATAGCCTGTCTCTCTTCCAATAATAGCGAAAGTTCTTCTGACAAAAAATCGCATGTGTAAGGTAACAATATACTGATGCACTTTTGTTGTTCCGGTTGCCAAATATAGGTTCTGCTTGTAAGGATGAGTTTCGTTTCATTGCTTTTTCGAAAAATATTCTTCAATATTGGTCCATTTTTTTCCCATGAAAGTATATTAGTCTCATCAACGCCATACTCTCCGATAAAATTGTCAATGATAAACACTTGTTTTGATCCTGATATATGATACTTTATAATGTCACCTGGTTGTCTTGCTGGTATCATCGTATAACAACCTTCACTTTTCAATCGGAATGCAACGTGATAAGCATTAGCTGATTTTCCAATACCAGTTGGTCCTGCTATGACAACTATATTTTCCTCCAAAGTGGCATCATATATTTTCTTTGTGGCTCTTGTAATAACAAATTTATGAAGTTTGTTGGTCCATTCTTGGAGTGTTTCTTGTTGAAATTCTGTAGAGAAAGTATGAAAATAAAAACACTTGCCTAAACATTAAAAACAAATAAGAATACTATTTATCACTCATTTACCATCGATATTTTCATAGAATAATGGAAAGGGTTCTATTTTTCTGTATGAATAAATGAAATACAGAGATGTTTTTTTTTGTAAATTGGTACACTTTAAAACGACTGCTAACTTATTACGCATTAATTCGTCATTATGTTTTTGCCATGCAAATCGACACTCAGCCAAAATGTCACAATCGGAAATGGGACACACGCGGGGAAAATACAATATATCCAGTTATCAAAAGATATAATGATGCTAATACACGTTTTTAATGAGATGAGACACACATAAATCGTGTCAGTCATCAAAGGTGGATGTTGACCACAACATGCAGAACATTCTATGTTTACTTCTGAATGCCCCTTGGCTAGAGGAGAAGCTATAAATAGTTATCAAAGGTATCAGGATTATAACTTAGTTATTTTGCAATTGTCGGTTTTAAAAAAAAGTCATGGTTACATTTAGTTTAATTGATGACTCACTGGAAGAATTTCGAGGCATGCATATTAGAATAAATTTATATTAACCCTGTTTAAGGGGGCTCGCGGGTCTAAATACATTTTTTAAAGATTTTGCTATATTTTTTCAATAAATCAACTTCATCTTATACTTCAATAGAAAAAAGAAATAAAAACATGTGGTCACGTTCATTTACGCTCACAATCTGCTTTCGAAAGAAACATGCATTTTTGTTTATGTCCGGTTTTTTGTTGTTGAACTAATAGGAGAAAAGCGGTAATATCAAAATAAAAAAGCTTAATAACAGAAATGGTTTAAATTTTACAATTATTTAGTTTATTTACAGCTTATTCGAAAACAACAATAACAAGTATAGGTCACCAATGAGTAAAAAAGATATTTCAATTTTAATGCCAAAACATGGATTTTTTGCACCAAAGAGAGATAATTTGGAGCTTTTTCAATGATATTTACATTTAAAAAGTCACCTAGGGCAAACACGAATTGATTTGTTGGAATGAATTTTTTTTACCATATGATAAAGTAACAACTATTCAAGGTTATTAATAAAATATGTAACGAAAAAATAATGTTTAATTTTTTTTCTGAAAAAGCTTATATCCCGGAGCCTCCTTAAGCAGTAGGTTTTTTTCATTTGGTGGATCTTGGAATTGCCTAAGCGTTTTATCTTTTTCTCACTTTTTTATGTTCTGACTTAGTAATGATTTTTCAATCGGTTGAGTTTTAAGGTTAATTAAATATATTAAGTACTTTAAAATTCCAAAATTGTAAATTGGTGTACGACTGCTGAAAAATCGTCAATATGCAAACACATATTAAGCGATATGGTAATGTCAATATTTATTTTATTTTTACCTCACTTTATGTAATGATAATAATCTGCAGTCAGATTTATCAAATCTTAAATTTGCAAATTAGTTCATTTTGACTAACATTTCAGTCTAACCGAGGTTGTTTTCAAGAGTAAATTGTTTTTCTTGGGCTTGCATGACAATGATGTGGTCATTTCAATGTGACCTCTGAATAAAACATAGCTAATGAAAGTAAAACAGAGTTCGCTGTCCCTTCGTTATTTGAATATGAAAAACAAATATCAGCAAATCAGGACATTATTCATCAATTAGCGATTTAGGTCTTTAGAAGGCTATTGTTTCGTCTATTCACAAGAACTCAAAGTAAGATTTAATAGTATATTTTAATGTCTAACAATTAACGGAAAAATTAAGTGAAGTAAATGAACGAATGAATGCATGAATGAATAAATGAATGAATGCATGAATTAATAAATGAATGAATGAATGCATAAATAAATAAATGAATTCATGAATGATTGAATGAATGAATGCATGAATGCATACATGAATGAATACATGCATGAATGAATGAATGAATGAATTAATTAATGAATGAATGAATGATTGAATGAAGGACTGAAGGAATGCATGCATGAATGATTGAATGAATGTATGAATGAATGAATGAATGAATGAATGAATGAATGAATGAATGAATGAATAAATGAATGCACAAATAAATGAATGAATGAATGAATGAATGAATGAATGAATGAATGAATGAATGAATGAATGAATGAATGAATGAATGAATGAATGAATGAATGAATAAATGAATGCACAAATAAATGAATGAATGAATGAATGCACAAATAAATAAATGCATGAACGAATGAATGCATGAATGAATGAATGAACGAACGAACGAACGAACAAATGAACGAACGAATGAACGAACGAAGGCACGAACAAACGAACGAACGAACGAATGAATGAATGAATTAATGGATAAATGAATGTGTTTGTATTGTGCCACATGTACAGTGATGTATATATACAACAAAATAATGCATGATACTTTGTAGAATAGTATAACATTAGGTTCAATTGCGATGAACTGCCAAATTTAACGGAATTGTACTTGACAAACACATATGTCATTGGTTGGACGAATAGCTAACTTAAAGGTTATAAAACAACAGTTAAAAGGTCAATTAATAAGGGAATTTAACATTCGATACAGTCATATTTCAATTCAATGTTTCCCATGCATTTTTTTTACTTGAGTTTGTAACTTGGATTTATTTTTCTCTGTCGATTTACAAGTTTCGAACAGCGGTATACTACTGCTGCTTTTATTTATAACACTTCATTTCAGACAGCCGGAGGATATGAAAAAATAAAAAGAATATGGACAAATTGCATTCAGAGAGCCATGCGACGGTTACAATGATACCAATTAATAAAATTAAATAGTATTGTATTTATAATACATGCATATTAGTTGAAGATGTCGTAAAGATATCAAAACAAGCTCAATAAAATAAAATACAAAAATGTTGGAGTTTCAATCAAAGTGTTTGGATTCATGTAAACCAAACGTAATCTCAAACCTAAATTCTCAGTAACCACATGAACATAAACATGAATAGCTGAACGTTTGAAAGAAATGGTAAAGGTACGATATCCAAAGATGAAAATGTATGAATTATGATATTGCTATCATTGGAGTCTTTACATCATTATAGTGTGTTCTTTGTGCAGGACTCATGTTTCAGGAAAGTATTGATATCCAGTGTGCGATTTACTTATTAATCACTAAATAGTGTTATGACATTCAATACCGTTATACATACCTTCAACATAAGTTGAAACCTCCTCTAAATCACTTTTGTGTTTGCCATTTTTGTTATTCCGTATCGGGGTTGCTTCATCGATAACGTTGCTTTTAATTCCAGCACCATGTTTGTCGTCTACTGTAATTGTGGAATATGTATTGCTAACTCTGTCCTCAATGTTTTTCGGTGGTTTTTGTACTGCATTTGAAAACATAACAGTTACGTTGAGTGCACTTGCATTTTATACATATTCAGGAGAAGCATGCAAATGTGAGGCTTTTTTAACTGCATTGATTCTTAAACCGGAACTTTGGCATGTATGCATCTTTTATTTTTGGGTGTAACATTTTTGGGCTAAGCGATTCAGGCAATTTCTCTCTTCTGAGGTCGATTAGTCATATTGTGTGGTGTAGCATTCATTTCTTTAATTAAGGAGAGGGTAATTGTAAAAACAAAAAAGCAACCACACCAAACCAAATCATTCAAAAATTACTTTTGATATTTGTTATCAGCAACATGCATCAGCAAATCTATAATATGCAATTATATATTAAACAATAATGGCCCGTAGTACAATTTAATATCTGAGATTGTAAACCCTCAATTTAATTTAATGTATTTTATCTACGGGTGCAGCAGAAACTTTTATAAATTATTGATGACCATGAAAAGAACAGTGCATGAAAGATATATCTGGCATAAGATAAAATGTCACGAGTTTCCTTGTCACGCGATGGCTGATGTCATGAAGTTTGAATACGTACATGTACATGTATCAGACTTTATTCTGATTGGAAATAACTAGCTTAAATATCAAGTATCCCAAAAGGTTTTTCGACATTCAATAATTTGGAACAATTTTGAGTTTAAATAATTGAGGTAATGTGTCCTTCCTCAAGTTCCTAACATTCTTAAATGCTCTTCATTTGTAATTGTTTGGCGTGATAACTATTTTGACATGAGCATCACTGATGAGTCTTATGTAGACGAATCGCGCGTCAGGCGTATTAAATTATAAGTCTGGTACCTTTGATAACTATTTAGAAAAAAATTAATATAACATAAAAATCACGAGTATTATATATGTACGGTATAAAAGTAAAAAGGGGCTTTGTTTACCTTATACCAAGCATCAAATATAAACAAGGGGAATGTTAGGTTTTGATATCAAGTTGAAAAGCACTGAATTGCCAAAATTACAAAAAAAACAAACATATACCAATGTATAAGGTCATCTTTGCCTCAGACATATACAGCAGATGTATAGCAAAGACTATAATTTAAATTTAGTGTTATGACATCTACATGTCATTGACGTTTCAAACATACTGATAGGTATGTTAAGCTACAGTCAAGCAGGAAATAGAACAATAATTTTATTATTAAGATTGAATAAGTAGAAGGACACACACATCATAAAAAGGAACTGTATAAGTTCTGAGCTGTTTTTCGTTATTACTATGAGTATGTGTGTTCCTAATCGGTTAATAAATCATTCGTGATGACCAGCTGTAAAATTTGTGTCAAATGTCTGCAAAAGGAACTTATATTTGTATTATGCAAGTGGGTATTGAACTATATTTCTGTTTTTACCTGTAGAGTGTTGTTTTAGTCTAATTGGAAAATTCCCATATGTTCGATATCGATGCCAAAGTACAACTGTAACAGCTGGAAATAATAATAAAAAATGAGGCCAATTACAATTCACTTTATATGTAGTCAAATATAGTCCAAGAACAATCAGTTGTACACTTTTTTGAATTTGTGTTCTATTTTCACATGTCTGAAAAAAAAACCATTTCTCGTTACTAGTTCTCAGCAAATGATAGGTCGAAATTAATTTTTGACAATAAATTTCCCTGAGTTCGGTTGAATTTCCTATTGTGACGTCCTTTAGAAAAGCAGACTATACTTGATGACGACACATGAGATGTATAAAGGCAATTCTTCTGGTAATCTTTTAAAATGAGGAATAAAATTTGTTAGAGAAACACATGCTACAATAGTGACTGTAACTTATGTCTACTACGATATATTGCGCTTTAAATACATAAAGTTAATAATCTCGTGTGAGGAAATATCGAAACACATTTTATTTAATGATTAACCATTATTTTTGTCAATTACTACTAAAATAAAAACATTTGTGTTATACACTTCTATTTCAAGAAAGAAAAAAAAGTTTCTAAAAAAGTAACATTGTAGGCAAATCTTAAACTTCTGACCGTATGTAAATTGAAATACTTCGTGGATACTTTTGCTTTGCATTTAACCTAGAATATCATAATTCGCGGCAATATATTGCTCCTATTTCCTGATGTACTTGAATTGTTCAAATACTGATAGATCGAAGTTTCACATATTTATGTTTGTGTTTCTACTATTCTACTAAATCCCTCTCGATCGAAAATTTGTCATTATCAGTAAAATAACGATATCAGAATTATAGAATTCGCTTGTATACAGACATCACGCGAATGATACTGTAAATCATTTCGATTGTAAGTTTACTTGAAACGTGTAAAATATTGATATTGCGAAATAAACTCAAACAAGATAACAGAATTGAACTTTTGTATAAGCGTTTTGTCTCAAAGACACATCAGGACCGCTCGAATAGAAAAAGTTAAAAAAATCCAAATAAAGTACGATGAAAAAAGGACATTTGAAATGAATAGAAATTAACCATGAGTAGATGATGTATGATTGCAAGTAAGACTGTAGACTTCACTGTAAACCAACATGACGTAAATATTAGCAAATGAGGGTTGTTGTACATACTTTTACAATCCTAGTGTTTGGTGGGGTTCGTGTTACTAATTTTTATTTTCAATGTTGTGTCGTGTGTAATATTGTTTGTCTCTTTGTCTTTTTCATTTTTGGCCATGGCGTTGTCAGTTTATTTTCGATTTATTAGTTTGGCTTATATCTTTGTCCCTCTTTACAATTAGCAAAACCTATACTACAGAGCAATATATACAAAGCGCCGATGAAATCAAATACCTAATTTGATAAAAACACCTTATTATTTGTATAAAACAACATACAGACTAAACAAACATACAGTAATACAGGACTGCCTTTGCAGGCTATCTTTATATAACAGGTATAATTTTTATCTTCAAATTTAAATTTTGTTCAATAATATTTAATAATTAATCGTATATATCGAAAAAAATAAATAGATGGCGTTACTACAATGTCCTCTTTCTAATGAATTAAACATAATAACACAAGAACATTAACTTACTTATTATCATCAATAATAGAAACAAAGTTAGCGACACAGCTGCAACTGCTGCCTCATCATTTTTCACTGAAAATGAAATAAACAAATCCTCCTATTATTATAAAAACTCAATATAAATAGAGCATTGTATTTTATAAACTCTTTCTATGACATTCATATGGTTGTAAGCAACACTTTGTTTTTTACTTCTATCTAAGTTTTAAAAAATAATCATTGGTGACACAGTGACACCATTTATTAATGTGAATGACACATTATTCGAAATATTGACACAGTACTTAAATATGTGAATCAATAAAATTGAGAAAGGAAATGGTGAATATGTCAAAGCGACAACCACCCGACCATAGAGCAGATAACAGCCGAAGGCAACCAATAGGTCTTCAATGTAGCGAGAATTCCCGCACCCGTAGTTGTCCTTCAGCTGGCCCCTAAACATATGCATAATAGTACAGTGATAATGGACGTCATACTAAACTCCGAATTATACACAAGAAACTAAAATTTAAAATCATACAAGACTAACAAAGGCCAGAGGCTCCTGACTTGGGACAGGCGCAAAATTGCGGCGGGGTTAAACATGTTTATGAGATCTCACCCCTCCCCCTATACCTCTAGCCAATGTAGAAAAGTAAAAGAATAACAATACGCACATTAAAATTCAGTTCAAGAGAAGTCCGAGTCTGATGTCAAAAGATGTAACAAAAAAAAAATGACAATAATACATAAATAACAACAGACTACTAGCAGTTAACTGACATGCCAGCTCCAGACCTCAATTAAACTTATTGAAAGATTATGTCTTCATTATATGAATATCAGGCACAATCCCTCCTATTAGGGGTTTAGTATCATACTATCATACCATATATGAGAGGAACATAACCCGTGTCATGCCAACAACTGTTTTTTAGAAATAAATGGGTTTAGTTCCGATGCAAAGACCCTATCAGTGAATCAATATTAAAGCCAAAATATGCAATCTTTAATGTCCTGACAACGTATTATACTTATATATATGTTCTGATACCTTTTTCGGGTAACACTGTTTATGACTATGCAATTTGGCATTTCAACTTTCATCTTTATAACAAAATTAATGTCAGCAATAACCCTTTGTCCTTTCAAACAGTTTAAATCATAGTTTGGAGAGCATACAACCCCTTAATTTTCAAATTATTCAATATTTTATCATGTTCATTGTGAGTACATGTACAAAAAAAGATAAATGTCAACAATAGTATATGCATATGTCTATCGTAGAGTAATAGTTACTTGTCGGTCAAAAAACTCCGGTGACATGTCAACCATTAGTAGCATGGCTCTAGCGCTTGAAGCATCCAAGGTTTTTTTTTGTATCTTCTAGTCTATTGACTAGAACCTCACTAAATTTTATAGCACACATGATTTTATTGAATATAATTATTGTATTTGGGTACAAGACTTGTAATTAACAAACACAATAACTTTTGTTCCGCAGAAAATATTGTTTTAAATTAGTGCTTTGTTTTTAGCATTTCAATACTGCGACAACGATGTCGATCCAATAAGGGTGAATATCGGACACCATGTTATGTGAAACCTTGGACGTGTGTTCTACTCAAACTTCTTCAAACTTTATTTTAACTTCCTCGTGTTTCTATTGGATATATTTACTACATCTCTTCATGTTGAACTATATATATATATATACATATATATAAACGAGTCTAAATTGAAAACTACGTTCAAACCTATGACTGCGTTGGATAAAAACCGCAATTTTTATACGTGTGCATGTCAAACAAATTTCGTTGTAGAAGGGTCTAAAAACAGCACAAACAACATTTTCCAAAAGACCAAAAGAGCGAAAAAGTATATTTAAACAAAACGCATTTGACCAACAGGTCGAACAACTGATGTTCTTTAACCCTGCTGACTGCCATTGGCGATTGCCAAATAAAATTGATCACACGATGTAACAAAATGGATTCTCATATAAATTTAATACGTCACAGAAAGAAAAAAAAATGTTAACTTGTGGACAGGATGTTGTGCCACAAACATTCGGTGTCAATACTTCTTTAGTACACCATATCCGAATTTCGACAATAAATGTCTCTTCAGTGATGTTAGGGATCGAAACGGTATTTGGAAGGCCATATAAAAAGTACCCTCATTTTTAGAGAAAGTACCCTCATTTTTAGAGAAAGTACCCTCATTTTTAGATTAACTCTTGAATTTTAAGAGTCAATATATAGAATGAACGGATCATATAAACCGGAGGGAAAATATGATACATGCCCAAACAAAAAATATAAACGAGTCTAAATTGAAAACTACGTTATATATATATCGGTTAATTGCACCATTGTATATATATACATATATATATATATATATAAGTACGTCTGAGTCAGTGACAATCCTACAACAGATGTATCCATCGGATCGCCATCAATGATGGTGATACATGGCTGTGTAAATAATGTATATACAACTCGTCTAAACATCAACCCAACAATGTTAGATCTGTAAATTTGCTTTCGCAAATTTTTGGTTCTTCCCTTGCCAGGATTCGAACCCATGCTACTGTGATATCGTGACACCAAATCGCCTGCACTGCAGCCGTCCCGCTAGACCACACGACCACCTGGGCTCTTAAAAAAGAGCTCTCGGTGGCCATATGTTACCTTTCCACGTCAGTTTTAATCTAGCGGTGTACTACAGTACATGATATATAAGGCATGAAGATGTTATTGTTACAGATCAGCCAAATTAACTATAGTAAAGGATCACCATCATTGATGGCGATCCGATGGATACATCTGTTGTAGGGTTGTTACTGACTCAGACGTACTTATGAATATAATTATTTTCTGTGACTGTATCTTACATTGATTTGTAGGATCCTTTACTATAGATAATTTAGCTGATCTGGAACCACACATTTCAAGTAATTTACATAATAAAAGTAAACACTAAAATTTGCTATTATATTTTCTTTTGATCTCTTTCGGATTTGCCTTTTACGTTTTAATTATACTAAATCAAATGTCACATGAACTGTAATACCTTATTATAAAAATAACACTAAGATGTAAATTAAACATGCATTTTTCAAGCACACATTTATGTTAATTTTAACCTACCTGGTATATTAGACCAATCAGATTGATTAAGAGTCGATGATATTTTGATAACTCCGGGCAACCTAATATAAATAATAAATATACTTTTAGCGCTAACATACTTGTTTCTAAATATCTTTTTTAATATTATTAGTTCAGAGTGAGACATTCTCAATACTGTTCTAGAATTTGTTTTTGAAAGTCTTGTCTTCTTGCAATCACAAAGGTAAAGTTAACATAAATAAAAGGAAATAATTTCATAAGTCAAACTTTGAACTATTTTTTTTTCAATTTTTGTATCGCAATGTATTAACAGCAATTAGTTTCAATTCCTGGTATTTCTCTTCTGTACAGTTTTTTAGAATTCAATATACTTGTTATATACTTGCCACTTGTTTCAACCCACCATTTTTTTCTTTTAACAATGTCATGTACCAAGTCAGGAATATGGCCATTGTTATAGTATAGTTCGTTTCTGTGTGTGTTACATTTTAACGTTGCGTCGTTTGTTTTCTCTTATTTTTTTAGTGTAAATTCACATTGAGATAAGACGTGTCACGTTCTTGTCTATCCCAAAATGTTATATTTGTTATTATCGTGGGTTTTTGTCTGATGCTCGGTCCGTTTCTGTGTGTGTAACATTTAAGTGTTATGTCGTTGATCTCCTCTTATTTTTAAAGCGTTTCCCTTGGTTTTAGTTTGTTACCCCGATTTTGTTTTTGTCCATGGATTTATGAGTTTTGAACAGCGGTAAACTACCGTATGCCTTTATTTATAGCAATTGATAACATGTTTATTTTTAGGACATTATTATTGAGACTAAATGTGGTGTCTTGTGCTATTGTTTGTAAGGGTTTGGACTGTATTCATGGCTCGTAGTGTTGTCATTTAAGCGATATCATTTCAACAGTGCCATAGACGCAATAGAGTTAAATTTATCATTTTTCTTGAAATGCCATGTACCAAGACATGAATGTGGTAGTTATGTCTTCTTACGAAAATGCCTGTACCAAGTAAGAAAAAGTAAAATCACAAAAAAACTGAACTCAGAGGGAAATCAATACGGAAAGTCCATAATCACATGGCAAAATCAAATAACAGAACGCATCAAAAACGAATAGACAAGAACTGTCATATTCCTGACTTGGAACAGGCATTTTCAAATGTAGAAAATGGTGGATTAAACCTGGTTCTATAGCGCTAACCCTCTCTCTTTAATAATAGTCTCATCAAATTTCGTTATATTTACATGATGCGTAAAATAAACAGTCACAATTAAATAGTCAAAATATGGGTACATCAGTCATCATCGCATAACAAATTTAAAAGGGACAATTTAGCAGAACACAAAAACATCTATCTACGAACACATGGATTGACTTGAGTGTCTGACGTCATAAATGGTACTTTTTTCTCTCTTAATCGATTAATGATTGGTGGAAGTTTGATATACTCATGTACTTAATCTATATATAATTCATGTATCTTTAAGCTAAAATAAAGGGTAGTTTTTATGCGTCTGTAATTCATAAAAATAAAAAAAGCGTGAAGTAACCATACATATATACAACTACCTCATTTACAGGTCAAGAACATATATGATGTGTTACCTTTCCAGAGAAACCATTTATTTCAAACTGAAGATGGATAAGTATAGAGCTTCACAACAGTAGAAAAGCATTTATCGATAAAAAAATAAACTATGCATATACTAATACTCTATATTCTCATTCGAAATTTACTATTAAATAGCACGGATACAATTTGGTATCTGCATAAAGTCAATGATTACTAAACTCTTACAAATAGTTAAACAAAAATATAAGATGCAAACAAATAAGCATCACTATCTATCACATTTTCAACGATTGGCATACAAAGCATGACAAAAACAAAGCCCCTGATAGCCAGTTGTAATGTAATACTTTACTTCCGTATTGTCTCCGTGCTAGGTAATCATATGTTTATCTTGTTGTAAAGAGTAGTTTGCGGGTCCGACATAAGAATGATTATGAACCTTGTTCATCATTATTGTGCAGCACCACAAGTACGACAAAACACTTACATGTCAAGGGCAATTGGTTTGCAGTTAAATGAGGATTTCCACTCATTCTTTTTAATACACTCATAATCTGTAAAATACGTATGAACTAAATCAATGTTGAGTCAATATAATTTGATCAAATTCGAAAGCAGAAATTAAACAGCGTACAGTTTGCATGAAAATGCAACTTGTCTCATATTTGTTCACTGTAATACTATATATGTAATATAGTCGAACAAATGTTTCATGTTTTGTAATTTATATACAGACAAGTTCTATAAAATGATTTTCATACAAATGAAAATATTTGGTAACATATGTATAAAGCATAGATTAAACTGGTATTGACTTCCGTTACAAACGTTATATAACTATTTATAGCTAATAAAATATTTGGTACATCTATGTAAAATTCCGAAAGAGCAGATTATACATTGTGTACGCAATATCATTAAATACATTCTTGAAAACGTTTTTCTTCAACAGTTTGTATAAAATGAAATAAGAAATGTCCCAATGCATGTTCATCCATTTATAGAGGTACAGTGTGTCCATCATACATAATGCAAACTTTGATTTTTTAAATTGATGAAATTAGTTTCAAAATTATCAGTATTAAAACTTATGTGCATATAATATAACAACTAAAGATGTAAGAATACCTGTTAGTTATGTATTCACCTATTGTGTGATATATTCATGAGTAAACATGGTTGTTTGTTACTATCAAACTTAAATAAAAGTATAAATCTTGATATTCATATTGATTTAATTATAAATAACCAATAGAACAGTATACAAATAACAGATTACAGATATTAAAATTAATCTAGTTGATCTGTCTTACTTTTTTAACTCCCTCATGCAAATTTGGCTTTAGATGCATTTGGCTATTTATTTTAGGTATTTTGACATATTCCTCTTCAACAGTTTCGGTACTTATACATCTTCGAATTTCAAATTTCGCAAGAAATTAATAACGTGTAATTTTTAATATAATCCAACATATTATACTGATAAAAATGGATTTTAATGGCAAAAATTAACCCTTTGATTTTTCTTTCGTGTATAACGTTTACTGTTTTCTTGTTATAGCTTTCACTCTGTTTGTGATCTTAATATTTACAATAGGGACAGGTTCTTATTTATTATTTATGAATAAACGAAACTCCCTTTTTCATAATACTACTAATTTTAAATATCTTAACTAAAACAAAAACATAATTGGGTATAAAGAAAGTAATGATAAGTTATATCGATGAATTTAAAATTTGTTGGAAATAGACATGATAGATGATTGGTTTTTTTTCGAGAGTAAACTCATAGACACAGATGTAGAAAAAATGTGTGTGTACTCATACACAAAATAAAGAGGTATAGCAGAGGATTAAGATCTCACATCATTAAACTCCCTATATTTGCCTTGTCCAAAGTCAGGAATTTCTCACATGTGGCTAGCATATTTTTCATTGTGATTCATTGATATGATTCAAAATATTGTGTGATGTATATTGTTAATGTACATGTATCCATTATTGTTAATGGGAAATATGACACCCGCTTCCTGGTGCGGGATAATGTTTATGTGGTGACGACATTGTGTTGGCCTCGGGTTGTTTTTCTATTCTTTGGTCAAGTTGATGTGTCATTGAAGTATTCCTTTTTGATATTGAAATTTGTTTGAAAAAGAAAATGCAATTGTTTAAAAACTAAACCAAAACATGCAAATGCATAGACAAAATCATTTTATTTGAATTGATATTCGGACAGTGGTTGCTTATATATTAAACACTTTACAAACTAATCATCACGGTACATCACATATTTGATAAGATTACCAATTGAAAACTGTAGTGATATGTAGGATAATTTCCTTTTCTTTACATATGGCAAACCCAGACGAAACTATGATGTGTAACAGAAGAACACAGGTATCAAGGATGACACGGATGGTAATATTTTGATAATTTTCAAAATACATAACAGAACTTAAACTTGCATGGGTAAGAAGGTTGTATGACTAAAAATCAACATATGTGAGATTGATCTCTTATAAGTGACGTTCTGCATTTACTGATAATTTGAATCATAAAGTTTTACGTTTTACATTTGTTATTTCGAAATAAAAAAAAAATCAATATTTTACCGACTAATCTTGCACATTCTCAGTGTTCCTGATTTACCAAATTAAATTCGATCGAAATAACTTTCAGGAGATACAAAATGAACATAACTTATTGCATACCTGGTGATAACATTTCATAAGAGGAACATAGTTTGAGGTAACAAGAACAATCTTCTTCTGACGGTTCACAATAACATCGGTGACTTGGCCTTACGACATAATCATAACCTCTCGTATAATCACAGCGGCATATCCTATTCTTTTTTAATGTGCCATTATTTGAATAAACTTGTCCTTCATCGTTGCAGAAAGATTTTTTGTAAATACAACGACTATTCCCGGAAGACATGAATTGAAAAGGTTGATAAAATTCATCTTTACAGTCAGCTCCTTGCAGCGTTCCGTGAACAGACCCAGCCACTATTAGTTTTTGTCCTGTGTGACATTTGAAATAAAATAAATGAATAATAATATTACATTCATATAAAGCAACTTGACGTTGCACATAAAACACCTACACGTAGGGATATCATGTGAGGTTTGTTTCTTATATTACTTGTATTTCAATAAAATAAGGTATTTTGTACAAATGCAGTTCTAATCCAATTTTAACTTCAGTCATCATATCTGCATTGAACAAGGGGTTTTAGTACAACTGTTTAAAAACAACCTGTAGGTTAACTTTTAAAATTTCGATCAATAAACATAAATTCTAGGACATTTTCAGGAAGACATATTGCTAAATTACAATCAATTTATTCATATGATTCTGTCAACAAGTTATACGTACTACTTAAATACATACGAAGTATTATTTATGATTTCTTGAACTTATTTCTGATTAAAAACAAGTTCAATGATTTTAGTACATACAATATGTACAATTTTTATACTTGAATATGTGATCGTGTTTCCTTAATCATATATCATTTTGTTCAAATATATTTTTTTTAATTTTTACACACGCATGTGTATACTTAAAACTAATATATAACATACATGATGCAGAAACATTTACAAATTGACGAAATCAACAGACACATTACCTGGTGCTTCGAAGTCTGGATTCTGTCTACAAAATTCGGTATAGTTCTTTTCATTCTGATCATACAAACAAAAATAAATTTCACCGGAATGACAAAGAGATTCTGATCTGTGTGTCCAGTGTGCCTGAACAGGACATTTCAAGCTATAAAAAGCTTCGGACAATTGGTATAACAGCATTGTCTGAAATAAAGTAATTACAGATACAGTTGAGCCTTTATCGTATCCATGGCCTATATCTATACATTGACAATGAAGGTAAGAATCCCGTAACCTTATCCAAAATATTACTTACCAAATTAGATTTACGATCTTTTAAATGGCAGTAGCAATATGACAGCATATTTAAAGAAGGATGATCTGATTACCCTTCTGGATCACTTAAGATAACCCCCAATATATGACATCTAATATTGAAGCTATCTATGGACGAAGTAAAATTTTCACTTTTTCCTTTAAACATGTTAACTTGTGACCGAGTTTGATTCTGAAAGCAGACATTTGATAAAATTACTCTGTCTGGTTGTTCAAGACCCTCATTCCATGTTTGAAACATAACTTGGAACAAAACATGACTTTCTACTAAAATTATCAGTTGGATATTTCATACAAACAATGATGAACAGATGTTGTTAAGTAAATGTAACATTATGAGTGTCAACAAGTTTTGTTCAAACTGCCTAAATAGTTTCAGAGAGTCGAACTCGATTAAAGACCGAAGAGACACAATGACGACACACAACAAAATAAACATTGTATGAGAAACAGATAAGTGTTTTGATACTCAAATCCATAAATTGCAATGTTTTAAGTATTATTGTTAAGCGTCGTTTTGTACATCGTCCTGCTGTTATAGTCTTCTATATCCAATGTTTCGTGTGTTTGGAGATCTTCTAATACTATTATGTTTATTACATTTATATCAGAAGTTAAATGGTTTCGCCGCTTCGCATGATGTTACTTCATTAAGTGTGAATATTAGTAAAACATTGCAAAATTTAGAAATTCTACAGAATTTCCAATAAATATTGTATTGATAAAGAAATGTGGGACCTATTTCTTTAAAACATGTTTCTGATGGTGTTTAATTGATCTGCCAATTAAACACATTTTTTTTTTAATTTGCAATACCTATGGAGTTGGTTTTTTTAGAAAAAAAACATCGATTTCTTCATACATTTAGCTTCCTGTTAATTTCGGTCATAACGAAAAAACCTGTTAGTAAAGCTTTAAGTTCAGTTATTCTACAAAACTAGAGAGCAGCGATCATAACAATATTCACACGACAACACGTTATACTTACGATTCATGTCACACATATAAGTCATACTCCTCATGCATACATTTAATATTATTTTGGAAGCGGGGCATTTGAATTAATGTTTTATATAATATATTTCAGTGAAGGAATTCACAATAAAATATGTTTTATCAGTAATCCAAAACATAATATACAACACATGTATTTCAACATATTTATACATGCATGCACTTGTTTAATGTCATGAGTATTTAACATAACTTTGTAAGTTTAAACGTTCAATAATGCCGGATCATGCAGATATTATATTCACAAGTACTATCGTGGTTAACAACAATCACCAGGTGAAGGTGAATATTTGCAACTACATGTAAGTACATATAGAAATATATAGTCGTTTGACAGGTTAAAACAATAGCAGCTGGTTTAAACTGTTTAATGGTACCAAACCCTAACCCTTCTATGAAACAATATTGTAACATGACAACATAGAAAGACACGCTATGGAATACCAATTGAATGGCTTAACTCAATCAAAAGATATAGTAACACAAATCAACATAAAGTTAACAAATAATTTGATCTATGATACAATGTAAATACACAGTTAATCAAATAAGGGATTTATTATTAATAATTACTTTTTTTTTAAATATAACGCTGTGAAATGCTAAACTATTTCAGAAAACATCAATTTTTTTCGCCATTTGAACAATCAAAATTATACACAGGAAAATGAAAATAATTTTGTTGTTAAGTATATGTGTTCTGTCTTTATAAACTTCCGTTTAGGAACACCAAGATATAACTCGTATATCAATAAAACTAGCTAAAAACTTGTGTTGCGAATATTCACAATACATCTATAAAGTAAGTGCGAGAAAGAACTTGTTTTGTCATGTACAGGTGCCGGAAGTGTGACTTATATACAGTATAAAAGGAGAAAGGAAATAATTTTGATGTTCATAGTACCAAGAAGTGAAAATTTATAGTAAAGGCTGTAGATACATGTATATACTTACAAGGACAATCCTGTTGACTTGCATATTAAAAAATTTAAACATCATTCTGAATGCTGGAAAAATAAAACAAGATTAATTTGACCTCCAACTGAAAGACGAGAAGGAGTTCATGTCTCACTGATTACACATGTTAAATATCACAAGCAGAAGTGTTTATCGACTGCGGCAATCAAAGTGTTTAAACACAGTGTTTATCATTATTCCTTTTTGTATTATAGTGATAATGCATTGGATCATGGTTGTAACAAAACTCAATTGGCATAAAATGTGTAAAGCTATTCGAGCTGTTATGGATTTTGCAGTAGCTAAAACTATTTTAATATTATCTTCAGTAATCAACTCCAATATGTTGTTTATGTTGTTTAATAAATGATATGAAAAATAATCAGTCCTTTGTTGTTCAAGAAATAAAATATCAATAACCAATAGTTATTAGATCATTGCACATATTGAATATACAATGAACCAAGTATAATGCAGATTGATTGGGACACCTTCAAACAGTCTGTAATCACAAATTGTCTATACATTTGTCAATCACGTGATCATAAAATGCAGTACAAGATCTCTTACAATCCAAAACAATAACATGTTTGAATAAGTTAGTTGCGTTTTTCAACAAAACACATTTTTTGTCATAAACATAAAAACCTCTTTGTTTTATTTCATTTAATTTGTCATTCGTATGAAGACGAGCAACCTCCAATGCGTACTTTTGTAAAAGGGTGAACGTTTAAAGATCCTTTAAGATTTTCAAATATTTGCTTTTAAAAAAGATTTACAACTGACATGGTTCGTATTTCATTGTAAAGTCGTATTGATTTAATAATTTAAACAGTTAATGTTTGATAAATCGCATAGATGAGTTAAGTAAATATATCGAATGTATAGATGTTACCATCAGTCTGGTGCTTCTAACCGATATAATAATCTTCGGCACACTCAATATGACAGTGACACTGTTTACATAATCAAGATCTATTAGGAGAACTTTGAAAATTTAGCAAAGTCCTTTACATTGAATCCTTTGTGAATTGCTGACCTAATCGTAGATTTTTTTTATGTATATTTATCAAAACTGAACGAAATAATTGATAGATATTTAATAAATAAGTTGCACCTCCTAAACACATAACCTGCTGGTCAACGTTGGTTCTTTCGTTTACCTCTATCTGTAATAATTAATTTGGATATTCATTATGCACATTTTGGATAAATATTTGCTGTTTAATTTCCAGTGTTACATTTACAACGAAAACAAATGTCAAACACATACACCAGGTATTGTTTGCACAAAACCCAACTGGAATATAGGTTGTGTAGTAGGAAACAAGCAATGGCAATTTTGATATCGGTAAAATGTTATAAATATAAAATTAGTTACTATCGGATACAATTAGTTTAGAGTTTCTATTGCAATCACGTAGATACAAATGTAACACCATCGAAATGGTGCACTTAGGTAAAAATTGAAAAAATCAAGGATTTAAAATTGATACTTTAAGCCGGTAGAACAATCGTTAAGGTTATTAAAAAATAAGCTAAAATAATGATAGGTCATGGACCTCCTTTTCGTTATATTTGAGATTTAAATATGGCGTAAAAAGGCTGATTCGGACTTTTACCTTGCATTTGCATTGGTGTTATTTGGGTTTCAAATCAAAAGAAGGAAGACCAAGAATCGTCTTAAATCTTGATAAATGACCTTCAATGAGCTATTTAGTCTCCTGTGAAAAAATAAATGTGTGTTATGGGGCAAAATTTGTTACCTTGTATTGTATGAAAAAAATCCAAGGAGTCCAAACATTTGAAATGAATTCCAAAACCTCACCTAAGTACATGTACATCATTATGCGGTATATTTTGGCATACAACTACATCCACAGTTAAAACTATAACTATATTCATTTTTTTATTACGTGAAACACTATACAGTTTATCAGTATTGTATTATGATAGTGAGAAAACACACAGTATAACATGTTTAAAGAGAAAATAAAAGACAATGAATGTTGACAATTGTAAAAAAAACATTATAAATCATGCATTTTATACAGTGTGTTAGTGACGTAATACGATATATATGGGGTCAGTAAATTCCATATGGAGTGAGAGCGAATTAAGCTTGAACCCCATATGGAATTTACCGACCCGTTTATGTCGTATTGAATCACTAGCCTACTATGTAATGAATTTATCTTGTGTTACCGACTATCTTAACATGTGGTATTTGGTATTTATACTTATGGCTTATGAAAATGATCAAGTATTCACTACCGTTAGTAATAGGAACTTTCTTTAATTGGTGTATACGAAAACAAATAACAACTTATTAGGTTTATCGTCAGTTGAAACCTGAAAGATGTGATCTAAACACCGTGTTGTTTGAATAAAGGAATAAATCACCACTACTAACCATGCATTGCAATAAGCGCCGTCAACTTACCTAATATGGAATATCCACGGTCTCCACGCGGTTGCTCTTAACCAATGATATTCCTAGAAACGTATACTGATTTAAAGTTATCACGGTAATGTGTGTTATCTTAATTGACCCTCAAATAGCACAATGAAAGATTGCATGTTCTCTTCGTAGTAAAAAATGGTATTGGACAATATTACTGACATACGGGATGATAATTTTTTATTGATATTGAATTAAATTACAACTGATATTCGTTTTAAAGGTTTATATATTCACTTGTGTACTTTTGATTAAAAATGCAGTTCTGAAAAGTTGAAGTGTCGTTAAACAGAAACATATTTATCTGAAGAGTTAAGCCTTTTTCAACTGATTTTTATAGTTCGTTCTTATGTTGTACTTTTATACCACTGTCCCAGGTTAGGGGGAGGGTTGGGATCCCGCTAACATGTTTAACCCCGCCACATTATTTATGTATGTGCCTGTCCCAAGTCAGGAACCTGTAATTCAGTGGTTTTCGTTTGTTTATGTGTTACATATTTGTTTTTCGTTCATTTGTTTTACACAAACAAGGCCGTTAGTTTTCTCGTTTGAATTGTTTTACATTCTTATCGGGGCCTTTTATACTGACTATGCGGTATGGGCTTTGCTCATTGTTGAAGGCCGTACGGTGACCTATAGTTGTTAATGTTATTGTCATTTTGGTCTTTTGTGGATAGTTGTCTTATTGGCAATTATACCACATCTTCTTTTTTATATATTGCCCATGTTATAATTTCTGGCATGTAAAGGTTATCTAAGACAATCTGTAACCTAAACAAACATAACAAAAGAGAAAAACAATTCGTTTGAAACCTCTCATAAATGTCAGATAAACATAATAAATAATTTCCTATTTCAATTTGTACATGACAGGGTCTCATTAATATGATATGTAGTTTCGAAAACTTTCTTCACTTGAACCTCACCACGACACCAACTACATTATTGTTGTACGACTTTTACCCCCTCCCCCCCGGCAGAGCTTTAAAAAACACAGTACATTAACTGAAGTTACACGAACTCTTTTTACACGATACACGGACTCTTGTTAGTTGTTACACGGACACTTTTATGAATATAATCACTCGTGCATGAACAATGAGTTCATTGGCACTTTAACTTTCAATTAGATTTGAACTTTTTGGTTCATCGACATATTTCCTGTCTTGTTGGAAGTGAATAAATGACGATACCGACGTTTATATTTCAATTAAAAAAGACAGGAAATATGTAATTAAAAATCAAATCTCATCAAAAGATAAAATCCCTATCAACTCACCAACGCACGATTGATCCTATGAATAAAAAGTGTTCGTGTAATACATGTCCAAATAAGCAGCAACTCTTGAAGATCAGGTCCTTTGTTCTAACAGGGGTGATCTGAGCCGGATCATCCCTACCAGATCACCCCAGTTTGAGTTTCTTTGTTATGCATGCTTTCCTTTGTTCTGTGTTCTGTGAATGTCAAATCCACTATAAAACTTATACTTAATTATACGGAAAAGACTGTCTATCAAAATTCACGTAGAAAAAATCCAGCGTATATGCTGGGATTCGAACTCAAGACCTTTATCATATCAAGCCAAGACACATACCACTACACCAGGACGACTGGATACGAAAGGGATTCCAACCCCCGGCACCCCCTCCCCCCAATGAAATTTTTAATTGATGTATTTGGCAGCAAACGTGCGATTTTCACTAAATGTTGAAAGGGGGAATGGGAAAATGAAAAGGCACATCCTGTATTTTTTTCATCAAAGTGAAGATCAGAATCTGTTTATTTCTAATCAATTAAGGCCCCCTCCCGCTTTCCGTTTCACCCATAAAAATTAAACGTTAGCTTACTTACCACTAAAATATTTCTTTAATATATTACTTTTAAACGGAGTTGCATTTTAAAAAAGTCTCAAACGTGACAACATTCATCTTATACTTGAAATGGTTCTTTTGTTTTTTATCAAATTTTTAGATTCCCTGATTTTTTATTTCTAGAAAAAAACCGCCGTTGAATCGAAATGAAAAAAAAAGTGTTTTTATACTATTACTTACATTTATTTATTTAAGACCATTTAAGTTTCTCAAATAATCGATAAAATTTATTTTATGTGAGCTGCAAAAAGTACATATTATTACATGCTTTAATGTCGCATTTTTCAATTGATTTGAATTGTTGGTATTCATCTGATCGGTTTTCAAATAGCAGTTATAATAAGCCAGAATCGACAATCAAAACATCACTTTGACCTTAATCCCTCCTTTCGACCAACATTTTTGGACAACAGACCGCAAATCCTTAGGCCCTAGATCTCTTTCTCTTATGGTTTATCAAACGCAAATAAATATCACATGTGACAAATACGTCAGGAGAAATAACTTTTATATGGAGTATCAGGAACGCTTCGGTCAAAATCTAAGTCCAGATCCAGAGGAAATAATAAATAATTTGATAAAATAGATGTGTCAATTTATTAAGCAATTGCAAAGGTGAGTGACCAAAAGAAAAACAGTGTTTGAGGAGACTTACAAGATAATTTGTTTGGTTAAACAGTGTCAATTATACAATTGTATCTAATACATAATCATAAAGAAATATGTCAGTTACTAGTTTTACTTTCTATTTCTCGCGCTATGAATTTTTGAAAATTAATCTCAGCTTCTCCGTTAACACAAAACAATCATTTGTGTATAAACAATATTTTCATATCAAAATCCGAAAGTTTTCATCAAATGATGTGTAATTTTGAAAAATAAAAGCAGTTTAATAATTATTGCATTTACACCCATCGAATATTTTACGTATCTATAATAGGCAAATTGAAACGGGTAATAACATGCACTCAATTAGTTTCTGACTGTCATCAAATTTTGGAATTACCTTGAAAGCAAACCATATAATACAAAAAACAAAACAACTAAAAACCCTTACCTACGTTGCATCTACTTTTGGGGGTGTATTTACCTGAGTGTATCGATTAAAGTTCAATCGTCTGATTATGATTTCACCTGTTTTGAACGACTGATAATTCATAACATATAAATATTAACTTTTTTAAAAAGCTTGCTGTACTATACGTGTCACAGTTAATAATGTGGTCATTTTTATAAATTTCCTGTTTACAAAATTTAGAATTTTTCAAAAATCTAAGGATTTTCTTATTCCAGGCATAGATTACCTTAGCCGTATTTGGCATAACATTTTGGAATTTTGGATCCTCAATGCTCTTCAACTTTGTACTTGTTTGGCTTTATAAACATTTTGATATAAGCGTCACTGATGAGTTTTATGTAGACGAAACGCGCGTCTGGCGTACTAAATTATAATCCTGGTACCTTTGATAACTATTAATAACATTAAAAGATGGACTATTGTGTTATAATTTCTTCCTTTCAGGATTCTAATTCGGATATCAACTGTAATGTGCTATAGAAAAGATCAATGCAATGTTTTAGTTTTGAAATTTCTTTGAGACGGAATGTTTTGACACTGAAAATGGTTTAATTACTAATTCATTTAATTATATATCTAATACGTCAGAATTATAACTAAGAAACAATGTTTGTGTTATGTCCTATGCTCTTTTAAACATTAGTAGGCATTTAATTGGTCGATATTTTACACTAACCGTATGTTAGGTGCAAACTATGGTCAAATGTCATGCCTACCCATATATCGGAACATAGAACATGACCTGAAAGGATGATTTCGATTCTAATAGAAAGAAACGGTACTTCGTAATGGTCAAAGAGTGAAAAAATATTTTACAAATGTTTTGCTGTCCACGTTTCATCTTCATGAAATAAGAACATTGCATTTTCACATTTGCTTGTTATGAGTTACAAAACTAATTGCAGGGTATATACATGTTGCTTCCATACCAATATACAATGTATATATAATTTATTTTATGTGAGCTGCAAAAGTACATATTATTACATGCTTTAATGTCGCATTTTTCAATTGATTTGAATTGTTGGTATTCATCTGATCGGTTTTCAAATAGCAGTTATAATAAGCCAGAATCGACAATCAAAACATCACTTTGACCTTTATCCCTCCTTTCGACCAACATTTTTGGACAACAGACCGCAAATCCTTAGGCCCTAGATATCTTTCTCTTATGGTTTATCAAACGCAAATGAATATCACATGTGACAAATACGTCAGGAGAAATAACTTGTATATGGAGTATCAGGAACGCTTCGGTCAAAATCTAAGTCCAGATCCGGAGGAAATAATAAATAATTTGATAAAATAGATGTGTCAATTTATTAAGCCATTGCAAAGGTGAGTGACCAAAAGAAAAACAGTGTTTGAGGAGACTTACAAGATAATTTGTTTGGTTAAACAGTGTCAGTTATACAATTGTATCTAATACATAATCATAAAGAAATATGTCAGTTACTAGTTTTACTTTCTATTTCTCGCGCTATGAATTTTTGAAAATTAATCTCAGCTTCTCCGTTAACACAAAACAATCATTTGTGTATAAAAAATATTTTCATATCAAAATCCCAAAGTTTTCATCAAATGATGTGTAATTTTGAAAAAATAAAAGCAGTTTAATAATTATTGCATTTACACCCATCGAATATTTTACGTATCTATAATAGGCAAATTGAAACGGGTAATAAAATGCACTCAATTAGTTTCTGACTGTCATCAAATTTTGGAATTACCTTGAAAGCAAACCATATAATACAAAAAACAAAACAACCAAAAACCCTTAACTACGTTGCATCTTTGACAAGGTTACTTTTGGGGGTGTATTTACCTGAGTGTATCGATTAAAGTTCAATCGTCTGATTATGATTTCACCTGTTTTGAACGACTGATAATTCATAACATTTAAATATTAACTTTTTTAAAAAGCTTGCTGTACTATACGTGTCGCAGTTGATAACATTAAAAGATGGACTATTTTGTTATAATTTCTTCCTTTCAGGATTCTAATTCGGATATCAACTGTAATGTAAAAGTAAAAACACAAAAATACTAAACTCCGAGGAAATTCAAAAAGGAAAATCAAAAATCAAAAGGCAAAATCAAAAGTCCAAACACATAAAACGAATGGATGACAACTGTCATATTCCTGACTTGGTACAGGCATTTTCTGATGTAGAAAATGGTGGATTGAACCTGGTTTTATAGCTAGCTAAACCTCTCACTTTTATGACAGTCGCATCATATTCCATTACATTGTCAACGATGAATGAACAAAACAAACATACTCAAAGAGTAAAAATGTCAAAAATAGGGGTACAACAGTCAATAATATGTTATCATCTTAATATCACTGTAAAAACATCAAACGAACGAAGAAGCACAAAAAGGCATACGTCAAATTCAACATACTAATTTTGTTTTTCTAATACAACTTAATTTATGTATGAAAAGTCTTCCTGTAAAGGATAGAAGGTTTTCAGTACTGGTGTAAAATTGCGCGCTTGAAATTCGCACAGGTAGACATATACATAATTTTGTCGTTCAAAGTATGACGGCTACATACATGTAGAGTCACTTAAAGTAGATATCACAAAACAGATTTAACAGTAAAAGTAATAATAATAAATAAAATAGTTGTGTGGTTCAAAGTATGACGGGATACATAAGTACAGTTTCACGTCAAATGTATATCATAAACAACAGACTTAACAGAAAATGTAGTATTATTGAATAAAATAGTTTTGTCATTCATAGTATTCAAGATAATACGTAAAAGTAATAATAGTAAATGGAATAATTTTGTCGTTCAAAGTATGATGTTTTATAGGAAAGGTCAATTCAATGTTTTAGTTTTGAAATTTCTTTGAGACGGAATGTTTTGACACTGAAAATGGTTTAATTACTAATTCATTTAATTATATATCTAATAAGTCAGAATTATAACTAAGAAACAATTTTTGTGTTATGTCCTATGCTCTTTTAAACATTAGTAGGCATTTAATTGGTCGATAATTTACACTAACCGTATGTTAGGTGCAAACTATGGTCAAATGTCATGCCTACCCATATATCGGAGCATAGAACATGACCTGAAAGGATGATTTCGATTCTAATAGAAAGAAACGGTACTTCGTAATGTTCGAAGAGTGAAAAAATATCTTACAAATGTTTTGCTGTCCACGTTTCATCTTCATGAAATAAGTACATTGCATTTTCACATTTGCTTGTTATGAGTTACAAAACTAATTGCAGGGTATATACATGTTGCTTGCATAACAATATACAATGTATATATAATTTATTTTATGTGAGCTGCAAAAAGTACATTTTATTACATACTTTAATGTCGCATTTTTCAATTGATTTGAATTGTTGGTATTCATCTTATCGGTTTTCAAATAGCAGTTATAATAAGCCAGAATCGACAATCAAAACATCACTTTGACCTTTATCCCTCCTTTCGACCAACATTTTTGGACAACAGACCTTAGGCAAATCCTTAGGCCCTAGATCTCTTTCTCTTATGGTTTATCAAACGCAAATGAATATCACTTGTGACAAATACGTCAGGAGAAATAACTTGTATATGGAGTATCAGGAACGCTTCGGTCAAAATCTAAGTCCAGATCCGGAGGAAATAATAAATAATTTGATAAAATAGATGTGTCAATTTATTAAGCCATTGCAAAGGTGAGTGACTAAAAGAAAAACAGTGTTTGAGGAGACTTAAAAGATAATTTGTTTCATTGGTTAAACAGTGTCAGTTATACAATTGTACACAATATCAAGCGACATCCAACTTTGCTAACAAAGGTTAACGAAAAGGTAAAATGACATAAATACTGACCTCCAAGAAGGGAAATATTCGTAACATTTGGCTAGAGAAGGCGAACGACCTATGTTGAAACAATAGTACTGCGCAAGACAATTATAGTAATAGTTAGAACAAAAGCAAAATGTCTTTCCACGGAAAATTTCAAAGACATAACTAACAATACGAGCATTCCACGTACCAATATGAAGATATGCAGATGTGCATTGTATGATTGCGAATGAGACAACTCTTCAAAAGATACCAAATGACACAGAACTTAATCACTATAAGTCACCGCATGACCTTTAACAATGAGCAAAGCTTATACCGCATAGCCAGCTATACAAAGCCCCGACATGACAATGTAAAACAATTCAAACGAGAAAACTAATGACCCTCTCCCTAACCTGAGACAATAGTGTAACAGTACTACATAAGAACAAACCATAAAAATCAGTTGAAAAAGGCCTAACTCATCAGATAGATACAAATACAAATACTACACAGAGTGAACGTGGCCGGGTATTTGTATAACCCGACAACAAAGAGACACTAAGTGCTTATCGGATAGTACTCGCAGTTACCAACATCTAGTTCAAAGCCAAAACTAATAAAAAAAATCATGCATCTAAGACTAAATTATAAATCAGTATACATCCAACAGTCAATGGATTTAGTTTCAAAACGTCAAACACAGAAAAACAGGACAATTTTGCAATACCATGGTACAGGTATAGACAAATTGTAGATCTATGAATGTGTATATGTATATAAAAATACTATTTAGTTAGCCTTAAAACTAATAACAAAATCAATATTAATACACATAAGAACAATATTCAATGGTAAATTACAGTGTTGAATTGCTAACCTTTTAGAATAAGTTTATTCAGAGGATCGATACGTTTACTAGGATCATTTCTAAATGTCCGGTCACGGTAAACAACGTTTCCGTGAATATAAGGATGTGCTATCCCGTTTAAAATAAGTGTTTTTCAAGTACAACCAAACTTCAAAACCAAATCTTAATATTTATCGAAAAATTTGGTAAAGATTTTCAGTAATTTGTGGTAACGAAATCCCTGGCTTATGAGAAGAAGATGTGGTATGATTGTCAATGAGACAACTCTCAACAAGAGACCACAATGACACAGAAATTAACAGTTGTAGGTCATCGTACGGCCTTCAACAATGGGCAAAGCCCATACGCATAGTCAGCTATAAAAGATCCCAAAATAATAACGTAAAACAATTCAAACGAGAAAAGTAACGGCCTTATTAATGTACAAACAAACGAAAACCACTGGATTACAGGCTCCTGACTTGGGATAGACACATACATACATAATGTGGCGGGATCCCAACCCTCCCCCTAACCTGGGACAGGGGTTTAACAGTACAACATAAGAACGAACTATAAAAATCAGTTGAAAAAGGCTTAACTCATCACATGGACAAACATACAAGTAATACATTTTACATGAAATGATAATCTATGTTTGCAAGATATTGTGTACAGCATCGAAAGCCAACACGTAGTTTGAAATTTCATGATTTTCAGTTCTACTTGTAAAGAGGCTGATAAAATATACGTTAATTACCGATATCATTTTCCGAAAATTGATTAAATCACAACACTGTGTCCATTCCTTTAAAAGAGGCACGAAAGATATCAAATGGACATAAATCTAAAATAAACTGACAACGCCATGGCTAAAAATGAAAAAGACAAACAGACAAACAAAAGTGCACATGACACAACACAGAAAACTAAAGAATAAACAACACGAACCCCACCAAAAACTAGGGGTGATCTCAGGTGCTCCAGAAGGGTAAGCAGATCCTGCTCCACATGTGGCACCCGTCGTGTTGCTTATGTGATAACAAATCCGGTAAATAGTCTAATTCGGTAGGTCACATTCATGAAAGGGAAGGGGATTGTAGTTACGACGTAAGGAACATATCCAATATCATTTGTGAAATGGTTATTTCATAACGGTCAACCAACTCGTGATGACGCTAAATCTGTATATGTTTTTTTGCTAAAAATAATCCATGAATAAATAATGAATTTCCATTAGGTTTTTATTTGTTAAAAATAGCATATCTCTGTAAAATACAAAGGTTTAATGACAGGAAGTATTTGGTTCCTAAAAATAAAAATATTCTATATAGATATTTCCTTATTTTTATACAATATCAGAATTGCTTTGTATTATTTCATTTAGAAGAGTTTTCATTTTTGAAATTTTCTCATGAAAGTATGGAATGGATTTTAGTCAAGACTGTGCTTTTTATTTTAGGTACTGCACACGCGATAACCCCTACTCCCAAAGTCAGAACTACCAGGACAACAACTCTCACTCCAGGAGTTTGTCTGAAATACTTCAGGTATGTGATTTTTAGTCTGCCACAAACCCAATAAAAAGATGAAATTGTTCATATTTGTAAAATCTCAATTTTCTAACATGTTAAGATAGGTTTATACAACCCTATTCAGATATACATAAGGTATATATTAAATATTGTTTCTAGGTTTCATCATCTAATTAGGAAAAAACAACAAAATATGATATCAATAAAATTATTCAAAAAATTAGTTTGTTATCATTCAGCAGCTACTAGTTATTTGATTACTTATAAGTTATATACTACCATGGAAGTACACCCAGATCGATACAATAATTATATTTCATTGACATTTAAACAGAAATTGTGCATAAATTCATATGAAATATGTGTTTTGAAAAACATGTTGTATTAATTGTAGACCTTGATAAAGAAAACATTAGGTGTCAACCAGTCCTATTTAGGATGAAATGTAATATGTCATTCCGTGGATATAGAATTAGTTCTTTATGATATTTCTTCAATTTTGAACTAAGGGACAAACCGTATTATATTGTGTATGTTGATGGGATAAGAGAGTGAGTTTTTTGGTTGGTTTGGGTTGGTACAGTAAATGTATGTTCCACACAAAGATAATTGTTTGTTTTCAACATTAATTAGAAGACAAAAAAAAAGATTTTAGATGAGAGTGCATAAACAGGTTTTTTTTCTAATGGATATTAAGGCGGACAAAACCATCGAGACACACTCGAGACCAATGCATGATCATATACGTAACAGAAAAAAATATGTAACTGCCCGACTTTTATAAAATAAAAAGAGAAAAGAAGCAATCTATATGTTTACTGCTAAGGGTAATTAGCTAAATACTGCAATACCAGTTTGTTTTTATATCAAGTATTATTAAAAAAAACCAGCTTATAAAGGTAAGATATTTTAAAACATAATAAGTTTAGGTTATATCAATTGATATAAGTCGAACTAACGTTGAATGATAATTGATGTTTAAACTACACTTGTCAGGAAAATATCGCCAGTATTTGGCATCAAACCTTTTATTCGTGTGAAAATACGTGAATACAGGTGTTTCCAACATGCCAAAGGAATGAAGCTTCAATTATAACAATTGCATTTTCAATAATAACTCGGGTCTGACGTATTAAATTATAATCCTGGTAACTTTGATACTTAATTACACCACTGGGTCGATGACACTGCTGGTGGAACTTTCGTCCCCGAGGGTATCACTAGCTTAGCAGTCAGCGTGCCGGGTTTAAAGGTTGATAAATTATATGGTCATTTTTATAAATTTCCTGTTTACAAATTTAGGTACATGTAGATAGGGTGTCTTCTTCCATTTTGGATTTGGAAATACCAGTAAACAAGGTCTAGATCTTTGATAGAATGTGCAAGTGTTGAGAGTAGTAGGAAATTCATGTGTAAGAACATTCATTTCATTATAGAAAATGACATGATTTATCATATTTATGGTTGTATTTTACAAAAAAAAACAGAAAACGTTTGTTTGATTAATTTTTTTCTAACTTTGCTGTATAAGCATGATAAGGGGAGGCAACTCAAATGCAAGGGCAGATAATTTAGATAAAAGAACTTTTACAATAGAATGAGTTAGTAATTTACATATTTTATTATGCAGCAAGAAAACGGGTCCGGTGACCCTATTCTTTCTTTTTCTTAACTGAAAGCATTCTGTTAGAGCTATCTTCTCATATGTTATCTAAAAATTCTATGGTGTAGTTTACGCTGTATTGCTGAAAATTGGGTTTTCCATGCATAATCTATACAAAATCTGTCAATTTTGGACACCGTGTAGCGTGAAGATAAGCCCCGTGACCCATTCTTTTTATTATTATTTGTTTTTAAAAAGCATGATTTAAACGACATTTTGGATAATTATTATCAAAATCTATGGATTATAATTAAGACACCCCATCTACCTTAAGGCAAGGTTTCCCCTGGCGGTTGCCATTTTCGCAATTTGCGAAAAAATAATAATTGTGGCAATTTAAATTCGTCATTGGCGAAAGAATTTGGCGAAAGATATATATAACGATTTCTTTTCAACCATCTTGTTTATTTACCTTTTCGGGTTTCTCGGACTTTACCTGATCGGAAAATACTCGAAATTCACCTTGAACTCGTTAAGATTTTGACAGAAAATCAATAATCAGCTGATTGCATTTTCAAGCTATCGATAACAAAGGACTAATTATTAAAAGTGTTGATTGTACATGTATTGTTTGACAAAATGATATGGTTAAATGGCGTCCGTCACATGTCACATAAAGGATTTATTAACCACTTTGCGACGCACGTGTTTGTAGCAAACTTTTGACGTCTCCTCTCCTTCTTTAAATGAATCGAAAACTGTTATTATGACGAAAAATGTTCAAAATCAAGATTTAAAACTTTTTCTTTTGACTTTGATATAGATAATTGATTTGATTGGGTGCTTTAAAGTCGTGACACACGTGTTTTAAGCGTAGTTTTACTTCTCAACTTTTTTCATTTACAACGGTCTAGAAAAGAAAACTGTCGTTATGAAGAAATGTATTCAAAAGGTTGGGAAGATCTGGAAACAACGTTCCCCTCGATTGAGAGTAACCCTTTAATGTAATGACTACACCTTAAATGGATCAATTGCTAGTGATCAAAACTTTTTTTTTGTAGTAAAAACCACTTCTAAGTACAAAAGGGCAAATATTTTTATTTTGAAGAAACTTTCCCAAAGAACTGTACACCTTTCCGGTTGTATATGGTTAAAACATGTCCAATAATTTTGTTATATTCCGGGACTTATTTCTTCTTTTTTTAAAGTAAGTGGTCCCCTTCTTTTAAAGTTGTTCAAAATATAATAATTTTTTCCCCTTTTGAGTTAAAAATAAAGTTCTTCTTTTTAAAAGTAAATGTCTAGTGTTTATTCTTTACAATGTAGACTCTAAGATAAGTTTAAGAGAATAATCATAGACAACAATTGAGCAAAATCATTTTATTTAGGGGGGTTGTGGAAAAAAGGAAAATTAAAAAAAAAATTATATATGTTAAGTGGCGAAAAAAAAAAAAATTGGCGAAAGATGTGGCGAAAAAATAATTGACCCAGGGGGAACCCTGCTTAAAGTATAATTTTTTCGAAAACCTAAGGATTTTCTTATCCAAGTCATATATCACCTTAGCATATTTGGCACATCTTTATGGAATTTTGGTCAACAATGCTCTTCAATTTGTACTTATTTGGCTTTATAACTATTGATATGATCGTCACTGATGCGTCTTATATAGACAAAACGCGCATCTGGCATATGAAACTATAAGCCTGGTACCTTTGATATCTATGTGTACATGTACTACTGTTGCATCAATTTTAGGTAGGGTTTCAAATGCACCTTGTGACTATCCCCCTCTGTGTCCTCTATACAATTTTGCAAAATATTTCATGATTTAGTTACATATCATTATGTTGTTCGCAATATGTGTAGTTGTGCTTAAGCGTTCGAAAGATGTTTTATTTTTTTAATCAAATCGTTTTAATTGAATCGGATGTTTTAGCAAATACAATATAGTATTGAATTGCCACCATAAATATAAACGATGAAACTACATATGTACCATGTAGATACAGTAGATGTCGGACTATTTATGGCTAGACCAACCTAGTAGTCGTGAGCTACGTGGACATGTTTACAAAATAAATTACTAATTTTGGAGCATAAATTTGCTGCAATGTTACTTGTGTTTTTATTTTTAAAGGAAACATTAAATGACTGTTGTAATTCATAGTTTTCATTATGTATAGTTGTGATGTCTTCAGTTCCACTAAATGCTGTATTACTGTCTGTTGTTGATTGATAAGTACAAATTGGAAGAGCATTGAGGACTAAAAATTCCAAAAAGTTGTGCCAAATACGGCTAAGGTGATCTATTCCTGGGATAAGAAAATCCTTAGTTTTTCGAAAAATTCAAAGTTTTGTCAACAGGAAATTTATAAAAATGACAATATAATTGATATGCATGTCAACACACAAGTGCTGACTACTTGGCTGGTGATACCCTAGGGAACGAAACCTCCACCAGCTGTGGCTTCAACTCAGTGGTGTTAATAGTTATCAAAGGTACCAGATTATAATTTAATACGTCAGACGCGCGTTTCGTCTACACATAAACATTTGATTTTATTCTCTGTTCACATTCAATTTCAAATTTATCTTTATTGTATTGCTGGTCCAATTTTTGCATTATCTTCCCATTCTGTTTAACAATATCTTCAAAACAATTGACTATATAGTTTGCAATAAGCATGACAGTATATGTGAATAAATATGTGAAACGACTAAACGACTAAGCTAAAATAGTTGCATGTTCACTTGACCTCATGTTCCTATTTCGAGTGTTTGAATTAATTAAATCCACAAAAGAGGGATTAATATTGATATTAATACTATATTATTGATATTATTCATCTAAAAAGCAATGACTCTTATCGTCCCTTCATAATACAAATAATAATTGAACTTTGCAAGCCTATCATAAACTATGACCCCATTGTATTGTAATGTGCAGATGTGCTCTCATATGATCTACTTCATTTGAGGAAACATTGTTAATGTTAGATTGAAGCAGTGGTACAATGTTTCAACAGTGCAGAGTCTGAAGAAAAATACTTTAAACGTGTAAATTCCGATGCAGTTAAAATAAAATCCTCGACAACCGCTGTTTACAGTTAAATAGCAGACCTTTGATAAAGTAGATAAGTGAAACGGCTAATATGTTACACAGACAATAACATAAATAACTGATAAATAAGCACAAATATACGTCGGCAAGAAACATGTTGAGTTCAATCTTAATCCTTCTATATACCTGTAGCCGATGTGGAATAAACAAAAAGACAGCATAAAAACACGCTGTAAAGCTTGGTGTATACATTTCTGACTATAATTATTGTTTTCTTGCGCAGTATTATTGTATGTGAATAGTGAATATGTCGCTTAGAAATTGTGTATATAATATTGAACAGTTCATATGCTTTAGAAGCTGACTCTTTTAAATCGAACATTTCCTCTTAACATAGTTATCTTCCCACTGTGTTTTTTTTGTGGTCAATACACTCTCGCAACCGTAAAATAAAATTGATTTATTTTTCAAATTGCTCATTATGTCAGGATGTTTTGACAAAAGCGCTCTTGGGACTCAATATGAGCGATATGTTCTCTTCTGTATTTGTTATAAGAGAAATGCATTTGTAATTGGTAAACCATAAGTGATAGAGAGATAATAAGTCTAAAAAAACAAATAAAGGTCAAAGGTCATGAAAATGTTTTACATTTTGGCTTTTTTAAAATTTTTTCAATTTAGTCTTTTTAGATTTCGACCAAAAGTTTAACTAAATTGTTAGTTTGATCATGTCGTAACATAAATATTTTGGTTAAAAATTTAACGTTGATATTTAGTTGTAGTTTTCTTTCCTCTAATATTTAAATTTATCAAATGATATCCGGTGTGACATTGTTCAAACTGGAAGTAACAAATTATCTCCAGTATTTAAAACAGAAATATATAGAAACCATATATTCTAAAATCGATGAACAATGAGCTACCAGTTGACACTGAGAAAATAATTGCAATATTTTAAAATCAAAACGTATCGTCTCGGATGGAAAGGCGTTCAGAGAACACTTATTTTTTTTAAATTTTTGAAATGTATTAAAATTCTAATCTTTATTATATTTTGCCTCATTATCTCTTTAATAGTCATTTTAAAAGACGGAGTGCAGATATGCATGTTCCAACCATTTGTAGTAACACCAGACAAAAGCACTCTGACAATCAAACATGCTATGATACGATAACTGTACTTTCCGAAATACTATTTACTGTTTTGATTGATATAGAGATTGTGTATATCAAGTTGTCTGAATTCCTCTTGGCAATATCTGTGTACATGTACGTCTAATTTAGGACTTTTCTTGGTATTGTTACGAGTTACAATTCATTACTGAAATCTGCCAGGAATAATCGAAACAACTCTTGATACAAAAATTTAGTAACACTTTTCGATATTAGGATGATATATTTGCTTTTAACAATGATTATAGTATTTACATAAAAAATATTTATGTTCATGTGCTGATCACTTTAAAAATGCTTACACTATAGTTCTAACCAAGATTATGTCAGGTAGACGATATTGACATTTGATGTCCAAAAATAGAAAGATCGGATATATTGTGACCATATAGACTATTTACTTTAGTTTTGGATTAAATGTAACTAATATATTCAAATGAGACTGGAAAATGATTTTGTTGTTGTTGAGATAAACAATACAATTACCTCGTTTAACCGTACATAAAATGTATTTCGGTAATTATCTTCGCAAAATTACTTGTTAAATGATATTAACGTCTTATTTGTGACATTAACTTTGTTCTTCGCAATAGACCGTTTTAAAAATAATGTATCTACTGTATATACATAATAGTTTGTGAAGAGAAAAGAAGTGACTATTCGTACATTTACAAAAATGGAATAATACTATTAGATATTTGGATGATATATCGACTCTAAATAAAGAGATTTATAGATTTGAACTAGCTTGAAATAAAGCTTATCTGTGTACATTTGTACTAACAATGAAAACTGCCCTTTTCTCAATCGTGATTGAGATATCTTTAGAGGGAACCTTAATACAAAAATGTATGATAAAAGAGATGACTTTTCATTTTCTATTGTTAATTGTCCATTTTAGATGATCCCTTATCAACATCTTATTGAGTTTCTATATCTCAACTTGTTAGATTCGCTCGTGTATTTTTGCTTTATTTTCATAAGCATGTCGGTCTGTACTAGTATAGTTTTGAATATTTGTTTTGCGTCTTTAAGGCTTGTTGTACGGCGTGAGCCAAGGTTCCGTGTTGCAGACCGTGCTTTGACCTATAATGGTTTACTTTTATATTGTACGGTGTGAGAGCCAATGTTCCGTGTTGAAGACCGGGCTTTGACCTATCATGGTTTACTTTTATATATTGAAACATGAATGGAGTGTTGTCGCATTTGGCCTCATACCACATCTTCTTATATCTAATAGAACATATCCGTTTCAAAGTCTACATAAGTATTGACTTTATGCAGAAAAGTCTCTCTTTTTGAAGTTTCAAAAATATACGTGACAAGAAAGTAAAATCATTTCTTAAACAAGTTAACACATTTACAAAATAATACATTCTGATTGGTACTGTGATATTTTCATAAAGTACCTTGCAATGAAGAGTGGTATAGAAAACATCGAATTCCCTGACAAAATGTCACCACACCCTTACATGTATAACAACTGCGTATTCATCCATACTGCATAGTCAAACAGGAACCCTACTTTTGCGGGGAATTTAAACTATTAAAAGAAAATTTTGTAGTTATCGTAATCATAAGGACTGAATATTTATTTTAGTAAATTCAGTGGGATGTAAAAACAAAATGCAAATGCTTCAGTCTTAAAAATGTGTGCACGGTCAAAAAGTATACAATTCTTTTTTGTACACAAAAGTGTATAAATTTTTGCAATGATATTGTTTAAATGTTGTTACTAAATATTAGACTTGAAATGACGATTTTGTACAGAAAAGGTATGCAATTATCTGTTAAACAAATCATTCACTCACATTAATAACTATTTTAAAGACACGTTATAACAAAACATCTTTTTGGGGATAACGCATTGTCACTCATCTGAATATGAAAAACGAGATTTGAAAATGATGTTATAATCGTAGGTTTTCCTGCTTTGCATTTAAAAAAATAAACACTCTTTCTCGAACAAACTAGTCAGACAAATTATAAATTAAAAATGCCGTATATTCTGAATATCTGATTGAAGTCTTTAAAGAGATTTTCCTCTTAGACGGATCACATATGTTGCCTAATTACAGTATATAGGTTCCTTTTTTTACCATGTGATCTACATGTACCAACATATTTACAAATTGCATAGTGCTTCAAATCAAACTCGTAGTTACGTTGAATTGTAATCTAACGTTTTCTGCAAATAAGTCGTATGATTGGATAACTATGTTATCGATTGTTACGTTACAGTTGTGTTGTCCATCGAATAGGAGGTACATAGATCACACATAAACATACATTCGATTAATAATCTGCTTTTTTTTTCAGAAAACAATACCTTCTACATGGTCCTTATATCCTTGTTAAAGAAACGTTTTGTTGCAAACATTTTAAAATGAGCAATGGAGTGTGTGTTGGTAAGTCTTGACTGCATTCGATAATCAGTATACACTGTACATGTGAATTAGTGACAACATTTTCCAATAATATATATGTATATGTATATGGCGCAAGTTCAAAGCTGTAATTTAAGTCTACTGTGATTTTATTGTTCTTCGAAAACTCTGAGAAAAGACGCTCTACCACTTATAAAAACAAACAATGCCAACTAAACACATGATATATTAACAAACTTGATACAAGTAAACACTATGGTATATTTTAATCAGATGGGCATAAGTAAACCTCTTCTGGACTAGATATTAAGACTTTTAAAATTTCGTAATAGTATAACATTTTGAACACCCAAAATACATATACTAACGGAATGTCTACCACATGTTCATGTATAAGAAATCGGTACCCACTAAGTATGTTAACCTATTCTAAATGTGTTTGCTAATAAACAAGGCTACATTAACGTGATCATAATTATCTGTTATATACACACACTAGAGGCTCTTAAGAGCCTGTTTCGCTCAACTGGTCCATGGGAATATCAAACAAAGCACACCTTCACATTAGACTATTTACCAGATTGTTATAACATGAGCTACACGACGGGCGCCACATGTGGAACAGGTTCGACTTACTATTCAGTAGCACCTGGCACCTGACACCACCCCTAGTTTTTGGTGGGGTTAGTGTTGCTTATTCTTTAGTTTTCTATGTTGTGTCATATGTACTATCATTTGTCTGTTTGTCTTTTATATTTTTAGCCATGGTGTTGTCAGGATTTTTTGTTCGAATTATAAGTTTGACTGTCCGTCTGGTATCTTTCGTTCCTCCTTTCCATGCATTATAGACGAGAATAGACCACGACAAAATTATCTGTTTTGTTAATCTTGTATTGAACTTTTAGTTTCTTTGTTTCTTTAAGTCATTAATAGAACTTGCCTTGCTGATTCTTTTTTGTGATTTAGAGTATTTGTTTTATCTATCATAATGAGATAATAACAGAAAAAAATAAGTTTCTCTCTAAATATAATAGTTTTCATGATTGACGGGGAAAATTTGATAAAAAAAATATCGACAATAACTCCTATGATAATTTATCTAACAGTTTTTACATATATATGGACATTTTACAGCCAGGTTCTATTTTTAGTCATGGCGGCCATATTGGCTGACGGGCAGGGTCATTGGATATATGATGCAAAATGAATGATAACTCGTAGATTAAGTCTAGTAGATTACATTGCGGCTTTCAATTGACATAGAGTTACAATGAAGTGGTAGTACGCAATTAAAGGTCATCTCGCATCCTTAGACACAGTGATGACAACCCAACAACATATAGTCAACTATCAAAAGAGTGAATTTGAACTGTTTAAAATAGTTCGTATTCTTGAATTCCATATTATCATATCATGTTTTTCACCTGATACTGTTTTGAAAATTATCAGCATTTCAAGATGTTATCTTTTAAACAGTACACAAGTGTCTCGTAATAATTGTTTATGTTTATATTAAAAAAGGAATGTTTTACGAAATATAAAAATATAATTAAGTAGTCGACTTAAATAGATATATATCTCAACAATTCCTTCTTATCTAAACAATGTATTTACAGCATGTCAAATAGGCTACATTTACAAAGGTGATGTGTGTTCAAAATGTGAGAATCATATGTATGGATATAAGTGCAGCTTTATGTGCAATTGTAACAGCTCGGAAAGGTACGATGTCAATCAATAAATATAAACAATAAACATAATAATATAAGTTTATGAATGCATATTGTGCAAAATCTACTAATTTAAAAAATATAAAACATTTTTTATTAAGCTACGGTGTACTTAAATACTTGGCTCCTTCGCTCGTGACAGCTGTAGTTTGACTATTTCATTTCAACAATTCAAAATACTTGTATAAATTTTAGTCTTGTTCACAATATAAAAGTCTGAGATGCGATATGATCAATTGTTGGTACTTTAACGTTCAGTAGCTAATATTTCATACATGTTCAGGACGATTGCGAGTTTATTAAAGCAAATTGTGATTATATGATGTTCATATGTTATGTACTTTGTTTAAGATTACGAATAAGTATGCATAGGCCTACTTTATGCAAGTAAATTGATAAACAATACGATTTGTATTTGAATGCAGAAATATGAAGATATTTAATCATTGACAATGAGACAATTCTCCCCAAAAGAGCAACTGGTTAAGAAATTATAAAAATCCATATATTGAAAAGCTTGAAAGTAACACGCCATATTTGAAACGTTTATTTTTAGTTAAGTGTTTATCTATCGATAGCCTCTTTGATATTCAGTAATACATGTAATTACGTATGATATGTTTCTTGCGGATAAAAAGACAATAAAGCCCTTTTGGTGCACTGCAGTTTATAAAGTGCTTATTTCATTCAGAATGATTTAGGATAAATTAATTATTAAAACTTAGATTATAAATATATTGGAATACATCAAATATTGGTGGCTAAATCAGTGTTTTCTCTGAATGTATGTATTCTATAACGATTTAAAATGACGCAACCAATAAGTACAGCATTATGTGCATTAAGGCTGATAAATGATGATCACACTACAACATGCTGCAATGTAAAGTGTGGGCTTGCAAATAAAACTGTTGTTTCCAGTTTTAAAATGATAGAGTCGTCTTTTGGTTATATTGATATGTTACTTTGTATTGTTAATTTTGTTTATATTATATTCTAGCAATGCTTAAAACGATAAAAAGTTACATGTAATAAAAAAAATGGCTCACTTAAGAACATTTTTTGAAAACCAATCAAAGTATAGTAAAATATATTGCACACGAAACAAATTATGAAACTGCTATTTGTTAAAACAAAAACGAAAATCAAATAGAGCTGACAGCAGTTGAATTACTGTACCCTTGTCCTCCAGTCTATTCGTAACAACTTTGTTTCTCTCACAACAGGTGTCATCATGAAAAAGGATGTGTTCCGATAGACGGTAAGCATTGAATTACATTGACACAATAATACATAAGTTAATATTAACTTTAAGTTGTACACGCCACTTTTTGCTTTTTATATGTCTTTTAACATAATAATTTCATGGCATAAAATAAAAGTCAGTGTCAGTATTTAAATATATTTGAATTTCAAGTGGTTAACGAACCACCCAAAAAATAACACGAATATAGATAATTTATGCAATAATCAAAAAAGAAGGAAACATACTTCAAACGTTCATGAAACTATTCTGAGACAGTGTCAACAGCACTTACAATTAGAACAAAGGCACTGGTGTCTTCTGGGGTATTATTATCAGAGTCCGCATCAATTTGATAATTGATAGTATCGTTCTAAACTATGTCAATACTAGTATGTGATATATGAGACCGTCTCCATGCACATATATATATATATATGCTTGATAGTTAAATTTAATATAGCGTGAATAAGGAATATTACGGTATATTACGGATAACAAATGTGTCGATGTTTGTGATTGGATAACAACACAGAGAAGTCAGTATATATTCAGGAAACTACCGGGGTATATACGACGTTTTTATACCCAATTGGAACCTCAAAAACATTATCATAACACCGGTCAGACTGTCAGAGGCTCACATAGGGAAAATAGTGCTTCAGTCAATAATACATTTTTGATTCAAAATCACGCAATTTACAGTTTTAATACTTAAATGAAATGTAATGTTAAAATTGTTAGTATAAATGATTACATACACGATAAAATTATATTCACAGCAAAATAGAAAATCCTTCACGTATGCCGAACATATCAGGTTGGGTTTTTCAACTTATATATGTGTTGTCAACAAATACCTGCACTGGAAAATAACATTAAGACCGGGGTAATCCCTATTACCGGTGTAATTCAGGTCTCAGAAAGGGTATATACTGTGACATTCCCGGCTTAGGGCTTATATCCCCTTCGCCTTCGGCTCAGGGGATATAAACTCTAAGCCGGGAATGTCACACTGTATACCCTGTTTGAGACCTGAATAACATACAATAGTTTACTCAGGATTTCTGAATATTCATTGGTGTTTGAGCAAAAAACATAATGAGCCTGTCTTTTATTCGTATCATATTTGACGTGACTGAGTAGTGCATCCCGATATTGTGTTTTTGATTTCGGGCGTTCCTTGCGTAGAATGGTCCTGAGGTACAATTCAGTTGGTGTTTAACACCACATCTACCACTTGTGCTTATTCATTGCGGTAAGGCTTTATTGGTCGTAGAATCACTAAAAGAGCCACCGACCTTCGGTAGTACAACTGAAAATCATATTTATCAATAAGATTCAAGTCGAGCGCAAGTGGATTTTACAGTGTGTGTTTTTTTTTTTTTTTGTTAACCTTTAATCGTATATATTTGTTTACTTGTATTAAAAATTTGATCGATTCATGTGTGTTACCATATATGGTATATCATTTTTAACTTCAAACACGATTTTGTCAATTAGCTTTGAAAATGTTTTATTTGTTTTTGCTATACACTATTACATGTGCATGTATTTACTACAGTGTATACACACTTTTTTGTGACATCATTGTCGTTTTTACTATAAACCACAACTTTTTGTTTTATTGTTTGTTTGCCAAATATGGTAACGTTGTTTGTCTGTGATTTATATTCATAAACTTTTGTTCGCTAAATCCCAAATATTTGCAACATAAAACATACTAGTTTGTCATGTTGGATTACTCATCCTATTTTGTCAACAATATAAAAGTGGGCGGGTTAGCTAGAATGTAAGTTCCAATTTTTGTGGGAAAATGTACAAAGTTAACAATATTATAGTTGTTATCCACTAGTTCCGCTTATTGACATGTTTGGTCTTGTGGACATGAATTTACATCGGAGTTCTGTAAATATATTCATACTATTTTTTTTTTATAAAAAAAAAATCATATATTATTGCACAATACATACATTCATATATTATATTGTAGGTAAAACAGAAACGGTTGTGACTCCTGACAAAAAGCCTCGTAATACCATTCAGGAAGCAGGTGAGATGATACCATTTCTCTATTTTTAAGCCCCATCTGCGATAGTAGAAGGGCATTAGGTTTTCTGGTCTGTGGATCCGTTCGTCCGTCCGTTCATTCGCCCGTCTGTCTGTTTGTTTGTTCGTCCGTCCGTCTGTCCCCCTTCAGGTTAATGTTTTTGGTCAAGATAGTTTTTGACGAAGTTGAAGTACAATCGACTTCAAACTTACTACAAATGTTCCCTTTAATATGATCTTCCTAATTTAATGCCACATTAGAGTTTATACCCAAATGTCACGGTCCACTGAACATAGAAAATAATAGTGCAAGTGGGGCATTCGTGTACTAGGGACACATTCTTGTTTGTGCTGTTTTGACAGTAACTAAGCAAATGTAAGGGAAAAGAGAAATATATTTCTCATCACATGTGAAAAATCGGTTCTCAACAATCGATTAGTCGAAATTGAATTATAACATTAGTTTTTCTTGAGTTCTTCTGAATTTCCTATTGTGACTTCCTGAAAAAGGCGACCTTACCTGATGACTTTAAATAAAAAAAAAATATACAACATTCTGCAAATGTTTGAAAGGAAGAAAGACAATATTAGAGAAACAAATTCCACCGGTACAACTCGAACATGTATTACGATATTTCTCTACTCTCAACATTCAAATTTTTAGTATTTAAAAAGCCCTGTAAGCCTTGCGGTTGAAACTATCAAATCTAACTGTCTCGAGTGGAGAAAAATTATAAAAAAAAATAAAAGACACTTTAAAACATTTTATTTCCTTGGTTGGAATAGCAGATTGTTTTTCTTTCATCGGAACAACGGATATCCTTATAGAGAACAGAAAATGAAAAACAACCCGACCAAAGAGTAGAAGACCACAAATACATGTAGGTCTTCAATAACAGCGAGACAATTTCGCGACTGGACGCTGACTTTAGCTGGGCCCTGTAGTTCTTTCATTGGTGTGTATATTCAGAGAGCCATACAAAATTACTTGATAACAGTAAAAGTCAGGTAATTGGAAGTGAATGAAATATAGATTGGAACATTCTGATGAGCTACGACCACTGGTCTCAATCAAAGTTAGACAGAGCGAGTCATAATCCAACACATGGAACTGTTTAACGACCTTGCAATTTGCTGGCTATACAACCCTTGCACGGTCAGTAATAATCCAATACCAGGTATTCCGAGTTATATGTTTTCATATCAGTCTTCACAACAACCAAACAATATATAAAAGAACGATCAAATGGATCAACTCAAGTTGACATGCAGATACATTTTCATTAGCGTACACTTACGTCTCTGATTATTATTTTTTTTGTTATTAAGCACATTTTTTAAACAATTTGCTAGTTCATCATCTCACCATTTTACTAATTCAAACGTCATAAGCATATTTATAACTTGCAGAGAACCACATTGTCATTTACATGACCTGTGTTGCAGTTGGAAGCGTTTTAGTTGTCGTTTGTGGTCTAATTGTAAAGAACCGAGATGCAATATGTCAACGAAAATCAAGCAACAAAGCCATGACAACTGAAATAAAGAAAAGAAAGAGGTCCAATTTCGGTTTTGGAAAAGAAAATGGTAAAGACAAAAAAGAAAGTTTGTATGCCGATATCAATGAGGATACATGCTAAATTTTGACGGGGAATGAGTCATAACGTTGGAAGACTTTTACGAGACAATTTAATATGTATTCATAGCTGTATATATTGGTTTTTTTGGGGTTTTTTTAGTTACTTTATTCCTTTCTTTTTGTTGATCATTTTTATTAATTGTGTCGATTCGGAAAGATGTCATTTTTTTGTTGGTGCAGCAAACACACTCCTCACTTAAATAAAAAAAATGTTTTTTCTAAGTCTTAACACAAACTGCTTTATTGTACAGCTATACAGGCATGTTGAGTTAAACTTGAAAACAAAACTAAAGAATTTCAAGATTAAAAAAAAAAAAAAGCTGTGATAATATGCTTTCAGATAATAAGAAGAAAATCGAATACAAACAAATGTTCTGTTATTTGCAAAATTCATTCGTAAATTAGATAAAACACTTAATATTTCACATGAGCATGCGCATAACAGTCTCATACCTGCATTTCTTCAATTTTGATAGTATTTGTCCGAATGGTAATACACTATTGAGATAAAACGAAGAAAAAAATCGAATCAAATAAAACTGCTCTGTTATTTGTAAAATACAGAAAAAATATGATAAAATATTTGATTTCCTAAATTAGCACGAACAGTCTAAGACATGCATTTCTCGAATTTTAGTATTATTTGTCCGAATGGTAGTATAATAAACTGTTGTAAAAATAAATGTATATACTACGTTCAACATTTGTACATTTCATTTTAGATATATTTTCGTAGTTCATTTCTATTAAGCAATAACTTCAAATTAAAAAAGAACTCCCACCTGCTCTAACAATAAAAAAGAACATTCATATCTATAATTCCTCATCAATGAGATTCAATGAACATACAATTAATGAATGTAAGTAAACGTAACAACATGATTACACAAAAATTATTAATATAAGAGAAAAGTTTAAGGTAAATACACAAAAGATGATCTAGCTCGATATTTTTTCAATTAATCTCATCCCTTAAAGTATTTCATGGATACATAGATCATTCAGTAACCAATTTGAAAGTGTATGAAAACAAGATGCAAGTAATTCACTGTCTACCATTAGGACTACATTACCAACTTTCTTTCATGCGTTACTACATCGAAAATGTCATCATCATTTGTATGATTGTTAAAAGTTAAAGTAATCAAGTTGAAAGCACATCTCTTTATAGGCTTGCCTGTCCCCAAAATGTCAAGTACATTTTCCCCAACAGTTTGCGTCGGCGCCTTCTTGGTCGGTCCACTTTTATAATAAATTATTATAATGTAATGAATTATATTTCACCGAACATGGTCATACTCAGCATTAGGGTATACATTTTTTTTACAAATGTCCTAGGCCGGCATGAATTAGCAGAAAACTGGAGTAAAGTGCAAGTTTTGTCATTAATTGGTACATGTAATACCAATATAAACCGAAAATACTTACCATCCTATTACTTTGTTCATGTACTTGTCAGACGATTTTTTTTATAGGAGTTGTTGCATTAAATGAAGATTATTACTAGTCATTTTGGCTTTTATATAAAGAAGATGTAGTGTAATTACCAATGAGACAGACAACTCTTCATCAAAGTTACAATTTATAAAAGAAAGAACATTACAGGTCAAATTAAGGTCTTCAACCGAGAGCCTTGGCTCATATGGAACAGCAACCTATAAAGGGTACCAGAAATAACTAGACAAGTGCGCAAGCATACAACAGTCTAATGTAAATACTAAACGAGAAACAAAAAACAATTATGAACCACATCAACACACGACAAACTTCTGGACATCAGTTTCATGACTTACATTTTGTAGAACATGTCTATTTTCTATAAAAATAAGAAGATGTTGTATGATTGAAAGTGAGACAACTGTCCATCAAAGTTCAAATGGAGTTGATGAATAAAGGCACTGCAGACATGCGACTTTTAACACGACATGGAGAAAGGTCTTTATTAGTTAAGAACTTGCCGTTGGTAAATACCGAAAAGTACTTAAAAAAACTAGCAAATATTGAAATTTCGAATGAACAATACTAATACAAAAAATATCTCTACAAATATACATGTAGCTGAAATAATGAAGTGTTTAACCACGCGGCCAAAATTGAGAAAAATCGGTCTGTATTAATATTGACCGCGGCCGCTGTAAAAACGGGTAGATGTTAATACCGGGAAATACTTTTTTGGCAATTTTGAGTGGCCCATACTATAAGATCACTCTATACATGTACCTGGTCAATTACTGTTTATAAAGAAAAATGAGGTTAAAGTCATATTTAATTTTTCTATGAGTATTGCAAATTCATAATAAACAGTTATTTACAAGATCGGAGTTTGGTATTTCTTGTTATTTTACTTTTAACAAGGATGTATTAGTGCAAAAGGTAAAATCTGTTTCATCCCTGCAAACTCGTCAGGAAGATTTAGTACAGACTATTGTATTGTATCACTAGATGCATTTTTCCAGCTTGTTTTGTTGCTGTATAAACATTTGAAGTGGGGTCTTGATGATTCAGCTTTGTGGTCAATGCGAAGGTGTTTGTAGCATAAAGTAAAATTACAAAAAAACTGAACTTAGAATAAAATCAATTCGGATAGTCCATAATCACCTGGCAAAATCAAATAACAAAATACATTAAAAACGAATGGACGAGAACTGTCCTATTCCTGACTTGATACAGGCATTTTCAAATTTAGAAATACATAGAGTGGATTAAACCTGGTTTTATAGCGCTAACCCTCTCACTTTGATGTCAGTCAATATAGGCATAGCAGTCATCATCGTGTAACGATTTAAAAGGGATAATTTAACAAAACACAAAAACATCTACAAACACATTCATTGATTTGCGTGTTTGACGTCATAAAATTGCATGCGTTGCATGTGTCGTTAAATGTGAAAACATGTACAAACAATTTAAAAAAATCACTTAGGCAATGTTATCATACAGGGTTAACAGATCAAAAGTATGCGAGAATAAATTTCAGAAATAGACTGAGATTCAAAAAAAACTATCTTTATTAACAAAGTCGTAAAAACTATAGGCATACAACATAAAAACTACACAAAGTATACATAGATAGCAGAAGGTAATGTGTTAAACATATAACATCATGTAAGTTTTGTGCACGAAATATAAATTTACCCAAATTACATAATTCTCTAAGATTATAAGAAATCATTAATTGTATTTATTTATACATAGACGGTTTTCTCCAATAATATGGTTTTATAAAATAATATCTAAGACCTTGATAAGTAGGACATTTTGAAATAAAATACATCTCATCTTCAATGTCATTTTTACAAAAACTACATAGTCTATTACTTCTTTGAATTGCAGAATAGCGACCACACTCTATAGCTAAAGCATGACTACTAAGTCTTATTTTGGTAATACATGTCTTCTAAATAACTGGTATTGGTTTACATAAATAAGTTTGTAAACAAAAATTTTGAGCCATAAATCTATAACTTGTACATTTAACTAAATTATTCATTTGGCTGTCAAAATCTTGCTTCAAACAATCAAACAGGCGTTGTTTAATGATCAAGTAAAAACTACTGGAGAAAATAGTCCAAAAGTTATATTGAATTTTTAAGAATCAACAAATAATATGTCACTTTTGTACTTCACTGGCTAGTTTGCCCTTGCAGCTAGCTAGGGTCAGCTCAGTGACTTTTAAATAATTTATTGTAAACATTTGCATAGAGATATTGGATAAGATCTAGACGCCTGTCATTTTTGTTTTGGTATTATGTTCTGGTATGTATTGTGGTTAAGTTGACGGTCATCCCTATGGCTGCATTCAGAGTCAGAATGGTCAATTGTGCAACATGATGAAGTACCGGTTGGTATTAATGATGAAATGAAGCATTATCCTGGAGGATCGAAGTCGTGAAAGAGTAAAATGGCAGTCCATTATCTAACATCACAAATGCAGACCCCTACACGCCCGTTGGCACGAAATTACACTATATCCCCATCTATGATAATTTGCAAGTTGTGTGATAGTTGAATGGGAAAGGACCTTCCTAGACGGCCATATAAGGCACCAAAATGATAGAAATTAACCAATTCAATCGAAAAACTAACAACCAAATTGATAATAAAACATTGTACGCAAAACAAATATAACACACATGAACAAACGAAAACCAAACTACAGGATCCTGACTTGAGACAGTCATTTTAGGTTTTGGGTCTTTGTTGAAGGTTCAGACTTCTCCTGAACTGAATTTTAATGCGCGAATTGTTATGCGTTTACTTTTCTACATTGGTTAGAGGTATAGGGGAGGGTTGAGATCTCACAAACATGTTTAACCCCGCCGCATTTCTGCGCCTATCCCAAGTCAGGAGCCTATGGCCTTTGTTAGTCCTGTATTATTTTAAATTTAGTTTCTTGTGTACAATTTTGAAATTAGTATGGCGTTCATTATCGCTGAACTAGTATATATTTGTTTAGGGGCCAGCTGAAGGACGCCTCCGGGTGCGGGAATTTCTCGCTACATTAAAGACCTGATGGTGACCTTCTGCTGTTGTTATTTTTATTTGGTCGGGTTGTTGTCTCTTTGACACATTCCCCATTTCCATTCTCAATTTTATTAGACACATTTTATACGCGCAATTCCGTCCAATACCTGGGACAGTGGTGCAAAAACCAAATTAGGAACAAATTATATAGAAACTACACAAAAACAAATATGAGATACATCAATAAACCAGTATCTTAACAAATTACATAACTACATTTCGTATTATATGTATTTAGTGTAAGAACGTCTTAAATAGTCAGAGAAAAAAACATGACCTTGTGTAGTACCAAAAATACAGGTCGACAGATGTTGCCTGTATGTACATTTTCGAAAAGAGCTGACATATTTATTCAATGACAATAAATGAAATTCATGACAACTTGGCCCGCGGGCTAATTTCCCAATTTTTACACCAACTGCTCCTAAGTTTCATTCTCTTGACTACCAACTCGTCCCACTTTCACATGTTATAGAAAACTCGCACACTTCTAAAGAGGGTTAAAATATATATGAAAATAGGTCTGCCAAGTCAACCCACTCTTAAAAAAAAACATCGACCATATCGATCAAATGGATGTATCATGTTACTCACCTAACAGAATAAAAATATTCAATCCCGTGGCAAATAAGTCTGCCAACTCCACCAATTATGAATCAAAAAACAAAATATTGAATTAAAAGACCTACCAACTCGCCTCACCTAAAAAACATTTAATAAAAATGCTGAATACAGAGGATACTTCAAAACGGAAAGTCCCTAATCATTTGACAAAACCAAAATATAAAACACATAAAACGACTTCATAACAACTGTCATATTCCTGACTTTTTACAGGCATTTGCTGACAGCAAGCGAAGCGATTCGATGAAACTTTATAGGAGTAATCTACCTTTACACAAAAGTGTCGGTGTGGTTTTTTTTTTTAACTCATAAGCCATTAACCATAAAGACTTGAAATGTTTATATTTGAGGCCCTTAGATCCTTACTTAGAAAACGAAGTCAAGGTCAGAGGTGAAGGTAAAGATCTCAACTGTGACTTATACTTACTTTGTTATTTTCTTCAACACTTTTAAAGATATAACATATAAACATCTAGCGCAAAATATTTGCTTTTTTGTAATGAAGATATATTCATTTGGTCTGAAACAGTCTAGTGGCATTTTAAAGGTATGAAGTAAGTGCCCCTGAAATGTCTAATTATAAGGTTAATTGAGTATTACTTCAACTTGGCTAGTTATAAAGCCATTTGACCTTTAATAAAAGCTTTAGCGACATATGACCTTGACAAATTACAACCGGGAGTGACTTTGCGAAAACTGATAGTAGCCATGTTTGCACTTGTTTCATGAAAAAGTACGCTGGATCCATATATTTTTGAATTTAGATACAAAACTTATATAGATATATATATATATATATATATCACTACAGAGTAGACGTAACCTTTGAAAGTGGTCTATAATATATTGGTTAAAAGGCAAAATTATATAGAAATATTTATTTATTTTTTTTTGGAATCTGAACAATTGTTTTTTTATTTTATTTGGTTTTATCCAACAGCTATTCAGTTGAACAACTGTTAAGAAAATAACAAAAAAAATATAACAAAAATCCATAACTCAAAGGTTAGTTCAAAGGAGAATATTATAAACACCAACTCAAAATCAAACGCGTCAATCAACAGAACTAGTTAAAAACAACTGTCATATTTCTGAAATAATGTTACCTTTTCCGAGAAAACCCTACTTTAAAGCTAGTTAATCATGGCAATCTTTTGAAATTTTTATATTTATGGTTCGTTTTAAAAACATCATATGAACAATTTAAGAAAAAATGCACACATATGATTAAAAAAAAAAAACCGATGGTCAGTGATTCTCTGCGAACACCCCAATTCCCTCTAACAATATAAGCCGACTGCTATACAACAAGCACAATAGTTTTGAAAGTGGCATTGAAACACTTATCAATCAATCAAATAATTTTAGTTCGATTTCTTAGATATTTTATTTTTTTCTCGTTTCTTTGTGACGCAATTATTCTCGTTATGTCTAAGCTTCCTGTTTCTCTAATATTGGGCGTTTGAATACCAACACATCTCAAACCTGCATTTTAGTTTGTGATTTCTTGTATGTAAATTTTAGTAGTGATTGGTGCCTGTCAGTATGTTCAAAGCATTTTGCTATTTCATCATCTCTACCCTTTTTGTAAATGAAAAAATCGCCCAATGACATATAGAGGCTAGATATTTTCTATCTTTGTTAGACAGTACTTAAAATACTATTCAAGACTTCATAAACCATCAGATCGGTTATTTCAGGTGACAAACTATTTTCAATTGGAACTCCAGTTAAAGTTATCATGCTACGGACAAACTTTGCGGCTTTTACTGGTACTTCCTCGACAGTTTCCTCGGCCTATGGTCCTCATCAGAACGGTATAATTTGAAACATACTAAACATATGAATAAAATAAATCCCGGTAGAAGAAAAAAATGAAATTAAAACGTCAAACATGGCAAAAGAGCAAGTAATTTAAATGAAAGGGAAAGAATCGACAAGGCTCTCACCAAGGCTTGAAAATTTGTTCATGATTCATGTATCCACAAAACAAAAATGTTATCTGAAAAAAAAAATAATAATCTTGCTTTTGGATTTCAAAAAAATCAAAATTTTAGACCATCAAATAGGAATCAAATAATGTATTTGTAATGACAGATGTATTAAAAAATTGATATTAAAGTGTACCTTTGTTGAATTCTCTTAATGTTACTTTTCTCACTCTCTGCATCTCTGTCTTCTTAATTTTATTAATGAATGACGCCGTTGTATGGGTTAATGATCACAGCGTAGTAACACGTGTAAACGTACAACTCGTAAGAAATCGTCTAAAAACATGCTTCAACCGTAGTGAACCGAACAAAAAAACGTACTTGCCCATTGAATACGCACTAAAACGTTGTAGAACGTTGTTTATACGTAATGAAAAGTATTCAAATTTAGCACAAAGTGCCCCATGTATTTATCGAAAATCCTAACAAAACGTATCAATACATAGAAGAACGTATCAAAACGTGGCATTAACCAAGTAAAACGAACGGACCGTAACAAAATGACAAAACAAATACATGAACGTAGCATTTCTAAAAGTAATAAATATAGCCCTTTTGAAACGTCAAAGTGTGACTTGGTCTTTAGGTTTTGAATAAGTACACGGGACACGTTCTTCTAAGTTTTAATATATTTAATTAGAAAAACAGGATAGCCAAAACGTGACAGTGTAACTGGCAAGTGTACATTATTGAATGATTATGTTGAATTGTCAAAGTAATTTATTTATGAATACAAACTAAATAATCTTAACATACAGTTTAATACAATTTTCAAAAAATTCAAAATGTAATTCACAAAGCGTGTTTCCAAGTGTCAGTTTTACAATGATAGTTTAAAGGGCGAAAGGACGAAGTTTAAAATTGTTCATCAATCTATATAAGTACTCAATTTGTAACAAGGGTTCACAATGAGATAAAAATAAATAAAAAACAAAAAATTACAAATTTATAAGTTGTAACTGCATTACAATTTTAGAATGACAGTTTAAATAAAGGGCGGAAGGACGAAGTTCATTAATTGTTTCCATAAATTTATCTATATTTAAAGGACTCAATTTGTAACAAAAGATCGAAAACTAATTAATATGCTTAAAACAACATGACAGTCACAAACTGTAACTTTTATTTTTACGGCAGTGATTGAATTAAACGATTAAGATAGCAAGATGGAAATTACGCACTAATCAGGCGACCATTAAATAATTTTAGTCTAAGACATATGATCTTTGTTTTACTTTTGACTTGCTTGCTGTCAAGTACTCGCAGATCTTCACTTTGTGTTTTTTGTTGATGTGGGATGAAGAAGTGGCTACACTGTACGTTTGGTCTCTGTTTTTGTTAGATATTTTCTGCTTTGTACTGTTCTGATGAGTTAAGCCCTTTTCGATTTATTTTTTTAGTTTAATAGTTTGTTCTTATGTCTTAAAGTACCACAACAACACTAGTTTAAGAAGAGGGTTGTCATTAGTAAAGTAGATTAGCCCCGCCACATTCTGTATGTGCTTGTACAAAGTCAAGAGCATGTAGGCTGTCGTTTGTCATTTCTGTCATATTTGTTCAGTTGTTTTGTAATAAATTAGGTCGTTACTTTTCTCAATTGAATGAATTTCATATTATCATGTATGGTATAGGATTTCCTTATTGTTGAATACCAAAAGTTTATTTTTTGCTAATATCGACTTTAATTGAACTGTGGTAAATGCATGAGGATGTTTCATTGGCAATCACATCACATCTCCTTATCTTCATATTTATCAGCAGTCAACTTCTGTGAAATCATTTCAGTCAGACCTTAAAAACTGGTGGTACATGTAGGAGGCCTGTACCAGTGTGTGTACTTGTGTTCTGAGTTGAAAGCCTCTTTATTGTTTTGTACGACTAACAGCATTAAAGGCGATTTCGTGGCATGAATTAATTAACGTTAGTATACCTTTTTCTTCTGTTGTGTCTGATCAGTTAAAGGCTGAATGACAATTTTATCAATTCAGTAAATTATGTTTGACTTTAAAAATAATGCAAAGACTATCAAAACGTTCAATCATATTTCCTTAATTTTGTGTTTTTTTCTAGCGGGAACATACTAAAAAAACACGTTTTATTTTTCTGAATCCTGGATTTTTATAAACTTTCTCGTATGTTTTTCCGAAAAGTGCAAATATGTTAAGCATAGCTAGCATTGTAGTAACTAAGTTTGAATACTACTTGACCAAAAAAAATGGAATATTGCGTGGGACTGTCTAGAATTGTATGACTATAATAAATAAACTATAATTAGACATTGTTTGCTAGCCCCTGTATGTGATTAATGTCAGATAACTCTGGTTAATTTTTTTCTAACATTCTATCATTATGGAGAGATAATATATTTCGGTTTTCATATAAAGTATTTTTCAAAACAGTAAAAAAATGTTTCATGTATGTTCTAATTCTGATTTCTAACTAAAGAATAAGGCATAAGGGTAATTATGAGATTGAATAAAGTGGTGGCTCTGGTGTTCTAATTTTGAGTTTGTGCATATGTGTGTTTGTGTTAGTGGTTGTTTCATGTATTTCTCTTTATGGATCGAGTAATGCAGTTAAATTCAGTTTTCAGAACTTTTGACAAAATTGATATTACTGTCTAACGGTAGGGGAGAGATTTACGCATAAAAACCAAGTCCAAACCTGCTACATTCTACATGAGCCTATCCCAAGTCTGTAACCTGTAATTCGGTAGCTGTCGTTTGTTGATGTGTTTCATTTTTGTTTTCGTTCATCATATTGAACATAAATTATATCTTTACTGTTCTCGTTTGAATTGTTGCACATTTGTCATTTCGGAGTATTTTATAGCCGACTAAGATGTATTGGGCTTTGCTCATGATTGAAAACCGTACGGTGATCTATAATTGTTAATCACTGTGACGTTTGTTCTTTTGTTGAGAGTTGTCTGATTGGCAATCATACCAAATCCTTTTTTTTATAATTATCACCCCGCTAGCATTTGAGTACTTTTTACGTTTACCTTACTTATTATTTTGATGCATTAATAAATAATAAAAGCAAATTACAATGCCCCGTTTAGGTCAACTGGTCATGAGGTTCTTTTCGGAGTTACCTTTATTTAACTTAACAAAAAATAAAAAAATATTCCTTGTATTTTTATTTCTTTCTATAATCTTGAAAACTATAACAGAAAGAGAAAAACTTTAAATAGAAAAATGATGAGCGATACAAAATAAATTTCTTTAACAAAATCATCAGTCGACTATTTGTTTGGGTTATTGCCTTTGTATGACAATTTGTATCTTTTTTGCGTTATTAGATCTTTAAAAACTATGATAAAAAGATAAAAACGTAAATGACCAAACATGATCAGCCTTGTAAATTAAAGCAATTGGCGGAAATTGGCTAACGACTCCATATTGAAACTATTGACCTTTAATCTCAATTTTCATATATTTTGCGTTAAACGTTTTGCCCTATATGATAAAAAAATATAGATAAATGGACACTAAAAATAACAAAATGATAAGCAAGGTAGGATTTACAAACCAGGCATATTTTGTCTATTAATTATAAAATAGTCACTATTTAAGGAGTGATTGTCATTCAATGAGAGTTGTATTGCCCTCGTTGGTGTTCTTAGTAGAAACTACAGTAGATAGATTGAAAGGAAACAGATTGAATGATCAGAGATACAGGATAACCAAAAACTAATTTAAGTAAATGTCTTTTATTAATAATTTCCAGATCTTTAGAAGGAAAGTCTTATGAGAAGAGTTTACACTAGATAATCTAACATATAATCTGTTTTAACTTGTTTCAATGAGAGTACAAAGACAGGATCCTAATAACTTGGCGTCGTCATCTGTTAACTTTTACAAACAATCTTCTTTTTTTTCAAATTGGTTGACCAAATTGAACCAATCTTGGTAACAATCATAATTATAATATCTAGTTTAAAAATAACCCTTTGAACCCAACTGTCAACTAACACTATCGGCATGGATTTGAAAAATATAAGTAAATGCACGGTTTGCCAACTATTTAAACAAAATCTGAAATAGACAATGTCAGTCAACTTCTTATAGTTATTGCCATTAAATGATGACTTTTACCATTTTTTTAAAATACCATTAAATATTGACGACTATTATAGACGGAAAGATACTTAAAAGGTTAAATAACAAACAAGGGTTTCCAGCAGGGATAGTCATGATTACCTGGCATCACAAATGGATTTTACTAAATATTCTCTAGAATACGGAGATTTATTGTGGAAATAAAATCATTTGAAAACTTATAAAACAATGGTAAATGCATAAAGCTTTTCATCAAGATTTTTATTTATTAAAACCTTAAGGAATTTTCCTTCAAATATTAATCACAGATGAATAGCTTAACAATCATTATGGTTAACATACGCTTTGACAAATAATCTAATTTGTATGCTTTTTTGTCAAATCACTACATCTGAAATGGTTTTGGTACATCATTAAGGTTCCACTAAAGTCAAAATATAGGACACTTCAGAATCATATAAACTTTGCCTGTATTTCTCAACCTAAGTAAAATAAAGTCCGAAACTATGAGAACATATTTTCATTTTAACAGACTTATCATATACTCACTGAGTAAATCGTAAATAAACTTGAAAAGAGTAGGTCCGATAAGCACCGATTTTGGCCTCAAATTTCAGGTTTATCTGACGAAAGATTTTGACCACTTTTTAAACACTTAAATTTCTGTTTTATTTGAATCAATTAGTTTTTGTGAAAGATTTTAACTGATGTGGTCATTTAAAACGATCCGATTCAAGCTCAAATATGAAAAATCTACCAAATATGCCGAAAAACGTCTATTTTAGATGGTTTTTGTTAAAATGAAAGTGGCCGCATCCGTGTTCATCCCCAACCTTTATATCGGTTATGTATTATCATAAAATACATCTTACATTTCAATACTAAGGATGAACACGAATGCGGCCTCTTTCGTTTTACACGAAAACCGTCTAAAATCTAACTAAAATGTTAGAATTGTGAAGATTTCAGTAATTTAGCATGACTTAATGGTGCTAGTACCCGATATATGTACAATGTATATTGCATTTTCAAAAACAGCCCATATTTATGTAGCAGAAGCATTCTACTGTCCAAAAACTGCTATATTTTGGGGCCAAAAATGGGTCTTACTGGACTTCCGCTATAAATTTCTCAAAAAATATGTCTGTGCCTATCAATTTTGAGTATCGTTCTGTTGTTAGTAATATCTTGTTGATATTATTCATAGATGCAGGGTATTGATGGGAGATGTTGGGTTGAACCTTTTTATTCAGTTCATAACATGAAAAGAAACGAGTCGATATCTAGCTTGCCAAACTGGTTGTTCCACTTCATATATCACAACTAAAGTACTTTTAGTAAAATAATCTGAAAAAAAACAATCTTTATCTGAATTTGCATGAATCTTTACTCGTTATTCTTTCTGTGTCTAAAATATTTTTTTTAAAATTCGTGACAAAGTCTGAATTTGTTTAAAATAATTTCCAGATTTTACTCTACTTATGTGTTGACAGTATTAATATTGTCTAAACATTTCTCGACACTTTCTTGGTCATCTGATAAATGTCTTGATTGGTCTCGACCAATTACAGACTCTTTTAAAATTGTCTCGATTAGTCTTGGCATATTCTCGACACATTTAATAATGTCCGAATACTTGTTCATGTATGTCTTGACATGTTCTTGTCATTCTTGATAATATGTCCAGCCCTTGTAAAAAAAAAATTGTCGAGATCCTGTCGAAAAGTTTCAAAACAGTATTCAAATATCGAGAATTTGCGAAGAAATGATAAGACTGTATTAAGAAAGTCGAGAATTAAACAAGAAATGTCATTGCAATTTAATATAAATTAGAAATGCATGCACATTGAGTAAAAAAAAATGTCTTTTCAGACTTTTGGACATTGTAAGTGTATGTGTTTGGTTATTCTCTGTCACTAGGTTGCTGTCTTATATATGCTTTATTACTTGATTTGTATAGCCAAATGATAATGATGTAAGATTTATTTGCATCAGAGTCTCAATAGTAGTAAATAGAACATCAAGGATACATTTCTGCTAAGCAATAAAACGATAAACACGACAGAAGCACGAACCAAATAATTTATATCAAGTTTGACCCTCAGTTTCGAAAGAAACCATTTGTATGTCATTTAGTATATACATTTACGTAAATTACAATGTTCTGTTCACTAAGAATATACACAAATGTATCATTTTCCATTTTCAGGTTGTGTAAAAATTAAGACTTTGCTGCACTTTCACCTTCAGTCCTATAAATAACAATTAACTCAAACTTAAACTATATTTGCGTTGTCTAAAAGCTCAACAATACTACTGAATCCATTTTTCTTTGCAATGGCTACAGGAGGCGTTCCAGAAGTATTGGTTATGTTGATTTTTGCTCCTTTACTAAGCAATATCTTAACTATTTCAATTTCACCGTTGTAGCATACTTTGTAAAGAGGAGTTTCACAAAGAACGTCTACTGAATTTATATCAGCCATTTTCTCAATCAATGCTTTAACAACCTGTATATGATTGTTCATACAAGCGGCATGAAGAGGGGTTATTCCACTTTTATTCGCAAAATTGATACAGGCACCATGTTCAACTAATACATTGACTATATCCACATTTCCAGCGGTGCAGGCATATTCTAAAGGGGAAGACTTGTCATTGTCACATTGCGTCACATCTGCATTTGAAGTAAGAAGTGTCTGAACCACATTTATATTATTTCCTTTACAGGCTAACATAAGGGGCGTTATTCCATCTGAATTCGAAATATTTACATCAGTCTCTAAATTGAGTAGCATCTTTACTATTTCATTGTTACCTTTTTCACAACTGAATAAAAGAGCCGTCCATCCATTTTTATTTCTCTGTTTGTAGCTGGCATTCTTCTCCAAGAGAATATTTACAACATTATGATGCCCGTAAGAACAAGCTATGTGCAATGGTGTCATCTTATCCTTAGTTTTAGAATTAACCAAAGCACTTTGGTCAATTAACAATTTAATAATAGGTTCATTTCCATGTCTACATGCTACATGAAGTGGTGACTCGACTGTTTTCTCCTTAACATTCACGTTAGCAAGATTTTCTATCAAAATTTCTACTATTTTTATACTTTCTTTTTCACAGGCTGCATGTAGTGGTGTAGAACCGGTTGATGTGCTTTGATTTATATCTGCCTTATATCTGATAAGAAGTTTCACAATTTCTGTATACCTCCCGATACATGCATAATAAACGGGAGTTCTTTGAAACATATCCAATGCATTTATATTGGGACGGTTTTGATGGCAAATTAGTAACAAAGAAGCTGTATTATACTGTCCATTCAAGCAAGTTAAATGCAACGGTGTCAAACCATTTTTATCTTGTATATCGACATTAGGATGATGGTTAAGCAGTAATTGCACGATTTGGGTAAAACCGTTTAGACACGCTATGTGAAGAACACTTTTGTGTTCTCTTGTCGTATACGTTTCGTTGATTTGAACTAAGTCACCCTTCAAATTGGTCAAATGTGCAACGACCAGGATTTCGTTATTTTCACATGCATATAAAAAAGGTGATACCTTTTCTTTGTTTAAAATGTGAACATGTCGACTATATGCAACAAGACATTTGACTGTTTCAAGATGACCATTTAAGGATGCTAAGTGCAAAGGTGTGTTTCCGTCTGCATCTGCCTGATCAACAATTCGGGTGTCGATCTTAATAAAATGAGAAACATAATCTTCATAACCTAACGATGAAACAATATGAAGTATAGTAGACAAACCAACTAAATTCGTTTTCCACGGAATTTTCGGTCTTATTTTATTTATGTGGACTAACCATTTCTTTCTGAATATTGTAAAGTCATTTTGATTATTTCCAAAAACCTCACTATATTGTCCTTTGTCAAGTTCTCTTGTTAGACGTGTGAAATAAGCCTCTTCATACTCCGATTTAACTTTTATGACAGTTACGGTCTGTTGTTCGTCTATACATGCCAATCGTACTTGATTCTGGAACACATCACTGTTACAGTACTTCAGTACTGATATAAGAAATGTTTTAGCAATGCAATAAAGAACTATATTTTGCATAGTTTCATGGATAAATTCGAAACGGTCGTTATCAACCTTTACATATGTGTCAGTCAAAGCTACGAGATGGCTTATTATAAGTTTTTTTGATGGACATGTTTGAAATCCAGACTCTGCAAACAGGGTTTTGATCCACTCCTCTGATTCAATGTCATTAAGAAATGTTTTTTTGTTGATTTTTTGTTTGATAGCAAGCACAGCTAGAGAAATATAACGTGCTTGTGATTTTTCCTCGTAATTATTGATTTCTTCTTCGATGAATTGAACGGGCATGGTGAACAAGCTTGTACTTGCACCAACGTTTATCGATGAAAAGATTGAACATAAAGAGGGGAAAAAACTATACATCATTAACATTTCGTCATTTAACGGCTCAACGTCACCTCTGTCAATGTATGCCTCAAAGATTTTTCGTTTTTCTGACAGAGTTAATCTCAACTCTTTTGTATGTAAATCGCACACGAATGCTGAAAATGCAAAACGCTTGTACTTTTCCGGATGCCAAATAGACTTTCTACACGTTAGTATAACTTTAGTTTGATCGTTATTATGTAAAATCTTTTGAAGTAATGGACCTTGTTTTTCCAATGAAACCCCTTCAGCCTCATCGAAAGCATATTTTCCGATAAAGTCATCGATGATGAATATTTGGTTTGTACCTGGTTTATAACATTGAGTTATATCTGATAGCTGTATGGCAGGCACAATTGTATAACCATATTCGTTCTGTAATCTGAATGCTATGTGATAAGCATACGCTGATTTACCCGTTCCTAATGGGCCTATGATAGCAATTACATTTTTTGTCTGAATGTGCTGATATAGGACCTTTGCGGCTTTTGTTATAACAATTTTATTGAGCACATTGGACCAATGTTGAAGTATTTCCTTTTGTAATTCTGTAAAATGAAAATAAATTCTGATTTTGTAATGAATAAAAATATAAACATCTATAGGTTGCATTTCTGTAAATATTGACAATGCAATTGACCATAGGAACTCCTTTTACGGCTAAAACTTTACTACTTTCATTATGAAATTTTGGATAAAATCTTATCCTAGAATTGAAAGTTTATATGCACTACAATTGTTTTCAAAGGTCAAAATATAGGGCTGTGCGGCATTTTTCAATGTTTATACAACCTGAACTTTTCAGAGTTTAAACTAACACTAATTTCCTTAACTGCCCCTACCTCGAATGAAGGGTTACCACAGATTTCAATGTAAACAATATGCACATGTATATTTACTGGTAACATTCTCAAATTATGTCTCTATGGAAAGGAACACAGAAAGCACAACAGGGAACCTGTATGTAAACACAATTAATTGTCTATGCATATTCAAGATCTCCCCAAAGGGGGGGGGGTTTGGGAATTAGCTGTATTTACAAAGTGCAACCTATGCATACACGGTGTGGCTATTATACGGACTATTATGTGAAATACACGACATATTTATGGGAAATGTTATATAAAAATAGTTGCTATTTCAACGTCTGTAATTTGAATACACTCTTTCTTACCAGGACTTTACCATAACAGTACCTCATCTCACAATTACATTACATGATTTATTGTGTTAAACTATAAAGGTGACTTGACCTTAATCTTATTCTATTTTTATAAAGGAATTGATTTATATAACTGATGATCATGCAATCTCATTTATAATCTAAATAGTTCAAGGTAAAACCAAAGCGGAAATTGAACGTTATCTAAAAGAGATAACTTCAAACAAATGTGCAAATTATGACTTTGGCATATTATAGTTTTGAGTAGAAAAACCTAAATGTTTCATAAAATCTTAATTTTTTAAAAGTAAAATTACAGAAAAAATTACATAATACAAATTGTATTTCATGTCAACAACAAATTGATGTATGGATAGAACATTATCTTACAAGAACACGCATCCCTAATGTCATTTTTTTTTTATGTCAATCTTTTATGTATAACAAAAGTTTATACAATGCTAATCATTGAATGTGTGTTGAAAGTCTGTAACATAAACGATGTATTACAAGTATCATAAAGCATAGCTTTATCAATGATCACTAAATTTGAGGTCATTATCATGTAATACAGTCAAGGCGGACATAGACAACTATTGCTTATGTGTTGTTAAAGGTATACGATAAACTGAGAAATAAATTATAAGTTTTATAACGAGTAAGAATGCGATATCACTTGATATCAACTCGAATTATTTAATAATAAACCAGCTCTCGGCAATATTTATTTATATATAAATTAAATAACGAGAATTTATAGCAAGCGATATCCAATTTTCACAACTTGTATATCCTATTTGTCTTATGGTCAACACTCTAAAAAGTAAAATCAAATAAGAACTGAACTGAGAAAAATTCAAAACGGAAAGTCCCTAATTTAATGGCAAAATCAAATGATAAAACACATCAAACAAATGGACAACAACTGTCATATTCCTGACGTGATACAGACATTTTTAAATATAGAAAATGGTGGATTGAACCCGGTTTTCCACTTAAAGAAGGGTGTCAACCTAAACATTCTGCAAAGTGTTTATCTAGACTTTTGCGCATTCTGGTATGACGTCATTTGTCATTTTACGGTATCAAACTATAACATCAGACATTGTATGACTTTTTGTACGCTTCAAAATTGTATTAAAACGTGACAAAAAGAAGATGTTCAGGTGACATTTATGAGAGTTTTGTATTATATCGAAGAAAGCACATATGTCCGTTGACATGGACTTAACCTTTGAAATTCATCGTCTTGACCTTTGAAAGTCATCAGCGAACAGACAATGGAAGTGCCGTAATATCCTTTAGTGTTTCTGAATAAGCCTATCAAGTTAACGCAGATGTTCGTATTCAAAACATGTACCATTAACAAATCAATTAATATACAACATATACAAAGTTTCCCATCTGCTTTTAGAATCTGTGAAACGGCACTAATCACGGAAGTTTAACTACGATCAGTGATCCATGCAGTAGGTAGAGGTAAGTTAAATCCTGTCTTTCGGATATGAAGGCGAAGAAATGAACATATAAACTAAATCTATTTAAACTACTACTACTGCATGCATATGAAATATTCATATGACAATACCTGTAGAAAAACAAGACTATGGGCAAATGACATAGCATAAAAGGGAAGAAGCATCCAGGTTTCATATCTTGGGAAATATATACAATATTAGGTCAATGTCAACAAAATATCAACTTTTTAGTATGAGGCTCAGAAACTAGGGAAGGGCGAGGTTATACTGAGCCCTTCTCCAGTTTTGCGCCGAGTACAAAAAAAGTTTATATCTTTATGAAATTGACCTAATGTTGTTTTTATACTGCAACTTAAATTAAGACATTAATAGCTTGTTAAATCGTAACACAAATATCAAACTTATTTTCATCTCGTAATAGACCTATGATTGTGGAGAAAACGTTCCATAATGAAATTGACATACAAAATATAGCTGTGTTACTATATTTAGAAAATAAACACAACTAGTTGCAGTATCAAGCTTTTTATACTGCAACTAGTTGTGTTTATTTCCTCAATATAGGTACATAGCTATATTTTGTATAATGTCAATTTCATCATGGAACACTTTCTCCACAATCAATGGTTCATCAAGGGATGAAAATAAGTTTCACATTTGTGTTACGATTTAAAAAGCTATCAATGTATTAGTTTAAGTTGCAGTATGATTTTTTTTAGGTCAATGTCATAAAACTATAAACTTTGTTGTACTCGGCGCAAAACTGGGGAAGGGCTCAGAATAACCTCGCTCTTCACGAGTTTCTGAGCCTCATACAACAGTTTATATTTTTCTTTCAATGACCTAATATTATATTTTTATAGACAAGGTTAACAACGCAACTGAAGTCACAAGCTAATAATAAAACATTTGTGTCACATAACGTGACTGTTGTTCCAGGCAAGACAAACAATGTCATGTTTTTTTTACATTTAATTTGAACAATTCACCATCTAGACTAATCGTGCGCTCAAAATTAGATGATAAATTGTTTTCTATATTTACCTAGTACATGGTGTGGCTCATTTTCTATATTATCTTTGAGTTTGCTTATTTCGTCCATTAATTTCTGTTTTTCAAAATCATTTGCCTCAATTTGTTTTTCCAAATTGGACTTTTCATTTGCAATAATAGAGGCAACCTTTTCCTCAACGTCTTGTACTGGAATTGTCTCGAAATCTACAAAATACAATTTATGCTGAAAATATTATACTGTTCATTATAACGTATGTCTCTACATATGTATTGCAGTTCTTCGATAAGATTTTACATTCATACACGCCTCAAATAACTCAAAGTTTACCACAAGGACGACTTAAATATGGTTACCTTTGTCGTTCTTCCGACCGACAGGAAAACTTCTAATTGTTGGGGAGTTATGAAAAAGTAGCCACATGTAGTAAGAATCGGGAAGATCTATCCTATCCCCAAAAAGAATATTGTGCTTAGCTATTAATAAGCTTACTATTATAAAACACTAGCGTAATATTGTGTCCCTGTCTATCATATTCACGTTGATCGAATTCACAATGATCCCAAAGGTATTTTGACCACCTGTTATGAATAAACTGGACGAATTGTCCGTAAATAATGATATAAACAATATAGTTTTAGATATCAACAAAAAATTTAGAGATGCGGCGGCAGAAACGTTTGGGAAAGTAAATAAACATAAACATTTTTACAAACATGAAAATTCAAAATCTTGGTTTAATAGAAAATGCTCGATGAGTAGAATTTTTTTTGATAAACCTCGAAAGAGATATAGTTTTTTTTTTAAATGCTGAAAACAGAAGTAAAATGAGACAAGCTAGTAAAGAACATAAAATAACATTAAATATTTTTTTTGCAAACTACCAACAGAGAGCTGCTGATGAGTTGCGTAACATTTCTAAAAAGGATACAAAAGCTCTATGGAAAATCTTTAATAATCTAAATGATAGTAAAAAAAAAGATAACAATGACGATATATCTCTAAAAGCATTGTATGATCATTTTAGAGTACTAAATGAAACTGTTGAGACAGAAAATGATTTCGAACAAGATTTGGAATTTGATACTCAATCAGACGATGTTGAGTTATTTTTAAACAGTCCATTAACAGAAGATAAAATTAAAAAAGTTGTTTCAAACTTAAAAAAATGGCAAAGCTTCAGCTAGTGATGAAATTATAAATGAGTATATAAAGAATACCATTGACGATTTAATTCAAATTTATGTTAAGCTATTCAATTTGATTTTAGATACTGGAATTGTTCCAGACAGTTGGTCTAATGAAATAAGGATTACTATATTTAAAAATAAAGGATCAAGATCTGATCCCGAAATGTACAGAGGAATCACCTTGAATTCATGCTTTAGTAAAACTTTTTCTGCTATGTTGCATTACAGGTTAAATAATTATGCAGATCACGTAGACCTGATTTCAAAGTCACAAGCAGGTTTTCGTAGAGGATTATTTACTGTTGACAATATATTTGTATTATATTCTTTAATTACTATACATTTTTCATTTGGTAAGAAGCTATTTTGCACCTTTATAGACTTTAAAAGCGCTTTTGACACTGTATGGAGGTCAGGATTGTGGCAAAAAAATGCAAAAATCAAACATTAAAGGTAATCTATTTAATGTGATCTATAATATGTATCAAAATATAAATACATGTGTCAAGAAAGGAAATGAATTTTCCGAATTTTTTATATCTCATACAAGTGTAAAACAAGGTGAAAATCTATCACCTTTTTTATTTCCTTTGTTTCTAAATGATTTAGAAAGTTATTTTGTGGAAAATAATATAGAAAGTCTAGATAATATTTCAAAGCTGTGCTTGGAATCATTAGAAATGTATGTAAAATTGTTTATTATACTGTACGCAGATGATACTGCGCTATTGTCTGAAAGTGCACAAGGATTACAAAGAAAACCTTGTATTTTTTGAAGAATATTATAAAAAATGGAAGCTTAAGATTAACAAAAGCAAAACCAAAGCAGTGATTTTTAGTAAAAGGAAAGTAAAAAGAAATCAGAATGTTATGATATATGGTGACAAAATTGAAATAGTTGATTCCTACTGCTACCTTGGTGTACTTTTCAATTACAACGATAGCTTTTGTACAGCACGAAAAAGACTTCTTGTTCAAGCACAGAAGTCTGTGTATGCTCTTTACCGAAAAATAAAAAAAATATATTCCCATCGATTTGCAGCTAAAACTTTTTGACTCATTGGTTAGTCCTCTTTTATTATATGCTTCAGAGGTATGGGGATTTGAAAATAAAGAAAGCATTGAGAAAATACTCCTACAACTTTGCATAAACATTTTGAAATTAAGAAGCAGTACACCAAATTATATGGTGTATGGGGAACTCGGAAGATTCTCCTTGGCAAAACTCAGATGTTCTAATTTAAAAATTCCTGTAGAAACGGGAAGATGGTCCGGAATTCCAAAAAATACACGAATTTGTCATCTTTGTGGAAAAAGAAAATTATAGAGAACTCCTATATTAAATTTAAAAAAAAAAGATTTATACCCGCGAGCCCCCTGAACTATGATTAAATGTTGCGTTAAATGAATAGAAGTACGAACCCGTGCGATTTCGTTTCATTCTGTTAAAACAATCTTGCAGGACAGGCAGCTCCAAAAGAAATACTGAAAATAGTTTTAACACATTTTAATCATTAACATAATGCATTTTATACAAAACTCTTATTTATGTTACCCTAAACAATGTATGATTATGTACAAAAGTCAGTATTCATTCATTATAAAGTACCTTACATCATACATACTGGGTAGTCAAATTGATAGAAATGGGCAGTTGATTTAACATTCCCGTTTCCATTTTAATAAATAGTACAAAGTTAAGTGGCTCATATACACATTTCGATTGGAGAATATTGCTTCAATTATGTTCAGGACTAAAATATTGCCATTTTCTAACATGATACAAACTACAAAGAACTGACCAACAAAATTAACAGAAAGTATGTCAAATACATGGATTACTACCATTACTTTGCACCATGAGATATTTTCCTCAAACTAAAAGGAGTTTTTTAAATGTAAGAAACAATGCATTCCATTTTATCGTGTTTATTTATCTCAACTTGCTCGATTCGTTCGTGTATGTAACAAATTACTTGATTTTAACTAAAGAAATCTCTGTATTACGGAAAAAAGTATTACTGTAACACAAGGGTTTTCGATATCACCATGATCACTATCTTGTCAAAATATTTACTTAATTTTTTCATCGATACAAAGATATCATTTGCTTAAATTTATGTGTGTATATTGTTTCAATTCATTCCAAATTGCATCCAACAATGTCATATTTAGTGCACGAATACAAAGAAAAATTTTGAAAAACATCTATACAAAACACAATATTGAAGTCCCAGTCATAACAGATGGTACGATTTTTGGCGTAGAACATCTATAAAATAGTTGTCTTGGCACTGTCGTGCAAAATGTCAAAAATATATTTCGAGTGGTCACATCAGCTTCAACATGTCCACGATGGGTACACGACAAACAAATGAATTGTAAAAAGTAAAATCACAAAAATACTGAACTCAGAGGATTTGATTATGGACTTTCCGATTAAATTATCCTCTGAAATCAGTATTTTTGTGTTTTTACTTTTTACAATTCATTTTTTTGACACCGACCTACTATTATATAGGAAGACCCTATTTATTGCGTATCATTTGCCATTTGCTTTCAATATTTTTCAATGTCATTATAAGTTCGGTCCAAGTAAACGACGTTTTTGTATTAGTTATATAACCGTTCAGCGAATATAAACAAGGATGCTCCCGAAAAGAAAAATTAGAAAAAAGAAAGGTGGTAGAAGTAATCGTGGATGATGTTGACTAGACGGAGGACCCCCTACTACAAGCTGCAACATATGACGATTTGGAAACTACTAGAGACAACTCTGCTGATAATGTAGTCATTGTGACGGGGGACGGGAACGAAAATATGTTGCACAACGAACGTATCACTTTTGTACGACAGACAATCAATGCTGTGCTAGCATCGTACGAAAATTTGTATTCGTGAGACAAACGTGAGACTGTATCACGGGTGTTTTGCGACAGTAGTACGATTGTTAAATATTAAAATGATTTATGTTGGTACACACGTAGCGCTGCATAGATGTGTCGTGAGTTCTTTGTGACCAGGTCTTAGACAGATTTGATAGGCAAAGTTGAATAGCAATTTTTAATTGTAGACCATCAATGATTTAAAATCAGATTGAATTAGCAAATTCTTGTGATGTCTATATAACCAAAAGAAAACAATTCGAGACAAATTCCCCAACGCATCACATTTTTAATGTTACTGTGCATTCATTTTTATTCGTTGGGTTCCAATTTTCGTGGCAATTTTTTTTAACCAAATTTAAACCGAAATTAAATGTTTTACGAATAACACATTTTCTATAGGCTGATATGCAGACTTCGGTAAAATTACGAAATTAAATACCATGAACTTGCCAGCTTTCTTTAATCCACGAAAATTGGCACCAACTAAAATAAATGAATCTACAGTATTGTAAATCATGAACAACTGTTGGTAAAATACCTAGAGGTTTAAAGAGCCAGTGTCGCTCCCTAGGTATATGCGTATCTTCGACAATTTTAAGATACGGATTTAAATACGAAAACCCGATGTCAAGAGGGTAGCTATGTAAAATGAACATTCGGGTAGATATTGCAAAGATGACTATACCAAATATAGATACCCTGTCACTTATGATAAGAACATTTTTTTAAGGTCAACGGTCAGTTGCCGGACAGAAAGATCGCTACAAAAAGTCTGATATGTATCTTGTAACATATCACATGTCCAACCGAAATATAAAACGTCATACAAATGGAATATATATTCGACTTCAGATTATCATTCATGTTCTCAGATTTCTCAAACGTTCGTTGCCGGCGTTACTCACCTAGTTCTGAAAGCATAATCCCCAACATTACCAAAACTGGAACGAATGCAGACTTTCCATACGCTGAAAAAGGAATTAACTAAGTTAAGTCCATACTGAGATGATCTTACTGCTCACTACATGTAGACAGATTGTATTGTTTCGAAATCTCCTGTCCTCAACTTCATAAATAAGCGCCAAGTACGCCTTTTGTTTATAATCTTGTCTATCAATTGTATAGTTTATAATATATAACTAACATCATGAACTCGCATGAGTTAGGTTCAGAACTACTGATTATATTATTATATTTTAATATTTAATAGTTTAAAATGTTCTAAGCTCTATTGATAAACGACTGTCTATAATTCGGAAGAGATTTGTTTGCAGATCTGGTTGAAATCTATCATTACAAAGCAGTGACTCCATGTTTTGCATATGTCTGTGATTTGATATGTAGCCTATTTTTAGGGAACGCCACAGCTGCCTTATGATAACAATAACCATATATTAAGGGTAGAGATATATCACGAAGAAAATGTTATATACTATAACGGCATTTGACTATAATACTCTGTCAATTTGCTATATCACTAACTTGAAGGTCAATTTATATAGTACTATAACGCCATTTGACTATAATACTCTGTCAATTCTCTATATCACTATGGTCAATTTATATACAATAACGCCATTTGACTATAATACTCTGTTAATTCGCTATATCACTATGGTCAATTTATATACTATAACGGCATTTGGCTATACTACTCTGTCAATTCGCTATATCACTATGGTACATTTATATACTATAACGGCATTTGGCTATACTACTCTGTCAATTCGCTATATCACTATGGTACATTAACATACTATAACGGCATTTGACTATAATACTCTGTTAATTCGCTATATCACTATGGTCAATTTATATACTATAACGGCATTTGACTATAATACTCTGTTAATTCGCTATATCACTTTGGTCAATTTATATACTATAACGGCATTTGGCTATACTACTCTGTCAATTCGCTATATCACTATGGTACATTAACATACTATAACGGCATTTGACTATACTACTCTGTCAATTCGCTATATCACTATGGTCAATTTATGTACTACAACGGCATTTGACTATAATACTCTGGCAATTCTCTATATCACTATGGTCAATTTATATACTATAACGGCATTTGGCTATACTACTCTGTCAATTCGCTATATCACTATGGTAAATTTACATACTATAACGGCATTTGACTATAATACTCTGTCAATTCGCTATATCACTATGGTAAATTTACATACTATAACGGCATTTGACTATAATACTCTGTCAATTCGCTATATCACTATGGTAAATTTACATACTATAACGGCATTTGACTATAATACTCTGTCAATTCTCTATATCACTATGGTCAATTTATATACTATAACGCCATTTGACTATAATACTCTGTTAATTCGCTATATCACTATGGTCAATTTATATCCTATAACGGCATTTGGCTATACTACTCTATTAATTCGCTTTATCACTATGGTCAATTTATATACTATAACGGCATTTGGCTATACTACTCTGTCAATTCGCTATATCACTATGGTACATTTATATACTATAACGGCATTTGGCTATACTACTCTGTCAATTCGCTATATCACTATGGTACATTAACATACTATAACGGCATTTGACTATAATACTCTGTTAATTCGCTATATCACTATTGTCAATTTATATACTATAACGGCATTTGACTATAATACTCTGTTAATTCGCTATATCACTATGGTCAATTTATATACTATAACGGCATTTGGCTATACTACTCTGTCAATTCGCTATATCACTATGGTACATTAACATACTATAACGGCATTTGACTATACTACTCTGTCAATTCTCTATATCACTATGGTCAATTTATATACAATAACGCCATTTGACTATAATACTCTGTTAATTCGCTATATCACTATGGTCAATTTATATACTATAACGGCATTTGGCTATACTACTCTGTCAATTCGCTATATCACTATGGTACATTTATATACTATAACGGCATTTGGCTATACTACTCTGTCAATTCGCTATATCACTATGGTACATTAACATACTATAACGGCATTTGACTATAATACTCTGTTAATTCGCTATATCACTATGGTCAATTTATATACTGTAACGGCATTTGACTATAATACTCTGTTAATTCGCTATATCACTTTGGTCAATTTATATACTATAACGGCATTTGGCTATACTACTCTGTCAATTCGCTATATCACTATGGTACATTAACATACTATAACGGCATTTGACTATACTACTCTGTCAATTCGCTATATCACTATGGTCAATTTATGTACTACAACGGCATTTGACTATAATACTCTGGCAATTCTCTATATCACTATGGTCAATTTATATACTATAACGGCATTTGGCTATACTACTCTGTCAATTCGCTATATCACTATGGTAAATTTACATACTATAACGGCATTTGACTATAATACTCTGTCAATTCGCTATATCACTATGGTAAATTTACATACTATAACGGCATTTGACTATAATACTCTGTCAATTCGCTATATCACTATGGTAAATTTACATACTATAACGGCATTTGACTATAATACTCTGTCAATTCTCTATATCACTATGGTCAATTTATATACTATAACGCCATTTGACTATAATACTCTGTTAATTCGCTATATCACTATGGTCAATTTATATCCTATAACGGCATTTGGCTATACTACTCTATTAATTCGCTTTATCACTATGGTCAATTTATATACTATAACGGCATTTGGCTATACTACTCTGTCAATTCGCTATATCACTATGGTACATTTATATACTATAACGGCATTTGGCTATACTACTCTGTCAATTCGCTATATCACTATGGTACATTAACATACTATAACGGCATTTGACTATAATACTCTGTTAATTCGCTATATCACTATTGTCAATTTATATACTATAACGGCATTTGACTATAATACTCTGTTAATTCGCTATATCACTATGGTCAATTTATATACTATAACGGCATTTGGCTATACTACTCTGTCAATTCGCTATATCACTATGGTACATTAACATACTATAACGGCATTTGACTATACTACTCTGTCAATTCGCTATATCACTATGGTCAATTTATGTACTACAACGGCATTTGACTATAATACTCTGGCAATTCTCTATATAACTATGGTCAATTTATATACTATAACGGCATTTGGCTATACTACTCTGTCAATTCGCTATATCACTATGGTAAATTTACATACTATAACGGCATTTGACTATAATACTCTGTCAATTCGCTATATCACTATGGTAAATTTACATACTATAACGGCATTTGACTATAATACTCTGTCAATTCGCTATATCACTATGGTAAATTTACATACTATAACGGCATTTGACTATAATACTCTGTCAATTCTCTATATCACTATGGTCAATTTATATACTATAACGCCATTTGACTATAATACTCTGTTAATTCGCTATATCACTATGGTCAATTTATATCCTATAACGGCATTTGGCTATACTACTCTATTAATTCGCTTTATCACTATGGTCAATTTATATACTATAACGGCATTTGGCTATACTACTCTGTCAATTCGCTATATCACTATGGTACATTTATATACTATAACGGCATTTGGCTATACTACTCTGTCAATTCGCTATATCACTATGGTACATTAACATACTATAACGGCATTTGACTATAATACTCTGTTAATTCGCTATATCACTATTGTCAATTTATATACTATAACGGCATTTGACTATAATACTCTGTTAATTCGCTATATCACTATGGTCAATTTATATACTATAACGGCATTTGGCTATACTACTCTGTCAATTCGCTATATCACTATGGTACATTAACATACTATAACGGCATTTGACTATACTACTCTGTCAATTCGCTATATCACTATGGTCAATTTATGTACTACAACGGCATTTGACTATAATACTCTGGCAATTCTCTATATAACTATGGTCAATTTATATACTATAACGGCATTTGGCTATACTACTCTGTCAATTCGCTATATCACTATGGTAAATTTACATACTATAACGGCATTTGACTATAATACTCTGTCAATTCGCTATATCACTATGGTAAATTTACATACTATAACGGCATTTGACTATAATACTCTGTCAATTCGCTATATCACTATGGTAAATTTACATACTATAACGGCATTTGACTATAATACTCTGTCAATTCTCTATATCACTATGGTCAATTTATATACTATAACGCCATTTGACTATAATACTCTGTTAATTCGCTATATCACTATGGTCAATTTATATACTATAACGGCATTTGGCTATACTACTCTGTCAATTCGCTATATCACTATGGTACATTAACATACTATAACGGCATTTGACTATAATACTCTGTCAATTCTCTATATCACTATGGTCAATTTATATACTATAACGCCATTTGACTATAATACTCTGTTAATTCGCTATATCACTATGGTCAATTTATATACTATAACGGCATTTGACTATACTACTCTGTCAATTCGCTATGACGTTAAGCACGTTATTGCGTCAATGCCGTGAAATGCGACAGAGCAATTTGATAAATAGCTCTTCAATGAAAACTAACTAGTTCAGCTTTATGAAATTTGTATCCATAGATTAGGTTTGTATTACTGTTTCCAAAAATATTAAAAATATTCTTTAACTTTTCATAATAGTTTCAAATAATGATACAAATATTACTAAAACGTCAAAAATATGCGTGTCAGACGTAACAAATTATTCGAAAAATAACTTTTGCGGGAATTTTCGTGGTCTTATAAAAAGTTTAAAATCATCGACAATTCGCATGAATGATAAACGTCTAATATAATTTATGACGCCATTGCTGTTTTTGTGTTGATCGAACGGTAGAAATTTATTTTTTCAAAAATGAATAATCCTCGCCATGGTCAGGTTTCTGAAAATGGTAAGTTATCAAAATTTATCGCTTTTTAAAATATCAGATGATATTAAATTTTGTTTTTATAAATTTTTCCTACAAATGTGTTTAGATAGACCATTTCAAATCCGGAATTTTACAGCACTCGCACCACAAATAAAAACGCATTGGCATGGGGAAAATGTTTTGCAAGATTGTCCAATGTCGAATTTCGCCGCTTTTTACAAAAACACTGTCAGTTTCAACGTCATTTTATTAAATATTCAATTTGTAGAATATAAAACAGTGCTTTTTCGTAATTGTGCTTTCACCCCACAATACGAAAACATACTTTTTGATCAGCTGTTAAGTCGAAATGACTTCGTTTTTTAACAAATCAAATGTCTTGCAACTTTGTCCACTGAGCAATTTTCTTACGTTTTGAACGTTTTCGATTCAACGCTATACATATATGTGTTTTCAAATTATTTCTAAAAGTTTGTTCTTTGTTTTGGTGTTAAACACCACATCATGTATAAGCGACATTTGTTGTATTATATTGACCTGTCATCAAAGGTAGGAGAAGCCGGACATCAGGCGACCTTAAGTTAAAATAGTTGCAATAACTGTCGATTAGGATCGGAGTCGAACAAATCTCGCCACGAGCGTATCTAAATTTACCATGCTTTTTATCACTTTATATTAACTCATTAGGCCAATCCTCCTCCTAGGCTATCAAATTTTAAAGCAGTTCGTATTATCATATGATATATGAACGATTTTCCAATGTTTTAAATAACAAGTACGGTTCGATTTTATGTTTTAAGATCAGAGGACAAAACAAAACAACCAAATTACAAATTTCGAAAATAGATAGAATCATAGAAACCACGATAAGAACTACAATATATAAAAGTAGTTATAATCAACTAGAAAATGAATAATTATCTAAAATGAAAAATAAACATATGGTAATTTGTAAATAAATAGGTAAAATATTAATTACAGAACAAAGAATTTCATATCCGAGACAGAGAATTAAATATTGTAAAGAGATAAAGAAACTAAAAAGAAAAGAGCAAAAACATAAAAGTTACAATAAATATAAAGAAAAATACAACACAAGCCGAATCAGAAGTCCGAAAAAATTTGCTTGCGTATCTACCAGTAGTATATATTTCATACATATTCAAGACTTTGAAGTATCCATATCGATCAAAAATGATTACAATCAAAACGAACAAAGTATACTCGATTACTGACGTAAAACGTCAAATTTAGACGTTACCAATTGGGACGCAATATCGTGCGTAACGTCTATATCACTATGGTAAATTTACATACTATAACGCTATTTGACTATAATACTCTGGCAATTCTCTATATCACTATGGTCAATTTATATACTATAACGCCATTTGACTATAATACTCTGTTAATTCGCTATATCACTATGGTCAATTTATATACTATAACGGCATTTGGCTATACTACTCTGTCAATTCGCTATATCACTATGGTACATTAACATACTATAACGGCATTTGACTATAATACTCTGTTAATTCTCTATATCACTATGGTCAATTTATATACTATAACGGCATTTGACTATACTACTCTGTCAATTCGCTATATCACTATGGTAAATTTACATACTATAACGGCATTTGACTATAATACTCTGTCAATTCGCTATATCACTATGGTCAATTTATGTACTACAACGGCATTTGACTATACTACTCTGTCAATTCGCTATATCACTATGGTAAATTTACATACTATAACGGCATTTGACTATAATACTCTGTCAATTCGCTATATCACTATGGTCAATTTATGTACTACAACGGCATTTGACTATAATACTCTGTCAATTTGCTATTTAACTATGGTGAATTTATATACTATAACGGCATTTTACTTCAATACTCTGTCAATTTTCTATATCACTAAGATACATTTATATACTATAAAGACACATTGATACAACATGAAGTTAGCTTTTTCATATTATTCTTACAGACTGTCATTTAACTTTGCTTTAAAGATAATATTTCATACTATGAAGACATCTTTATATAACATGGAGCTACATTTTCATTTTGATTTGTCATTTTAATAAACTATCATGTGATATTGCTACGTCATAAAGATGCATTTCAAACTATAAAGATATTGTAATATAGCATAAAGATATTTTTTCATACTACTTTCACGTCTCAGTATGTTATAACAATACATTTGTATACTATACAATCATCTTGATATAGCATGGAACAATTTTGTCATAATATTATGTCATGCACTATCTTATAAAGACAAAATTTTAATATCAAGCTATTGATTCTTATATCACGAGATGTCATATATATACCAGTAGACTATTTTGTTACGCTATAAGATCATTTCACCGTACCATAAGACCATTTTACAAATATATCATACCAGAATACAAAAATATTAATAGCGGCGAAAATTACCCGCGAAATTCATCAGCAACATCGATTGTAAAAATTTAAAAAAAGACCGTGAAGGAAATTGTTTTGCGGAACTTAGGAAATCGCTTTCAAGATGAGCGAATTTATCGATTTTGGCGATGCGGAGCTGAAAAGACACGAAAGGCGACATGTACAGTAGTAATATAATAAATTCTTTTTTAAAGAGGGTACAGTAACTCTAGCCTGAAATTTTGTTACCACAAATTTCTTAAAACTTTTACTAATTTTTTCCATAGATATAATTACAGATTTGGATTTGAAGTTTGTTTGTGCCTTTAGAAAACTTGTTTCAAACGGGATAGCACATCCTCATCTTTACTGATGTTGATTTTTAAGTTTAGAAACGATTTTAGTTAACTTATCGATCCTCTAAATACTAGTATACTTATTCTAAAAGGTTACCAATTCAAAACTGTAATTAGATCGATAAATATTTTTTTATTGGTATTAATAATGATTTCGTTATCAGTAAATTAAAAGCAAACTAAATATTTCAATAATGTTATATACAAACACACATTCATGGATATATGTAAAAGCTGTCGATACCTGTATCATGGCATTGTACAAGGTCGTATTTTCTCTGACTGTGTATGACGTCTTTACACCGGCTAAATCCATTGTATGTTGGATGTGTACTGATTGATAATTTAGTCTAAGATGTGTGCTTTTTTTATTGTAGTTGTTGGTGACTTTGACCTTGCTGTTAGTAACTACGAGTACTCTCAGATCTGTGCTAAGCGTCTTGTTGTTGTTGAGATGTACAAGTATCCGGCCACGTTCACTAGTATTTGTAGTATTTGTATTTCTTCAATCCATCTAATGAGTTAAGCCTATGTCAACTGATTTTTATAATTCGTTCTTATATTGTAGGGAATCGACTGTTAATTTTCCAAGGTTAGGGGAAGGTTGAGATCCCGCTAACATGTTTAACCGTGCCATACTCTTTATTTATGTTTCTGTCCCAAGTCAGGGGTCCATATTTTAGTAGTTGTAAAAGTGAGAATGGAAATGGGGAATGTTTCAAAGAGACAACAACCCGACCAAAGAAAGAAAAAACAGCAAAAGGTCACCAACAGGTCTTCAATGTAGCGAGAAATTCCCTCACCTGGAGGTGTCCTTCAACTGGCCCCTAAACAATAATATACTAGTTCAGTGATAATGAACGCCATACTAATTTCCAAATTGTGCACAAGAAACTAAAATTAAAATAATACAAGACTAGCAAAGGCCATAGTCTCCTGACTTAGGACAGGCGCAAAAATAATGCGGCGAGGTTAAACATGTTTGTGAGATCTCAACCCGCCCCCTATACCTCTAGCCAATGTAAAAAAGTAAACGAATAACAATACGCATTAGCTTGTTTATGTGTTTCATATTTATAATTCGTTCATGTTTTTGTACTTAAAATAGGTCGTGAGTTTTCTCGTTTGAATTGTTTCACATTGTCATTTTGATTATTTCTGAGTTTTTATAGCAGACTTTGCGGTATGGGATTTGCTCATTGTTGAAGGCCGTACGGTGACTTATAATTTCTGTGTTATTTGGTCTCTAGTGGAAAGTTGTCTCATTAACAATCAAACCACATCTCCGACTTCTTTATATCAGATAGTTACAATAAGCGAATCTTCCCTGAGTTTACTTAAAGCACGTGTTTGTAAATTATTGCCAGGTACGGTGCAAAATGTATACAAGCGTTCCAACTTGCCCCGTAGCCAATACAAGTTAGCTGTATTTTTGAATATTAGTATTAACAAAAAGCTGAGAGCCAGATTGGTATAAACAATTATGTTTAAAATGACAGTATAGTTAAAATAATAATGATCTGTAAATGAAGTTAACAAATCAAATGAATGCTAAAAGTTGATAAATCTTTACTTTTCTATTTATTTTACGAATTTGTATAGGTTTTATAATTAAGATTCTTAAAATACATAACATTAAATTTGCATCAAAATTCGCGTATGCGAAAGTGTTACTTTTGTTCCATTTTGGTTTGGTTTCATAAGGTGTGCTGAAGAAATGAATACCAAAGTGACAAGAGGGAAAACTTGAGAACAGAAACACAGCCATGAACACCCAGATTTGTGGCTATGAACAATACTTGGCTTTTTTTTTGAGTTTATAGAAATGACATTTATTTTTCAATCTTATATATTGAAATGTTACTTATTATATACTTATCAATTTGTTTTTGTCCCGGCCGATAAAGCTGCTAATAATATTATTATTGTTTGACGTAAATTTTTTACATTGAAGTTCTGAAAAAGGAAATCACCAATTCACCAACATTCCAAATGACTCCATTTTCAGAAAACGAAATCTGTAACAAACATAAACTTTTAGCCACCGCTTTACAAGCAGAGCCAAATACAATGAAAGTCCTAACTATGTATTGGCTTCCGAAGCTACACAAAACCCCTTACAAATATAGATTTATTTCGTCTTCAAGCCATTGTTCAACTACTAAATTATCTATTATTCTTACCAGCACACTTGGTACAATTAAAAACCTTATAATAAATTGTTCAAATAAGGCTTTCGAAAATAGTGGAATAAATTACTTTTGGAGTGTCAAGAACTCGTTGGAAGTACTTGATAAATTGCATGCTCATATTGGTGATTTTGAATCTGTTCAAAGTTTTGATTTTTCTACCCTGTATACCACATTGCCTCACATTATCATTAAGAAAAATTTCCCACACCTAATTAAATGGGCATTCAAAAAATCAGAATGTGAATATATATGTTCAAACTCTTTTAGGTCATTTTTTAGTAGCAATAAACAAAAAAACTATGTTAATTGGACATGCTTTGATACTATATATGCCCTTGAATTTTTACTAGATAACATTTTTGTTTGCTTTGGGGATTCCGTATATCGTCAGATTATCGGAATTCCAATGGGGACTAACTGTGCACCACTTATTGCGGACTTCTTTTTGTATTGTTATGAGTTACAATTTATGACAAAAATAAGCAAAGACCCATCAAAACAACATCTGATAAACAAATTTAATAATACTTTTAGATATTTGGATGATATTTTGGCTCTCAATAATGACGACTTCAGTATGTATATTAATGAAATTTATCCTGCTGAACTTACTTTAAATAAAGCTAATACTAATAATGACCACTGCCCTTTCCTCGATCTTGATATCTATATCACTAACGGAAAGCTGAATACTAAAATTTATGATAAAAGGGATGATTTTTCATTTCCTATCGTTAATTATCCGTTTTTAGATGGTGACGTTCCCTTGTCACCATCTTACGGTGTTTATATATCTCAACTTGTACGATTCGCTCGTGTTTGTAACAATGTTTTAGATTTTAACGAGAGAAATTTATGTATTACTGAAAAATTATTACACCAGGGTTTTCGATATCACAAACTAGTCAAAACTTTTACTAAATTTTATCATCGGTATAAAGACATCATTCGTAAATATAGCTCAACATGCAGACTTTTTATACGTTCAGGTATTTCACATCCAATTTTTTATGGAAATATTCTTTATAAAGCAAAAAGGTGTCAGTATTCACCTCAGAAACTTACAAAACCTTTAAATAGACTGATTAAGAAGGGATATAATTACGATACTGTTGTCAAGTCATTAAAGATTGCATATTTTGGCGTTAATATTGAGTCACTGATAAGGTCTTTGCGTCGGAACTAAAAAAAAATATTCTAAAAACAGTTGTTGGCATGACACGGGTTATGTTCTTCTCATATATGCTATGATGGTATGATACTAAACCCCTAACGGGAAGGATTGTGCCTGATGTTCATATGATGAAATCATAATCTTTCAGTCAGTTTAATTGAAGTCTGGAGCTGGCATGTCAGTTAACTGCTAGTAGTCTGTTGTTATTTATGTATTATTGTCATTTTGTTTATTTTCTTTAGTTGCATCTTCTGACATCAGACTCGGACTTCTCTTGAACAGAATTTTAATGTGAGTGTTGTTATGCGTTTATTTTTCTACATTGGTTAGAGGTATAGGGGGAGGGTTGAGATCTCACAAACATGTTTAACCCCGCCGCATTTTTGCGCCTGTCCCAAGTCAGGAGCCTCTGACCTTTGTTAGTCTTGTATTATTTTTATAATAGTTTCTTGTGTACAATTTGGAAATTAGTATGGCGTTCATTATCACTGAACTAGTATATATTTGTTTAGGGGCCAGCTGAAGGACGCCTCCGGGTGCGGGAATTTCTCGCTACATTGAAGACCTGTTGGTGACCTTCTGCTGTTGTTTTTTATTTGGTCGGGTTGTTGTCTCTTTGACACATTCCCCATTTCCATTCTCAATTTTATTAGCAGTGCTGTTAAGCAGGAAGAGCATGTCTGATATGTGTAGGAAAAATGCGTCCTGGAAGGATGAAATTTCGTCTTCGCAGACTGTTTATTAGAGCACTTGAAACGTATACAATCCAACTAATTATGTATGCCTTGTATGAAACATGCTCATATTCAAACCACCATAAACCTTTTTGGAATCGAGCGTCACTAATGAGTCTTTTGTCTTTTAGACGAAACGCGCGTCTGGCGTATATACAAAATGTAGTCCTGGTATCTATGATCAGTTTATTTACTCCTGTTCCGATATGAATGTAATATTTGTTACTGGATCTTAAACACTAGCTCATCATTTTCATCCATTTTTATTTCAATTAACAATCCAATCTTAAACTTAAAATTCAACGGAATATAGTATATATATATATTTCTCATCGATGTTTAATATATATTTGATTAATTTTTATTTAGTTTCGTTTATTTCGGTTTCTTTCGTTTGTTTCTATTTCGTTTCAACCTTTATAGGTTCCCTATAGTGTTGTTTTTTCATGTCTGATGTTGGTGCGGGGATTTTCGTTCGGTTTTGGTACGTAAATCAAAGATTAACACCCGAACACTTCTTTTTTGAAACAACTTCAAATAATAAAAAATCGAGACATAAATGCCTCCGGGTGCGGGAGATTCTCTCGCTGCATTGAAGTCCCATTAGTGGCTTTCGGCTGTTGTCTGCTCTATGGTCGGGTTGTTGTCTCTGAAACATTCCCCATTTTCATTCTCAATTTTATTTCAGCGGAAAATGCTTACATTTTTTCAGCTTAATAATATGTGAATAGGTAGATTATATCAGTAATATATATATAATATTACACAAAAAAAGTTCCAATTACTTGTTATTAAAAACACCCGGTATTTTTTTTCCACAGCCGAAATTGCTTGGCTATGTTTCTATCCACAACCAGTCCCTCTTCGACACTTTGGTAGTCATTTTTTAACAAACCAAATGAAACCAACCAAAATATGAAAATGTTTAATGTAAAACAGGCAAATGTTTAATGTAAAACAGGCAAATGTTTAAATGCTATACATTTTAAAACCATGATTATACGGTAAGGGTAGCATACATGAACCCCAATGGTACCCTTTATCAATTGAGCATTGAAGTGCACCCAACCACCTTTCTGGCCCGACGATGTCTTTGTATTTAACGCTAGGAAATTCGTAAAATGTATATAGAAAATTAAAGATTCATCGACTTTCAGCATTGATTTGTTAACATCATTTTACAAATCATTATGATTTTAACAATAATGTCATTTCAAACATCTACCGATCTGGACTATCTCTCAGCTTTTATTTAGTTATAATAATATTCAAGAATACGGCTAAATTATCATGGGTACAGGGGAAGTTGGTACAAGTTACAGATTACACATTTTTCACCGTACCTTTCAACATGATTTGCAAACAAATGCTTTAAGTAAACTCTCTAAAAAAGGTTGCTTACATGATAGTTAAAATTTGGCAAAAAGGATATAAGCCTGCATCTTTTTGTTGTAAGCTTGTAAGTTATTTAGTTTTCGTTTGTTCATTTTCAGGAGTACCAACATGCATAAAATTGAGAATGGAAATGGGGAATGTGTCAAAGTGACAACAACCCGACCAAATAAGAAAACAACAGCAGAAGGTCACCAACAGGTCTTCAATGTAGCGAGAAATTCCCGCACCCGGAGGCGTCCTGCGTTGCATTTCGTGTCGCTCTAAGTCTTTTCAACTCCGAATCGCTGTGGACAAACAGTGGCGGATCCAAAACTTGTTTATATTTACAATCGACATACTAGTATGACAATTATATCGAAGTGATTGTATAGTATACATATGTATTGTTATAACATAGGTGACAAAGTAGTATGAAAAAGTTGCTTTATAGGGTGAAATGTATCTTTATGACGTAACAATATCAAATGATAGTTTATAAAAATGAAAAATCAATATGAAAATGTAGCTACATGTTATGTCAAGATGTCTTCATAGTATGATATATTATAGCTAGCTATAAAACCAGGTTCAATCCACCATTTTCTACATTAGAAAATGCCTGTACCAAGTCAGGAATATGACAGTTGTTACCCATTCGTTTGATGTGTTTGGACTTTTGATTTTGCCTTTTGATTTTTGATTTTCCTTTTTGAATTTTCCTCGGAGTTCGGTATTTTTGTGTTTTTACCTTTTATCTTCGTAACAAAGATAAATGACAGAATAATATGAAAATTGATAAAAAGATACACCAAATTTCAAATCATTGTCTTCAAGCGCGACAGACAGACAACAGAACATGCAAATCTAAATACTAAGCAACACCAATCCACTAAATAAGGGGGTGGATTTTTGCAGGTGTCAAATTGTTCTATCCATTACTCCAAAACTAACATCATACATCGACGATTGTTATATAAGGGATTATCTTCTCTTCATCGAATAAATATTAGTTACCATATTAACATTTATCATTTTGAAATAGATGCATTTTTTAAAGAGTTAACTTTTCCAGGACCTGTATCAGTAATTTTAAATAAAATTCAAACATTTTATTAACAAAATTCAAATTTGACATACGATCAACATACCTTTAACATGATAGCCAAACGCTGAATAGTCTGTGGATAATGATATTCCAGAATCTTTAGACAACCTGACAAAAAAATTGATAAATAAATAGAGCGTGAACATCGTATTCTATACTAAATTATTGATTATATATGAGACAATGATGGACAATCCTGTCAATAAAACTACATTCGTCTAGAGATATACATTAATTTTAGTAGATTTGTCGATTCATATGTTCTATCACTTTCAAATATGTCTAGAAAAAACATGGGATAAAGTTTGCATTTTAATCCTATTTGGATTATTTTAAAATCTATTTAATTATCCAATTCAGATTACTATTTCAAGCTGAAATATCTTCATTTATACTAGACTGTTAAGCCTTTTGATAATATGCGAGGGGGTCCAACTTATACATAGTATATCTAAGAATAAATAGTTATGTGTTACATATAGTTCATAATTATATTGTATGCCTTGTTATGTTTCGGAGTTGAGTGTGACGTCCATTTTCGTTGGACTAATATACATTTTTACCATTCCAGATACAGATCTATTGGTAGCCTTTGGATGCTCTTTTGTCGACACGTAATCTGTTTCCATTCTCATTTTTTTTAAATTAAATTTGATAATATATATGTATGACTCAAATCTATGGTGGGTTCCAAATCTATGGCAGATTCCTAATTTATGGCAAATGTGAAGTCATCCCATCCCAAATCTTTGGCCAGTTTTGTAATTTCCTAATCTATGGCGGATTTTTGTTGCTACCAAATGTAAGGCAAATTTTGAGCAAATAGAAAACATATATGGTCAATGATTTGTCTGCAAAAAGTGGAATTGTACGTCATATCTATAAACATTTGTGAAATAATGGTCAACCAAATCGTGATCATGGTGATGGTAAACATTTTTTTTGTGTAAATGAAGAATAATTCTTCAATACAGACTTCAGGATTAAAAAACAATATATATATAATCATTGTATCTATATTTAACCCATTCACTAAACCAACTAGTAAGTCCCTTTATAAACAAAATGATAAAAAATTAAAAATGAACAGTTTGAATTTTCAAATAATATTTATTTCATCGTTAATACATCTTTGTTTATTTGTTTACAATTTAAATCAAAAAGGTATCCGTTTATTTTATCTTTTACTTAATAAACTTTGCCAGCTGCAGGTAGTAAAATATTTACTATAACTCTTTTTTATAATCCGGTACTGAAAAAGTGGTGCCCTAGCTTGTTCATCGCGGGTTTAGGCCTGTGCAGCACATTTTGTCCCTCTTCCTAATAATAGCTAGGTCACACGTTCCTTTAAACCATTCGCAAACTGTTGTCCAGATGATAATACCCTAATCTTGAATCGTGTTTAAATCTATGGGCTCTGATATCGTTTGGGGCGGTGACCAGGTAATATTGCGTTATTCCATTGTGTCGCAATTTAAAGATCTGCCATAGATTTGGAGAAAACAAAAATCTGTCATAGATTTGACTTGTTTGGCGTTTGTAACGTCACATTTGCCATAGATTAGGAATCTGTCATAGATTAGGAATCTGCCATAGATTTGGAACCCGCAATAGATTTCAGTCCTACACACACATATATATATATATACTAGAACACACCCGTGATTCGCGGGTCTGTGACTGAATTCAATTAATTTGTCATCTGATAAAGTCATGTCGATTGTAAGATGCACAGTTTTCTCTGCTTTCAACATCTTTCTGTTTGGACCCGTCGACCTGGAACTTATCAATTATTGGTATTAATAATTTTATTTGGAAAACAAAAGGGCCTGGAAAGGAGTATTTTTTAATCAACAGCATTGTCCTTTATGAGTTATAAATAAAGTTGAATTCTTTGATTCGCTGTTTTACGTCATTTCAGCAAATAGAAAATTGTACATGCTGTACCTATACGCCTTATTTTAAGTCCAGTTTCCAGTTTTTGTATTGTTTGTATCGTCATCTTAGAAAGTCATACTGATAAAAGTACTACAATCGGGAAAGTAGTAGTGTCAACCCTGTGATTACGACCTGGGAGTATAGCAAAATCCTAAATACAGCGTTTGGTGGTGCGCCTGTCAGATGTGGAACGTACAGATAAGGTAATAGGTAACAGGTGAATATACTATTGGTATCGGTATCGGATTCGACCCGGAACTTCTTAATTATTGGCAATATTAATTATGTGGAAAGCAAAAGGGTCTGGAGTGGTGTAATTTTTTATCAACAGCATTTTAATATATTAGTTATATATAAAGTTGAATTCTTTGATTCATCGTTTTTACGTGACGACGGCTGACAATTTGGACCTCGTAATTTTAGTATTATATATATATATATATATGTATGAAAACACCTGGGTTCGGAAAATAGATAACGTGTACACTAAAGTCCCAGTATAACTGATCAATGTTATTATTTATACCTATATTAATAAAATGATGCAAAAAGAGTGTACATTTTTGCCAACATTACAATTCAGATATCCGATATTTATTTACAGAAGAAGCAGAAATATATCGTTGGAGAACACTAACAACTGTTCTTAAGGAAGAATGTTTTATCAAAATTGACCATATTTACAAAAAATAAATCGAATCGTTTTTAATGACTTAATCAGATAAAATCTTTCCCATAAACTAATTGAATCAAATGAAAAAGACACTTAAGTGTTTAAAAAGAGGTCAATATCTTTCGTCAGATGAACCTGAAATTTGAGGCCAAAATCGGTCCTTACCGGACTGGACCTACTCCGTTGCCATGATTATAAACATAAGTACATGTAGCGCTTTCTAGGTTTTTGTGAAATTTTCTTTAAGATGTTTTTTTGTTCAAATTCAATATAGAGATTTAAGAACACAGAGGGTTAAAAAAACATGACAACAAATGCAATAATTAAAGGAAATTGTAACACGACGACCTATTAATGTCAACCAGTATAATCACAATATATCTACCTTTGGCGCATACGCAGTAATACACAAGAACGGCTTTTCCATGTTACGACCAACTTATTTATATTGACAGATATTCTCAATTTTCGGCATTAAAATCCTCAGTTCACGAAGTCCAAGATTCAGATAAATTATATGTATCTCTATTCTATAGCGAAATAAACAAATAGTCCATTATAATAAAAAAAAATGGTGACCTTTCGTAAAACAAAAATTCCGCGAAATGATGGTAATGTCTTGGCATGGCAACAAACTAAGGTGACGTCACAAGTATGTTTCCGTAAAACAAAAAGATATCAAATGTAAATAACGGGCATTTTAATGCTACTTGTTCGCCTCAGAACGAACACAATTGTATTTGAAGATAAAACATAAGTTACAAATGCGGTTTAAAAACCAACATTGAATTATATAATATGACTAATATTATCAAATTGGGTAAAACAGAACAGGCAAACCAATATCGTATGCATAGGGCTTTCGCGGTTTACAAAATTCCCGAATTTGTTCTATTAGAAACAAAATAATGCATGGCAGCCGTAGATTTGTTCTCATTTAACCATGGGTTGGGCTTTTATATTCAATTATTTTACCCTGGGATGTTGCCATGGACTATTTCTTACATAAACCTCGTTTGTTAACTGTTCTGGATATGTTACAATATATACTCACACGACTGTTGCTATTGAATCACAGTGAAAGCTGAGTTTCCACTCGTTCTCATTAAGACACTCATAATCTAAAACGGTTTGATAGACATAGGTTCATATTTGATACACAATTACTTTCTTGGAACATTTAAAGCCAGAGTGCACACGCCAACATGTGTTTACTGAATATAATTTATTCAATATGTTTTAAAGAGATATAGAGTTAAGATTTACGCTCTGAAAGTATCACATTCGTCCACTGACAGGTAAATGATGTCAAATTCAAGCATTCTGTGATGCAATGCATAGTCCTAAACCGGTTAAAAAAATCATTGTAATGGAACAAAGTTCTAACTTGATCTATGTTCATGTTGTAAACTACATAAAATAACAAACAAACATACCGCTATATACTTCAATCGATTTACTAAAGAAATGAAAACGTCATTTAAATTAATACAATGTGGCTCAAAAACTAAAAAAAAAAAACCCTTTTTTCGTTGTGTTTAGTTCCTTTTCATTTAAGTGTATGTTTTTCTTAATTTCTTTTCTTTCTCTTTCTCCTGTATATCTTAGGTGTTTTGTTTGGTTGGAAATGATAGAAGAGAGAAATGCATTTTTGGTACTATATTTTAACTGATTTTGATATAGAAAGAGTGATCATGTCAGGTGCAAATAGGTGATATTTACAGTTGTGAACACATTTCTTGACTTGTTTTATAAGGGTATGGATGTTTATAGTCCTACCTTGTAAGAGGGATGAGTTCAACCTTTCTAAATGTTGAGCCAAAACGTTTTAAAGAACTAATAGTGAAATATAGTTATGGTCTGTGGCAATCTCTTTTATAAATCTTTAAAAAAAACTAGTTATCTCCCTTTAAACAGAAGTCTAGTAATTAATAAGTATTTTATGCCTGTACCAAGTCAGGAATATGACAGTTCTTGTCCATTCGTTTTTATGTATTTTGTCATTTGATTTTGCCATTGAGTATGAACTTTCCGATTGGATTTTCCTCTGAGTTCAGTATTTTTGTAATTTTACTTTTTATCAAAAATTCAAAAGGCTTTAAATGAACAAGGAGAAAAAACTAAAATCTTGAAAATCGAACTTGACCTTGTAACACAAAATATTAAATATCAAATCAATATCTTTAAGCATGATGAAAAAAGTCAGAAAAACTGATTTGCCTGACTGACGGGTGGACAGACAGACTGAGAGACGGATGGATAGACGGAAAAGTTTCAATCCTAAAGTCCAATTGAATTTTTCGGTAGGGGACTAATAATCAAATAATCCTTGTACAATATCCCAGGTACATTTACTGCAAGGCATATATTAAAATCATTTTGAAACATCACTTCTCGATTTCTACAGGTAAACCGGCAAAAAAACAAAAACAAACTTCAAAATCTGTAAAATTGCTCGAGTACCAAAAAAAAAAAAAATTAAAAAAAAATAACAGAACGATGATTGCTGCAACATTCATAGCATATACATGATATTTATATAACAATGTTGTTTTTAACATTGAAAAATGCACCGTGTCAGAGCTTTGACTGAATGTTTTTTTTTTATTTTAATTAAACATGCATTCCATTTCATTCTCATTAACATTTTCCATAGTAATCAATAACTTACAAAAACAGTGTTTTTGTAATTACCATTTATCGGTAACAAATTAACAAATTACTTTTAAAGTATTCAAACAATGTTGGCTTCACAGTCAGTAAGCAGAAGTTCTCACATTAACTACAGTTTTTTTAGGTCTCTTAAAATGTCAGAAAAAAATGAAATGATATCTACCATTTCCCCCTTATTTTTTAATTGTAATAGTTAATCAACTGTCAGGCTAATAAATCCAAGCAACTTGTCTGTCAAATCAACTAAGATGCGCCTTTGCACGTGAAATTGAAATTATTGAAATAAAAATTAACAGTCTGTTGCAACAGTAAGGCATAATATGTTCGCATAGTGCAGTTAACACTATATATATTACTTTTAAAAATTATGCAAAAAAAGAGCACTTTTACTATAGAAGGACATTTTTACAGGAAGTATTACAATGATTTTTTTTTAAATTGGAAAATAAAGCCCTTGGCATGAATGCAGACATATATTATCGTTTTAAAAAACACAGGCAAATTTCACTCACATCAATTTTACGTGAATTTAACCTTATATGATTCAAAATCTCACGTGATACTCACATGCATTTCACCATCAACGAAATTATACGTGAAACTTACATGCATTTCACCATAAACCAGATTATACGTGAAACTCAGGTGAAATCAGTTCATGTGAGTTTCTTGTGACAGTCACTTGAACATTAAATTTTGTCACATAATTTTCACGAGAATTTTAAAACTAAGCACTTCATTTACCATCTTAATTTTCAAATTTAATTTCAATCATAAAAGATAATGATCCGATTATTGACAATTAACGTTAAAAATATATTATCATACCTGGTGATAAAATATATTTAGTCGGACATGTCTTACGATAACAGGAACAATCTTCTGAAGATGGTACACAAAAACATGGATTCTTTGGTCGTGTTATAAAATCAAAACCTCTAGTATAATCACAGCGGCATGATCTAACTAGTTTTTCTGTTCCATTTCTATAAACGAGTTGTCCTTCCTCGCTGCAGTAAGGTTGTTTATAAACGCATCGACTGTTCCCGATAGACGAGAATTTAAAAGGTTGGTAAAATTCATGATCACAGGTATCTCCCTGCAGTGATCCAGCAACAATCAGTTTATATCCTATATGCAAAGAAAAAAATTCATGCCTTGATTACTATAACTTTTCTTGTAACATTATAGGTTGATGGATATACGATCTGACTTATCAAATAATGTGTTCGCTTAACTTAAAGAAATGTATTGAACATAATGTAATGTCATCTAATAAGGACCTCATCATTTTGCATACTGACTGATAACGTTAATGAACCTATTATTTGATTTAGTAATATTACAATTTTGGTACATTGCCTTTGCCTGTTAAGAACTTTGAACACCTTGTTACCTGTTTTTTCAACATCAGGTTTGTCTCTACACGATTCATTATATTTCTTTTCATTTCTATCATACAAGCAAAAATACTTGTCGAATGAATCACAAATCGCCTCTGATCTTTGTTTCCAGTGTAACTGAACAGGACATTGAAAAGTGAACACCGCCTCTGATATCTTCAATAATAATGTAACCTGAAAATATTGTTATAAAGCGTTTAAATATTTTCAAATCGTTTTAGATGTTAATGAATAAAGAGGAATTCTAAACCTAATCCGCAAAACTACTTTATTCTCTAAATGAAATAATAATTGACACATTACACGGAGTAAATTCGGGTATGTAAGAGGTGACTGAATCAAGCATTAATAAGTATATAAAAATTTGAGCAATATGTGTGGATATTGAAATCAATTGTTAAGACATGTGAGCATATCTCGGGTAAAAAAGGTAATTTAACAATGAAAGACAGTTTTGATGTAAAGGTGAAAAAGGAACACATCATTTTAACACTAAGTCATTAACATACCAGGTACACATGATATAACTGTTGGTTAAAGCGTTGAGAAGACATTGTTGATACTAAAAGTAGATAAAATATCAAGTCAGCAAAGCGGACAAATACGTAAGTGCCCATATAGTAAAAAGATTTAAAAACTGAATGTGTTAGATCAGGAAGATTACTTAACAGTACTTACATCTACTTTGTACTTACGGTCACGACTTGTACCCTTTTTTTTAACCATTTTATGAATTATTTACGGGTTGATGACATTTATATTCCTTTAGTTGAAGCCATTATCGTCTATGTGTTCATCTCATTATCGAACGCGATTATACTTTAATTTGTATAATAAGATGTCTATGTGTAATTTGCTTGTCTTTTTGTTCATGTGTAATGTCGTCTAAAAACTGTAAAAACAATAACAGTTACCAAAATGCTAAATTAAATCCCCATTAAAAATCAGGTACACTGAAAAAAAACATTATTAGATTATGTTGAAAACACAAACGCTACGGTTATATCCAATAATCCAAAACTTGCAGTTGTTTGAAACGTAATGTCAAAATGAAGATATTACAATATCTATATAATATGATAGGATCATGTCACAGATTTACAAAAGCCGTATTATTATATGTCTACAATATCACAATGCTTTGTCTCTTCAAACTTCATACCTGATTTAATTTAGCCTAAAATACATTAATTGTTTAAATCATGTACCCTATCACACTTTATAGGCGTTGGTCCAAATAAATCATATACATGCTAATCTGGTTGTATGTTAGACCCCCCTCTTTTCAACCCAAAATTCTGTTCATGGTCAAATAATAATTTTAAAAACATACCTTTATTATAAAGATGTGTCTTTTCAAAACTGGAATATAATACTGCGTATCAAAATGTATATCGTCCAAAAATGTCTTCTACTTTCGATTCTAATTGATTTGTCATAAGCTCACACATTTGAATGTACGCTGAAAGAAATTTAGTGTGTAGTAAAATAAAGGAATATTTTTTCAGAAAACTCAGAAATATAATTCACGTAAACCAAGTATTTACTATCAGATTACAGTATACAACCTTCACAAAATGGTTTTACTTTATAACCGTTTACGCCTTTATACACTATATTATAGATTAAGTGTTATCATACACGGTAGTTTTATTAAATACATGTTTGTATTTGTTCGGCTTATGCATGAAACCAAAACTTAAATTTATATATACAAATACGATATCAACCAAACATTATTAGAAGTTACACAAGTTGTAAATATTACTAGAAGAACTATTTTACATATAGTAAGTGTACATGGTTTTACTGCTTCGGTATAAAGCAGACATAGAAGTACACGTTAACCAGACTAGGGGTCCATTACATTGGACCGAATTAATTAAATAACAAATTGCATTGCAAAATTTATCAATAACAACACGAATTACACATTACACAGTTTTTGAAATATCCTTTATTAAATCATAATTACTTCACTAAAGTAATTATTAATAATCAAATTAAACATTAAATTTCATCATAACTTTTTTAAACAATATATACTAGCCGAAAAAAGAAACGATACCCAAACTTTTTTCATAATATTTTTCATTAACAAAATATTCATCGCGACTAGCTATATGTTCAAAACGAGTCATAAGTCTGTAGGTTACTGCACTTTTGTTTTTGTTTTACCGGAAAATAACGTCATTTTAGAGTATTTTTTTTAAATTTCGAGCGGAACCACATGTTTGCCATCCAAACACGGGTTTTCAATTTAATGTTGGTGATTAAATATCGGTCAACATAGGTAAACAAAAGGTGATTGAAGGATATATTAAAAAAAGCCGATATCATATGCCTTGTCTACGCAAACATGAGCGTGATAGAGTGGGTCCTCAAATGACAGACGACGTAGTGGACGTCATAGAGAAACGACGTTACGCCAAGACCGTCGAATAAGATTCACTCATCTTATGGATCGGTTTTTACCAGCTACAATTACCGCTAGACAAACACCTGGGAGGCATAATCCAAAGATATTCGCCCAAACTGTACGTAATAGGCTAAAAGAGGCTGATTAACGTTCAAGAAGTCCAGTAGTTTGGCAAATGCACGTTTGTATTGGAACCGTTAGGTGGCAAAACGTCATTTTTAGTGATGAGTCGAAATTTCTCGTACGTAAAAGTGAGGGCAGAATGAGCGTGAACCGACGTAAAAATGAACGATATGCAGACACGTTTGTGCATGAATGTGATCGCTTTGGGGGTGGTTGTGTGATGAATTGGGAAGAAATCACGCATTGTGGACGCACTGACTTGACGTTCGTTAACGGAAGCCTTACTAGAGTTCGTTATCGTGATTAAATTCTCTCTTCAATATAATTGTACAACCATTCATTGCAAGGCATTGAAATCGACATACTTTTAAACAGAACATGCTAGGTGCCACGTGGCACGTGTATGGACACAATATCTTGAACAGAATAACATTGAAATTCTTCCATGGCCAGCTTCATCGCCAAATCTATCACCCATTGCAAATTTATGGGATAAACTTGACAAACGTGTTCGAAGACGTCATCAGCCACCAGAGTCAGTCAACCAGCTACGATCCGCCTTAGTGGCAGAGTGGAACAACATTCCGCAACCATTTATTCAGCGTTTAATTGGATCAATGCGTCGTAGATTGACTGCTGTTATCAACGCAAGAGGTGGCCATACGCGATATTAACTCTTCAACTTTTTGTTTTGACAACTTCTTCAAACAGTCCATGCAATAAGTAAATGAATTGTGATTTGTTATCTTTGTTAAGTTTTTATGCTTTTATGTTTTTGTTTTATAAAATACAAAACTAAAATAATGTTGTTGAAAAATAAAGTAGATATTTTTGATAAAATCTGGGTATCATTTCTTTTTTGTGGCTAGTATATATCATGTGTAAAATATTAATGTAAGCTTACAACATTTAATAATCATTAGTATTTTGATGTTTTGTCATTTAGTTTGCATTTCTCTGGTCCGAGGACTTGGTGTTGATAGGAGCTGATGTGGCAGGTATTGCCTGATTATAAGAAGTGTTGATATAAGAGGGAATGTGTTTCTATGAACCTACCAATACATTTAGATGTATTCTGACAACTCAGAATTGAGGTCATTAAATAAAACAAAATATATTTAAATAAATAAAAAATCAATAAAAAAATGTTCAATAATGCATGTTTTTTTTACTTTAAGGGTTAAACAATATGTGTACATCAATGCCACTACTATTCCCATGCAGGAATAAATTGCTTCAAAAATGTTTTAGTTAATAGTGATTTTTAAATACAATTCGAGTTGATTGATATTAGACTGAAAAATGTCCAGTGTCAAATATATCAGATATGTTCAGGACGATACAATGCAATCTACAAATGATTGTTTGTATAAACAATGTATAATGTCCTAATATTAGCATTTTGCTAATGAAATAACATACATGTAATAGTGGCATTGTCCCTTTGACGTTTTATTACACATTTAGTATGATTTATTGCCATTTGTTTTTACAGCTGATAGTTTTTATTTCTATAATCCTTTTGTGTATACTGATTTGACAATATAAGTGTGTGCAGTGATTTAAATTCTAAATGACCTTAGAAAGATTACATATTTGATTAACAACTCATACATATTTTGATGACATACATACACATATACATATGTACATGTTATCAATCTATGGAGATAAAGATCTTTGTTAAAAACTGAACAACACCAATTAAATTATGATATTCATTTTTTGAAAGTTATAGGACTATTTAGCACAAATTTCTGTATGTCAAATAAATAATATTAATATTAACACAATTTATAATCAGAAACACAATAACAGCATATGTAAATGAAATAAATTATTATTATTATTATTGTAATTAACTAAGTTACCATTACATCACGGCCGACATTTGGCAAACCGAGAGATTTGTCAGTTAATTTACATTGAGTATGCGGCAATATGGGCAGTAGGTCTGTTCATCGAGTTGAAAATACGTCTGTTAAGAGTAAAACGAACAATTTAATGTGAAACTCTGATAAATAAACAGATTATCAGGACCAAATAAAAAAAAGAAAAGTGTTATCTATCATAGAGCATTTTCCACCTGTAAAAACATTTCATAGTCTGCGATGAAAATTGGTACCGTTAATTGTATTACTACCACTGGGTCGATAGAAATTATTATAAATTTGGGAATGTATCTCCCTCATGCAAAGCTCTGATTCCTTTCACAGATTTGGCTATACTTTTTAGACCTTTTAGATTATAGCTCTTCATCTTTTATATAAGCTTTGGTTTTCAAATATTTTGGCCACGAGCATCAATGAAGAGACATGTATTGTCGAAATGCGCATCTGGTGCAAGAAAATTGGTACCGTTAATTTTATTACTACCACTGGGTCGATGCCTCTGCTGGTGGACTATTAGTCCCCGAGGGTATAACCAGCCAAGTAGCGAGTACTTCGGTACTGGCATGAAACTACGGATTTTTTATGTTATTAAAATTTGCTGTTACAAAACGATAGAAATTTTTATAAATTAGGGAATGTATCTCCCTCATGCAAAGCTCTGATTCCTTTCACAGATTTTGCTATACTTTTTAGACCTTTTAGATTATAGCTCTTCATCTTTTATATAAGCTTTGGTTTTCAAATATTTTGGCCACGAGCATCACTGAAGAGACATGTATTGTCGAAATGCGCATCTGGTGCAAGAAAATTGGTACCGTTAATTTTATTACTACCACTGGGTCGATGCCTCTGCAGGTGGACTATTAGTCCCCGAGGGTATAACCAGCCCAGTAGCGCGTACTTCGGTACTGGCATGAAACTACGGATTTTTTGTGTTATTAAAATTTGCTGTTACAAAACGATAGAAATTATTATAATTTAAGGAATGTATCTCCCTCATGCAAAGCTCTGATTCCTTTCACAGATTTGGCTATACTTTTTAGACCTTTTAGATTATAGCTCTTTATCTTCTATATAAGCTATGATTTTCAAATATTTTGGCCACGAGCATCACTGAAGAGACATGTATTGTCGAAATGCGCATCTGGTGCAAGAAAATTGGTACCGTTAATTTCATTACTACCACTGGGTCGATGCCTCTGCTGGTGGACTATTAGTACCCGAGGGTATAACCAGCCCAGTAGCGAGTACTTCGGCACTGGCATGAAAATATGGATTTTTTGTGTTATTAAAATTTGCTGTTACAAAACGATAGAAATCATTATAAATTAGGGAATTTATCTCCCTCATGCAAAGCTCTGATTCCTTTCACAGATTTTACTATACTTTTTAGATCTTTTAGATGACAGCTCTTCATCTTTTATATAAGCTTTGGTTTTCAAATATTTTGGCCACGAGCATCACTGAAGAGACATGTATTGTCGAAATGCGCATCTGGTGCAAGATAATTGGTACCGTTAATTTTGTAACTACCACTGAGTCGATGCCTGTGCTGGTGGTCTATTAGTCCCCGAGGGTATAACCAGCCCAGTAGCGAGTACTCTGGTACTGGCATGAAAATACGAATTTTTTTGTGTTATTAAAATTTGCTGTTACAAAACGATAGAAATTATTATAAATTAGGGAATGTATCTCCCTCGTGCAAAGCTCTGATTCCTTTCACAGATTTGGCTATACTTTCTAGACCTTTTAGATTATAGCTCTTCATCTTTTATATAAGCTTTGGTTTTCAAATATTTTGGCCACGAGCATCACTGCAGAGACATATATTGTCGAAATGCGCATCTGGTGCAAGAAAATTGGTTCCGTTAATTTTATTACTACCACTGGGTCGATGCCTCTGCTGGTGGACTATTAGTCCCCGAGGGTATAACCAGCCAAGTAGCGAGTACTTCGGTACTGGCATGAAACTACGGAATGTTTGTGTTATTAAAATTTGCTGTTACAAAACGATAGAAATTATTATAAATTAGGGAATGTATCTCCCTCGTGCAAAGCTCTGATTCCTTTCACCGGTTTGGCTATACTTTTTAGACCTTTTAGATTATAGCTCTTCATCTTTTATATAAGCTTTGGTTTTCAAATATTTTGGCCACGAGCATCAATGAAGAGACATGTATTGTCGAAATGCGCATCTGGTGCAAGAAAATTGGTACCGTTAATTTTATTACTACCACTGGGTCGATGCCTCTGCAGGTGGACTATTAGTCCCCGAGGGTATAACCAGCCCAGTAGCGCGTACTTCGGTACTGGCATGAAACTACGGATTTTTTGTGTTATTAAAATTTGCTGTTACAAAACGATAGAAATTATTATAATTTAAGGAATGTATCTCCCTCATGCAAAGCTCTGATTCCTTTCACAGATTTGGCTATACTTTTTAGACCTTTTAGATTATAGCCCTTTATCTTTTATATAAGCTATGATTTTCAAATTTTTTGGCCACGAGCATCAATGAAGAGACATGTATTGTCGAAATGCGCATCTGGTGCAAGAAAATTGGTACCGTTAATTTTATTACTACCACTGGGTCGATGCCTCTGCTGGTGGACTATTAGTACCCGAGGGTATAACCAGCCCAGTAGCGAGTACTTCGGCAGTGGCATGAAAATATGGATTTTTTGTGTTATTAAAATTTGCTGTTACAAAACGATAGAAATCATTATAAATTAGGGAATTTATCTCCCTCATGCAAAGCTCTGATTCCTTTCACAGATTTTACTATACTTTTTAGATCTTTTAGATTACAGCTCTTCATCTTTTATATAAGCTTTGGTTTTCAAATATTTTGGCCACGAGCATCACTGAAGAGACATGTATTGTCGAAATGCGCATCTGGTGCAAGATAATTGGTACCGTTAATTTTATAACTACCACTGGGTCGATGCCTCTGCTGGTGGTCTATTAGTCCCCGAGGGTATAACCAGCCCAGTAGCGAGTACTCTGGTACTGGCATGAAAATACGGATTTTTTTGTGTTATTAAAATTTGCTGTTACAAAACGATAGAAATTATTATAAATTAGGGAATGTATCTCCCTCGTGCAAAGCTCTGATTCCTTTCACAGATTTGGCTATACTTTCTAGACCTTTTAGATTATAGCTCTTCATCTTTTATATAAGCTTTGGTTTTCAAATATTTTGGCCACGAGCATCACTGCAGAGACATATATTGTCGAAATGCGCATCTGGTGCAAGAAAATTGGTTCCGTTAATTTTATTACTACCACTGGGTCGATGCCTCTGCTGGTGGACTATTAGTCCCCGAGGGTATAACCAGCCCAGTAGCGAGTACTTCGGTACTGGCATGAAACTACGGAATGTTTGTGTTATTAAAATTTGCTGTTACAAAACGATAGAAATTATTATAAATTAGGGAATGTATCTCCCTCGTGCAAAGCTCTGATTCCTTTCACCGGTTTGGCTATACTTTTTAGACCTTTTAGATTATAGCTCTTCATCTTTTATATAAGCTTTGGTTTTCAAATATTTTGGCCACGAGCATCACTGAAGAGACATTTATTGCCGAAATGCGTATCTGGTGCAAGAAAATTGGTACCGTTAATTTTATTACTACCACTGGGTCGATGCCTCTGTTGGTGGACTATTAGTCCCCGAGGGTATAACCAGCCCAGTAGCGAGTACTTCGGTACTGGCATGAAAATACGGAATGTTTGTGTTATTAAAATTTGCTGTTACAAAACGATAGAAATTATTATAAATTAGGAAATGTATCTCCCTCGTGCAAAGCTCTGATTCCTTTCACAGATTTGGCTATACTTTCTAGACCTTTTAGATTATAGCTCTTCATCTTTTATATAAGCTTTGGTTTTCAAATATTTTGGCCATGAGCATCACTGCAGAGACATATATTGTCGAAATGCGCATCTGGTGCAAGAAAATTGGTTCCGTTAATTTTATTACTACCACTGGGTCGATGCCTCTGCTGGTGGACTATTAGTACCCGAGGGTATAACCAGCCCAGTAGCGAGTACTTCGGCAGTGGCATGAAAATATGGATTTTTTGTGTTATTAAAATTTGCTGTTACAAAACGATAGAAATCATTATAAATTAGGGAATTTATCTCCCTCATGCAAAGCTCTGATTCCTTTCACAGATTTTACTATACTTTTTAGATCTTTTAGATTACAGCTCTTCATCTTTTATATAAGCTTTGGTTTTCAAATATTTTGGCCACGAGCATCACTGAAGAGACATGTATTGTCGAAATGCGCATCTGGTGCAAGATAATTGGTACCGTTAATTTTATAACTACCACTGGGTCGATGCCTCTGCTGGTGGTCTATTAGTCCCCGAGGGTATAACCAGCCCAGTAGCGAGTACTTCGGTACTGGCATGAAACTACGGAATGTTTGTGTTATTAAAATTTGCTGTTACAAAACGATAGAAATTATTATAAATTAGGGAATGTATCTCCCTCGTGCAAAGCTCTGATTCCTTTCACCGGTTTGGCTATACTTTTTAGACCTTTTAGATTATAGCTCTTCATCTTTTATATAAGCTTTGGTTTTCAAATATTTTGACCACGAGCATCACTGAAGAGACATTTATTGCCGAAATGCGTATCTGGTGCAAGAAAAATGGTACCGTTAATTTTATTACTACCACTGGGTCGATGCCTCTGTTGGTGGACTATTAGTCCCCGAGGGTATAACCAGCCCAGTAGCGAGTACTTCGGTACTGGCATGAAAATACGGAATGTTTGTGTTATTAAAATTTGCTGTTACAAAACGATAAAAATTATTATAAATTAGGGAATGTATCTCCCTATTTGTCAGATTCTATAGGCGAAAGCTGTATTTGATGTATTTTTTTATGGGACAGTAATAATATGAACAACGTCTATTTGTTAGTTTTAATCTGACATATACCTTTCTTTCAAAATAAGTCTATGGACAATGTTAAAGTCAGGAATATGAACGTTGTTATTATTTCCTTTGATATGTTTGCGCTATTGATTTTGCCATTTTACTGGGGACTTTCATTTTTTTATTTTCCTTGGATAACAGTATTTTTATGATTTTACTTTTTACAGAGTACATGTATATAAATATAATTTTAGTATAGACGTTTATTTAAATATTTAAGATAGCAAGAATCAAATTCTTGATATCACAACATTACATATTGTAGCTTGTTTGTATAGCATCACCATACGACAGAAACTGGAATGTCCATTTTTTTCAAAGGGCGAGTACAATTGATAAACAAAAATATAGTACCACTAGACCAAATTATTTAAAGTTTGAATTGTTGATAACTAAACAAAGCAAAATCTCAAAAACATTGCAAATTTAGCAAATGATAAAAAAACATTATTATGTGTCCAATCCAAACTTAATCAAGTGTGAAGCCATTTATATTGTTGTTTTCTACAAATGTGTCTTTATTTCAACCAAAGATTTCTATATATTGTGTATATAGACATAGGAATATGTGTTGTATATGGAACGCCGGAACTGTCTTATAGTGTAAATATTTAATGTGTTATGTCGCTTTGCCTTTACGTCCTGTCATTTCTTTTTTATGTTATGTGCAGATGCCTTTATGTCCTGACACGGCATCTCTGTGTTATGTCAAATTAGTAATTTGTGTGGTCAAACAAATGTATGATATGTCATTGCTAAACTTTGTTGTGTAAAATATGCATTACATTATGCTGTAACTACTATATATTCTGTGAATACTTCGGAACTTTATGATCAACCACCTTTACATTCTCTCATATTTTATCTATGTTGTGTCTATTCTTCTTTTACGTAGGTCTGTTAATAATTGCGTCCTGTCTCAAGTGTTATTGTTATGTCAAATGTTCTAAACGTTTTGTCGTGATACACCTTTGTTCTATGTAAATCTCATGATATTATAGTCTTTTGGCGTTATGTTGTGTTTATTCAGATGTATCTCTAGTGAAAAACATAATACATCATGGTATAATTCATATGCGTTTTGCCGAAGAGTAAGGACTCTCTGTGAGCATTCATTGCGTCATGTGCAAATGCCTTTTACATTATGTGCAAACAACTTATACGTTTTGTGCAAACCCCGTTTACGTTATGTGCAAACATTGTTTATCTTATGTGCAAACACCATGTAAGTTATGTGCAAATGCCTATTACATTATGTCCAAACATCTATTACGTTATGTGCAAATACCTATTACTTTATGTCCAAACACCTATTACGTTATGTGCAAACACCTATTACGTTATGTGCAAATACCGCTTACATTATGTGCAAACACCATGTGAGTTATGTGCAAATGCCTATTACATTATGTCCAAACATCTATTACGTTATGTGCAAACACCTATTACGTTTTGTCCAAACACCTATTACGTTATGTGCAAATACCGCTTACATTATGTGCAAACATCATGTGAGTTATGTGCAAATGCCTATTACATTATGTCCAAACACCTATTACGTTATGTGCAAACACCTATTACGTTATGTGCAAATACCGCTTAAATTATGTGCAAACACCATGTAAGTTATGTGCAAATGCCTATTACATTATGTCCAAACATCTATTACGTTATGTGCAAACACCTATTACTTTATGTGCAAACACCTATTACGGGGTAAACGCTTTTTTGACACAGATTTAAATAAAACGCATCAATGATATGCATTTTGAAAATGAAGAAAATTAAAATTTTGACCTTTTTAACAAACTGTGGATTTTCATAATTATATTGAATGGTGTAAAAAGGCTATATACATACTATGTATTTAATTTTATGGGAAATTATTTTGCTCCACATTAAAAGTGTGCGTTATGCTAACCACATTAAAAGTTGTGCGTTATGAAATAATTATATTGAATGTTGTAAAAAGGCTATATACATACTATGTATTTAGTTTTATGGGAAATTATTTTGCTCCACATTAAAAGTGTGCGTTATGGTTTCATAACGCACACTTCAGGTGACCCGCCCCTCTTATCTGACAATTTTTTTAAAAACTCACAGGGATGTTGGAAAAATTTGATCCGATTTTCGATCAGACAGGTAGACGGGTGTAACAAAAAGCTGCATTTTCTGTAAAAAAAAACTTTTTTTTTCATATTAAAAACTGCCTTATCCTGTAATCCACAAAAATGACGCATACATATATTAATCTGAAAGAAAGGGTTATCAGCCTTGTTTAACCTTCACTGGCCATACTCAAAATTAAATTCCGCAACTTGAAACTCCAAATAGTGACTTTTATTTATCCGCATTTCGTCCGGTAACTTTTCGAATCGTGTCATCAAGAACGATACAAAAAAAAAACATAATTTAGTAAATTGTTATTGTTTTCTTCTATTATTTTTTTTATAAGTGATGTACATATCGTTTCTTTTGTTGTCTATAAGAATACATAGATAATTTCGTTGCTAAAATGGTCATCATAACCTTATTTTTCCTTTGAATTTCAGAAAATACTAACTATCTTTTAAAAAGGATGTGGTGTGAATACCAATTAGACAATTTTCCACGAAATACCAAATGACATGGAAATAAATAACAATAGATCCCCTTATGGCCTCGCTTTTCGTCCTGTTTCTAAAGCTCGTACAAATAAATTTCACATTTACCGACAAAGTACATTTATAATCAATACATTATTCCACAGTTGTTGATATGGATGTATCTATTTGTTCAATATTTCAACGAATATCGTCGTATAAATTGGAAACATAAACTTATTTTCCGAACGGAGAGTCTTAAATTCAATGAATATTACGGGATATACGGTATAAACGGTAGCTTCGATGCGCTTAGTTATAAGCGGGAATGGTTCGATCAATATAGCTAAATACACAATTAAGCCAAATGTTCATAAAATGAATTTGCTGCACATCATTATTCTGACAAATCTTATTTAAAAAAATATAAAGTTTCATACAAATATATTCTATTGGATTTCAATGTTATCATTCTAAAATATGTTTTGTCAGTTTCTGTAAAATATTGCCATTTTTGTCGAGCCTTCGACTTTAGTCGAAAAAGCGAGACATAGCGATCCTAGATTCCGTCGTCGTCGGTGTCGTCATCGTCGTCGGCGGCGGCGTCCACAAATATTCACTTTGTGGTTAAAGGTTTTGAAACTGTAAAAACTTTCTTAAACTACCTAAATGTATACTGGATTTCTTCCAAACTTGGACAGAAGCTTGTTTATGATCATAAGATACATGTACATGTATCCTGAATTAAAATTTGTAAAAATAAAATTTATTTTTTTCCGTATTTTACTTATAAATAAACTTAGATTTTCTGCCAGGAAATAATACATTTACACTGTGAAGCAACACATTCACTCTGTGGTTAATGTTTTTAGAATTTTAATAACTTTCTTATACTCTTTTGGATTTGTACCAAACTTGGACAGACGCTTGTTTGTGATCAAAAGCTAGTATCTGGAAAGAAATTTTGTTAAGACCTGTGTTTTACTTAAGAATGGACTTCCAGTTATCATTACAGTCTGAAGTTCTTCTGTAATTTTCCTGCTACTGATTATAAATTAAGAGAGTTCACTTGTCATGTTTTGTATTATTGGAATTTTGGAACCCTGTTGTTCATCCGTTTAAAGCACCATGCAACAATTGCCAGTTTTCAAAAATCTTAAAATGTGCAGTATGTCATTGATACGATTCGAGCTCTCAAAATGAATCAAGATAATATAAGGACAATAAGACATTTGTAAAAAATATAAAACCCTTGTTATGTGTTGTTACTAGTTGAGAACATCTTTATGTTAAATATATGAATCAAAGCACTGAAGTACTGAACATCGGATAACCGCAAGTTTTTGTGGACAGTCACAAGCACTTGTCCCAGAAAACCAAATCACATCTCTTTACCTGAAAGTGACGTTAAAGTACAGATAGATAGTTTTTTCTGCGCGTGAATGATAAATTCAACCTCATCGTAGAAGTCATAAAAATCAGTAAAGTCTGGGTTTTTTTGTTTTACATTATTTTAATATTTGTAAATTACAGTTACATGTATATATAATTTTCATCCATTTGTATATCATTCTATTGCACTATATTAGTTATAGTGCTGTGCAAGTGCATGGTGGACACTCTTCTGTAATATTACGATTTTTGTAATAGATTGCATTTGAGTTGACATTCATATTTTCCAGCAAAACATTCAATGTCCCACGAAAGAGGAAGCAAAGACAGATAACTCTGCATGTGATATCGCAAACGTTCTTGAGATATTCTTCCGCATGCGGTAACACACTTTTTCTGTACGTTTGTATAAATATTAAAGATTTGTTTACTTTATTTATGTTTCTCTTTATTTATGTTAAAATAACTTCGTCGTCAAACAATATAATCTGAAAAGACGTATATATTATGTGTTGACCTTGTCAAAAGTCTATAATAAATAAATGTAATTTGGCGCCTCAAAAACTATATGTTATGATTATGTATGCAAGATATGGCGACCTATGAGATGCCCCGCTTGGTGCAGTTGGAAAAGAACATTACATAAATAAGGCCGTTAGTGCTCTCGTTTGAATTGTTTTGCATATTCTTTTCGGGGCCTTTTATTGTTGACTATGCGGTATGGGCTTTGTTCATTGTTGAAGGCCTTACGTTGACATAAAGTTGTTAATTTCTGCGTCATTTTGGTCTCTTGTGGAGATTTGTCTCATTGGCAATCATACCACGTCTTTTTCTTTTTTTATATCAACTTATTTTCCGTTCACATTTTCCGTAAAAAAATGAGGTTGCATTTTGTTTTTTACATGTAGCTTTTTTTTGCTTCGAATAACAGGGCGGACCTTTTAAATTCAGTCGACATACACGCTATCTTGAAATAATTACTTTTCACATATAAATTATGTTTGTTTGCTTCATGATGTGGCTGAAATTCAGCAACAACTATTGGCTTACATGAGATAAATATTTACAGACTGTTCTCTTCTGAGGATATCAAGCCATCAAATGTCGGAAAGTTAACTGTGTGTATTACATTTCAGATCAAATGTAATTAATTAATGGTCGTTTTATTATGCATATATTACACACTGAAATTAAAAATTGAAATATCAATCATTAATACGTCTTTACTTGCATTGCTAATCTGCAATATGTAGACGTTACGAGCGATGTTCGTGTCTATAAGCGTAACATACGTTATCGCTAAAAATCGGGGTTTAGACGCTACAAAAATACTTCTAGAATAAGTAAAGTTAATGTACCTGTCTGGTCAGGGGAGGGTTTGGACCCTGCTAACATGTTTAACCCCGACTCACTATGTATGTATATGCCTGTCCCTAGTCCATGTAGTCAGGAGCTCATAATTCAGTGGTTGTCGGTTGTTTGTGTGTTACATATTTGTATTTCGTTCATTTTAAATAAAATACAGCTCTTAGTTTTCCAGTTTGAATTGTTTTACATTGTCATTGCGGGGCCTCTTATAGCTGAATATGCGGCATGGGCTTTACTCATTGTTGAAGGCCGTACGGTGACCTATTATTATTAATGTCTGTGTTATTTTGGTCTCTTGTGGAGAGTTAATTGTCTCATTGGCGATCATACCACATCTTCTGCGGACCCCAATAACGGCTTTAGTTGTTCTCGACAATTGTCGGTATGGTGGCCTTATACTTCAAAAGGAATATTTAACACGTGTTATAATAAGGTATATAGGAATTTTTTTCTTCTGAGTCAAGTGCCTGTGTTTGAAAGTACCAAACAAATAGTTTTCACAAGAATAACATGACAGGTACGTAACTGTCAAATAAGCACCTTTCAAAGAAGAAAAAAAATTGATAAAGACTATTGATATTAGGAACGATTTAAAAGATGTTGTCTCACGATCTATACTCCCGAGTTCTGCCCTGTTATTCGAAGCAAAAAAAACTACATGTAAACTACATGTAAACTACAAAATGCACCCTCATTTCTTTACGGAAAATGTGAACGGAAAATAAGTTGATAAAAAAAGGAGACGTAGTATGACTGCCAATGAAACTACTCTCCACAAGAGACCAAAATGACACAGAAATTTACAATTTTAAGTCAACGAACGGCCTTCAACAATGAACAAAACCCATACCACATAGTCAACAATAAAAGGCCCCGAAAACAATATGTAAATACAGTTACTTAGTGTCGTTCAAATGTTTTCCGCAATATTTAAAAAAATCTACCACAGATTGTATTATTTCGTTCCCGCGAAAAAAAATCTTGTCTACTTGAAAAAGCCCCCGGCTGCGTCCTAATGTCCCTTTCACGAAGTTTCGAAATATTATTTTTGAATAAAAATTATATATCCGTGTTTGAAACAAATGTCGGTTTAGTAACATTCAAAACCAATTGCGTGACTTACATGTATACTGAACCGATAATATAAAGTGATAGTACATGAAATATCCGGCAAACTTTCTACTCCGTCTACCTCTATGTCGATAAATGAAAGACACATACATAAATATCTCGTTGCGCTGAAGATAAGTTTGCAACCGTACTTTTTGGAATAGTCATGAATTATATTACAGTGCTAATATTGTGAAGATAATAAGTTTTCTTTCAAACATTTAAATTGTGCATTTTGCCACTATGCACGGAACTGATGTCTATCGAATTTGTCTTAAAGTTCTCTAAAGTAATTCAACATGTTACCCGGTCTAGTGTATTTTCTGACAAGTGTAAGTTTTTTCTTAGTTTTTACAGTAATATATTTGTATCGTTTCAAAGAAACATTGGGAGCATCATCCGAAACATTTTTCGTCCGTAAATTTTAAAGAAGACTCTTTAATGCTATAAGATAGAAACGCAAACAAAAAATGCTCGTGCAATTACGCACCCAAGTTTTGCTCGCTTAAATAGACAATAGACAATAGACAATATTTTATTCGCACAAACACACTTACATTAAATGGTTATGGCATACAAAATTAAGACAATAAACTTACAATAGTTAAATTGATTACAATTATATTAGAGTGACAGTGGTATTCACAGCAAAAAAGAAAAAGGCTATAAATATCAACAGTTAACACATTATTAATGTTCATGAACAATTGAAAAAAGGACACAAACAAATATTAGGTTGGCAATGCATATTAAAAGAAATACAAGTTATACAGATGTTCGTAATAAAAGACAATCATTAATATACTTTATGGTGATTTTTATAATGACTGGTAGACTGCTATTTAAAAGTACAGTCAAATGCTTAAGTGTTATAGTGGACTGCAATTTAATAAAATTGAAATTAAGGTTTTTATTAATATTTTGTATATAGGTATCCCTTAATGATGTATAGCATGGACAGATTGAGAAGACATGGTATTCATCCTCAATTTCTTGTCTGTTACAGGATAGGCAAATGCGTTTACTTCTTTCAATGTTGGTATAACGCCCTCTTTCAATTGCAAGGGAATGTGCACTTGGTCCGAGACCACAATTGTCGTCCCTTGATTTTCGTTGTTCATAGTCCCTAGTGTTAACAGTGGGTTACTTGCCAATAATTTTTATACCCTCTCCAAATTTATTTCTCCATGTTTAATGCCTCAAATTGTAAGTAGGGGGGTGAAATTACACTGTAAAAAAATTTGGATCCAGAATTTTACAGGAAAGTAGTGATTTGGTCCAGCTGAAAAAGGTTAAAAATTAGCACTTCGGAAGCTGTCAAAAGATTTCAAGGCACCCTAAACACAAAATTGTCCATATTTTGATTTAGAGGCGATGAAGTTTTCTATAATTTTGATATAATTTGTCCCAAAAGTAGTACAACACACTGTAAAAAGTTCATTGAGAAAGCGCAGGTGGGATTTTTTTAATTTTCATTTATGTTCTAAAAGAAATGCACTACGAATTAATTGTGTTCTCGGACCTAAGAGGTGAAGTCTGTAAATATAGAATCTGTACTTTGGCAACTTCCCTAAATGATTTGGTGGTTTCAATTTGTCAAATAGCATGAAACTAATGGATTTAAACTTTTATTTTATAGAATTTCTGCAAAAATGACCAATTTTGGCATTTTATGGTCAAAATAGGCATTTTACGGCTTTTTCAATATTGATGCATACATGGCATCATGGCTTTCTATCTAACAGGTTTTCATGTGTCAATACTTGTGTTTCTATGCCTTTATCTAGTTCTTGTACTTGTTTATGAACTCAGAATTTACAGAAAAGAATATTATCTCAGACAATATGTACAAAATGTGTTGTATAAATGACCCTTGTCTAACGCCCTGTTTGGATGAAGTCAAAAGTTGGGTTCTTGGTACATAAAATTTGAAGTCCACAATAAAGATTTCACTAAATTTGTATCAAAAGCACTTCACAATGTCTATTGTACCTGTTCCATCTCACATAATATCTTTCTTTTCTTCTGTAGGATAGCAAGTGGTTTAAATATAAGCCTGTTGAGACTAAAATTGCATTCAAGTTTTTCATTAAAAAGGCAAAAATCTTTGTATCAGACCATACTGTCTGTAAGAAAAGTTAATTGCAAGAGCCTTTTTGTGCTCAGATTTGTTGTATCATGTCACATGAGTACAGAAATAATAAAAAAGACACAATTTTTTATTTCGTATAGCCTCAATATGCATTTTTTAATGTAAATATGTGGCACGGCCTAAATTGACCCTTATTTTTTTTCCAGTCTTACTTGGCTTAAGACCCTTTTTAAACTAATATGATATGTTATTTGTGACTTTTCTTTCCATTAAAAGTACATTCAATACATATGTAAGGATTATTTATAACCAAAAAGCTTCACAAATTTAAAATTGCTGGAAAATATTACATCTTCATGTAAGGCCCCTTTTCATTGAAAAACCTCAATTTTTAGGCCAAGGCTGATATAAATTTGACTTTTGAATATTTATGCTAAGTCTGATAAATCAAATGAGTACTCTATTGCTTTAAGTACATAATAAATGATATATTAGGGCATTAAAACAGTATTTTTTTGCAATATTTTAATTTTCAAAGCCCAAAATGTTGATAGTTGAAATTATTCAATACTTTTGGGACAAATTATATCAAATTTATAGAAAACTTCATCAGCTCTAACTCAAAATATGGACAATTTTGTGTTAAGGGGGTCTTGAAATCTTTTGACAGCTTCCGAAGTGCTAATTTTTTACCTTTTTCAGCTGGACCTAATCACTACTTTATCTAAATATTTATGACCCAAATTGTTTTACAGTGTCATTTCACCCCCCAACTTGCTATATGAGGCATAAAACATGGAGAATTAGATTTGGAAGGGGTATAACAAAAATTGGCAAGTAACACACTGTCCACATTAAGGACTATATTTGTGGACAACGAAAATCAAAGGACGATAACTGTGTACTCGGACCACACTCATCAGGTCGATGCAAAGCAGCAGGAAAAAAGAACAAAATAACAAATACAAATACCGGACGTGACAGGTAGTTCACACATTCCTACAACAAAAAAAACTTTAACCTGAGAGAACATGCAGCTACAAAATATACTGACAATAGCTCGTTATTTCAAATAGTAAACATTAACAAAGAAGATGTGGTATGATTGCCAATGAGACAATTCTCCACAAGAGACCAACATGACACAGAAATTAACAACTAAAGGTCACCGTACGGTCTTCAACAATGAACAAAGCCCATACCGCAAAGTCAGCTATAAAAGGTCCCGAATTGAAAATGTAAAACAATTCAAATGAGAAAACAAACCGCCTTATTTATATGAACGAAAAACAAATAAGTAACACATAACATCCGACAACCACTGAATTGTCAATTCTTTATAAACAAGTGAAAATCAAAATATTTTCTTTCGTTTTGTTTTATCACAGGTGCCATCATGTGAAGGGATGCATTGCTATGGATGGTAAGATAACGTTCTGAACTTCATATAAAATTGAGAATGGAAATGGGGAATGTGTCAAAGCGACAACAACCCGACCAAATAAAAAAACAACAGCAGAAGGTCACCAACAGGTCTCTTATGTAGCGAGAAATTCCCGCATCCGGAGGCGTCCTTCAGCTGGCCCCTAAACAAATATATACTTGTTCAGTGATAATGAACGCCATACTAATTTCCAAATTGTACACAAGAAACTAAAATTAAAATAATACAAGACTAACAAAGGCCAGAGGCTCCTGACTTGGGACAAAAATGCGGCGGGGTTGAACATGTTTGTGAGATCTCAACCCTCCCCCTATACCTCTAACCAATGTAGAAAAGTAAACGCATAACAATACGCACATTAAAATTCAGTTCAAGAGAAGTCCGAGTCTGATGTCAGAAGATGGAACCAAAGAAAATAAACAAAATGACAATAATACATAAATAACAACAGACTACTAGCAGTTAACTGACATGCCAGCTCCAGACTTCAATTAAACTGACTGAAAGATTATGATTTCATCATATGAACATCAGGCAAAATCCTTCCCGTTAGGGGATTTAGTATCATACCATCATAACATATATGAGAAGAACATAACCCGTGCCAGCAACTGTTTTTAGAATAAATGTGTTTAGTTCCGACAAAAAGACCTTATCAGTGACTCAATATTAACGCCAAAATATGCAATCTTTAATGACTTGACAACAGTATCGTAATTATATCCCTTCTTAATAAGTCTATTCAAAGGTTTTGTAAGTTTTTGAGGTGAATACTGACACCTTTGTGCTTTATAAAGAATATACCCATAAAAAAATGAATGTGGAATACCTGAACGTATAAGAAGTCTGAATGTTGAGCTATATTTACGAATGATGTCTTTATACCGATGATAAAATTAAGTAAATGTTTTGACTAGTTTGTGATATCGAAAACCCTTCAGTAATACACTTATGCATACATCATACTGCGGATTTTTAGTAGAATTTAAACAAAATATGGGGAATGGAAATGAGGAATACGTCGAAGAGACAACAACCCACACAAAGAAAAGACAACAACCGAAGGCAACCACTGGGTTTTCAACGCAGCTAGAAAATTCCGTACCCGGATGTGATCCTTTGCAGATCCCTATATTAGATTGTGTATATATATCAGTGATTATGGACGTCACACTTAACTCAATAATTTATAAATGATTATGAAATAAAATTAAAAAAACCCAACCAAAACTAACAAAGGCGCTCCTTATATTGGACAGGCGAAAAACTGCGGCGGGGTTGAACATGTTTTGTGAGATTTTCGCATATTGTATAGTCTTTCAAAAACCTCACTAGAATATATCATATTATTTGGCCTTCTGGAGAAAAGAGGAAAAAAAGAATGAGTAAACAGAACTACATTTTCAATTAGTTTAATAAAATGTTCAGTCAATTACAAGTAACAGACAGATCCAATGTGAAAGGGTAATTATACATCCAAACAACGCAGATACACTTAGTGCAGAGCTGAGAGTAATCTCAGTTACTTACAGCTTCACCAAAGCAAGTGACAACCAATTCTAAAGTTATATTTTAAATACTAATGAAATGTTGTGTCTACAGCTGTACACATACACTCAGAATTAAATATAAAATCATTGAATACATCTGTTAAACTTATGTATGTCTAATTTTGATATTGTAAACATATTCAAGTCTGAAATAGTTGTTCGCACATACCGTGGCAAAACAAAAGCGGGTATTGTACGGATTCAGTGTTTATGACACATATTATATATGTCTAGTGTTGAGTGAAGATGAGAAAGAACACATACATGTATAAACATATATTTTGCAATAGTTTTTTGGTTTCTATAAGTTAAAATGTCTATTGTCGATCGTCATGTAATGACCATCCCTAAATTTAACTTTCATCAATATGACCTGTTTTATTAAATTTAGACAAGACAGAGACGACAGATAAAACAACTCAATCAGATGGTCAATCTAATGACCAGCATAATGGTCAGGATTCAGGCAAGTAGATTATGTGGTTTATATTAAGAAGCTTATATCTATTCATTTGTTTTATTATATGATGATTATCACAATCAAATATAAGAATTGATAACGTCTTTTTTGTTATCTCGAGAACTCTGCATTTCACCAACAAGTAGCAACAACAAAGAAATGCAAAGTATGTTCAGACGTGCACAATTATTGAAAGAAAAAATGAGCAAATTTTTATTTTATGAAAAAACATCCCTCCAAAATAACAATGGCTCATATCTCGAAAGCAAGCACACGGATCCTTAATTTTTTCTGCCTTTATAGTTCCTTTATTCGTATACTTTCAATTTGTAACAATCTTGACGGGTTATGTTCTTCTCATATATGTTATGATGGTATGATACTAAAACCCTAACGGGAAGGATTGTGCCTGATGTTCATATGATGAAATCATAATCTTTCAGTCAGTTTAATTGAAGTCTGGAGCTGGCATGTTAGTTAACTGCTAGTAGTCTGTTGTTATTTATGTATTATTGTCATTTTGTTTATTTTCTTTGGTTGCATCTTCTGAAATCAGACTCGGGACTTCTCTTGAACTGAATTTTAATGTGCGTATTGTTATGCGTTTATTTTTCTACATTGGTTAGAGGTATAGGGGGAGGGTTGAGATCTCACAAACATGTTTAACCCCGCCGCATTTTTGCGCCTGTCCCAAGTCAGGAGCCTCTGGCCTTTGTTAGTCTTGTATTATTTTTTTATTAGTTTATTGTGTACAATTTGGAAATTAGTATGGCGTTCATTATCACTGAACTAGTATATATTTGTTTAGGGGCCAGCTGAAGGACGCCTCCGGGTGCGGGAATTTCTCGCTACATTGAAGACCTGTTGGTGACCTTCTGCTGTTGTTTTTTTATTTGGTCGGGTTGTTGTCTCTTTGACACATTCCCCATTTTCATTCTCAATTTTATTTTAAAAAGCTTGTTTTTTTTAAAACAGAGTAGAACACATCCTTAGTAATACTCGAAGTATAAACATATTAAGCTATGAGTAAGATGAGACTGATCATTCAAATAATATTTAGACGCCTAAAATGGCCTTTGCTCGTTCTGTTAGTAAGTGCACCGTTTAGGAGTATAACACAATATCTTGTCTTGGTTTGCTACATATTGTTATACAAAAACAAATCTTTATATATTAGTAAATCATTTCAAAGGTGATAACTACCAAAACGGTAGAAATTGTCTAAATTACTGGAATTCTTTAATTAAGTTTTTTTCCCTTTATCTCCGCTTCGTCGGTATCCAATTTGCAGTGCCGGAACTACACAGTGATTACAGATTTACAACGTCTACTGAAATCACATTGAATGATAATGCCCCCATCTCACAATTTCATTCCTGTCGAAGTTTGGATGGTAACAGACTCAAAATGTTAACATTTTTTAAGATCCGAACTTACATCTATCAACTTTCAAAATTTAGCACAAAGATATTTAACGCTGCACGAGAAATGTGAATGTAAAATGACAGTCACTTTATTTTGTACTCAATTTGACATTGAATAGAATTTTCCACAAGGTAATTCGGCGATAATAACATTTGGCTATATCGACAAATATACATGCATAAATTATTTGCTCATACAATGTACATATTTTCGAATAAAAAATTCAGTATTGAGATAGTATAATATTTTTTTGTGGAAAACAATTTATATATTTAGATTTTGCATAATCATGTCATTTCAGCAATTGCAATACGGGAACTCATACTTTATGTAGTCATAACATCTTTTGGTCTTCTTGTTGTTGGCGGAATGGTGTACATACGTAGGACAAGACAATTAAGAATAGTTATAACTCAACACAAAGAAATGAATCAACGCCAAGAAGAAATACAAGCAGATAACAACAGAAGAAAAATGCAGACACAACTTATTGAAGAGGGCAGTGAAAACGTATATGACATAATAGACGAATCAGCTTTGTCAAAAACATTGGAACCGTCCAATTCAAGAATGCAAAATTCATACTTAGACGTAACGTATACTCCGAAAAGTCCAATGAACGTTGAAGATTATCTAGGCATCATTCGTATCGCAAGTGTTTCATCTCAGTCGAAAATGGCGGAAAAAACAAGTCGACGAAGGCAGCGAGGCGGCTTGGAAAAAAGCATTATCAGCTGTCAAGGAGCACTTGTAAGTGCTTACTCAGAGGGTTATCTTAGGTCAAGGTCTTTTGAATATCATACTGAAATGAACAAACCGATGGAAAAGCAAGGGACATTTTGTTCAAACAAAGACAAAATGACACGAAAAGAAAATGATGGATATATTTACGATGAGCCAGCTTATGATGGTATCGGTAGAGCGGGTAATTACGACAGTCTCATATTTTCTAAAGATACAAGCAATTTAAGGAATGACATTATGCTGGTACAAAACCCAATTGAAACAGAACAACTTGGGCTTAACATCAAGCCTCCAAAACACACAAGCTCTCTAGAGAAAAAGACTTTATAGAGTGTTACTGTCTTCTAGCCCTTAATTTTTGATATCATATAATCATATTTTGAACAATAACTAGTATGTAGTTCTCACACATTTATTTGTTTAAAGTATAGTAACTGTTGTGACTTCTCCAAGATTAATTGATAAAATGATTATCCTTTGAATAATTAAAAAAAAATCTAATATTTCTGTAGTTCTCTTATCAATGTATCCATACACCTTGCATCACCATACGGTATACTAGTACACATATGTTATCTTATATTCAATAAAGAAATATTTAATAAAACTGTAAATATATACATGTAACACCGCTAACAGAGTGAAGAAAAAGAAAAACATAAGGATATTTAACTTGCTGCTTAACTGGAAAAAAACATTGAAGTAGACTATAAACTAAAAACTTTAGACCTATCAGTTCTGATACAATTGGCTTTGATGTCTGTCTGTTTTCTTTGAATATTAATCTTTATCTCGAAGTTCAAAATTTGGCCTTCTTTTTCTCGTAAAGCTCCGGTCACAACAGATCGTAAGTTTTATTTGTCGTGGAAGATCTATAAAATAGTTGTCGTGGCACTGCTGTGCAAAATGTCTAAAAAATATTTTGTGTGGTCACATCAGCTACGGCTTGTCCACGATGGGAATACCGCAGACACAAATGTAATTGTATTGTCTTGGGTTTGTCGCAAGTCGGTCGTGCGACAGTCGGACGACAATCGTGAGTTGTTTGGGGCTTTTTTCAGGTTTTCATGTCACTGGATGAGTGTGTTACTGTTGTGTCACTGTCGTGCAACTGTTGTTCGATTGTCGTACGACTGTCCCACAACAGTCGTGGATCACTCGCGCATATGACTCTGAACTACTAGTATAGATATACAAAGAAGGCCCGATTTATCAGGTGTCACTTGCCATTTGCCTTCAATATTCTTCAGTGTCATTATACGATCGGTCCAGGTAAACGAAATTTTTCGTATTAGTTTATATTATAATTCTACTTGATGAAGCGATTTTAAACCGTTCGATTGACGACCTAACCCACCAACGTCGTTCCTATTTGTTCCTATACTGTTTACGGGCTTAACTCAACACCAACAAGAACATATTTTGCTCTTGTTGTAGTCCGGCAAGGCGCATATTCGCCAGGGCCAAGCGTAATCGTTCTAGCCGAATAACCCTCTTTTTCCCCGCCGAATTGCCTTCTTCTTAATAAATCGAAAATATGTTGCACGACGAACGTACCACTGTCGTACAACATACAAGCAATGTTGTGGGAGCATCGTACGACATTTGGTATTCGAGAGACAATCGTGCGACTGTATCAAGAGTGTCTTGCGACAGTCGTGAGATTGTCGTACGACAGTTATACGATTTTTTTTTTTTTTTATTAAAATTGTTTATGTTGGTACCCATGACAATGTGTTTAATCGCACAACAGTCGCACGGCTGTGGTAAGACGCTCTCATGACAGCCACAGGACAGTAACAGGACAAAATATCGTAGAGCAAAAAAGGTGCATGTCCAATTTTCGTCACACGACACTCGACAGCGCCACGATGCTCAAAATATCGCGCAACCGTCGTGCAAATGTCGTACGACGATCCTAGATGACCCGCGATTTGACAAAATGTCATGTCGTGCCGCTACATATGTGTGTCGTGGGTTTGTTGTGACCAGGGCTTTGGGGAAACCTACTTTATACTGAACAAGTGAGTATTTAGATATTTTGCCTTGCAGTATGGACATTGAGATTTAGTGCAAACACTTGAAGGTCATACTAAAACTATACTCAGTCTGGTTTTCGATTGGAGAAAAGTATAATCACTGAATTTTGATATGCCTATACTAACATTGACTAACCTAACATTATTTGCAGGCCCCTTTGAGAGTTAGTTTTAATTTTGACTAATGCGATGATTTAATTAAGAACGCTATCTAAACATATTTTTGCAAAACTTGATTTACATCTAGTCTGATACGTAAAAAAAGTCTTGTATATCTAAATGTAAGATTCAAATTTCCTCACGTCATGACATGTTTGCCACTGGACATTACGCAATCACATTTAAATTATGTTTTACAAATTATCTTGCAATCATACTATATAATTACAAAAAAAATGAAGCTAAAATTGAAGTTATACGGTACATTTTTTTCTGATGTTAAATGCAGTTTGATACCGTCGCTTCGATGATCTCATAGCGTTATTTTAACGAGAAACTATTTTTATCCAATTTTGAACAGATTGGGTTGATGTTTAGACGAGTTGTGAAATATCATATATATCTTGAAAAGGAATATGTATTTGCTTAATGAGGGCACAATGATATATGCTACTGTAATGTGGAACATTTTCCTATTTAAGACACCATTTCACGATGAACGTGAAATAATTTATGTCATGAACTTTGCACGAAAAATATAGACTTTATTGTGATCCTTTTGTGACTGAGTCACTGTCCTCTTGTATATATGAACACTCTGTTTTTACTTAATATTCCCTATTTAGTGTGAACACAATGTTAGATCTGTAAATTTGCTTTCGCAAATTTTTGGTTCTTCCCTCGCCGGGATTCGAACCCATGCGACTGTGATATCGTGACACCAAATCGCCTGCACTGCAGCCGTCCCGCTAGACCACACGACCACCTGGGCTCTCATTAAAAGAGCTTTCGATGAGCATGTGTTACCTTTCCACGTCAGTTTTAATCTAGCGGCGTACTACAGTACATGATATATAAGGCATGCAGATGTTATTGTTACAGATCAGCTAAATTATCTATAGTAAAGGATCCTACAAATGAATGTAAGATACAGTCACAGAAAATAATTATATTCATAAGTACGTCTGAGTCAGTGACAACCCTACAACAGATGTATCTCATCGGATCGCCATCAATGATGGTGATACTTGGCTGTGTACATAATGTATATATAGAAGTCGTCTAAACATCAACCCAACAATGTTAGATCTGTAAATTTGCTTTCGCAAATATTTGGTTCTTCCCTCGCCGGGATTCGAACCCATGCGACTGTGATATCGTGACACCAAATCGCCTCCCCTGCAGCCGTCCCGCTAGACCACACGACCACCTGGGCTCTCATTAAAAGAGTTTTCGGTGGGCATGTGTTACCTTTCCGCGTCAGTTTTAATCTAGCGGCGTACTACAGTACATGATATATAAGGCATGCAGATGTTACTTCACATATATATGACACACAGTAGTGGTGCCTTAATTATGTTGTAAAGACTTGCAAATGTACCATGCACGTGATTCCATTGCTTTAAATATACTTTGGAGTTAATAATATTTTTTTTATCTGCTTAATAGAGTACTTTGATGTAGGCAAATTGAAAACAAAAACCATTTAGCTTACGCGTTCTTAGACACGAGACATTTTCTTTACGTGATGTGAGAGGGTGGTGGTGGGGATGGGGTGCTCGGTACTCGGATACTCGTTTCCCTATTATACATCTTGAGATATGTCTCTTTACATTTCCACTAACTTTAGTTCCGTTGAAATATCCCCTTTGTAATACTCAATAAAATAAATTAACAACATAAACATATTAATCCTGAAGATACTATTTTTTCAAGTAGTACCAGCAGTGTCCTTTCTCTCTAAGGGAATGTTTGCATGTGCACAACTTGAAACAAAACATTCAAAATTAAACAGCCTTTCGTCTGAAATTGTTGACCAGATCATATTAGTAAACAAGAACAAAATCAAAGTGATCTGCGGTGAACCCTACGCAACTGATTAGAGACATTTTTTGCGGTGTTTGTACACGGATCAACACTTTTATGGATTAACAATAAACTCATCACAAGCCGTAAAAACTTACCTTTGTTTGTTAATCAAGACTTCTATTTAAACGTATGAGATGTACATTTAAATTACTTTTATATTACTCTGTATTTGAAACTTAACTGATAATTGTTTAATTTACAATTTAAAGATAAGCGAAAGTACGAGAGCGACATTCAAACCAGTAAAGTCGAAAATATACTGGCAAAGTCATGGCTTAAAGAAAAACGATCGTGCAAAATTATTTCCGAGTATCCGAGTATTAAATTTCAGATCTTTTGACATCCCTAGTATATACTAAAAGACGTTCTACAGGATCACCTGGGCAGTCTATAGGATCCCCTGTTTTCTGAACATTATATATAAACTATAGAACGTTCTATGGGATACCCTATTGTTTGTTTTTGATGTATCTACTAGAGGTCTTTCTACAGGATCCCTTGGTCGGTCTGTATGATCCCCTGCTTTCTCAACATTATATATCTACTACAAGACGTTCTACAGGATACCCTGTTGTTTGTTTTTTCAAGTATATAATATAGGACGTTCTACAGGATACCCTGGTCGGTCTCCGGCTCCCCTATTTTCTCAACATAATATATCTACTATAAGACGTTCTATAGGATCCCCTATTGTTTGTTAATAAATTATATACTAAAGGCCGTTCTACAGGATCCCTGGGCGGTCTTTAGGATCCTTTGTTGTCTGAACATTATATATTTACTAAAGAACGTTCTATAAGACCCCTATTGATTGTTTTTCATGTTTATACTATAGAGTGTTCAAATGGATCCCAGGGCGATCCACGTGATCCCTTGTTGATTTACATGATATATCTACTATAGGACGTTCTACAGGATCCGATGGGCGGTCTACAAGATCCCCTGCAAGCATGGGAATATCGTATCAATTGGGAAATATCTACCCCGTATGCAGGTGCTGCTGGTATGTTGCTAATAAGAAATGAAAAGTTCACTACTAGTATTTGAAAACTGAAATCATCTCTTTTGTCGTAAAGTTTTGTTTTCAGCCGATCCTAATTGTCAATTTATAGATGTAAGTCAAGATATGAAGCCGACTTAACTGTATCTGTAGTATCCTTAATATCTTGTTCGATGGGTTATATACGTTCCAGGATCCCCTGTTGTCTCTACATTATATATCTACTATAGGACGTTCTATAGGATCCCCTATATTGTTTGTTTATTATTTAGAAACTAATGGGCCTTATACCGGATCCCATGGGCGTCTACAGGATGCCCTGTTGATTGTTTTTATGTTTATACTATAGGGCATTCTACAGGATCCACTGGGCGGTCTACATGATCCCCGTTTGTTAAAATTATATATCTACTATAAGACGGTCTAAAGTATCCCCTGTTGTTTGTTTTTCATTTATATACTAAAGGGCGTTCTACAGGATCCCCTGTTTTTTCAACATAATATATTTACTATATGACGCTCTATAGGATCCCCGATTATTTGTTAATCATGTATATGCTAAAGGGCGTTCTACAGGATCCCTTGGGCGGTCTACAGGATACCTGTTGTCTTTACATTATACATCTACTATGAGACGTTCTATAGGATCACCTATATTGTTTGTTTATTATTTATATACTGAAGGGCGTTATACCGGATCCCATGGGCGTCAACAGGATGCCCTGTTGATTGTTTTTCTATTTATACTATAGGGCGTTCTACAGGATCCACTGGGTGATCTACAGGACCCCCGTTTGTTAAAAATATATATCTACTATAAGACGTTCTAAAGTATCCACTGTTGTTTGTTTTAAATTTATATACTAAAGGGCGTTTTACAGGATCCCTTAGATGGTCTACATGATACATGATGTCTTTACATTATATATCTACTATAAGATGTCATAAGACCCCCTCCCCTGTTGATTGTTTTTCATTTTTATGCTATAGGGCTTTCTATATGATCCCCTGGGCGGTCTGCAGGAAACTATGGGTGGTATGCAGGAATCCCTGTTTTTTCAGCATAATATATGTACTATATGACGTTCTATAGGATCACCTGTTGTCTTAACATTATATATGTACAAAATTGCGTTCTATAATATATGAAATATCTGACGTTTTGTTGATTGTTTTTGATGTTTATACTATCGGGCGTTCTACAGGATACCCTGGGCGGTCTACATAGTCCCCTTTTGTTAAAAAATAAATATGTATCTGAAATATGAAATTATATAGGTCCCCCTGTTCTTTGTTTTTCATATTTATACTAAAGGTCGTTCTACAGGATCCCCTGGGCGGTCTACAGAATCCCCTTTTGTTAAAAAATATACATCTGAGATAGGATATTCAATAGGTTCCCCTGTTCTTTGCTTATTATGTATATATTTTAGGGCGTTTATGATACCTTGGGATCCCTCAGGTCTGCAGGATCCCCTGTTTCTCAACATTATAGATATATCATATGACGTTCTATAGGATCCCCTGGTGATTGTTTTTCGTGTTTATACTATAGGGCGTTCTACAAGATCTCCTGTTGTCTGAGAATTATATATTCTTCAGGATCCCATGTTTGATTTGTATGCATCTAGGATTGGATGTTCTATAGGTTCCCCTGTTTCTTTTAAACATTTATCTACTTTACGTATATACTAGAGGGCGTTTTATAGGATTCCCTGTTGTTTCACGTGTCAATGTGACTGAGTTTTTTTTAAATAAAGCATATTGTGTTGTATTGAATTATTGTTTAATAGTCGTGTATCTGCATGCTTTATGGCGTTCTATAGGATCTCCGGGGCGGTCTATAGAATCACCTGCTGTTTGTTCATTATGTTTCTAGTATAAGACGTTCTTTAAGATCCTCTGCGCCGTCTATATGTTCCCCTGTTGGTTGTTCATCATGCATGTTCTATAGAATCCCTTGTTGTTTAATAATTGTGCATCTGCTATAGGGCTTTCTATAGGATCCCGGTTGGCCTATAAGATCCCCTATTGTTTTATAATCGTGAATCTGCTATAGGGCGTTATATTGGATCCTTGTGTCGTTCTAAAGTACCCCCTGTTGTTTGTTCATCATGTATTTTCTAGAGGGTGTTCGATTAATCCAAATGTCGATCTAAGGGAGCCCTGTTGTTTGTTCATCATTTATCAATTACATGTAGAGGGCATTCTATAGAATCCCCGGGACTGTCTTTAGGATCCCGTTGTTTGTTAATCATGTATCTACATGTACTAGAGAACGTTCTATATGATCCCCTGTTTGGTCTATAGGATCACTTCTTGTTTAATAATCTTGTAGCTGCTATACGGTGTTATATAGGATCCCTGGCGGTCTATAGGATCCCCTGGTTATTTTTTCATTATGTTTCCAGTATAATGCATTCTGAAAGATTCTCTTGACCGTTTATAAGTTCCCCTAGGCCTGTTCGTTGTGCATCATGTATTCATAACAGGGAGTTTTTTTATGATCCCCTGGGCGGTCTGTAGGATTCCCTATTGTTTAATATTTGTGTATCTGCTAGATGTATTCACTTGAAGGTGTCCTCTTTAGGATCCCCTTATCAAAAATCACAACTTTATATAATGGTTTGCATTGTGCCATAATTCCATAAAGATGAATGTGTCTATCCTTTTCCGAGAACTTGTCGGTACAATAAAATTATGGGGAAAAAGAAAAGAAAAAGAAAAAAAACCAATAACAATATGCCCCCGCGACCTTTGAAAGGGATAACATAGAACACCCTATAGCAGATGCAAGGTTATTAAACAATCAAGGATCATATAGACAGACCCGGGGGTCGTATAGAACGCACTATAGAATATGCACGATTATTAAACAAAAGGGTTCATATAGACCGCCAAGGTATAAAGAATAGGGGATCCTATAGACAGACCCTGGAATCCTATATAAAGCATTTTTGAACATGCGCGATATTTAAACAAAAGGGGATCCTATAGACCGCCCCGGGGATCGTATAGAACAACCTGTTATAGATACATGATGATCCAATATAACGCCCTATAGCAGATACACGATGATTAAATCACAAGGGATCATAAAAAACGCGTATGGTAGCATATGTATAACGCCCTCTTATAGATACATGAAAAACTACAGTGCTACTACAGACCGATCCTGGGGTTTTATGAAACACCATCTACAAGAAACATGTTGAACAAACAACAGGGATCCTATTCACTGACCTGGGTATCCTATAGAACAATCTGTTATATATACATGATGCACAACCAACAGGGGATCCGTTAGACCGCCCTATAGCAGATACACAATTATTAAACCACAAGGGATCATAAAGAACGCCTATGGGAGCATGTATATAACGCCCCATAATAGTTACATGATGAACAAACAACAGAGGATCCTATGGACCGACCCGGGGATCCCAAAGAATAACCTATAGCAGATGCTCGATTTTTAAAACATTACGTGGTCCTATCCGTTATAGATTCATGATTAACAACCAACAGGGGGTCATATAGAACGCCCTATAGCAGATACACGATTATAACACAACAGGTGATCCTATAGACCAAACAGGGGATCACAAAGAACGCTCTCTAGTAGATAAATCTAGTGAATACATGAGAACCAAGCAATGGGACCATATAGACCGCTCCGGAGATCCTATAGAACGCCCTATACAGGTACACAACTATTTAACCACAGGGGATCATATCAACCGCCCATGGGAGCATATATATATAGCGCCCTCTAATATATACATGAAAAACAAACAACAGTCTAACATATAGAATATCCGATAGTAGATATATAATATTCAAACTACAGGGGATCCTGTAAAGCGTCCTTTAGTAGATATATAGTGGTCAGACAACAGGGGTTCCTGTAGACCGCCCAGGGGATCCTGTAGAACGCCCCTTAGTATATATACACGATAAACAAACAATAGGGGATCATACAGAACGTTCTATAGTAGATATACAATGTTCAGACTACAGTGGATCCTGTAGAACGCCCTTTAGTATATACATAATACACAAACAATATATAGGTTCCTATAAAACGTTCTATAGTAGATATACAATGTTCAGACTACAGTGGATCCTGTAGAACGCCCTTTAGTATATACATAATACACAAACAATATATAGGTTCCTATAAAACGTTCTATAGTAGATATACAATGTTCAGAGTACAGTGGATCCTGTAGAACGCCCTTTAGTACATACATAATACACAAACAATATATAGGTTCCTATAAAACGTTCTATAGTAGATATATAATGTTCAGACAAAAGAGGATACTGTAGAACGCCCTTTAAAAACACCAACAGGGGACCCTATAGAACGTCCTATTTTAGATATATAAAGTTGAGAAAACAGGAGATCCTGCAGACCGCCCAAGGGATCATAAAAGCCTCATAGGATACATAAAAAACAAACTACAGGGGGAACTATAGAATTTCCTTTCTCAGATGCATAATTTTTAACAAAAGAGGATCATATACACCGCCCTTATGATCCTGTAGAACGACCTATAGTATAAACATGAAAAACTATCAATAGGGGGTCTTATAGAACGTCCTTTAGTATATATATAATGTTCAGACAACAGGGGATCGTGTAGAGCGCCCAGTGAATGAACAACAAACAACAGGGGGTCCCATAGAACGCTCTTTGGTAGATAAATCTAGTGAATACATGATAACCAAACAATGGGATCCTATAGAAGGACCTATAGTATAAACATGAGCAACTATCAATGGGGGTCTTATAGAACGATAGAACGTCCTTTAGTATATATATAATGTTCAGACAACAGGGGATCGTGTAGAGCGCCCAGTGAATGAACAACAAACAACAGGGCGTCCCATAGAACGCTCTTTAGTAGATAAATCTAGTGAATACATGATAACCAAACAATATTCATCTACTTTGTATATATAAAGATTGTATCGACAGGATTTGTGAGAATAATGTCACTTTCGATATCTGCGGAGGGCTAATATTGTCATTTTTCAGCTAAAAATTGTCAAATTTCAAGACAAAGAGCACAAGGCGATGGTGAGAGCCCCCTGATAAATCAATCTGCCTATTTATTATACAGACATTTAGTTAATAGATAGAAACAAACGTGACAAAAAGGAATTTGGATACACTTCCGGTCTCCCATGTTTACGGAGGGCCCAAATTTCCAGTTGAATATTTATAAAACCTAACTGAGACCGCTTTATATATACAGAGTCTGATTTAGTCGAATTTTATGACATTTAAAGACCAGGGGCTCCCAGCCGCATTTAAGCGGTCTAAGGTAGGTTTTCACTATATATTTTGAATATCCAACTTGCACTGTGGGCGCTCCGTAAACATGGAAGACAGGAAGTGTACCCGAATTCCTTTTAGTCACATTTGTCTACATATTTATTAAATGTCTGCATAGTATTAGGCAGATTGAGTAATCAGGGGGCTATCACCATTGCCCTGTGCCCTTCTAACAAGAAGATCGTCTAGATAGTACCGATAAGAATCTAGAAGAACATCTGTTTAGTTTAAACATAGTTGATATGCAAAAGTAGCAAAGGGATAAGGAACATTTTTTTAAAAAGAATTGACATCCTCTCCCTTTACAAAATGATGACAAAATACACAAAATAATGACAACACATATAATTAGGAAGCATATTATTTGAAATATAAACAAAAACAACAGAAAAACATGCAATATAATATAATATATTAGACAAGACTGTACTGGAGAGAGGTGTGAAAAAGAAAATATTTAGAATTCTAAATGGATGCTCTGAATTTTTAAATAGTTCTGATATAAGATTGTACAGACTCAAACATTTCTTTATTTTGTTGAAATGAATTTCAAAGGTCACTGTCACCAATCAATTGATATTCAATTGATATAGTATATCTTCCAATTTAAAAAAAAACACCAACAATATTGCTCTTGTTTTATTATGTAAATGGCCCATGAGGAAAAGAATGAATACTATCATCAATAGGAAAGCAACAAATGTGTGCGAGATTTAGTATCAACACGGTGCATAACCATAAAGGGAAATTAAAGTTGATTATTACATTTTATTGAAGGTGAAAGTACACACGGGTTTTTTCCCTGTTATAAATATGTGCCTAAAAATTTAATTAATGAGTGCAATGTTGTTTTAACACTCTTCCTTCACTTGTTTACAAATTATGCAAGATTACAAACTTAATTTATAATAAATTGTTCTAAAACAATTTGATTGTCATGTTTGAATTGTCTTAATACATGAACTATGGTCGTATGTCCCTTTAATTCTGCAATAGCTAAGGGAGAATTCCCGGATTTATCACAAATATCAAAAGAGGCTCCATGACGAAGTAGATTGTCTACAATGTCAGAATAACCATTGGAAATTGATTTAAATAGCGGCGTCTGCCCAGTTTTGTCTACAGCGTTTACATTTGCATTACTTTCTACCAATTTCAAAACTAACTTTGTATTATTGTTACTCATGCATGCTCCATGGAGAGGTGATGTCATATCATTATCTGCTAAATTAATGTCAGCACCACATGTTATTTATAAATTTGCCAAATCTACATTCCCGGTTTACTTTACAAGCAAGTTAAATATATTAACATTTGTCTTTATCGCAGTGATTAACATTTGCATTTGAACGCAACAAAAAATCGACCACGCCCGTTTAATCCTCCTCACATGCAGACATCAATGGGCTTAACTTATCTTCATCACATACATTCACAGTTGCTCCATGTTGTAGTAACAAATCAACTACTGTACTAAAACCATTGACATTACTAAACGAAAGTGCCGTCGAGCCATATTTATTTGCCTCATTAACATTGGCTTTACTTTTCAAAAGAATTCTAGTAACGTTAATATGCCCATGGATGCATGCTTCATGGAGAGGCGTTAAACCATCTTTCGTTTTGTGGTTAATTGATGCATTTGATTCAATCAAGAAGTTTACTATACTCTCATTGCCAACTCTGCATGCTTCATGCAATGGTGAGATGCCTGGTTTTGCACTGTTTATTGTAGCACCGTTTTCTACAAGAATTTTTACTATTTCGATACTTTCAGATTGACAAGCAGCATGAAGAGGTCGCGATTCAGTTTTCGCTTTCTGGTTGATCTCAGCTTTTTTCTCAATTAGAAGTTTAGCAACCCTTTCCTGTTTTGTACTACAGGCTATATATAAAGGACTTCTACCAAAGAAATCTACTTGGTTGATGTTTGCATTACCATCTAGCAAAGCTTTCGCTACAGCACTTGAATTCGCTACATGTAACGGTGTACACCCACTACCATCTTGTATATCTATGTTTGCATTATTTTGAAGCAATAAAAGCACAAGATTTACAAATCCTTTTGCACATACTATGTGTAGAACGCTTCCATTGTTCCTTTTCTTATATTTCTCATTTACGTTTATCCACTTACCACAATGATGCAACAAGACCTTGGCAACAGCTGTAGCATTGTTTTCACAAGCATAAACAAATGGCTTCAATCCCTCATTGTTTTCAAAGTCAATGATAGATTTGTTTTTAATTAAGTTTTGTACAATTTCTATATGTCCTTTCCTACATGCTAAATGTTAAGGTATGTTGCCATAACTGTCCTTTTGATTAATCATTGTTCTATCTTGCAAGAAAAACGAAACATATTCCTGGTATCCTAAAGCAGACACTACGTGAAGATGTGGAATATCATCTGGGTTTTTCTTCCAATAATCACGTGATAAATGTATTTCATGTATTTACGAAATTTAATCCTGAATTCGGGAAATTTGTTTTGCTCATTTTGAAAAAAACTTTATTCAATCCTTCACCCATTTCATGAATAAGTCGTCGGAAATATGCATCTTCATTTTCTACCGCAACATCAATAGTAAATTTATCTTGTTTTATATGAATACAACCTAACCGAAGTTGATTTAATATTACTTCAGTTTTACAATACTTAATTACTGACTTTATTAATGTTTTTGCAATGCATCGAAGCACGATTTTTTGCAGCGTTTCATGGTCAAACATGAAGTTATCAGTATCATTTTCTACAACATTTTTTACGTATGTTCCAGTGAGAGCAACTAATGAAAACTTCAAAAGATTTTTCGATGGATATTGAAGAAAAGCCGATTCATCAAATACGTCCTTAATCATTTCGTCGTATTCGCGATTGTCTATCGAAAATGAGCTTTTTGTAATCGTCTGCTTCATTGCAAGAATAGCCAATACAATGAAGCTTACTTGTGATTTGATCTTGAAATTATCTATTTCCTTCTCAATCATCATGTCAGGACCTGCAAAAAAGCTTTGAACTGAAATATTTTCTGATGACTCATATGAGGAGCATATAGATGGAAAAAACTATACATCAACAATGTTTCGTCTTTCAAAGCTTTGACTTCATCCTGGTTCAAATAAGACTGACATATACCCCTTCTTTCAGTCAGTAATAGACTAATGGGATCAGATAATAAATCACACATACACGCATCCAAACTTAAACATGAATACTGTTCTGGTTGCCAAATATATGTTCTGCTTGTAAGAATAAGTTTTGTGTCATCGTTTTTGCTCAAAATCATCTTGAGCACTGGTTCATTTTCCCCCCATATACCTACATCTGTTTCATCAACGGTATACTGTCCGATAAAATTATCGATGATGAAAACTTGTTTTGTTCCTTGAACATAGTAGTTTGTTATGTCTACTGATTGTCTGGCAGGAATGATTGTATAACCGCTTTCTTTCTGTAATCGGAATGCCGCATAATAAGCAATTGTTGATTTACCTGAACCGGTCGGTCCTACTATAACAATTACGTTTCTTTCCAAGATTTTCTGGTATATGTACTCTATGGCTCTTGTTATAACAATTTTGTTAAGTTTCCTTCCCCATTCTTGAAGTGTTTCATCTTGAAATTCTACAAAAGAAAACTTAAAATGTAAAACATTTTTTACAAAAAGAACAAGAACTGTCTTATTATATTAGTCCATCAGCTAGTTCTCAAAAGCGCTCTAGTTAAGGAGTTTGTGTTACACCACAGGGTACCGCGATTTTTTTTGATAGAATTCAACTTCATTATCTTATTGATAAAATACAAGGTGTTAGACTAAATAAAAAGTGTCCAAAAGAGGATTAAAAACGTCCCTTCTAATGGTCCCCTCATTTAGCAATCACGACTTAGTAATTTTTAATTATTTTTTTTAATATCAAGCAATTAAAAAAAAAAAGTATAGGTTTAAACAACTAAAACAGATACAAAACTTATCATATTAAATGTAACTCGGAAGATTTTTTGTTTGAAAAAAACGTTTTTTACATTACAAACAATCCGATTTTTTGGGTTCAAATTAAGGCATATTTTCTCCTTTCATAAAGAAATTCGTTATACAATTACCCGTTTTAGTTAATTAAACTTGAGAATTAATCATTATGCAATGTTTAAATCATTTGCAGTATTTATATATCGTCTAAAAAATGAATTATTTAATAAAATATATGTACTTGCAAATACTCGTAAAATACCGGAAATCATTAAATTACCGTCTTTGATTCAGTATACAACATGAACAATGTATTCACACATAAGCATTATCAATTTGCAACTTAAAATAAACATTTAATTGTCGATTTATGATGTTTTTGTGAGACAAATTATTTTAAAAAGTGAATGTGTAACGAAATAATGATGAACAAATTACAAATAAAGGGGATTTTATTTGCGTTCAGAAAAGGTGCACTCTATCGAACTCAATAAAGGTGTGCTTGATAACATTTTGTGTTTTAGCTATGAAGTGATTGACTCAAGATTGTTAAGTCATTCAATCGACAAACATCGCTTTGAACGAACGTCAAATAGTCACTTGTGGGGTTTGGCAATACTTTTTACTTTCTTATGATTCTTAGAGATACAAACAAAAATGGCTTTGTTGGTTTCAGTTTAAAGAAAGATTCTGATAAACCTTGGTTGTTAAATGAATGAAGCAAGTTAGTTTCTGATGTTTTGAAATTGTTTCAGACACTGCAAAGCTGGCCAATTCCATTATTACATCTGAGCAGTTATATGGCTTGTTCTCGGGTTCTTTTGCATCTTCGGAATTAATGAGTGACCTTCTTAACGCGTATGAAAAGGGAAAATTTGCTTCTGAAATTTTCATTACGGAAAAACTTTTTCAAAAGTCAACCGATATCTTCAAAAAAGAAAAGCATTGCAAACATTTTTAAAAAAGGAACTAAAAGGCAATCAGTTAATGGCTGATAAGAACAACAAAACATTGAGAGCAGATGAAAAAAAAGTCGCCTGCTTGTCATAGCCTAGACAAGATAGTTATGCGGTAGGTTCACCAGTTTAAATTAGGTCCTTTTCCAATGTCTCTTGCAAACTTTGATGGTACACATGTAATAAAAATTTAAACCTGTCCTGAGGGGTCTTTTAGAAAAGGCTCATTCCTAAGGAAATCATGTGGATATTTGATGACATGGCAGTTATTCAAACCATTACTAGGATACCAAGCACTTTTTTCGATTTGGCAAAAATTGTTATTTTAAAAACCATCCTTTTAGTTTCGAAAAGTGGTCACGCATTGATTTTCCACTGAATAGTATCGCACAATATTCATAACGAAATTAGAACGGCAGGTCCTTGGGAGGGCAAATCATTACGATAAGTTTAAAACCATCACAATCGTGTTCTTGGGAATGGAAGAAATGTGTGTTAGTTGGGGGAAACAAAGTTGCTTTTGTTGAATTCTTTTGTTTTGAAAAGAGTAACTAATCCTATAGATTTACAATTGAATGTATGTAATTATTTGATTTACATGGAAGTATGTGCCACAAAATATATGTTGAAAATGAAATAGCGTAGAATGGATTTAGTTTATAATCAAACAGGAAGAAGCCGATAAAAAATGTTTCTTAATAAAATGCAAAAACATGCAGCTGACAAAGATCACGACTCCATTGTTAAAAAACCTTCTGACACTGTTGTGGAAGTATTGGCTTACTATTTTCACAGTTGCATATCAATTCTAACATTGTTAGTCTGACAAATACATCTCCCAAATGCAGATTATTAAATGTGCAATCAATGTGTGCAAATTTGGTGAGAATGTTTGTCGAAAACTACCAGGATTTCGCGCCAATACAGGTTGTGATTCAGTAAGTGTTTTGTCTGGTAAAGAAAAAAGGCAAAGCATTCGGCTTTTTGACACGTTATGTGGAGTTTTCAGAAGGTCTATTCCATCTTGGTGAAACCTTGGAAGAGGTTGGCGAGGAGTTGTCAAAGCACTCGAGAGGTTTTCGTGTTCTATATATGGCTACGAAATTAAAAATATCGCTAAATAAAGATCAGAACGTTTGGAAATGCAAAAGATGCAATGTTAAAGTACATTAAACATGCAAATTTCAGACGAAGATTTGGAAATCTGCTCTTAAACACAACACTGGTCTGTTGCCAAACAGCTATGGTTGGATTGTTTAGTGCGCTTTGATCAGTATCCATTTCCTAGACCAACCACCAGCGTTAGATGCTTTGGTAATTCTGATGTGCTGTTCATGTAAAGCTGGTTGTGCCAAAAAATATGTTCATATGTTCAAAAAGGTTTATCCTAAACAGATAGCTGTATGTTAATGCTCGAAAGCTTGTAGATATAAGCATTATCAAATCGTTGATATTGCTAACGATGACGACACAGATGATGGAAAAAATGATAATGATAATTCGGTAGATGCCGGTGACCAAACTGATGATGATTTTATGGATTGACCTTCTGTGTGACCTTAAAATGTGGTGATGCGGTTGTTAAATTTAAAAAAAAATAGAAATCTAGAATCCCTGACAGTTGTGTGTGTTTTAATATGTGAGTTAGTCCATGAATGCGATGTAAAAATTTGTGACAAAATCGTGCATTTCTTATGTTTGTGTTTGTCGTTGATTCTTTGTTTTTGTTTCTTACCTTTAACATTTTTTTCAACAGCCTTTTATATACTTTATGCTGTATGTTTCAATGTAAAAAATATACCATTTTATCAAGAAAATTAGTACGTATGCTTCTTTTCATTCAAAATCATGACTTTTGGAAATTGACCCTCCCCCTTTTTTCTTGGTCCTCTCCGATATAACAATTAGCCTGCGTTTTAATATAATATGATGTGTTCCATTTAATAAAAAGTATAGTACTGAATAATTAGTTATTTTTACATTTTTCTGTAATAATGTGCAAAACAAAATTTTTGATATACTCTGAAATAAGCCCCCTTTTTATCCCTTTTGGACACTTTTCAAAAGTCATACACCTCTTAAAATTTTCTTCAGATATTGCTCTTTAAATTTATACAAAAAAATTGCGGTACCCTGGGGTGTAACACAGAACTGAATTTTTGCCCTACCAGCTAATGGACTATATGTTTATTAATGATTATACTTAGTACGAGTAAGTTTGAAAAAAATTTATAGAAGATGTGGTATGACTGTCATTGAGACAACTCTCAACAAGCGAGAAAATGATACAGAAATAAACAACAAGAATTCACTGTTTGCCTAGGCCTTCAAAAATGAACAAAGCCTATATTACAGAGTTAGATATGTAAAGCCCAAAGCAATGACAAATGTAACGAGAAAACAAGCGATCTAATTTCTTTACACAAAAAAAAACCAACAGATATGCAACACGGCAACAAATCACAACCACTGATATACAGGCTCTTGATTTAAGTAAGAGACATTACCGAATGTGGCAAGATTAAACAATTTTTTTTGTGCCAACCTTTCCCTTACCCGTGAGAGTGTTGTAACGGCAATAAACATTGAAAACAATATCCGAAAAACAAATATGAGAAGCACATATGAGAAACAACAAACATCGACAATCAATCAATTACAGTCACATGACTTGAAAATACTTATTCAGAATGTGGTGGCGTTAAAATAGTATGAAAGTGACAACCCTTCTCTTAACCTGAAACAATGGTGTAACAGTACAATACAAGGACAAACTACATGTATAACTGATAGCTCAACATAGCGTAACTCATTAGTCCAGTAGTCAACACTTCTGTTTTGAAATGAATCATCATTGATCATGTTGATATGGTCGTAATCATAAAATAACTGTTTGATAAAAGCGTTTCGAAGTAGAAATAGAAATAACAAACAAACGGGTTCTTGTTCATTTAAAAAACAATGGAACAATAAGTACAGAGGAGAGAATACACGCAGTTACTAATAGCTTATAAAAACTAATAAAACAAAACATGCATTTTTTACAAAATTATCAAACATTATACATCTAACATACAGTGGATCTAGTGTAAAGACGTCATAAAACGTACAATTAGACACAGAAGTTCATGACCTTGTGCAATCTGACGATATAGGTATCGACAGATTGTAGAATCATGAATGTGCAAATGCATATATCAATAATATTAAGTTTTTTTTTAATTTACTGATAACACAATACATATCAATACGACGAACACAATATTAAAAGATTTAATTACAATAATAGTGTTGAATTGGTAACCTTTTAGGATAAGTGTATTCATATCATAGGATCCATATGTTTACTCAGATTGTTTCTAAATTTCTGGGCTCGGTTTACAAGATGTAAAACTATGTTAATAGGAGGATGTGCCATCCCGTTTAAATCAGTTTTCAATAGAAATGATACAGGTACAATCAAACTTCAAACCAAAATCCATCTATATGTTACAGGAAATAGGCCAAATACCTGGCTAAACTAACCACTTTTAATTAGTAATTTCATGTATTTACTGATTGTTTCAGCAATTACGGGTATTTACTGATATCTTTGGTCATTTTACAGCTATTTACTAACTTGAATCTGCCATTTTCAAGATGCTTGAACTTGAATCACACATTATCAAGATGCTTGATATTTCGTAACTTTCGGAGGACGTGTTTTTCAAAAGACTGACGGCATTGCAACGGGAACTAATTATTTTCCTCTGTCGACTTGTTTCTTTATTGTGATGATGCAGACTTTATGCAGGAACTTCTTAGAAAGTAAAATAAGAAGTTGGCAATATCCTTAAACATTCCTTTGCGCTATATAGATGATGTTCTCTCACTAAATAATTCAAAATTTGGTGACTATGTTAAATGCATCTATCCAATTGAACTAGGGATAAAGGATGCAAGAGATACAGTTAAGTCGGCCTCCTATCTTGACATACATCTAAAAATCGATAATGAGGGTCGGTTGAAACCATAACTTTACGACAAAAGAGATCATTTCAGCTTTCAAATTGTGAACTTTTCATTTTAAAGTAGCAATATTCTAGCAGAATTTGCAAACGGGGCATATATCTACCAATAGATATTCCCGTGCTTGTATTTCTTATCATGATTTTAATGATAGAGGGTTACTGCTCACATAGAAGCTATTAAACCAAGAGTTCCAAATGGTGAAGTTGAAATCATCATTTCGTAAATTTAACTAAAGCCATCAGGAGTTGGTTGAAAGTTTTGGAATGATCTTTTCACAAATGATATCGAGTATGTTCTTTACGTCCTAACTACAATCCCTTCATATTCATGAATGTGACCTACCAAATCATACTATTTTCTGGATTTGTTATAACATGAGCAACACGACAGGTGCCACAGGTGGAGAAGGATATCCTTATCCTTCCGGGGTATCTCATATAACCCCCAGTTTTTGGTGTGGTTCTTGTTGCTTATTTTTCAGTTTTCTATGTTGTGTCATGTGTACTATTGTTCGCCTGTTTGTCTTTTTCATTTTAAGCCATGGCGTTGTCAGTTTATTTTCGATTGATGAGTTTGAATGTCCCTCTGGTAACTTTGATCTCTCTTTTTGGTAGTTTGTATTAAATTTTCAGACATAACTCAAGATACCAAATAGAATAGTATCGAAATAAAGACAGTTAAATTAGCTGTCAAATTTACCTTCACTGATTAGAACGAAATGCTCACATTTAATTAAAATATATTTTAGCTAATATCTTATTTACAAATCGTTTAAATAAGAAAAACAATGCATAAACACGATAATATGTATAGAGAAATTGCGTGTGTATTTTTGTTTACATGTCATACAATTTTTTACCGAGATGACATCCGATGACAGCTAGCATGGCCAACGATCATATATTAATAATGAGATATAAACAAACATATACAAATAAACAGATAGAATTCACATGCAGTTTGATTTTCCCGGTATTTTTGATTTCAAATTAATGGTTATAAGGTATGTTAATCGTCGTGTTTTCCTGGACATGTTTTATAAGGATATTTCTGTGGATCCAACCAGTAGTCATTCTAATGGTTTATCCCATTTGTTTTCTTTCAATGTTTACAATTACTGGTAATAACTGGGTAGTTAGACTACAACGAAATTTATATATAGACGAGTCTAAATTGAAAACTACGTCCAAACCTGTGATTGCGTTGGATAAAAACCGCAATTTTTATAGGTGTGCATGTAAGACAAATTTGATTGTAGAAGGGTGTAAATACAGCACAAACAACATTTTTCAGAAGAACAAAAAAGTGAAGAAGTATATTTAAACAAAACGTATTTGACTAACAGGTCGAACAACTGATGTTCTTTAACCCTGCTGAATGGCATTGGCGATTGCCAAATAAAATTGATCACACGATGTAACGAAATGGATCTTAATTTAAATTTAATACTAAACAGAAAACAATTAACTTGTGGCCACGATGTTATGCCACCAACATAAAATTTAACTGAATACTGATTTAGATCATACCAATATCGTAATACACGAGTTAGAGTGATGGACTCTAATGGTGTTTATCCTTCCTTATTAAAGATGTAAAGAAAGTTTGTGTACTTTTTATATGATTTATCAGGCATGGTCAAAATGTTTTATGACGTAACAATAAAGAAAATTAAGAAACCCAGAAAATTTAACATGATACATATAAATAAATTTTCACCAATCATTTGTCATGAACAGATTTTTCACTAGTGAGGCGAAATATCTTTCTCCCACCAATAAAGAAATATGAACATAGCGCAAAAAATTAGAGAGACTCCTTTTGTAACCTTACTACGAGTAGTGCATTACACACCATCAACGTTTCAAAAAGTAAAAGATACCGAAAATCAATGTTCATCTTCATTCCATTAATTAACAGAAAAGCAAAGTCTCGAAAAGGTAAAATTATATATTCATTTTTTTTTGTATGCAGGTTATGATGGACAACACTGTAAATGTCACGAAAGTTACTTTCAGCGATAAATAAATTGACATAACGTATGTATGGATTAACCTTCTTGGTAGAAATAAAGGTCATATGAATGATACTAGCTTGTAACTTTTTCTGTGAAAGGTTAATGTTGTCATCTAAAAATACCATTATATACCTTTTATATAAGACGGAACTTTTACAAAAGCATTTCCGAGATTTCTGGTATCGTCTTTCAATTCCGGTTTTTCAGCCCTATAAGTAGCAATCTCATCGTCGAGATCGCCTCTTTCTGGAAAGAAATTTCAAATACATGTGGAAAAATACACCATTTGTTGGAACCAAAATAAGGCCACACATATTTAATTTCTTGTTCTACTGAATTTTGGTCTTCAAAATTTGGGGAGAGCGAGCGATTCGAAAATTTTAATAAAAAAATATTTAATTTGCAAATTTTTTAGGCGAAGCTTGAAAAGTAAATTCGAGCGATTATAATTTTTTTTTAAAACATAAAATAGTTTGACAATACTTTAACTTGCTTTATCCTTGTACTTTGACATTTCTTTGATATCTGAAGTAGTGTTTCCCTGTTCACCAAGAAATACTTATATTTGGTCTATGTATGTGTGACTGACAATGAGACAATTCTCCATCTAAGTAATAATCAGTATTGGGGCAACTCCTTAATGTTATAAATATTCCTTTTACATGTTTTATGAGGGATCAATATAAGTTATAGTATATTTGTTTGTACAAAAGGGCTCGTATTTTCGCAAAGAACTGTATATCTATTTCGTATTAAATGGTCAAAATATGTCCAAGAATTTTGTATTATTTCTGGACTTTAACCATGTTAACACATTTACTCTTACAGTTTACTATTATTCAAAATGAGTGGATCCCTCTTTCAGAAAAAGTTGTTTGAAATATGATGTAACTCTCCTCTTTTTTAGTACAAAATTCTGAGTTTTCAAAGGTTTTGTGTAGAAGAACTATACAAATCCTTGGTATTTCTATTTTCTTTTCTACATCAGTAAAATGACCCTCTGTCTGAGGGAGGGTTTTTCTCAACCTGATCATAACAAACTCAGGTCAAAGTACGGCCTTTTACATGGGGCTTTGATACAGACCAAACAATAAGCTATAAAGGACCCCAACATTATTAGCGTACACAATTCAAACAGAAAAACCAACGGTCTAATTTATATATCCAAACGGCAAAATATCAATGAACAACACCAACAAACGATAACTGCTAAACGACAGGCCTCTGAATCAATCAGGACAGGTGCACAATCATGCCGAGGCTATGGATAGTTTTGTTTCGCCAGCATACAATATAATTGCAGTTGAAGGCAAATACTTCAGAAGTTATTTGTACTTTATTCGAACAACGAACATTTTTTTGATAGGGAATATAAGTAAGGAAGAAAGAAACCAATTTTTTGTTCTTTACAGGTATTTCCGCTGTTATAAATTTATATCGGAGAAATCCCATTTTAGATAAATAGGTTTCATGGTAAAACAAAAATCTTCACATATATTTACACAGTGTGGCGGGGTGCTTTTATGTTTAAAATCGCTATATACAGGTAAGGCTGTGATTTTAAAAACAAATGTTGATATCTTTAATAATATTTACAAACACAACGGTGCGGGAAATGGAAATGATTATATTTCCGGATGCGGGAATATAAAAAAAATTAAAAAAAATCTGTTTTGAAAAAAATAGGTTTGGGCGTGTCCGTCGAACAAGGAATCAAATTAGTGTGGCCTAATTAGTCATTTTTGGTTGTAATTGTTAATTTTTTTCTATATGTGTGGATGAGTTAAATTATGTTGTTGTAATCGAAATATACAGTTAAAACTCTTATCTGCATTTTATTTTTAAAACATGTTATTGTAGTAATATTGTTCTCTGCCATCCGTTTATTGATAATTGTTTCACGTATTGTCAGGACGTTAAGGAAATTCACTTTATATGGTATAATGATTCATTGCTGATTGTTGTATACGATACATTATGTTTGCTTAAAGTCAATCCTGTAAACAGTATTTACACATTCTATGGAAACAATAGTGGAACAGATTTCAAAGAGAAACTTTATCGGTTTGGTTTTAAACATTAGGTAACTGAAATCTTGTCATCATAATATACATAAGATGGATATATTTAGTTATACAACTGTGTGTTCAATTGAGTACTTGTACTAACCTGGGAAGCGATGCTGTGATTTCAATGAACATAAATTGGTAGTAAAATAACTATTGCTAGCACTTATAACTGAAAAATAGTAATAAAAGGAGATACAGTTTACTAGTTAGAATTTACAATTAGAAATTGGACAATACCTTATTCATACAACTATTAAAAGGTGTAATTCCTATTTGGTGTTTAAAATATTCTTTTTCATCTACAAACAGTATTATATAAGTTAAGTAAATGTGCAATACCACTTTTTGAATACCTGTTCAAAAAACACATACCAGCAATGAGTGTTACTTTCACAATATATAGAATATTTGGTAATGTTGTAAAGAAATACAAGCTGATTGAGTGGTGATCATTAAAGAACCCTTTTTTACTATAATTTTGAATAATGAAATATTTATATTATGGAATTTGAAAAGAAGGCTATATTTTGCCTGTTTATCTGGCCTGAAGTACCTGTGTTGGTACATCAGAAGTTCCGGAAACTAGCTATCTCTTGAATTACATTAAAGGTATGTTGATTTTTTCAATTCAAGACTCCATAAACTGTAGCTTTGACATGCGCTGATTGTCAAGTACTTTAACTTATAACTAAAGAGCCGTGCCTTCTTGAAATGAAGGAATGCATTTATTAAAGCAACGGGTCATCAACAAGTGACATACTTCTCAAAGTATAACATAATGTACCACATTTTTTTAAACATCCTAAAAACTTCTTGGAATGCTGAGGTTAAAAGAATGATGTTTATCTAAATATAAACATACACTATAAAAAAGAAGATGAGGTATGATTGCCAATGAGACAACTATCCACAAAAGACCAAAATGACACAAACATTAACAACTATAGCTAACCGTACGGCCTTCAACAATGAGCAAAGCCCATACCGTATAGTCAGCTATAAAAGGCCCCGATAAGACAAGTGTAAAACAATTCAAACGAGAAAACTAACGGCCTTATTTATGTAAAAAAAATGAACGTAAAACAAATATGTAACAGATAAACAAACGACAACCACTGAATTACAGGCTCCTGACTTGGGACAGGCACATACATAAATACTGTGGCGGGGTTAAACATGTTAGCGGAATCCCAACCCTTCCCCTAACCTGGGACAGTGGTATAACAGTACAACATAAGAACAAACTATAAAAATCAGTTGAAAAAGGCTTAACTTATCAGATAGACAAAAAATACAAGTAGACGTGGCCGGGTAGTTAAACATCCCGCCACAAAAAGACACAATGAACAGATCTGAGAGTACTCTCAGTTATCTGACAGCTAGTTCAAAGTCACTAACAACTAATAAAAAAATCATGCCTCTACGACTATATATGTCTATTCAGCCATAACTGTTAAAAACAAATTCATAAGTGCCCACGGCGACGTCAATGAAGTCATCGACGTCGACAATGAAAATGTTAAACAAAATACCATCGTTTATCCCGTGATAAACTCGACAAGGAATATCATGTGTATATTTTATACTAGGGAATTGTGCATACTTTATTTATATTACACGGTCAGAAATTGTGGTCTGTTTTAAACTAACAGTTACTTGTATAATTGTATCCCTTAAAACAACTGTGTTTTCTTCAATTTAACAATAATTATGAAAAATACATTACTATACTTTACTCTTGCTTTTAGACGAAAACCTGTCTTAAAGACAATAATGTCTCGCGGTAAATATTCTGCTAAATGAGATTTTGAAATAATCACAACGTGTCAAATCAGAATGTTATGATTGTCTACAAGATACATTTATTTCACAGTGTGCTACTGAACTAATACGATAAATACAGGATCTGTAAATCATATCACTCTGTACTTAATTATATGATCATGCTATATAGAAAGTCTTTATGTGCCAGGTATGCTTCACTTGAATGTAATTAATATCGTGTATGTCCTATTATACTGCAACCAGAATTCCTTTTTTTTAAACTGTAATGTACAAGAAGAACACACGCCTAAATTGCATTTGGATGGAATGAGGAAAATGTGTACAATACGAATAAGTTGTTTATAACACAAACAGAGTGGTCCCATCTTTGGGTAAATGAGGTCATAGATCAAGCCTTGCAATACAATTAATTCAACCACAAGGGGAAAAATCAGAAACTTTCTAATATTTACAAGGATGCTACAAAAACAATCAATTCACAGCCATATGCGGCAAACGATATCAAAACGACAAATTTAACTTTTTATATAAAGAGCTGTCATTACAAAATGGTGTTTATCTTGAACCTTTTCACATCCGTTTACTTTCATAATGGTTTTAATTTTTAACTACAGCATGTAACATAATAATTTACTATGATGTAAAACACCAGTTTATCAAATTATTTCAGTAATTTTCTTTCTTTAAAAACAAAACACCAAGCGCTTAATCAATGTTTTGCGGAATTAAAACTTAGTATTTTAGCAAGCTTCACTTCTTGGACATGGACAAAGATCGATGCATGACAACTTTTGTTCAAGAAAACACCGCTGTGAACATATAAATTTACCTTTGCAGGTAAAAAAAAAAATCTTGTTGGTAATCTGATGACATTTTCCCCTTGATAAAGATTAAAGTTGAACCATTTTTTTTTATCTTTTCACCTGACGTCTGAGTTGTTGATTTCAATACAAACATGGTAATGCATGCTAAATTGAAGACTACAGATGCAAAAAAGGCAACAGTAGTATACCGCTGTTTTAAATTCATAAATCGATTGATTTGCCCCCCCCCCCCCCCCGCTGTAATGGCAATATTAAATATAAAATTAAAATGACAACATTATATGACAGGACTACAATACAAATAAATGGGGGAAACATAGGACAGAAAAACACACGAATAATAACTAACAAAGGGGACCAGGTTTATAACGAAATAAACCTGACGCGCTTCTCGTCCACAAAAGATCAACCAGTGTAACTCAAATGAAACAAGTTTGAAACAAAACACAAACATAAAGCGGAAGAGCACCGACGACCAAAAGTTCCAAAATACTCGCGAAAATCTTATCCATTGATAAATCAATACTCACATTAGTATTATCGCACCTCAAAAAGCTGTTTAAAAGGAGCGCTAGTTCGTATTAAAGTATCATAATTGTGAAGATACATGTTGATATCATTGATTTACATATTTGGCTTTCTGTTTCTTATATAAAGACGCTACGATTTTGCATTCTGGTAAATGTCTTGTAACATGTCCTGTCTCTTTTTACTGTACAACATAACTACTGATTATCCGGAAACAATCTTATTCAAAGAATTTGTTAACTCAAAGACATTTTAGCGTCAAAATATAACTAATTTACAGAAAATGCACAAAACAAGAACTATATATAATCAAATAACACTTACTCACTAATCACATCGAAGCTATCAAATTCATTAAGGAGCGAAACGATCGTGAAGCAAATTTGATGGATGGTTACTTTCATTAATCACTATGTAAAATGTGCCCATATCTTTTTATGCAATATCACAATACTATATCATTTCCTCTCAAATGTAAACATAGTGCGTTTGATTCTTATGTGTTCTTGTTGTCTTGAAAAAGGGTTAAATCTCTATTTAAAATACTGCTAACTTTAATTTGAAAAATGTCATTCGGGGATAGTATCATATTTATGGTTTCATCATTCCGATTATTATTGATGTTATATAGATATAGGAAGATGTGGTATGAGTGCCAATGAGCCAACTCTCCATCAAAGTCAAAATCTTTAAAAATAAACCATTTTAGGCCAAGGTAAGGTCTACAACACTAAGCATAGGCTCATACCGCACAGCAAGCTATAAAGGGCTACATATATCGAAAATAAGTTATATATATGGAATAGTTACGAGCGGAGAATACAATTGAACAAAACTTGTGCTTTATTTTTATTTTAGATGACTATCCGAAACCGTAAATTTAGGGGCACCCCATGCACAGGCTAAAATACACAAATTTGAATACATATACTGTAAACGACCAGATAGATTATAAAATATAGATACTAGCAATTTAAAGCTGTGTTGTACCAGTACAATAAACTCCCTAATTAAGCGTCGTTTTTCGAGGTCAGTTGCAGTACTATTACTGCAGTAATACATGTAATAAAAATATAACATCAGGGATCTCCATGGATGAAAATTGAACGATGGAGGAGCTTTCACTATCACAACCGTGTCTACGCCATAGAGTGAAGCGTGATCGAAAGTATTTCATCCCTTGCTTATTTGAATTATATGTATTTGAATTTTCATTATTCATGTTATAGAAGTATCAATATTTTCATTATTTGCCATTTGTAAACATTCAAATACCAAGCCTTCATTGTCCTCCTTTAGTCGAGAATGACCAAAAGCAGTCATGAAGGTCCCCATGTAATTTTCTTGATATTTTTGGTAATTGTTATGCGGGTTAAAAAATCATGTGGAGCTTTTTTTCACTGACACAGTCAAATTCAGAAGTCATGAACCCATTACCGGTATTTGCACCAACAAAAAAACCCAATGCATACGGGTAATGTAAAGGTTGATGAGATTTGAAAAGCAAATATTGACAAGTAAAATGGTTTTTAATGACTGTATCTAACAAATTGATGCTATGAAACAACCATCTTTCTCGTGTCTGAAATTAAACCGGAAACGAGGATGTATCAATTTTATTGTAAACTACGAAATGAATTCGGAATAACGATACGGTATTTATTTACAGTAAATATTTTAATAGTTTTTTTTTATTTTTAACTTTTAAAGTACTTCTATATTGTCGTTACTGCAGTACTCAAGTTAAGGTGGCATGGGAGTCTAAAATAAAAATGATAGAATTTGTTCATACTTTCCCAAAACGTAGTATCTATTGATATATGTTGAAATATATAATAAAAATGATAGGTCACCGCGCATTTTCTCAAGCTACAGGTCGCAACAAAATGTCACATTTTGTAGGGATTATACAAGAGAAAACACTTTTTTTGTGGTTAGAAACTAAACAAAATGATAGAATTGTTAAATGCTTTGAGAATTTCAAAGGAAAAGATAGGGTCACCGTGAGTTTTTTTTCGGCTAGAATACAAAATTGGAAAAATATCATGTAGAATCCTTCAGAAAATGCACTATTTTAGAGTTACCTCCCCTAAAAATTGCAATTTAAAAAATGAATAAAACACCATAAAAATAATTAAGATTTGCAAAAATTTTAATATTTATAAGTTATATTTTTACAAATTGGTTCTTTTAAATGAAAATTCATATCAAATATCTGCATTCCTGCATCAAATTTTGCTAACTTGATAGAAAATGTGGACCTTCTCACAATCCAAGATGGAGGAAGACACCCATACCACCTTAATTGCGATGAAATAATATTAATATTTTAAGTATTATTTTGTATCTCTTAAAAAGCGGGATGCTGATTGCATCAGTCAAAATAAAAGCACGTGTTTGACTTGTTAACTGTTTTCTTTGAAACTGGATTATCATTTTTTTATTTAATCTAAATTATCATAAGCATATGCTCAAACTTAGTTGAAAATTCGATAAATGAATCGTCTATCTTTAGATAGTTTCCCCTGTCTGGTTTGTTGATCTACCTGTACAAGCTCAGATACAAGTGAAAGGCGATCTTAATCCGGATATCTGGCGTTAGAACTGTTTTAGATTAAAATATCAAAAAGCCTAAGGGTTATTGAATTACATGCATTTGATTCAAATTGCTAAACAAATTGTGTCGGCAACAACCAACGATAACAGTTTTGAACGATGGCGGATGATAATTTAACGATGTTACGGATCATTTGACGATTGCGCAAGATATTTGAACGATGGCGGGCCGCCATCATTTACCAGCGATTTTTCTTACTGATATTATTGAAGTCAGTATCTCACCACATATGTAACTGTTAAACGCCGGACGCGAGTTATGTCTTACAAAGACTCGTCCGACCAATAAAAAATGAAAAAAAGACAATCAGCCTTTAAATTCTAAGACAGGTTTACAATTATCGGAGCCGAATAAGGGCATGTGTCGTACCTTCGTCTTTAACATGTTTAATCAATTAAAATGTAATTCAATATTACCAATTTGTTTCTCTGACATTTGCATGTAAGGGGAAAATATCTTACTTATTATAACCAATGTGAGTGATAACACTGCAACAATTGCCTTCTTTCTATTCTTCTCAATTTTAAAGCTCACTGAAATTTAAAGATAAAATTTATCAATATTTAAGAAACCTGCAATCTATAAATTATCGATTATGATTGTTCCGATATATCCATATCAATCAATAGCCGACATTATCTTGTATCTTTATCTGAGGTATTCAAAATTATACTTACGCTGCAATCTAAAATTACTTATCTCCTCGTTACGTGGTCTCTTGTTGATAGTTATAATATCTCATTGTTATCATACCTAATTAGTACGGCGGCTTCGTGAAAAATTGTGCACATCCTGTTACAAGCATGAAATTTGGCATAGACCTTCCTTAACTATTACTCTTTAATTTCAGATAGGGAGGCATTTGAAAAAAATGTCTCACTTCCAGTAAAATCCAAAATGGCGGACGTCATACTTAAATCAGCCCAATATCGAAGACTCGTGTGTAAAAATGTGTTATTATCATGCTACTATCATAATATTTGGTACAAACCTTTGTTTTTTACTACTGTTGGATAAATTAAATAGATAAGATGTCTTCAGAAACCCTTCTTCCGATTAAAATCCAACATGGCGGACATTGTACTTAAATAAGCTTATTGTTTAGGAGAGGTATAAATTGAAATGTGTTTTAACGTATTGCTACTATCATTGCATTGTGCAGGAACCTTTCTTTGGTGCTTCTGATGGATATAATGTATAAGACATATGTCTTAAAAACTCTTACTTCCGGTAATGTCGGCGGATGGCGGATATAGAAATATCAATTTATTATTCAAATATTCAACTTTTTTCAAAAATGTAAAGAAAATGATTTTTTTTTGTGCTGGTCATTAAACTTTTGACTGTAAGTAATCCCCGAAACCACTTATTCTATCATGTTGCAAGTGCATAAATATAAAGTTGACACTTCCGGTAAAAAATATGACGTAAATTTCAAAGATGAGTCCTCAATCCATTTCTTCGATGAAGAGTTTAGGATTGAGTGATTAAAACAAAATAAAATCACTATAGTACTAAAACATATTTAAAATTACTACAATTTTCGGCCAAAAATAACGATCAACACGACATGCACACATCGCAGTGCACGGGATAACCGATTTTCCACATTAAACATGACCGCGGCATCCTTTCATACTTCCACAATGTACAAGCTTCTGACAAAATGATAAGGCCTCAAAAAGAGTTTTTTTTTAAAGTTTTCCTTTTTGTCCCCGCCTGGAGTGAGTAGCATAAGAGACAATCCCAAGCTCGTCTCCCTAAACACCTACCTAAGTATATTGCATGATTTACATGCTGGAAAAGACTGGACAAAGTTGAGGAAATAGCCTCAAAAAGCCTTCCCTTAGTTATTTTCTTGCTTCGTTAACCATGGTATACCCATCTGTTAAGTTTGTGCGATCTTTCAGTAAATTACGGGTGATTTAGTCTGATCAATCTTCATTCTTTATGTTATTAAAGTCACAGCTTCAAATGCAATCGATGTCTCCCAAGTAGTCTTTTTGTCTCTTTCAAGCAAAGAGAGAACTATATCACAATAGGTAAAGGCATGGATAATGATAAATGTGTCAGATCACTCATTGCCTAGTGCATTTGAAAGGCCATTGCTAGATATTAATCCAAAGTCTTTTGCAATCCCAAACACAATTCATAGTTCGTCTACCCCTATGTCACGGAATAGCGAAAAGTAGTGACAGCATCATCATTAAGGACTGTTCGAATCATGACTCGTTTAGGTTCGTGTTTCACTGCATCAGACACATGCACCATGATTTTAGTTTCTGCCTCTAAATGTGAACTTGGTGATGAACTTGAAATACATCACGTGGTGGATAAAATCGAATATCCTGACCATTTGTTGCTATAACTACAATACACATCCAAGAGACCATCCACTCGTATTACAGTTTCATGGTATTTTATTAAGGTAAGGACATAATACCCAATCAGCAAACTCGTTAGGCCGCAATCCACAATATTTTTATGGCTAGACCATTTGAAAGGTCATGGATTGATATATATCTTATGCTTTTTCCCCTTCCAAATGCACACCAAAGTTTGTCTGTCCCTATGTCACGGAATAGCGACACAGCAATACCATCAGTATCGACTGTTCAAGTCATGACTCAGTTAAGTCTGTGTTTCACTGCATCAGACACATCGATCTTGATTCTAGTGTCAGTCTCGTGTAAACATGGTGCTAAACTTGAAACATCATCAAATGGTGGATAACACTGAACATCCTGAGCATTTTTTGCTACAACTACCTTGTACTCAATTTGTATTGAGCAAGCTGCTATGAATAAAAACTTAAAAGTTCTTTCTTATTGTCGTCATCTCTCAGAAAACTTTGCCAATTTTGAGGATGTTTTTAACCCTGGATTCGTCTGTGTATTAAAATACCTTGAAACTGTAACAAGAGTGGATGAAGTCTTAGATGAGTATGGTAGTTGTAGCAACAAATGCTCACAATATTCTATTTTATCCACCACGTGATGTATTTCAAGAGTAGCACCATGTTCACATAAAGAGATAGGAACTAAAATCATGGTGCATATGTCTGATGCAGTAAAACACGAACTTGAACGAGCCATGATTAACAGTCACTGATGATGCTGTCAATACTATTTCGCTATTCCGTGACATAGGGGCAAACGAACTATAGTTTGTGTTTAGGGAGGCAAAAATCTTTTAATTAATATCTATCATGGCCTTTTCAATGCACTAGGCAATGAGTGATCACACACACTTATTTCAGACCTATACCTTTACCGGTTGTGATACGGTTCATTCTTTGCTTGAAAAGAAAAAAGAATGCGTAGGAGACATTAATGATATTTGAAGATGTGACTTAAACATAAAGAATGATGACTGATCAGCCTAAATCATCGGGGTTTTACTGTAAGATCGCACAAATTTATCAGAAGGAGCTTACATGATTAACGAAGCAGGAAAATCATTTTTTTTGCACAAAACGGACGGCTAACTATAAGTGAGGCCCACAACTTGGTCTAGTCTTTTCAAGCATGTAAAACGTGCAATATACTAATGCGGGTATTTAGTGAGACGATCTTGGGAAAGGCTCTTATGCTACCTAGTCTAATGAATTGCAAAGGGACAAAGAGGGTCCCTTTAAAAAAAACTTTTTCTGAGGCCTCATCATTTTTTCAGATGCTTGTACATTGTGAATGAAAGAAAGGATGCCGCGGTCATTTTTATTGTTGAAAATCGGGTCTCCTGTGCACTACCTTGTGTGCATGTGGTGGCGACTGTGAATAAATATGTATTCTTGGCCAGAAAGTAGTAATTTTAAATATGTCTTATTACTATAGTGATTTAATTTTGTTTTAATCAATCTTTCCAAAACTCTACATCGAAGAAATGGATTGAGGACTCATTTTTGAAATTTGCGTCATATTTTTACCGGAAGTGTCAACTTTATATTTAAACATTTACAACATGATAAAATAAGTGGTTTTGGGGATTACTTAAAGCCAAAAGTTTAATGACTAGCACAAAAAAAAAAAATATCTTTACATCTTGAAAAAAGTTGAATATTTGAATAATAAATTGATATTTCTATGTCCGCCATTTTGGATATTACCGGAAGTAAGGGTTTTAAACACATATGTCTTATACATTGTATCCATCACAAGCACCAAAGAAAGGTTTCTGTACAATGTAATGATAGTAGCAATACGTTAAAACACATTTCAATTACCATCACTAAAAAGTAAGCTAATTTAAGTACAATGTCCGCCATGTTGGATTTTAACCGGAAGAAGGGTTTCTGAAGACATCTTATCTATTTAATTTATCCAACAGTAGTAAAAAACAAAGGTGTGTACCAAATATTATGATAGTAGCATGATAATAACACATTTTTAAACACTAGTCTTCGATATTGGGCTGATTTAAGTATGACGTCCGCCATTTTGGATTTACCGGAAGTGAGACATTTTTTTCAAATGCCTCCCTATCTGAAATTAAAGAGTAATAGTTGAGGAAGGTCTATGCCAAAGTTCATGCTTGTAACAGGATGTGCACAATTCGTCTGAAATATGCTTGTAGCCGCCGGACTAAATTTCTCGTCGAATTTACATACTGTTAATTCTGAAGTTATTGCAAAATGCGACAGGGTTATAATTGCAAAACGTTAAACTCGCATTTTAAAACTTTTTATGTGAATTGAACAGGATTTTTCTCAATATCGCAAAAGTTAACAAGAGTGCACACACTGAAATGTCTCGCCTTCTTTACTTATCATTGATATTATGTTGATGGTCCTAAATTTCAACTTTATTACAACTGACAGATAAACTTTACATTACCCAGAAGACTAAACATTGACCAATGAACCATGAAAATGAGGCCAAGGTCAATTAAAACCTGTGCGACTGACATAAAGATTATAAGCAGACCTATTGAATACAGTATAAAAAAAAACCCAGACCAAAACACAAAAACCTTACTATAATCACTGAACCATAAACATAAGGTCAAGGTCAGATGACACCTGTCAGTTGGACAAGTAGACCTTACAATCATCCATACACCAAATATAGTAGACCTATTGCATACAGTATACGACAAACAGACCAAAAACACTAAAACTTAACGAAAACCACTGAACCATGAAAATGAGGCCAAGGTCAGATGACACCTGCCAGTTGGACATGTAAACCTTACAGTCCTTCCATACAACGAACATACAAGATATATTGCTTAAAAGTATCTGAGATATTGACTTGACAATCAAAACTTTACCTTGTTCACTGATCCATGAAATGAGGTGGAGGTCAAGGGAAAACTGTCTGACGGGCATAAGAACTTTGCAAGGTACACACATATCAAATATAGTTATCCTATATAATACAAATATGTTGTCAATTGATATCCTCTTCGGTGTATCTTTTCCTTGACTCTGTCCATTTTCACAAAGAAAGCTGGATTTCTGCCCAAAACTAGATATTTAAAACGTCTAGTACTGTACATAAGCTGATAAGTTCTTTCAGTCGAGCTTTAAGTTAAGTGTGTGGAATAGTGGTATAAAGAGATAAAAAATCAAAGGTTTTACTTTTGGTACAATGTTTTAATGATTGAGATTGTAAATTCACCAATAACTCTTTTGAATTTTTTAGTATCCACATCTGAAATTCAACACGAATTTTTGAATTTACCGTTTCGGAATATTTCTGAAGTCCTTCTTTGACTGCAGTGAGTATGGCAGTAAAAACTTTTGAAAAGGATTTAGTGGAACACTTGATATAACCTACAAAATCCATTTCCTTATAAGGATTCTTGTGAAGCTTAGGAATCCAATATAAGGATGGAAGAGTACTTAGTGTATATGTGGGATTTCCAAGTGTGGTAATTATCCCGAGATCCATAATTAGGCAGTCAATGTAGTGTTTCTTGCAAACAAAAACAATATCGTTTAAAGCTGGAACGATAACATATTTGTCAATTAGGCAAGACAACTTCTATATAAAGGGTCTTTAAAAGGAAGGAGATTTGGTGCTCATTGACCCTTTAAGCTTACTTACTCTTATCAGAATCAATGACATCACTGATTTTACCCACTACAAAAAAGTGTCAACCTCAAACTTTTCTTGTTTTCCCCAGTCTTTTGCAAAACCCTAAATAGAATCCATTAGTAGTTAGAAGTTCTGCTTCCAATTGATTGGCTCTGGCTCTCTGTATTTCCGACACTTGGACAAAAGTTGTCTCAATTTGCAGTTATTGATTATATGTTTAGGTCTTCACAAGTTGCATGGCCAGCAGAGTTATACACGAAATGGGAATGTGAACAAGCACAATAAGGTGGTTTAGCTTTGGGGATATCAATATCAACACTTTTTTGTGATTGAAAATTTTAGAAGCAACAGGGTGGGTGTAGGAATACGATACTATAGGAGAAGAGTGTTCCTGAAAGTAAAAAGGAATGTGGCTTTTTACTCTTTTTTTTTTAAAACACTAGCTAGAATTTGCATTTAAATGTGTTAATCATAAAAGTCGAATATTGTTGGATCTGTGTTTTGTAAATTATCTTCTGCCAAATTACATTTTAAGAACGAACGTGTATTAGATTAAAATAAAATAATATAGCAAACTAAGCAAAGACATAGATATATGAAGATGTGGTGTGAGTGCCATTGAGCAAACTCTCCATCCAAATAACAATTTAAAAATTAAACCATTATAGGTCAATGTACGGCCTTCAACACGGAGCCGTGGCTCACACTGAACAACAAGCTATAAAGGGTCCCAAAATTACTAGTGTAAAACCATTCAAACGGGAAAACCAACGGTCTAATCTATATTAAAAAAACGAGTAACGAGAAACACGTAAAAATTACATAAACAAACGACAACAACTGTACATCAGATTCCTGACTTACATTAGGACAAGTGCACACATTTGTAGCGGGATTAAACGTTTAAATGGATCCAAACCTTCTACCTTTTTCTGAAACAATAGTATAACATCTCACCATAGAAAAACATACAATAAAATATTAATTAGCAGGCTTAACTAAATCAAAAAACGTAAATTAATACACAATGAACGAATAAATTTGATCTGTGATATCTGAATGCAAATGCACAGTTAAAAAAATATTAGGGACAAATATTCAAGGCCAAAAAGCAAACAAACTAGTCCAAACAAATCCATGACAAGACACCACTGCGATATATTTAATCCTTCGAAAAAAATGAAAATTCACTGTAGAGAAACAAAAAACGGTTTTAAAAAGTAATACAGGTAAATTTTGAAGTTTATACAAATGTAGTAAGAAGAAGTGAAAATTATAAGATATTCCAAATAATCAAAGCTGGTATATAGACAAGATCCATGTAAATCCAATAGAACAAAAAAGCAATATAAACAGTATCAACAGGTCGGATAAACAAGAAAATATGATTTAAGACATACCTTGTTCATAAGTTTCAAACCATGGAATGGTAGTCGATGATACTTCGATGTCTTTACGAGATCTAATAAAAATATTGATACTGAGTATCAACAGATAACTTTCACTTAAATTTCAGAAAACTTGAACCAATCACTTTCTCGGAAATAATTGTTGGATAAATAGCAGTCTGACTAACACTTATTTTGATCATTGAGAAGCTTTATATTTCCTTAACAATACAATGTGATTTAAACGTTTAGTCGATTTTACAGAGATATCTCCCTGCAGTGTACGGTTGCACCTTTAGTGTTACTTTCATGATATCCAGATAGCAGTATATGATCATGGTTTAATATTCGTTTAAACCACAATGTTATCTAACCATTGCAAACGTTAACTGTGTTAAAATTGATTCATTGGATAGTTTGGGAATAATTAACACCCCGCCTTTCCTTGTTTCTTCTCTCAAAAGTTAACAAACTGTAATTTGTCATACGAATTTAAAATTAGTTGTTGTACGATTGCCACTTGAACTATTATTCACAAGACACCAAATGATACATGGTACATGTATACACTGAACTACAGACCAGTTTAAGCGTTTGCTAATTCATATTAACATTCTAGCGTATCACAACTTGTAACGTCTCATTTCATTGGCCGAAATATTCAAATAAAACAACAATCGTAGCGTGCACGTGAATTGACATAGGTGAACTATTATGGAATGTACTGTGTTACTACGAACTTAAAAAGGAGTTGTATAGTTAACTATGCATAACATGATGAACAGTGTTCCCTTTATTGGAAAATTGGCGGCTAATTTAAAGTTATATTTGATATTAACACTGTTTTTCTGTAATGGCCCTTTTTTTAATAAGTCCTGTTTATTCTGTAATGGCCCTGCCTGTTTTTCTGTAATGGTCCTGTATTACTGCCCAGTTCGTCTGCATCAAGCCCAGTTAGGGTTTATAATAAACAGTCTTTTTTGGCAATAATTAATAATGTACTTAGCTGGTTAATAAAAGGATATCATGATATGATCAATTGTATTATCGCAGACATATATCACAATTGTTTCACATTTCTCTGTTAATTTCATGCTAAAACACCAACTGTGTTTGCAATTGTGGGCTCTTGTGAAGGAGTTGTCGTATTGGCAATTACACAACATCTTCTTTTCATATACACAGTAGCTAAGCCTTTGGTCAAGAATGCAGCAAATTGTCCCCGAACAACAATACGCGAATGAACACAATTGACGTTCTTTTTAATATACTATCATGGTTACCACAAAAATAAAATGATTGCAGTAAGGCGAGAATTTCTCTTCTGAATTCGTGAAATTGACAAAATAAAAAAATACTTGCGATAATTGATTGGATAGTTCAACTAAAGTGACGTGTAGTATGCTTATTTACACAGAAGTAAAAAATCTTACATGTATGAAAGACTGTATTATCAAACAGTGACTTAATTGACATGATACTTTGTCTTCTATGTAAATGTTTACGCTATGTAATTTACGTTCGTTTTTCAACCGAGAATAGCAAAAATGTTTATTGCCGGAAATACATAAAATACATTTCTTTCTACTGTGACAATTACCATTTCCATTTTCTCTACTAACCGAAGAATGGTTGGTTATATGTTGTGAGTTTATTTGGAATGTCGGGATTTGTATGTTGAAAATCAAGTAAACTTTAGGTTCAGAAAAAAATCGATTACTTTAAACTACAAGCCCACTTGCTTTCAACAGTTACTTGGTAATGCAATGAAAAAATATATATTTGAATTGCCATTTATAACTTATCATTTTATATTTCTCTGTAGTTTCATATTTGTAAAACAAAAAAAAGCTTAGGTATCAGTGAGCATAGTGTTGTGATCAATGATGACTGTAATATAGTTTCGAATACTGAAGATGAATAGTGATAAGGGCAGTTTATTACACAAAACTTTAGTTATTTAATTTGGTTATTTTTATAATACGTTTTCATTTCAAGAACAACTTTATTTCATTCATTATTCCCTATTTGTTTAGTATTGTAAGTTAGAAGAGGTGCACCGGGTTAATACAGAACTATTGAACAAATTTATAAAATCAATAGTGTATACATGCACTTGCATATATTAAGCTAGAATGGCCATGAGATAATAAAGAACGTAGATACTGATCCGCCCATTCAACTTTTAATAATTTATAGTACTAGTATTTTATATTCGCAAAGGTTTGAATTAACAAATGAAAACTATCGTTCCTAATAATAAAATGAATGCGTAATTTTGATCATATTCTGGAGAGATCTGTAATAGCAGACGTTACACTTGAGAACAATTAAAAAACAAATATCCATAGACATCAGATAGCAATCATAAGGTTATTTTAAAAAATGTCCATTAAACACTTACATGCTAGTTACAATCTCGTCGCATTTGAAACTTGATTTCCAAATCTTCCTATCGAGGCACTCATAATCTAGAATATACAATTGGGATTTAATAAATATTTGGAGTATTATCATAATTATGGTTTATAATATTATCAAAGTGTATTGTCATCATTATATAAATCGGATGATTCGAACGCACCTTTAATGGTAACAAGTAGATTTTTCAGTGAACAGAAAAAGTCATCTAAAAGCTGGATTGTTAGTTAGCTTTTCATAAGTAGTGACAAATATTGATAAGAAGAACATTAATAAACACTGATAAACATTTTTGAGGACCAATATACTGTGCAATAACGAACTTAGTGTATTTTAAGTCAAATTAGTTTACGTGTTTAGAATGACCCACTTTATGAACTTTCCAATGTGTACAAACGGGGCCGGTCAATTTGCAAACAACACCATGAATACAATGTTGACCAATGCTGATACTGCAGTAAGTAATGCAAACTTTCCTGCAACAAATACTATACATAATTCAGAAAGAAAACGCCAGTTGTCTGACCAAATGATAAATTGATAAATGATAAATGTACGAAAATGTGGGACATAAAAAACTGAAATGTAAACAAAATCAACAAGAAAGTATAATAGAAGCAATGATATTACAACTTTCGTCACAATTAAGTTCTATGAGTAATAGGTTAGATCAGCAAATATCTGAACTAGAGACAAATTTTGAAGAAAAGGTGTCTAAAAAACTATCAGAAAAACTGTCCGTTATGATCGACAATACAATTAAAGACAAAATAATAGAGGTTAAAACAGAGACCAAAGGTGAACTCGATGGTATGAAATCAAAAATGCATGATTTAGAAAAAACAATGAAGGAAAACGTAACAAATAAAACACAAGAAGAAATAACAAAGAATAAATTCGTTATCAAAAACATACAATATGACGAACGTGAAAAAACAGAAACATCACTAACACTACACAAGGTACAGTGTCTTATAAAAGACTGTCTCGGACTGAAAATGTCTCTTAGAAGTCTGTTGTGCATAAGGAAAGTAGAGGTCAGTACCCAGGTATAATTCTAGCAGAGACCACAAGAATGTAAGAAAGAGATAATTAAAAGCAAATCAAAGTTAAAACACATTATATCCTATGACAAAGTATACATTGAAAATGGCATTCCAATGGAAACCAGAAATTTCCAGAATACAGTAAGAACTGTCTTAAAAGAAATGAGAGAAAAAACCAACTTAAGATTCGCTGGTAACAGACTGATCCCCAAGCATGCATACGATGCACTACGACTTGGGGTATGGAAATGTCGGGATTGGTCTATCAAAACGAACGATAACTCCAAATTTCGAAAGAATGTACTAGATTACAGCAACTGTGATATTTTAGGTTTGTGTGAGACTTTATTACGAGGAGACGATATTTTATGTGTTGAAGATTTTAGATTTTATGGAAATAATAGACGAGTTTTACACAAAAAAGCAACCATGGGATCTGGGGGAGTAGGTATTTTAGTAAAAAAATGAACTACTAAATTTATTTAACATTAACGTTATCGATGATGAGATAGAAGGCATATTGTGGTTAGAATTTTCGTCAATGGTGTCAACTTTTGTTTTTGCGTATTACGGCAAACAAAATGCAATTTACGTAAGGGAAATGTGTTTATCTGTGGTGACATGAATGCGCGAATGGGATTAAATTCCAACTACATAGAAGGAGTTGATTTAGTAAAAGCACGTAGCGTTATTGACTTTGGCGAAAATAAGCACGGAGACTCATTCGCAAAATTCCTTGGTGATACTAATTTATGTATGTTAAATGACCGCTTTAGCGAAAATGAATTTACATGTATTTCTACATCAGGAAAATCAGTAGTAGACTACATTTGTGTTCCATACGAGGAATTAGACTATGTCAGTGACTTTAAAATATTACCAATGACAGACAATTTTTATAAATGGTACCGCTCACATTCCTACAAGCATTCCGGATCATTTTCTGCTATATTGTGACTTTAAAACTTCATTGAACTTAGATATAGAGACAATTACCAACAAAGTGTCTCCTAAATTTAACGTTAAATCAATGCCTCATGATTTTCTGTCGACCGCAAAAATAAGACAAGATGTTATGCAAACTATAGCGCAAATAGAAAATTATGTCATAGCAGAAAATGACATTTAGCTTGCTTACGATGAATTTGAATCTTTGATTAAAACTGAAATGAAAAACAAACTCTCCACGCATAAAGGCAATGTAGGCACCAAACGTAGGAAATATAAGCCCTATTAGAATGAGGAATTGGGGAACCTTTGGAAAAAAGTATGTCAAACGGAAAAAAATATGGCTACGTTTAACTGGTCATAGCAGCAAAAAGCGAAAATTAAAGTAAGATTACTGTCATTACCGAAAACATTTGATGGACTGAATAGAAAGTATAAGCGACAGTATCAATTACAACAACAGCAAACGCTAGAAGACAAATTAAGTAACATGAATCAAAAAGATTTTTGGAAGTCAATCGGAAAAATCGGAATTGCAAACAAGAGGAAACGAGCGATTCCATTAGCAGTGGTCGATTATTGCGGGAATGTGACAAATGACAAAAGTAATGTTTTTGAACATATGGAAGAATGACTTTGAAACTTTATTCAAACGTAACGAAGATATAAATGATCCGTTAGACACAACAATATGTAATACTGAAATAGATGTGTCATGTTTAAACGAAGCAATTTCTAGAGAGGAAGTCGTAAAAGCTGTTATTCATGCTAAACTTTGCAAAGCAGCAGGAATAGATGATTTTCTGCCGACGTCCTCAAAAATGAAGCAGCAATTGATTTGCTTTTTTAAAATTATAAGCGGATGCTTCAACCTAGGAAAGGTACCCTCTCAATGGAATAGTGGAGTTATCAATCTGATACTTTAGCCAGGAGCAGATGACGACAGACAACCTTTGAACTATCGTGGAATAACTCTGATTTCCGTTCCGTGCAAATTATATTGCTACATATTGAATCAACGTTTAAGTGTTTGACTTAATCAAAATGACATCAATTTACGATGAGCAGAATGGTTTTAGAGGTGGTCGCAGCTGTGAGGAACATATTCATTCGCTTCATTCTGTATAAATGACCGAAAAATATTAAGGAAATCATCTTATGTGTGTTTCGTTGACATGCGGAAGGCGTTCGACACCGTTGAATATTATTTATTGTGGTACAAGCTACAGAGTGCTGGTGTACGAGAAAAATACTCAACAGCCGTTCAATCACTTTATAACGATTTAAGATGTACTATTCGTATTAATGACAATCTAACCCCGTGTTTAGAAGTAGAGGCTGATGTGAAACAGGGCTGTATTTTGTCACCCACACTTTTTTCTGTGTACATAAACGATATGACTGAACGTATAAACTCTCTAAACTGTGGCATGAATATAGATGATTTCAAATTGAGTATTCTCTTGTACGCAGACGATATCGCATTGATAGCACCAGATGAGAACAGGTTAAAAAGTATGCTTAATGTGGTGTTCAGAGTGGAAATTGTGTATCTACATTAATAAGACTAAGATTGTTCATTTTCGACCACAAACTTGCAGTAAATCAAATTTTATATTCCAATGTTCTAATAAGGAAATCGATTATAGTGACAGCTACAAGTATCTTGGAGTCTGGTTTGATGAACATTTGACTTTTTCGCAAGTATATGAATCCTACGATACGTATAAGCTTCAAAATACTTAAGTTCTGCAACATCTCAAACACTGCATTCGTCTCTATCTTACCAGAAGGGGTGAAACATGTATAGCAGGACACTTTGCCCTGTAGAAGCACATGGAATCGCTCGGTTCAAACTTCATGTCACATAACTAAAACGCATTTCATTCCTTTTTGTTTTGGTGTCACTTAAAAACTGAGACAATATTGAACATGTTATATACCGTTCCAAACAGTTCAATGTGCATGTGTGAACTATGGTCGACGTCTTTTTGGGTTGTTAAAATTTTTGATCAAAATAATGTGATTTTGGATTTACTTTGCAACAAAGACGTAGGTCCAGTTAGAAACCTCTTTGTCCCCAAAATATAGCAGTTTACAAAACTATTACAATGTAAACTTTTAGTTATTTATTTGACAGAAGAATGCTCCTGCTACATAAATATTGGCTGTTTTTGACAATAAGTCATGCAAAATTGCTGAAATCTCCTCAATTCTAGCATTTTAGTTAAATTTAAGACGGTTTCCGTGTAAAACGAAAGTGGCCGCATTCGTGTTCATCCTTAATATTGATATGTAAGTTGTATTTGATGACAGATTGTGAATGAACATGGATGCGCCCAATTTCGTTTTTGACAAGAACCATCTGAAAAGTGACATTTTTCGGTATATTGGGTTAATTTTTCATATTTGAGCTTGACTCAGATCGTTTTTAATTTCTAAATTAGTCAAAATCTTTCACATACACTCATTGAATCAAACGAAGTAGACACTTCAGTGTTTTAAAAGTGGTCAAAATCTTTCGCCAGATGAACCTGAAATTTGAGACCAAAATCGGTCCTTACCGGACCTAATCCTTTGTGAAATTGACAATATTTTGTGAACATTATAACTGATGAATCCCAAAAAGAGGGGAAAAGGAAGAAAAAGGAAGAATTCAAAAAGACAAAAAACTGGTGAGAAACCTAGTAAAATAAAACAGAAATATACCCACACAGTCACAGTTAATAAAGGTATCAAAAAAATGTAAACAATGCGACCTGTGTAGCGAAAAATAACAATGTTTAAACAGAAAAATGAACACTTATAATTCAAATTGTGACTCTCCTGTTTTACCAGCACCTACATGTACTTTTCAACATTTCCAAAATATGCAAAATCCGAATTTTAGCCAAATATCACCAATGACAGATCTTTATCCGTGTACTCCACAAGGACTGACAAATCCGTATATATACATGTACAACCAATAATGACGTCAACGATGAACCAAGCGTCATGATCAGAAAAAAAACAAATCGATAACTTAATACAGAAAGTCGACTAAATGTTCCCAAAGATGAGTGTTCTCGATTCGCTTTCCGATAAAAATTTTCATTTAACATAACTGGTGTCAAACGTTGACAATGTAACAAAACGAGTCGTCGAATGAGACCAGTAAACAAGAACACGATACAGTTAAAAGAGATATAAAAGAAATCAATAATCTTATACAGATGTAAGGTCAAATATAACCCATTTCTGCACGGATCTTGAAGACCTTAAATAACGTCATATTGATTTAAAGACCCACTCTATGCGGGACAAAAATTGTATTTTCTGGAATACGTCATACAAATCCTGACGAAACAAGAGTGCACACACTGAAATGTCTCGCCTTCTTTACTAATCATTGATATTATGTTGATAGTCCTATTAATAAAGCTTTTTTTACAACTGTCACATGAACTTAACATAAACCAAGAAAACTAAACATTGACCTTTGAACCATGAAAATGAGGTCAAGGTCAGATACACCATGCCAGGTAGGCATGTACAGCTAACAATTCTTCCATACAACAAATAAAATTGACTTATTTGCTTATAGTTTAAGAAAAACAGACCATAACACAAATGCTTAATAATGAGCAATAAACCGTAAAAAATGAGGTCAAGGTAAAATAAAACCTGCGCGACTGACATGTAGATCATGAAATATTTCTATACACCAAATATAGTTGACCTATTGCATATAGTATTAGAAAAAAAGGCCAAAACTCAAAAACTTAACTTTGACCACTGAACCATGAAAATGAGGTCAAGGTCAGATGACACCCGCCAGGTAGACCTGTACACCTTACAACCATTCCATACATAAAATAAAGAAGACCTATTGCATAAAGTATAAGAAAACCGGACCAAAACACAAAAACGTAACTATAACCACTGAACCATGAAAATGAGGTCAAGGTCAGATGACACCTGCCCGCTGGACATGTACACCTTACAGTCCTTCCATACACCGAATATACTAGACCTATTGCTTATAGTATCTCAGATATGGACTTGACCACCAACACTTAACCTTGTTCACTGATCCATGAAATGAGGTCAAGGTCAAGTGAAAACTGTCTGACAGGCAAGAGGACCTTGCAAGGTACGCACATACCAAATATAGTTATCCTATTACTTATAATAAGAGAGAATTTGACATTACAAAAAATCTAAACTTTTTTCAAGAAGTCACTGAACCATGAAAATGAGGTCAAGGACATTGGACATGTGACAGACAGAAACTTCGTAAAATGAGGCATACATATACAAAATATGATGCATCCATGTCTCCCAACTTCTCAAATATAAAGCTTTTAAGAAGTGAGCTAACACCGCCGCCGCCGGATCACTATCCCTATGTCGAGCTTTCTGCGACAAAAGTCGCAGGCTCGACAAAAATGAGGAAACGGAACAAAAAGCTCAACGATTAGGGTAATCCGACAAACTTATGAGACCGATAGTCTGTAAATTTAAAACATTTCAAGATCGTGAAATAATTAGAAAATCAGCAAAAGAGTTAAAAGGAACAAAGTACGAGATAAGTGGATTATACCCGAAAGAAATAAATGACAGGCGCAAAGTATTATGGCCTACTTCAAAGAAGCTTAACATCACCGGAAAAGGACATACCTTAAACAAACTTGTTATAGATGGTATCGAGTTCATAATCCCAGACATCCTAGACGTCGAAAACGAGCAACCGACAAATAGAAAGCGCAATTCACAACAGACGTATGTACAGCAAGGGGCTAAACATAATAAGACCCAAAGAAGATCTCAGGATGGACCTTCTCGACCAGGTCATAAAAAGGTGAACCATGGAGGATCAGCTGATCGTAGTAAACATGACTGCTCTAATGAAACTGACGACCTCTCATGCAATGAAAAAAACTCATAGTGTACAAAAAAATTACAATAACGTTAGTCTTTTATCATTAAAAATATGTGGTATTCAACAGATGTTGTTATATCCAGAATTTGAATCATTGTTAAATAATTATGACATCCTATGCTTAACAGAAACGAAATTAGATGACCTTGATGAAATACAATGTAATGACTTCATATTTCATCATAAAAATCGAAAGAAATTTATTAACAAATCAGGTGGTATTGCCCTTGAGTATAACAGTTATTTGGAAAATTTTATTCAACCAATTACAAACGACTGTCAATTTGTACTTTGGTTCAGTCTTGATAAAAAAGTTTTTGATTCATTTGAAAATGTTATATTTGGTATTGTTTATGTACCGTCTGAAAATAGTTCATATTCATCGGTCGAGGCATTTAATGATTTTGAATGAGAATTTCATAAATTTAATGAAAATACAAGCATGATGTGTTTAGTTGGAGATTTTAATGCTAGAACGGGAAATTTAAAAGATTATATAGAAAATAATGATACAAAAGATTATTTTGTCAATAATATAGATATCACAGAACTTACTAGTATTCAAATTTTAGATAAATTGTGTATTACAAAACATAGAAAGAGTCCTGATTTAGTTGTAAATAATTTTGGGAGAAAACTTGTAGCATTTGTAAAGCTAATAATGTTTTTATATACAATGGCAGAATTGGAAATGACAAAGCTGGGAAATCAACCATCAAAACTTGATTGTAGTAGATTATGCCTTGAGCACGGCTTATTTATTGAAATTTGTAAAACATTTTGAAGTACTAGAATTTAGCAAACTGTACTCAAATATTCATTCGCCACTCTCACTAGTTTTAGGAGAGATTAGACCTGAATTTATACATCAAAACGAATGTGATAGAAACATTCAAGTAAGAATTAAACCATGTAAATTTGAAAAATCATTAGATTTTAAAAATAATCTTGATCTTTCACGAGTTGAAGCAGTTCTAGAAAATTTAGGCAGTTTGAATACAAATATTACGGATGATCAGAAAGACAGTGTGAATCAAGTTGTACAAGAAATTTTTAATATACTTTTAGAATCTGCAAAAACCCTCTTGGTTTAACTTGCGGAAAGCACAATTTTGAAAATTCTAAAAAGGAACCAAAAGAGTTTTGGTTTAATCATGTTAATTCTGACTGTTATAAAGCTAGAAAAGAGCTTAGGAGAGCTAAGCGACTATATGGACATCATGGTTCAAATGTATTTAAACATAGAGTTAAAATTTCGGAAATGTATTATGAAAATATAATGGATGACAATATATTTAAATTTAATCGTGGTATGAGTAAAAAGATAAAATATATGAGAGTAAAAAATTCAAAAGAGTTTTGGAAAATTCTTTATAGAAAATCCTAGATGGAAAAAGAGAGAAATCAAAAATTTCCCTGGAAATACTATTCCATTTTTTTAAGTAAAGATCTGATTAAAAACAAATATGACAAAAGAGAAGATTTTAGTATACAAAATAACATGGATCCAGGAAACTCAAATGAAATTTTAAATGGGAAAATCACTATAGATGAGATGAAAAAAGCTATAAAAATTGCCAAAAATAATAAAACAGCAGGGGACGATAAAATAATTAACGACTATATTTGTTCTTCTTTGCAATGTTTGGATAGTATGAAAGATATTTATGTTCAATTATTTATCTTAGTTTTTGATTAAGGTATTTTGCCTGAAGCCTGACTTATAGGTCACATGATACCAGTATACAAAAACAAAGGAGACAAGATGAATCCTCAATAGTTATCCCATAAGGACGCGGTGTGTCAGTGTAAGATCACCCCGATGGCTGGAAGCCAGAGGGTGATCTAACACTGACACACCAAGTCCGAGTGGGATAACTATTTTACATCTCAGCTGGTTTAGATAAGACGAAAAACCATTTACAATTAATAAAATCTAGTTTAGAACGCCACACAACCATTATAATATACTTTATATATTACTATATGAGGTATACCCTTTATGACCCCCGAACACGAAGAGTAGATATCACGTGGCTATTTTGGAGAAACATTTTTTAGATCGATTTTCATATTTCGTTTGTTTAATGTGCTTTGGTTGTGTGATATATATCAAATATCAGAAAAAAAGTACTTAGAAAATGACAATACTTCGGAAATGAGGGTGATATACCCCAACCATTTAGTCAGGCCGTTTATTTTCCTTAGCTCTCAAATGAAATCAGTTCTATACTAAATCCGTGAAGCATTCCACGGAACCCTCTGTCTCGCCTGAAATTGCTGTTGACTCTTAAAAAAATTAATAGGGGAGGGTTAGGATGCCGCTAACATGTTTAACCCCGCCACATTCAATATTTATGTGCCTGCCCACTGTCTTTTTGTTCAATAATAAGTTCGTTAGTTTTCTCGTTTGAATTATTTTACAATTATCATTTCGGGATCTTATAAAATGAACTAACCAGTATTGGCTTTGCTCACTGTTGAAGGCTGTACGGTAACCTATAATTGTGGATTTCTGTGTCATTTGGTCTCTTATGGAAAGTTGTCTCACTGGTAATTATAACCCGTCTTCTTTATTTATACTTATAAAAAAAAGATATGGTATGCTAAAATAGAGAAAGGAAACGTGAAATGTGTCAGAGCGACATCAACCCGACCATATAGCAGACAACAGTCGAAGTCTACCAATTGGTTTTCAATGTATCGGGATATGGTAGCCTATAAGACATCTCTCCAAAACAGACCAAATCACTGAAAAGTAAACAGATATATATCACTATCTGATCTTTAACAATGAGCAAAACCCCTACCGCATAGGAAGCTGTGAAAGATCTCGAATTGATGAATGAGAGAACAAAAAAGAGAAACATAACAATCTAAAGACGAAGACGCCGACGCCATTAATATAGACGACTAAATAAAGATTAACTTTTTCTCGTTTCCGGGACATTCATGTCGCAGGCTCGACACAAATCAAATGACTAGTACTTTATTGTCAACAAATGGAAATTTTTTAGTCATCTCGCACTCAATTACAGGGAAACAACGGATATTCTATGTTCCAATTGTCGTAACTATAATTCCTCCGGTTGTCCTCGAGAATGACCGACCGCATTCGACCAAATTACTGGGTTTACTATATTATGAATTATATGACAGGTGACTCACGTTGAGCGGGACCAGCTCACTCTCCCGAGATTTTCACCAGATTTTGATGAATTTATATTTGCCAGTAATACCGATCTATTGAGTTATCCAGCCACAACTGATTTTGTATGGTTGTTGGGTTAGGGTTGAGCGCACACAGACATATTAACTCCGCCACGTTTTTCATAATATGCCTGTCACAAGTTGAGAGCCTGTAGTTCAAGGGTTGCCTTTGTTCATGTGTTTCATATTTTTTTTTTGGTAAATTGTTTTGTTATAAATAAGGCTGATACATTTTTCATTTGAATTATTTCACATTTCCACGTGGTGGTCTTTTTTAGCCGACTATACGATTTTTTAATGGTCGTACGACTGCCTTTGATTGCTGACATTCTCTTCATTTAAACTCTAGCAGCTATAGTTTTTCTCATTGGTAATCGCTTCACATCTCTTAACTTAATTGAGTAGTGGCGTCGGCGTCTTCGTCATTTAGATCGTTAGGTTTCCCGCCTGTGTAGTTTTACATGTCATTTCCGATTCTTTCATAGCTTACTATTAGCGCTAAAGGTTTTGCTGATCTTATTATTTTTATTTACATAGCGGATCCCTCCCCGTGCGCTTCCTCCGATATAATTCACTATGGTTCTACATAGATACTAGGGGACAAGACAATTATATTTTTTTTGCAGTAAGAAAAATCGAGAATGGAAATGGGGAATGTGTCAAAGAGAAAAGAACCTGACAATAGAACAAACAACATCAGAAGGTCACCAACAGGTCTTCAATGCAGCGACAAATTCAAGAACCCGGAGGCGTGTTTCAGCTGGCCCCTAAACAAATATAAATACTAGTTCAGTGATAATGAACGCCATACTAAACTCCAAATTGTACATAATAAACTAAAATTTAAAACAATACAAGACTAACACAGGCATGAGGCTCCTAACTTGGGACAGGCGCAATGCGGCGGGGTTAAATATGTTTATGAGATCTCAACCCTCCCCCTATACCTCTAGCTAATGTAGAAAAGTAAGAAAACACTGTTTAGTAAATCTCCATGAATTGTTATAGGAGTTAATATACTTTAGATCAGACAAGATTTAAAAAAAATGTTTTTATTTGTAGATGCTTTGATTTAATAGATCAAAACAAAGCATCTACAGAAAAAAAAACTATTTCTAAAATCTTGTATGTTACAGACAAATTGACTTTTTATAGTCAACATTACAATTTTAAACTGACATGATGGTTCCGTTGAATCCTTCACGAATTATCATTATACTGATTCCATTGAGAACTTAAGTGGTTAAGGTATATCCCCCTTAATATGTCCGAAATATTGATATTTTTTAGTACTTTTTTTTTGATATTTGACTACCCTTTTTATTCAAAATAACTCACACAGCCGAAACACATTAAACAAACGAGACATGGAAATCGATTTGAAAATATACATTGTGCTTCCATAATGTCGACTTGTTGATATAATAAAGTCGACATATTGAGATAATATCGTGATAATATATCAATTTGCAGAAATAATTATCTGAGCAACTGGTCATTTTGATGGCAGCTGTATGCAACCATTTATAAGACAACTTAAATCAAGTCGTTTCAAAATAATACTTTGAAAGAACCACAATTAATAAGCATGCTGAAGACGTCGCATGAACAGAATAACGATTCTTATGGATTAATAACTTAATTTTTCAAACCAAATATGCAAATGGGCATTTAAAAAGTCAGAATGTGAATATATATGTTCAAACTCTTTTAGGTCATTTTTTAGGAGCAATAAACAAAAAAACTATGTCAATTGGACATGCTTTGATACTATATATGCCCTTGAATTTTTACTAGATAACATTTTTGTTCGCTTTGGAGATTCCGTATATCGTCAGGTTATCGGAATTCCAATGGGGACTAACTGTGCACTACTTATTGCGGACATGTTTCTGTATTGTTATGAGTTACAATTTATGACAAAAATCAGCAAAGAACCATCGAAACAACATCTCGTAAACAAATTTAATAATACTTTTAGATATTTGGATGATATTTTGGCTCTAAATAATGACGACTTCAGTATGTATACTAAAGAAATTTATCCTGTTGAACTTACTTTAAATAAAGCTAATACTAACAATGACCACTGCCCTTTCCTCGATCTTGATATCTATATCACTAACGGAAAGCTTAATACTAAAATCTATGATAAAAGAGATGATTTTTCATTTCCTATTGTTAATTATCCATTTTTAGATGGTGACGTTCCCTTGTCACCATCTTACGGTGTTTATATATCTCAACTTGTACGATTCGCTCGTGTATGTAACAATGTTTTAGATTTTAACGAGAGAAATTTATGTATTACTGAAAAAATATTACACCAGGGTTTTCGATATCACAAACTAGTCAAAACATTTACTAAATTTTATCATCGGTATAAGGACATCATTCGTAAATATAGCTCAACATGCAGACTTCTTATACGTTCAGGTATTTCACATACAATTTTTTATGGAAATATTCTTTATAAAGCACAAAAATGTCAGTATTCACCCCAGAAACTAACAAAACCTTTAAATAGACTTATCAAGAAGGGATATAGTTACGATACTGTTGTCAGGTCATTAAAGATTGCTTATTCTGGCGTTAATATTGATTTACTTATAGGGTCTTTGCATCGGAACTAAACACATTTATTAAAAAAACAGTTGTTGGCATGACACGGGTTATGTTCTTCTCATATATGTTATGATGGTATGATACGAAACCACTAACGGGAAGGATTGTGCCTGATATTCATATGATGAAATCATAATCTTTCAATCAGTTTAACTGAAGTCTGGAGCTGGCATGTCAGTTAACTGCTAGTAGTCTGTTGTTATTTATGTATTATTGTCATTTTGTTTATTTTCTTTGGTTACATCTTCTGACATCAGACTCGGACTTCTCTTGAATTGAATTTTAAATGTGCATATTGTTATGCATTTACTTTTCTACATTGGCTAGAGGTATAGGGGGAGGGTTGAGATCTCATAAACATGTTTAACCCCGCCGCATTTTTGCGCCTGTCCCAAGTCAGGAGCCTCTGGCCTTTGTTTGTCTTGTATTTTTTAAATTTTAGTTTCTTGTGTACAATTTGGAAATTAGTATGGCGTTCATTATCACTGAACTAGTATATATTTTTTAAGGGGCCAGCTGAAGGACGCCTCCGGGTGCGGGAATTTCTCGCTACATTGAAGACCTGTTGGTGACCTTCTGCTGTTGTTTTTTATATGGTCGGGTTGTTGTCTCTTTGACATATTCCCCATTTCCATTTTCAATTTTATCATAATATTCAAAACTTATAACCGTCTTTAATTTTCGTGTTATGTTTTGTAAACATTTAAGTTTGTTCTGTCGGGTTTGTTTTTCGTTTTGTCACGTTTGTCTCAGTTTGTCATCGACTTATGGGCTACAAATGATCATTTGTAGCCCATAGACACATTTTTCTTCTTTTTTTTTGTATGAACTGCATTTTTTTATTTGATCTTTCAGATAGCTTTGGTTGAACGGAATAATGAAAACATGTATTTGGGAATATTACATTTACAAAGATGATTGTTCGAAAAGTTAAGAAGAGTTTGAAGATGAATAATTCCAACTACAGATCTGCATGTCACTAAAAGATCAGATTACTAAACGATTAGTACCAGATTTATTATAACGAAGCTTCAAGTTGTCTCTCAGTTTGTCTGTAATAAATAAGACTGTTGGAATTTTCTTTTAAATTCTTTTAATTTTGTATCATGTAATACTTTTAAGATTATTTTTATATAGAAAAAAATTCATATTGAATGTAGAATAAATTTATTCTGTGTCCCAGCCTCACCATACAGATAACTTTACTTAAAATAAATTTATTTTATATTTTATTATAATCCGAAATCGCATTGAAACTAGAATTAATTTATTCTGTGTCACAGCCTCACCATATAGATTACTTTACTTCAATATAAATTTATTTTATATTTTATTATAATCCGAAATCGCATTCAAATAGAATAAATTTATTCTGTGTCACAGCCTCACCATACAGATAACTTTACTTTAAAATAAATTTATTTTATATTTTATTATAATCCGAAATCGCATTGAATGTAGAATAAATGTATTGTGTGTCTAAGCCTCACCATACAGATTATTGGACTTTCAAAATAAATTTATTTTAAATATTGTTATAATCATAAATAGACATTGAATGTAGAATAAATTTATTCTATGATTTTCTCGAACTAATAAAAGATATTGTGGCTCTATATAATACATTTATTTTATAAATGATCATATTATGACCGGACGAGAAGCATGCTAATTATTTGGACTATAATCTTTCTGACTTTAATTACTATATCTTTCAATTGTCATTTTCAGCTCAAATATTCCCACACAATTATCTTTGGTTTAAAATGTATGTTTCTACTAAACCGATAATGGACTTCGTATCTACGTGTCAAAGACAGTTTTTAGCAGATTATCTGAACAATGGACAATAATTGCTTAATCCCTAATTACATGTATTTCTTTGTCATTCTGTTTTATATACTTTTCAGAAATAATTTATATTCAGTTTTGGATAGGTTCTTAAACCGTAAACACCGGACTCAATATTGTGACATCGTTTATATTCTTGTTGGATCGTTTATTAAATTGTTAAACTTTATGCCGACTTAAATCTTCATTTTAATACCCAGCAAATAGTCTGGCTATACATGGTGTTTAGAGACTCGTGAGTGTTATCTTTTATAGATCAACACAAGATTCCGTTACCTCCTCAGCCAAGCGAAATTTCCCCAAGGACAAGTGACTAGTTTACCCCAGAATTATTATATTTCGGACGATCTATATTTGGACAGTAATATCAATACAATGGATTATTACGGATATTCCTTAAGACCAGCATGGATGTGGAATTATATGCCGTATCGAGTTAATCCAGAAAGAAGAGAGTTTATCAAAATGTGTGGAAAATGTGGAAAACAACATACCAAGAGGAGTTTGTGTGCCGCAAGAAATTCAAAATACTTCAAGTGTCAAAAACCAGGACATTTTGCTCGACAGTGCTTCACTCGTGTTGGCCGAGTTAAAATTCATAAGAATGAACCTAAAACTGTTTCAATTTCGACACAAACGGAAAATTGTAACAATAAGAAATCAATTAAGAAAAGGGAAAGAGATTCTAAAAGACTTCAAGATTATTTTGATCGAAAACGGACACTTCAGGAACTTCCGTTTAACAAAACCGGCAATACTGTCTTTATTTCAACTATCAATAGTGATTGTTTTCTAAGGGACCAAATTGAAACTTTAAAAACGCAATTGGGAGACGAAAGTTTCAACCATACGTCTACATTAATGGAATTGCAAGAAGAACAAGAAAACGTTCGGAAGCTTCGAAAAACAATTAAAAACCGAGACGCTAAAATAATCGAACTGGAAAACACGGTACAAAGATATGAGAAAGGACACGACAAAATAACAGACTATATCACTGAGATAAAAGTAGAAAAAGAAAATTGGAAATTACAGTGTAGTGATGTTTCAGAAATGTACAATGCAGTTCGAAAAAGTGAACTTGATTTAAAGGCAACTTGCAAAAATTACGAGCATGAACTAGAACAATTGAAAAACAACACTCGAACAAATTCAGGAAATTATCATCAAAACAGGCGTAACTATCAATACCGTTGAAGACGATATTAGTTATGAAAATTCAAATCCCGTGGACGTGATTCTAGACGAGAGGGGCAAATATGACCGGACGAGAAGCATGCTAATTATTTGGACTATAATCTTTCTGACTTTAATTACTATATCTTTCAATTGTCATTTTTAGCTCAAATATTCCCACACAATTATCTTTGGTTTAAAATGTATGTTTCTACTAATCCGATAATGGACTTCGTATCTACGTGTCAAAGACAGTTTTTAGCAGATTATCTGAACAATGGACAATAATTGCTTAATCCCTAATTACATGTATTTCTTTGTCATTCTGTTTTATATACTTTTCAGAAATAATTTATATTCAGTTTTGGATAGGTTCTTAAACCGTAAACACCGGACTCAATATTGTGACATCGTTTATATTCTTGTTGGATCGTTTATTAAATTGTTAAACTTTATGCCGACTTGAATCTTCATTTTAATACCCAGCAAATAGTCTGGCTATAATATACAGAAAGCACCATGCATTTAGAATAAATTTATTCCATGTTGTATCCTTTACAGAGAGTTGACTAAAAATGGACAGCTAAGTGCAGATTTCAGTATAAATTTATTTTGAAATGTAACAAATAAATACTAATATAACATAATTGTCTTTGTTTATCATGTTTTTTCTCTAATACATGGGTTATAGAATAAATTTATTACGTTCTGGTACGAATTTGGCCTCTAATTGCACTTGTCAGAATTAGGAGTGAAAAAAGAGGAAAATTGGTTTTTTCCTTTTTTATTCTGCTCTCAGTTATAAGTAGTCATGGTCAACCACAACCGGTGCACCGGAGTTTACCCCGCATGCCGCATGGCCATTATAAAAAAAAATCCGAAATGTATTACTTGCAGAGTTTTTTACTGTGTTCCCATGACTGGACGGAACTTTTACACTAAATATGTTATCGTTTACTATGATTTTGTGACTTTTAAATGCAGTACCTGTGATTATTTAGGTGATTTGTTTTGACCTCACTGATAATGGAATGTTGTAGCAGACGAAACATGGCGTCAGATGTTGTTGTCCTAACTTTGGTAATTTCCGTGGTACGATAAAATTTAAATAAACTACACAAGTTACCAAAATTTCTGAATTGCAAACAAATAAAAATTCATGACGAATTTAACATCGAAATTATTCCGATCTGTCCCGTTTTTTCAAGATCGCGTTGAAACGAGAATTTTGGCAGCCATTAAAAAAAAATAATCGTACGAGATTTAACGAGAGTGACGAAACTTTTCAGATGGGTCGTCTAGAAAGAGTTATCGTTCTTTGTCCCAAAACGATGGTTCTACTATGACCAGGTTGTTGGTCACCTCTGTCATGTTCATTAGTTTCGGGGGAAACTAGCGGTAGTTTAGATAAAGTCCAAGTCGCTGGAAAGTTTACATATTTATTTCACATCCATATATTTCAAATATCAAAACATAACTGAATAACAACATAAAAACAAATATAAAATACAAATACAAAAGACTGATTGACATACGGAAAAGGAACCAATCAAATATCTTTTTATTAAATAATATTAATTCGCGTTTTGCCGAAAGCGGGGATAAAGGATTAAAAACATGCTTCGTATAAGTTTGTCAAGAATGGCTTTCGGCAGTTATCACTTAGTGTCAAATTATCTATATTCTTTGTTACAAAACCTTTTATCTTAAAGACGGATATAAATCTTTGATAATAAATCTAAATGAAAGGATTATAGTTAAGTGTAAAATACAAGTAACTTTTGAATAGCGTAAAATACAATTAACTAATAAATTATTAAAACGCATTGACGACTCGGAATAATTGATCAAAAGCAAATATTATAAAAATATACAAAATCCTAAATGTGAACTTTGAACGAACAATTGTCGGGTCATATTACCCCGTCGCTCCTTATCTGATACTCCCGTATCAGCATGTGTAAATTATGAACGAATGATATTTCAAAATGCATACAGGAAAAATGAAAAAGAGCAACATTGTATCGTGCTTTTACCCTTAACTTCGGTTATGTAATACGGGCCTTGCCATTTATTACAAAGTTTTCGGGATAACCCAACTTCCGTTTTCTTAGTATCTAGCCATACTTTATCACGAATGTTGTAAGAACTCTCTCTTGCTTTTTTATCGTGCTGTGCTTTGTACTTCTTTTGTGCTTCGAGTGCATTTTCTCGCGCTATTGCTCTAGCTAAAACTAAGTGTTCATGTAACTTGTCTATATACTGCTTAGCGATTGGTCCGACTTTGGAGGGTTCTGTTAAAACTGTGTCAATAGGCGTTCTGCATTCTCTTCCAAATACGAGGAAATACGGAGTGTACTGTGTCGATTCAGTGCATACTGACGTGTTCATAGCATGAGCAATACTTGGTAATTTGTCTGACCAATTTAACTGGTTGGCATCAATGCATGTGCGAAGTTTTTCAGCTATTGTCTTGTTATTTCGTTCGCATGTACTGTTTGTTTGGGGTCTGTAACTACTGGTATTTATCTTTTCGATTTCGAAGATATTGCAAACCTCCTTCAATATATTCGACATAAAGTTTTGTCCGTTGTCTGTCAGGATTGCATCAGGAGCTGAATAACGGCATATCCACATCTTTCGCGCTTGTATTTTTCATAGGAAGTATTTCCATAAATTTTGTAAATGAATCGACTATTAGTAGAACGTGTGTGTAGTCGCCGGAACTTTTTCTTAATGGTCCTAAGATGTCCATGTGTACTCTTCTAAATACGTCCAGCACAGGAAGTGGTTGTAGTGGTGTCGGGCGCTTATGGGCGTCCGGTTTAGCTTTTTGACACTGCATACACGTCTGTACGTACTGTTGAATGTCATTGTACATACCAGGCCAATAGTATTTATATCGTATTGTATGGTAAGTACGTTCAATGCCATTGTGTCCACCGAGTAAGCTGTCATGGTATGACTTCAGGATGTCGTCTCTTAGGGTTAATGGTACTGCCAATCGTTTAACTATCCTATCCGCTCTGTGACCTTTTCCTTTCGGGTAGTATAAATTAAATAATACATCCTCGTCTATAATATAATCTTGTGATTCAATAACCGTTTTTCTAGCTTGTCTGGTCTTGTCGGGTAGTTCTTTATCCAATATATATTTAATGACATCTTTGAAATTTTCATCTGTCCGTTGATCATTTATGACTTTCTCTTTTGGACTTGTGGTTATTTCGCAAATGGACGCATATGGGTCTAACTCGATGAAACTGGATTCTGTCTGTGTTGACGATTCGACTGTAGCTCTTGTAATAGTAGCTATTTCGGTATCATATGGTCTTCTACTTAATGCATCAGCGTTACCATTAGCCGTTCCCTTTTTTTGTAGATTATTTCATAATCATAGCTCTGTAGAAACATAGCCCATCTTGCAAGTCGGCCTGTAATTTTCTCCTTCGTAAGCTTCTGGGTGTGTATTAGTGCTTCATGATCTGTAAATATTGTGAATTTTCGGCTAGCCAAATAAACATGATATTGTTTAACTCCTTCAACCAAAGCTAAATATTCAAGATCCCTGATACAATAGTTCTTTTCTGCTCCTCTTAATGATCGTCCACCATAAGCAATGACTTGTTCTCTGCCTTTATGATCTTTTTGTCCAAGAATGTAACCAATAGCGATCTGTGAAGCGTCCGTGTAGAGTATAAAATCTTTTGAAAAGTCTGGAAACGCGAGTATTGGAGATGAGATTAAAAGTTTCTTTATTTCTTCGAATGACTGTTGGCAGCTCTTGTCCCAAATAAATTTAGCTCCTTTCACAAGCTGTCTGTGTAACGGGTTAGCAATTTCAGAAAAACCTTTTACGAACTTCCTGTAGTAATTTGCCAGTCCTAAAAATGCTCTGACATCTGTTGTATTTTGGGGGACAGGAAATGTCTTAACTGCGTCTGTCTTGGTTGTGTCAACAGCTATTCCATCTTTGGACAAAACATGGCCTAAAAACTTTACTTCTTTAGCAGCGAAAGTACATTTTGTAGGTTTAAGTTTTAGATTGGTTTCCCGTAGTTTTTGAAATAGAGTCGTTAGGTGTTGCAGATGCTCTTCAAATGTTCTTGAAAAAACGAGTACATCATCCATGTAGACTAGTGCACTTTTCCAGTTTATACCACGTAAGGCTTCGGACATGACTAATTGAAAAGTGTGCGGACTGTTAGAAAGGCCGAATGGTAGTCGGTTGAATTCGAAGACTCCTTCGTGACATGTGAATGCGGTTTTATGTTTCGTTGCCGGATCAAGCTTTATTTGATGAAATCCATTAAACATATCGACGGTACTATAGTATTTCGCCTTCGCCTCGCCTAACATATCAACAATATCGTCCATTTGTACAATCGGGTGCACCTTTTTAGTTGTTAAAGAATTCAGGAGACGAAAATCAACGCAAAACCTATACTGGGGTGTGCTGGGTGTTGACGATGCTGACTTTGGACTCTTCTTTTGGACTAAACAAATGGGACTGGCCCATTCACTTTGTGACGGTTCTATAATATTGTACTTTAACATCTCTTCGACATGTTTGCTGGCTTCTCCTTTGACGACTGGTGATTGCCTGTAGAACCTTTGTCTTACAGGTTGCGCATCGCCTGTTTCGATACGGTGGGGATGGAGATCTGTACAACCAAGTTCGGATAGATTTATTGCAAACACGTCCCTATTTATACCTAACATAACCATTAGTTTTTGTTTTTGTTCTTTTGTTAAATCAGAGTCAGAAAAATTGAAATTTAAACTTTTAGCTATTTCGATGTACTTTGCTTCATTATTTTTATTGTATGTACCCTTATCTATTGAATTTATTTCTACTGTGTCATCGGTGATTTCACTTGAAATCGAGTTCTCTATATTGTCACTGAACTTGCCTATTTTTGTATGTTTTGATAACCGTACTTTTGCATTTGTAGGATTAAGGACTTGTAAAAATGTTTTATTGTTTCTTATTTGTACAAGACATGTGGCACCTACAATATTCTGTTTACCAACCAAGGCTGGGTTCGGTTCAATAATACCTAATTTAGATTTTATACTTTTGTCAACAGTTTGAACGGGGATAATGACTTCGGACCTACTTGGAATTACTTCATCGTTAACTAAAGAAATAAAGCATATACTATTGTCATTATTATCACCATTAGTAAGGGGAACTTCAGTAATACCAGACTGAAGAACAAGGGTTTTGTCATCAAAATTAAGCCTAGCCTTTTGTTTGTCTAAGAAATCTAAACCAAGAATAATTGAATGTGTAAAATTTTCAAAAATATGAAAAGTTTGTTGCATAGTTAAACGACCTATTTCTATAGGGACTTTAATTGTTCCTATTCCTCTTAAAGATGCTCCACTTGCTCCGGTTGCAAGAAGAGATGCCTTTTCAAGTGTAACCTTCTTATGCAAATTTGCATAATAAAAATCTGCCGAAATTGCGCTAATAGTAGCTCCAGAATCAACCATAGCCATACCAGAATGATTTGCAACCCAAATTTTAATTAAATTTGATGCTTTTGTGTTATTTAAACCTGTTGCCGAAATGAATTTTGTTGGTTGCGCCGAAAAATGTTTTGGTTTTGATCTACACATTTTTGCTTTGTGGCCTATGGATTTGCATTTATTGCATTTTATTCTAATAAAGCGACATTGAGATGGTATATGGTCACACTCACCGCATCTGTGGCATGGGTTACGTCTGCGTTGTCGTCTTGGCGTTCTTGTACGTTGTTGAATTTTGGTCTTACGATCAGCATCCGAATTAAGAAGTGGTTCCACCATTGTAGGTCTGGTTGTAAGCTGTTGTATTGTATTGCTGTTAACGGCACTGATTTGTTGAAACATCATATCGATTTTAGGTTTCAGTCCTGACATAATTTTGTCGTCAGTTTCCTTCTTCTCGCATTTTTCTAAATAGAGAGAGTTTGCTTCCACTGATCGTAAGCGCACTTCTGCCTCTTCGACTGTTTCCGGCCATTTACCTAGGGACATAAGTTTAACAAGTTCTGGTTTACATCTATACTGCAGTTTCGTCAATTTTGACCAGGTTGTTGGTCACCTCTGTCATGTTCATTAGTTTCGGGGGAAACTAGCGGTAGTTTAGATAAAGTCCAAGTCGCTGGAAAGTTTACATATTTATTTCACATCCATATATTTCAAATATCAAAACATAACTGAATAACAACATAAAAACAAATATAAAATACAAATACAAAAGACTGATTGACATACGGAAAAGGAACCAATCAAATATCTTTTTATTAAATAATATTAATTCGCGTTTTGCCGAAAGCGGGGATAAAGGATTAAAAACATGCTTCGTATAAGTTTGTCAAGAATGGCTTTCGGCAGTTATCACTTAGTGTCAAATTATCTATATTCTTTGTTACAAAACCTTTTATCTTAAAGACGGATATAAATCTTTGATAATAAATCTAAATGAAAGGATTATAGTTAAGTGTAAAATACAAGTAACTTTTGAATAGCGTAAAATACAATTAACTAATAAATTATTAAAACGCATTGACGACTCGGAATAATTGATCAAAAGCAAATATTATAAAAATATACAAAATCCTAAATGTGAACTTTGAACGAACAATTGTCGGGTCATACTACCATAAGTGCCAGCATAGCTGGCATACTATCTATGTAAATCGCATAAATATTTAAAATATTTCTGTGCGTGTAACTGGTTTTGGTTTGTTCTTCAAAATGCTGCCAAAGGACAGTGTCTGGCCTGAATAAGAACTGCTTGATTGTGCAGACGTACCCTTACTCAAAGATCGATTATAAATAATAAGAATTAATGAACCTTAATAAATTTGACGCGAAATTTTCAATTGACATTTATCCGTTTCAGATCCGTTTTATCCGTTATACATCCGGTAGAAGTCCGTTTCACAGTCGTTCCACGTCCGTTTTATCAGTAAGACGTCAGTTAAAAGTCTGTTGGTGAATGTATCTGCCATACATTCATCGAATGTATAAGGGACACGTAACAGACGAGTACCGTTCAAAACGGACGCTTACTGGACGTTCAACGGACATTTCATCCATTGGACCTCCTTTCAAAGGTTTGAACATGCTCAAAATTTTCCCCAGACAAAACGGACGTACCGCGTCAACAGATAAAACATAAGCAAGACGGACATGCAACGGATGTGAACGGATGCTAACGGATAGCCCGTACGGTTGCCTAACGGATAACTTTTTTTCAATCTGTTCATGTTCGTTAGACGTCCGTTCTTATCCGTTAGACGTCCAACCATATTCGTTTCATGTCCGTTTAGCGTACGTTTTATCCTTTGATGTCCGTTATATCCGATGGAAAATTTTGAGCATGTTCAAAAATTTGATCGGACGTCCAACGGATGAAACGTCCGTTGGACGTGTCCGGTAGGCCGTTTTGTATGGTTCTCGTCCGTTTCGTTTCCGTTTTGCATCCGTTACGTGTCCGTTATAGATCCGTTGGAGGTCTGGCAGATAAATTCACCAACGGACTCTTACCGGACGTTTCACGGATAAAATAGATGTTGAACGAATGTGAAACGGGCTTTTACCGAACGTATAACGGATAAAACGGGTCTGAAACGGATCTGAAACGGATAAATGTCAATTGAAATTTTCGCGTCAGAAATGCCAATTATTGGTATGTCAGATTTCTTAAGGTTCATGCTCTTACTATTCATGATAGATCTTACAGTAAGAGCTATCTTCACAATCAAGCAGCTCTTATTCAGGCCAGATATTGCTCTTTGGCGGCATTTTGAAGAACAAACCAAAACTAGTTACACAGAAGCATTTTGAATATTTATGCGATTTACAAGTATTATCATTGTCGCCTTTTTTGCCGTATATCTAGTTCATCCGTTTTATCCTGTACGCTTCCGTTAGGTGTCTGTTTTATGCGGTACTCGTCCATTGGATGTACGTTCGACATCCGTTCTGTCCGGTATGTTTCCGTTTCTCGTGCGTTGCATATCCGGTGTATGTCCGTTTTATATATATATGCATTCCTAATACGTCCGTTTTATTTGGTCAATACATCAACGGATTCCCAACGGATAACAAGTTTGTCAACTGACACTTTTATTTTCATCAGTTAGGCTCCGTTAGTGCTATATATCCGGTAAGGTGTGACCGAGGCTTGAAGGTGTGACCGAGACTTAATGAAATTTTTATTAAAGTAATTTATTTCATTCCTTCGATTTTTAAAAATAACATAGTATCATGAATACATTTAAAATAATAAGCAACAGAAAATCATCGTCCTAAAAAAATTAACTGAAGGCAAGACATATATGTAGACTTGGTGGGGAAGTCCTTGAAGGTGATGACCAGAATGAGGATTAGACATTCCGTAACCATCATATTCTTGTTTGTTTTGTCTGAATAAAGTTTACAAATTCACAAATTTATTCGGAACTGGAATATGTACAATATGTAATTTGTCAATATAATGTTTCAAGAACACGTCTTTAACTAGTAAGGACTATTCGTGTTTACTTAATTTTTAACAGTATCTGTTGTATAATACACGTGTTTAGAAACACGTACGTGGTAGTGTTAACATACACTAGAATAATACATCTTTGGCAATGTCAATAGGTTTAAGGTTTATGACCCCTTCTGTACCCATTTTTGTACGAATTTTTCAAACATCAATTGAATCAAAACTACAGATATAATGAATAATTGCGACAGGCCATTTTGTACATATAGTAGGGTCAAACTTGATGAAAAGCAATATTATTTATTATTTACTGATTCATTGCATTTGATAGAAAAAGAGAACTTTGTGGCAAATAAACCAAGATTTTTATAGAAAATCCACAGCCTTTAATACAAAGATGTTTGTTATAAAATTTGAAACATAGATTACTCACTTGCTTTTCTATGATGTGCTAGTGTTTATTTTTTACAAAAAGTTCTAACCAACCTGTAAATTCCAAAATACCTCGTGCAGAGCCACTAATGTCGAGCGCGCCTTAAATTGTGTACTTGATTTGGTCCATATTTTCATTTGTTTCAACAATAATAAACTTGTTTTAATGAAATCAATGCTAACACTGCATGCAATACTTTTATATCTATCAGTCATCAAACTGCCAAATATGATAGTACAAGGATAAAGGCTGTGGATTTTCTATAAAATTTCCATATGTTTAGCATTGAATCAACAGAAGGGTACATAATCCTTAAAAATTCTACTCTATATCACATGAGTAACTGGTAATCTCTGGTAACCTGGTATTGATAGATCCTATATTTGGTATCCGTCCAGATTGTCAATTCAGTTGTTCATTTAGTCCTACACTAGGATAGCATGACTGCGGTCAAGGTCAAAGGTTAGGATCTGGTTGGCCCTCATAGTAGTCTAGCCTTGTTTATTTACCATCGGTGAGAGAATCCAGAAGTCGCACTTAACTGCGACTGGGAGAGAACTGAACGTCAGACATCTTATTCCAGAACACTTATTTAAATGCATTATAAACTGGTGGCATAAACCGGTAAAAATTATACCTAATAAAACTCTTTAATATATTCTAGTCGGACATCACTATAATAGAAGTCCTAGAACGAAAGCATAGGCCGAACCTACCCTCGAGACAGATTAAATGAAAAGTTGGGTTGCTGTCTAGTTTATATAAAGTTCAAATAAGGTCACATAGACAGTACCCCAATTTTGTTTCAGTATCTGTACAAAAACATAATATTAGAAAACCTCATTGAATGTCAAGGACTACATGTACCATCAATAGTTGTCAAACTAATTATGTATAATATGTATACTCATATTTCTCAAATAATATATATATATATAATTAGTTTGACAATTATTGATGGTACTTCTAGTGACGGTTTCTTATTTTATATTTTTGTACATACTATATATATTTTAAACAAGTCTAAATTAAAGACATGTATCATATATAATTCGTTTATATAACAATGTTAGATCGGTAAATTTTCTGGGATTCGAACTCATGATACTGAGATATCATGACACCGCCGCGTGCACGGTATCCGGTGCGCTCGACCTCTCAACCACCTAGGCTCATAAATATATGATAAATACATATCAAAGTTACCAGGCTTATAATTTAAAAATACACTAAGAAATACAAAATTATATAAAAAATTATTCAACTGGTATGTCGTCATCTGTATTCCCCACAAATTCAAGATGTGTTATCTCGTTCCCAAAATATAGATGTTTGAAAAATGATGTTTTATTTTTTTTCTCAATTGCTGAATTTCATGTTAACCCTTTAGAAAACGGTCATAATCATAAACACGGTTGTTGTGTTGAATTGTTAATAGTTATCAAAGGTACCAGGATTATAATTTAATACGCCAGACGCGCGTTTCGTCTACATAAGACTCATCAGTGACGCTCAGATCAAAACAGTTAAAAAGCCAAACAAATACAAAGTTGAAGAGCATTGAGGACCCAAAAATTCAAAAAAGTTGTGCCAAATACGGCCAAGGTAATCTACTCCTGGGCGTAAGACAATCCTTAGTTTTTGGAAGAATTCATAGTTTTGTAAACAGAAAATTTATAAAAATGACCATATAATTGATATTCATGTCAACACCGACGTGCTGACTACTGGGCTGGTGATACCCTCGGGGACGAAACGTCCACCAGCAGTGGCATCGACCCAGTGGTGTAAATAGTTATCAAAGGTACCAGGATTATAATTTAATACGCCAGACGCGCGTTTCGTCTACATAAGACTCATCAGTGACGCTCAGATCAAAACAGTTAAAAAGCCAAACAAACACAAAGTTGAAGAGCATTGAGGACCCAAAAATTCCAAAAAGTTGTGCCAAATACGGCTAAGGTAATCTACTCCTGGGCGTAAGAAAATCCTTAGTTTTTGGAAGAATTCATAGTTTTGTAAACAGAAAATTTATAAAAATGACCATATAATTGATATTCATGTCAACACCGAAGTGCTGACTACTGGGCTGGTGATACCCTCGGGGACGAAACGTCCACCAGCAGTGGCATCGACCCAGTGGTGTAAATAGTTATCAAAGGTACCAGGATTATAATTTAATACGCCAGACGCGCGTTTCGTCTACATAAGACTCATCAGTGACGCTCAGATCAAGTTCAAGTTCTTATCTTGTTTTTATAAGAAAGGTTTCCAGTTTTAAGCATGTTTATTTTCAAAAGTCAGTATTTAGGTTAAGCATATTTATATGGTCACTATATGAAGCAAAATCCTTGCTTAATAACTATCGTATCTGCCGTGTTCTAACTTAGCGACAGAAACCGTGCATGTTTCATATGTTCTCGCTTGTTCTATAATAATTATTGTGTTTAGAAAGTATCAAACTGCTTTACTATAAAACGACAAACATTGATGATTTTATCAAGATTAACATGTTTATATCGTTAACATGTATAAAACAGAACATGTATAGCCTGGTTTATGTTAAGAATCTGAACACAATCTTTTAATATTTACATTACATTAAATATTAAAGCAAGCTAATTATATCCCAATTTTCAATATATAGCAACAATATATTATTTTTTCTACATGTGTCCAAAAGTATATATTTTTACAACAAGCTGTATTTGATTTTTAGGAATGAAGTACAAAAAATAAAAGAAATGGAGTTGAGATTATCAACAAATACCAGTAAAGGGACACCGCAGACATCGTCCAAAATTGTCAAAATACCGGAAGATGAGGTTCTTATGGCTATCGCCAATGTCTTTAAAACAGAACCTCAAACTGTCCCAGAGGACTCATTGAAATTAAGGATGGGGAAGAAGAAGCTGCAGTAATGACTGACGAGGGCACAGCAAGTATTGTCGACCAACAACCATGCACGTCGGCTCCAAAGAAAGGCGGAAAAAGTTTAAGGGGTCAGCTGGTGGAAAATATGTCATCGTCTGACGAGGACACAACCATTGTAGAACCACCAAAGAAGAAAAGGAAAACCGAGAAGAAAAAAAAAGAGTTTCAACAATGGAATTGGCCAGACAAAACCAGTTAGCATACAAAAGATTCATGGAAAAGACAATACCCAGAATTTTAAAGGCTATCGGAATTGAGTCAGACAGCAGTGACGATGACTCTGATTGATTCTTGAATTAAATGATTTACTTCTACCTAATTTGTTTCCATTTTTTGTATTATACCAAAGCGAAGTTTTAAAAATAGCAATAACGTACATGTAGATGGAGATAAACAAATAATCTATCCATTACTGAAAAACTAAATTCCTCAAAAAATAAAGTAAGATGGTGTGGTTTGATTGCCAAAGAAATATAAATCCACTAGAGACCAAATCTATAGTTTACCGTGCGACTTTTAACATACAATTACACTCAACATTACAAAGCACCAGACAAAGGTTGTTTACTTATTACGTCATCTGACCCAAAGGGTCAAGGGGATTGTTCTCATTACTTGAAGTCCGTCGTCCATTAGCTTTTAAACATATCTTCTTATCTAAATTAACTTAACCAAACTTGGCCTAAATCGTCCTTAGGGGATCTTTTTTAAATAAGCATTCAGGGTTTTCTGGTGACAACCTGTCCACCAAACAACATGGTCGCCATTACTAAAATAGTACATATGTGTCTACTATAGAAATCAATGGGAAAATTTTAGAAAAGAAAACTATTTCAAAGGTTGAAAACTAATCTAAAAAAATATTTGAGGTCTACAGTTACTATTGTAAGACTACTCTATAAAAATGGTGTTTAGGAAATAAACACTTTCTAAACATGTTTAGGAAATACACATAATCCTAAACATGTTTAGCCCTAAACATGTTCCCAACTGGGAACAAATTTGGCATTTAGGATTATGTTTAGATCCTAAACACTGTTTTTACAGTGTACAACGGGATATCTCGATTTTTTGTCTAAGGTCCATTTTTTCAGGCGGTGCTAACTATTTCTCCTTGGTATGTTTCATTATCAGAATTATTCAGTTTTACGTTTTCTATAAACCATGTGTATATCTTCTCTTTCAACAATCAATACAGTGCACAATACAGTGCACAGTAAATAAACAGCAAAACAAATCTACCTGACTCTATTTACTGTTTAAGTCCAAGAATATTCTTATGGCACACTGCTATTCACAGACAAAAGTATATGTAATATATAAACTCCAACATGACTGGGTACGAATTTGTTTATGATAAGGTGAACGAAAACTTAAATCATGAGAAACAAATCTACGTTGACCAAAAATAAATATTGTGGTCTGTGCGTCCTGTTCTAATCATGGGTAAACTACATTTTGTACCTCTGTGTTCTCGGGTTTTTTAGTTCTGAGGGTAGTACATGAAGAGGGTTCAAAAACCAGTTTTCAACTTGGACTCTACGTACATCACAATAACATCACGGCAAATCGATACATTTTTAAAAGATAAAATCTGAATAATTTTCGATTCTTCAGAATAATTTTAGATTCTTCAGAATAATTTAAAAATTCTTCAGAATAGTTTTAGATTCTTCAGATTTAAAATCAATGCAATAATTCAAACGAAATTATGTTTGAATTATATATACTAGTATATAGGGTGTGATTTGCTCATTATCGGTCGCCTAGTCATATTTTCGTTTGAATTATTGCATTGATTTGAAATTTGAAGAATCTCAAATTATTCTGAAAAATCTAAAAATATATATATTAAGATAAGATAAGATGCAATATTGTTAACTTACAGGTCATTTAAAGTTTTGTGGTGACAATTGCAAAATGCAAAAACCATTGAAATCGTAAATGCAAATGAATGTTAATTTACACGAATGCAATTGGGACACGAAGGGTCGATTGAAAATATATACAGTAATGAAAGTCGTTAAAGGGTGTGAATTTGTAGCTACGGAAAACATCATCTCTGTGTTTCGAAGTGTAAAGTGGCGTCCATTTTCTTGATCTAATAAACATTAGGTTTTCGGGGCCTGCTCAAAACTTCCGCTGGGTGTGGGATTGCTCGCTTGATGAAGACCCTGGAGTTGTTTTAAATCTTTTGGTCTGGTTGTTGTTTTTCTGACATAATCCCTGTTTCCATTCCTCTTATTCAATTAATTGAGACGAATTGTATTTTATCATTTTCTTTCAATAGCTTGCAAACTTGGTTTTGAAAAAAAATAAAAAAATTTGAAAGTAAAAAGCTTCCATCTTATCAAAGACGCTTGATTAATAAACGTTAAGCGAAACAGAAATCATAATCCCTGTTTTCTGGTCTTATAAGAGTTGACCTGGGGTAAGGATGGAGGGGATTAGGGATGTATTTTAATGTTTCTATATTTGTTTCTGCTATTTGTTTTGAACTATCTTTTTAATTTACTTTCAGCTGTTCTACTATCAGTATGCTAAAAAAGAATATATTAATAAACAATTTAATATAAAAACGTAAATGTAAATATGTGAAGTCATGCGTTATACGCCTATGCCCTTTTTACCATTTGTTTACAAAACGTAAAACAAGATTAATATGATAATTGATAAAAAAAAATATAAAAATTTAAACTATTTTACTTTTTTTCACATGATATTTGATCGTCTTCTGTGTTATTTATTAAAAAACTGCTGCAGGTAAACATCAACGGTATCAAACACACCCATACAGGTAACAAATATGAGATAATATTTTAAACTTTTAGAGATGACCCCTGTATATCATATTGTATTAATCTTCATCCAACACGAGCGCCAGCAGTAGTATCGACTTTTCTAACACGTCTATAATATAATATCAGAATTATCACTTCAGTCAATTTCTATTATCAGAATAACCATAACTGCCATGCGTGTTTCAGTTACATGTCCTGTCTCCACTGATCTGGGTATTTTTGTATTTTATAAGTAAGTTTTATCATGAGTTTTTTAAATAAAATATATACATTGTGCATCAAGGTTTTTTTATTAACTTTAAAGTATATATATTGCTTTTCAGAAAAAAAATCTAACAATTAAATTGATAATAAAGTGTCACTCAGGCCCGTAGCCAGGAATTTCCAAGAAGGGGTTCGTTTGACTCACAAACTCGACTTTCACAGTCACAATTCGAACAGAACATTGACTTACGGTGCACCGAAATTGTTTTGAATTTGTCGTTACTTCTTTCAGATCAGGCCTATCCAGAAGCAAGAAAAAGAACAATTCATAACACGTACATCTACAGAGAAAGACGTGTTTAAGAAACAGATTTATTTTCAATTTTAGAAAAACCTGTTGAACTTTTACTAGTTCTTATCTGTTTATTTTACATTTATATGTTGATATTTTGTTTTTTAAAATTGCTGCACAGTTTTCTATTCAGTCCCATATAACAAAATCAGCTGAAGAAATTGATATTTTCATATTTCAAGGGAGTGTCCTTTTGCATTGTTGATAGCAGATATAAGTATTGTCTTAAGTTGGGTTTAAAAACAGTCAGATCGCAACTTCAAATAAAATACATTTTTATTAATATTTTATGTCATTAAATAGACATTAAAGATGGAAAATTATATAGGAACACATTTTGTATGACCTAAATGTATTGTCAAGGTAAATTTATTATGTGAACATATCAAATATTATCAAAAACACTGCTGGTTCAAAATAAAATTATTCTATGTAGCCTAATGTAATCATACAGATCAGTGTATTTTTTCCTAAACAAATTTTACATATTTTTATAACCAGAATAAATTTATTCTGTGTCTCAACCTTAACATAATTACTGTACTATCAAAATAAATTTATTTTATATATCATAATACTTTTAATCCACATTGAATGTAGAATAAATTTATTCTGTGTCGCCTCCTTGATATGATAACTGTACTTTCAGAATAAATTTATTCTATATATTATTATACAAGACAAAAATCACTTTGAACATAGAATAAATTTATTCTGTGTCTCAACCTCACCATACAGATTACTTTACTTTCAAAATAAATTTATTTAGTATATATTATTATAATCATAAATGACATTAAATGTGAACTAAATTTATTCTGTACCACAGCCTCAGCATACAGATTACTGGACTTTCAAAATAAATTTATTTTAAATATTTTTATACTCATAAATTACATTAAATGTAGAATAAATTTATCTATGATTTTCTCGAACTGATAATAGATATCAAGGCTCTTTATAATAAATTTATTTTATAAATGATTATATACAAAAAGCACCATGCATTTAGAATAAATTTATTCTAAGTTGCATCATTTACGGAGAGTTGAATGAAAATGGACAGTAAAGTGTAGAATTCAGTATAAATTTATTTTGAAATGTATCAAATAAATGCTAATAAAACATAATTGTCTTTGTTTTTCATGATTTTTTCTCAAATACATGGATTATAGAATAAATTTATTACGTTCTGGTCTTATTTTGGCCTCTAATTGCACTTGTCAGAAGTTTGAGTGAAAAAAGAGGAAAATTGGTTTTTTCCTTTTTTATTCTGCTCTCTGTTTTATGTTCACCTGCCACATAATTCCCCATACCAAAGAACAGTGATAATGACGTTGGTTATACTGTTGAATGTGATCACGGTAAGTCATGAAACCCACAGACTAATTCAAAACTTATGATTATCCCCCCTCCCCCCCCCCCCCCCATAATTCACAATCTGTCTGGTTTTTTTTTTAAAGTTGGTTAAAAAATGACAATAAATGTGCAATTTGGGTACTCTAATGTTAGCAACTTCACAGCTACAAATTTATTTTCATGACTTCCTTTGGCAAACTCTCAACAAATCTTTTCACTGATTATGTCACATAGATCCCTTTAATAGATACAGTCTCAGGAGATGGAAACTGTTTTGTTTTCTCTCTCTAAGTTCAATCATAAAAGGTGACTTGGAGTCTTGAGTCTGAGTAGTACATTTAAGTACAAACTATATATTGTATGCTCTCATATTGTCCAAAATTGGATTTATGGGAAGATGGGAGTTAATTTCATAATATAACCCATGATAATACCATGACTTTGATAGGTATATACATGTACAGGGCATACAATACTTGGGAGATTATCATATTTGTGGGCTACATCCTTAAACATTCAAGCTGCAACAGTCACCTGTATATTTTATGCATCAGTTTAAACCTGATCAAAAAACATTTTCACTCTACCAAGTACTTTATCACTATATCACTATCAGGTTCACATTTGAACCTATTTAGCAATACACACTTATGGTTATATAACATTACAGTACCAAAACTGTACTCTGTCTCAGTAACTAAAATTGCACCTATTCAACAAAAAAAACTGGAAATCTTACAAGTTTTCTTTCACCATGTGAAGTTATCTAATTATCATCTTTTAAAAATGAGTAAATTAAATTTGTTACCAGCATCCTTTTCTTCAAAACGTAAAGTTTAAGCATGGTATATAAATGTCAAATTTATTGAAATATTTGAAGAAAAAAAAAACTTGTTTAATTCCAGTTTTAAGGATTTGAAATAAAATGTAAAGATGTATGAAATTTGGGTACTGACCTCATTACAGAATCATGGATTGTTTGGAGGTCAGTTGAAACACATTTTTCTATGACTCTGGATGAACTCAAAATTAAATTGGTGACCGTGTAACTATATTGTAAACAAGAATAGTCTAAAAAATAAGCACAGAATAAACTTTTGTCTGGTTCATAGAAAAAGTTGGTGAAAACAACTCACAATATAGGTGCAATTTGTGTACTCTCATGTTAGCAACTTCACAACAGAACTACAAATTTATTTTCATGACCAAAACAAACAAGAAAGTACAAACCTAAAGGCAATAAAATGCTTTGCCATGCACAGCCTGATACGACCGATGATGTATATTGAGCATATAAATAACACAATTTTTTTTGTCAGTTGAAATCAAACATTTTTTTAATTTTGGATCCTTTAAACTTCAATATGGACTAATTTGAAAACAGGTAGCAGGTAGACCCACATATTTCTGTTCAGCAGAAGTCTCTAACTACACATCTCCTTAATTTCATATGATAGTAAGTCCTACAAAAATATTGAAAATGTGTACATTTTTTTTTCTTTCTAGCTTCTCTCATGTGAAAGCAGTACCTTTTTGGTCACTATTAATGTGTTGCGTCTAAATAAGAATTGTAACACTTTATAGTGACTGAACAGGTTAAACAAATACTTCTCAAGAAATCAAAAAAAGAAGACAACTTGAAACAGCACAGCCATGCCAGTATATGTATGTATAAAACTCAGATAAGAATAGCATGGACAATATGTTAGTTTTATGTCCTTGTGAATTTATTGTGAGGAAAGTTATCAATAATTCTGCAGATAATGCAATTTATTCAAGTGTTTTGTACATTGCTGTTAAAATTTTCACACATTCAGTGAATCATTCAAACAAGCTAAACTGAATTTTTATTACTGAAAGTTTCAAATATTGAAAAATGTTTTATTTACCAAATAACTCATGTGTTTCTGTGAGAGAAAAAAAATCATGTGCAATTTTTGGAATTAAAGGGAAAGAAGATCCTTTTCTCGCTCTGGTGCATGTCAATTGTGAATATATACTTACGGTTACCAAATATATTTTCTTTATCATGATACTCACATCAACATTATCAAGAAGTACATGTACATCATAGGAAAAATGCACAGACTACAGATAAAATGTTTAAAACACCCTATGTTGAATTTATCTCCTGCCAAATCTGTACTAGATGAGTATAATTGATGTAAATAAGGTAATTTTATGAAGGAAAACCAAAAATAAAAAAATAAAAATACCCCCAATAATGTACTATAACCCCAAAATCAATTCTTATCTTCCTTTTGAGTTTTGTGTATGAACCTCCTGGTAAAATTTCATGGAAATCCATTTACTTAACTCAAGTTATGTTTTTTTTAACATGCTTGTATTTCCCATTTCCATTCTCAATTTTTTTTTTGCTGTCATATAAGAACTTGAATAGTAAGCTACATTATGTACATGTAACAAAAAAAATATATGCAAGAAATGACATAAAACCGACTCTGAATTTAATAGTACATGATATTGATGTAGAACTCACAAACTGAAGATGATCAGAAATACAAATGTTTTTTTTTTATTCGAGTCAGATTTTTTTTTACCGAAGCCCTTCAGCGCTATCATTTAAAATTATTTAGTCAAAATTTAACACTAGTATTAAGATTTATCATAACAAATTGGCAAATACAGTCTTATTATCACCTAAAAAGTACTGTGTACAGACTGACATGTGTGGTTTGTGAAGTTTTTATGTTTTAAGATATATAAAAGTTAAATTTACTTTGCATATCTGAAAGATAAAATCATTTTTGGCAAAGATCTGGATTCAAAATATTTTTTTGTCCTATGCTTTTTTATTCATCAATTTGGGAATCAGAATATTTTTTTCAAGAAAAATAGCATTTTCCATCTGAACTTATAATTATATTTTAGACATAAACAAAACGTTATTGTAGCCTTGGACATTCGTTCTGAACATGCATGAAATATTTGCCACTGAACGTTCAACAACCAATCAATATCTAGGACATTATAAAGCTGGCATTTAAGGGCATATCCAACAGTTTCAGGGGAGGTAATAACAAACGTAAACGTCGTCTATTGTTTCCCGTAATTTCACGGTGTTTCAACGACGTCATAATGGCCGTTTGGAAAGAGCGGTTTCTTTCCTCATTGGAAATGGCACGGCGGGAATCGGCAAAAAAATCATACAGAATATTAGCAGAACTAGAATTCAAAACTAAAAGATATGTTTGTCCATTTGGTCTATTATAAAAGAACTGCAATTATCTTAATCATTACTAGACCATACTCACTTAAGTTTCCGTTTTATTAAATTATCTTCAATACAGTAGAAAACAACGAGAGCAAATGCATAATGATTTATTATTGCATAAGAAAGTAGCACAAATTGTAATTAGTTCTTTATCAACTTTTTCCGAGATTTTGTCATTCAGGATAGAAAACTTAAAGTTTGGTTTTACTTGAGAAAGATGAAAAAAAAAGGTTTCTTGAGAAAAAATAAATACGGCGTAATATAGCATTTATCATGCATCTAGCTTTGCGTTGAAGTGCTAATAGATATACAGTAGCTCTTTAAATGAATATGAACTTTAACCGGTAAACAATGTAAAACAAAAGATGACACAGTAATAAAAAAATATTGAAATAGGAAAACATTGTAATATATACACTGACATACAAGTAGAAAATATCCGACGATGTTGGTGTTTACTTATGTATGAGGAAACAAATATAATTTTAAAAATAAAACACAAAAAAAACCCAGTGTAGGTGTCTTTACTTATTAGACACGCCCTTTTCAGTCAGTAGGTCCATAACATGATGGGAAAAAAACAGCCTTTGACAAAAAATGGGGAGGGGGAGGGCTAATAGCTTTACTCACGATTTTGATCATCATTCAACTTTATCTAGTACGGCATACGTTTTACCGCTAGTACACTCTTTATTTCTTGAAAATGTATCAATCGATCCACTCTCGCCTCGTCGTAGATATGCGTGATATATTTGCCACTGGAGCACGGCAACAATCAATTCATCAGTTTCATATAGTGATGCATAATCATTAGTTCTCAACTGATAATTGTCTCAAACAGTGTTCCAGTTTTGGTTTTTTATTTTTATTTTATATCTTATTTCAAAACGAAAATTTTAGAATTTCTTTCCGCATCTTTCTCTTTGAATTCACTTTTTTGAATAATCAATAAAAATATAGATCTAGTAGTCTACATCAGTGGTTACATTGTATACAGCCAAACTATGTAGAGGGCAGTAGAACAGAAAACAATTTCCATTGTGTATATATGCAATAACTCATATATTGAAGCGTAAAACCACGGCAGTCAGGCTCGTTAAGGTGAAAAAAATACTGTCACAGTTTCAATTTCATATACTTATATAAATTATAGTAAATATGTCATAAAAGCAAAAACACACGAAAAAATGTCCACAATTTATTTTAACATTCAACATTTTTCGGTCGTTTTGTTTATGCTCAAGTTAATGTCAAACTGATCTGTTTTGTTCAACAAAGTATGTTTTCATCTACAACTGCAAAAGGCGCAACTTCAAGATTCATGTGACCTTTGTTGTTGTTTATAGATTTTATTCGAAGTTCCTTCATCCCTTCAATCATTTATTTAGATGGCATTTTAGCGTATAGATAGCGCGAAACTCTCCTTACTCTATGCATCTGATATTACGACATTTTTATTTCGACTAAATGAGGCTGCAAATTTATACATCCGAGCAGCTAAACGGCCGCACCCAATTTTAGCAAATATATACACGTAACTGTTGGACAGGAGCAGTCCTGAGACGGAATATTTCTATACCCAATCAATCCATTTTTAATGATAAAGATTTTAAAGGTATACATTAATACGTCAGCAAACCAATGACACATATAATTTAAAACACTAAGAGTCAACATACAGATTTTTGTTATAGCTAGAAGCCTGTAAAGAGAAAAAGCCAAAACTGCAACAGGAATATATAATACGGAGTGGGTGAGATTTTAGACAAGTGTTTGGTTGCAAAATTTCACGTGCTCTTTATTGATTTCGATATGTGAAATTATATAGACAGTGTAATGTAAATCAGTGTAAGACAAACACTTCTTTGTAAAGTAACGGTAAAATAAATAATGACGACGGACGTCAAGTGGTATATTAAATGAAAAACATCAAATGTAAATATAATATGAAAATTAACCCTGCTTTGTACTATAGACCGACACACACTGACAGAAACGGACTTCTAACGTGTAATTCGTTTGTTGTAAAAGAGGGATGAAATACCGTATACGATAGCCGGGGACTATTTTAATAGTTTGTTATTCCATGGTTTGCTATAAACCGAATAATTCAGTACCTCCCCGTAATCGATCTCTCCTACTTGTTAGGTAGTAATCGTAGATCAGCGGAATATAACGACTGAATTATTCGGGTTAATGGTTTGCATGTTTCACACCCGGGTTTCACAATTTTGACGAACACTATAGAAGAGCTAACTGAATTATTATCTCGTTCATATACTGGTCCATTATAAAGAAGAAGAGGCGACATGACTGCTGTCGAGACAACTATCCAACAAAGTCACAGTGTAAAAATACATTTGTCTGCAACACCGTCGCACTGCCTATGAAAAATTAGCGGGAACTATAACGTTATATACGTTCCGAAACGTCTTATTTTTGGCGCAATTTGTGAGGCTTACGGAAGGGATTGAGTAAACAGTATGATATTACTCGATTTTTCTCAAAAACGAGTACGGTGACAAATATTTTTCAAAACGTTATGACGTTCCATTTTTTTTCAAAGAATAACATATCTTACTTTGGTCAAATCGACACCGTTAGAGATATTTAAAAAAATCTAAAATGTGCATTTCAAATGTTCATTTCTTACCGTTTTTGGGGGTAACCATGACGTTTTTGGCTTTATTTGAGTAAGAATTAATTCTTTAAATGGTCAAGTTAGATTTTTCTAACCATTTTGAATTATTTTGCTTCAATTTGAGCCCAATTATATAAGTATATTTTGATTAAAAAATCATATTTAAATTTTTTAACAAAAAAACGTTTTTTACTCCAAAATTCCAAAAATGTTCAATTTTCAGCAGCATTTTTTGCAAAAACGAAATCGACAACATATATTTTTTTGGGCAAAATTAGATTCTCTGTCAATTGAAGAATAAAATATCTTAAAGGGAAAAAATTCTCACCGTCAGAAATAAACTGTTGGATATGCCCTTAAGGTAGCGCCTTCCTCATATTATGCCAGCTTTAGCTGGCACTTATGGTAGAAGCATCGTTTTGGAATAAAGAACGATAACTCTTTCTACACGACCCATCTGAAAAGTTTCGTCACTCTCGTAAAATCTCGTACGATTATTTTTTTTTAATGGCGGCCAAATTTAACGTTTAAACGCGATCTTGAATAAACGGAACAGATCGGAATAATTTCGATGTTAACTACGACATTAATTTTTATTTGTTTGATAAAACAAGAATTCAGAAATTTTGGAAACTTGTGTGGCTTATTTAAATTTTATTGTACCACGGAAATTACCGAATTTAGGACAACAACATCTGACGCCATGTTTCGTCTGCTTCAACATTCCATTTTCAGTGAGGTCAAAACAAATAACCTAAATAATCACAGGTACTTCATTTAAAAGTCACAAAATCAGAGTAAACGATTACATATTTAGCGTAAAAGTTCCGTCCAGGTATGGGAACACAGAAAAAAACTTCTGCAGGCAATACATTTCGGATTTTTTGTTATGGCCATGCGGCATGCGGTGTAAACTCCGGTGCACTGGTTGACCATGAATACTTATGTTCATCTGCCACATTATTCCCCACATCAAGGAAAAATGATGATTATACTGTTGAATGTGATCACTGTTATCTATGTAGTCAATGACAATGACGAATCAAGCATTTTTATAAGGGCCTGCTGACGGGCGCTCTAGTCATGCTTCATTGATTCCCTAAATAGTCAACAAAATTTTCCCATGATAAGGGGGGACCGTCCATCCTCTGGATTCTATTGTAGCCCACAGACTGATTTAAAACTTAACAAAAGTTATAAACATAAAAGAATATTCAAACAATTCACAATCTTCTTATTCTGTACTTCCTTTGGCAAACTCTCAACAAATCTTTTCATTGATTATGTCACACCTTATAGAGTCCCAGGAGATGGAAACTGTCTTTCTTTCTCTCTCTTAGTTTAATCATAAAAGGAGATTTGAGTCTGAGTAGTACATTTAGAACTGACTACTGTATATATGGTATGCTCCCATATTGTCCAAAATTGGATTTTATGGGAAGATGGTGTTATGATAACCAATGAAAATACCATGACTTTGATATATAGGTATATACAGGGCATGTTACTTGGAAGTGTGGGGGTACATCTAGCTGCAGCAGACTAGTCACCTGCATATTTTATGCACCAGTTTAAACCTCAGCTGTCAGATAAAAAAAATCACTCTACCAAGTACTTTATCACTATCAGGTTCACATTATATTCAACCTATAATTATATTTAGCAATACACACTTATGGTTATACATGTAATTATATAACATCACAGTACCAAAATTGTACTCAGTAACCAATTAAATAGCACCTTTTTAGTAAAAAAAAAACTGCAAAAATCTTGCAAGTTTTCTTTCACCATGTGGAGTTATCTTATTATTAATTTTTTATAATGAGCAAATTAAATTTGTTACCAGCATCCTTTTCTTCAAAATGTAATAGTTAAAGCATGTCAAATTGTTTGAAATATTTAAAGAAATAAAACAAAATCTGTTTATATCCCAGTTTTATTGATTTGAAATTAACCATACATGTAATGATGTATGGAATTTTGGAAATGACCTCATTAATTTACAGTATCATCATGATGGATTGTTTGGATGTAATTTCAAACCTATTTTTCAATTACTCTACATGGACTCAAACTTAAATTGGTGTAACTGTATTGTAAACAAGGGAAGTCTACAAAATAAGCAAAGAATGAACTTTTGTCTGGTACATAAAAAAAAGTTGGTGGCAATTTAGGCGCAATTTGGGTATTCTCAGGTTAGCAACTTCACAACAGAACTACACATTTATTTTAATGACCGAAAAAAAAGTACAACACTAAAGGCAATAAAATGTTTTGCCACGCATAGCCTGATAGGACCACAGATGTACAATAAGCATATAAAAAACACCATTTTTTTTAATGTCAGTTGAAATCAAACATTTTTTAATTTTGGATCCTTTAAACTTCAATATGGACTAATTTGAAAACAGGTATCAGGTGAATCCACATGTTTCTATTCAGCAGAAGTCTCTAAACTACATATCTTCTTAATTTCATATGATAGTAAGTCCTACAAAAATATTGAAAATGTGTACATTTTTTTTTCTAGCTTCTCTCATGTGAAAGCATTACCTTTTTGGTCACTATTTATGTGTTGCGTCTAAATAAGAATTGTAACACTTTAAAGTGACCGAACAGGTTAAACAAATACTTCTGAAGAAACCGAAAAAGAAGACAACTTGAAACAGCACCAGCCATGTCAGTATACATGGATGTATGAATAAAAACTCAGATCAGATTAGCATGAAAAATACCCAGGATAAAGGGGGGAGGGGGTCCAACTACTATATGTCTCCATTCATATGCATTGATTGGCCAAAAAAGGGGGGTTCTGACCCCTGGAACCCCCCTTTCAATTTCAATGCAATATGTTAGTTCTATGTCTTGTGAATATATCTTGAGGAAAGTATCAATAATTCTGCAGATAATGCAATTTTATCAAGAGTTTTGTACATTTTCTGTTATAATTTTCATACAATCAGTGAAACATTTAAACAGGCTAAACTAAATTTTTATTGCTGAAAGTGTCAAACAATGACAAGTGTTTTATTTACCACTCATGTGTTTTTGTGAGAGAGAAAAATCATGTGCAATATTTGGAATTAAAGGGAAAGGAGATCCTTTTGCCTCGCACTGTTGCATGTCAATTGTGAATATATACTTACCAAATATATTTTCTTTATCTTGATACGCACAGCGACATTATCAAGAAGTACATATCATAGGAAAAATACACAAATTATAGATACAATATTTGAAACACCCTATTCTAAGTGCATCTCCTACCAAATCAGTATTTGTTGCATCTATATATATACTAGATAAGTATAATCAATGTAAATAAGGTAATTTTTGGAAGAAAAACTCAAAATTAAAAACAAAATACCCCGAATAATGTTGTTCCATGACCCAACAAGAATGTGTCCATAGTACACGAATGCCCCACTCGCACTATCATTTTCTATGTTCAGTGGACCGTGAAAATGGGGTAAAATTATAATTTGGAATTATATTTAGAAAGATCATATCATAGAAAACATGTGTACTAAGTTTCAGTTGATGTAACTTTAACTTCATCAAAAACTACCTTGACCAAAAACTTTAACCTGAACTTCGCACTATCATTTTCTATGTTAAGTGGACCATGAAATTGGGGTCAAAACTAGAATTTGGCATTAAAATTAGAAAGATCATATTATGGGGAACATGTGTACTAAGTTTCAAGTTGATTGGACTTCAACTTCTTCAAAACTACCTTGACCAGAAACTTTAACCTGAAGTGAACGGACTAACGAACGAACGGAGGCACAGACCAGAAAAGATAATGCCCCTCTACTATCGTAGGTGGGGCATAAAAATCAATTCTAATCTTCCTTTTGTGTATTGAACCTCATAGTGAAATTTCATGGAGATCCATTATCTTATACTCGAGTTATAGTCTGAAACCAAATGTGTCTTCTTGAAAACAACTATGACATGATTAAGCATTACTCGAAAGCAAATTTTTGACATGCTTGTATTTCCCATTTCCATTTTCAATTTTATTTTGCTGTCATATAAGAACTTGAAAAGTAAGCTACATCATGTACATGTAACAAAAACAAATATATGCAAGAAATGACATAACACCAGAAAACCGACTCTGAATTTAATAGTACATGATATTGATATAGAACTCACAAACTGGAGATGATCAGAAATACAAATGGTTTTTATTCACGTCAGATTTTTATTACCGAAACCCTTCAGCGATATCAATTGAAATTATTTAGTCAAAATTTAACACTAGTATTAAGGTTTATCATAACGGTCAAATTGGCAAATATGGCCTTAATAATAATTATCACCTAAAAAAAATACTGTGTACAGACTGATATGTGCGGTTTGGGAAGTTTTTATGTTTTTAGATATATAAAAGTTAAATTTATTTTAGCATATCTGAAAGAAAAAATCATTTTTGGTAAAGATCTGGATTCAAAATATTTTTTTTGTCCTATGGCTATGCTTGAACAGATTTTTTATTCATCAGTTTTGGAATCAGCATTTTTTTAGGAAAAATAGCATAACCCCTCATGCCTTTTCAAGTTCTATGTTTGTTCCCTAAACATTTTCCATCTGGACGTTAAACAACAAACAACCATCAATACATAGGACATTGTCTTAGTATAAAGCTGGCATTTAAGGTAGCGCCTTCCTCATATTAGAAGATGTGGGATGTGTGAGTGCCAATGAGACAACTCTCCATCCAAATAACAATTTATAAAAGTAAACTATTATAGGGCAATGTACGGCGTTTAACATGAACTTCAAGCCTTGGCTCACACCGAACAACAAGCTATGAAGGGCCCCAAAATTACTAGTGTAAAACCATTCAAACGGGAAAGCCAACCGTCCAACGGTCTAACGTATGATTATCGTCGCCTTTAATATTTCCGTATATCTTGTTCAACCGTTGTATCCGGTACGCTTCCGTTAGGTGTCCGTTTTATGCGTACTCGTACGTCGGGTTTACGTTCGACCTCCATACTGTCCGGTACGTTTCCGTTTCTCGTACGTTGCATATCTGGTGTATGTCCGTAATGCATTCGTTAAGCGTCCGTTTTATTTGGTCAGTACATCAATGGACCCCCAACGGATAACAATTTTGTCAACGGACAATTAATATTTTCATCCGTTATGCGTCCGTTCGTGCTATCCGGTAAGGTGTGACCGAGGTTTTAGGCTAAGATTGAGTTGTACTTGTATAAAGTTGATGAATCCTATTTCAAAACTTCCTTCTCATGACTGTCAGAAAATTATTTTTGGCCGATTTTTCAGCATAACGTGAGTGTGTATCATAATAACATTAATTAGTTTATAAATTTGTACGTCTTTTTTATTTGCTTTAGCATTCAGGTTCATATTTCCTGTTTTATTTGTGCTATATCAAACCAGGAAATTTAAGTGCACTTCATTTTTACGTACCATTCCATTAAAAAGTAAAATTAATGATTTCGGTTATCTTTGTACATGTACCAGAAAATTAATCAAATATAATCAAACATAGGTTGATCTAACGTCTTTTTCTGTGCATGTTGCCAACCTTTTTGTTTTTGTTTAAATGTTTAATCAACATGATTAAGTATCGTACACTATTTGGTATCTTAACTTGTTTTAATTCAAGCGTCACTGATAAGTCTTTTGTAGACAAATTAAACGCGGGTCTAGCGCAAATACAAAATTTTAATTATGGTATCTACGATAAATTTATTTATCATTATAAAATAAACAACATCTAAAACTTTAGATTTTATGATAACACTTTCACAACATAAATGTTTACAGTGCAGGCAATAGTCAAATGTATTGAAATATCTTGGAAAAAAATCCTTATAAAATCAAGGACAGAAACTGTCTATATTAAATTAAATACGACAAATTGTGATTTTCGGATTTTACAAAACAACTAGGTCCGTATCCTCAATTTTTTTCCCCAAACGTATTTATGAAAACGGTTATCCCATGAGCCTTTGACCAAGCCAATGTTGTAATGTGCCTCAATTTGTAACCCATAAACTAACTGTGATTTCGTTCATTTCAAAGGCACATGACGCCATTTGTTTGAATAAGTTTTTAAACTACATTGACCTAGAGGTCTTGCAAACTCTAGTATTCATGAACAATCTTGTTTCATAAAATTTGCAATAAAATAAAGAAATCGGCTATGGTGGCCAAAGATGACACTATTCAGAGAAAAAAGTTGAAGTAAGCACCGTTGGGCCCATGGTTCAGCTATTGATCAGTAATTAATTTGAACAATACATCAAGCTGTATGCATTTTTTTTTTCATCTAACGAAATATACTTATCCAGATATTGAGAATCCGAACGATTATTATATTAGGCTATACGTATTATGCTGTTGTAAGGCTGCTGTTCTTATATGTATAATAGGTCGAAGCGAAATCGATACTTCCCGTTAAACTTTCATCTTTTTTGTTTGTGTGTGTTTGTGTCTGCGTGAATAATGGAGTAAAAGGGAGGAATAAATGAATTGTTGATTCTAGATAAAAAAAAAATGATAATGATTCACAAGGGCTGTGAAAAATAGTTAGCAGTTATTCTTCAATTGAGTATTAGTACAGTACAAGTTACCGCAGATTTTTTTTTAAATTTCAACAGTATATTATGGCAAGCCGTTTTGCTATTTGTTCTTACTTCAAGATATCTTAGATATCTTATAAATATCTTTAAACCTTAAGAAGATATCTTATATACAAAATATTTATAAGATATCTAATATATTTTATAAGATATCTTATAAACATTAGAAGATATCTTATAAACTTTATAAGATATATTATAAAACATATGAAATATCTTATAAACATAAGAAGATAGACTATACAAGATATTTGCTATATTATATAAGTTATCTTATAAAAACAGATTATATAAGAAATCTTTCATAATATATGAGATATCTTATATTATCTGTTTTTATAAAATTATCTTATATAGTTTAAAAAATATATTGTATAGTTTATAAGATATCTTATATATTATATAAGATATCTTATATATTTTATAAGATATCTTATATATTTCATAAGATATCTTATAGATTTTATAAGATATCTTATATATTTTATAAGATATCTTACAATGTATATAGTTTATAAGATATCTTACAATGTATATAGTTTATAAGATATCTTATATGATTTTCTTTATAATATATCTTATATGATTGTCTTTATAAGATATCTTATATGATTTTCTTTATAAGATATCTTATATGATTTTCTTTATAAGATATCTTTATATAATATATGATTTACTTTATAAGATATCTTATAAGCTAAATAAGATATCTTAAAAACTTTAGAAAATATCTTATATACAAAATATTTATAAGATAACTTAATATATACTTTATAAGATATCTTATAAACATTAGAAGATCTATACTATTAAACGAGAAGACCTCATTTTGTGTGTCGCTTCTCTTCCTTCCACGATTAATTAATCATCATGCCTCTGTGTTCTATAGGTAACATGCATAGTCGCATTTGTCATCCATTCTTATGATTATTCAGATTGAATTATTTTTTTAGAAAAACGACAAAAAAGTAGTTCGGATATTGATTCCGTCTAACTTTCGGTTAGAAACATGCACAAGTACAACCAATCGTATGATAGATAACAAAAAGGAAAAATAAATAAGCCAATCGAAACGTTCTCCATATCAAGGTGTGTAGATCGCAAGAACCACAACTATTATACCTCCTTAGAGAGGACAATTTTTTTCGCGTTTTTCAACATGTAAACGACGATTATACTACTTTGATATATAGAGACTATCTGTATTCTGTCTACTGTTTTCTTTGAAATGTTTACTATTGAAGGGGTCATACCAATTGCATATATTAAAATAAGTAAAACATGTGGAAACAAGAATGTGTCCATAGTACACGGATGCCAGATCGGCACTATATTTACTAAGTTTCGAGTTGAATGGACTATAACTTCATTAAAAACTACCTCGACCAAAAATTTTAACCTGAAGGGACAAACGAACGAACAAACGCACGGATGTACAGACTAGAAAGCATAATGCCCATAAATGGGGCAAAAAACATTTATTGTTTAAAGTGAAAGTAGTGATTTGGCAAAAATGAAAGTAGGGTAGAGATTAGAGGGGATAGGAAATTTCTCGGGACGTCGGGATCGGGTGTTTTTTAAGCTCGGGATTTTAGGCTTGATCCTTACGGGATCTGGGAATATATTTTTCGATTTCGGGATTTCGGGATATGAATTTCTTTAAATTCTGCATCTCGGGATTTCATATTTTTAAGCTTGGGATTTCGGGATCAGAACAGCCTTAGTCGTTCTTAGTAATTTATACAAGATTCATATCCTACCATTGGCATGTTAATAAGGCTCTCAAAAGAAAAGCAAAAAACACTGATGGATTGTCATAGAAACATATTTTATTAGACTTAAATAAATAATGGTCTATATACATGTATAAGCCAGAAACACGAAAATAATAAAATTTAACAGAAAGGAAACAAATATCGGACTTTGGAAAAAGGGAGAGGGCTTTTGATACCTTTTCTGAAATTCTCCATACATAATATCTTTTACAAAAAATCATCCTACAACATTTCACAAGCTGTATATGCCCGCGATTTAGCGGATGTGTTCTAGTATCTTTTAAACTTGAGAAGATATCTTATAAAATATAAAAGATATCTTGGAATCTTTAAGAGATAACTAATATAATATATAAGATATATTTTATATCATATAAGATATCTTGTATATTATATGAGATTTATTGAAATTTGAATAAATAGTATAACGGCTTGCCATAATATATACCTTGGGAAATATTCTGTTAACATGACAAGGGTATTTTAAAGAAGAGTCAGGTCTTAGACAAACGACTCGGACTTTAACGTATCACATATAGAGCACAAGATCATGATACAATCATTCTACTCGTTGATTTAGCTATTTGATCATACTTTGAACTGTATGTATCAAGGTCTATTCGTTAGTGTATGTTTTGTCTTTTTAATACACAGGTTATCAAATTAATGCAATTATTATATACATGTAGTTCATACACATGGTACCGTTTAGTGCTAAAACAAAAATTTGACAGAAATATAAGCAAACAAAATAATATAGATCGTTCCCATTCCATTAAACGTATACTGATTCATTTGATAATATTATGAGAAATAACTGATCGTCTAAACTTGTATCTATGATGAGTTTATTTACATGTACTTGTAATTGATTGATATTTCACGTCATATTGCAATGCATGCTGATAAATTCCGACAGACAGACATGATAACCTTACAGGCCGTACGTTGACCTTTAGTTGTTAATGTTTGTGTCATTTTGGTCTTTTTGTGGGTAGTTGTCTCATTGGCAATTATACCACATCTTCTTTTTTTTATATTTACAATTATTCTATTTATTGTTTATAATATCTGATAACAAGCAAATCTATGATAATAACTAAACTGCGGAAATATGATCATGGTCAGATGCAAATTTCCTGACTGACATGTACACATTACCATCCATTTCTAGTGGACCTAATATTAAAGTATCTTACAAAAATGAAAAAATATTAAATTGTCCATTGATGTGCGAATGGTAAAGGTGACATACTACTTGTGTACAAATTATAACAGTCCATACAACAATACATCAAATAAAGATCATATATTTCTATACATCAATGTATATAATAGTATATTAAAAATAAACGAATTAAAACAAAAAACTGAACAGTTATCAAGTACAAGTAACCATAACAAGTAGAACAAGGCCAGATGTTCTTCGCCCCAGATATATTAATCGATTACTCAAAATAAATGAAAATTTCATATGAAAAAGAAACATTTTAAATAGTCACTGAATCAGGGGGGATGATCAATGGACATATGAAAGACAGAAACCGCGAAGTAATTAATATTTGCACATACGGTACGGTGCTTTCCTGTCTTCTTACTGTTAAAGAAGAAAGCTGTTATAATTACAATGCAGCTATACTGATGCATTAAGATTTGGTGAATCAATGATCATGTAATATTTATATACAGTAAATTTTTATATTTGGTGCTTGCATTTAATACTGCATATCACTGATAAGTGATGTAAATTGAGATCACTTTTTTGTTATTAATTTTGTTATTGCAAATTTGAAATTACCATTTTTACATCGCAATAATTTCTGAAATTTCTTTTTAATGAAATAGTTTGCTATCAATAGTGCTGATACAATAATGTAATATTACCCACGGGTTGGTTTACTTTTCTCTGTTCAAAAATTAAATAATGAACACAACAGTTTGCATGATAATGTTTTTTCTTCTTCGTTCGAAGTCTTTTTTTGCAAATAAAATACAATCAAATCAAAAACTAGTTTGCTTTAACGTTATCGAACTGCCATCGTTTTAATTTACTCTTGTTCACACAAATTGTGCTGAATTAGAAACGTCAGTAGATTGTGAATGACTCTCAAACGATTTGATTGATTGGTCTATAATGCCTCAAAACATCGAATATTGCTTTATGTCCTTTCATTTCAGCAATAGCGAGAGGAGATTGTCCGGTATTATCACAGATATCAACAGATGCACCGTGTTTGAGTAGAATTTCTACAATTTCAATATATCCATTAAAACTTGATTTAAACAGCGGAGTCTGTCTGGTATTGTCTTGCGCGTTCACATTCGCCTTATTTTCTATCAATATCACTACTACATTTTTATGATGATTCATGCATGCTGTATGCAGAGGAGTTATCATATTCGTATCTGCGAAATCAATGTCAGCACAATGTTTCAACAATACATTGACCAAATCTACATTCCCGGCTTTACAAGCAAATGCAAGAGATGAACAATTGTCTTTATCACAATGATTAACATTGGCCTTTGAACGCAACAATAAATTGACAACATCCGTATACTCCTCTTTACACGCAGCCATCAATGGGCTAACTTTATCTTCATCACATATATTCACATGAGCTCCATATTGTAGTAATAAATCAACTATTGTATAAAAACCCTTTGAGCAACAAAAGAATAGTGCCGTCCAGCCATATTTATTTGCCTCATTAACATTGGCTTTGTAATCCAACAGCATTTTAACAACGATAATATGCTCTTCCATGCATGCTTGATGGAGGGGTGTTAAACCATCTTTCGTTTTGTGGTTAACTGATGCATTTGATTCAAGTAAGAAATTTACTATACTCTCATTGCCAACTTTACATGCCATATGTAATGGTGAGATGCTTAGTTTTACACTGTTTACTTGAGCACCTTTCTCTACAAGCAATTTTACTATGTCAGTACTTCCAGATTGACAAGCAGCATGTATCGGCCTCAATCCAGTCATAGCTCTTTGATCGATATTAGCGTTTTTCGAAATCAAGAGTTGAATCACCTTTACCTGTTTTTTAATACATGCAAAATATACAGGACATCTACCAAATGAATCTACTGCATTGATTTTTGCATTGAACTGAAGTAACGCTTTAACTACAGCACTGTCTTTTGCCAAATGCAATGGTGTACACCTGCTTCCATCTTGTACGTCTACATCCGCGTTATATTGAAGCAGTAAAAGCACAAGATTTACAAAACCTTTTGCACTTACTATGTGTAGAACACTTCCATTGTTTCTTGTCTTATATTTCTCATTTATGTGTATCCACTTAGCACAATGATGTAGCAAGTACTTGGCAACTGCTATATGATTATTTTCACACGCATAAACAAATGGCTTCACTTCCTCCTTGTTTGCTATGTCAATCCTGGATTTCTTTTCAACAAGATTTTGTACAATTTCTATATGTCCTCTCATGCATGCCAAATGTAAAGGTATGTTGCCATCAATGTCCCTTTGATTAATCATTGTACTATCTTGCACGAAAAACGAAACATATTCCTGGTATCCTAAAGCAGACACAATGTGAAGAGGTGGCATACCATCTTCGGTTTTTTTCCAATAATCACGAGATAAACCCTTTTTCATGCATTTGAGAAACTTAAGCCTGAAATCTCGAAAGTTGTTTTGCTCAATTTCAAAAATTGACTTATTCCACCCATTACCTAATTCATAAACAAGCCGATGGAAATATGTCTTTTCGTTTTCTTCTGTTATCTCAATAGTATAGACATCCTGTTTTTGATTAATACAATCTAACTGAATTTGATTCAGTATTACTTCAGTTTTACAATGCTTGATTACTGTTTTTATCAATGTTTTTGCTATGCAACGAAGGACGATCTTTTGCAACGTTTCATTGGCAAAAATGAAATCATCATTGCCTGTTTTTACAAATTGTTTAACGTATGTTCCAGTAAGGGCAACTAATGTAGACTTAAGAAGATTTTTCGATGGAAAATGAGGAAAAGTCAATTCATGAAACACATCCTGAAACAACTTATCAAATTCGTCATTGTTTATGGAAAATGAGTTCTTTGAAATATTCTGCCTGATGGCAAGAATAGCCATTGCAATGTAGCTTACTTGTGATTTGATTTTGAAATTAGTTATTTCATAATCAATAATCTCATAAGGAACTGTAAAGAATTGCTCAACTGGAACGTTTTTCGATGATAGATATGAGGAGCATAAAGATGGAAAGAAACTATACATCACAATTGTCTCGTCAGTTAAAGATTTCGTGTCATCTTTGTTCAAATAAGAGTGACATATATCCCACCTCTCTGAAAGTGATAGACGTATTTGAACAGATAATAAATCACATGTATACGCATCCAAACCTAAGCATTGAAACTGTTCTGGTTGCCAAATATATGTTCTGCTGGTAAGAATAAGTTTTGTGTCATCGTTGTTGCCAAAAATCCTCTTGAGTAACGGCAAATGTTTTTCCCATAAATATACGTCTGTTTCATTAACAGTATACTTTCCGATAAAATCATCGATGATGAAAATTTGTTTTGTCCCTGGTACATGGTAGTTTGTAATGTCTTCTGAGTGTCTGGCAGGAATAATTGTATGACCATAAATGTTCTTTAATGTGAATGCTGCATAATAAGCAATTGCCGATTTACCAGAACCACTCGGTCCTGATATTACAATTATGTTTCTTTTTAATATTTTCTGGTAGATGAACTCTGTAGCTCTTGTTTTCACCAGTTTGTTAAGGTTTTTTTCCCAGTCATGAAGTTTTTCAATTTGAAAATCTAAAAATTAAATGTTGAAATGTAACATAAGTTTCTCAAAAGAAGACGAAACACATAACAATAAGAACATTAATTTTATACTTAATATGAGTAAGTTATAGTACTTGTATCTCTACAAGGTTGCAATACAATTCCAATTATTTAAAGCAAAACAATCAATTCAAGGAAGAGAATAAACACAACGAACAACACGATATGGACAAATATGGAAGTAACTTAAACACACGGGTGCAGTTTAGTTCCTCAAGGGTTGATGCAGTTCGTGATAGAATATTTTGTTTGAAAACTAATTTATTAAATTCATTCGGACAAACAGAAAAAGGCAACCATTTCAGAGGAAGACATTGACAATATACTACAACGACCTTTACAAATCAGGACGGATATGGTGATTAAAGACTGTTTAACGCTAAAATGCAAGTTAAAAACATAGTCAAAACGAGAACATATTATTCATATACGACCTTGAAGGCTGTTTTATTGCTGATCAAATCGGTAAGACGGATTTTAACCTTCGTGCAAATTAACAACGTAACAGACGAAAGGAATACATACCATCTTACGCAGGCATAATATAATGGGCTTGTCCGATTAGGTTTTGGCTTATTTGACTTAATACTGCTCACTAAAGAGTAGTCGCAAAAACTATTTTACAAGTCGGTTTGTTCAAGCCGGTAATGGTAAGTAAGTCATTTAACACTCGGCGCAAGCATCGTAGCAGTAAACGAAAGACAAAATTGTTCTTTGGAGTTTCAGATATATTAATAATGTTTTATCTATTAAATTTCTTAACTTTTTTTACAGAGGTTAAATTCATATATCCTACAAAATCAGAAATTAAAGAAGCAACAGAAACGCTTCCTCTGCTAAATTTTTATATTTATACCAAGTATTTAGCAGTCATCTAGTACCAGTTTTTTTTTACAAATGAGACGATTTTATTTTTGAAATTGTACATTTTCCTCACCATCTGATTCCGTAATATGATAACCTCGCCTGCATATATAAATATGGGATATTCATTTCCAAACTAATTCGGTATTCAAAAGCTTGGAACTGCTTCTAATAATTTACACTAAGATAAGTGTATTATCATACAATTGACACCAAGACGGACGTCTCCAAAACATAATAACAGATAAAATAAATGACAATTTTAATCTTATATAGATCAATGTACCGTCACTGTTGATACACATATTTTGTTTTAAAAAATGCGAATAATACTGCTGCTATGATTGCCAAATTAAATGCTCACCTAATACGTGTGCCATACACAAAAAGCGTACGAGAAATAATAATGGAAGGACAATCAATCCCTTATGTTATATAAAGAGTCTACCTACGAATTTTGACAAACTAGGCTCTTTTTGTAGAAGATCATGTTTTCCTGATTATTTTTGCTCTTTATATCTTATCTATCTGTTAAAGTTTGTTGGTAAAAGCAAACAACTCAATATATTTGGAAAAGTCGATCTTTAAGAAAAACGAATGGAATAAGCGGTCGTCTAGCTGGTTATTTCTCCTACTAGGAGTTTATCTTATCTTTAATAGTAGTTTGAGATTTTGTTTTTAGCAAAAATGATATTTGGTAAAAGTTTACGTTAAGAGGCAATTACGCTAATTAGAAGTCGTCTGCCATTATATATGTTATGAATAATAGGTAGTAATCGGCATTCACAATGTTTCTGTCCTGTTAGATTTTTCTGTTTATAGGGGTTTTCAATATCAATAAAAAAAAGTTGCATTTTACACTATGGTATTTATTGAACAATATAAAAGTTAGGATATTAAGTATGAATGTCAATGATGCAAATATCATCCTAAGTTTAAAAAAAGGTGGATGTATGCCAGTAGAGGCAATCTTGTTAGTCTGCGATTAAAGTTATCGGATACGTTATATAAACTAGATATATACACCCAAATGAAGATTGTGTTGATAACAGAGATGAAATGTATCAAAGAGACATTCAAACTAACGATTCGAAAATAAACACACAACTTAATGGTTAAAAAAAATAAAGACAAACAACAGAACACAAAAAAAAAGAAAAAAAAAGACTGGGGAATACGAGCCTACAAAAACCTGGTGTTGATCTTCGGTACTTCTAAAGGGTAAACAGAACCTGTTGCACACGTCATATCCGTTGTGTTGCACATATAATCTGAACCTTTTGAAAAGTCTTATTCGGTAGGTCATGTTCGGGGAAAAGGGTACAGGATTTTCTTTACGACATACCCGTCATCATCTGTGAAGCAGATGTATTCGACAAAGGTCAACCAACTCTTGATGGCAGCAACCCAGCAATCAGTTGTCCAACTTGATAAACAATTTAACCCTATCAGATTTGCTCTAAATACTTTGGTTTCCGAGTTATAAGCCAAAATCTACATTTTACCCTTATGTTCTATTCTTAACCATGGTGGCAATCTTGATAATTTGGCTTGGTCACCGCACACATTTTTTAAACTAGATGCTCTAATAATGATGGTGGCTAAGTTAAGTTAAATTTGACCTCGTAGTTTCAGAGAAGATTTTTGTAAAAGATTAAAAAAAAGTACGAAAAATTTGTAAAAATGACTTTAAAGGCAGAAACTCCTTAAGGAATCAATTGACCATTTTGGTCATGTTGCCTTATTTGATAATATTACTTTGCTGAACATTATTGTTGTTTACAGTTTATCTTTATCTTTAATAATAGTCAAGATAATTACAAAAAAACAGCAAAATTTCCTTAAAATTACCAATTCAGGGGCAGCAACCCAAGAATTGTGGATTGTCCGTTTCATTTGAATATTTCAGGGCAGATAGATCTTGACATGATTAACATTTTTACCCCGGGTCAGGTTTGCTCTAAATGCTTGGGTTTCAGAGTTATAAGCCAAAATCTGCATTTTACCCCTATGGTCTATTTTTAGCCAGAGCGGCCATCTTGATAAATTGGCCGGGTCACCGGACACGTTGTTTCAAACTTGATACCCCGATGATAATTGTGGCCAAGTTTGGTTAAATTTGGCCCAGTAGTTTCAGAGGAGAAGATTTTTGTAAAAGTTAACGACGACAACGGATGACGGACGCCAAGTGATGAGAAGTGATCACTTGGCCCTTTGGGCCAGGTGAGCTTATAAAATCACAAATCCAAATTACTTCTGAATGTGGATACAATCAAGTCACGAAAGTGCATGCCTGTAATAAGTTTTAACCTATTTGTTTATATGTTTTCATAATATTAGTATAGATTCTTGGTTTTTTTTCCTATAAAAAGCATATAAAAAAATAAGGGTTTCTTTGTAATGCAAATATTGTCTTCTTATATACTAAATGATACCTTTTAAATGAGGCGGAACATTTAAAAATTCGAGATCACTGAAATTTTCTTTCGATTCCTGTTTATCAGCAACTGTGTTTCCTTCTGTTACAGTTTTTCCATTAGCCATATTAGTATCTGGAATGGAATTTGAAATCCTTTTTAAAAAATGCACCATTTGTTTGAAATAACATTAATGGTCATTTTTGGGTTTTCTTTGGTCACGATAAATCATTGTTGCATAAAGGCAGAGATAAAAATATAATAAGGAATAGGTTACAAAGAGAAACTATACCAGTTAAATTGCAAATATATTGCAGATGAATTTACATGTGATGATGGGAAGATGTTTGTTGGTTTTGAAATTGTGTGTTTAATTGTTTTAATGTACCTACCTGTGAAACAAGGTATTAACCTCAATGTCAAAAACGAAGTTGGAAAACAAATACCAATACTGAGAACTAAAAAAAAATGGTAAAAGGATATTAATTCTTTTACCTAGAATATACAATTAAAATTTGATAATAACCAAAGTTCATACAACTGAAGAAGTAGTGGTTGGTGATTAAACATAATCGTTTTCATCTAAAGCTTCAGAGAGTATCAAAACTTTTTTTTATAGTTTTTCAACTTTGCACTTGTTTGGCTTTCTAACTACACGCCTGCGTATGTAAACTGTTGTAGATTGAATTTTTGAATAATCCTTGTATGACTAGAAGGTACCAAACGTGATAAGTACTTGGCTGCTGGTCAACCTTTTTTAGCCCACCACCTTTTTGAAAATGTTTGTTTTTTGTTTTTTATTATTATTATTTCTGCGTTTTTCTGTAAACATTTGTACTATAAAAAGACATATACTATGTATAACCCTATAATGTATAATCACCGCTGGTACATAACTTGGAATTGATAGTAAATAGCAAAAAAAATGTACACTTTATTCACAGTATATGTACGTTCATAGTAAACAGAAAAATAATTGTCCTATCCCCCAAGTTTTTACAAGGATTGCCGATTGTCATAGACGGTAGTCTTGACTTTAAAGTACGTCTGATGACGGAAGCAATATCCGGACGCCTTTATTTTATTTTTTTCTCGAAATAAACCAATGAAAAAATCAAAAGCGAGGATAACAAATGTAACTATGCTTTTAACAGTAAGGTGTTGATCCCATTTTTACATTTTATTATATCATTAGCACACCATGGGTCTAATAATATTTTCATGCTTCTACTTATATGGATACTGTACACTGTACAAGTTTCTAGAGCTGAAAACAATGCCATAATTAGATGTTATAAAGACTATACATTTGTTGTAAATATATTTTTTTTTAATATAACTTCATTAAGGAAAATAAAATATAAATGTAGCGAAAACGAGCTGAAAAAGTGACGTTCGAATTAAACAAAAATAATTAAACGTATATCAGCCTTGTTGTCTGCTTTCCATTTGACTTAATAGACATGTCCCAATTTAAAAAAAAAATAATATACTGGAAACACTATTATTTCTTCTCAATGAGAGGCGAAAATAGAAAAGGACATTCAAACTCATAAGTTGAAAATAAACTGACAACGCCAAACAGACAAACAAGAGTATACGAAACACAAAATAGAAAACTAAAGACCAAATAAAACGACCCGCCCCAAAAACTGGGGATGATATCATGTGTTTGAAAAAGTAAGTAGATTATGTTCTTCAAGTCGTGGTACTCATGTTAGTACACAATCGGTTTTACTTTTTATCCTTTGGATTTCACACATATAAATAAAATCGTATTATAACATGTATAAAAAAAGGTAAAATCTCAAAAATGCTGAACTTAGAGGAAAATCAATTTGGAAAGTCCATAATCACATGGCAAAATCAAATAACAAAACGCATCAAAAACAAATGGTCAAGAACTGTCATATTCCTAAATGTGTACAGGCATTTTTAAATGTAGAAAATGGTGGATTAAACCTGGTTCTATAGCGCTCACCCTCTCACTTTAATCAAATTCCGTTTTGTTTACATTGATGCGTTAAATAAACAATAAATTGTCAAAATATGGGTACATCAGTCATCATCGTATAACAATTTTAAAAGGAACAATTTAACAGAACACAAAAACATCTACAATCTACGAATACATTGATTGATTTGAATGTCTGACGTCAGAAATGTTTGAGCTATTGATTTTGCCATTTGATCATGTTGATTATGGACTTTCCATTACTCATCTTTCTCGGAGTTCTCTATGTTTATCTCTTCATAAAAAAAAGACTACTGGTGACACTTTTATCTGTATGACGTCGAGTCATCGATGTCAGTCACTGTTACAAAGGCTTTTTAAAACCCATAATCTGTATATATGTGAGGTTTATACTAAAGTGTATATGATATGGCTTTTACAATATATAGAGAATAATACATGGCAAAATCCGTATCATATGTCGTATCATCCCGAGACATCAATATCAGCCCAAGGGCCCTTAGGCCCGAGGGATGATATTGGTCGAGGGTGATACGGCATGTGATACGGATTTTGCCATGCATTATACGCTTTATCATATATTTCAACAGTAGAGTATTATATTTTATGAACTGTTTTCTGATCCATAGCACTGGGTTACCTTCAGTTCTGCTTTTGTATTGTTTCAAAGCCTTAAAATAACTGCTCAATTATTTATACGAAGCACCTGGGTTACCTTACAATCTGTTGTTTTAAAAATATTTTGTTTATTATTGTATTTATTTGAGTGTTTTGTATTTTTAATAGTTGAATTATGTGTGCCAAAAAATATGTTGTGAAAATTTGACGTCACAAACAATATGAAAACTTGACGTTCGTGACGTTACATACCAAACAATGACGTCATTCAAAAAATTGACCTATTTTGAGAAAAAAAATTCTTTAGCCAAAAAACAAAAAACCCACCCCAAAAAATGACTTCATGTATTAAAAATTAAAAAAAAAAAAAAAAAAAAAAAAGGTATGCGATACGGGTTTTATCATGCGATACGGGTTTAGCCATGCGATACGGGGTATGCGATACAGGGTAGGTGATACAGACTGGAAAAACGAACCTTTATTAGATATACAAAATAGCTGTATTTTATACTAAATATATGATAAATCACAGTATCAACCTTCAACCAACATAACTACTCGAGAAGAGCTCTTTGGATTATATTAGTGTCTCGGGTTGATACCGATATCATATTGAAAAATCCATATCATATTCTCTATTTAAAGCGTCTATTACATTCTAGATTCTAGACAGACAAAGGATCACATCCAGTTTAGGGTAAAAAAAATCATTATATTAAACCGTCTTATTTTTAAGGCATAATGTGGTTTTGAAAATTAATATGTGTACCATTCAGTGACTTCCGCATATTGATGTTCAAATAGAAGGCATGAATTGGTTTATGGTAGCGGCAAGTATAATTAAAATAAATAAGTAACATCAATCTAACAATCTACTTCATCATTCGAGGCCTCGGTGGCCGAGTCTTCGAAGTAGTTATTACTGTAATAACTAGCCAGTCAACATTGAGGTAGTGAGGTCGAATCCCGCTCGCGTAAGTGCACTCGACTACAATCTTCATTGACTATGATTGTCCGTTTTCCTATCGAAAGTCAGGCTCCTCCAATAATGAATCTACACGTTAGTATTAGCAATAAACTTACATTTCAATATTAAGGATGAACACGAATGCGGCCACTTTCGTTTTACACGAAAACAGTCTAAAATTTAACTTAAATGCTAGAATTGTGAAGATTTCAGTAATGTAGCATGATGGTACCAGATATATGTGCATTGTATTGTCAAAAAACAGCCCATATTTATGAAGCAGAAGCATTATACTGTCCAATAAATAACTAAAAGTTTATATTTTAACAATTTTGTTAAACTGCTATATTTTGGGGCCAAAAAGGGGTCTTACTGGACCTACTCCTTTATAAACATTACCATATAATGAATATTCATTTAAACACTAAATTGCTGACTACTTGACTGGTGATACCTTTTGAAACGAAACGTACACCGGAAGTGGCATCGACCCTAGATGACAATTTATAATGTCAATTTTTTCTAGCGTGGTAGGGCAAAACATACTAACTTATTATGAACAATGTCATCACTAAAACTGCAACAGCTGCTGTCTTTCTATACTTCTCAAATTCAAACTTCACTAAAATAGTAAAGAAAAAAGAGAAAAGATATCACTATTTGAGAAACGGCTAATTCATAAAATAATATCTAACTTTTAGTTGCTTACCTACATACAATTTTGTCTAATGAACTAGTTATCTCATTTCAATCATACCACATGGTTTTCCCTTTCAGACAATTTTGTAGATATATTATATGAATAAGTAATATATTGCGAAACTCAATTGTAAAGAGTATTCTAAAATGTTATGTTTCTGAAATACCAATTCAATCAAAGGATGCAAAACTCTGATCACATCTTTATGTGTTATTATGCATGTATATTTATGCATTCTTTGTTTTTCATCAAGTTTTGTTAAAGTATTTGTATGTTTATATGAACCTATGACCTCTGATATTCATTAATAATTTTTTTTAATTCTAGTTCATTTATATGTTTAGGAGTATGACGTAACTGAACTAGTAAAATATGTTAAGGGTCAAGCTGAAGTCCACCTCCTCCGGTTTGCTGTGTTGAAGATAAATGGGTGGCCTCCTGTTGTTATTTTACCCCTTGACACATTCCAAATATTCATTCTCTTTTTTATTGTCATCCACTCAAATTCAGGCTCATTAAACGAGTCATGACCGTGAAAACGGCAAACCAAAAGTTACACACGCCATCTTTAAGAACTTTAGAACTGCTCTACCAATTTGACATATTATGACAATTTTTATCCTAGAATTCATTCCAATTGTTATACCATAGACGTGATGATAACAGATCTACATCAGTAACTTTTTTGTACAGTACTACTTTATAACTGACTGCATAAAAGTTCCCTTGAAACTGTTCTGGCAGTTAAACCATAACTGTTTTCAAAATAATTTAAAGTAAGCGAATACTATATTTTAGACTCATTATGTTTAAACCCAACATTCCATTCAATATGCATACCTGTCGTATAATGTCCAAAGAAAGGTTTGACAGTCAATGGAATCTGGGAACTACCAGGCAACCTGAAATAAATATAACTTCTATGTAGCACAGGTAAAGTTAGCTCAATAAAAAATGTACACAACAGGATATAAATGTCATGCGTTTGAAGCGCATACTATCTAGAATAAAATGTTCTTAATACTGTCTGAATGCATCGAAAAACTAAAAAACAAATATTTTGTTAATCACAGTAATTGTGAACGCATAGAAAAATGGTAAAATTTCGTACGACTGTATTTATATTTTGATCGTAAATTTGTACAACATAGGAAAACTAGTAAAACTCCGGCACATTCTATAACTATTTGATCGTTAAATCCTCGACGATTTAAACAAACTACAACACTGTTAATCAAAAGTCCGTCAAATACAAAGAAAACAAACAGCTTTTAAAATTGTTAAGCTGAAACTTAGTTCATTACTGCATAATTGGCGTTGACGTTAGAATATTAAAGGAACCCATTTTGTATGTTTTTATATTCCAATTGTTTTTATTTTTTGTTCTGTTCGCTATTTCCATTTTTCAAATTGACGATACTTATGTTTTTAAAATGTTTAATTACAAAGGTGATATTCATCAATCCATGACCAATTGATATCATTTAAAATTAATACGTCTCATTTTCATACATTAAACTCAATGAGTTTTAAGATTCTCCATGAAGTTGCTCAGCTATAATTATTTTTCAAAGATGTATACATATTGCTAAAAAAGTTTTTGAAATTTTAATAACTTTCTTGAAATATCCTGGATTTCTACCAAACTTGGACAGACGATTGTTTATGTTCATAAGATAGTATCCAGGAGAAATTTTGTAAAAACAAAATTACATTTTGTCCGTATTTTACTTGTAAATGGACTTCGTATTTCTGCCAGGAACCATGACATTCACTCTGTGGTTAAAGTTTTTAAAATTTTAATAACTTTCTTAAACTATCCTTGAATTGTACGAAACTTGGCCCGAAGCTTGTTTATGATCAGGAAATAGTATCAAGAAGCATCAAGAAGCGACAAGAAGCGTCAAGAAGCGACAAGAAGTGACAAGAAGAAGAATATTAGCGACAAAAAGTGACAAGAAGCTATTTAGCGACAAGAAAACATTTTTTTTAATTAAAATTACTTATTCCAAATAAATATTAAAAGAATATGCAAAAGAAAACAATTTTAATGACAAGAAAGTAAGGTTTGATAGAGGAAAAAAAGAAACATAGATCCAAATCAGTTGCTACATTTATTCACATGATATTTTATTACGTATAACAGCAAGTATTACGTTTAACCTGTCGTATTATGATATTACTTTTACTTGTGTTTTAGAACAATACTATATTTATCTTATAATTTGTTTTTTAAAACTATCTTTGTACAATATATAATAAACTTGCAAAATGCATTAGTTGTGCATCATTGTCCAGAAAATACCTCCACAAATTGTGAAATACAAAGAACTGAAATAAAACAAGAGGAAAACATACTTAAAATGTTAATATTTCTCTAATCTTTTTATTTGGTGTATTGTCTCATTTTACGATTTTCATCATGGTCATGCATATTGATTGAAGATTAAAGGAAATCAATGACAATCTTTAGTTTTCAACAGATGTTCACTATTTACAATAATTGTATATTCTGGCAATTTATACAAAGTGTTAGAAAAGTAATGTTTTTGGCCCCTTATTCGGCCACTAATTCTTTAACAGTTTGGCCACTCATAATCAATCCCAATCTTCCTTTTTTTGGAATTGAACCGTGTGGTACAATTTCAGAAAAATCAATACACTTAAACACAAGTTATCCCCAAAAATAAATCCGAACCTTTTTTTGTGGTTTAAAACCTTGTGTTTAAATCTCATGGAGATTCGTTTACTTCAACTAAAGTAATTGTCCAGAAACTAAGTGTCTTCGGACGACGCTGACGACGACGACGTGATACGAATATACGAACGCAATATTTGTGTGGGGTCGTATAACAATGAACATTTAATTGATCGTCATGTCAATACCGAAGTGCTAACTATCCACAGAATAAAAACGAACACGTAAAACAACAAAGGACAGCATATAACAATAGAACCACACATTGTCTGTCACACGACTAGATCATCACCTTCAAAGTGACGTCACAGGTAAATTTTAATTTGTTTTGTACTTATGGTATGAGATGTATTTCATAACAATTACAAGATTATCAATATATAATTGTGTTAGTTATTAGATACTAAATTGAATTATCCAGCTATGTCGGTATTTTTTTCTAAATCAAATTGTAAAACAAATAAATCGTTTACGTTTAAGTGATTTAAACTAGAATCTAATAAATGAACTCAGGTTGATTAATTACAAACGCTACGACATTTGACAATGTCCGATCAGAATTTTAAATGCAACACCATAACAGAATATATGAATTTTGTATAAACAAATACCGTGACACGTCTTATATCTATGCGAATTAACACTCGGCAAATCAGTCATATTAGGTAATTGGTCATGGTCGGAACTTTAAAAACTAGACCACGTAAATGGTAAAATTTATATCACAAAAATACTGAGCTCCGAGGACAATTCAAAACAGGAAGTCCCTAATCAAATGACAAAATCAAAAGAACTAAACACATCAAACTAATAGACATCAAATGTCTTATGCCTGATTTGGTACAGGCATTTTCTTAAGTCGATTGGTAAAAAGTTATAAATGTACCAGTATTATAAATGTATACGCCAGACGCGAGTTTCGTCTACATAAATCTTATTAGTGGTGCTCAGATAAAAAAAGTTATAAAACCAGGGAGCAGCTTTATACGACCGCACAGGTTGAACCCTGAACGGTTGGGGCAAGTATGGACACAACATTCAAGCTGGATTCAGCTCTAAATTTGAACTGTGATTAAATAGTTGACACAGCATAGGTTTGTAACACAGAATGAAAGTGGTCTAATGAATTTTTGTTTTGCCTTTGAGCAATTCATTATGCTGTTAAATATGAATTCTCTCAAAAAAAATGAAGAAATTTTCTTTTTATCTATGAAATCTGAAATGAGAAAAATTGACCCCACCCCAATTGTTTTTTCACATCCCCCTTTACCTTATTCCAAAACTGATCTCATTTCAAATTTCTAAAGGCCCCTAACAATAACTACTCATTTAAATACATCATAAAATATTAAAATGTAAAAAAAGTGCTTGTAATCCCTGAATAGTAAAGATTGTTTTAATTTATCATTTGGTAGTAAAAGTGAATATACATTGTATATTGTATAAAACAATGATGTAAGTTGATTCAACTACTATTCTGGACAAAGAAAGATAACTCCAATTGAAAATTTCTTGCTATTGGGCAATATTGTGCAATCAGATATTTCTTGCTATTGCGCACTACTGTGCAATTGAAAATTTCTTGCGTTTGCACGTGACAATACTGTGCAATAGAAGATTTCTTGTTATTGCTGAATACAGTGCAATTGAAAATTTCTTGCTATTACACACTACTTAATATAATAATTTTGGATCTTGATTTGGACCAACTTGAAAACTGGGCCCATAATCAACAATCTAAGTACATGTTTTGATTCAGCATATCAAAGAAGCCCAATTATTCACTTTTTGATGAAATCAAAGTTTAATTTTGGACCCCGATTTGGACCAACTTGAAAACTGAGCTAATAATAAAAATCTAAGTACATTTATATACTCAGTATATCAAAGAACCCCAATTATTCAATTTTTGATGAAATCAAACAAAGTTTAATTTTGGACCCTTCGGGCCCCTTATTCCTAAACTGTGGGGACCAAAACTCCAAATATCAATCCCAACCTTCCTTTTATGGTCATAAACCTTGTGTTTAAATTTCATTGATTTCTATTTACTTATACTATAGTTATTGTGGGAAAACCAAGAATAATACTTATTTGGGCCCTTTGTTGGCCCCTTATTCCTAATCTGTTGGAACCAAAACTCCCAAAATGAATCTCAACCTTCCTTTTATGGTTATAAACCTTGTGTCAAAATTTCATAGATTTCTATTAATTTAAGGTGGTATGGGTGTCTTACTCCATCTTGGATTGTAAAAAACAGGGAACCAAAGGTCCAGATTTTCTATCAAGCTACCACAATTTGATGCAGAAATACAGATATTCAATGTGAATTTTCATTTAAAAGAACCAATTTATAAAAATATAACTTATAAATATTAATATTTTTGCAAATGTTGATTATTTTTGTGTGTTTAAAAAAAAATTAAATTGGCATTTAAAGGGGAGGTAACTCTAAAACAGTGCATTTTCTGAAGGATTCCACATGGAATTGTCCTGTTTGTATTTTAGACGGAAAAACGTACGGTGACCCTATCTTTTCTTTTGATATTCTCAAAGCATTGTATGAAAGCTATATTTTCCTTAAGTATTTAACAATTCTATCATTTTGTTTAGTTTCCAATCACGAAATTGTGTTTTTTCTTTTATAATCCATACCAAATGTGTCATTTTATCACGTCCTGTAGCTTGAGAAAATGCGCGGTGACCTATCATTTTCATTATATTTTTCAACATATATCAATAGATACTACATTTTGGCAAAGTATGAACAAATTCTATAATTTTTATTCTAGACTCCCATACCACCTTAACCTAAAGTTATAGTGCGAAAACCAAGAACATACTTATTTGGGCCCTTTTTGGTCCCTAATTCCTAAAATATTTGGACCAAATCTCCCAAAACCAATCACAACCTTCCTTTTGTGGTCATAAACCTTGTGTTAAAATTTAAAATTTCTTTTACTTATACTAAAGTTATTGTGCAAAAACCAAGAATAATGCTTATTTGGGCCCTTTTTTGGCCCCTTTTTCCTAAACTGTTGGAACCAAAACTCGAAAAATCAATCCCATCCTTCCTTTTGTGGTCATAAACCTTGTGTCAAAAGTTCATAGATTTCTATTTACTTAAACTAAAGTTATAGTGCGAAAACCAAGAAAATGCTTATTTGGACCCTTTTTGGCTTCTAAATCCTAAAATAATGGGACCAAAACTCCCAGAACCAATCCCAACCTTCATTTTGTGGTCATAAACCTTGTGTTAAAATTTCATAGATTTCGACGCCAACGTGATACCAATATACGACCAAAAACTTTTCAATTTGTGCGGTCGTATAAAAAGTACAAAGTTGAAGAGCATTGAACCACAATCTAAGACGAGGTAAAAATGTCCTGAGTTAGTTTAGACAAAAATACATTGTATGGATCAACCAATTCATGATAGTGTCCATACAGTTTATTGCCATTTTTAATCTTTCTGCGTAAGGAGTACACTTATGTCTATGAAGTCCGTATAAGGTGAACATGAACTAGCATAACGTATCAACTGAGATATGTAAACACCAAACGATGGGCAGGTGGTATTGTGTTACAGCTGAGAAATGGGAAATTGATTATTGGGAAGTTGAAATCGTCCCGTTTGTCATAGATTTAAGTGTTAACCTTATATTAGACATATTTCTATTATTATAATTTTGGATTATGTATATAATTTTATAATATTTGAAATAGTCATAGAATTAATCAAGATGATTATCTGAATTTAATCAAAACTGAAAATTCGTGTTTTGTTTTCTTTTTTACCTATAAATCAAATTCTTTGATTTCACACCAATGAACCAAACTACCAAATAACATAGAATTTTGTAAGATCAATATGTAATTCAGTTAGATGTGCTGATTCAGACTACGTTTTAAGGCCAGAACATGTCGAAACTGGTCGAGACTGGTAGAAATTATTTGAGACTGGTGGATCCTTGGTCGAATTCACCAAGATTATCAAGTACTGAATCCTGACTTATTAAGTATAGTCGAGACACAATTCGAGTACAGTTAAGTACAGCTAAGTATTGTACTGATATAATGCCGAGTCTAGTCAAGTAAAATATGTGCTCGACTTTACTGGTCGAGTACAAAATATGGTCTTTTCTGACTTTGAGCAGTTTGTAGTGATATTATTATGCAACCAGTTGATTGCAAACTGGTGTTCACATGGAAACTTAATCTTTTTTTATTTTCCCTCCTGTAAACCATCACGACAAACTGCTCCGATTCTGAAAAGACAATAGTTTGTGCATGACTTGTAAGGTCAAGCACAAATTCTACTTGATAAGAATCGACATAATCTAACAGCATTTAACTGTACTTTATTGTACCAGACTTTACTTGATGAGTCTGATTAAGTACTTGATACAGTTGACTTGTTTCTTTATTATTACAAGTATTAGCCTTTCAAAAAAGGCTTGCCGTCTCTTAGCTGATGAAAATTGAAATTGTTCTCGCTTTGTAGATTAATTCAGTTAGATTAGCCACGTGCACCAATCAACAAATGTAATCACACACGTGAGGTCACACGTTATAAAGTAGTATATTATATATTGTTTAACGTTGTTGTTTACAAAACTCCAGACAATTCGGATATTGATTGATAAAAGTTACCTGTGTACCAATATCATGAATTTGCATGATTAATGACCAGGCAAAATCTAATTGCTAAAATAGAGAGGACAAATCTGATACTCTACGGGATTGAAGGACTAGGTTTGGATTGTCCTAACCAATCAATAAACTTTGATTATTCACGTCTCGTAATTTCCAATCAAGTAGTAAGAAGCATTCACGCACTGACTGTCCATCGTTCAATTCTTAATATCGTCTCCGAGGAAACAAGAATGAGGCTGACTTAAAACAGGAACTTTTTAGATAGAAAAATAAGAAGTTAGCAATATCCTTTGGCTCTACTTTCCGCTATATAGATGATGTTCTTTCACTAAATAGTTCAAAATTGTGTGACTATGTCGAACGCATCTATCCCATCGAGATAAAGGATACAACGGATACAGTCAAGTCGGCATCATGTCTTGACTTTCATCTATAAATTAACAATGAGGGTCGATTGAAAACAAAACTTTACGACAAAAGAGATGATTTCAACTTTCCAATTGGGAACTTTCCATTTCTAAGTAGCAAGATACCAGCAGCACCTGCATACGGTGTATATATCTCCCAAATTGATACGATATTCCGTTGCTTTTATTACCTATCATGATTTTCTTGAAAGAGGGTTGTTGCTCACAAAGAAGCTATTAAATCAAGAGTTCCAAATGATGAAGTTGGAATCATCTCTTCGTAAATTTTACGGACGCCATAGCGAGTTGGTTGACCGTTATGGAATTACCGGTTCATAAATGATATCGGATATGTTCCTTGCGTCGTAACTACAATCCCTTACCCTTTCATAAATTCTACCTACCGAATTAGACTATTTACCGGATTTGTTTTCTCATAAGCAACACGACGGGTACCACATGTAGTGCAGGATCTGCTAATCCTTCCGGAGCACCTGATGTCACCCCTAGTTTTTAATAGGGTTCGTGTTGTTTATTCTTTAGTTTTCTATGTTGTGTCATGTTTACTATTGTGTGTCTGTTTGTCCTGTTCATTTCAGCCATGGCGTTGACAGTTTATTTTCGATTTATGAGTTTGACTGTCCCTCTGGTATCTTTCGTCTCTCTTTTGGTAAACTCGACAAATGCTCGACCAGTCTGTACTCAGTTTCGACCAGTTTCGAACTGTCTAAATTCGTTCTTGATCTTTAAATTTAATCTAAACTGGTATGAATCAGCCCATCTAACTCAGTTATAAATAGAGCTTACAAAATTCGTGGTTATTAGGTTTTTTGGCTCATTTCTGTTTAACTAATTTAATTAATAGGTTCAATAAAGCTGGAATTTTTAGATTGATTCAATTCAGATAATCATGGAAATTTTTTTTATAACTTTTTGAAATCAACTTTGATTTCTATAAAACTGTACATTAATATCTAAATCTGTTCCAAATCTACTTTGATTTTCATAAAAAAAAATATATACATTTGTAGCTATTTCAATTATGAAGTGATTTTACACTTGTTACAGTATGCCAGATAGTTTGGTAATTTTGTTTATTGCTTTTAAATATGCAATTTATAGGTATCTATCTGAATTTAAAAACAACTTAAACTTTAGGCTTTTTAAACATGTATTACTTTAACTCTTAAATATGCTAAAACCACCAAATGACCTAACATTAAGGGTACTATCAATATATAATTGAGATAGCTGTATAGATTATCCAAGTTGATTTGAAAAGTTATAGAACTTTTTTTTTTTAAATGAAACTTAGTTTGAATGGGGAATACTTGTGCGAGGTGTAGAAAAGTCAAATGGTTTAATACTATTGCAAGATGAAAGAGTCTTAGATTGTATGTACTCTAAAAGATCTTTAAATTTGTTTGTATCCAAATCTGATCCACGACACCTCTAGAAAAGGCAGTTTGACTATAACTTTGAAGCTGTGATTGCTGATAACATTGATTTTAATAATGTTGAAAGCGGTTTCATGAGCACTTTGAAGACCCAGCAATATACCGCTGTGAGTACGGAAGATCCAGTTCCTCATTTGAAATCGATATTCCAACGGAACATAGAACAGACCTATGAATATCGCAAATGTCCTCTTCAGTAAGTGTCTTGATGGTATATGATGAATTTCTAAATGACTTGTCAAAACTTATTCATTTATCAAGCAGTTTATGTAATGAACTTTACACACAAGAACGATGTTTATTAGGGCTTTATCTGCCGGCTATTTATTTACAGAGTCGAAAACAAATTAATATTTCTGACTCAAAATATCATAACATTCTGCAAACTTGAAACAAGATGTTGACTATATTGCTTTTGTATCTCTATAAACAAATCTGAAGCATTTTACAAATAATTAACGCTGGCGATGACACAAGGCTTGCATATGTCTGTCTCACTAATAGCAGTGTTCATCGAAGGCATGAACAAACTAGCATAAAGCAGTTGCTGCTACATGTAAGGCAACGAAAAAAAACTTACCGAACAGCCTGAATTGGTTTGCAGCCAAAACTAGTTTTCCATTCATTCTCATTTAGACATTCATAATCTGCAAATAGACTTACACCTTTTACGTCGTAGTATATACATGTACAATGAGTGTTCTCGATTGCTTAATTAAAATTTTCTTCAGTTTTAGTTTTGTTAAATATTTTAAATCGATTTGAACTAAGTGTTAAGTTTATCTAACACTTCAGATGTTTGATAGTTTAACTGATATTTCAAACACAAAGTAAATGTAATTCACCTAGCTTTTGACCAGACTTGTGTGTACCATTTACCTCTATGAACGTAATCAGTCAATTGTAGTCTCTTTGAAACAAAATTGACTTAATAATATAAATAAGTTACTCGCTGAACATTCTACTTGTTAAGTTTTCTAAAACACACCCTTTATGACATACCTGGTGATAAACCGTAATTAGATGGACACATCTTAGAATAACAAGAACAGTCTTCTGTAGTTGGTTCACAGTAGCATCCATGTTTTGGTCGGGTTATGAAATTATAACCCCTCCTATAATCACAGCGGCATAAACTATCTGTTTTCTGTGTTCCATTTCCGTAAATGACTTGACCTTCTTCACTGCAGTATGATTTTTTATACACACATCGACTGTTCCCAGAAGACAGGAATTTAAAAGGTTGGTAGAACAAATTTCGACAAAGGGCTCCTTGAAGTGTTCCGTTTAAAGATCCAGCAACTATAAGTTTCTGTCCTATAAAAAAACCTGTTTTTTAACAAATACGCTTATTTTCATGGTACTATATAATTATTGACTTTTGAAGAGATTGATACATTGATTTATCAACCAAAAAGATATGATATTCACCGCAGCAACAACGGCAATTTGCAAGTAGTTCATCAAAACTGCTATCTGTTTTTATGATAAATATATCATATGTTTTGCAGTTGCTAATTTTCTGAAGTTGAAATAGTCAATAAAGATTCCTAATTAAAAACATATCTACAAGATGCATGATACAAAACAAAAGAATCATGACATGCTCGTAGATTTTTGTAAATGCGCATATGTATCGAGAGATTAGATAGGCAGAACCAGGCTGAAATAGCAGGATTTATTATCCTTGTTATCAACTTACCACATTTGACTCTTTTGCCGTTGTAATTGTTTCAAAAACAAAACCTAATGGTGAACAAATATCTTGGAGCACCTGATATCACCCACAGTTTTTGGTGGGGTTCGTGTTGTTGTAAAATTCTTTAATTTATTATGTTCTGTCTTGTTTACTATTATTTTTCTGTTTGTCTTTTTTTCTATTTTAGCCATGACATTGTCAGTTTATTTTCTATCTATGAGTTTGACTGTTCCTTTGGTATCTGTCGCCCCTCCTTTGTGGCTTAATAACATTATTTATACCCAGCTCTCTTTCAAAACGCCAATCCTAGTTTACCCTTTTTCTGCTTAATGTATGTACTACAGTAGTTTATAAATAAAATGGAGATGCGTTTACACACACAATGCATATACTAGTAGTATTAAAAAAAACGGAATACCTGGTGCTTCAAAATCTGAATTTTCTCTACAAAATTCAGTATAGTTTTGACCATTTCGATATCGATCAAACAAGCAAAAATAACTATCTACATGACTACAGATCGCTTCTGCTCTATGTTTCCAGTGCGATTGAACAGGACACTGAAAAGTAAAGATGGCCTCAGATATCTTCCAAAATGACATTATCTGTAAAAAAAAAAAAAAAAAAAAATGATAACTTAGATAAGGTATGTAAATATGTAGATATGGGTGTCTTTTCCAGAGCCTAATTTAGGCATATGCATGTTCCAAAATGACATTTTTGGCTTTAAAATACTTAACCAAGGTTTATTTAATTTACCACAGAAACATCAAAACTTAAAATTTAAAGATTAAACTATAAATCAAATGAAACGCCGTTAATTGTATACATTTTCTAGGAGAGAAAAATACACCTATTTGTAGATAGTTCTTTTGAATTTAATAGAATGTGTTTGTTTTAGTGGTTTTTGTTTAATTGTTCATCCAGTGTATTTGGCAATAGTCACAGCAATATACAATTGTATTATATTGTATTCTTTATAAGTGTATGCTCATTAAGCCTTTTGTATTTTTTGTTTTCTTTACTAATAGATAATTGGTAGAATTAAAAGTGGGCAAACCAGGAGTAAACCGTTACAATTACGATCGACGTGCACTACAGCAAGATTACGGTTTCAGTTGTTATACATCATGTAGGAAACACACAAATTAATTGGGCTAATTTGAAATCTCCTGCATAAGTTATTTCATTGGCAATCATATTCAATAAAAGTTGAATTGTAAATTGTGATTATTCTGTAATATCCTTATGAATCTTTATTGAGACGTAGATTCACTAAAATATACCGATCGTTGCTATATTGTCTTCATTTACACAAACGAATGTCAGGGATTCAAAATATGGCAGTTATACAGGTATTCTCAGTTTATTTTTAGTTTGAAGTATTATCGAACTAATACAACTTTCATCTTTAAAATTTACTTTGCAAATACATATCTAAATGAGAAAACATAGGAATAATTTGTGATGTTTTCATGTATACTAGTACATGTATGTAAAAAAAAAAAAAGAAACCAACAGCAATATTTGACGAAGACGAAGTTAATGATGGAATGTTAACGTCCAGTGACATATATTACAATGCATGTCGAAACAGAACTTGAAATTGATACTAGTTATTAATAGAACCGTCGCTTTTCCAAAGATTTCACGCTTATAGTTTAGATTTTACGTGCTATTTCACAAGGTTCGCATTAGCTCTACATGTGTATTTGGAATATAAATCTGTGATTTTTCTATATTAGTTCTTTCGACGAAGCAAAGCAAGTTCGATCTAGATCTGAACATACATGCATTAAACAATATTCAATGGTTGTACAAATTTATTATGTAGAACACGTAGTAATCTGTTCGTTCCGATCAAATTTCAACTTACAGAGTACCATTGTGCATATACGGACCCTGGATTTAAATCAGATCTGTTCTGGCGGTTTTTGTCGGGTTTTTTTTTTCAAAATACATATTTTTCATTGTGACTTTCTTTTGTTCCGAATCCTTCTTTCGATTCTGATTAGGAAAATTAAGGTACCTTACAATCTTTGTTCGATGTGTATTAGTGTAACGCGTTTGTGTAAGCTCTTCCATGAACCGCCCTTTTATTTTTTTTGTAGACAATCGGTCAACTGGCATTTATTTTTTTTTCAAAGGAAAGGGTTTTTGAACAGCCAGCATGACCGTTGTCGTATCTAGGTCAAATATGTCAATATTGCGATTTGTAACACACTGTCATGACTGTAGTCATACATGTAATACCATAACATGTGCATAATTTTCAAAAGAGTTTGAAAATGTTTTAAGTTATACACGTATATACATGTACATGTATATATTAAATGCATGCCAATTTGATAAAATTCATGTTTCTGCAGTAGTCAATATACGCATGTGCAAAAAAAAAAAACAATTGGATTTCGAGCATGGGTTAATTTACTAAGCGAAAGCAGCATTTCATATTAGAATTAATGTTAATTGAATAGCAAAAAATCATTTTCCTGTACATTCAACCCTTATCAAATAACTGTGATCTCGTTATGTTTTATATATTTCAACGAAAAAACAGGTCCGTAATACAGCGTTTTTTATTTAAATTTTCATATACATTGACCCTGAAGAGTTTAACTATCATCAGACAAAACGACACAGATGACTTGACTTTCATAGGTGTATAATATAAATAAAAACACACTTAAGGTAATGAGACAAAAAAAACAGGAGCACAGTTATCAACGCCTTCAGTGACACGCCTGGACAAAGGCTACTTGAAATCCAGACAAACAAAAAATGCAACAAATGTACGAAATACATTTGTAATGCTAAGTTCGTGTTGTTTCATCTATACGATATGGTTTTTTTTATTTATTTTACTCATCATAAAGTGTCCAATGTTTTTTTTTTTAACGAGAACGCCTGTTCGTATCCAAGTCTATGGAGAGTTGTCTCATTGGCACTCACACCACATCTTCCTATATCTATCTGATGTTCTTTGTTTGCCAAGTCTTTTGTTTATGTGGTTTATATAGTTTATATGTGTTGTAACAATAGGCTGCTATGTTTGAGTAACTTATTAAAATGTATCCTTTATACTGAAGACTTTCTTAATACTATATAAAATACATACCAGGCAAAGACTGTAAAAATACATGCTAATTGCTGCAAATAAAAAAAAAACAGCTTGTCAAGTAAGGTAGCATATCTTCACTCTAAGTACAATAACTTATAGCGTAATAGTATGTAAGTACAGACTAGAAATATGTATAAACTAGAGGCTCTTAAGAGCCTCTTAAGAGCCTGTGTTGCTCACCTTGGTATATATATATATATACGTATAAAAATTGCGGTTTTTATCCAACGCAGTCATAGGTTTGAACGTAGTTTTCAATTTAGACTCGTTTATATATATATATATATATATGTGTGCATATTTAACAACAGACACATGCAGATGGATTCATGACAAAATTGTGTTTTGGTGATGTGTTTGTAGATCTTATTTTACTGAACATTCTTGCTTCTTACAATTATCTTCATCGATAATGAACTTGGCCCATTAGTTGCAGAGGAAAATATTTTGTTAAAAATTTACTAAAAATAATAAAATTTCTGAAAATTGTTTAACCTTGACTGTAAATTGCTCATTAAGGGGTGAACTGGCCATTTTGGTGATGTTAGTTGTTTTGTAAATCTTACTTTGCTGAACATAATTGCTGTTTACAGTTTATCTCTATCTATAATAATATTCAAGATATTAACCGAAAACGGTAAAATTACCTTTAAATTGCCAATTCAGGAACAGCAACCGAACAACAAATTGTCCAATTCGTCTGAAAATTTCATTGCAGATAGATTTAGACTTGATAAACAATTTTTAGCCCACATGGCGGCCATCTTGGTTGGGTGGATGGGTCATCGGACACATTTTTCAAACTAGTTACCCCAATGATGATTGTGGCCAAGTTTGGTTGAATTAATTTGGCCCGGTAGTTTCAGCAGAGAAGATTTTTGTAAAAGTTAACGACGACGGACGACGGACGCCAAGTGATGAGAAAAGCTCACTTGGTCTTTTAGGCGAGGTGAGCTAACAAAAGGGACATAAGATACCAGAGGAACAGACAAGCTTCGTTTAATTTTTTTTTTTTGCATCGTTTTAACAAATAGAAATAAAGTGATACTGTACAGTTTACTAAAATATAATTAATAGATTTTCATTGAATGAAAAAAAAAAGGATGTGACGTGATTGACAAATCATTACCAGCGACTCAATGTGGTTTACAACTACAGATCACAGTATGGCCTTTATACATGAGCAAAACCTAAAACGGAAAGCAAAAATGTTAAGTTGCAGGATGAAAGATATTTGTAGTGTTGGAAATTATACTATTCCTTAGATTTGTCCGAGCTTTATAAATTAAAGACATATAAAAGTAATGCTTGCAACCGTTGAATATTTATTTGAATAAAATTGCAGACCGTTATGAGAAGCGCATAATGAATTGTGACGCTAACAGTAACTTGAACATAACCGTCCGCTAACAACAGATGCAGAATGCCAGCAGACTATAAAAGCAAACTATACACTATATATATTTTACTTAGTTACATATGTATCTGGACTCTTTCTTCAAATTTTTAAGTGTTGTTATCTTACCTCTGTTACATTTCTAGGAATATCATTGGTTAAGGGCAATCGCCTGGACACCGTGTTTATTAAATAATTTGGGTTAGTAAGGTTCCCTAAATTGGGTATAAGCCGGCTTTTTGAAATACAGATTAGAAGTTGTATTACGTACCTTTTTAAACATCAAAGTAAACATGGTTCTATTGCGTTCTCTGTGAATTTGCGTAATTCATATTAAAATCAAATAAGCATGATATTAGTTATTAAAACAAGTTGAATCGCTATTGCACATCAAGAAATAAAAAGTTTAATTCGTAAAAGCCGAAAACTTGGTTTGAATAAAAACAAGTTTTTACGGGAGCTATTTAACTTTTAAATTGTTATTTATATTAATATTTAAATCAGACGACTGCGACGCCATTTGTAACGATAGTGTGTACATGTAACGGTTGTGCACTTTGAGCTTAAGCTTGTGACAAATGTGTGAGGAAACAAACCTTACCAATAACACACACACAAGAAAACATTTATAAACTCAATACGCCATACATGCACTGTCTTGAGCGGAACTAGGTCCACAGGTAGGATACTGTCAAGTTGATTCCTTCGTGTACAATTATATTTGAACTTAACAAATTAGTAAACGAAATTGAAAGATAAAAATTTAAAAAAAAAAAGAGTTGAAAATATATATTCACGAACTACGTCTTTCCCCGTTACTTATGTTTTTCCCCAAAAAATCGGGCATGTCGGGAAACACTTCCCATTTTTTTTAATAATAAAAGTATAAATATTATTTGAATATACTTGAAATGTCAGAAAAATTGGTTTCATTTAACTTGAGGTATATTTTCTCAGGAAACCTTACCTCAATTTTATTTTAACAGGGCCAAAATAACATTGAGGCAAATGCCTCATGTAGGAAATTTCAAAACCAAACGCTTGTCTCTATATTAAATTGTGTTCACTGCGAGTGCTTTGCAAGACTATGTGACTTCAATTTTTAATTTATCATGGTCTTTTGGTGATGTCCCTAGAAACTTAAGTCTTACACTGAATTTATACATTTTGCTTTGAGACCAAAATATTGTCAAAAATTATTAAAACAAAACTTTTATTTTCAGATTATGAATGGGTTTCGGAACACCCAGAAAGCATGATTTTGCATCATTTGTTCTATAACTTCTTGGGCCTTCAGTGGCTTTAAAACCCCTCAAAAAACGCACCGCTCCGCACGGCAAAATATCTTGGCCATTACTTTAAGAAGAGGCTAGTTACAACCAAACTTTAATACTAGATCTATGTATGTATGTATGCAATACATGCGTATGCAGTTGGGAATACAAAAGACTAATTCATGCAGAGGAAGAGGAATGATTACTTCTGATTAAATGGTACATAATGACTTGACTATACATGTATTATTTATAATAAACAAATCATTTAAAAATTGTATATTTTGGAGTATCATAAACATAGTTGTATAAATGAATAATCATTCCCTTGCTTTAGTGAAAATAAAAAAAATTGCTTCAGCAGTGCAGAAAATGAATAATCTATCCTCTTGGTTTACAAAAATAAATAACCGATCAAAAACAAATCCTCCTGTCCCCCCCACCCCCCACACCCAGAACTGCAAATGGTCGTCCCCTTAGCGAACAGGAATATTTATCGATTACACAGGTGACAATAAAATGAGTGTGGCACGTGTCTATCAACACATTAAATAACTTTCTTATTACAAACAATATGATTATAAAATCTAAAATTATTCACTTTTTTGTGTCAATTGTATCATTCCATCAGGTCCTTAGTGCACTAATAAGGTCATTTGCGGTATTTCTATGGACCCAAAAATATATGCATTTATGTATGGCTGATTGTATGTATATATACATAATGTATGTTGAAAATGTTAAATTTACGGGCAATCTTCTGGCGAACGAACAACCATATGGTTTCGTTTTTTTCTACGATATCTAGTCAATAAAAAAGTTTAAAAAAATATATGCATTAGGTACACCGTTAGCAAAAAATGGTTAGCATTGTTAGCCCGAATGAGTGCCGGTATTACTTACAACAAGATAAATTGAATATTGTCAATGCAGAAAGATAAATTCAAAAATCTAGAACAGGAACGTTCAATACTAACGGATTCCTTCTAAAAGGATACCTTTCAACAATTTGGCAATATGCTATTGAAATTCATGCTAAATGCAGAGTACCCAATTTCTATTCAGTTTTTAATTATTAGTTGTCATCGTATATAGTTGTTAACCACTAAATTTGCAGTTTTGTGATATGTTCGTGTTGTTTTAGCACTGTCGTCAATAGGGTCTACCACCAAGGGTGACTGGGGAATAGAAATATGGTCACTTAGTCTTCTCCCGACTGGCAGTAAAACGCTTGCCGAAGTGGGGCGACCGCTTAGCTGTTAGGGATGTATTAACGTCCAATCAACATGGAGACGTTAAATGCGATGTCTCGTGTGAAGAGAGTGCCACGCTCTTTGCACGTTAAGAATCCTTGCAACAACTCTTTGAGGGCCTGTAGATGGCATGTTGCAAGGAAAAATTCCTGTCCCTATCCAATATACCCTCATTTTCCAGTGGCAGTCCAAATTCCCCCGACCATCATCGCAAATTGCCTCTGTTGTGACAAGACCTACCTATTGTATTTAACAGATTTATTGTGAACTAGTTATCGTCCTGAATATTCATGAAATATTTGCCACTGGACGTTAAGAAACCAGCAATCAATCAATAGTGTCTAGAAGTAAGCTATTATACAATGTGTTAGAACCTCAAACTACACATACACGTGCGGACATGTGCGGAGGTGTGATACCATAACAGGTATTCATATTATGCAAATGTTTTTTAAATAAGAAAAAAGTGAAAAGCAGGACCGATACATACGTAATAATGGTATGTAGAAGAACATTAAATAACGGTACCAAAGGAACGTTTGTAAGTTGTCTACGCACAATTTAAATAAATATTCTAAATCATGAGTCACATTACTGCTGCAAAATTATTGATTTGATATACTTTATACAGTAAAAGGGTTTTTCTAAAATGTGTTCCTCTTTTTTTCTTCCTTTTAAAAATGTTATGTATAAAATGGCTATGTAAATAAATAGCATTTCCATCCTCCCCTAATAAAAAAAGATGTACGTTTTATTTGTTTTTTTTATTTTCAGTTTCATTTTCGGTGTTCCGATTCAATCTTCAACAGTTTAATCATCATTACTTTCATTTTACTTTCCTTTTGAATTTAAAAAATACAGATTTAATTTACTTTCGCTATTTAAAATGTTACAGTACATTAATTTATCATTCATCATAGTCTCAAAAGATGTTTAGTGTTTTATTTTTTTTATTTTCAGTTTCAATTTCGGTATTCCGATTCATTCTTCAACAGCTTTCGTTCTACTTTCGTTTTGAATGTAAAAAATACAGATTTGATTTACTTTCGCTATTCAAAATGTACATTAATTTCTCTTGATAGTCACATTGATATTGTTCAGACATCTCAATATAAAATTTAAAGTAACAAATGTGTCGTATCATTTATACACATGCATACACATATCCGCGTCTTTCGATTTTTCCAAGTTATAATATGCTGAGTAAAACAAATGTTTTACAAGGCATTCTTTAAATTTCTTTGTTAAACTTTTAAAAACAAACCTTAGTTCAAATATAACACAAAGTGAATAAGAGAAGTCCGATTTTACTTCATAAAATTTTTATCATTCACAATGGAAACTGTTATAATTAACAAAATCGATGCTCTACTTTTTTCATTCAGTATAATGTGTAAACAGAAACCGCGTCGTGTAGTTTGTGATATGTCATAATGGGTTCTGAGGACGGGTTATTACGACAAATATTAATTTGTAACATTTCCTTGTATGTACACCTGTATTCTTAAACTGACTAACATATATATATATGCGTATTAAAAACTATAACGAATAACGTATATGTTGGCGTCCTACCTGTGCAGTCTGGAGGTTATTGATTCGCCGACTACATACACACTTTAAATATTAAGTATATGTTTAACTTACAATAGTGTGCACATGAACAGATACACTAAGGCGTTAAATATTTGTATATTTTCGTACTTTTAGTGGTGTTTTCTTTGGAAGGGGCATATTTATTTACAAGTAAAATTATACACTGTTAAAGGCGAAAAGAAGGAAAATGATATACTCTCATGTATAATATGGACGTTTTTCAATAAAAACGTATTTTCTTGTCCCAGCCACTTTTAAAAAAATGTGTTTGATTTTTGCAAGTAATTTTTTGTGCAGTCAGTACATTGCATAAGATTTAACATTTTTAAGCAAAGAAACAGTTTATTTTTAGAGGGATTGATGATTAAGGCATCGACTCCTGAATGGTCAAAAACAACCAAAATGGCATGTAACCAGACCGCCTGTTCAACATTCATACTCTAAAATATCGTAAAAAAATGAAGAAATAAATGTAATTTTTACTTTACATAAGTTCTTTAATAATTCAAAAGTATTTTCAGAGACAACATATTTTAATAAACAGCTTTCAAATTGGATTTTTAGTTTCAGAGGGTGTGTTCCTCACAAAATGTCCACTACGAAACGAAGTCATTAAAATTTGCCAATCAACAGTTTTAAAAAATCAATGTAATTTGTGTTTGCAAGAGATATAAACATTAGGTAGATATAGGAAGATGTGGTGTGAGTGCCAATGAGACAACTCTCCATCCAAATAACAATTTAAAAGTAAACCATTATAGGTTAAAGTACGGCCTTCAACACGGAGCCTTGGCTCGCACCGAACAACAAGCTATAAAGGGCCCCAAAAATACTAGTGTAAAACATTCAAACGGGAAAACCAACGGTCTAATCTATATAAACAAAACGAGAAACGAGAAACGAGAAACACGTATATATTACATAAACAAACGACAACTACTGTACATCAGATTCCTGACTTAGGACAGGTGCAAACATTTGCAGCGGGATTAAACGTTTTAATGGATCAAAACCTTCTCCCTTTTTCTGAAATCACAACATAGAAAAACATACAATAAAATATCAATTGGCAGACTTAACTCAATCAAAAAACGTATGATTACACAATGAACGAATAAATTTGATCTGCGATTAGGGTCTTACAAAAGAAGTGATGTTTTTATAACGGCAATTAAATTGTTGGTAAGAAAAATTGAGCACACCAAATGGAGCAGAGTAATACCGTATTTTTGTTAATGTCCACTACGAAACGGGTCAAATCTTCTTCAGTATCTGAACCGTTCAACCAAAGCTATTAAAATTTTAATATGTTGTTACTGACAACTAAATGAAGGTTCTTGAAATATTGAAAAATGGAGTTTCCAGTCGTGTCCGTGCATTTACGCACGAACTATTCTACCAAAGCTTCCCAAATTTGATATGTTGTTACTGATGACAAAATGGAGATCAAATTCAATAATGACGATTTTGACTTTCACCGTTCAGGAGTTATGGTTCTTGAAAGATTGAAAAATGGTGATTCCAGTCGTGTCCGTGCATTAACTCATGAACCGTTCAATCAAAGCTTTTAAAATTTTAATATGTTGTTACTGACAACTAAATGAAGGTCAAGTTCAATAATGACGATTTTGACTTTTACCGTTCAGGAGTTATGGTTCTTGAAAGATTGAAAAATGGAGTTACCAGTTGTGTCCGTGCATTTACGCATGAACCGTTCAACCAAAGCTTTTAAAATTTTGATATGTTGTTACTGACAATAAAATGAAGGTCAAGTTTAATAATGGCGATTTTGTCTTTTACCGTTCAGGAGTTATGGTTCTTGAAAGACTGAAACATGAATGGTGTTTCCAATCGTGTCCGTGCATTTTCTCATGAACCATTCAACCAAAGCTTTTAAATTTTTTTATGTTGTTCCTGATGACGAAATAGAGGTCAAGTTCAATGATGATTTTGACTTTTACTATTCAGGAGTTATGGTTCTTGAAAGATCGTAAAATGACGTTTCCATTCAAGTTGTTGCATTTACTCATGAACCATTCAATCTAAGCTTTTCAAATTTTAATATGTTGATACTGATGACACAATGGAGGTCAAATTCGATATTGACGATTTTCACTTTCACCATTCATCAGTAATGGTTCTTGTGATATTGCCAAGACACAAATAAATGTTAATAAATCCCGGGTTGCTGTCGTTGTGACAGCCTCTTGTTATTAACATATAATAGGGTTGATGTCAACTAAGAAACTTTTTGTCCTCTTGTTATTAACATATAATAGGGTTGATGTCAACTAAGAAACTTTTTGTCCGCTACGAAACAGTACACAAATTATGAAAATAATATCATTTTAAAGAATATTTAAGATTGCACTTTTTGTTTACAAACAGGTCTATAATAGAGGTATTCTACGGAAGCGTATTAGCGCCACACATTTTTTTTCTTCCCATGTTTGCGTTCACGCAAACCTTTGCGATATAAGTTAACGCAAACCTTTGCGATATAACGCAAACATTTGCGTTGTAACGCAAACCTTTTGCGTTATACACTGGTAAACCTAACGACTTCCAGTTATGTACCCGTAGCTTGTTATACTTATATCTGAGATTTTAGATTTCTTTATTATCTATATTTTTATTTTTTATAAAGTTTAGTACATATTGCACAACGATCGTGATCATACCGGCCGTCCATAATGTTTTCTTCGAGAAGCTGAAATTTCCATAGATGGATAAAAGACCAAGCAGGACAAAATATTAAGAACACTATAGAGTGTAATATGATTCAAATTTGATCTTAAGGTTACCATAAATAATTTTGTTTATAACAATGGTCATTTATTGCAAGTTACATCAGTCTGAAAAACAAAGCAAAGTTGAAAATTGTAGAGATTTGTTAAGCACATAACGCAAATAACTTGATTTCAATTATTCATTAAGTTTTGTATATAAGTCCGTCTGTCATTATACCCCCGCTTTAAAAAAAAGGGGGTATACTGTTTTACCTCTGTCTGTCCTTCCGTCAGTCCGTCAGTCCGTCAGTCCGTCGGTCCGTCAGTCAGTCGGTCCGTCCCATGAATATTTTCGTCGCATTTTTTCTCAGGAACTACAATACAAGGATTTCTGAAATTTGGTTTCAGGGTTTATCTAAGTCAGCTATACCGTGTGGTGCGTTTTCAGATTGATCACTTGACAACTTCCTGCTTACCGAACACTTGTATGATTTTACACATGATAGCCAAGTTGAAAATTTTCGTCACATTTTTCTCAGGAACTACAATACAAGGATTTCTGAAATTTGGTTTCAGGATTGATATAAGTCAGCTATACCGTGTGATGCATTTTCAGATTCATCACTGAATTTTTCTTTCAATATAATGAAGTATTTTTTAGATGCTTCGGTAGCAATTTGAATAGAGAGAACATAATTTTATAAATAAAACATCCTCATTCTATACATTTATTGACAAAGGGTAGCTTGTTTGAATCCACCCTACTTTACACAGTTCTCAACCGAGAGCTTACTTTGGAAGTATATTTATATTCGTTTATAGCTATATTAGCAGGCTCTTTATAAACATTCAACACTTAGCTGATATATCTATAGAACATAATTATTTTATTTGGAAACAGACGAAATTACTGTTTAACAACACACAATCCTTTTCATAAATGTACATAGTTATATACGCCATACAAAAAGATTTTTTGATTAATAATGCTGTATCTTAAAATGTACTCGTATCCAACTGTTATACTGTTTAAACATAATATAAAATTGTAAATATTTTTCATATTGTACTGAAATATATAATTGCTGTCATCTTGAAATTTTGTATATTGTACATTATATGGAGAGGATTATCTTAAGTTGTTATAACTAGTATCCAATCCTATTGTATATTTAGACAATAAAATATGTTAAAACTAGCAGGGTTGATTTATTTCTTAGGTATAACCTCAAATTACTCAATTTTCTTTGTAATATATATACTAGTAGTAACATAGATATCGTTTTGGGGACCTTTATAGTTTGTGTTCAGTGTGAGGCAATGCTCCGTGTTGAAGACCGTAATTCGGCCTATGATGGTTTACTTTTACGAATAGTGACTTAGATGGAGAGTTTTCTTATTGGCACTCATACCACATCTTCTTATAATATTCTGCTCATTATTAGTCATTGATATGATCTAATTATTCAATCATTTTACTTTGCAACGACTACAAAGGTGATACACTTTAATATATACAGCCTCCTCCATTAATAACTACTGTTTCCTTTGAATTTTAAATAAGAAATAAGATAAAACAAAGGTTTGCGATATAACGCAAACATAGGAAGAAAAATAAAAAGTCAAAAAATGTGTGGCGCTAATACGCTTCCGTAGTATTCAAAATAACTCTTGAAATTAAATTTAAGACAAGTTGATTTTTCATTTTTTTTAGTCTGAAAGTTACGCTTTTATTGAAAAACGCCCATATATATAAGTTTAAGGGTTATTTAACGTTACTTTAAAAATTTGGTCAATACAAAGTCACATACTGCTAGATTGTTTTATTGATTCTGACTGCTCCAAGTAGGTGAGATCCTAATTATTTAAAAAAAATAAATAATATTAATAATAAACTCTATACTAGTTGAGTCTGTAACGCCTTGAGATCACCCAAATCCAAAATGTTTAGAGCCAAAGATGTACACGTATGAAAAGTTTCACCAATTAACTGTTCTTAAATTGATATCGTTCATGTTTAACGCAGCCGGGGTATTTGCAAAAAGGATATGCCTTTTTTACCCTCTCTGCCGTGGTATTTTAAACAGCTATATCATGTTCAGGAGGGGTATTTGCGAAAAATACCAGTCGAGAGAATGGTAAATTTCGCAATCCGTAAGGCGAGGGAAATTCATTCTCAAGACTGGTATTTTTCGCAAATACCCCTCAAGAACATGCTGTATATGTTTAATTACCCCGAACGTTAATGTTAAAAAACGCATTGATGATCTTGACGTTACAAGCGTCTAGTCGAATAGTGTAACGTGTTTGGCTTATGAACTATATGTTCGTATCCGTTTTCACAGAATCTGAGATACTCCAATATCAATTTTTCAATTAACTCGAAAACCTAACTACAACTTGGAGGCTTGACTCATGGCTAGAAGACCAACTTTGAAACTTAATAAAGGAATAACACTATTTACACAAATAACTTTGTATCAAAAAGTAGTCTGAAAACTATAACCTCAATTTATCCTTGATCCTTTCACCGACTCCGAGGTCCCAACTGATTTGACAAACAATTATATTAAACTTAAGAACAAGCTTCAAAAATCCTAGGTTCCTGAAACACCTAGTTCTGAGACACCCAGTCTCTGAGACACCTAGTCCTGAAACGACTAGTCTCTGAAACACCTAGTTCCTGAGACAACTAGTTTTGAAGCACCTAGTCCCCGGAGCACCTAAGTCACCAGATTATTACAAGCTATCTGTTCGAGGGACTGCGACCATTCCTGAGGGAAATTACAGTGTCGGAACAACCCGGAAGCTTCTAATTATTGTAATATTAAGTCTCCGAAGCACCAAAGTCACCAGACTATCACAAACCACCTGTTCGAGGGACTGCGACCATTCCCGAGGGAAATTACAGTATCGGAACAACCCGGTAGCTTGCAACAATCGTAAAGACTTCAAAAACCGCTTGCTTCAAAACCACGACGCTTTCAACTCAACTAGGTTTACAAACTTCTCAATTCTAACTTCTTTATTTGCTGGTTTTTTCTTCCCGATGTTTAACTATCAACGGCCAAATAACAAATGAGCGAACTTGCACAATGAATCGGTGTCTTTATATACCCTGAACGCGGACCTCGAAGAGAGCACCCTAGCAACAATTAACGCATCTCATAACAACCGAGGATAAAAGGATGATTTGATATGTAGTTTTCGTTAACGTATTGTTCAAATGGGTAATTAATCATGGATTACAATTCAACGATAAATTACAAATATTGTCTTATGTCTAAACTGCATTTTTGTCACAATAGTATCAAATGCCTGTTTCATTGATTTCAAGAAGGCATTTGATACTATTAACAGAGATGCACACTTTTACAAATTGTCTTATTACAACATAGATGGTCCCTTCTTAGTATAATGAAAGATATGTGTTTTTGTACTCGGTAAAGATCTCGGAAGGTATCACTGATTTTTTTAATTCCTCAGTTGGGGTAAAACAAGGGTGTATTTTAAGCCCTACATTATTTTCTTTATATATTAATGATTTACCATCTATTTTTGACTCCACATGTGAACCATCCAAGTTAAATGATAATGATATATCACGTCTGTTATACGCTGATGATTTAGTCTTTATTTCTGGATCTGCTAATGGCTTGCAAAAATGCCTTGACAAGCTTAGTTTATAATGTACTAGTTGGGATTTAACAGTAAATCAAAATTATTTTTCAAAAATCAGGTAAAAAACTTACAAAAGACAAGTGTGTTTTTAGTGATAATAATACAGAATATAAATATTTGGGTATACTGTTTAAACCATCTGGTAGTTTTACAGAAGAAGTGAGACTTCTTTGTAAAAAGGCTCAAAAGCTCTATTTTGTATTAGAAAACTGTTATTTTCTGAAGATATCAATGTATTACCTCACATAAAACTTTCTGATGATTGTGTTAAACCTATACTTCTTTATTGTAGTGAAGTTTGGTTTCTTTATATGATAAAATATATTACAAATCTAGAGTCAAAATATTGGTCATTGGCTACCATCAAAGTTCAGATTAAATTTGCAAAAACTTTAATTGGAGTAAATAAATCAGCTGTCAATTTAGCAGTACTAGCTGAACTTGGTATGTATCCAGTTTTTATAGAAGCTTTAAAATTGTCAATTGGCTTCTGGTTGCATGTAATAAAATTTAATAACAATTGTTTACTTAAAGATGTATATTGTTCAAACCTGTAATTAACCAATGGATTTGCTAAAAAGATTGAACAGTTATTTGCTACATTAAATTTTTCACATGTTTGGAAAAATCATGATACTATTTCAAAAAGGCGTTTACTATATGCAGTTCATACCAAACTTAATGATAGATATCTTAATTATTGGAAAGAAAATATATTTTGTGATAATAAATCAGTACATGGTAATAAGCTGAGAACATATAGACAGATTAAAATAAATTATAAATTGGAAACCTATTTATTGTTAAATATAGACAGAAAAGTAATATGGCATTTTGCTAAAATTCGCATTAGTAATAGTGTTCTTTGTCCTTTGTGTCTCATAGAAGTTTAAGATGAATTTCATATCACTTTAAAATGTACAAAACTAAATTTAGTAAGACACCAATTGTTTTCCAAAATTTGAGGGAAAATTCTGGTTGATTATATAGGGAATCACTGAAGCATGACTGGAGCGGTCAGTCTGCGTTCCCCCTTTTAGGAGAAGTTCTGGATCCGCCACTGGGTAGGTCGAATGGTATTGAAAGGTTGGTAATCTAACGGATGAGGTCGGATTGGGATATTTATAATTTCTTTTATTCCTAACATTTTGTGCATTTTTATTTTTATTTGAAAACGATTTAAGAGTCCTGTCAACTTCAGTGACGGCAGATTCGGAGGGGAAGGTCGGAGGGTTAGACCCCCACCTTTCTCATGGGTTGTAAACCCCCTTAAAAATGGCTAGATCTGCGCCTGCGCACCCTCGTATTTGTAATTATAACTAAATTATATGTTCAGAACAATAGGGATCTAATTTGCAAAAATGTTTAATAATTGCATCAAATAGGAACAACAGCTAAAGTAAATCTTCCGTACCAAAGACATAATTTGTAATTCGCAGCCAAGCCGTTTGTTGACCATAATTTATTTTTTACCACTATTACAACTAACAGTAACATCTATGTAAGACTATGGAAATTTTTTTTTTTATTCACCAACTAAGTATATTATTGCCAAAAATGACTGTTTATTAAAAATTACATATTTTCTGTTATGGCCCTGTTTTTTCCTGTAATGACCCTGTTTTTCTGTATTTGCCCTGTTTTTCTGTAATGGCCCTGTATTAATGTACAGTTTGTCTGTATTGAGCCCAGTTAGGGATTTTAATAACGTTTATAAAAATTAAGTTGTAAAGAGTATAATACCTTTTTGTATTTTATTTCATTGAGTAACCAGCAACCAACATTAAAGAACCATATAAAGGGATCACGGTTCACCCTGTTTTTCAACACATTACTTCTTTCAGCTTAATATCTTGGATATTTGGTATATTTAAAGCTTCATCATGGCGAAGTACACATTATTTTTTTTCAAACTAAACCGTCATTAAAAGAGTAAGAGAGTACATCAAGTTGGCAGCAACACATACACTTTTGTTCAGTTGGTTAATAAATGTATTAAGAAATGGGTGTTTTTATAATGGTCCTGTTATATGTCTTCGGTCAGTAGTAATGGCCTCGGATGTCTGCAAGGGCCCTCGGCGTTGCCTCCGGCAATTACAGACTTCCTCGACCATTATTACAGACCTTGGACATATAACAGGGCCATTATAAAAACACCTATTCATTAATACTATATTAAAATCTAAAGAAAGGGAGACGCATGTAATACACATGGGCCCAATACAAATGCATTTATAAACGTGAGTTAATATACTTTTAGAATCTGCAAAAAATTCTCTTGGTTTAACTTGCGGAAAGCAAAGTTCTGAAAATTCTAAAAAGCAGCCAAACAAGTTATGGTTTAATTCTGACTGTTATAAAGCTAAAAAGGAGCTTAGGAGAGCTAAGCGCGCGGCTATATAAACAGTATGGTTCAAATGTATTTAAACATAGAGTTAAAATTTCTGAAATGTATTATAAAAATTTATGGATGAAAATATAATTAAATTTAATCGTGATATGCGTAAAAAGATGAAATATATGAGAGTAAAAAATTCGAAAGAATTTTGGAAAATCCTTAATCAAGATAGAAAAAGAGAGAAATCAAGAATTTCTCTGGAAACACTATTCCATTTTTTTAAAGATCTGAATAAAAACAAACACGACAAAAGAGAAGATTTTAGTATACAAAATAACATGGATCCAGAAAACTCCAATGAAATTTTAAATGGAGAAATTACTAAACATGAGATAAAAAAAGCTGTTAAAAATGCCAAAAATTATAAAGCACCAGGAGAAGATAAAATAATTAATGAATATATTTGTTCTTCTTTGGATAGCATGATAGATATTTATGTTCAATTACTTAATTTAGTTTTTGATTCAGGTATTTTGCCTGAAGCATGGCTTATAGGTCATACATGTATGATACCAGTATACAAAAACAAAGGAGATCAGATGAATCCTAAAAATTATAGACCTATTACATTGTTATCTTGTTTAGGAAAAGTTTTTACATCCATTTTGAATGATAGATTAAATATTTTTATAGAAGAATATAAATTATTACACGAAAACCAAGCTGGTTTTAGTCATGGTTACTCAACAAATGATCACATATTTGCATTGTGTGCATTATTTGAATTACTCTCTCTCAGAAAGAAAAAGCTGCACTGTGCATTTGTCGATTTCGAAAAAGCATTCGACTGTGTTCACCGTAACTCATTATTTTTTAAGCTTGTTCATACAAATATTACTGGCAAATTTTTAAGAATTATTCAAAATATGTATGAAAATGTAAAGTCATGTATTAAACATAACAATGAAACTTCGGAGATCTTTTTCTCTGAAATTGGAGTAAGACAGGGAGAAAATTTATCGCCTGTATTATTTTCACTATATTTAAATGATTTGCAATCATATTTAGAATCAACAGATATTAAAGGTTTAGAATCTATTAGCAAAGATGCTGAAAATGAACTTACAGTGTATTTAAAAATATGTTTGCTTTTATATGCAGATGACACCATTTTATTAGCAGAATCGGTTGAAGATCTACAACTTATGCTTGATAATTTTTCAGAATATTGTCTCATGTGGAAACTTAAAGTAAATGTAGAGAAAACTAAAGTTTTAGTTTTTTCAAAAGGCAGGATGTCAGAAAACACAAAATTTTATTTGAATAATAATGAGCTTGAAATAGTTAAAGATTATAAATATCTTGGTATATTCTTTTGTAAAAGTGGATCATTCTTGTCTACAAGAAAGTATCTTAAGGAACAAGCAACTAAAGCTATGTTTGGATTATTGAAGAAATGTAGAAAAAATAACTTGTCTATTGAATGTCAAATTGATTTTTTTTTTAAATTAGTAGAACCTGTAATATTTTATGGATCAGAAATTTGGGGTTTTGAAAATTTAGATGTTCTTGAAAGTATACAGTTCCGATTTTGTAAAATTATTTTGCACTTGAAGCAATCTACACCCAATTTTATTGTATATGGTGAGCTAGGAATATTTCCTATATCGATACAAATAAAGATACGTATGATAAATTTCTGGTGTAGACTTGTTAGAGGAAATGAAACAAAATTTTCATCCTTATTATATAAATTGTTACATGTTTACTACACAGACTATGGATATGAATCTAAGTGGTTAAAGTTTATAAAGAATATTTTAGATGATTGTGGTATGTCAAATGTTTGGCAAAACCAAACTGTTTTTTCGTCATTATGGATTTCAAAGTGTATTGAACAGAAACTGAAGGATCAATTTATACAATTTTGGTATTCAGAAATGTCCAAATCTCCTAAGGCATTGTACTATAGATTATTTAAAACACATTTTTGTTTTGAAAATTATATCTCAGAGTTATCACCCTATTATATGTACATCCTTTGTAAATTTAGATGTGGTAGTCACCGTTTACCAGTCGAGACCGGCAGATGGCGTAATTTACCAAGAAGCGAAAGAGTGTGCTCTCTATGTGACTCTATGGATATCGGTGATGAATACCACTATATAATGACATGTAGCTACTTTATCAAGGAAAGAATAAATCTGCTTCCCCCTTTTTGTCACGAAAATGTTAACATTTATAAGTTTGAACAGCTATTTGCTTCCAAAAATTGTAATTGTATTAGAAAAACTATGTAAATTTATAAAGAACGTCCAAGAGAAGGTCGTTCCTCCAGGTAAGAACTTCTTAGTATCACTTTATATATGTTTATGTTCTCCTTCGCTTGCTCATCCGAACATAAAACTTTTCTGATTACTTCAAAGACAACTAAAGACTTATGTGCATTGAGAGATGCACCAAAGCAGTTTTAATAAACTTTTTTACAACAAAATATTTCATTCACAATCAATATATTAGTCCAAATTGTATTAAATTATTTCAAAGTCCAAATTATCGACACAATTCTGGAATCACACAATCTACAAATATAAATAATATGAATTAGAACAAGAAAAAAAATAAACTTCCATACACAAACATTGTAATAAATAATATCTAAATATAACTGTAGAACTCGCTTTGGTGTTTTCTCGATAATTAGAAAAAAGGCGCCAAAATAGTTATATAAAGGTCTAGAACCGAATTACTTCTTATTACGCAAAGAAAGTAAATACAATTATTTTATTAAATAAGAAATATTAATATGTAATTCACACATGCTATATAAGTTTGTATATTGTTAATATGTATATGTTCTCTGTAACAATTGTTTTAAGAGAATAAAGTATTCATTCATTCATTCATTCTTTAATGTTCCACTAATATATTTTTTTTATACATTTTCGCATTTTGTTTCTATTTATAACTTCGACTTGAAGTATGGATATCTTTTTATTTGAACTAAATAACGGAAATATAGTAACTCTGGAATTTTTATTTACCTTCGAAACTTTTGACAGTCGCATCATCTTTCCATCAATATTGTCACTGGAATGACATTGATTGTTTTACACTTTTATTAACAGAATATTTCTTTTCAGTCGTAAAAAAACTCGAAACAGTAAAAATAGAATTAGTAACGGAACTCAAGAGGATTGCACATACCATGTTTATTTTACAATTAACCATATGGTCTTAATAAACGTCTATCTAAAGTACACACAATCTTTAAAGATATTAATAAATGGTTAATTGTGTCTACTTAAATACATTTGATATGAAACGCGTGCAACTGAAATGTTCAATACCTTTGGTCACGTAACATTGTCAAAACATTGTCACAATGTTACGTGACCAAAGGTATTCGGAATAGTTTCGAAAGGTGACGAGGGAAAAACAAGGCATGCATGCATATGGTGCGTTGAGTTTTGGAAGGGTGCATAACATAGTGTTGTGAGTAAAAGAGTTTCACACCAATCAACGATCATTAATGTACTAGTCTGAAGTCTGAATGTCAATAGTTAAACTGAGTATAAAACAATATAAATAGGTTTATATCATTATGATTCTTAACAGTATGTTGTCTACCATTTCGGATTATTTAACACAAAAAGTGGGTTTTGTTTTCAATTACTTCATATTTTGGTCGAACATATTTTCATTGGGTATGGATTTCAATACAAACTCGTGCGTTGTCGAAAAATACTGTATTCGTTGAACCCAGTTTTCGGCTGAATTGACACCGAGTATAGTATTGAAAAGCACATCTCCTTTTAGTAGCTCACCTGGCCCAAAGGGCCAAGTGAGCTTTTCCAATCACTTTGCGTCCGACGTCCGTCGTCGGGGTGTCTAGTTTTAAAAATGTGTACGGTGACCCGGCCAACCAACCAGTAGTAAAATCGTTTATCAGATCAAGATCTATCTGCCCTGAAATTTTCAGATGAATCGAACAACCCGTTGTTGAGTTGCTGCCCCTGAATTGGTAATTTTAAGTACATTTTGCTGTTTTTGGTTATTATCTTAAATAGTATTATAGATAGAGATGAACTGTTTACAGCAATAATGTTCAGCATAGTAAGATTTACAAATAAGTCAACATGACCGAAAAGGTCAGTTGACCCCTTAAGGAGTTATTGTCCTTTATAGTCAATTTTTACCAATTTTTCGTAAATTTTAGAAATCTTTTACAAAAATTTTCTCCTTTGAAACTACTGGGCTTAATTAATATAAACTTGGCCACAATCATCTTTGGGATATGCAGTTTGAAAAAAGTGTCCGATGACCCAGCCATTCAACCAAGATGGCCGCCATAGCTACAAATAGAACATAGGGGTAAAATGCATTTTTTGGCTTATAATTCAAAAACCAAAGCATTTAATGCAAATCGGGCATGGGGGTCGAATTGTTTATCAGGTCAACATCTATCTGCCCTGAAATTTTCAGATGGATGATCGGACAACCCGTTGTTGGGTTGCTGCCCCTGAATTGGTAGCTTTAAAGAAATTTTGCTGTCTTTGTTTATTATCTTGAATATTATTATAGATATAGATAAACTGTAAACAGCAATAATGTTCAGCAAATAAGATTTACAAATAAGTCAACATGACCAAAATAGTCAATTGACCCCCTAAGGAGTTATTGTCCTTTATAGTCAATGTTTTATCAATTTTTATAAAATTTGTAAATGTTTACTAACATTTTCCACAGAAACTACTAGGCTAAGCCCAAGTTCATTATAGATAGAGATAATTGAAAGCAGCAAGAATGTTCAGTAAAGTAGGATGTACAAACACATTACCATCACCAAAACACAATTTTGTTATGAATCCACCTGCTACCTTTGTTTAATATTCACATAGACCAAGGTGAGCGACACAAGCTCTTTAGAGCCTCTAGTTTAGGTTCTGATGATTTAGTTTTATGCAATGGTAGGACTTTCTAGATTCACCTTGTTTTGTTTGTTTTTTATAAATCAAGAAAAATAGTCTTCCGTGTTTATTTTTTTTAGTGCACTTTGCTTTCAGTTAACACGATTCTTTTCACTAAACACAGAAATCGAAGCAAATCAGTTCTTTATCTAAAGTTACTTCTCTAACCAATGTGCTTTCCTTTTTAAAGTCGTAAGAAACCTCAAATCAAAAAAAATAATGCATATGTTTTTTATAACTCAATGGATAGTTTTCATTGTAAAACTTATGTACATATACTTTTTTCTGAAGAAAATTCTTTAATTTATTCATATTTAGAAGAAGTTTACTTTATTTGAATTGCTTCCTTCCAGCAAGCAATTCCCTCGATATATTTTCCGTATGCAAGGTGACCTCAGTGTGACCCATCTCGTAAAAAATCCGGTGACCACAATACGCATGGATGTCCTTTAAATAAACTATTATCTGAATTTACATGTTAAACACGTGCTCAATTTCCATGCTTTTTTTGTTTATGTTTCGTCAATTGTTGACAAACAGGTAACAATCGTTAAACTTCGGATTCAAAACACGGACTTTAATTACCTGCCATATTTTCACAACAACACTGACCGATTGAAAAAAAAAATTGACGATTATACGAAATTTACACGAAAAAAATGAAAATTCGAGCTCAGAAGACTTAGTTTATGATGTTTGTATGCATTGGTTTAAGAATTGGAAGAACATTATTTTTCACCGGTCACTCGTTTCTTATTACTTTAATAATGATTTATCATTTGTTACGATAATGCAGGATACAAGTATTGATTATAGTGCCTTACAAGATTTTGTGAGGTAGACGAAATGGACTTTAAAACGATCGTATTGACTTTTGATGTCCGGAAATAGGCATATCGGACATATTCCAATGAGACTGAAAAAATCTTTTTTGTTGTTGAGATAAATAATAATTTTACCTGCTGTGGTCGTGCGTAAAATATATTTCGACATTTCTATTAAGAAAATGACTTGTTTATGGAACAAAACGTCTTATATGTAACCTTCTCATTTGTCTCCTCAATAGGCTTTTAAAAAAAAATCTTTCAACTGTTTATTCCGAAAAAATGTGAAACTAGAAGAAGTGGCATTTCTATCCTTTCTTACATTAACTTTCATTGATAACACATAATATTGACTCTTCCAGTGTCAAGTTTGATGTTCATTTCAGTTACCGTACATATTAATGCACAATTTTTTTTTATAATTAATCAACAGTCATGTATGAAAAGCATAAACAAGTTTAAAGGTAAACTTATAACAACCTAATCAAAATAAATTGCCTACGATTCAATAACAATTTTAACAATGACCTGTCTACATCATAAAAATGTATAGGGGTAAGTTGGGTAGGGAGAAAATGTCAGATATTTTTATTTCATTATTTTTCAATAAAGAATAAAAATTTGTTAACCAATAGATTAGCTATTTTTTTCATAAACATGATGTTATGTATTGGTATAGCATAAGTTTTTGAATCTTTTATTTGCGTATTTAAGGCTGTAGAAAGTTGGGCCTTCAGAAGTCATCATAACTATTGACTTTATACAGAAAATTTGTCCTTTTAAAATATAGAATATTTCACAAATGATACGCGACAACAAAGTAAATTCATTTCTTAAAACACTACAAAAAATCATTCTGATTGATGCAGTGGCATTGTCATAAATTGCGCTGGAGTGAACAGAGGTACAGCAAATGTAAAATTCCCTCACACAATGTTATCACACACATAGTGGCTGTAAAAGTTAGTCCACAGTAAGATTTAAATTTTCTATAAGAAAATATTAGAAGTGTTACGTGTCTGTAATTGAAAAGAGACGAAAATCAAGACATAAAGGCATGAACGTTTGAAAGTTCAATCTTTGTCAAACAAGGAGTCCAATATAAATATAGGAAGTGCAATATAATAAAATTAAAAAAAAATAAAAATGTACAGTGGAGATCACTTCTAACCTCTCGTTAGAACTGTCAGAATAATCTGTCATAGAACTGTTCTAACCTGTCCTAGAACAGTTCTAGCTAGAACAGTTCTACCCTAGAACTGTTCTAAGTAGAACTGTCAGAATCAGTTCTAGGTAGAACTGTCAGGATCAGTTCTAGGTAGAACTGAGGAAATCAGTTCTAGCTAGAACTGTCAGGATTTAATTCTAGGGTAGAACTGTCAGGATTTAGTTCTAGGGTAGAACTGTCTAAAACTGTTCTAGGTAGAACTGTCCAAATCAGTTCTAACCGTAGAACTGTCAGCAGAACTGACTTAATCAGTCAGGACTGTAGAACAGTTCTAAATGACGTCACTGCAGAAAGGGCACTTTAGAATTTAAAAGAAAAAAAACCGTTCCAATTACTTTACTTTATATAAGAGCAGATTGTTCTATATGTTTTACTGATCACAAGTTACATGTACAAATATCAAGGTAGATAGAAGGTTATCCGACTCATCGGAGAAATATTTTTATAAGATTGCATATGAAACATCATTGTTTACGTTTCTTCGTTTCCCGTTTTTAACTATGTAATTCTTTATTTGCAAAACATATAAGAACCAATTTTGGTTATGGCAAATACATTGACAAAACAACATAATCAAACATAATGAAAACTCGACAATATTATAAGAAATATGATAAAAACAGTTACTGTTCTCCTTTCCTCAGTTCTAATGACCCTTTAATAAAAGAAACAACTGCTTTTACATCATTTGGTGTTGATGGATTTAATATTAGCACGAGTTTATCAGTAAAATTAAGTGTATTAAAATTTACATATTTTTTATATAATATTTTAGAAAGATTTTTTTTTATTTATTTATTTAACAGTTGAAGAAAAAATGAAAGTCATCGTCTAAGACATTACATATTTTACATTTTCTTTCATTTCGTGGTATTTTGGTATATCGTCCAGTTTCTATTAAGAGACAATGATCCCTTATTCTAAATTTGGTTAACATTTTTCTTATTTCTTTACTTGGGTGTGATAGGTAGTATTTCATTTGGTTATTTATATTAGATTTAAGAAATTTATATTTTCGTTTAAGTAATTTATTTTATCATCAATAAGAGTTTGAAAATAGTGGATATAACTTTTTTTTTAATTGGGGTTTTAACATTTTAGGCTGTTTTAAAGTTTTAGCTTCCTCAATAAGTTTAATGTCAATATTTATATATCTTGTGGCACATTTTTTGCAAAAGTATACCAAGAGTATGTTCCCTTAGTATCTAAACTTTTAGTTAATTTAAAGGCTTCATTAAGAAGTGGGTTTAGATTTTCATTATATAATCTAGATAGGTACATCATTGTTTGGGTTTTTATGAAAGTTTCTAATGGCAGAAGTCCTAGTTCATTTCTAACAGCTAGTGTTGAGCTTCTTTTTGTCCCCAGTACTTGTTTAATAAAATGTAGTTGTTTTTTTTCTACAATAGTTTTATCAATAAAATGAATAGCATCTGGTGTTGTGCTATTTTTGTTAGCTCGGAGTTTAGCTCAATAAAATTGAATATAAGTGTCCATATAACATATTTAACTATTATATGTTAAAATAGGTTTGACCAATGTTTCAAAAAGGTTGCAAGACACTCTCACAGGAAGTTGTCCAAAGCCTGATGAGTAAGAGTTAATAGCAAATGAAACTTTTCTTGTTTTTTTGGCAAGATCTGAACTACAACTAGTTAAATTGCCATTAGATGTTATAACACATCCAAGGTATTTATATTCATATACTTTTTCAAGGTATTTTCCTTTAAATTTCAAAAAGGGTTTATTTATTTTACTAAGGTTATTTTGTAGTATCATGGTTTTAGATTTTTTTGTAATAACTATTAATTGCCATTTATCACAATATCCAGAGAGATTATTTAAACTATTTTGCAGACCGTTTTCGCTCTCTGGTAATATGACTAAATCATCTGCAAATAGGAGACTTCTTATGTCTGAATTTATAAGTTTTACAGGGGTACAGTTTGGCTTTTCAAATATTTGACTTAATTAAGTCATTATATATAAAAATATTAAATGAAGTGGAGCTTAAACAATCTCCGTGTCTACCACCTTTATCTATAATAAAATGTTTAGACTCTGAGTTCTTATGTTTGAAAGAACCAAGAGTATGATCGAATTGTGCTTTAATGATGTACCAACTCCTATTTTACACAATTTATACATTAGTCCTAGCCGCCAAAGAGAGCCAAAGGCTTTTTTTAAAGTCTATGAATCAAATATATATTTAACAGTCTCTTCCTGAATATAACTCTGCATTTAATTCATGGAATTTTAATCTTAATTTACCTTGTTTACCTTTAATTTAAATTCATGATATAAGATTCTGTTTTGACAAATGTACCAACGAAAATTGTACAGTGGATGAATTATGGGATATTAATGAAAAAGGTGTTGTTAAACGTAAAAAAAAACTATGTACATTTGCATTATCTCGTAGCCAAACTTATCCACAACGATTATAAATAATATCTGGGAGTCTGGAACGTCAGAAAAATATACTCGATCTGAACATGAATGAAACATTTGCCACTGGGCGTTAGGCTACACACAAAACCAATCATTTTCCTTCTTCAAATTATTCCAAGAAGAGAACTTTTCATACATGTACTTTTCATTTTAGAATAAAGAATATGAATCAGTCATGTGAGTGTTGGATGATGCCGTTAAATAGTTTTGTTTAAAAAAAAACCATCATGAACTACAGTAACTGACTTAAAAAGTAACTTTTGTGAGAATTCATTATTTAATAATTTAATTTTGAATGTAACAGGTCTTCTGATTGGCTGACGTTATTTTGTTAACAGTCCACAGATAAAAGTTAGTCATATGACCGTAACGTTTTTTCATTGTTTGCCAAGGTTTAAAATGGAATTTAGAATTAAGTTATAAGAAATGACTGTTTTTCATGTTTTTTATGTTATTTCTTCATAGACAGAACAAATATTATAGTCATTCCTTAAATAATAATATAATATAATATAATAATATTATCGATACCGAGAGGAAATAATAACGCGCTAAATCGATGTGGACAAAACTTGGTATCATCTTTATTTAAGGAATGACTGTAATATTTTTTCTGTCTATGAAGAAATAACATAAAAAATATGGTGCACACTGAATAATGCGCGTAGCGGGTTGTTTAACAGTATGCAGCACATTTTTTTAATGTTATTTCGAATAGACAGAAAATATATTACAGTCATTTCTTATAGTTTAATTCTAAATTCCAATTTAAACCGTATAAAACCATGAAAAAACGTTGATGACGTCACAGTTACATGACAAAATTATGTCTATGGGCTCATAACAAAATAACGTCAGCTAATCAGAAGACGCGTTACAACCAAAATTAAATTATCATGCAATATCTTTCCTGACATAGAAATATTATTGGTTTACAATGAGGCCATATATATTTACATGATAAAGTATATATATGTTCAGTTTTGGTGTTATTAAAACAACTCAGTCTGATATATCGAAACTACTGAAATTTGTTAACAATTCAATATTTTGAATATAAAGAGGATATGCTGTCATTTGAATTATACAATCCATCGTGATTGGTTGTTGTCTGCTCTATGGTCAGGTTGTTGTCGCTTTGACACATTTGCCATTTTCTTTCTCAATTTCATAAGCGATTTACTATGCAGCTATATAATTATCTATACAGTATATTAAAATTTACATAATGAAGTGTAAAAATTGTCAGTTTTGGTTGAAGCAGACAAATCATTTTGTTTTACCAGTCAGTCTTAGGTATGAAAACTACTGATAATTGTTTATGATGCAATATTTTGATTAAAGAGAGGACACGCTGACACTCAAAATTGATGCAAAAGAAATTAGGAAGCATTGTGTTTCAATATTATTATCATTTGTATTATACAATCTATCCTTACATAACAATATTACAGATTTACTATCCGACTACAAGAGTTACATAAAAAAGAGCAACTATGGTATGTTTTGGCTGATGCAGTCATATATGGTCAGTTTGGTTGATGCTGTCAAATATGGTCAGTTTTGATTGATGCAGACAAATAAATGAGTCAGTCTGAGGTATGAAAACTACTGATGTTTGTTTCTGATGTGATATTTTGAATAAAAGTAGGAAATGCTGGCATTCTCAATCGATGGGAATTTTTTTTCGTGGTCGTTAATTTCCAATATTACAGTTATTTATATACTACAGTCACCCTTGACCTAAAATTACAACTGAAGTACTGTGCAGCTATATAGACTTGCATAAGAATAGCAAATATGGTCAGTTTTGGTTGATGCGGTCAAAAGATTTGATTACACGACTCAGTCTGAAGTATGAAAACTACTTATATTAGTTTACGATTCAATACTTTGAATATAAAGAGGATATGCTGGCACTATAAATTCATGAGAACAAAATTTTGAGGTCATTGTTTTCCAATATTGCTGTAACTTGTATATTACAGTCCCTCCTGACCTGCAATTATAACTGAATAACTGTGCAGCTTTATAGAATTTCAGAAAGAAAGAGCAAATAAGGTCAGTTTATATAGATGCGGTCAAAAGATTTTATTACACGACTCAGTCTGAAGTATGAAAACTACTGATATTTGTTTACGATTCAAAACGTTGAATAAAAAGAGGATATGCTGGCACTATAAATTCATGCGAACAAAATTTTGAGGTCATTGTTTTCCAATATTGCTGTAACTTGTTTATTACAGTCCCTTTTGACCTAAAATTATAACTGAATACCCGCGCATGCAGTTATGAAGATTTGCAGAAAGAAAGAGCAAATAATGTCAGTTTAGATTGATGCGGTCAAAAGATTTTATTACACCACTCAGGCTGAAGTATGAAAACTACTGATATTTGTTTATGATGCAGTACTTTGATTTAAAAGAGGACACGCTGACACTCTAAATTGATGCAAAAGAAATTAGGAAGCATTGTGTTTCAATATTTCTATCATTTGTATTATACAATCCATCCTTACATAATAATATTACATATTTATTATCCGACTATAAAAGTTACATAAAAAAGAGCAACTATGGTCAGTTTTGGCTGATGCAGTCATATATGGTAAGTTTGGTTGATGCTGTCAAATATGGACAGTTTTGATTGATACAGACAAATAAATTTGTTACCCGAGTCAGTCTGAGGTGTGAAAACTACTGATGTTTGTTTCTGATGTGATATTTTGAATAAAAGTAGGAAATGCTGGCATTCTCAATCGATGGGAATTTTTTTTCGTGGTCGTTAATTTCCAATATTACAGTTATTTATATACTACAGTCACCCTTGACCTAAAATTACAACTGAAGTACTGTGCAGCTATATAGACTTGCATAAGAAAAGCAAATATGGTCAGTTTTGGTTGATGCGGTCAAAAGATTTGATTACACGACTCAGTCTGAAGTATAAAAACTACTTATATTAGTTTACGATTCAATACTTTGAATATAAAGAGGATATGCTGGCACTATAAATTCATGAGAACAAAATTTTGAGGTCATTGTTTTCCAATATTGCTGTAACTTGTATATTACAGTCCCTCCTGACCTACAATTATAACTGAATAACTGTGCAGCTTTATAGAATTTCAGAAAGAAAGAGCAAATAAGGTCAGTTTATATAGATGCGGTCAAAAGATTTTATTACACGACTCAGTCTGAAGTATGAAAACTACTGATATTTGTTTACGATTCAAAACGTTGAATAAAAAGAGGATATGCTGGCACTATAAATTCATGCGAACAAAATTTTGAGGTCATTGTTTTCCAATATTGCTGTAACTTGTTTATTACAGTCCCTTTTGACCTAAAATTATAACTGAATACCCGCGCATGCAGTTATGTAGATTTGCAGAAAGAAAGAGCAAATAATGTCAGTTTAGATTGATGTGGTCAAAAGATTTTATTACACCACTCAGGCTGAAGTATGAAAACTACTGATATTTGTTTATGATGCAGTATTTTGATTAAAAAGAGGACACGCTTACACTCTAAATTGATGCAAAAGAAATTAGGAAGCATTGTGTTTCAATATTTCTATCATTTGTATTATACAATCCATCCTTACATAACAATATTACATATTTACTATCCGACTATAAAAGTTACATAAAAAAGAGCAACTATGGTCAGTTTTGACTGATGCAGTCATATATGGTAAGTTTGGTTGATGCTGTCAAATATGGACAGTTTTGATTGATACAGACAAATAAATTTGTTACCTGAGTCAGTCTGAGGTGTGAAAATTACTGATGTTTGTTTCTGATGTGATATTTTGAATAAAAGTAGGAAATGCTGGCATTCTCAATCGATGGGAATTTTTTTTCGTGGTCGTTAATTTCCAATATTACAGTTATTTATATACTACAGTCACCCTTGACCTAAAATTACAACTGAAGTACTGTGCAGCTATATAGACTTGCATAAGAAAAGCAAATATGGTCAGTTTTGGTTGATGCGGTCAAAAGATTTGATTACACGACTCAGTCTGAAGTATGAAAACTACTTATATTAGTTTACGATTCAATACTTTGAATATAAAGAGGATATGCTGGCACTATAAATTCATGAGAACAAAATTTTGAGGTCATTGTTTTCCAATATTGCTGTAACTTGTATATTACAGTCATATTACTTCTACAATTACTACACCCATAGACTACCCAACTCTAGGCACATAATACTAATAAAAAACCAAACTTTAGTTCAAATTGAATACCCACACGACAGTGCCATGTGCTGATTTTAATTGCACACTATGATACATAATATCATGTCGACAAAATATAGTAAAGTAATTCATAATTACTACTGAAATCAAAACATTTCATATAACATCAAATAAATTCACATAAGCAAGATAACAAATTTTAACTGAGAAACACGTCTAGTCGAGTCGGCCCTGTCGTGCTGAATGGCTATATCCCATGAAGCGCGGGAAAACAACTAACGGTCTATGGGAGACAACTAGAAGAAATTAATTTCAATCTAATTCAGTTCTTTCAAACGGTTGAAATTACATATATTTGTTTACGATTCAATACTATGAATAAAAAGAGGACATGCTGGCACTATAAATTCATGCGAACAAAATTTGGATGTTATTGTTTTCCAATATTGCTGTAACTTGTATATTACAGTCCCTCTTGACCTAAAATTATAACTGAATTACTGTGCAGCTATATAGATTTGCAGGAAGAAAAAGCAAATAAGGTCAGTTTAGATTGATGCGTTTTTTTGTATAACAGGTCCGTCCGAGGTATGAAAATTACTCATAAACAGATATCACATTTGTTTACGATTCAATATTTTAGATAAAAAGAGGACATGCTAGTACTATAAATTGAGTGCATATAAAATTTTGAAATCATTAATGTTTTCCAATATAATTGGTATCCTTGCATAAAAATAAACTGGATTCCTGCAGTGTGCAGCTAAATGTATATAGATTTATATGTTGAAATCAAATATGGTCAGTTTAAGTTTATAGTGGATTAATGGCAGATCCAGAGGAGGGGCAGGGGTTTGGGGTTGGACCCCCTTTTTTGACGATCAATGCATTTAAATGAGGGCATATAGTTGGACCACAACTCTTTTTCCTGGGTTGGGACCCCCCCCCCCCCCCACACACACACACATACCGTTTAAAACTGCTGGATCCGCCCCTGGTGGTTTGAGAAACAACGGGCTAATTTATGTTAAAAAAAATAAAAGATAAACCAATAATTTACGTAACACATCAACAATAGAAAATCACTGAATAAAACGCTCCTGACTTGGAACAGTCACATACATACATGCAGAATATGGCGGGGTTAAACATGTTTTCTTGCCGACGAAAAATTTAAAATAAAAACGGCAAAATAGCAAAACTCTTTATAATATTAATCGCTATTTTGCCGAAGCCTTTATATTAAGACAAAGAGTTCTTAAAACTTATAAATCAATTTTAGCCGTATAATTTATAAATCAAATTTAGCCGTAGGATTTATAAATCAAATCTAGCCGTATGATTTATATATCAATTCTAGCCGTAGAATTTGTAATCAATTCTAACCGCAGAACTGTTCTAGAAGTAGAACTGACCAAAGATATGGTCAGTTCTAGGTAGAACTGTCTAAAACTGTTCTAGGGTAGAACTGTCAGGATCAGTATTAGGTAGAACTGTCCAAATAAGTTCTAGGTAGAACTGACCAAATCAGTTCTAGATAGAACTATCCAAATCAGTTCTAGGTAGAACTGACCAAATCAGTTCTAGCTAGAACAGTTCTAGCCAGCTAGAACTGACTAAAAGGTGTCAGGCTGACAGTTCTACGTAATGTCCTAGAACAGTTCTCCTGACAGATTCTGACAGATTTAATGAGAGGTTAGATGTGATCTGCACTGTATTTAACACAGATATCTATAATACTAAAATTACGAGGTCCAATTTGTCAGCCGTCATCACGTAAAAACGACGAATCAAAGAATTCAACTTTATATATAACTTATATAGTACAAAGGTGTAGATTAAAAATTACACCACTCCAGGCCCTTTTGTTTTCCAAGTAATTAATATTGCCAATAATTAAGAAGTTCCGTGTCGAGTCCGATACCCATACCAATACTATATTCACCTGTTACCTATTACCTTATCTGTACGTTCCGCATCTGACAGGCGCACCACCAAACGGTGTATTCAGGACTATGCTATTTACACGGGTCATAATCACAGGGTTGACACTGCTAAATTCCATCAACGATTGTCAAATTGTTACCTATTGTAGTATGTTTAATTTGATCAGTAAGACTTTCTAAGATAACAATACGAATACTAATCACAGTTACAGTTCGAAGGGTTCAAACAGAAAGATTTGAAAGCAGAGAAAACTGTGTAACTATCTTATCGTAATCAGCATGACTTTATCAGATCACAATAATAATACTGAAATAAGGCTTGCGCATAGTTATATACTTTTATTCACAGTCACGGACCCGCGATATCACGGGTGTGTTCTAGTGTTGATTAAAAATAATCGTTCAAAACGAGCAACACTAATTAAAGTTTGAAATCTTTGAAATACAATGTGCTTAAATTAGTTTAAAATATTTATTCGTAGCGAATTGGAGAACAAGTTATTGCAATATAAATCCTTTTCCTCTTTGCGGGTGCGAATGCTGCTCTTTTTCGAAATCTACAAGGGTGTCTTTTACGTGAAAGATATATGTCACTCTCTTAACACGGGTCAGCCATTTATCATCCACTTCCGACGATCTATGACATCTATCATCATTTCCTCATGACAATACTCGCAATGGTGTCTAAGGAGAGCCGATAATTAGGTCACTGAAATTTTCTTCCCAGTTTGGGGATCGAACTACATTTTTAGGAATCTTTGTGTTATTAGTCCGATGCACTACCCACTATATCACGGCTCTCTATTTTTAGATTAAATTGTAAAGACTAAGTATAAAGTTTGCAAATTTCCTAATTTTATTAAAGGACATCATTGGTACACTTCTAGATGTTTATTGTTCAAATACAAAAAAAAATTGTGGATTTATTGAGAGCATGCCATTTGCGAGAATGTGAACATAAAAGTTATTGTTTGTAGAAATAAAATGTGGGATAGTATTGAATTAAACTCGAATTAGAAAGCGTTCTATATTTTCAGGTCCAAAATTTAATATAAATTAAAGCATTATAAAATGTATAGCATTGATCTATATAATGTAACCATGCTATGCTTATGTATAATATTTAACAAACGGATGACAATTGCCTACAATATAACACCTTTTTTTACGTTGTCAGATAGAACAAACAAGCCACATAGATATGACGTATGAATTGTATGTGGGCGTTTTTCAATAAAAGCGTACTTTTCAGACCTAAAAAAATTGGAAAATCAACTTGTCTAAAATTTAATTTCAAGAGTTACCTCTATAATAGACCTGTTTGTAAACAAAAATTGCAATCTTATATATTCTTTAAAATGACATTATTTTCATAATTTGTGTACGAAACTTCTTCTAAACACATATATTTTTTGCAATATTAAATATTTCCTATAGACATTCCAATTTTTTTACTTTAAAAACTAGGAAAAATATATCATTTTTTTCTGAATTGAAAAACCATTTTTATCGATAAAGATTAGACAGTACTGCACATATGAAGGTTCAACTCATGTTACGTAGTGGACATTTTGATGCGTTTCGTAGTGGACAAAACCGTTTCGTAGTGGACAAAAAGTTTCGTAGTTGACATCAACCCTATCATATGTTAATAAAAACATAATAAAAATTACATGAAACTAATCCTTGCTATTTATTTTGCACGAATATAATTAAAAAAATATTTAAAAAAGACTGCATGGTAGTGGTAGTGTCCACTACGAAACGTTTTTCTCCCATACTTGTTTCGTAGGGGACCGTTTCATAAGGGACGTATTTGCATGTTTTATTTTTTTCCCACAATCCCTATATTGCAATAGTAACAAGACTAATTGTATTCATCAAAGCATTTATCAAGCTGTACACTGATATTTTTTTCATAATTTTAAAACCAGATACTGAAGGAGATTTGACCCGTTTCGTAGTTGCCATTATCAAAAATACGGTATCACTTTGGTCCATTTAATGTGCTCAATTTTTCTTATCAACAATTTAATTGTCGTTATAAAAGCATCACTTCTTTTGTAATACCCTAATGTTTATATCTCTTGCAAACAAAAATGACATTGATTTTATAAAACTGTTTATTGGCAAATTTTAACGACTTCGTTTCGTAGAGGACATTTTGTGAGGGACACACCTTCTGAAATTAAAAAACCTATATTGAAAGCTGTTTATTAAAATATGTTGGCTCTGAACATACTTTTGAATTATTAAAGAACTTATGTAAAGTAAAAAAAACATGTATTTCTTCATTTTTTTACAATATTTTAGAGTATGAATGTTGAACAGGTGGTCTAGGGACATGCCATTTTGGTTGTTTTGGACCATTCAAGAGTCAATATCTTATCAATCCCTCTAAAAATAAACTGTTTCTTTGATTAAAAATGTTAAATCTAATTAAATGTACTGACTGCACAAAAAATTACTTGCAAAGATCAAACACATTTTTTTTAAAGTGGCTGGGACAAGAAAATACGTTTTTATTGAAAAACGCCCATTTATCCGATTACATTGAGATTTCAACAAAATTTGTTTTCCAACTAATAAAAATACTTCAAACGTCATATTGCTCGGAAGTACTTGGTTTTGATTTCCATTTGTACTTATATTCATTTTATATATGTGTATAGATATATCGTGACTTTTGAAATATTTCCTGTAAATTTCATCATATGACTCAAGTCCTTTTTTAACATTTATTTGGGTTGATGTTTTCCTAAAACAATCTTTTTCATACCATGGAATGGATTTTTGTTAAAACCCTTTTTTTGTTATTCAGCATTTTTCTCAGAATCATGCATGTAAAAGGTCTTGCTGTTGGGGTTTGTAAAACACAACTAAGGTATGTAGATATTCTTTTAGTGTTAAAAAGGAAATTTGAAAATGATAAAATTAAACTGAACAACAATACTTAGAATGCAAACCATCGACTGTAATTCACATTGATTTAACTAGCAGAATATAAGGGAAAAAAAATATGTTAATGCGACATTTTCCCCCCATATTTTAGCTTCTTTTGACAATATTTCACAGATAAAAGGAATGGCAATTCGTAAAAATAGACCACATGGAATGTCGATTCCGAAGGTAAAGAGTTTATAATATTGTAAACAAAGATATCATGCTTAAATGGAGATTTTTGAGGTTAACAAATTTCCTGAGCCGTCAGAATCAAATATCCCTTGTAAGCATAATTTAATTGTTAAATTCAACCGAATGCTCTTTGTATCTAACTTAATGAACACTATAGATGTCTTTGAAAGTATAATTCTAACAAATATCCAATTATAAATGTGCATCCCTCCTGGTACATGGGCGTCTCTTATGACTGACAAATACACCAGCCAAAAAATCTCAATATATATAGAAATCTTTTGAAAAAAACCATTTTATACATACCATAAAATAACTGTATATTACATTAAGTTGAATTATCAGTAAAATGCATCACTGACTGTTTCAACAATATGCAAAAAATTGTACTTTTCAAAATTACTAAGAAAGGTTTGACCATTTCTGTGCACATGAATATATTTGTTGGTTATCGGAAAAATATGTCCTCCATGAAATTTGCTAACTACAAAAACTCTTATTGTCATTAAAACGAATGTTTATTTGTTCAATATTGAACGATTAGCGTGTAGTGAAAAAAAATTGTGTTAACCTCGGTGAAATTGTTGCTGCCATCTTGTTTACACTGGTTACGAAAAGAATTTCGGCCAACTTCATCTATCGAAAATTAAACAACGTCAAGATCAATTTTCAGAAGTCCTCTCGACCAATCATATAAACATATTCCCCAATATGCACATCATAAAAGAATTATTAAGTAATAAACACCCAAGACAGATGGCAGAATATGTTGCAAATTCTATAATATTGAGCAACTTTTCCGGTTTCCTTTCTCTACTCAATAATTTATGCTAAAAACAAATTAATATCTGTTAGATATGCATCTGAAGCTATTGTGTTATCTCTGGCAGAAAATAGGAAACAAGTTATAAAACTGAATAAAAAATCCATTATTTAACTTTGGAATTCTCTCATTCGATATCATCTAGCGAATTTATACCTACAACAAACAAATTCCAAGGACACAACATATATTGGCTATAACTGTTATGATAATAAGCATTTAAGGATGTACTTAGGTCAGGTTAGGTAAAAATTAAGAAATTAAGAAATTAAAATTGATACTATAAGCTGGTAGGGCATCAATTAGGGATAAAGATAAGCTAAAAATATTGATAGGTCATGGACCTCCTTTTCGAGATATTTGAGATTTAAAATATGGCGGGAAAAGCCTGACTAAGACTTTTACATTTTATTGGGATTATATTGGTCTAAAAAAAAATAAAAAGATCATCTTAAATTTTAGTAAATGACGTTTTATGGCTTATTAAGTCTTATATGGAAAAAAAATGGGTGTTATGAGGCAAATATTTACATTGTATTGTATGGAAAAACACCAAGGATTCAGAACATTTGACTCAAATTCCAAAACCTCACCTAAGCACATCCTTAAAGCAACTAGGTAGCTAATCGATAGGAAATATAACCATGATAACACTTTTCATTCAGGAGAGAAGGAGACAGCATAAAACATGTGGTGGATTGTTGTTTCAATTTTTACAAGCAGAATGGAGAATGTGTGGGTAAGTTAAAAGTACACAATTCATCTGAATTGATAAAAACATTCAACACATATGAATATTTAAAATGAAATGTGTTGTTATACAAAGAATTGTGAAACCAATTTACTAAAAGGTCTTATGTCATGGTCAAGTATGATCGTCTAGTGACAATTGTTTTGAATGTCCAGACCAATCAAAAATCGATAATTTAAAGGACAATAAATTTAATCAACATCAAGTAATTAAGTACATTGCTTAAGTTCTACGTTTTTGCTCAGATTAAAATTATTTGACTGTCAAAAAAATATCTTAGTTAACTGTTGTTGTTTTTACTAATACCCGTATAGTTGATATGCACATGATGTCATAGAAACCAATTTAAACATAGAATACATCGTTACAAGACAATAATGATAGGTAATTCAGTATAATAAATTAAATAACCCATATCTTAGAGGGTGATAAAGCAGATTTGCACCCCTTCAAATAGCATTGTCAATATTGATTCGTCGCGGTTGACAATGTTTTCTCAGGATAGCAACACGTGTTATAACCCTCTCAGCTATGTGTTATTAATATGGTATCGTGATACTGCATGCAAATTTTGAAGGTCAAATTCAGAACATTTCTGTCAAAACATCAAAAATGAATTCATCACGTGTACCAATTACTGAAACGAACTTCAAACCAGCTCCGTCTTTCATATTTACGATCTATCAAGCTTGTAACTAAGAAGTTTTGTTTCACACTGACTTTCAAATTGATAGTTTCGATGTGGTTTTTTTCCCGAATAATTCCTACATATAGTTAGTATAATCGTATAGTCATTTTAACTTCACTCCTATTAGTACCAAGAGCAGAAAAAATATTACATCTTGTGTGGAAAATGTATGCTGTGTCATAAGATAAGATAAGAAAAAAAACTTTATTTTGATTCGGCATGAGTACAAATAAGCAACACAAGCTCTAAGGAGCTTTTGACCGAATATAAAAACATATAAATAACATAAAAACAGTGTATTTTGACATATATAACAACCTGTAATACAAAGTTGAAATCTCATATACATAGCGTGCAATAAAAAATATACAACAAATTTTCGAATGAAGTTAAAACATGCTTGACCATAGCAACCAAAAGCAGCATAAATAATAAACAGTTCATGAATTATCTGCAAGCAGAACAGTGACATCCCAAACTATTCCAGGACTGAACAATAGATATAGGAAGATGTGGTGAGAGTGCCAATGAGACAACTCTCCATCCAAATAACAATTTTAAAATTAAACCATTATAGGTTAAATTACGGCATTCAACACGGAGCCTTGGCTCACACCGAACAACAAGCTATAAACGGCCCCAAAATTACTAGTGTAAAACCATTCAAACGGGAAAACCAACGGTCTAATCTATATAAACAAAACGAGAAACGAGAAACACGTATATATTACATAAACAAACGACAACTACTGTACATCAGATTCCTGACTTAGGACAGGTGCAAACATTTGCAGCGGATTAAACGTTTTAATGGGCCCAAACCTTCTCCCTTTTTCTGAAACAATAGCATAACATCACAACATAGAAAAACATACGATAAAATATCAATTGGCAGACTTAACTCAATCAAAAAACGTATGATTGCACAATGAAGACTTTTAAAATTTGAAAAAAACTGTTTTCAGTCCTGATATGGTTTGGAAGACTTCCATAAAAAAGCAGCAGCAAATTTGAACGATTTTTTTACCGTGACGGGTTGACTTTATCTGTGGAATTTCAAGAATATTTACATACCTGAAAGAATGTATATTTAGATTTTTTGACATTTACCAAATTTTGTAACCACACAGGAGCTATGTTGTTTATAATTTTAAAGGTTTCTAGAGCCATTGTTCTTATCGATCGTCTGATCTGCAAGGAGGGCACCTTAGCTTTAAGTAAGAGGTCCTCGTAGGAGCTGGTAAAATCCTCGTACACAAAACGGAGTGCTCTTTCCTGCACCTTTTCTAGTTTTTTGGAATTATTCTCAGTGAAAAAAATGTCATGCCAAAGGGCAAAAATTAAAATTACTAAGAATAAAAGTATGAAATATAGTAAGTTTACTAAGTCTATCCAAAACTGAGCCTAAACGTTTTAAAACATTTAATTGCTGTGATGCCTTCCTACAGATTGAGCTGATATGAACATAAAAAAAATAGCTGGTAGTCTATTTCAATGCCTAATAATTTTACTGTTTTTTTCACATGTGAGGTTCGAATTTTGAATATGTATAGATGGATTATTTTCAAAAGTCTTTTTGCCAACAGCTAAAACTTGAAATTTGTTAGGATTTGCTCGCATTTTATTTACCATAAACCACTCAATAGGTATTTTTGAATCAGATTCCAAAGTTGAAATTAATAAATCGAAATCTGGAGTACCAAAAGACAAAGTATTGTCATCTGCATAGTTACATAAACTTCAATTTTTAACAAAAAGAAAAATATCATTTATAAATATGTTAAACAACAATGGCCCAATGTTCGCCATGAGAGCAATCAATATGAATGCTAACTCTCGCGACAGAAGTATTACTGAAGCTATGGATATTTGCAGAGATCTGGTGCACGACAGGGTGATACAACAACTAATTTCTTTTGATAATCTGCTTTCCTTGGATGAAATATCAATGTATCATTGGTCATGTTACAATAATTTATGATAAGCTCTTTAATAGTAGTTAATGAACTAGTTAAGAGCACTGACAGATTAGTTGTAGAACACTTACTAGAGGCCGAGATGAAACGATATTTAAATGTTTTTTTGGGTAGTTTAGGTAGCCAATACATAGTAGGGACCTTCAAATGTTGAGAAGAAGCCTTAAGCTTTGATGTGGTTGTGATATGCTTGTTTACTAAATGACTCGCTGTGAAGCGGTTAACTATAGCTGTGAACGGATCCAGTGACGAAAAGACGGACCTTAGGACAAACGAAAAAACTTAAGCCTTCTGTGTCTTAACACAAAACCGGAAGTTAGATTCCTACTTCTAATTGAAGAAATCATTTGAGTACTATAAGCACAATGGCACAAATCGACAATTCTACCAAAACACCTTCATGCGGGAGCTTATAAAAGCTCCTACATTTGAGGGAAATTTGTTGTTTATTAATCAATATTATTAGTACCATCCAGCTGAGCTATAAATGATTCAGTATAGACCTGTGCAAGACGTATTGATTATGATCATTCTATTTGGTTAAAGTTGATTGATGTATATGCAGGTGCTTACCCTTCCGGAGCACATGGGATCACTCCAGTGTTTGGCGACGTTCGTGTTTCTCAAGTCTTCAGTTTTCAGTTTCCTTTGTTGTGCTTTGTGTACTATTGTTTGTATATTTGTCTTTTGTTGTTTTTTTGTAGCCATGGCGTTGTAAGTTTATTTTTGACTAATGAGTTTGAATGTCCCTCTGGTATCTTTCGCCTCTCTTTATGAATTGCTGTTTCATTTTTATGATTGTTGTTTCTTAGATGTTAAAGACATCTCTACAAGTGATTTATTACTGCCAACACGATATGGGTGCGTATGCAATATCCGATACAGTGGTACATGTATGATACGACACCCAAGTTATATTACACATTTTTTTCGGACTAAAAAATAATTTCTTTGTATATTCTTGTGATTCCTTACTTACTCTTGTTATTCTTTAATATTGCTTACTAATTATCAAGGTTTACGCTTCATATTTAAATAAGACTATGTGTTTGTGATTGCCAACGACACAACTCTCCATCCAAGACCACATGTCGTTAAAGTAAGCACTTATAGCTAGGTTACTGTATGATCTTCAACATGGATAATCGGATAACACTATAAAGCAATTGGGGGCTTTATAAATTAATAATTAAAGAATAAACGAAAAATTGTGTATTAAATAAAATTTCGAAATTTTAAACCTTATACTTAAGTCCCCCTAACCCCTGCATATCAGTTTAACTGCAGAAATGCATTTATATATCAAGCGAAAATTTGAATCTAAATTTTTTTTTTTGGGGGGGGGGGGGGTAACGGCAGTTAGTTCTTGTATTTGCATTAGAAGAAGAATGTGTTACTAATCCGTTTGTGCTTTTATTTTGCATTTGTTGGTGATGCATTTCGTTCATCAAATATTTTTCATGCAAAATACTATAATCAAATTTGGAATTATTTATCTTTGAAAAATATCACAAATTGTCAGCAAAAATTCAGTAGTTTTCATAACTAAATAGTTTTATCAAAAAGTTCACTTTTAAATTTACACAATGTTTAAAGAAAATACAACAAAGTGTCAAAACTGAACCACTCCATAGCACACTGTGTGCCTACATTAGAAAATGCCTGTACCAAGTCAGGAATATGACAGTTGTTATCCATTCGTTTGATGACTTTTGATTTTGCCTTTTGATTTTTGATTTTCTTTTTTGAATTTTCCTTGGAGTTCGGTATTTTTGTGTTTTTACTTTTTTTTCCAGTATTGGTCTAAATTTCTCGTTCCATTATTATATTCCTCTTTCAATCTCATCATCCGTGCTTCTAGATTTCGCCATTTTCTTTTTCTTTTCGGCGCTGGATCGCCCCTATTGACAGCCTCCACGGAGTTCTCCAAAGTTGCTTGTTGGTCTTTTAAGCATCTTATGAAAGTCCACAAAGAAGGGTGTCTAACCGAAACAGTGTTATTCCAGAGTCGATGGAAACCTGCAAAATTAATAATAATTAAAGTATATTAATATCAAGTAAAAATATGTGATACATATTAATTAAATACTTCTTTGTGTTTGACATGACTGTTTTACACTTGTCATTTTGTAGCCCTTGAAAGTCTACTTTGCTGTATGAGTCAAGGCTTAAATTGCTTAAATTACTACCTAATTAGGTTTTAGATAGAGTTGTCCCGTTTACAATCATATCACATATTCTTATGTTTATATAGACTTTAAACATAAAACCAAATTTGTAATATGGAACAGAGAAGCAAACGCTACAGCTATACATACTTGTACTGACGTGAGTTTATACATAATAAATCAAATTTTAATCATTTACACCTTCAGTAGCCGGGTGGGGGGGGGGGGGTAAATGGTGTCCACTATTTTAGAAAAGGAATGTTTAATAATTAAAGAATAAACGAAAAATTGTGTATTAAATAAAATTTCGAAATTTTAAACCTTATACTAAAGTCCCCCTAACCCCTGCATATCAGTTTAACTGCAGAAATGCATTTATATATCAAGCGAAAATTTGAATCTAAATCGTATTAAGTAAAAAATATTCTGAATGGGAAGTTTAAATTGAGACCTTTTTCTCGTCAGATTTACTTTTGAAATAAAAAGATAACACTTACTTTCAACGCAGTTGTGTGTTCTGTTGTTCATATCTCTTTCATAAACATTCCACATCTGGGGAGGGAACAACCCGTTCAAATTGTTTCTTTCGAAGAAGTCAAGAAAGTCCCTTAGTCCATTATACCGCCTGCAGAATCTCTGAGTTCTACGGGATGTTCTCAACAAACGAAAGTTCTGGCGCACAACAGTAATTGGTAGGTATCCAATGGTAATAACTTTACGGACAAGGCTTTTTACTGCTGGTCGTCGTCGGTAACTTGCCGCAAGACCTAAGTTCTGGACTTTTCGCTACAAACTCTGATTGACGTGAAAATAGCAACCACTAATTTGAGCGCGTGGAAGCTCAGTTTCTACTGCTGCTATCAATGCGAGCTCAAAATCACAGATGACTACTTGGGCGCCATCTGTGCCGTGTGATTTGTCGAATTTTGACTTTCAGTGTTTCTAAAATATGTCTATAGTCACCAATATTGCGATCAGTCATTAGATAGTTTACAAAACACATCACCCTATTACGGTACCGGCCGTGAATGGTAAAATATTGTGAATATGGTCTTGGACAAGTTCTGAAGGTCCCGTCGCAATATATCTCTTTACATTGTCTAAGATTCAATAAGTTTTCATGTGTTGCATATATCAGAACACCCCAACCATTGTTTTTGTACAACAGAAATCTATCTTCCGACCATGTTCGTTTCCAATGCCCGTGAATAGAAAATTCATTAATATCATGAGGCACAGCGAGGACGTGAGCTAGTCGAGTTCGTGTCATGGTGACACGGACTCTGTGGAATTCAGGAATATGTTCTCGATCCCCGCCTCCTTGTGCCACATTTTTCGCAAAGTTGTTGTATACCCGCTTTATTGGAACGCTTGGGTCTTGTTGAATTGCACTACGCAAAGACTGTAATGTTGTATCGACTCCTATTCTTCGTGTGTATGGGAACCTTCTTGCAAAATAGTTATAATATTAGGTGCTTGATCATTCAAGTTGAATATATTTGTTTGAGGCCCTGCACTCTTGCCTCAAACATCGCTAGTATATAGCATGAATCCTCTGCCGTTTTTTCCTGGTATTTGACACCGTTGTATATTAACACTTTTCCTCCGCGATTTCCAGCAATGACCCTAGCAGCCATATTAGAAATGTAATTGTAAAGGGCAGCTGAGTTCTTTATATATACCATCTTTTCATGGGAACTTTCAATTCACTCAAATATGTCAATTTCAAAACAAAATTGACATTTCTATATAAGGAATAGGGGCCAATGCAGTGCCATATTTTAACACTTCCTGTGCTTGCATCATCAACGTGGTAACGCGCATCACCGTTATTACACACGTGCAAAGTGAGAAATTCTTGAATCATTATAGCTTACAATAGGTTGAAATATGAAAGAATATTTTCTTATAAAAAATAAATAAAAAAGGCGGAATCCGCGGCACACGTGTCTGCAATTGTAATCGCGTTTATGATAATTTAAGTATCAATATTCGGTTTTTTTAAAACAAGTTATATCTTTAAAAAAACATAAAATCCAACCATTAATCTTTTAATCAGTTAATTTTTTATCATAGTTTAAAATTGCACAATTGCACATAGGGCTAACGCCTGACAATTCTTAGTCCTATAATATAAGCCTTCGTAGGTTCATATCGTCTTTCTACGACGCTTTTTTATCAGAATTTTTTTTTAACAATCAAAAGTCTCGTGGTTCAGAATTGATAGTAAAAAAGATCCGATTAAAAACGTCGAATGAAGACGATATATACCTACGAAGGTTTATATAATAGGACTAGAGGATTTGGAACGTCGAATATACCTAGCTGTAAAGGTTTTTAAAATATAAAATGTACCCTGTGTTTAATAAGCATCTTTCTTTAATAAACGCTTAAACTAATTGACGAATGTGGTGTAATTAAGCGACTTTCTCTTCCGAAACAAGTCGATCTTTATTGAATACGGTCTTTCTTAGGGGCTAAGTAGTCCATATCGGGATATACACAAAGACCTGAAAGTGGACATGAAATGACCTGGGCCCGTATATGTGTCGATATATTGAAATTAAAATAACTTTTTAATTTTTCAATGGATTTCCTAAATATTTTAGTTTAATGAAGGGACCATTTTCAGGTCTGTAGTGTAACCTATTTATATCATATCCGGTGTGATATGTCGGACTATCGAACAGTCGGACTATAGAACCGTCGGACTATCGAACTATCGGATTATCGAACCGTCGGACTATTGAACCGTTGGACTATCGAGCGGACCCCAACTTCAACACATTATCAACTCATATTTCAAAATACCACTATCGAGTTTGTCCTTTATTGAAAAAACTCGTCAATTATGCGCGCCTTTGTGACGTCATAAACCAGATAATGGAATCACTTGTATCCCTGCACTATTTAAAATATTCATCAAGCGTCTTAGTTAACGTCATTGTGCATGATAAACAAACAAAAAATGATTGTTCTGTAGTTACTGTACTGTAGTCACAATATCCTTATCACAGCATTGCTGATTGTCAATTATGAGAATTCAATTTGACGAATAATTCTAACCCTAATAATCCAGTCGCTATATTACAATCACTTCGATCACCCCATTAACCTCTGGAGGACAATGACCGTAAGGGGGCGCTGTAATTATTCGAGTTAGAATAATTCGTACAATATAGCATTATAGTTATTAACCACTCGCTCAACATTGGAACGCACGAATGACGTTCAAAGTTGGTGACGGAAATGCATCGAACTCGAAAGTGTTCTATTCCTCCAAGTATGGAATTTCATGTTAATAATGAAAAAATAAAATTTCCATAGATATTTAGAATGGTAATCAATTTATACTTTTTATTTTTATATTAAAGTCATAATAAACAAGTGACCGGTGAAATATAATGCTATTTCAATTCTTGAACCAATTGAATGCATACAAACATCATAAACTTAGTGCTCTGTGCACGAATTTATTATTTTTTCGCATAAATTTCGTATAATCGTCAATTTTTTTTGAATTGTGTTGTTATGAAAATAAAGCAGGTTATTAAAGTTCGTTTTTTGAAGTCAAAGTTTAACGAGTGTCACCTGTTTGTAAACAAACAACAAAAAGCATGGATATTGAGCACGTGTTTAATTAACATGTACAATCAGATAATTATAGTTCATTTTAAGGACATCCATGTATATTGCGATCACCGAAGTTTTACCAGATGGGTCACACTGAAGTCACTTTGCATACAGAAAATATATCGGTGAAATTACTTCCTGGAAGGAAGGAAGCAATTAAAATAAAGTAAACTTCTTCTGAATATGAACAAACTAAAGAATGTTCTTCAGAAAAAAGTATATGTACATAAGTTTTATAATGAAAACTATCCATTGAGTTATAAAAATCATATGCATTATTCTTTTTTAATTTAAGGTTCCTCATGACTTTACATTTTATCATTTTTCAATCATTATTCAAAATTAAAAAAAATAATGTTAACTTATGGCAGTCATAACAGCATCATAGCTATCATGACTCTCTTACGACAGCTTTGATTTACATCCTATGACATCTCATATGATAGTCATAAGATGACCATATTAAAATATATCTATTTCTTTGCGTTCCGTTATATCATTAAGGGGGTTTTCCCTAACTATGTATATTTTCCCGGGTTAGGTGTTTGCACGGACGGTTTCGATTGAGAGTATATTAAGGAATGTGTGTGGCTATTTTGATAAATGCGACGTTTGTTATAAAGTTAGAAAGGACGTGTCATTATATATTCCAGATTGCTTTAGTTTCCCTCATTCCCTCTCCATCTAGACATAGCTTTGTACATTTGGTGCTTATGTAATTATATAACATGTTGACATTGATTCATGTGTCTGATCTTTATTGTTTTTTGTTTGACTCGTTGATTATAATTATGCGATCTTTGTAACGAACGCACAACCTTATTTCTTGTTTGTTGTTTATTTTAGTTAGATCAGAAAATATTTATTTTAGTACGAATGAAATGAGGTAGAAAATAAGTTCTAATATATTAGGACATTATTATATATTAATATGAAACTTTCGAAAACCAGGCCCCTCTATTATTGATAGTTTTACACGTAAGCAAACAACAAAAAATGAATTAACGTTGTCTTTTGTCACTGAAAAATAAGTTGTTTACCTCATCTTTTGAGAAAGTTTTTTTTATCCACAAGTAATTCATATCTTTATTTTTTTCAGCAAGGCTAAGAATAAAAAATGTAAACATAAAAGTACTATTTCTAATATAATTGGAATGGTATATCGAAATTGTCAAAATCAAAGGCTCGGTTATTTATGCTTAGCATCGGAACGACTTGCAATAAAGTGTCATATTCCAGACTTGGAACAGGGATGTCAGTACACCATGGTAGATTAAACGTGATTTTATGTGAGGCTAAACATTCCGTGTGAAAGTTGTGCATAGTAGCAATATACATGTACCACAATTGCGGAGACATGCGTTATAAATAACCAACATTAGTGGGAGATATTATGGACATAATTGTGCAAATCGTGATACAAGCATGAAATTTGGTATAACGGTTAACTAAATGATACTTATAAAAAAATCCGCTGCTGGCCAGAAAAAATAATCATTTTTTCAAGATGGTCACCACACATTTTGAAAATGGCGTCATAACAAATTAGCCAATATTTGTTAATCCTTTGAAAGGTGTGTTATATGTAAAATCCATTGTTAGATTTGATAAAAAGGAGATGACAGTTACTAAATAACGACTAGACAATACATTAATGTAACTTCAGGTGACTTCCGGTTTCAAAATGTCGGCTAACGAGTCAAAAATTTCGAATTTTTTTTACTTTCAAGCAATTTCACAAGGGATTTTAATCCTTGAAAGATGTGTTATGTATAATTCAATGTTAGATACGATAAAACGTTAAAAACAGCTCCTTAGTACGACAAAACAACACATAACTGAAGAAAAATAGTGGTTTCCAGTTTCAAATTAGATGCAAATACGTAAAAAATATTTTAATAATTTTCATCAACTTAACAAGTAATAACACAAGCATGAAATACAAGCATGAAATTTGGTATACAGGTGGACTTAACGATAATTAAAAGAAATCAGGTGCTGGCCATAAAAAAAACAATTTTTTCAAGATGGCCACCGATCATTTTGCGAATGGCGTCATATCCAGTTGTAAATCTTTGAAAGTTGTGTTATAGGTATAATCCAATGTAAGGTTTTATTAAGCGTAAATTACAGTTCCTAAAGTACGGAAAAACAACACATAAATGACAAAAAAGAGTGATTTCCGGTTTCAAAATGGCGGCAAAATTTTTGTAAATATATTTTTTTATCATCTCTTTGTTAAGATTAAATACCTAGTTTTGTTAAAAACACAGGTTCGGACAGAAGCCAAGAACAAAACTCGTACAAGGAAGGACAGAACGGTAGCATTTACAGTAATCAACACAACTGGATTTTTCGCCTCCTCATTTCAAAAGTTCCCGACAGGAGGAGGCAACTTTAACGGTAGTCGAAGAAGTCCTCGATTTTTTTCTTTCATCCAACCCCAGTGTTCATGAATTGGTACATAAATCAGGCTGAGCCCAAACGTATCCTCCTTGATACTCTGCTCTTTGGATGTGCTCCGAAAAAAACTCTTGTAGGCGGAACTACATCACAATGCCGCTGCTTCCTGGGTAAAAAATTACATCTTGTCTCCTTAACAGCAAATAGTGATGTTGTTCTGTCATACATGATGCAAGTAAATGCTTCTTTTATGTCCTTGTATGTGTCTTTATACTTCAGCAAAGAAATAAGTACGTCCCTTACATGTTGAAATACTTCCTATGTCATCCAAACTATTCCCTTAGTGTCAAATGCAATGAATGTATGAACGAAAAGAAGAGTAGCTACACGAGGACCAAACGCATTTGATATATCACGTACAGGAAGCCATCATAAGTCTTCATTTCTGCCAAAACCTATTTACAGTTTGTTCCACCATTATTTTAAGAGTGCTGCAATTCTTAATACTACTACATCTGTGTCGGTGCTACCTTAAATTACCGTCCTACAACAATTTTCATAATCAGACCGAACATGTACAAACATTCGTATATCTGCTTCTCCATGCTTATAAGGGGTCGCTGGAAAGTATCCTTATTAGTCTCTACAGAAGCATTTCTATCGGCAAGACACTTGAAAAATTTCGTTTCGTTGTCATCTTCATAGAGAAAACTACTCCAAAACCCAACTTTTGTCTTCTCACATCTAGCCTTTCAATGATTCATTTTGTAAATCTAACACAATATCTACTCTTGAATACTTATCGATGCAAGATTTTATTTAAGGCCGTATAACACAATCGCAAAATCATCCAATATTGATTCCCTACAAGGAGGCCTGGAATTAACCATTGCTGCTCTATCAACGATAAATGCGTCAGAATTTGGATCTGCAAATTACAAAATGTTTCAAGTTTATCCATTTGCACCGATTTAATACCACTGTTTAAAATGACATTCGAAGACAAAAACGGAGGAGCAGTTTGTCTTTATTGATTAAGAAATATTCCAAATTAATTTGTCCATTGCGACAAAAAATAAAAGTCTAGAAAAGATATCTAAGAGCTCTAGCTTTGTTTTTTTTTTAACAAATACGTTTACAGTTTTATTTTACCGACATATTAGGAGTTGTTCTTTTTAATCTGGTTATAAGAAACCGGTTCTCCTTTGTTTTGTATTTGCTTCAAACGATCTTCAAATTATTTGCCTTTGATCTTTTTAAAGAAACCCTTATGTGTTCATTAAGTTCATCTATTATAGAATGCCTCAAACCACTAGATCTTGCAAATTTATCTGATAGTCTACTGACTTCTGGTCTAGCTACCATCAATACGTTTTAATGAGGTCTTCGGTTAAACCTATGACAACAAATCGCCCTTTACAATTGCATTATTCTGTTTTTGTCTGATCAATTGTGTTATAAGAAAAATATTTTCTGGTCTTACGTACAGTAAAATTATCATTTTCAAAATCAATTGCCACCTGTGGGTGACTTAAGAGAAGGGAAGCCATATCTCGGAGAAGGTCGGTCGCGATCGAGAATATGTTACACGATCAAGACCTAAATGATTACAGTATCATGCTTTATATGGACTGTTTGTACAAAATCTGACTCATGAAATAAGCATACTACCAAATTCACAAGAAGTTCTTATTTTATAATTGATCGCCAGGAATTGAACTGTGGTAGAGATGACTATATTTTCTTACGCCAGTCTATCAAATCATTGAACGTCACAGAGTCATGACATGATTATAATTTCTGTGTTTAGCTTTCTTAAGCCGATATATACCTTTCAAGCTAAAACACATAGAGTTATCTGATGCGCGTGTCTAGTCCTAGGTACATTTGAACATACATACAAGAATATGACGCTCTAGGTATTGCAATAATGGTTTTAGTGAGGACACATGATCCATGTGTCCATCTACCTTCACGTAATATATCACCCAGAATTTTATAACAAGTCATTTCAATGTGAAATCCACCTTACATGACGATAAACTTATCTTCTCTGTTCAAATCAGGCAATTCCCACTGAATACCCATTAACAAAAGTGGCTGATCTGCCGTTACTATTGATGTTTTTCTCGTTTTGATCCCGTCTTATCCATCAAATACCTGATCAATGCAAATGAATTGGCTTGTTGTTAAACAGTGGCATCATATATTTTATACAAATCACTCATTATGTCTATAAATAGTTTGCGCATGCGCAAAATTGTTAAATCATGTATGTCATAACCTTGAAAAATGTTATCAAACCAAATCATAATATCATTGAAAATCCCAAATCACTTATCTTATAGTAAATAGTTAAAATATATTTGAATGAATATTGTTACATTTTCGCGCATGCGCAAACCCTGTATGTGTCAAATACTCATGTCTAGTGAATTATTCACATGTAAAGAAGGTAGCTATCAAACCTGACAGCTGTGTTTCACTAAAAGAAGGTAAACGAAAAGTTTTCCAGAAAAAATCAGTATTTTCAAACTGAAAAAACAGCCATTTTAGTAAACGGCGGTGGCCATCTTGAATTTTTTTTTTTTTAATGGCTAGCAGTAGTTTCTTTAAAAGTATATAATAATGATGCTTTGCGGTAATTTTCATGCTTGTATCATCATTTGCACAATTCCCTCGATTTTGCCTGCTAATATCTTCCACTACATGGTTCAATTAAATAATCATAACAAACATACAATTAAATATAACAAAGAAAACAACATTTTTTTTAATTTGATAGGAAAAATGATTTGGTATTGTATAAAGAAAAAATATAATAGATCATAATAACTCTCCTCTGATACAGTACAAATTTGTGAAATAAAAATTTCGTCGGTACCACAAATGACAACTACTACCCTTTCGGAAAAAACTGAAACCACCTCCATTATGTGGTGGGGTTTGTGTCTCTGTGCTGTGTGTTGTGTATAATTGTACGTCTGTTCTTTTTTTAACAATGGCGTTGTCAGCTTTTTTGCATGAACCCCCTGACGGGTTCATGCTTATATATTGGTGAGTTTTGGATGTGTCTATGGGCCACTCGATATCTCTCGGCCGGAAGTCAGAATAGATTTCTCGGAACGTCTCGAAAGTTTTCGGTCATTTATACAGGTCTTAACAGGTCGTTATCAATTCTTTGATATGGTCCCTTTATGGCCCTTGACGATGCAATTATATTTGTTTTAAAACGACCACTGTATACTGTGTGTATCTAGGTCAATTATAACTTGGTAGTGTCTGTTGTCTCGATAACATGTAAACTAATTATGTTTGAAGATTGAACCACGGAATACTGTGTATTTCAACATAGACTTACGAGAGAAAAGATTATGGTTAAAATATTAACATTAGATCGGAAAACATAAAGCTAATATTATAATAATTATAAAATTTATTTAATTCAATTCGAATCAAAAGAAATGTATATAAAATATATACTGTATTTATGTTTCTGAAGAAACTAACAATGATTGAAATCTGAATGTTTTCCGAGTTGCAATTAAGACATAACGTAAGTATTTTATATGACAAGATACTCTGCTTTGGTATTTTTAAATATTCATTTGTACAGGAAACATAAAAATCAAATCTTTATAAATTCTTGCATCCTACTAAAATAATGTTTATAAACAATAATCCTAATATGTCTACGCTAATTATTTCATATGATTTTGTTATTTAGGTTTTATGAGTAATTATTATTTATTTTTTTGTATTATAATATATCCATAAAGCGGAAAGTAAGATAAATTTATTAAATATTCAAATTTTAAACGGTTGTGAATAAAAATACTTGTGTGTTTTCAATTCATAAAGCATCATTTTAAATCCTTGCAGCTCACAACAACCGTAAAATAATTTACAATCATCACAACAAAATTTAATTACGACCATAATGTTGATTTTTTTATACTGTTTTAGTATGCATTTAAAAGCCTGTGCTTATATATTTGCATAGTAATATATTCACATAGTGGAATGTTTGAATTTAAAAACAGATTCATTCGATAAATAAAATGTCCATCCGTAAATATTTGACGTTCGTGTTTATTGATAAATATATTCATAGGATTTAAAAAAAAAAATACTAACAGGAACGTTAGTTTATTACAAAATTTCAATTCAATTTTTTTTTTTTTTTTTTTTTTAATAGTTTTACCTTATAGCATCTACCTATTTATACTATTGTACGGTTTTGAAAATTCTATTCATTGTGTTGACCAACTATTATATGTACGTCTTGATTCATGCACATTATAGATCACATTATAATAGCACACTATCGGTTTGCGTTCTCAAAAATTCTGAATAAAATGTCAATGAATCTGGAGTCAACACATTTAATGTAGGCCGTTTGACATTCGAATTCAACTATCAGATTTTCCTGAGTATCAGTGAGATGCTTTCTATTTACTATTTCGTGCGCTAAAATAAGACTTGCATGCAATACTATACATTCACTTGTGAAAGCTTATGTTCGTTTTTGTTATCTTAATACAGGACACGACGGAAAGAGCTTTACATGTGACTTTCAAGCACAGTCATCATTACTAATGGTATTCAGACCTCGAGTTGTTTCTATTTTGTTTCATTTTTGAGTCACTGTCCTATTATAAACTTTGACCTGTTCGAAAAGCTAAGGATTGTCTACCCAAATAATAGATTCCTTAACTTTGTAATGTATTTAGTCTTTTAACATTTTTCATTCGAGCGTCACTGATACTTTTCTTGTAGACTTAACTCGTGTCTGGCGAACATCATTTCAATTCTGGTATCTTTTTATATCTACATACCTTTTTGCGTAAACCCTTATTTAAATTGGTTATTTTGAAAGTGTGTAAAGGTATTCATAAACTTCTGAATTAAGAAATTCTTCGGCAAAACAAAGTTTCCTTGTATAATGTTTGAATTGATTTAAGTAAAATCAGGAAATCCTTAAAATCTGAGATGCTTTGTGAGACCAAAATAAGTCTCTTCATAAGAAGTCCAGATGAATTGCTTGCCACAGGTTTAATCGAAAACAACATCTACCATGTGAACCAAATATGAAGATATGATAGATAAAATAAAATCATTCAGAATTCAAGATAATAAAGGAAACTGAGTGCATAAATTTATATTGCGATAGGTTTGTGCAATTTGCATAAATCATCAAGTTAGTAGAAATTAGGATTTGCCAAAGGGTTATAATCGGAAACATTATGTACATTCTCAAGTAATCAATAAAATAGTTGAGCTTTAAAATAACTATTCAAATAGAAGCTGTAAACATATACTTTCAACTGGCTTCTTCTATTCAGTCAATTATTTCAATTCAAAAGCAAACACAAATTCAGCAACAATCTTTTGGTGACCCGGCAGTCAGCGGTCTTAGGTTCATGTATTTCTTTTCTTTTTTTAAAGAAAGCAACTTGTTTTCTCTTAGAAGTATGAATGTCCCTCAAGTATCTATCTCCTGTCTTTGAGGTGGGCATTTGTGTTGTATAATTATTGTTAAAATTAAAAAAATATCAAAACCTCGGGTCGTTTCTATCTGTAGACAACTATTGCCTAACCCAAATTAAGCACACCGTGTCTTACAAAAAAATAATCTTTTTGCATTTTGGTCGTAATTTTAATATTTATATTGTCACGTCCACAAACAAACAACGTGTCTAACATTGATAATTTTTTTTTCAGAATGCCCGATTGGTCATTCTTCGAAGGGGATACAGTGTGAAAAATGCGTGAATGGACAATTCGGACGAAAATGCGCAGAGTTGTGCCAGTGTAAACCCAATGAAAGGTGTTCAGCTGTATCTTATTTTAAATAAACTGTATACATAAGACTTATAATCTTACATTTGAACACATATCTTCTCCGGTCAACTTGTTATATCTGAAAAAAGGATTTCATTCCAATGGATGTTTAACATGATTGATTTGAGACAAAAAATGACCAATTAAAACCATTTTTGATGTTCAACCATTTCCAAATCATTGTTTACCCTCACTTTTTCAAGTGTTGTAGAATTTTAAGTTGGTACCCAACACCTTTACTAAAATTAGTTTGGCTCGTTTAATTTTCATAAAATGTTGACAAAGTATTTACTTTGACCTTTTGACAAAAGTATAAAAATTTCAGAAACTTTGAACCAACCATTTTGTCGTATTCCATTAACAACACAACGTAGTTAAAACGTTTAGCTAATTTTAAAGAGTTATCTCCACCTCATGCTCCATGTAGTGTTAGATACCACCTTAAGCAAGAGCAAGATAATACTTTGTAACTTAAAGGACAAAACAAGACAATTCATAAAACAGTACGAGAATTTGACTACGGCAAATGGCATATTATAAGTATGAGGTCATGTGTGGCACATAATTTTTCTTACGGTTATCTGATTCAAAAATTTGGTACACACTTTCTACACACACATTCATGCGTGACAATTCAGAAAGTTAAGAAACGGTACGTGATTATATGCTGTTCTTCATCTCTATTCAAACCGATGTCTGTGTGTAAAGAATATAGTGGCTTCTTGTAGGACGAATAGCCGATGGTATACACGCTTCTTCTGCCTTTAACTAATATTGGTTGATATATGTTGCTTCGTGTTCATTTATTAGATATAAACTGTTATGAAGTTGTCGTTATTCCAAAAAAAAGTAGTAGTTTTTTATTAGTCATTTTAAAATCTTTATGCCCTGGATTTAAGGAAATTCAAAATAATTAGGCAAACTTTTAAAGACCGTATAGGTTCATCTCTTTAAAAAAAATGAGGTTAAAAGTAACTTGGTGCCTTGCTGTCATTACCGTCTGCCAAATGATCATTTTAATCTTACTGATAGTATAGGGAAGCATATTTGATGCACAGAAAGTGTATACATGAACATTTAACTTAAAATACAAAATAAGTATAATAAAACAATTTATAAGTTTTATTTTATTACACAGCTGTCATCATGTGAGGGGATGCATTACTGTTACAGTAGAAGGTAAGATATTGATGTAGTATGCATGCTTACATTTTATGAAAGAAGATGGTCGTTGGGTTGTAAAGAGTAGGACTGCCATATAAATCAAAACCGGCCCTTAAATCTTCAATGGAATATCTGTAAATATCGATAAAGCGTTTAAGCATTAAACACATTCGATCAAAAACTGTTTGAGTTTAGATTTTACAATTATGTTTACGTCATTTTCTGAAATAAGTTTATACTTAACAACAAAAGACATGCCAGTAACAATGATAATTTTTAAGATGCTGCAACTGACAGGGTTTATGAGTTTGCGTTTTTTTTTTCAAATTGCCTCTATAGCGTGAGATTAAAAAAAAAAATTGTCAATATTTCCGTGATCCTTGACCTTCTTTTTCTTAAAGCATCATAATATCATAGTATGATCAAAGGACAGACAACAAACTTAAAGGTATAGCTAATCTTCAATAATATGTCTTGTCGTGCCGGGGAAGGGGGTACTGACTATCCGTTTGGGTATAACTGTGCCGACAGCACTTACCAAATCAGTCATACATAGACAATGTCATGCTCAAAAGACCCTGTTCTCACCAGCAGGGTATGAAAGTACCCCCCCCCCCCCCCCCCGGCTTGTCATATCTATATACATGTATGCCAGTTTTATTCAATTCCTAGCAGTTTAAACATAGTCTTTCCGCGGTTGTTATGTGTTATGTCACTTTTGGAAAGAGAATGTGGACCTAAAATGCATTGTAACAATCAGTCGCAATATTGTTTCAACTAAAGGTTTCGTAGATTGAACCAATTTATTTTAATAGTTTTTGAACGTCTGAATGGTGTTTCATCGCATTTAGGCTATTTCGTGGTGGCCAGTTTTTGTTGGTGGAGGCAGCCGGAGTGCCCGGAGAAAACCACCGACCATCGACAAGAAAACAGACAATCCTAGTCAACTAATGTTGAAGCCGAGTGCACCCGCTCGAGATGAGTTCGAACTCACAAACTCAGTGTTGAGTGGCTTGTGATTACAGTAGAAACTACTTAGATCATTCAGCCACCGAGGCCATAATGTCGTTTCGAAGTCACGCTTGTATTACTATACTAATAAAGAATACAGAGTACTGGTTTTATCAAATATTATTAATTGAACAATCGGCAGACTTAAAAAAAACCAAAAAACATCGAGATTAATGAAAACCAAAAAATTTAAAAAATCAAGAATCACAGATTAAAAACCTTTTATGTATTTGGCTTCATGTAACATTATTAATTTATGACTTTATTTTATCACACTTTAGACGGGACCGAACCGACAAATCCTCAGTTAAATGGTAATCCAGCCGAACAGGCTTCGGGTATGTTTATTTTTATGTTTGTGAGCCTGTTATACATGATAGATAATTCTACAGATGAAAGAAAATACTGTCACATGATATAGAAAAAAATAAGTGTGTACTCTGCAATCATTAAAAACGATAAGCAAATGTTCGATAGTCAATGTTTTTAAACTGGTTATACTTTAAAAAGATAGTAAACACCAATCTTATTTAATGTAAGAATTTCTACCAGTTAATAAGGTATGAAATTGTTCGTTCAAACATATAGAATATTAATATATTTCAAAAATCTGTTTCACTTTGTGTACATTTTTCATGTTTTTAAAATAAAATTGAGAATAGAAATGGGGAATGTGTCAAAGAGACAACAACCCGACCAAATAAAAAAAACAACAGCAGAAGGTCACCAACAGGTCTTCAATGAAGCGAGAAATTCCCGCACCCGGAGGCGTCCTTCAGCTGGCCCCTCAACAAATATATACTAGTTCAGTGATAATGAACATTCTTCTAACTGGTGTGGGAATTGAATAAATTGGAGCTTAAAACACAATATCCTTCAGCTTCCACTAATTGGTGAAATAACTCTTCACTACAAACAATGTTGTTTCAGAAATGTATTCCTATTTGGATTCAGACAAAGATTTCTATGATCACTGTACCTGTTATATCCCAAAATCTGGATTTGCTAAACATTGCTCCTGGATTGCGTTCAAACCATGTAAACAATTAAAGAGTTACATACAGTACTAGTACGATGATGTTGATAACAACTATTTTGCAGCAAAAATACCAGAAAATCGTGCAGATAAAACACTGTACAATATTTTCATCTGTTAGCAAACCAGATGAATAAGCTAGAATTATTAGCATATGATTATGAGAGTGTGGAGACAAAACAGTTTAGCTCTGGCTAAAACTCGTAGAGTGTACAAATCTCGTGTTAAAGTTGGTTAGGGAGGTAGACCATTGTACGTACTTGGATATCAGATATATTGGTTAAACTATCTCCATTGTTATCAATTGTTTGTATAGCTTACATATTTAGTACCGCCCAATTCTGTTTATGCCTGTCACAAGTTAAAAAAAAACTGTTATTCAGTGGTTTTCGCTTTTACTCTCACGGTGTTACATATTTGTTTTTCGTTTATTATTTTGAACATAAATTAGGCGGTTAGCTTTCACATTTGAAGTGTTTTGATTTGTCATTTCAGGGCATTTTATAGTTGACTATACGGTATTGACTTGTCACATTTTTTAAGGCTATACGCTAAATGATAGTTGCCAATTGCATGTAGTATCTTTTGGAGAGTTTTCTTATTGGCAATCATATCACATATTTTTTTATGAATAATACTCCGAGGCGGATCCAGAATTTTCCAAAAGGGGAGGGGCGCTGCATTTTACGTTGTTGTTAACAGTTAAAAAAAAAGGTGAAAATTTTTCCCAATACAACCATGTGAATTAAAAAAAAAGAAAAAAACAAAGGGGGAAAAGGGGGCGGGACTCTGACATTTAAAGATTCACCTGACGACATGTCATAATTCTTTTTATGCTAACGTTTAAGTACATGTGTATTGTTGTATTTTTTGCAGGACATGACGATGTTGTTACTTACATGACATGTGTAGCAGTTGGAAGTGTTTTAGTTGTCGTCTGTGGTCTACTAGTGAAGAACAGAGAAGCAATTTGTAGACGAAATGGTACTAGCATGACTGCCATGAAAAATGAAATCACAAAAAGAAAGCGACAAAGTGTCAGTTCTGGAAAAAACAGCGGTAAAGACAAAAAAGAAAGCTTGTATGCGGAAATAAACGAAAAGTACATGATCAACTTTGACGGAGAATGAATCAGAATGTTGCAACATTTTATTTCAATTTGCAAGCTAATGGTTTTTTTTGCATTTGTGTGTATAGATTATTTCAGAAACTATAACTTTCTCGTTTACTACTTATTTTCATTTTATTTTTAAAAATATTCAGTGTGAGTGTGGTTTGTCAATTTGTCGAGTTCAGTCTGGTGCTGTTGTTGTTTGGAAAACAAAAGTGTAAATAAATAAAATATGAGTACTTTAATATAAGAAGTGGGTGGAATTAGTGCATATGAGACAACTCTACATCATAGTAACAACTTGTAAAAGTGAACCATAATGATTATAGGTCAAAGTACGGTCTTCAACACGAAGCTTTGGTTCACACCGAACAGTAAGGTATAAGGGGCTCCAAAAATGACTAGCGCATTCATGACCATTTAAACGCGAAAACCAACGGTCTAGTCTACATAAAAAAACAAGAAACACGTATGAAACACTTCAACAATATTTCTGAAATGTGAAATTATAAAGTTTCATTCAATTATTCATTCTATTAACCTAGTGTATACATGTAGCTGTACAATGTGACCCATGGGAATGCAACAAGAGTATAAATCTCAATAACCGACAATTGTACCATAGCTCTCTATGGCATAATTTCACAATTATACCATGATTTTGTTGTGAATGGTCCCCGGACAGAAAAAAGAAAGATAGGAAGATCTTGCCGTGTTCTCTTAAATTTTTTGACACATAAACAACGGAGTCAGTGCAGGGCCATTAAGCTAAACTGCTCTCTTTGCACCAGCCGATATAAATGAATACCTAGGGTGGGAATCGAACCAAAAGCATACCAACTTCGTTGTCCTATATATTTAAGTAAATGAAAAATCGCTCTCAGACCGAACAAAAATACAACTTTGGTTAAAAAAACTCATAAATGTATCAAGAATATATTCACATATTCATATTTTACTGGACAATATATGTTGATTTTCAGTTATTGAAATGTATACTTAGATTGTATTCTCAAAGGATTTACTGTACAGCTACATGTATAACGAAACATTCTTTTAGGGGGAGTGAACAGGGGGCACGCCGCTTTTGAGGACCTCGTATAAAGTAAATACATTAGAATTTAAAAATTATTGTTCAAATGTTGGCTTGCGGTATCCCCCCTTTCAAAATCTTGGAACCGTACTAGATTTGTTTTCTAGACTGATAAACAAGGTTGCTCAAGTAATAATTAATTTTGAGCCGTTAAAATTAGAATTCATCCGAATTATCAGTACGATACTTTTATAATTTATTTCCTCAGATTTATAAATTAATCTTAAAAAAAAAGACATTCCGAATGTTTAGATAAAATAAAAATAAACTCATAACCCGTAATCTGGAATTCCAGAAAGCATCAAAATAACAGAAATTCTTTGTCTTATCTTGCCTCCAAATCAACAAAATCTGATTCCGCCATCAGTTTTTTTTTATTTGCAACGTTATCCGTCAACAATGTACATGTACGAAATGTACATGAACATCCATCGCTGCCGAAAAATCAAGTCTAACTGGGGCTGGGTCGTGTTCAATATCGTAGCAGCTACGTAGCGGCTACGACAATGCTATCAATATCTACATGTATATGTAGCAGCTAGACGTTATTTAACTGATTCTTATCAAAATAATTTTAAAATATACAAACAAAAATATTTGACATATTATACAATTTTAAACAACAAAAGATGCGATAGGTTAAAACAGATATTTCATATTTGTTGGATAATTTTACGGTGTTTCGTAAATCATACCATCACGGCTTTTTGTCGAAACCTCTCGGCAACCTTACTCGACTCCGTCACGAGAGGTTATTGCCGAGGTTTTCAACAAAAGCTATGGTATAATTTACGAAACACCGCAAAACTGCCCAAAGATATGAATTATCTATAACTTATTCGGGATTTGCCCTATTGTTAATTTATCTCTAGGAGATGCCTCATATCTACACACAAATATTTGTCTGAAAAAAATACTTCGCATGAGATTTATACGTATAAAAATGATTATTTTCCCATTATTGTGGGTTTCAAGCTTTCAGAACACCGGATCTTTTCTTTTGTTTTTGGAAGTGGTTTTTGGAACGGAGTACAATATATGTGCCAGCTAATACAAAATTGTATGTTATAAAAAAACACGTAATGCCAACTATTTGCATCTGGAGAATAGACAATAGGTCAATACAATTCCCCTAACTTAGGTTAAGGGTTTAGGTTGAGTGCTCACACGCATATTTACCCCCGTCCCTTACTACCTAGTGATTATCGTTGGTTGGTTTATATTCGTCCATAATTATGTGTATGGTCTTTTCATTTCAATTTTTCATCATTTTGTCATACCGCTACCTTCTTAGATCTTCAGCCCAAGGGTGACTGGGGAATCGAAAAATGGTCACTTGGTCTTCTCCCGACCGGCAGTAAAACGCTTGCCGAAGTTTGGCTGTGCGGGATGTTTAAAATTCGCAGTCACGTCCGGTCAGAATGGGTACGTTAAATCCGATGCCTCGTGTATAGAGAGTACCACGCTCTTTAAGAACCCTTGCAACAAGTCTTTGAGGGGTCCGTATGTGACCTGTTGCAAGGCAAAATTTCTGTCCCTATCCAATATTCCCTCCTTTTTCAGTGGCAGTCCAAATTTCTCCGACCATCATCCCGGATGGCCTTTATCATTGCAAGACCTACCTATTGTATTTATTGTGAACTTGTTCTCGTCTTGAACATGCATGAAATAGTTGCCACTGGACGTTAAGCAACAACAATCAATTAATCTTAGATCTTCGGAATTTAAAGGAGGTTTACTGATTGGCTGCAGACCAGGTACGGTTGGTGTGTCTTTCGCCTGTATGTGAAGTGGTGCATGAAACTATCATATTTTACAAATGTATGATGATGAAAAACAAGAGACAGAAATAGCAAATATTTAAAATATAGACCTATGTTGTTACTGTTCATTTGATTGCAAATTGACTGTTTGTATAACGTTTTGGTTTTAAGTTCTATGTACAATGAAATAGTAATGTGCATTTCGTACAGAAGTTCACAAATCAAGTTTGATTTATAGTGTACATCTACGTGAAACTAAACTAGTGAAACTAAAATGTTTGTTGTTGGTGTTGTTGTGTGTGTGTTTTTTTTTATGGGGAGGGGAGGGTGGTTCTTTTTTATATCAATTGTGATTACCTAAACAAATTGATATGCAAAATTTTTACAAATTGTTACATTCATCTCCTTTTCTTAGACATGTTAGATAGATACTACCAAACAACAAAATGCTGAAAGTTGCGTAGTTACATGTACTGACTGCATGGATCCAAAAATGTATAAAAAATACAAAACAATATTGTTGTTTGAAATCTTTGTATTACTCAGTAGTTGTGTTCCTCTGTGCAGTGTCACTTTCTTTAGAATTGTTTGTAAAGCAGATACTTATTAAAATACGATAACATTACAATATAGGCTCGTTTATATTTATAGTTGTTTATTTGTAAAATCAAAGTCACAAATTGTAGCATACGAAGACGAAAAACAAAATGCTTTATTTTGTTGATATCTAAGTATATAAAAAAATATATAATATTTACATTTACTAATGTATGTTTATCATTATAATATGTACTTTATTCATTTGATTGATATTTTAAAATTCATGTTAATAGTAAAAGCGGAATAAAGTACGGCGAATAGCGACGAATGGTTGTTTTCTTTTCTTCTTTTTTTTTTGGGGGGGGGGGGGGGGGGGTTGGGGGGGGGTGGATTGAGAACTATGCTATTTGCTGCCATTGCTTCTTTTGCATTATCCGAAAGTGGTTATGTACAGTGTTTGTCGGAGGAAGGAACAGATGCACGACCGAACAAAGTGGACGAAATATACTCCTAATTAATAGTATTGCATTTTCAAATTCACATATTAAAAAGAAGATGTGGTATGATTGCCAATGAGATAACTCTCCACAAAAAACCAAATGACATAGAAATTAATAACTAAAGGTCTCCGTAAGGCTTTCAACAATAAGCAAAGCCCATATCGCATAGTCAGCTATAAAAGGCACTGAATTGACTAAATTAATGTAAATTAATTCAAACGAGAGAACTGACGGCCATATTTACAATGTAGGTTAAAAAAGAAATGAACGAGGAACAAATATTCTCTTATGGTCGTGGCCTGATATCTATTTCTTGTCTGGTATTAATAGAAAGCATCAAAATGCAATTTGATTTATGATTTTATGTGTTTTAGCTCCACGTTTAAGCACCGCTTTTGGACTACAAATTAAAGTTTTTAATGACCTTGACCGGCTATACAGTCCTTGCATGGTCGGTATATTGGGCTATTTATTGGCGTCCCGTTCTTATTCTTGGAGGGAGCCGGAGTGTCCGGAACATGAGATTTGACCTACAAGATATACTATGCATCATCATTCCTAAGCATTCTTTACCAACACAGGTCAGGAGTGTGACAATTGCTCATGCATTGCTTTTTAATGAACAACTTTAGATATATAGAATTGCATATTTTAAGAAAGATATGGTATAATCACTTTGTTGACCTAACTGTTATAAATAAGGAATTAGAAAAATTAAAACTTGCAGTTTTTAAACTTATAGCTGTAAAATTCCTCAAAAGTTGTCACGGTCAATTTATAGTTCAGCAATTTTGAAGCAAGTCAAGTAAAATGAATTTATGTTTTATACATAAGATGTATAATGAGCAATACACTTTGACCGGATCAAATTTTAAAAAGTGCACTTCAAAAAATGTACACTCCTTACATTGATTAACCGGGTGCCTTTACTGAAGTTCATACATGATATGCAGGGGCGGATCCAGCCATTTTAGAGAAGGATTTTCAAACTATATATCCCCATTCAAATGCATTGATCGTTCAAAATAAAAAGGGGGTTCTAACTTGGCCACACTCATCATTGGGGTATTTTGTAATAAAAAACTTTGTCCGATTTAAAAAAAATTGAAAATCTTTGTAATATTTTACAAATGTCTTCTCCTCTGAAGCTACCTAGACAGAGTTAACCAAACTAAGCCACAATCATCATGAGGGTATTTAGTTTTAAAACAACAAAAATGGCCACCATGGCTTAAAATAGAACATATGTGTAGAATGAAGTTGTTGGCTTATATCGCTGAAACTAAAGTAAAAGAATAACAGTTGCATTATTTTGTGCATCAATTGTGAACTAACATATAAGATGTGCGACACCACCAGATTCCTTGTGGGCTTTATCGGTTTAATCAGTATGGATATGTTGGAAATCTTGCTTTTGCGTCATATCTCCAACATAAAAAAATATTCCTGTTTTATCAAAAATCTATATATTTTTATTGAAACCACCAATTTTTACATTGTATACACAATAACTAGACTTGCCAGGGCACAAACATGTTCATAATCTACACATTGATGACCAATACAGTTCAACTCGCAAATAGTTTTATAGTGTTAATTTTTCGCAGGTATGTCTGGGCAGGTATTATAAGTATATTGGATGCTTAACAAATACTGAATTGACCAATGACACCGATTGTTTCTTTATACGTTGATTCAATATAGTATTGTGGACTGTTTTAATATATCGTGAGATCTTTCGCTAAATTTAACTGCAGTTGATTTCACGTATTTTGATCATTTTTTTACCTTGTTCAGTTCATCAAGAATGAGCCTAAACCCTTTTTCTTGAGCAATGGTTATAGGATTTAGTTCAGAGTTACCAAATATTTTTACTTTTGCACCATTGTCGCATAACATCTTAACTATTTCAATATTACCATTGAAGCATGATATATAAAGAGGAGTTTTACCATGATTGTCTCGTAAATTGACTTTCGCATTTTTCTCGAGCAATGTACAAACAATGTTTTTATGACTGTTCGTACAAGCCACATGAAGAGCAGTAACTCCGTCTTTATCGGTACGATTTACATCATTCTTATGCTTCAGTATCATATTAACTACATCCTTGTTTCCATTTTCGCAACTGAAAAAAAGACCCGTCCAACCTTGATTATTTTTCTCGTTATATTTTACATTTTTCTTTAAGAGAATATCTACAACATTCTGATGTCCATTTTTGCATGCTTCATGAAAAGGAGTCATCGTATTGATGGTTTTCGCATTGATCGAAGCCTTCTTGTCAATTAACAATTGTACTGTTTGTTCATTTCCTGTTCTACATGCTAAATGTAGAGGTCTCTCCCCTGTTTTCTCTTGTGCATCTACGTCTGAACCTTTTTCTATCAAAAGTTTCACAATATCAATACTCTCTTTATCACAGGCCGCATGTAAGGGTGTAAACCCGTTTGATGAACTTTTGTTAATATCTGCGTTATTTTGAATAAGAAGTTCCACGATATCTTTATGATTCGCTGTACATGAATAATACATCGGCGTCCTTTCTAGTTTGTCCAATGTATTAACATTCGCTCGAAATTTTATTAATGACGACGATGTAACCCTCTGTCCATTACTGCATGTCAAATGTAAAGGTGTTAATCCACTTTTGTCTTGTACGTCAACATTAGCGTGATGGTTCAGCAGTATTCTTGTTAGTTCTGTGAAACCTTTAAGACAGGCAATGTGAAGAACAGTTCTGTTCTCACTCGTATACGTTTTATTGATATTACCAACCGCGTCCGGTAATTTGATCATATAATTCACGACAGAAATATTATTTTTTTCACACGAATAGAAAAAAGGCGATACTTTTTCATTGTTTAACATGTGACTGTTTCGACCATTTACAGCAAGCAATTCAACTATATCAAGGCGACCATTCATGGATGCTAAATGCAAAGGAACATTTCCTTTTTCATCCGTTTCATTAATCATTTCTTTGTCCAAGTTTATAAAATAAGAAACATAATCTCCATAACCCAACGATGAAACAACATGAAGGACAGTTGAGCCGACTGCATTCCTTTTCTTTATATTTCCGTTTTTACGGATCAAAAACTCTAAAAATTGCTTTCTAAATGTTGGAAATTGATTTTGATTATTTTCCAAAATACCAAAACAATTTATCTGTCCTTCGATAAGGTCTCCTACAAGACGAGTAAAATAAGCCTCTTCATGTTCTGGTGTAACTTTTATTACAGGTAAAGTCTGTTCTTTCCTTAAACATGTTATACCTGCCAAAGTTACTTGACTTTTAATTACAGTCTCTTTGCTGTACTTCAGTACATAGTTCATAAATGTTTTTGCAACGCAATATAGAACTATTGATTTCATTTCTACATGGATAAATTGGAAACAGTCGTTATCAATCTTTACGTATGTGTCTGTCAAAGCCTCGAGTTGACTGACAATAAGTCCTTTTGATGGAAGTATTTGAGATCCAAATTCCAGGAACAAGCTTTTCATCAACTCTTCATTTTCAATGTTGACAAAAGATACATTTTTAGCTATGTTTTCTTCAAAAGCGAGCACAGCTAAAGAGATATACAGAACTGGTGATTTAATTTTGTAATTATCTATTTGCTCTTCGATGATTTGAATGGGATAGGTAAAAAAATCCGCTACCGTACCAACGTCTTCTGATAAATAGGTCGAACATATGGAGGGCAGAAAAGGATACATATTTATTATTTTGTCATTTACTAGTAAAGCATTTATGTCACTATTTTCTAGATATGCTTTACAGATGTTCAATCTTTCCGTCGGAGTTAATCTTAACTCTTCTGAATGTAAATCGCATACGAATGCTATTTTTAATCGTTCACAGTTTCCCAGATGCCAAATAGACTTCCTACCCGTTAGTAATACTTTAATTTGCTCGTTATTATTTAAAACATTATGTAGTAAAGTTTCCCATGAAACTAGTTCAGCCTCATTGAAGTCATATTTCCCGACAATATCATCAATTACAAAAACTTGCTTTGCACCCTTTTCAATGTAACGGGTAATGTCTGCTGGCTGTTTGGCAGGAATAATTTTATAACCATGTTCTTCACTTAATCTAAAAGCAACATTATAAGCATACACGGATTTACCCGTCCCTGTTGGTCCTATAATAGCAACTACTTGTTTTGTCTGGATGCGTTCATATACCAATTCTACGGCTTTCGTAACAACAAATCTTTGAAGTTTATTTCTCCAATATTGAAGTATTTCTTGCAATTCTGTAAAATTAAAGTCAAAGTCAAACATTATAAGGAAGATTATAAGCAATATGTACATAATATGTTTTTTTCTGGAATACAAAATTGGTACACCCCGATATATGGAACACAACCGCCGTTATATGTGGAACTTTGAAATTACATAATGATGTTTTGATATAACTCAATATGAAATAGTCATTACTAAATGATATTTCGATATTCATGATATTACATTATCTGTTTTCGTATTGACTTGATATAGTTTTGTAATTACTTAGTATGGTTTTTACATAACTCGACATTTCACCATTATATAATTTGATTTTGACATTAGGTAATGTGGTGTGAATATAACTTGGTATGTACTTAACTTAACGTTATGTTTTATTGCATTGAACATGATGCGGTTTTGTTATTTCGTAATTTTGATTTGCCAATTCTTTATATGGCTTTTACATAACGTAATGATGTTTCAAAATTTGACAATTTTACACTACATTATGTGTTTGTTTCAGCGTATGATGTGGTACTGCCATTCTTTGATGTGGTTATCCCATAATTTGAAGAGGTGAAAACACGTTACCATTTCGGAAAACATGTTCTATTTTCTATCCAATTTATATATGTCGCTTGTGTATTTCGTTTTAGTGGGGAATGACATCAACTAAGTAAAAGTTAAAATTCAGTTGCTGTTTATAGGTATTTGGTACGAAAATGGGAATCGACAGACAAAATTCAGAAATAAGATACTAAGACATTAACAGTTATTCGGAAATAAGGGGGATATACCAAAACCATTCGGTCTTGTCGTTTTTTTTCCTTAGGTCATAATAAATAATAGGTTTGTTTGCCCAAACGCTACCTACCCAGAAAAAAGCTGCCTACTTAAATTCTTTTATTGTCCTGATTTGAAGAAGTTTTTTTTTAATCAAATAGGCATGAAGACTTAATCAACATCTGATACTTCAATTTTTTTTTTTTGAAAAAAAAAGAAAATGCCTACCTAACTTACCACTGTCTCAGCCTTTGGGTAGGGTTTGGGCAAACCAAAATATTTTTAAGTGTGGCCTTAGTTCTCAAATGGACGCCGTATATTAATAAATGCGTAAAAAAGATCTAAAGAACTCCGTAATGTAAAATTTGAAAGGACGCTAACAATTATGAATGTAAACAATTAATTAACATTGGTTAAACATACAATTTGTGTTTTTGGCAGAAACTATAAACGGTAGATAAAAATTGTGTTAGCATAGCTTTCAGCAAAATAGGATCTACAAATAAGTCAAAAGAGTGTCAATACGGAATTCAGTTTTTGCCCCTGAAAGAAGGTTTTTGTTTATTTTTGTACATGACGGACGGGCTTATACAAATGAATAAAAAGTTTCAATGAACAACGACACCTGTATTGGCAATGTATAAACTTCTCATCTAATAGACATTATAGAAAACTGAATGTTGTGCCTTCAACAAGTAAAACAATCAAAAAAACGTTACATTGGTTATTGTATTGTCTTGATATCTATGTTGATATTTCATTTTTTTTTATATTTCAAAGGTAAATTCAATCTGACTATACTGACGAATACATTTAGTGATTGCTAGTACTGTTTTCCTAAGCAAACTTAGATTTATATAGCACATAAAAGATAGGAACAGTAAATGAGTAAAATTGATATGTCTGAAAATGTATACGAGTTTTACAGTGAGTAGTTTTAATTTATATAATATATATAGCAGGCTATACAGGTATTTTCAACTTTTAATTATTTTTAATTATGGAATTTGCTTAATTTCGTGTGCGTGAAATTTTTATTAAATTCCACTTTTATTCTGTATTTTAATATTCTGTGCAACCAACAACAAAGAAGATAGCACATTTTAAATAAAATGCACTGTGCAACACTAAATACATTAAATGGAAACTGCCGAATCCATAATAGCCTGTTATATGTATGTTTATATGAAAATTAAACTACCATTGTCAATATCTTGCATGTTTGCTGGTAATGACTGGGTCTCAGGCTCAGCTTTAATGCTATCTAAAATAAATAGAAAACAATAGAGCGTTAGCATTATTAAACAAACGCATCAAGGCTGGCCATATCTATTAAGATATATGCAATTTGCAGGTTTTTTGTCCAAATATAACATGTATAATTTCTGCCTGTCAATTTAGTTTTTTGGTATTTCTAAAGTTTCCCTCCATCTAATATCAATATTCATGTAAACCTCCGTTGCAGGACCTACTTTCTGAAGTTAATGCTAATCTATTCTCGTTGTGAACATAAAATATTAGCCACCTGATGTTTAACAAAGAACAATCAATCAGTCTACGTATAACCAAAATCTTTCTGACACAGACTAGGTAACTATCACATGTTAAAACATTTAATAACATTGCAGGTACACTGTTTATTAATAGTAATTATTGAAAGCATAATAACATTGTTTTTAAAATGTAATTTATTAAAATTATAAGGATTGCAAGATGCTAGAATGAAACGATTATACATGCACTAAATACCAGTAGTATTACTTGTAGAAGCTTTGTTTATTTCAAATTTCAAATATCATTGTTACATTTACAAAGAGTTTACATGTAGTTATATTGAAAACAGTTGTTGGCATGGTACAATGGTTTTGATCTTTTCCTATATTTCATGATGACACTTCTCTGGTATTGACTGGGTATCAGGATATATTTAAACTACTGGTTTGATGCCACTGCTCGTGGACGTTTCGTCTTCGAGGGTTTCACCAGCCTAGTTGTCAACATTTGTTGACATGATAATAATGTGCTTATTTGAAAAAATATCCTGTTCACAAAAATTTGAATTTTTCGATTAACTAAGGAATTTCTTATTCCAGGCATAGATTACCTTAACCGTGTTTGGCACAACGTTTTGGAATTTTGAATCCTCAATGCGCTTCAACTTTGTACTTGTTTGGCTTCATAAATATTTCGTAACTAGCGTCACTGATGAGTCTTATGTAGACGAAGCGCACGTCTGGCGTACTTAATCATAATCCAGGTATTTTCGAAGGTTTAATGCCTCTGCTACATAAATATGGGATTTATTTTGCCATTACAATGCACATGTATCGGGGACTTGCATCATTAAGTCATGCTAACTTACTGAAATCTTCACAATTCTAGCATTTTAGTTAAATTTTAGACGGCTTTCGTGTAAAACGAAAGTGGCCGCATTCGTGAGCATCCTTAATATTGAAATATAAGTTGTATTTAATGACAATAAATAACATATATAAAGGTTGAGGATGAACACGGATGCGGCAACTTTTATTTTTGACAAAAACCATATGAAAAGTGACAGTTTTTGGCATATTTGATAGATTTTTCATAATCTAAGCTTGAATTTTTGATGAGAGAATCTGTTAAAATCGTTCACAAAAAAATATTTAATCAATTGAAATAGACATTTAAGTGTTTAAAAAGTGTCCAAATCTTTCGTCAGATGAACTTGAAATATGAGGCCAAAATCGGCCCTTATCGGACCTACTCCTTTCCTGTTAACAACAATTTGATTTTTCTCGAAAAACTAAGGATTTTCTTATTCAAGGCATAGATTACTTTAGCCGTATTTGGCACAACGTTTTGGAATGTTTGATCCTCTATGCTCTTCAACTTTGTACTTGTTTGGCTTCATAAATATTTCGATACGAGCGTCACTGATGTGCTTTATGTAGACGAAACGCGTGTCTGGCGTACTTAATTATAATCCTGGTACCTGTATTAACTATTCGAAACCCAAAACGAGGGATTTGCCTTGATTTTGATACGATGAAAACATAACTTCGAGATGGGGTTTTTTCACTGTTAAAGACACAGTGGTAGCCTGATGCTGTTATACATGTGTATGCTCTTTGATTAGGTTGTTGTCTCTTTGACACATTTCTCGTTACCATTCCAGTATTAATGAAAAGATTAAAAACCATCAAATTCCAATGTGTATAAATAAGCACCCTTACTGTTTAATAAACTCATTAGTGGTGCTATATTCAAAACAACATTCAATAAGAAAATCACCATGCATTCAATTCATTTTATAATTCTTCTTCAAAATTACCATATCAATTAAATTTCTTTGACTCATAGTATTATAGCAACTGCAATAAGTAACAGTCACTTTTATTCTCACTTATAATTAAACATTGAACATATTTTGTTGGTGAAGTTTCAAAATGAGTGTAAATATGTGTTTAACATGATGTATGGTAGGAAAGCACAGAGGTTAGTTTAGTAACAACAAAATGTGTAAATAAACTCATCATAGATACCAGGACTAAATTTATTATATACGCCAGACGCGAGTTTCGTCTACAAAAGGCTCATCAGTGTATTTCTTTCTCCGATTGTGATGATTTGTTTTTTAAACATTATTAATTAAAGTACATACCCAAGTGTTTCATTCCGTTTGAATCATCTTTTTGGATCAGTAGCACTACCACACAACTCACTGCTAATAAATGAACCACATTATGTATTGATTATTTACATAATGCATTTATATATCATATAGTAACATATAAACATGTACAATACAATAATATGAGCGTTAAACAGTGATACCTTTATTATGTTTTTGTTAGTTTTTTCACATTGTTGTAAATAAAGTGAGTCGCTGAGCACAGCCGGGTACGACTGCTAAGGTCGAACCCCGAACATTTGGGGCAGATTTAGACACAATATTCAGGCATGCTACTGTCTGAATTTGGATTGCGATTAAACTTTGGACATAATATAGGTTTCTTACACAAATAAATGTGGTCAAAAATTTTACAAATCTAGTGTTCAATACTGTGCAATTGAAGGTTTATTCTTTCTTCTTGAAGATTTTCAAGAATTTGAAATTTGAAAATAAATAAAAAATCCCATATAAACCCATTTAAACAAATTGGAAGAAAATACACCCCCCCCCCCCTTTAAAAATACAAAAGTTTTGGACACTCCTTGGAGCAATCTTCCTCAAACCAAATTCCAGCCTATCTTTTGTAGTATGGAATATTGTGGTAAAAAGTTATTGTCTGGAAACTACAAAAACAATCGTTTTTGCCCTTTTTTTGGCACCTAATTCCTGCATGTCTAGGGCAATAACCTCTTAACTCAAACCAATACTTCACTTTGTGATATAATACACTTCGGAACAATGTCAAAGAGATCCGTACAATCATCCAAAATTAATTGTCCGGAAACTACAAAAATGCTTGTTTTTGGTCCCTTATGGTCCCTAATTCCTAAACTGTTGGTATCATAAAACTCAAAATTAGTCACAACCTTCTGCCGGCAGTATTACACATTTTGGTACAATTTCAGAGCAATCAAAATAAGTATACCTAAGTTATTAACCTGAAACTACATGAACTAGGAAAATGCTTGCTTTAGACGACTTTATTCCTAAACGGTTGGGACCATCATCTCCAAAATCAATCCAAACGTTCCTTTTGTGGTATTAAACCTTCTTCAACAATTTTATAGAGATCCATTTACTTAAACTTAAGTTATTGTCTGGAAACCAAAGGTGTCTTTGAACGACAACGCATACGACGACATCATACCATTATACGCTAAAAAAATGCTTACGATCGTATATATATGTTATTTTTTGTGACTGTAATACAAGAAAGAAGTTTAACTAGCTATTAAACCAGGTTTAATCATATTTTTTTTACACAGAATGCCTGTAAAAAATGAGGAATAGTGATTTAATAATAATTGATGTCTACAAAAAACTTTAACCACATACTGAATCTAAATGATGAACCCACCAACGACAGAATCTAGGATCTCTATGTCTTGCTTTCGCGAAAAAAAATTCGCCAGCAGAACATTAAATGATATAACATATGCAGTAGAAATTTGAATATACTAGTATATGAAAACCTTAGCTTGATCACTCATCCCTAAAATTAGTTCACTGTCTGGTTAATCCTGCCTGAGTCACATACAGATACCATATAGTTGATTCAACCACATATAGATGGTATATCACTACAAAAAATGGGCAAATCACTATACATAGATATTTAAACAGTTAACCAAGAAAAGTAAGGTAAAGGTTAACATAAATATACCGGACAAAATGTTTATTCCATTAGACATACAGACTCTCAACGGTGAACTATGTAATATTCGTCGCAGGGGAAAGTGTATTAAGCTATTACTTACTTAATATGTATACTGCGACAATGAGAACTAATATTAGAACTACAACTCGCACAAGCTGTATATTTGCTGAAGAAAAAAAAACACAATTGGTTATATTTAGTAACATATTTTGTGTACAGCACACGATTTAAATACAAAATTTCATTGTGGAAATCCATCTTTATCTTCGTTTAAAAGTCTAGTTGTTCTTATATTGCACCAATCAAGCTTACGATATTTAATGAACATTGAGATCAGATACTAGCACCATATTAGTGTTTGAAATCAAATAAAACTTCCTAATATATATTGACTTTCTTTCATTTGATATACATGATATAGGCTGGTTTAACGAGCTGGATGAAATTTGATAACACACATCAGTCAGTAAAGGTTATTATTAACTAGAGGCTCTAAACAGCCTGGGTCGCTCCCCTTGGTATATGTGCATATTAAACAGAAGACTCACATGCGTTTATGAAAAATATTTGTTTTGGTGATGGTGATCTGTATGTAGATCTTACCTTACTTAACATTATTGCGTCTTACAATTATCTCTGTCAATAATGCACTTGGCCAAGTAGTTTCAGAGGAAAATATTATGCAAAAATTTACGACATTGTTTAAAATTGATTACAGAAAAAAGAAGATATGGTATGATTGCCAATGAGACAACTATCCACAAAAGACCAGAATGACACAGACATTAGCAACTATAGGTCTCCGTACGGCCTTCAACAATGAGCAAAGCCCATACCGCATACACGTAGTTAGCTATAAAAGGTCATCGATATGACAATGTAAAACAATTCAAACGAGAAATCTAACGGCCTTATTTATGTAAAAAAGTTAATAAATGACAATAACTCTTAAAGGGTCAATTAACCATTTTGGTCATGTTGACTTATTTATAGCTTTGATATAAATGCTTTGGTTTCAGAGATCTCAGCCAAAAAATGCATTTTACCCCTGTGTACTATGTTTAGCCAAAGTCAAGCTCACACAATACATAAAAATGTCACAGTCAACAGTGAGTAAATGAACCAAAATGTAAAATGACGCATTTGTTTTCCAGCTTAGTTTTCCAGCTTTTTTAGTAACAATTACCTTTACTTGTTAATATTATAAGTACAAAATGTACATATCAACTTAATAAATTACAACATACCTATAGCTAGTACATAAGACTCTAATGAAGAATTGTTAGTTGATAATGATATTTCAGAATCTTTGGGTAACCTGACAAAAAAGGAAAACAAATAAAAAACATTAACATCGAAAATCAAGTTATGATGGAACATTTCTGTATTGTTTATGAGATAATAAGAAAAAATCCTAACGACAACGAATATATTTGATAAGGGGCCAGATGAAGGACACCTCCGGGTGCGGGAATTTCTCGTTACATTGAAGACCTGTTGGTGACCTTCTACTGTTGTTTTGTTATATGGTCGGGTTGTTGTCTCTTTGATACATTCCCCATTTCCATTCTCAATTTTAATTTAAGGAGATATACCTAGGTTACGGGAAATAACTCATAAAATCATTAGTTCGTTTGAGTCAACCACTTTCGTAGGTACATTTGAAGCCTCAAGGTAACATATATTATTTCCAATCTGTTATAATCCTGGTACCTTTGATAACTATTTACAGGTAAATGCTTTAAATACATTGATGAAACTGGCTTAAAAAAACGCATAACTGATTTAAAGAGTTTTCTCCCTGAACCTAAGTCTACCCCCTTAACATTTTTTCAAGCTGATAATCAACAAATTGTGAATAAAAGAACAGAATTGTACATATTATATCTATCTAATTAGATACAAGGGCAACAACAACAAAAAGTAAAATTAAATTAATGTTTATAAGGGGCAAAACCTTTTTACTGACTTTCGAATTTGCTAATATAAACCTATGATATGAAATTTATAAAAATCTGGCAAGAATTGTACTTATGAGAGCTTTAACAAGAGCCTACTGATGGACGTACAGAAAATATGTCCCCAAAAATGTATTACTCATTAGACAATAAGTTATATTTTTTTTATTAAAGGTTGATTAAGTCCATAAATACTAACTCATTATTCTTATTATGATTGAAGGTTGATCAATATATAAAAAGAAGATGTGGTATGATTGCCAATGAGACAACTATCCACAAGAGACGAAGTAACACTAAAATTAACAACTTTATGTCACTGCACAGCCTTCAACAATAAGCAAAGTCCAAACCGTAGTACGTGATGCTATAACTGCATTACCTGATGGGAACGACACCTTATAAGTATACGTCATGTAAAATGTTTAATGAGACCTTTTAAGGGTTCAAAACTTGATAGAAGCGTGCTTTGTGTTTTTTTTATTATTAGGTTTGGCCCATTACGGTATTCTGGTGCTCCATAACACCTTAACTCAAATATGTGCTCTATATTCACTATAAACGTGTTGTTGCACAGTCCATATATAGGCTTGTTAAGGATATATAGGATTTGATAATAATTAGGTCATTCAAGGGTTCTAAACTTTATAGAAACTTTATTGATGGTGTATTTTTGTGGTTGTGCTATTGTTACGGAGGGGGTCGGTGACGGCACCTCCCGGGACGTGTAGTTGCCAGTATTGTGTCCCTATTCGACCATCTGTTTATTCACAAATGTACAATAATTGCGGACAAACGAGTGTCAAAAAACTTTCTTAAATGAAGTTCAAAAATAGAGTAATTTCAAATGTAAAATGAAAAATAAAGTGTTCCCAGAGTTAGTCTTTAGTAATGTAAATTGGCTTCGCGTTGTGTTTCGAGTAATAAAATTGCACCAAGAAGAGGTAACTAACTCTAGTGAACTGCACCGAAATGATGACTAACTCTAAACTCAAGTGGACTGATACAGTCCGGCGAGTATGTGGAGGCCTGTACAAGGCCGACTCCGACTGAAAAACAATTAAAATCCTTATATTGTCATTAAAACGGATAACTTCAACTTAAAAGTAACTGAAGACAAATTGAATAAATTAATATTCATAAAACATTACAGAAACATCAAAAGTTAAATACTATAACAGTTAAATTAACAATCCTTACTTTTATCTCACTATGGAGTTTAATTCAAATTAAACTTAAAATCAACATTAAATCAACAAATAATTAATTTATCCAAAATTAAGGGAAAATAATTAGGCACATCTATTACACTAGTATAAGGTTTAATCTTTATATTTTAGGAAACCTCAGTATTATATACTTAACTTTTATAAGTCCCTTACTAACGAAGTTGAAGGGGACTTTAGGTTTGCACTTTCTCCGTCTGTCAGAATGTCCGTCCAGAAAATTAGCTTTCCGCATTTTTTAGTTTTAAACATATTTATTTATATTGGAATGGGAAAAACGTTTTGCAACTTATATAAATCCCTTTCCACTTTGCGAATGCGAGTGCTGTCTTGTAGCGGCATTAACTTACTCGTTTTCGAAATCTACAAGGATGTCTTTTACATGCAAGAGATAAGGCACTGTTGTTGGCCATGCTTGAAGAAGTTGATTTGATATTTAGTATATAGTATAACCATGACAAGTTACAGATCAAGTTCTAATTCTGTTCCGGGTTGATGATTTTTTGCAGAGTTATTACCCTTGGACTTCGAAAATTCACTTAGATAATTGGTTTCCACATTTTGTTTTTTTACAGATATTGACTTAACATTTGGCATATAGTAAAACCATGACAAGTTACAGATCAAGTGCGAATTGTGTTCCGGTCTGATGATTTTTCGCAAAGTTATTGTCCTCGAATTTAAAAAAAAATCATACTAGTATTAAATTTTCCACTATTTCTTTGTCATTAACTTACGGATTTAGATTTGAAATTTAGTCTATAGGTTTACCATTACAAGTTACAGATCAAGTTTAAATTTAGTTTTGATTTGATGATATTTTGCAAATTCATATGATCCTTAGACCTAGAAATATCACACAATTAATCAATGTTCTGTACAAGTTTTAGTCGGTCATGCTTGTCTAACTACCGTTATCTTGATTTGATATTCGGTATCTATACTTTTAATCTTACCATTTACACATCAATTTCAATTTTTTTTTGAGAATAATGAATTTTAACTGGAAGGGGACTGTGTATTGCCATGTAATACTCCACACTTTGTTCACACTTTTTACGTTTGTGTATCACTTCTTAGCCATTTTTATGGATTTATTTTTTTAAGTTTAGATATTAATTAATAGATTAAATAATTTGAAAGTGAGATATGTAACAAAGTAACGTAAGTGACACAATTGTACATGTACCGTATAGCTTCTGAATATACATGATACAGGAGAAGTATTTTCCAATATTTTTTGGAAGGGGTTTGCCAACATTGCTCTAAAAAGTACTATTTTCATATAAAATTCACTTGAATTAGGTTCATAAATTTATATAAATATATAAAAAAAAAATACTTAAACTTAAAAAGAACATTTTCAATATGACACGGCCATGCTTATATAAGCTTTAAATGTATAGCATCACTCATAACTTACTGAAATTTTATATGCAGCTCCCTTTAAATGCATTTAAGGATGTACTTAGTTGAAAATAAAAAAAATCCAGGAATTCAAATTGATACTATAAGTCGAAAAAGCATCAACTAAAGAACAAAATAAGCTGAAAAATACTGATAGGTCATGGAGCTCCTTTTTGAGATAATTCAGTTTTAAAAAATGGCGGGAAAAGGCTGACTTGGACTATTACCTTACATATGCATTGGTATTAATTGATCTCAAAATTAGCTATAAAAGTTGTTTATAAAAATAAAAATTGGTGTTATGGGGCAAAATATTTTACCCTATAGCTTTGGAAAAAATCCAAGGGGTCTGAAAATCTGACACATATTTTCAAAACCTCACCTAAGGTCTTCCTTAAATACCACAAAAAGCCATTAATATGTGATTTCCAATAGCATATCTAATCAAATATGTAGAACATAACATTACCATAAATCAATATTCACTTACCAAGCCACAATGAATTTTGATATAGAATTTCATATATAAAATCTAGCAAAATTATGACCTATATTTTATCGTATACTGATTTAAAGGAGTTTTTAAGTTATAAACGCTATGCGTAATAACGTCCGAGAGGTCCCGTGTTCTTATAAAGATGTTCTGACATAATGAAGTGTTCAAATAACTTCATATGTGTTTCTTACCTCGTAATACCCATTTGACATAACGATGTATATATTTTGGCATAATGTAATAGAAATACAACCTAAAGATTTTTTACCATAACGTAAAGAAATTTTCGCATCATGTAATAAAACTTTCAGATTAGGTAATGAAACAACCACATCACATAATGAAGTTTTCACATCATGTAATAAAGAATTCACATAATGTAATGAAGAATTCACATCATGTAATGAAGAATTCACATCATGTAATGAAGAAATCACAGCATGTAATAAAGATTTCACATCATGTAAAGAAGAATTCACATCATGTAATGAAGAATTCACATCATGTAATGAAGATTTCACATCATGTAAAGAAGAATTCACATCATGTAATGAAGACATCACATCATGTAATGAAGAATTCACATCATGTAATGAAAAATTCACATCATGTAGTGAAGAATTCACATCATGATATGAAGAATTCCTATCATGTAATGAAGAATTCACATCTTGTAATGAAGAATTCACATCATGTAATGAAGAGTTCACATCATGTAAACAAGAATCCACATCATGTTATGAAGAATTCACATCATGTAATGAAGAATTCCCATCATGTAATGAAGAGTTCACATCATATAAAGAAGAGTTCACATCATGTTAAGAAGATTTCACATCATGTAAAGAAGAATTCATATCATTTAATGAAGAATTCACATCATATAAAGGAGAATTCACATCATGTAAGCAACGTTTACATCATGTCATAGTAGTTTCTTCTTATAAAGCAGTGATGGCGTTCCATGTTTCAAGTTGATTTGACTTCAACTGCATCAAAAACTACCTTGACCAAAAATTTAACTGAAACTCGCACTATCATTTTCTATATTCAGTGACCGTAAAATAGGGATCTAATTAGAAAGATCATAGCATAGGGAACATGTTTACTAAGTTTTAAGTCGAAAACTACATTGACCACAAAAATGAACAAATAAGTGACACATCAACAAACGAATAAATTACAATGTGTTTTATCAAACCGAACTGGTCAGAAAACAGCAGGCAATTCGTGAAAGTGCAAGGTTATACAATAAGCTATACAGTCAAACCTGTATTAAGCAGTCTTTCTTCGGAGTAATCAACGACGATGGAAGTAAGTTTGTAACGACTTTGACTGACTATACAGCCATAGTGCACGGTCAGAGGAATAATCAAGAGTTACTGCACGAGAGAGGTGACATCTGAAGATGTTCCACAATTATTTATAATCCAACATCACCCATAGCTGGAACCGGGGCTAAGTGTTTTGGTCGTTTTCAATAGGTAGAGTTATCATTTTTGTGGCACAATGTATTTAACTAAAACATGGCGGATTCTGGTGTGGCAAATTAAAAGAAAACTGTTTGTACTCTTAGAGATATGTTGATCGTTTTTAACTGAAACGGGACGGTGTGGCAAAATGATAATTCTGAAAGTCACCTCCCATTGCATGATATTTGTTACAAACGGGTTATAATTTCCGATTTGACTTCGAAACGCTATGAATATACTTTTCGTCATGATTATTTGTAAGTTATTGAAGCACATCAAAATAACCATAATTGCTTAATATTGAAATGAGGATTTCGTCTGAATATTGTATGACCCTCACTGTGATAGACAGGTGATCGCTGAAATGAGTTAATTAAAATGAGAAAATCCTGGGAAGTCCTTAAAGTGGTTGTAGGAGATAAGTTAAGGTTATTACTAGGTGATCCTTCAGGCAGATTTGACTGTACTCACAATTCTATTAGAATTTAACTCAACTTGAATTTTTTGAATGATATCATAAATATCAATCTCAGAATGTCTGAGCATAATCGGATGATTGTAATCGTCGTTCAAAAAGTGATAGGTAGTGATTCTGAATTGCTTAAACATTTTAAACAGGTTAAGATGTCGAAATTGAAGTTTTGGGATTATTTCTTTTATATTAAAATGTTTGTTTTCCTATGCATGCTACATACATGCATGTAGCTTTCTTTTGACTTAGATTAAGCACTTTAAAATACTTGATGAAATATACTTTAAACTAATCATGCTTATAACAAGTCTATGGGCTATTGAAAATGTTTGCACCTGTCCTAAGTCAGGAATCTGATGTACAGTAGTTGTCGTTTGTTGATGTAACTTATACGTGTTTCTCGTTTCTCGTTTTTTATATAGATTATACAGTTGGTTTTCCCGTTAGAATGGTTTTACACTAGTAATTTTGGGGTCCTTTATAGCTCGTTGTTCGGTGTGAGCCAAGGCTCCGTGTTGGAGGCCGTACATTGACCGCTATAATGGTTTACTTTTTTTAAAATTGTTATTTGGATGGAGACTTGTCACATTGACACACACACCACATCTTTATTTTAGATTATATCCAACTGAAACTTCCACAAATAGTAACAATTTATTGGAATTGCATATATATATATCTCTAATTCTTCGACAATTTGTCCCTTCCTGTACCCACTGTATAACAAAATGTAATCAACGTGTGGTTCGTTTGATCTAAGTTCTCCATTGGTTAAAATTCGATTATGACGTCGAATTTTCTTGCTTTCCTCTGAATTTCCTATTGTGACGGCATGAAAAAAGGCGACCATGCCTGATGACGTCACAAAGAAAGAACACACCATTTTGCAGATCATTTGAAAAGAAGGAATACGTTTGCCTGCTTACTGTTTGAAAATCATTAGAGACACAGATTCTACCAGCACCGAATCTCGTGTAATACGATATTTATCCACTCTCGATAGTTAAATTTTAAATATTTAAAACGCTCGGCGAGCCTTGCGTTTTAAATTTGAAAATTTGACTGTCTCGAGTGGATAAATATCGTATTACACTCGATGCAGTGGTAGAATCTATATTTAACTGAATATATTATATTTTAATTCAAACTGATCATGATGTCTTATGAATATAGAACACACTTTAATGTGACTTTACAGCAAGTGCTGCAATCCACCTTTTGTACGATAATCAAAATTCTGACCAAACTGCAGTTTATTTTAGCTCTCCAGACGGTACAAATGGTTAGATATTTTAAATATATTTAACAGCTACATTATCATACACAGTCAAATCGTGGAAATGCAACGTGATAAAATAAGGCATACTTACAATCCTAATAGTATCTATATATATATATATACAACTCGTCTAAACATCAACCCAACAATGTTAGATCTGTAAATTTGCTTTCGCAAATGTTTGGTTCTTCCCTCGCCGGGATTCGAACCCATGCTACTGTGATATCGTGACACCAAATCGCCTGCACTGCAGCCGTCCCGCTAGACCACACGACCACCTGGGCTCTCAAAAAAAAGAGCTTTCGGTGGCCATATGTTACCTTTCCACGTCAGTTTTAATCTAGCGGCGTACTACAGTACATGATATATAAGGCATGAAGATGTTATTGTTACAGATCAGCTAAATTATCTATAGTAAAGGATCCTACAAATTAATGTAAGATACAGTCACAGAAAATAATTATATTCATAAGTACGTCTGAGTCAGTGAAAATTCTTTAAAATATTTTCTTAATATCAATGTAGTGGATATATATATATATATATATATATATATATCCACTACATTGATATTAAGAAAATATTTTAAAGAATTTATATAAGTATATGGTTACTGTAATAGTCGTGTAAAAGGAAACTATATACAATTATAGGTACTAGTAGTATTTTGATACTTGATAAAATAATAACTGTCCGAATTTAAGTTTTTTAATTGTTGCTTCTAAAACATGTAAAATGGCATTTATTTTCAATTTTGTGTAAAAAGAAATCAACAGTAAAGATTGATAAATGAAGCTTTAGACTGTTTAACACCAACCTAATCTAAACCTGGGATGATCCAAGTTGTTTCAGAAGAGTTAGGAAGAGAACAGTTTAGTTATTTTTTTTTAAAATGTTCTAGATAGACTAAAGGGTAAATGCAGTTGATGACTACTGCGAAAGACTAACATGACCAAGGAAAGTAATCATTATGTGTCCATAGCTTATACAGTTAGAAACAATAAAAACTTACACAACAGAATGCAATAATGTGCAGTTAAAGCTTGTATTCCTTTCTGTCACCTTTTTACATTCATAATCTGAAAAGATTACATAAATAAACACTGTTAAGGTAGATTGGGTGTCTAAATTATAATCCATAGAATTTCTTAATAATTTGCCAAAATGAAGTTTATATCTTGCTTGTTTAAAAACCTTAATAAAAAGAATGAGTCACCGGATTTATTTTCACACTACAGGTTGTGCAAAATTGTCAAATTTTGTATAGATTATGCATGGAAACCCAATTTTCGGTCATAAAACAAAAACTACACCATAGAATTTTGAGATAAAATCTGAGAAGATAGTTCAAATATTATTCTTGCAGATAAGAAGAAGAAAAAATGGGGTCACCGGACTCGTTTGCTTGCTTCATAATAAAATGGGTAAATTCCTAACACATTCTATTGTAAAAGTAACGCTATCTGAATTATCTGCCCTTTCATTTGACTTGTCTCCCCTTATTTGGCAAAGTTGGAAAAAAATGAATCAAACGAAAGTATTCGTTTTTTTGTTGTAAAATACAACCATTAGTATGATAACACATGGCATTTTCTATACCATAACGAAAAATCTTACACAGGAATTACCTTCTTATATCAACATTTGCACATTTCATCAAAAATCTGGACCTGGTTTTCTGGTATTTCAAAATTCAAAATGGAGGAAGACACCCTCACTACCTTAATACAGAGGTATGTTTAGCCTTTTTGTATTTGCGATAATGCAAAGGTTGAAATTAAAATATCAACACTTTAGCATGTAAGTTTGGCATATATTTATAATTAACTCAACCATGAATTAAGGTTCATGATTACACAGTATAAATTGAAATAAGATGTACAGATGCTAAGACAGCTGTAAACCAAATACTATTGACTTATCATCAGTAGTTCCCTTTAAACAAACCTGGACAAAAACTAGTAGATATAATTTTTGTTTAAATTTCAAAGTGAATAGACCATAATTGAGGGAGTATGGCCAAATACCCTCTATGGTTAAGCGATGTACCAATGTTAATACAACTGCATATCAAATGTCACTGACCTTCCACTAGCGTGTTCCCGTAAATGACCTACCGCTAATCACAAACTACAACATGAAAACTAAGAAAAAGTTTTAAAGTCAATAAAACTCTTTATGAGGGAGAATGGCCAAATAATTTCCATATAAATAACATATGACAATGTTTATACCACTACAATTATCATTGACTTAACATTAGTGGTTCCCCTGAAACTAACCTATAAATCACAAACTAATATATGTAAAGGAAGCAAAGATTCAAAATCAATTGACAATTACTGAGGCGGCAGCCAAGGAAACACAATGTCCGCTTCAGCCACCGGAAACATCATACATATAGCTCCCTCTTTAACTACGCCCTGAAGGCAATACAAAAAAAACTATAAGTAGATGATACAGTCATGCTTTTAAAGCACGAACTTGTATTTACCAGTTTCTGCAAATTTCTAAAACAATTTGCATAGAACGCCCATATTGGGACACAATTTTATGTCAAAGACAGACGTTTATTATTTTGCTGATATTTCCCTCCCCCTCCCCCCAAAAACATCACAAAACTTTTATACATTTCAGTACATTATTATGTGTTTGTATTCAAGATAAAGCTTACAACAGCAAATAATAAAATGGCGGTTAAATCAAAAGTAGGTGAAATAAATTTATAATTGTTCATATGCCCAATAAGGTATTTGAGTTGTGATCTTTACATACATGTACATAAATTTACACTATGTAAATCAACTAGTTTTAAAATATACATGATAGTTTTTTGATATTATAATTACAATTTTTTAAAGGAAAATAGCATGTGAATATGTTCAACATATCTTCAAGTCATCCTCTGTGAATTGTGTCGAAATATCCGGCGAAAATGCTCTTTTAAATTTAGCAGTTTATATAACCTACATTACATACCTTGTGACAAATTATAGTTAGGTGGACATATCTTACGATGACAGGAACAATCTTCTTCAGAAGGTACACAATAACATGTTTGCTTTGGTTGAATAGTAAAACTATATCCTCTCGTATAATCACATCGGCATGATCTATCTACTTTATTTGTCTCATTTCTATAAACAACTTGTCCTTCTTCGTTGCAGTACGATTTTGCTAAAACACAGCTATGGCTTTCATTGGTCCAGAATTTTAAAGGTTGGTAGAAATCATTACTACAATTAGACCCTTGCAGTGTGTGAGTTGATCCAGCAACAATTAGCTTTTTTCCTAAATGCAAATACAAATCATATCAAACACAAAGTTGCTGGAAAACAATTGTTCAAATACCATATTCATGATATTTGAGAAACCAAAATGATATATTGAACCACGTGTGTTATTGGTTTCCATGACAGGTAATACTTTATCAATTAAAATGAGGGCAATGTCAGATAACAATGACAGAAAGACATGTTCAGTCTACAGTCCTTCCATACACTCAATATACTAGACCTATTGCTTATAGTATCCAAAACTTAACCTTGTTCACTGATCCATGAAATGAGGTCGAAGTCAAGTGAGGTATTTCAAGGTTCGCACATACTAAATATGTTTATCCGATTACTCATTATAAGAGAGAAATTAACATTACAAAAAATCTTAACTTTTTTTTTCAAGTAGATACTGAACCATGAAAATGTGGACATGTGACAGAGATGGAAACTTTGTAACATGAGACATGTACATGTATATACAAAGTATGAAGCATCTAGGTATTGCACCTTCTTAAAAACGAAGTTAGCTTACTCTGCCTCCGCCGCAACCGGATAACTATCTCTATGTCGAGCTTTCTGTAAAGTCGCAGGCTCGACAAAAAACGGTAGTTCATGAATTTTACCCAATCATCTTGCTGGATATAACAGTAGAGGGGCAACAGGTATAAACTACATATGTAACAGATTGCAATAAACAATTAATTTCCGCATTGGGAACCTTTTTCGAGATACAGACTTTAGAAAGTTGATCTTTTAAACGAAACTTTGCTATAATTTAATGATAGTTTATTTGGAAAGTACTTTTTGGTCCAAAAAATATAGGTTCCAATGTCTTTTCTTAACGTAATTTGTACTTATCTCCTTTGCCTGTCAAATTAACATTTAAAAAAAAATATGTGTCTCATCCTTGTTTTGAAAAGACACATCTGTGTTCCGTTGGGACTAAGGAAAGATATATCATTTTGCCTTTGAGTTTATGCAGAGTACAAGAAGTATCTAATAATAAATTATAAAGGGTACACATATCGACCAATCAGGATTAGCCATACCGTTGTTTTATGAATACCATGTTGTAATTGGAGTAAATACTCTAATTTGGCATTAAAATAAGAAGGATCATAGCAGAGGGAACATCTGTACTAAGTTTCAAGTTGATAATGGAGGACTTCAACTTCATCAAAAACTACCTTGACCAAAAACTTTAACCTGAAGCGATACAGACGGACGAACAAACAAACGAACGTTTGCAAACGTATGAATGATTTAGATACTAAGGATTTTCTTATCCTTTCTTATTTGGAACAACTTTTATTTTAATTTGGGTTATCAATGCTCTTCAACTTTGTACTTTTTTGGCTTTCTAACTATTTTGATCTGAGAGTCACGGATGAGTCTTATGTAGACGAAACGCGCGTCTGGCGTATTAAATCATAAGCCTGGTACTTTAATCACTATTAAGAGAAAAGAGGATGTTAAAGCAAATACATGCAATTTCAGTTTTTAATTTAATTTTGTCTTTATATAGAAATATTAGAATTATTTGGAAAGGAGTAGGGGCATTAAGGCCTGGATTTGGCCCACAAAAATTAAATGTTTGATATCTATTTCAAATTGGCACATTATGTTTAGAAATGCATAGGTTCAAGAAATATAAAAGAAAAACATCAAGATTTTTACCTGATGACGTCACAATTACGTCATAATATGTACTAATTAAAAGAAAACGATGAAAAATACAGATTTTATGCAGTTTTCCATCTATATTTCTGTTATGGAAACATCGTGCGCAGGCAAGAAACAACAAAATAATTTAACAGAAGCTTTATTATTACTATTGACATGATCCCACCAAATATAAAGTTGTTTCTTGGGTGCGCACATACTTTTTCAATCTAAAATATGCATAACATTTGATGAATAACAAGGAAAATCACGAAATTTTACAAAATATGCAAAATAAATCATGAATTGTTGCCATGGAAACTTGTTCAATGTCGAACTTGTTTTGTTTCTCTGGGTACCTTGTACTGTAGTACGGTTTTCAGTTATTTAAGAATACATATGATAACTTTTAAATTTGCAGTAATTTTTGGGCCAAATAAGGGCCTTATAGGGGCTACTCCTTTATGAACAATTTTCTTACAACTGAATTACGACTATTATTGCATCTCACTATATGTACTAATTAGATTGACCATTTAGCCCAACCTTTATGACCCTAACAAAATATCAACACCCTTTAATTTCTGACCCATTTGCGGGTGACTTTTTTTTTTAGATGTTAGAACATTTTTTAGAGTATGTCAGTGGATGTACAGTTAGCTGGAGGTAGTAATGTCCTTTAACGTCAGGCGTCAAACGGTAATTTTCGGCTATTATTACATGTAACGTCAAATTGGTAAATTTTTTACCGTGATTCGTCAAAATATCCTAATCGTGATTCGTCAGAGGTCTCAAATAATTATCGTTTCCGGGTTTTTTTTAAAGAAAAAAATAACGCCATTCGTCAAAATCAGTCGATGTTTTTAAGAGTCATTCTCTGTAAGCATCAAAATCATGTGGAAATGACATGTCACAGAATTGGTTAAAAATTTGTAAAATTGATCTAACAGTTGTGATATACTGAAAAATACAACCAGTTTCGTGTAAAAATTTGTGGTTGCTATGGTAACGGCTTGAACAGTTTTTGGTCAATTTTGGTAAGGAAAAAAGGCTAAAAATGTGCAATTTTTGTTAGATGAATACGGCCTTCAAGAGAATAAAAAAGAAAATTGTGTTTGTTATTATGAATAAGTATGGTTACGACATATTTAAAAATTGCATTTGAAAAAATATATTATATAGCATGTATGTCAAGAACCTAGCTCCAAAAAGGGTCAAATTCCATGGGTATTGAAAATCCAATTTTACCCTGTTTTGAAAGCATCGAAAATTTTCAACCCAGATTTTCTCAACATGGTTAAAATAATTTTTAAATAGTTTAACCATTGCTAAATCAAAATACAAAAAATTAGGAGGGGTATATTTGAAAAATTTTCAAAATTCAATTTTTTGAAAACATGGTTTTTCGAAATTACTGTTTTTGATATTGCTACAAAAATAATATTGAAATTAACAAGAATGCTTAATTTGTCTGCAAATACTTAATCTTGATCTCAGAAAAAAATAAATGTTACCAAAATTAAATATAACAACTGCTAAACTCTAAAATCTCAATTTAGAGCCCCTTTTAGTTACCCCTGTGTAGCAGGAGTAGCTTCCCCTGAATTACTGTTCAGACAGAAAACGTCTAAAAGAAAGTGTACATTTTATCGTCATACACCAAAAACTACCGTTAACGTCATTTGGCAAGCATTTTTACCTTTTTATGTCATGAAGGTACACCCATGACGACCCTCTTAGCTATTTTAAAGACATAGACAGTTAAGTTGGTATGTATTTAAAAAATAATTAGTATTACCTGGTGCTTCAAAATCGGGATGATCTCTACAAAATTCCACAAATGTTTTATTATTCTTATCATATAAGCAAGAGTAACTGCTGTTAGAGCCAAAAATATTGTCAGCTCTATGTTTCCAGTGTGACTGAACAGGACACTGAAAGCTAAACACAGCATCAGATATCTTCAATATGGATATTGAGTGAACAGGACACTGAAAGCTAAACACAGCATCAGATATCTTCAATATGGATATAGCCTGAAATTTAATTAAGTAAAATGAAAATGTTAGTTGACAAACATATACCCAGATAAAATAAGCATACTGCATTGTGTTCTAAACATGTATCAACATTGTACTCAGACTTCTTTTAAACTGAGTTTTAATGTGTGTAATGCTATTTGTTTTTTTGTTATTCTAAATTGGCTAGAGCTATAGGGGGATGGTTGAAATATCACAAAACACTGTTTAACCCCACTGCATTTTGGCGCGTATCCCAAGTCTCTGGCATTTGTTAGTCTATAGTATTTTATTTTTTTATTTTTAGCTCATGTACATGATTTGGAGTTTAGTGTGGCATTTAATTTCACTGTACACAATATATTCAGGGGACAGCTGAATAACACCTCCGGGTGCCGGATGTTTTGGCTGCGTTGACGACCCATTGGGTGCCTTCTACTGTTGTGTACACTTTGGTCGGGCAGTTGTCTCTTTACCATTATTCCCAAATTTCAATTCTAAATTTTAATTTTTGAAGTCTTACTTTAATTATTTCAGATTGGATATACTAGCTTTCATTTAACCACTCATCCAATGAATTATAAACAAGATTGCACACAAGCTTAAATCATTTCTGTTTGCAAAAATGTATCATACTACGCATGCTGTATATTCACTTTTCGCTATAAATTTGTCTTTTGCATGCATTTCCAAATTATCTACACTTGTATCCATTTTTTTCTATTGCCTTTTTAAAAGCAGGATCGCATTCTCGCAGGTTACTTTTTTATTTAAATTCAACTGTATTTTTACAATTATCCCTAAAACAAGAGTCTCCTTACCAAGAAAAAACTGTAAATATCCATGTCAAAGCTGTTTGGAAATATTTTGAAAGCTGATGCTGCTGCAAAAAAAACTACGGTATTAGTTATACATTGTAAAATAGTTCTTATACGATAATATGATTGATTTTTGGTTGCTTAACGTCTAGTGGCAACTATTTCATGCATATTTAGGACGATTAAATTAAGTCGGGCGAGGCGAAGATAGAGCCGAAATGAATTTTATTGACCCGATAAATTCCGTATTAGAAGAACTGCACACTGTGTTACGAATTTATCATATATTTGTTATTTAAATATAATAATATTCAAAATCAATTATTAAGACAATACCAACCAAGTACATTTAGATATGTAATCTAAAACTGTGAAAAATGAAAAATATTGGTACGATAAAGTAACTAAAAACAAATATTTATAAAGTTATGGTAAATTACTCTAAATCAGGATAAAATGACGTAGTGTAAATTGATTTGGGACAGTATTAATGATACAGGTGTATTCTTCAAAAGAAATGCTATTTTCTGTCGTTCCCATTTTTGGCAACGATATAAACATGATCAAATGATAAATAATTGCGGGAATCTTATGACTTACAACATGGCGACGTCCGTCAACAGAACAGGAACGTGGTAATGTCCAAGCTCCACTGTTAACAATTTTGATTTCACGAGTAGATATAGTTTATATACATATATATTTTTCCGTTTTATTCATTGTTCTAATATTATGTTATTGAGGACTTGCCGTAGTCGTGTAAAACACAATAAAATAGAAACATTTACAATTGATCTTTGTTATATTAGCTCTACTGCTATATTTGTAACTTAAATACATTAGGAATTGATGCAAATTTTCGGCTCTAAATAATTGTTACCAAATTTTTAATTTCATTAAAATTAAAAAGAGGGACAAAAGATACCAGAGTGACATTCAAACTCATAAATCGAAAACAAACTGACAACTCCGCGGCTTAAAAAGAACAAGACAAACAGTCAAACAATAATACACAAAATAACACAAACTCACCAAAAACATGGGATGATCTCAGGAACTCCGTAAGGGTAAGAAGATTATGCTCCACACATAGCACCCATTGTGTCACTTATATAAGTACATACCCAGTCACACGTCTAATTTGGTTGGTCATATGTGTGAAAAGGGAACAAGATTATATAAAAAAGAAGATGTGGTATGATTGCCAATGGGACAAATATCCACAAAAGACCAAAATGACACAAACATTAACAACTATAGGTCACTGTACGGCCTTTAACAATGAGCAAAGCCCATATCGCATAGTCAGCCAAAAAAGGCCTCGATAAGACAATGTAAAACAATCAAACGAGAAAACTAACGGCCTTATTTATGTAAAAAAAAATGAACGAAAAACAAATATGTAACACATAAACAAACGACAACCACTGAATTACAGGCTCCCGACTTGGGACAGGCACATATATAAATAATGTGGCGGGGTTAAACATGTTAGCGGGAACCCAACCCTCCCCCTAACCAGGGACAGTGGTATAACAGTAAAACATAAGAACGAAATAGTTATAACATTAGGAACATTTCATATGTGAAAGGGGCAACCTACTATGATGAGGTTTGTAAGATTGACAAAAGGATGATGTTAACTTCACCACCTGGTTTAAAAGCTTTCTTGTGAGCAACGAACCTATATCAAGGTACATGTAATCATTCTATCTATGATAGTTTTTGTAACACCCATAACATTAGAGGTCTAACAAAAATGTGTCCATAGTACACGGATGACCCGCACGCACTTTTATTTTCTATGAACTGTGTAATTGGGTTTAACATTATAATTTGGCATCAAAATTAGAAAGATTATATTATAGAGAACATATGCGCTAATTTTTAATTTGAGTGGACTTCAATTTCATCAAAGAATACCTTGATCAAAATTTGTCAGGAAGCAGGACAAATAGACGAAAAGAAGGAGTCTTATCGCCACACATATCTGAAAATTAAAGATTGATAGAAAAAACTTGAATGTTTTATTTTACGCCATGTGTGTCATGTTGGTGGTAGGCTAAGTCATTAAATTTTTTTTTTTTACTTCTTCGCTCGATTAAATTCGGTTAAAATTGTGAATATTTCAGGATTTAGAATGACTTAAAGATGGTAGTACCCGATTTGTAAATTTGTTTGTAAAGAAACAGCCCATATTTATTTGACAGAAATTTTCTACTTTCCAATAGATAGCATAAAGTTTACATTCAATCAATTGTTAAATTTAAAAAAAAAAAATTCGGACCAAAAAGGGATCTTACTGGACCTATTCCTTTTGTCTAGTAGTTTTAGATGATAAGATTGTTGTAAAAGTTAACTACGAAGGGCGACGACGGACGCCAAGTGAATATAAAAGCTCACTATGCCCTTCGAGCCAGGTCAGCTAAAAAGAAAAATAACCAGCAAAATAAGTAAAATTGTCAGAAATAATCAGAAAAAGAATTCACATATTAAGGACTATAGGGGAAAAACAATCAAATCTTGTCTTTCTTTTTTCTACTACATCTTTAAAAATCAATAGGGTAGCTACATTGAAGGTCCAGTTGGGGATATCTTTTTTGTTATTCCATTTTATTTATATTGAGTCTTTTAGAGGGACATTTGACTTTTACATTTATAATAATTATTTTGATTTTGATTTTAACAGTGCTTATTGAATAATTACCAAAACACTTCAAGGTTGGCTTTTATTGAGCTTAAACTATGCGGAAGGTATGGTAATAGGAAACACACATACTTTTTTCTTTGGCCTAAGAAAGATAGGAAAATCTATAATTTAGTATAGATAAGAATTTTAAAATGGTGGTCTAACGCCTGTATGGTCAAGTACAGACACTAAGTACATGTATCTGTATTTTTCATCATTAAACAGTTTTCAAAGAAGGTGTGAGAAAAAATCTCATCACTGTCAAAAGTAGTTCAAATAAATATGACGACTTTAAAGCCTGGTGTAGTGTTTTCCGTTGACGCCTCACAGTTACACCTTACAAAGGCGTCAGATCAAAACAATGTGATAGCTCTACGTCAAACGTACTTCTTTAACAATCAAATGGAAGTTTTTAACGACCTTGACTGGCTATACAGCCCTTGCACTTCTTTAAACAATTAATTACCTTATTTATGGTGCACCTTCTTTTTCTTCTGTACGTTTACTATTGCCTTCCAATTATTGAACACATTCTCGCTAGATTAACTTCCTCGTCGAATCAAATATCGGATGTGCATGATCGTCTAGTGACACATAATGAATCGAAGTTATTGTATTAGCTTAAGGTAGAAACAATGTCATCCTATTCAGGTATTTAAATCATAAATGTTAACCTAGATCAATAAATGGTGTTAATGGTAAATGGCAATAAATTTTGAACATTTGCTTTTAAAATTCAGTCTTTACCTGTATATAAAATTTTTAGACCACACTGTGTAAATATCTAATAAAACTTGATAAAACTAAAGCATTTAAAAGCATTTAACTAACCGTATATACCAAAAATGAGAGTGCTCCGATACAATGTATATAACGGAGGAAAACACCTTTACAGAATAGAACAGAGTTAAGACTAGAATTTAGGCATTTTTTTCATTTAACTATATGTTCTGACGTCAGATCAATAATTTAACAAGAAAGTCTACCCTTTCAAATACATATCATTTAGTAACAGAACTTGACTCTGTCCAAAACACTTTTTTTATAAGAGAACAGTCATGCTTCAGTATTTCCCTATATAAATTCAACCAAATTTTCCCCATAAAGAGGCAGCGGGCCCCTCCCCTGGATTCACCTAGTGTGAATTTAAGACATAAAAATCAAAGTACTGAAGTACTGAACATCGGATGACCGCAAGTTCTTGTGGATGATGAAAAGCACATGTCACAGAAAAAGATCACATCTCTATACCTGAAACTAAGGTTAATGTACAGAGATTGATTTTTTTCTAAGATATTTTACAGAGTTACCGGTTCTTGCCGGGAGTGTCGCGGTACGTTCCTGAATTCTTCTTCCGCACGCAATTTTTCGGTACGTGTGCATAGATATTATCAATGTTTTTTTAACTTATATATATATAACTCATCTAAACATTAACCCAACAATGTTAGATCTGTAAATTTGCTTTCGCAAATTTTTGGTTCTTCCCTCGCCGGGATTCGAACCCATGCTACTGTGATATCGTGACACCAAATCGCCTGCACTGCAGCTGTCCCGCTAGACCACACGACCACCTGGGCTCTCAAAAAAAGAGCTTTCGCTGGCCATGTGTTACCTTTCCACGTCAGTTTTAATGTAGCGGTGTACTGCAGTACATGATATATAAGGCATGAAGATGTTATTGTTACAGATCAGCTAAATTATCTATAGTAAAGGATCCTACAAATTAATGTAAGATACAGTCACAGAAAATAATTATACTCATAAGTACGTCTGAGTCAGTGACAACCCTACAACAGATGTATCCATCGGATTGCCATCAATGATGGTGATACATGGCTGTGTACATAATGTATATACAACTCGTCTAAACATCAACCCAACAATGTTAGATCTTTAAATTTGCTTTCGCAAATTTTTGGTTCTTCCCTCGCCGGGATTCGAACCCATGCTACTGTGATATCGTGACACCAAATCGCCTGCACTGCAGCCGTCCCGTTAGACCACACGACCACCTTGGGTCTCAAAAAAAGAGCTTTCGCTGGCCATGTGTTACCTTTCATTGTCAGTTTTAATCTAGCGGTGTACTGCAGTACATGATATATAAGGCATGAAGATGTTATTGTTACAGATCAGCTAAATTATCTAAAGTAAAGGATCCTACAAATTAATGTAAGATACAGTCACAGAAAATAATTATATTCATAAGTACGTCTGAGTCAGTGACAACCCTACAACAGATGTATCCATCGGATCGCCATCAATGATGGTGATACATGGCTGTGTACATAATGTATATACAACTCGTCTAAACATCAACCCAACAATGTTAGATCTTTAAATTTGCTTTCGCAAATGTTTGGTTCTTCCCTCGCCGGGATTCGAACCCATGCTACTGTGATATCGTGACACCAAATCGCCTGCACTGCAGCTGTCCCGCTAGACCACACGACCACCTGGGCTCTCAAAAAAAGAGCTTTCGCTGGCCACGTGTTACCTTTCCACGTCAGTTTTAATGTAGCGGTGTACTGCAGTACATGATATATAAGGCATGAAGATGTTATTGTTACAGATCAGCTAAATTATCTATAGTAAAGGATCCTACAAATTAATGTAAGATACAGTCACAGAAAATAATTATATTCATAAGTACGTCTGAGTCAGTGACAACCCTACAACAGATGTATCCATCGGATCGCCATCAATGATGGTGATACATGGCTGTGTACATAATGTATATACAACTCGTCTAAACATCAACCCAACAATGTTAGATCTTTAAATTTGCTTTCGCAAATTTTTGGTTCTTCCCTCGCCGCGCAGGTAGGTTAATGCAGTTTATAAAAAAATAGCAATGATTTTCGGTGTTTGCATCGCAATCTAAATCTGACGTCATTTTCCCAACTATTCGACACGTGATTGGCTAGAACGTTTCGTCGACGTCAGATTTTAGCTTGTCACCAACAGCTGATCGGGCACCTTGTTATGATAGAAGTCAGTGTCTTCAGTTCGACAACAACACGTTAATATAAAGTACTTTGGTTATATTTTGAGGTAAGTTAGTTTTAAATTATTTAAGCCTTCTGCCGAGGATCTTGGATATCCATTTCATTCACGATTATGAATGTAGTCTGAAGAGAAAGCTGCATGTTTAATTAAAAAATGTGGTTATTTACACGTTTCGCTGTCAACACGATGTGGTCAGTCTGTTGAAACTTCCTTTTGAAATAATTTTTCACGTTTACACTATCTTACTTGCTTATAAACAATCCAATCTTTATTGACTATTCAAATCATAATTTCACGTCCACATTTTGAAAACTGACCAGGGATGCATTCATGCGGGTCAAATATTTAAATTTGAGAAACCGTAATCAACCATGCAACGTGTTAAAGGAGTAGAATTTGTTAAAATGCCCGATCAACATGCCGACTGAGGCCCACCACCTTTCACCTATGCCTTTTGAGTATTAATTGAAACCTTTCAGTAATTATTGTAACTTCTTTTGCAGATTAATTTACAACTGGCACACAGAAGTTGACAGTTAATGCATAAAGAGTGTAGTTTCTATAACATCAAATATGAGGTCTATACACAATCAAATGTAAGTACAAAATGTATCAATTTTATTATAATGAATGAGTCCTGCAAGGGTCCTTCAGTTCTATATTTTATATACCATTTTCTATATTAATCTTTATCTATTTTACCCAGTATTCTCTATTCTTTGTATTTTAACACACCATCATTTTCTTTTATTATCAGTCTTTTCTCAATCTTTAATTTCTCAGCCTTTAAATATTTCACTTTTGCTTAAGGAATTATTACATGATTGGTGTATCTATTCTGTAAACACCATCCAGACCCTCAGTTTAGGTGAATATTATTAAGTTATCTGGTGTATTAAGTCACACCCATCCCATCCATATTGATTATTAAAGTTATATTGATTATTGATAACAAATTGGCAAAGCAATGTGATGGGCAAATATCAGTTATAGAAAGTTGTATTTATAAACTTTATTGTACTTTTACAGACAATTCATCAATTAAACTTTGTGTCAAGTTTACTTTTAATTCAAAAATAATTATTATAAAGGAATATACATATGTGACAATTTTGACTGAAGTTTTCTATGTGTATCATAACATGAATACCAATAACTTTTAAATGCCATTAATGGTTTACATATTTTTTTCAGTACATGCATGAAGATAACTTGGAGGCAATGGTGTCATACAAGTTTAATAGTTTTAACTATGATAGCCTTACTGAAATTTGAAAAAAGTAATCAAAGAAAAAGAGTGACCACTTCTGTCTTATGAAGATCAACATATATACAAGGAAATTGCCAGACAATGTGTAACCATGTATGAGGATAGCTTTAGATATATACATGAAAAGAAAGTGAAATCAATGTTTTTAAGATAAAATCTTGATAACATATAACAAAAATATAACAGTGTTGAATATGAAAACCCCATGGCATGTCACATGTAACTTTGGAATGCAGCAGTTTTCAGTATGACACTAAAAGGAAGGATTTCATTACTGTTAAAACTGACTCTTGAACATTGAAGACAGAGAAATAAAGGTTTTACATCAGAGGAAATGACTGTGCACTTCTTTCTTGAAGGATCAACACACAAAAGGAAATGTTCATATCATTATGCATCATGTGCAGTAGTTGAGATAATTTTGGATACATACATAAAACTGTGAACTTAGTGATAATTATAATTCAAACATCATATTTGGTACCTGCATGTACTTACTGGTATATATATTGTAATTCACAACATGTTACATGAATATATAGGAATATTCTTTGCATGATACATGTGAAATAAAAAAAAAACACAAGTAAAGGAATAAGAATTTATCTAGTACATCATTATCATATGAAAACCAGCAGAATGATATATGTCTACATTTATTATGGATCATGGAAACCTACAAGGAAGTATATATTGTGTGCATTGTTATATCAGAATTATCAGTTTTGATTCAATGTGACATATGCAATGCTTTTTGTTTTAATTTTGAGAAAACTTTTTGAAATGAATGAAAAATTATAAGTTTCTTTGATTTTGAAACCTTTGAAATATCAATAGTCATACTTGTATGTAATAGGCAGATAATACTCATACTGAACTCAATGCTTTCACATGCATACAACTTTATTGAATAAACAAATAGTTTTATCTCAAGGAAATTTCTTCTTTTAATGTTTTTTTAATTTACTGTTTTGTACTGGAAAAACTGCAATGAATGAGTGATGCATGTTCAAAAAATGAACATAGCTCTAGAAATTATTGCTTATAGCTGCTATAGTTTAAAAAAGACCCATTCACACATGTGATGTGACAGTAACTGATCCTTATAATTCAGTGAATTAATTAAAAATTTGTTTAATTAAAAAAAAACATTGAAAAAACTTTAACAGGGCTGAGCAGATAAATATTTCTCGTAAAACAGGAGTTTGACAGAAGCCTTCAAGGGGCTTCATACTACAATGCAGTTGTGCTTGTTAAAGTGCTTTCCCTATATCTGGAGAATCATTTTGTTTTAGAAATACTGTTTTGCCGTTCGCCATCACGTTATTTCACTATGCTAAACCTTGGTAATCTAAAAGTCGTAAAGACCCTATGATATTAAAATCTAAGGAAGTAAGCAAGATAATTCTTTTGCAATCGGCACACGTATATGTATGTGTAGTTAGAAATGAACATTCGGTTACGAAAACCCTTACAAAGTATAACGTCAGAGTATCCCCCCTTTTTTCTTTTCGTATGCATGGTGATTCTTTAAAGATTCATGAACAACTTAAGTATGAAAATGTGAAAACAACAACATTATTTTACATCTTTAATGTGTTAATCTCTAGTCAGAAACTATCAAAATGTCGATTATTTCTTTCCCGGCATTTTCACACCGAAAAGGGGAATAATCCATCTGTTATGATCTAAATCAATTCAGTGTTTAAATGTCGCCGAGTAAGGACTTGAATATTATTCATCTATAAAGATTGCATTGGCACACCCCGTTAACATTTATTGATCTCTTTAAAACTTGGCATATTTATTCTTGGAAAGCTCACGAATACGAAGATTGCTGTTTCCTGTTTTTCAAATGATTACAACATTTCTAAATTTGGCAAAATAGTTGACTTTTGGTGTGGCCACGGTTGGATTGTATGTCACTTCTGTTATTTTCTATTATAAAAGGGCACATTTAAAGAATGAAACAGCTGTTACGTGAAAGATAACATATTTATCAACCAAATACAACTTTATTTTTATTCATTTGTCTAGTTCTATGGGGTGCGCCAGGCTCTTGAAGTTGGACGTTCACACGCCATCTTTGAATGGTGCCCGTTACCATGGCAACCAGGTGGGGGGTTCAGAGACACCTTAAATTAAAACTTTGGATGATATTAGGGATGATATAAATAAATTCTGGGTATGGAAGTTTCTCGACAAAAAATCTAAATAATTTTAAATTTCATTGATTTTTATATGAATAAATAGCCGATTTACTCTCGAACAGCATTAACCTACCTGCGCGGGATTCGAACCCATGCTACTGTGATATCGTGACACCAAATCGCCTGCACTGCAGCCGTCCCGTTAGACCACACGACAACCTTGGGTCTCAAAAAAAGAGCTTTCGCTGGCCATGTGTTACCTTTCCACGTCAGTTTTAATCTAGCGGTGTACTGCAGTACATGATATATAAGGCATGAAGATGTTATTGTTACAGATCAGCTAAATTATCTAAAGTAGAGGATCCTACAAATTAATGTAAGATACAGTCACAGAAAATAATTATATTCATAAGTACGTCTGAGTCAGTGACAACCCTACAACAGATGTATCCATCGGATCGCCATCAATGATGGTGATACATGGCTGTGTACATAATGTATATACAACTCGTCTAAACATCAACCCAACAATGTTAGATCTTTAAATTTGCTTTCGCAAATTTTTTGTTCTTCCCTCGCCGGGATTCGAACCCATGCTACTGTGATATCGTGACACCAAATTGCCTGCACTGCAGCCGTCCCGTTAGACCACACGACCACCTTGAGTCTCAAAAAAAGAGCTTTCGCTGGCCATGTGTTACCTTTCCACGTCAGTTTTAATCTAGCGGTGTACTGCAGTACATGATATATAAGGCATGAAGATGTTATTGTTACAGATCAGCTAAATTATCTAAAGTAAAGGATCCTACAAATTAATGTAAGATACAGTCACAGAAAATAATTATACAACTCGTCTAAACATCAACCCAACAATGTTAGATCTTTCGCAAATTTTTGGTTCTTCCCTCGCCGGGATTCGAACCCATGCTACTGTGATATCGTGACACCAAATCGCCTGCACTGCAGACGTCCCGTTAGACCACACGACCACCTGGGCTCTCAAAATAAAGAGCCTTCGGTGGGCATGTGTTACCTTTCCACGTCAGTTTTAATCTAGCGGCGTACTACAGTACATGATATATAAGGCATGAAGATGTTATTGTTACAGATCAGCTAAATTATCTATAGTAAAGCATCCTACAAATAAATGTAAGATACAGTCACAGAAAATAATTATATTCATAAGTACGTCTGAGTCAGTGACAACCCTACAACAGATGTATCCATCGGATCGCCATCAATGATGGTGATACATGGCTGTGTACATAATGTATATACAACTCGTCTTAACATCAACCCAACAATGTTAGATCTGTACATTTGCTTATATACGAGTCTAAATTGAAAACTACGTTCAAACCTATGATTGCGTTGGATAAAAACCGCAATTTGTATACGTGTGCATGTTAATCAAATTTCGTTGTAGAAGGGTCTAATACAGCACAAACAACATTTTCCAAAAGACCAAAAGAGTGAAAAAGTATATTTCACCAAAACGAATTTGACTAACAGGTCGAACAACTGATGTTCTTGAACCCTGCTGACCGCCATTGGCGATTGCCAAATAAAATTGATCACAAGATGTAACAAAATGGATCTTAAAATAAATTTAATACTAAACAGAAAAACTTTTTAAAATTGTGGCCGCGATGTTATGCCACAAACATACGGTGTCAATATATTTTAGTACACCAGATCCGGATTTCGACAATAAATGTCTCTTCAGTGATGTTAGGGATCGAAACGGTATTTGGAAGGCCATATTAAGAGTATCCTCATTTTTAGAAAAAGTACCCTAATTTTTAGATAAACTCTTGAATTTAAAGAGTCAATATAGGATGAACGGATCATATAAACCGGAGGAAAATATGATACAAAGCCCAAACAAAAATATATAAACGAGTCTAAATTGAAAACTACGTTCAAACCTATGATTGCGTTGGATAAAAACCGCAATTTTTATACGTGTGCATGTTAAACAAATTTTGTTGTAGAAGGGTCTAAAAACAGCACAAACAACATTTTCCAAAAGACCAAAAGAGTGAAAAAGTATATTTCAACAAAACGCATTTGACTAACAGGCCGAACAACTGATGTTCTTGAACCCTGCTGACTGCCGTTGGCGATTGCCAAATAAAATTGATCACAAGATGTAACAAAATGGATCTTAAAATAAATATAATACTAAACAGAAAAACTTTTTAAAATTGTGGCCGCGATGTTATGCCACAAACATACGGTGTCAATATATTTTAGTACACCAGATCCGGATTTCGACAATAAATGTCTTTTCAGTGATGTTAGGGATCGAAACGGTATTTGGAAGGCCATATTAAGAGTATCCTCATTTTTAGAAAAAGTACCCTAATTTCTAGATAAACTCTTGAATTTAAAGAGTCAATATAGGATGAACGGATCATATAAACCGGAGGGAAAATATGATACAAAGCCCAAACAAAAATATATAAACGAGTCTAAATTGAAAACTACGTTCAAACCTATGATTGCGTTGGAAAAAAAACGCAATCTTTATACGTGTGCATGTTAAACAAATTTCGTTGTAGAAGGGTCTAAAAACAGCACAAACAACATTTTCCAAAAGACCAAAAGAGTGAAAAGTATATTTCAACAAATCGCATTTGACTAACAGGTCGAACAACTGATGTTCCTGAACCCTGCTGACTGCCATTGGCGATTGCCAAATAAAATTGATCACAAGATGTAACAAAATGGATCTTAAAATAAATATAATACTAAACAGAAAAACTTTTTAAAATTGTGGCCCCGATGTTATGCCACAAATATACGGTGTCAATATATTTTAGTACACCAGATCCGGATTTCGACAATAAATGTCTCTTCAGTGATGTTAGGGATCGAAACGGTATTTGGAAGGCCATATTAAGAGTATCCTCATTTTTAGAAAAAGTACCCTAATTTTTAGATAGCTCTTGAATTTAAAGAGTCAATATAGGATGAACGGATCATATAAACCGGAGGGAAAATATGATACAAAGCCCAAACAAAAATATATAAACGAGTCTAAATTGAAAACTACGTTCAAACCTATGATTGCGTTGGGAAAAAACCGCAATCTTTATACGTGTGCATGTTAAACAAATTTCGTTGTAGAAGGGTCTAAAAACAGCACAAACAACATTTTCCAAAAGACCAAAAGAGTGAAAAGTATATTTCAACAAATCGCATTTGACTAACAGGTCGAACAACTGATGTTCTTGAACCCTGCTGACTGCCATTGGCGATTGCCAAATAAAATTGATCACAAGATGTAACAAAATGGATCTTAAAATAATTTTAATACTAAACAAAAAACTTTTTAAACTTGTGGCCGCGATGTTATGCCACAAACATACGGTGTCAATATATTTTAGTACACCAGATCCGGATTTCGACAATAAATGTCTCTTCAGTGATGTTAGGGATCGAAACGGTATTTGGAAGGCCATATTAAGATACTAGAGTATCCTCATTTTTAGAAAAAGTACCCTAATTTTTAGATAAACTCTTGAATTTAAAGAGTCAATATAGGATGAACGGATCATATAAACCGGAGGAAAATATGATACAAAGCCCAAACAAAAATATATAAACGAGTCTAAATTGAAAACTACGTTCAAACCTATGATTGCGTTGGATAAAAACCGCAATTTTTATACGTGTGCATGTTAAACAAATTTCGTTGTAGAAGGGTCTAAAACAGCACAAACAACATTTTCCAAAAGACCAAAAGAGTGAAAAAGTATATTTCAACAAAACGCATTTGACTAACAGGTCGAACAACTGATGTTCTTGAACCCTGCTGACTGCCATTGGTGGTTGCCAAATAAAATTGATCACAAGATGTAACAAAATGGATCTTAAAATAAATTCAATACTAAACAGAAAAACTTTTTAAACTTGTGGGCGCGATGTTATACCACAAACATATGGTGTCAATATATTTTAATACACCAGATCCGGATGTCTCTTCAGTGATGTTAGGGATCGAAACGGTATTTGGAAGGCATACATATATATATATATATATATATCTTACAACAAAACATTTACATATTATTAATTTGTGTTTAAAAAAAATATTTTAAGGAGTATCCATTGAAAAAATGAATTTAAAATAAGCGATAAGTTATGTTATTTTGCACTAGATAAATGTCTCTAGTGTGTGCATGTGAAAATCTAAAGTGGACTGTAGAATTACAAGTTAATATCGGCCTATATAATGACGTTTCGACATCATAATGATATATATTCTGCAGTGTTTAGATATGCCATTTCGTGAAAAAAAAGCACATCCTAAAATACTTGAACAATATTTATTACCGAATTATCAGATGTAAGACTAAGATTTTTGGGTTACCTTCCAATATCAAAATGACATTTTTTGTTTTGTTATACATTTACATCAAGACATCACAATATGAGTTGAATTTATCTAGCAACAAAACCATATTTCAGTGGGGACTTAACTAGATTATTACATTTTTTGAGCCATGTCCCGTAAAGAACTTTGTCGTACGGAGCTTCCGAGGCTTACTGGAAGAATGAAGGGTGTCCAAAAAAAATTTCAACAGCAATTCGAACCCCAACAATTCCCGAATGGGCCTAACTCTCAAAAGAATATTCCAGTGGGAAATTCCTTTAATCAATTATACCTTTCGTTTGAGCCATGTCAGGTACTGTCGAAAATACCGCGGGAGTCAATACGTCGCGTTTTGCCGTGATTATCTAGGGTTGACGTCAGTGTGGGATGTCGCCTTAGTAGTTCTGATATAATGAAGTAAACGTCAAACTGTATGGTTGTTATTGTTTTCTGTATACGATATTAGAAGTTAGCCTCGACATTTATGGTGCCGTGACCAACAGAGAAAATGGACACAATGCTGAAAGCCGTTCGTACCGGACATAAAGGAGCAATTACAAGACTTTGGAAGAATTTTGGTGAGATACGAGACCTTTCCGAAATAGAAATTGAGGACGTCACAGCTATTTTAGATGCAGTGTTATAGAAAAGGATATTCTTAAAGATCTGAATGATAGATTGTGGACTCAAGCTCGGATGAAGACGTGGTGGATGAAATTCAAAAAATCAGATGAGTACATGTTCGATTTAGATTAAAAAATTCGTCAAATTAGAAAAATCATTAATCCCTCCCAGTCGAAAAGTCATAATTTACCCGTCAATACTACCGTTTTTCAAGCTAGTCACGTTACTCCCTCTGATACACCCATGCATACCATGATGTCACCTACAGCAAATAGTGTACCCTCAAGCGACTCCTCTCAATTGAACCCACATGTCAATTGTTTCACGTCGACATCTCATGTACAATCGAATGCAGCCTCGTTTTATACTAGCTACGAACACGTCTATGCATATTCCAAGTTTACATTCGTCTTCTAGCACAAAAAATCATTACCACACATAACGAAAGTTGAACTTGCCTACTTTTAAAGGGAATATTTTAGATTGGCAATCCTTTTGGGATTCATATGAGACATCGATTCACACAAATCCAACACTCAGCGATGTACAGAAGTTTAACTACTTAAAGTCACTACTACAGGGAGAAGCATTTCAGACCATATCAGGTTTTTCGATGACAAACACTAACTACGGCAAAGCTATTTCGTTGTTACAAGAGAGGTATGGACAGATACATACTATAATACAAACATACATGCAAGCTCTACTTGAGATTTCGCCGCCGATTTATACTTTAGTAAGCCTCCGCAATTATTATGACAAAACTGAAACTTACGTACGAGGTCTAGTCACTCGGACATACTACAGACACTTATGGTTCACTACTGGTACCCGTTATTCTGAACAAGTTGCCCGCAGAAATACGCCAAAAGCTAGCAAGACAACACGGACCGTCAAGTTGGAATTTGAAAGATTTGAGGAAGAATATACTGAACGAAATTCAAATCATGGAGGCAGGACAAAATACAGGTACTTATCTTGATTTTATAGACCACCAGTTTGCGAACTCATATATGAGTACATTTCAAACAGGAAATAATTCACCACAAGGAAACACAAAACACAACGCGAATAAAGCCAGCCCCGGAATATTAAGGAGAGACCATGTGTTTTTTGTAAAGACATACATCCACCAACAAACTGTACCAAGGTTAGTGATAATAAAGACCGCATATCTATAGTCAAACGAGACAACACAGCCTTCACATATTTGTTAACGCAAGTACAAAGACATATGGTGCGGTAGGAGATATATGTAATGGACAAGAGATAGCACTTGTAATGGCAAAGTCACGAGTAGCTCCGTTAAAGGAACTGACACTCCCACAACTTGAGTGAATGGCAGCCGTAATCGGAGCACGCGTAGCTAAACACCTTCAATCAACGTTGGAGTGCGAAAACATCACATTTTGGTCGGATAGCCAGATTGTTTTACACTGGCTTAAGTCAACAAAGACATTAAAACGTTTCATACAAAATCGTGTGAATGAAATGAACGAATTGACAAAATCATAGGAATAGAAGTATTGCCCTACAAGCGATAACCCAGCTGATCTAGTAACACGAGGGATAACGGCCGAACAATACACAAACAGCACATTATGGATTAAAGGTCCGCATTGGTTAACAGACAGTTCAACATACCCAAAATCAACATTAATCGACACGTCTTTATCAGTTTTGTTAACAGAAAATGAGAGTACATGTATTAGCCAACCAAAGGACGATTCGATATGAAAATTTGGAATTAACTTTATCATTGATATTGAACATTATTCGTCGTACCAGAAACTGTTACGTATCACGTCATATGTACTACGGTTTATAAAAAACTGTAGAATTGAAAAGAGTTTAAGGACACTAAAACATTCAAAACCAAGTGAATTATCCAAATCTGTTGAGTTATGGATTCGAAATTGTCAGGAAACGGCTTTTGCTAGGGAATATAACGCATTGAAGTATAACAGTAAATCACGGAACAAATTTCCGTATATCTTACCTAACGATCATACTATTTCTAAACTTATTGTATTAGATGCCCATGAAAGAATTTGTCATTCCGGAGTAAATGCCACAATCGTACATTTGAGACAAAGTTTTTGGATACCCGCATTCCGACAGTGTGTTCGAAAAACACTCAGGAAATGTGTTACTTGTAGAAAGGTTGTTGGACAACCATATGCAGCACCGGATCCGCCGCCTTTGCCTAAAATTCGACTACAAGAAGCTGACCCTTTTACAGCTACAGGGATAGATTTCACAGGTACAGATCTTTCCCGTAAAAAGAAGGCGAGACTTATCGAAAGAGTGTAGGTTGTCCACGTTTTTATAGCAACTTTAAACCCTATTTTGAACCGCAACACTTCAAATTCAATGTAAGTGTGAACGAGGCATATTATGTATAACCCGGAACACTGGCAAATTTAAATGTCGGTTTCATGGGTATAAACTAGCTTTATAATATTTTATAGATCTATTTCTACGCCTGGCTTTAGCGCGCACATAGAGGATCTCTTAGTTTAACCAGTCGACAATATTAAAGTTGGACTGCGAAATACAGGAGTACTATCCCACCCTTTTTTACGTAAAATTTAGCAGGTCTAGTATATACGTGCTATGGCCATTTTAGAAGCCATGTTTACGTGGTGAATCTCTTAATTTTGACCAGTCGGCAATAATAAAGTTGGACTATGTGAAATATCGGAGTACATCTCCAGCACTCTCTGACGGGTATGGGGTATACATCTTTTGAGGCAATATCATTTCCTCTCATACTTATGCCCAGACTTTGATGTTTGTGCCAGGTTGGCTTTGCATCCTAGATAAATGATATAAGTAACGACTCTGTCAATAGACTCATGTATGTAATTGTTATGTTATCAAACGGGGTACATTTTTGTAAGTGATAGTTTCGGCCAAGTTTTCATATTTGAGTAGCATAATTTAAGTTTAAAATTCAATCTAAATCAACACAAAAAGTGGGACAGATAATTTAAAGTTACTAGGGTAAGGGAAAATAACAGTAGCAACAGCTAATTTAATATTTGACATTTATAAATAGAATTATTTCCGTATATACACAATGAAACATATATGTATTGTTTATTTCCTAGAAATTAATGCGTATTATTAATTCCATTTTCTCCTTAACAGTATGGAATGGATATTTTGTTTTAGTGTTTTTGTTATTATCAGTTCTGTACATATTAGTAGTCTCAGACATGGAGTTTGTCAAGAATACAGAAGGTATGTTTTATGCATTATCAGTACGAAAGGATTTGACGACAAAATATGTCCGTCAGTAAGAATCCAGTTTCTGATTTTTTGTCAGATTGTCAGTAACATTTAGGTTTATCCATGTATAGTGCCTTAATAGATTTGGGCCGCTTCACCCATTGCCTTTTCCTTTCTTAATTTTGTATTTTTAAAAGCCATTTCAAAAAATTTCATACAATCCTTGTTATTTTTTAATAGCTTTTGAAGCAAAAAACGTTATAATGTTAAATGCATAAAAAACCCTATATCATATCCCGTTAGATTTCGAATGGCTTATTTTCTTTAATTCCTTTATCTTATTTCTATAAATGTATTACATTTTTTCGAAAAGCTTGTTATTTTGAAACAGAGTAGCTAACATCTTTAGAGCATAACAGAGAGTGTTTGATTTTTAACGTCCTTGATTTCAAGCTTTGTGTATATATGCATTATAATCAAAATTAATGAAAATATTAAGAAAACTTTAGATCTGTTATTCGTTACGAACATGTAAGTATTGAATCGTTTCAATTTCAATTTTAAAATTATTGCGTAACTATTCTATTAGACTTATTCCATATTCAGGGCATCTTGAATGTCGTTTTCCATGTGACGTCATCCCGTATAAACAGATACACACAAATCCGGACTTTGGGATGACAACAATTTCGAATGACTCTATTTGAGTTCACATAAATATTTCAATGTGCATGTTAGTTTATTTATTAAATTGTACAGTTGTTTTAAAAGAGGGAGGAAAGATACAGTCAAACTCATATTCGAAAATAAACTGACAACGCCATGGCTAAAAATGAAAAAGACAAACAGACAAACAATAGTATACATGACACAACATAGAAAACTAACGAATAAACAATATGAACCCCACCAAAAACTAGGGATGATATCAGGTGCTGCGGACGGGTAAGCAGATCCTGCTCCACATGTGGCACCCGTCGTGTTGCTTATGTGATAACAATCCAGGTAAATAGTCTATTTCGGTACATTGATGAAAGGGAAGGGGATTGAAGTAACGACATAAGGAACATATTCGATATCATTTGTGAAACGGTTATTCCATAACGGTCAACCAACTCTTGATGGCGTCCGTTAAATTTATGAAGGGATTATTTCAACTTCACCATTTGAAACTATTGGTTTAATAGCTTCCTGAAGAGCAGCAACCCTCTACCAAGAAAATCATGATAGGAAATGCAAGCACGTATCAATTGGAAGATATATATCCCGTATGCAGGGACTGCTGGAATTTTGTTTTGTTTTCAACCGACCCTCATTGTCAATTTCTAGATGTAAGTCAAGATATGAGGCCGACTTAACTGTATCTGTAGTATCCTTTATCTCTAGGTCGATGGATAGATGCGTTCCACATAGTTACCAAATGTTGAATTATTTAGTGCAGGAACATCATCTATATAGCGGAAAGTAGAGTTACAGGATATCGCTCTTTCTAAGAAGTTGCTGCATGATATCAGCCTCATAATAAAAAACATACAAGTCGGCAAACAGAGGGGAACAATTTATTCTCATTGGAATGCCGACATTCTGTTGAAAAATACGTCCTGCGAACGTATGAACTTTGTTGTCAATCAAGAAATCAAGCATCTTGATAACATCCGTTTTAGAGAAGGTTTTGTTAAATCAGAGTGATCCTTTTCAAAGTATGATTTATCGCTCCCTAAGAAAAAATACTCGTATCTATTGGCCACTATTTTTTATGAAGCAAAGTAATACTAACTCTTTTAGATTGGAATGTGGAATACTTGTGTAAAGATTAGAAAAGTCAAATGTTTAAATACTATAACAAGATGAAAGAGAGTTGTTATAGATATTGCATAGAACGTTTGATAAAACGGCTAGCCGAAAACTTACAGACATGGTCCAATTTCATACGTTTTATGAGATAAACAATGCTGTATATCTTTTGCTTATTAATACCTAAATCAATACTAAATAGCTATACTTTGAAATACTACGTGCCTTCAAATGTTTCCTAGAGCTTAGAATACACGCACTATCATACTAAATAAGTTTTCTCTTACTATATTGTTCGTTCCACCAAATGTGTCGCGTTCATTGTGCGTTTTTAAATAATCAATGTACAGTTAGTTGACAAAAAACCGTCTCAAATTACTTTTTTGTCAAGGTATTCGAGATGGTGTCGATGACCCCTTTCCTGTATTTTATTGTAAAGGTTTATCTGTTAACTTAGCAAAGCAGTTGAACTTAAGATATCATTCATCCAAAGCCAACATTGAAAGTTTTAACCAGCGTGCATCTGATAGGAATGTTTCTATTGAAAATTGAGACTTCCAACGTCATTCCAGATGAAAGGAACAGTAACTAAATATAGTTCAGAGAAAGTAAAGTTTCAAAAAGTATAGTGCAGTCAAAAAAACCGGAATTATTTACTTTTCACAATGTGATACTCTTCCAAATGCCGATGTTTGTTGAAATATTGTGTCAACGAAGCGTACAGTATAAAAAAGGTGTAATGACAACGAAGCGTACACAACATGAAAATAAAGACACTTTAAAACGTGTATTTTTTTTGTTTCTAGATACAACACAAACATAGTTACGATCTTTAATAGTTTGTTAATTTTAAACTATGAACTTTTCAAAAAAAAATGTTTTAAAAACTATGAGGTACGAGAAATATTAGGTTTTTAATATTTAAAAATACCAAGCACGTTTTATCATTGATACCGTCGTGCATTTTTTGATGTTTGTATATAAAAATGTCAAATATTTGAAAAAACCTTTAAGTAACTAATTAGTAGTATGGCAAATAATATGTTGGAGCAAAATAACCGAAGAAATGATATTGGATTTTCTTTAAAAATATTAATTCCTTATTGTCTGAACTCAGTGTTACACGGTGTGTTCGATTCGAACGCGTCAACGTCCGGTTTCTTCTGTATCGGGGTTATACAGGGTGGAAGTGAATCAATTATACGAACGGCCCTCTCTATCATGTACTGTGTTACGACGCTAGACAAATGAAGGATGAGGAAAGGTAACACTGGGCCACCAAATACTTGATTTTCGTCGCACAGGGCATAGTGCAAGTCAATTTGGTGCAATGATATCGCAGAAGCATGAGTTGGAATCCTTGCCCAAAAAGAACAAAAAAATTCTTCAGCAAATATAAAGATCTAACGTTGTAGGTCTGTTTATTTAGATGAATTATATATATGTCATGTATGTATGAATTTATAAAAAAAGTAATGACAATAAATTTTGCGGAGCGATGAATTATATAATTTAATACAGTACACTACAAAACAATATATATAACAAATCTAAAATGGTACACCAAAACGTAATAATAAATTGAACAAATGTTAGATATTTCGGATATATAACAGATGTTCTTCAGTAGTATGATTATGATGTAGAATGAATCTTATCAATCTATTCTGATTACATCTTGAAATTTATACAATAAAACAGTTAAAACCGATCACATAGGAATTTCAAAAATAACGTAGGACATATAGCTAGTTACTAAAAGAAGACGGCAAATGCATGCTTGAAACAATAACAGTAATGGTCGATATGCACTAGTTTGAAAAAGATCGTGAAGAATTTTGTGAGCTTGACAATAAATAGCACGGATCAATCGTGAAAGCTGTGCAAAAAGTAAAATCACAAAAATACTGAACTCTGAGGAAAATTCAAAACGGAAAGTCCCTTAACAAATTGCAAATTCAAATTAAAACATCAAACGGATGGACAAAAGCTGTTATATTCCTGAATAGGTACAGGCATTCTCAAATGTAGAAAATCATTGATTGAACCTGGTTTTACAGCGCTAAACATCTCAATTTTACGTCATTCGCATCAAATTCCATCACATCGACAAAGATGCGTGAACGACATATCACAAACTGCTGTATGACGAAGTTTTGGGATAACCTACATGACCCAGTTGTTCGTCTTTCGGTACTAAAATCATTCATTAAAGTTTAATAACTGATATGCTATACTGTCAATAAAACAGTTCGGACTACAATCCTTAGAATCCTTAAACTTCCCACTTACACCATGAATTATAACACCATCCACTATACACCATTACACCACACACCCTCTGCCATTACACCAAATACCATGTGCCATTACAGCATACCCGTAAAATATGTGCACCATGAACCTTACACATAACACCATAATGCAATTAAATTCAAAAGAAAGCGTGGGACTACAAAACTATTTAGTTATTTTTAAAAACAAGTTTTGATCACAATATTAATGTATTAAATATAAAAAAAACCCAGATTTTTTCAATATTTCGACAGTTTTAAAGTCGTACACCATTCATTCACATCATTCCCAATTGCACATAACACCATTACACCATTCCCTTTACACCATACACCATATCACCATACACAATTTTTTAAAGTAAATTTACACCATCAAAGGGCTGTTTTTACCCTTAGTTATTTAAAGTTAATTGACCAAATGAATATACTAATTCATAATAAGTATTTGACTGTTGTTGTTTTTTAACTAAAAGAGTAAGTTTTAATAAGTCTTAAATACTGACTATTAAACAGGTAATTGATTATTTATTGTTATGTTTGTATTTCTGTTTGTAGGCATAAGTTGCGGTGAATATATATATTTCAAATATTGGCATAGTTTGAGCTATTTATATATATACAACAATTCTGATATAAAAAAATCCATAATGAATTAACATATTATATTTTTTTTTCGTATGAGAATTATGAACAAATAAAATAAATACTTCATTATCACATACTATCTCCGGAAATCTGACTTTTAGCGATCAAAACTTATTTTACATGAGAATTAAAAGGTTAAGCGTCATACAGTCTCGATTTTTTAAAAGATTAAATGGGTAAAATCCGGTCTGAAGTTGTATATCTATTTCACATTACGTTATCTTATGTCCGTATCCATATGTAGTCTTCCAAACCTGGGGATTTTTCCATGACTGAAATTTAATCAATTTGCATTATTCGAAAACCACGAAAACTTGTAACCCACGAATAACAGTACTTGCTAAGAAGTTTGACCTATGTAGAAATCTAAACATACGAAGATTTCATTAATTGTCATCAAAGAGTTTCACAACTAAAAACAAATACATAAAGAACTATTACAGTGAAAGACTATAGTCATGTCTTTTTTTTCTATAATTGAAGCATCCTGTTTTTTAAGGACTTTTTTCAATGTGCCCACAGCAAAATGTCACCGTCACTTTGTTTACGCGGTAACGTACTTACTATTATTAATTTGAATAAGTTTAGATACTGCTATCAAGTGTTACATGAAGGATATTTTCTAAGCGGGATGTAGGCAATTATCTTCCTTATTTCAGGCAAAAGTATTTTAAAACAATATATTTATGTAAAGCGTGTGAATAGCGCTATATTATGAGACCGGAAGTAATATTTTCTAAACCGGCATGTAGTAATAAGTCATCTCCCTTATTTCACATAACAGTTTATAGAACTATAAATTGACTGAATCAGCATATATAAATCTATGATTCGACGCCAATAGCAACTTCAAGTAAACTGGATATATATTCAGAAATTGATATGAAAAGACCTTCAGTTGTTCTCTGAACAATTGGTTTTTAATAATGTTGTCTTCCATCTAAAGATGCTATATATACTTTGTATATAATGACAAGTTTTCAGGGTGTTAAATAAAGGTAGCAGTAGTATGCCGGTGTTCAAAAGTTACAAATGAATTGAGAAAAAAAGCCAATTTTAAAGCTGACAATGTATTACCGAACAGTTAACTTTGTAATAGTCATTTCCCCTAGCACTGATTTTCTTGTCAGCACTATGTTTTTGCAAACGAAAAATAACAGACAAGTTAATTTTAACAAAATGCCCAATATTTTCTACAAAATGCTCAATATTTTTAACAAAGTGCTCAATATTTTTTTACAAAATGCGCAATATTTTTTACAAAATGCTCAATATTTTCTACGGGTATTGAGAATAATTCTGACCGAAGAGATCCGAGTCCTCCATATGACAGTTATATCCTCTAATGCATTTGATATAAGCGATATGCATTTGTAACTGGTAAATTTAAGAGATAGAGAATCTATGATTTTTGATTTGAGGGTCCTTGGTTCAGCAAAAAGAAAATACGGTCTAGGTCAAAGATCAAGTTCATGTTCAAATCTATGATTTTGGTTTATTTCCAATTATAATAAGAAGCCGTAGTAGTAAGAAAAATATGTTTTATTAAATCATTAGCTACACAATGTTTTAATATAAATTTTGGTTGAAAGGGTACGTATCATTAATGGAGTTTAATCCTCTTTTTTAAAATAAGCTGTTTGCTAATAAGACTAATTAATCCTATATAGCTTTATGACCTTGAAATTAAGGTAACGTTTTAAAACTGATCCTGTTTAACCGAACACTTGTACTGTTATCTGATAATCTCATTTCACTAAATGGATCAATTTCTCCTCAGGATGTTGAAGTTGGTTTTGACGAAAACTTTGTGAAGACTCTATATAAGAGTAATATCACCTTTTGCATTTTATATAAGTGATATGCATTTGTCTCTTGATAGAATATATTTGGTCTTAGTTAAGCCTATAAAATCAAAGCTATCGACAAAATATGTTTTTTTTATATCTATATTAATCTCTTTTCATTCAGATTTGAAGAAGGGAATACATACAGAAGTAAACCAGTGACGTTTTGTTGTGACAATTTTCACAAGAAGAATGGAGTCTGTGTTGGTAAGGTCAAACGCATGAAGATATATCTATTATCATGCACTTTGATTGAATTCACTCTTCAAAGTAACGTTTACCTTCTGCCTTTGACTTTTCTTATTTTTGCTTTTATCCGTTTTACTCTTGTCGATCGAGATGTAAGACATATACCTTTTCTACGTTTAGTTGACCTTAACTAGTTTGTTTAATCAAACTGTTATATAGAAAAGAAAATTAATTGTTTGCATAATAATACAAACTTCAAAGTGTGAGTTACCTATTTGCTGTTACATTGATTTAGCAGAATGATAACAAAGATGTTACAATAGGTTAACTTCCTGAATCGGAACTTTGTTTAACGATGACAATCTGTAATGTAAGTGTAAAATGTTTAAACGTTTCTTGTACATGACAAGAGTAATACGAAAGAAAAGTGTTTACTTCCTATATCACTTCAATACTAAATTAAACTTGTTTCGTGTTTTTATAAATTTAAAAAAAATAACGAATGTACTAACGTGACAAATATCTTTCAGAATGTCCGATCGGTCACCATTCAACTGGAGTTCAGTGTAAAAAATGCAACGATGATCAATATGGAAGAAAATGTGCAGACATATGCAGATGTACTACCAAAGAAAGGTTATACGATTACAATCATATTTATATAACATTTTGACTTTGATGGAGAGTTGTCTTGTTTGTACTCATACCACATCTTCTCATATTTATTAGACTTAAGATAATAGGAACAGTTATGGTGTTTGTTTTTCATGTACCTCTTTCCATTCACATTGTGACAATAATGATACTTGTTTATATTGTGCGAATCACAAGAAGGTTTATTAAAAAGAAAATTAGTACGTCCCTCTGGATTGGTAATGTAAATACATAGTAGATAAAGAGGAGTGCAAGAGAAGGATTAATCACCTCGAGCTCTGAGCAGTAGATTTATCCTTTTGAACATGGGGAAAAAAATCATAAAATCTAAATAACTGTAAACGATGACTGTATAACAATGTATAAATTAAACATATTTTGTAAAACAGTTTATGTATTATAGTACAATGGCTTATTGTAGGATACACGAATTTCGTTCCAATACTGTTGAGCACATCAATCAAATGTTTATTGTAAATGAACACAATCCAAGTATATGTTTTATGTCAATCAGTAATTAGTCGTAGTTTTTATTCATTCACGCTCTGCTTTCGATTAAGAAATATTGAAAATAAATACAGATAGTTTTTGATACTTTTTTTGTAATTGTAGTCCTATCATTCAATGGTGTCATTATAATGTTATGTTTAACATTGTCATTAAAGCGGAAGGTTTGGCATGCCACATACCCAGGTTTAACCCACAATTTCTTATCTTAAAATGTCCTGTACCAAGTCAGGGAAATGTCCATTGTTATATTATAGTCCGTTTCTGTGTGTGTTACATTTTAATGTTGTGTTTTTGTTCTGTCATTGTTCTTCTCTTATATTTGATGCGGTTCCTTCAGTTTTAGTTTGTAACCCGGATTTGTTGTATCTATAAACTGATGAATTTCTAACAGCGGTATACTACTGTTGCCTTTATTTGTTATATTTTCTGTATAATTGATAAATAATGTTCACTGGCTCGGAAAATATTGCAGATTAATATATCAATAAGATGTTTGTCAAATAATAATTATGATGCCTTCATGTCTCATTAAAATTTGCTTTTGTAACATATCTCCTTTAAATTCCCCTCTTTTATAGTGTAGTAAGTAGTGGGAAAAATAATGTACATTTTTTTTTTATTTCTTTACAAATATGAAAATAAGAAATATCTTATCATGTTTGATTTTTCTTCGTCACAGGTGTGATCATGTGTCAGGATGCGTGGCTAAATATGGTAAGATACAGCTTATTTATGCATGCCAAAAAGACACGAGCAATATTATTGCGCAAATCATTTGTGCAAAAAAATAACTAAATATAAAACAAAATATTCTGGTCGGTCAATCATTTGCCCTTAAACAAATATCCAAGACCTCAATTGAGGATTTTTTGTAGTATGTACAGTTTTGCAGTATAATAAAAAAAAAGTGTGGAACCATTAAACATTATTTAAAGTCAATTTTCGTTATATCAATACAGATGTTTTTACCGATTCTTGTCTTATGAACACCAGAAGGATGTTGAATGGTAAATTAGGCGTTTTTTTTTTAATTTTCAAATACAAGGGAGTAAATTATCTCATATATTTTTAATTGTAAATTCGTATTGATTGAGTATTTATATATACAAAATGTTATAAGGACACAAGTCGACCCTACATTTTATTCAAAATCATTTTATGCATATCAATATTGTTCCAAAGCATTATAAGAATTTTTGATAGTCTTTTGCAACACTGATTGACAATGCAGTTTAAATTCAAATGCTTATGTTCAGAATTGAAAATGGAAACGAATGACATACATAAATACATATGATTGAATCATTTATGCCTTTAATACACCAGGGTGCTCATGGCTGTATCATGTGTATCCTCGAATATTTGAATGATCGAACAGGCATAACGTTACAACGGTTTATTCATTTACTTCCAACACTTATGAAGCAAATAAGTCAGCTTACTTATGAACTTACTGCTGACAATGACGATTTTTTTCATCTCAGCTTATCCAAATGGTCTATTGGACTGTTCTCATCACTAGCGTCTGTCGTTTGCCAACTTTCATTAGTTTTTAAAAACATCTTCTTGTTTCAATGAAAACAAAACTTAGTTGCAATCATCGCTGGTGTAACTTTAATTCATGATTTTTTTTTTACAAAATCTGACAAGACAAACATTTTGTGATGATATACATAAAAGAAAGGCAAAAGAAAGCAAAGGGACACTTAAACTCATAATCGGAAAACAAACAGACAATACCATGGCAACAAAAGTAAAAAAAGACAAACAGACAATAAAACACAAAGGTAAAAATAGAAAAAACAAGGACACGAACCCCCAAAAACACTGTGGTTGATTTTAGGTGTTCCTGCCCCACATATTGCACCCGTCGTGTCGCTCATGCTAGTACAAACCCAAAAACAAGTCTAATTCGGTACGACACATTAGAAGAAAAGGGGACGGGACTGTATGCAACGGATATTCCATAATAATCATTAAACTCGTGATGGCGGCCGTTCAATATACGAAGGGATATTTTAACGTTATCACATGGAAATTACTGTTTAATAGATTCATTGAAAGCAGCTACCTATAACTAGGTATCAATGATTTTTAATACAAGCCCTGTAATATCGTACCAACTGGGATGTATTGGTTGTACTATACAGAGTTTCGAGAAACTAACAGGTAAAAAAAAACAAGTTTAATTAACCAAAATAAAATATATCAAATGTAATTTTTTTTAATATTTTTAGACAGAACGGACACGACTGTAACACTTAGAAACTATTCTTCTGTTACTCATGCAACAGGTAAGCGATTGATTATTTGTATTGCAAGCTAGAAAAGGCAGTTATATTGATTACTCACATGTACCATAACCTTTACACAACACGCAACCCTAAGTGATATCACTGAGATATTTCATTCAAAATTACATAAGTCTCATAAATTGTTCAAACTGTAAAATTGTTCTATAACAGTTTTGAAAAAGGGAATAGGAGAAAATTATCACCAATATACATTGCTTTCAAAGAGTAAATATCCGTTCTATTTTTGTTTAACCAAATATAGCAAAGTTATTTGAATTCCTAATGCATCTAATTATATTTGTATGATCATAAGTTGAAGTACGAACAAGTCTAATAAATCAATATACATTGTAAAATATAGTTGATAATTTTTTTTAGATATATTTTAGACAGAACGGACACTACTGCAACAAATGAAATCTACTCTTCCGGTAGTCAGGTATCAGGTAAAAAGGAATTAGCTTTTTGTATTACGTGAACTTCAACGTGAAGTTAACGTTTGAAAAAAAACCAATTATGTTGCATACTCACTTATACCAAAACAATTCATTTTTCCGAATGAGGTCGTATATAATCTTGTTACTATTTACTGATTTCCCTTGTGTTCCATGACAAGTGATACATGTGTATTATATTTAAATGTCTGTTTAGAATCTGGATACTTAATTGAACGATTCCATATATTTTTGTCGAAGTATCTTTAATAAATAAACCTGATAAATTCAAAGAAAAGTTGCAAAAATCACTCACCACTTTTTTAATTAGGTTTTGATTCTCATATAGTTTGGTCTCAAATAACCCCAAAGAGTCATTTGATGTAGAAATTTGCATCTTATGCAGTAAACTGGTACTAGTACTGTGTATGATACCGACATTGTTCACATATCATAACACTTGACAATCCAAAAAGATATTAGATTTTTTATTAGTGAATATTTGCTTTGCTCATATATTTCGTGAAACGGTATCAATGACAGTTGAAATCAGCATATCAATTTTAACGCACATATGAAAGTATTTGGCATGCTTCATGAAGGAATACTCGATGTTGAAGGTATCACAAAACTTAAAAAAGAAGCAAGAATGTTTACGTGTCTCGCTGTGCATGAATGATAACATCAGATGTGACTAAAAGTTTCTTAATAAAAAATAAGTCATTTATTTAAAATAACAATGCATTACTTATATAAATGATTTTAACTTAAAATTAAATCTATTTTAGTAGATTATAAGAGAAGCACTGCATTTGATTCGAACAAAGAAGCGGATGATATATCTAAGTGTAAGTATGCCTCTTTGGTTAAAGATACATATGGCCTATGTTATTCTATATCAAAACATATTTAGAACCTTATAAAAGTTGTGTGAATAATTCACAATGCCATTTATCGTACTTTGTTATACATGTTATATTTAATTTTGTTTTAACATTGTACTTGTTTTGCATTTTTCTCGATTTGTTTTGATGAATCCAATAAACAATTACACAGACTAAAAAGGTTATTGTATTTCTACGATCACAATTTGAAACAATTCGTATTTGAAATTATTAAGTCTGGAAATTATTACGTTGTGTAGATTACTCGGTTCATTAATGATGTTTATAATATTATATACAATACGACATTTTTTTTTAAATAAGAAATTATACTGTCATTATTTAAAAAAAAAACTCCTCGTTGATCTCGTACTTGCGCTTTTGCATCTAGACAGGGCTCAATTCCCTACGATGCAATACCAACGACTTGCTTATTCGTATTTGTCAATTCTTTGCGAAGCACGGATTTCAGAAGAAAAAAAAGTGTCAGCTCAGAATCAGAATAATATGTATTGCTCATTTATCTCTAGAGGACTGTCAACGGGTGATTTAGGACATCAAGTCATCTCCTTGTTAGGCTTTTGTTTATTATTTATCTTATCGTTGATGCATTATTATGATGTCATGATGTTGTACGTACTGTACCTTGAGAATCCACTGCCAGTTGGTTATTTCAAAATATTTCAATGATGAAATAATCTTAGATGTGAGAAATATCATTGATATAAGTACGATAAATAAGTATACTTAGAAATATCATTGGAATAAGTACAATAAATTACCTTCATTATATTAAATTATCCTACATGCTCTAAATGCATCTGAACTTCTGTGCATTTTAATAAGCAACTATTGTTTGATGAACTCGGTGGCCGCGGGACGTAATATTTGAATTATGCAATATACAATTAAACAATACCATCGATTATTCGTTTCAATACCATGATCCAAAGTTTTAAATACCGAGCTCCAAGTAACATTCGTAACAGAAAGTCAGCAAATAACACCATCAAGAGCTCACACTTCAAACGAATTGATTGCAACTGTCATATTATTTTGATGTTATTGAAATATATATTATGTGATGGTTTACTTGTTTTTTAATTCCCTTTTACTGGTTTTATTTTTAAAGCAATCGAAGAATATTGTAAGTCATATGAAACAACAAAAGTAAAAAAACAAAGTTTAATATGTTTCATATAATTGCAAGGCTACTTTTATCTTTAAATAATTGTACTTCCACTTTCCGGTAAAAGACACTTATTTAGATTATCAAAGTATTAAAGGATTGAAGTAATGTCTTCCTGTACACTTGTTTGTCAATATTTTCCCATATACAGTGAGATTAGATAAGAAATCTGTCGATAGAATTTTGGCTAGTGTTTGGGAAAATAACCGCCAAGCAAAAGTTTATAAAATTGGCTAAGCATTCTTTATATTTTAATTCTCTTATGACTGAACATATATTCTAAATGGCTTATTTTGTATTATGTGTTCATATCACATTTGAAAACTAGGATACGACCAAAGGTTTGTTTCAGCTATTGGCGACCATCTGGTCAACCCTTATGACAACTTGAATTCATCAATTAAACAAAATTTATTTTGATATGTATGCTAATTTTTCAGCGATGACACCACGGGAAACCGTATTGTTGGTTGTCCTACTATTCCTTGGTCTTCTGATGTGTCTTGGCATGATGTATATTTTTCGAATAAAAAAAGGCATGATTTTGAAAATTACTCCACGTACAAAGATTGAATTGAAATCATTTAATATCACACAACAAACGGAAGAGGGAAGTGAAGGCATATATAACGAAATAGACGAATCAGTAATGCCAGAAACGTTGACACCGTTAGCCCGCGGGACACAATTACACAACTCTTACTTAGACATGTTACCGTTAGCCCTCGGTACACAATTAAACAACCCTTACTTAGACATGTTGGGAGTGAAGAATAGTCCATGCAACATATCAAACAACAAAGAACATTATCACTCAGACGGTTATTTAAGACAAGATACCATTGCACAGCATCATCAAATTAACAAAATGTTAGAAAATGAAGGGACAATATTTTTTAACAAGGACAAAGTGGCAGGACAAGAACATGATCGACATTTAAAAGAGCAACCTGTATATGCTGGTATCGTTAGAGCGTTTGATTATGACAGACATTCGTCAAAAGATGTACAAAATCAAACATACGTCAGTATGTATGTACAAAAGACGATTGGCCCTGCAAAAGTACAACTTGAAAACCTAAATCCAAAATTGGCCACATGCACTTCAAAGAGATGGAGTATATAATATGTGAGTAACATATCACTCAAAATGGTCCACGATTGACTTAATATTTGCTGCATTTGTTGTCCGTGACCCTTCGTTTTTCACGCTTGGTTAAACAATCTCAACAGTAAGATTATTGGTATACATTTGATATTAATTTTAACCGTACTTAAAATCTGAAAGAAACCGTACAACAAACGGCTCTGAAACTAATCTCCTGATTTTATTTGATATTACAATGCTGTTTTTTTTTATATCAATGTGCACTATTTTTATATTGATGCATATTAATGTGTATTTTTTTTCTGCTTTGTATATTTTTTCAATATGTATATACTGTATAGTCAAACATTGGTAGTGCATGCATGGTATTAAAGTTAATTGTCATTAGTTTGAGTAGCTATTAAACTAAGTGTTCCAAATTGTAAAGTTGAAATCGTCTCTTCGTAAATATTACGGACGCCATCACGAGTTTGTTGACCGTTATGGAATAACCGTTTCACAGATGATATCGGATATGTTCCTTACGTCGTTACTTAAATTCTATTCCATTTTCATGACTGTGATCTTCCGAATCATACTATTTACCGGTTTTGTAACAACATTAGCAACACGACGGGTGCCAGATGTGGAGCATGATCTGCTTACCCATCCGGAATACATAAGATCACCCTCGGTGTTTGGTGGAGTTTTTCTTTAGTTTTCTATGAAGTAAAATTTTACAGCTCTGTGTGTACATTTTTGAAATCTTACAAAACTGTAAGTTTAGCCTTCATTGTGAGTGTTTAAATGTGAATAATGCAACTCGGTGTTGTATCACATACTTATTTCTGATACATACATATATCTGTATGTGTAAAGCAAAATATTGTCCCAAGACACTAATTCATGACTATGTATCGTAAAGTATTGTCCTCCTCAATGAAAAAATGTCCCGAGGATGACAAATTTCCATTATGATAATTTGTCCATGTTGTCTGTATGTAGACAAATACATCTGTTTTTTTTACTTTGATTTATCAATTATATAATGATTAAAATAATGATTTTTCAAGGTACCAAAAAGGAAAGGGAGATGGGTGGCAACTAAAATCACAAGTCTTAGAAGATCCATACCACAGCGAAATTTTTTTTTTATTAGAAATCGAATAGTTAATTAATAATCTAAAATCAAAAATCTCCATAACAAAAAAGGACTTACAATACCACATATAAAGTAACACACAAACACGGACGCCATCACGAGTCGGTTGACCGTTATGGAATAACCGTTTCACAAATGATATCGGATATGTTCCTTACGTCGTAACCACAATCCCCTTCCCTTTCATGAATGTGACCTACCGAATTAGACTATTTACCGGATTTGTTATCACATTAGAAACACGACGGGTGCCACATTTGGAGCAGGATCTGCTTACCCTTCCGGAGCACCTGAGATCACCCCTAGTTTTTGGAGGGGTTCGTATTGTTTATTCTTTAGTTTTCTAGGTTGTGTCATGTGTACTATTGTTTTTCTGTTTGTCTTTTTCATTTTTAGCCATGGCGTTGTCAGTTTGTTTTATATTTATGAAATTGACTGTCCCTTTGGTATCTTTCGTCCCTCTTTTAGAATGAATTTAAGTTGGTCTGTGTAATTATCAGTTATAAAATACATGGACAGGTGTGCTGTGTGCATACGTTTCATTTGATTTGGATTGCAGGACCGAGAAGTAGAACACAATAATAAGAACTTCATGATCAGAACTATACGAAACGGCAAAAATACACCATCACTACAACTGAATTTAGAGCAATAATAAATGCAACTAAATAGATGACCTCATGTATTCCTGTATTTACACAAAGTATGCACTTCTTTTTCAAAGGGTTGAAATAATTACACGTGCATTGTTCATGCAACATATTCTTGCTTGACACTAAGACCTCGGTAAATATGCATGCTTGGAAAAAAAGCACACCATTTTGTATACAGACAATATATTACATTTGTATATACAAGATACTATTCAAACAAAAGTAATTAGAAAAATGTCTTCTGCAAATTTATGTAGAAAAGATTAATTTTTTTATATATCAGCAAATCCCAATGCATATTTTACATGTCGTCCCTTACCGCCATGCACTCTATAACTTTGCAACTGCAAGAAGCTTTTTTTTCCAATTCCATTTGCAAAACAGAAAGTCTGGCGACATACACAATGTCTAGCAAAATAAAATTCCTGAAATGGTCCCTCTCTCACTTTTTGATAAAGCCTTTTAGCTGTGGTTAAGTCTCCTGAACTTCTGTAAGTGTATAGTTCTGATCTGATAACTTATCTAATGCGGTACCCTCATTTTTAGCTTATGAATTTTGAACAGAGGTATACTACTTTATTTATTTAATTCATTTCTTGACAATTCCTTACAGTGTTCACGAAATTTAATGACTATATCCGTAGATACTACCTGACTTAATGGCTTCCCGTAACACTCTTTGCAACCACAACTTTTATTCTAAACCTAGCTTGTGAAATATATTCACGATTAGCATTATTTCACGGTTCAAATTTGGATTAAAATATCATCATGTTCCAAATCTGAATCATCTGACTCAACAGCTCCGTCATCATCGCTCATATTTTCACTTTTGGAACTTTCTATCACTACACCACATTCCGTTGACAATATGCAGCTCAAAAATAAACTCCTCGTCCTGTTTGTCTGTTATTTCCGATGGAATACTTGTGCACAATAATTCAAAACTAGCTTGACTCATGACGATGACATATTACTTCCACTTTCGATTTCGTAAAGAGAGGTAATTACATTAAGATAAGGCTAAAATTTGGAATACGGTTAAAATAGATATTGCAGGGGGTTTGGTTTAACAGTATTAAGTTGGGAATAAAAACATTTATTCTTATAACGAAAGGTATGCAGGCGTTATTATTGGTTGTTAATTAGGTTGCATGAAAAAAAGTACACAACTTTTTTGCTTCATCTTTAATTGTTTTAATAGTAATTATAACAAGGATACGGAAATGAAAACGGACATTTGATAACCCGATAACCCGAAAAAAGAATCGATTTTGTCAGTACTTCAGGTAAGGATTCGAAATATGCAACTTATTAAGTGAGGGATGAACACATGACAGAAAAGCAGAAACGACAAGTGTGTAATAGTTTATCGACTGATGGCTATTGGTTCAAATAAACTTATCATACATTGTAGATACCAGGATTTAAATTTTAAATTTACGCCAGACGCGCGTTTCGTCCTCAAAAGACTCATCAATGACGCTCGAATCAAAAAATTTTAAAAGGACAAATATAGTACGAAGTTGAAGAGCATTGAAGACCAAACATTCCTAAATTTTTGGCCACATACAGCTAAGGTAATCTATTCCTGAGGTAGGCAAGACTTATTATTTCCAAAATTATGAGTTTTGTTCACAGTTAATTTATCATTATGGACTTTAAATGATAACTTAAGTCAAGACTGAAGTGCTGGCTACTGGTCTGGTGATACCGTTGAGCAAATTGTCAACATATCATTGCAAATGCTTTGATCAAGACGAAATAAACAATAGATATTACAATTGAAAAAAAAAGGTATAACAAAAATGCAGACCTCAAAGGTAAGTTCAAAGGAGGAAGCAACTGCCATATTCCTGATTTAGTATTATTATTCCCGAGGCACAAGTATTTTTTTTTAAAAATCAACGAAGATCGGGGGGTTCTCTCATGTCACTCCAGCCTCCATCGATACTAACATACCACCATAGTGTTGATAGTGTTTCATAATAGTGTTAAAAGTGGCGTCAAAACACTGATCACTCAATCAATTGTGTTTCCATTTTTAAGTGATTATGTATTTTCTCATTTCTTCTTGATCATTTTTTAACACACATCTTACAAAAAAGTATTCTGATTATATAAAATCGATGTCGTTTTATCATTAATATTCATTTTTTTCATTCATTCCCATTATTTATGTCCGTGTACAAAACAAATACCCGAATTACCATGATTGGTTCAGGTGAAATTAACCCGTTGTTCGTTCTTGCCATGTTTAGCTAGCTGTCAAACATGGTCAAAATCGTATTCACCGATTTGATTTAAATTCTCATATTTGATTCATACCATACTTAAACACATATCCAAATTAAAGAAACAGTTAAATATGCAAATAATAGACGATAAACCTATCATAATTTCGTGTGTATTTTAGTTTAGACGTCATCTAATCAGCTATCGAGATGACCCCGAAAACTACCAACGGTTACATCACACGATATACACATAAACAAAGATAAAAACAGATAAGGTCCTCGTGATTATGGATTTTTTGTCTGCTTAATTTGGTGTTATTAGTTCGTTTCCCTGCATTAGAAAGATTCCTTTGATGATCGAAACAGTCATTGAATGATTTATTTTTGTTTCGATTTTAAGGTTGACATTGTTTTCTTCAAATACACTTACACGCATAAATCATGTGCAATCCGTCACTAGCCAAAGTGTTTAAACATAAATTCAAGTTCACATGAATACGGATTCAAAGAAGTCAATTTCACTAGCAAGTTACTAATTCTGCATTGATGATTCTTAGTTTAAATTGGTAAAATTGAACTACACTGGCTGTTAACATTGAATCATTATTTCACTATTTCACTTTCATTAATGTTTGAAAAAACAGAAGATTCGTTGTTTTAAGTTTAATTTAGCTTGTGCCCCTGTACGTATGATGATGGTGGTATGTTTTATGGGTCAGGTCTAGTTTTGAACAAAGGATCACTACGTTTCGATACGCCTCGTTACGTATATTCCCGTTTCGCTACACTTACAAAACGTAGTAAAACGTAGCTCTTGAAACGTGACAGTGCGACTGGGGCTGTAACAAAGCGAATCGAAACGTAAAAATCGTAGCGATACTTTGTTCAAAAGGGGACCTGCTCGTATAATTTGAAAAATCCGTTACAAATGTAGCGACAATTGAAACGAAGTAGAAACATACTATTATTATTAGCTTGGTGGAACGTAACAAAACCTGCTTACTAACAATCGGAACGTTTCAATGCGTGATGGAAACGTGGGTCTACACGTAGTAATACGTAGCAAAAGGTGATAAGAACGTAGCACAAAACTAGTAAAACCGAGCTTTCAAAAAAACATTTTTATTCAAAACGTAGTTGAGACATAGCATTTTGAAACATAGTAAAACATGACAGTGTGATTGGGGTTTTACAGGAAAGACAAAATATTGAACCACCTACAGATGGGTGCACTCCTAACCTGTACAGCAAGTTAACTTGATTACCAGTCATTTGGACTGGTCAAAGTAAACCTGTGACCGAATATAGGACTGCTCTGACCAGTCCTAGGACCAAAATCTAGTTAACTTGAAAAGCGGACTTGGTTCTAGGAATGTTTTTGTGTCTGTCAAAAAGTTAACTTGGAAACAGATCCGCTATTGATATAAGTTAACCTCGAACCAGTCCTGTCATTAGTTAACATAAGTTAACTTCGGAACCAGTCCTGTCATAAAGTTAACATAAGTTAACTTGGAAACCGGTCCTGCCACAAAGTTAACTTCTGCTTGGACAAATCCGATCAAAACCAGACCTGTTCCCAAGTTAACTTTTGACTGGTCTGCTCATGCAACACTAAGTTAACTTGTAACCAGGACCGCTCTTCGTTGATATAACATCGAAAATAAAGTAATTTGAAAATTAATACTTCCGTTTTATGAACAGGATTAAATACAAATATTTAAAAATAAGTACGCACAGAACGTAACACAAATTTATCTGTGATCTGACAATCTATCTATTATAAAAACGATCTCGGTTACAATGATAACAGGCACTGAATATATATATATATTCCGAGATCAAATTCAATCATATTATGTATATTTTTGAAAAGAAGTATATTTGATGTTAGGTGTATACGTCCTTGTTAGTTATACATCCTTGAACTATGCAGCCACAATAAGCAATAGTTTAATTCATTTAAATAATGACTACAAATTTTTGTTCGCCTAAATTAAGGGCGCCAGCATGTCCTCTTTTTACTCAAAATACTGATACGTAACAAAATTTCAGTAGTTCCAGTTGACTTGTACAACAAAATTATTTGACCGCCTTACCAAAACTGACCATATATGCACTTTAATTTGTAAATCTATATCCCCGCATAGTAAATCAGCCATATTTTTTATGTCAGGATTCAATGTGTAATACAATCATGACAATGGACACAAAAATTGCAATATAATAACAACAAATTTTTGTTCGCATAAATTAAGGATACCAGCATGTCCTCATTTTATTCAAAATATTGATATGTAACAAAAGTTCAGTAGTTTTGATACCTCCAGCTGACTTGTACAACAAAATTATTTGACCGCATCCACCATAAACTGACCATATATGTATGTGCACTTTAATTTGAAAATCTATATACCCAGACAGTAAATCAGTCATTTTTTTTTATGTCAGGATCTAATGTATAATACAATCATGACAATGGACAGCAATATTGCAATATAATAACAACAAATTTTTGTTCGCTTAAATTTAGGATACCAGCATGTCCTCATTTTATTCAAAATATTGATACGTAACAAAATTTCAGTAGTTTTGATACCTCCAGCTGACTTGTACAACAAAATTATTTGACCGCATTACCAAAACTGACCATATGTGCACTTTAATTTGTAAATCTATATACACCATGACGTACCCGCATAGTATTAATCAGCCATATTTTTTATGCCAAAATCTATGTATAATACAATCAGGGTTTCCCCTGGCGGTCGCCATTTTCGCAATTTGCGAAAAAATAATAATTGTGGCGATAAAAGTTCGTCATTTGCGAAAGAATTTGGCGAAAGAAATATATAGAACGATTTATTTTCCTTCATCTTGTTTATTTACTTTTTTCGAGATTCTTGGACTTTACCGCATCAGACAATACTCGAAATTCACCTTGACCTCTTTAAGGTTTGGACAGAAAATAAAAAATCAGCTGATTGCATTTTCTAGCTATCGACAATAAAGGACTATATTACTAAAGGTGTTGTAATTGTAATAAGTTTATTGCAAATCAGCATATAATATAATGCTATAGCATCAACAACATATATAATATAGTAAGCGACATAATATAAATAAAAACAGAAAGCAAAATAATAACACAAAAAAAACCCAAAAAAACCACCACTTATTAAACAGATAGTACCATATATAATCTACTTTATCAGTTGTGACCGTAGTTTCCAGTTTTAATTTAACAAACAACAAAGTTTTAATACCAAAGTCCTTGAACTTGTTTGAATAAGTGATAAACATTTTGACATATTAGGCCAAGAACAATAATATTTAGGCAAAAGTCTTAAACGCAGATGTCTATAGGCTGGACAAATCATTACAAAATGATATTCATTTTCAAAAGCTTTCATATTGCAACATTGACAAAGTCTTTCATTACGAGGCACATTATTATATCGTCCAGTTTCAATGTTGAGTTTAAGTGAACCACATCTAAGTTGTGCTAAGAGTTTAACATTGACATCAAGAAGTAAATATTTTTCTAAACAAAAGTCAATTTTGAACATTTTTAAAATATCCAATTTTTCACAATCGAACATACTAGAACGCCAGCTTTGTATAAACTGATCATAGAGGCGTAGTTTCAAAACATCATATGACAAAAATACATTTTCTTGGTTATACTATGGAACGCCATAGCTGTCTTATGTGTCTTTTTTATTGCTTTTCTATTATAAGATGATGCTTTTCTATTATAAGATGGTGCTTTTCTATTATAAGATGGTGGTTTTCTATTATAAGATGGTGGTTTTCTATTATAAGATGGTGGTTTTCTATTATAAGATGGTGCTTTTCTATTATAAGAAGGTGCTTTTCTATTATAAGATGGTGGTTTTCTATTATAAGATGATGGTTTTCTATTATAAGATGGTGCTTTTTCTATTATAAGAAGGTGCTTTTCTATTATAAGATGGTGGTTTTCTATTATAAGATGTTGGTTTTCTATTATAAGATGGTGCTTTTCTATTATAAGATGGTGGTTTTCTATTATAAGATGGTGGTTTTCTATTATAAGGTGGTTTTCTATTATAAGGTGCTTTTCTATTATAAGGTGGTTTTCTATTATAAGGTGCTTTTCTATTATAAGGTGCTTTTCTATTATAAGGTGCTTTTTTATTATAAGGTGCTTTTCTATTATAAGGTGCTTTTCTATTATAAGGTGCTTTTCTATTATAAGGTGCTTTTCTATTATAAGGTGCTTTTCTATTATAAGGTGCTTTTTTATTAACCCCCAGGGGTATAAATGTGCATTTCATTAATAAATAAATAAAATAAAATAAATTAATAAAAACTTTGAGCTCATAATATTGACTTGAGTAAGTTCACCAGCACACTAGAATACCTGATATATAAAATATTTATTACATGTATTTAATTAGATTACTATCTAATTTTGACACCTGTCGTAATCACCAATCAAGCAAATAATCATGTCATTTAAGTTTTCACACCTGAGACATCAAATACATTTAATTGAATTAACTTATATAATCAGATGGCAATCAGAATCCAAACAAAGATTACAGTGAATTGAACTTTTTATTAAAGAATACAAAACTGGCTCTCTCTTTTTTTTAAGATAAAACTAGATAGCTGACATGGATTAAATTAAAGTGAGACCACCAATCTGCCTGTATCAAATCATTTGAAAAAACAACAACAATGTATTCCAATATGACCTTTAACATCGAAGGAGTAAACTTGCATTCAGTCGTGTTCAGACACTTTACAATAGAAAATAAAGGACGGGCATCGAACACAAAGTTACTCTTGTATAATACTGCACTGTCACTAACTAATCTGTCACTATATTTAAATTTAAAGGTGAGGCAAAATATATTCATCATTCGGTGAGGGGTCTGGCGGTCGCTCAAGACCCCCAGAAGCCTTGAAAAAATACGCAAAATCGTGCATCCCGAGAGCTTCTCGGACTCTTAGGAGGCACATTATATTTGAATGTCCTTTCCCTTGGAACCCGTCAGTCTCCAAAAACAACAAAACATCAGCCAAGTTGAAAACACCAGCCAAGTTAAAAATACCTCAGTCAAAACAGAAATGTTGTATAAACACCGAAATCTACTAAGATTGAGGTATGCTGATAATGGCAGTCAAGATCATCAGATACTTCTTACTGACAGTCAACCTTCTGTGAAGAAAGAAAATCCTGTTAATATATTTAAAGCCAAAGACCTAAAATACAATTATAGATGTGCGAATCTCTTCATGTATCATATATGTCTCTGTTAAACACATCGGCGAATGTGAATTTAGTCCGGTCAACTTTTTTAGCAGAAAAATATTTTTTTTTACTATAAATTTATATTTTCGTATAATTTGTTTTTAAATATCACAGATTCCTGAATTACTTGGACAAATATTGTCAAAGATATTAACCCTTGTTGACGTCAGAAAAACAAATTATTGTTTCTTCATAAAACTATTTCTGGAGATATTCCTAATTATATTGCTGCTGATATCTTGTCATATACAAACACTAATGACCAGTATGGTCTGAGAAAAAAAGGGAATTTAAAACTCCTCAGTGTCGAACCACAGCCTATAAAAACAGTTTTATTCCACATACTCTTGAAAAGTGGAATTCCCTTGATGGAGAAGTTAAAAATATTTTAAGCTTCACAGGATTTAAAAGAAAACTGTATAAGGACATAAGTCCTTGTCCTGTTTTCTTTTCCACTGGTTCACGTAAAGTTAATATAATCCACTGCCAATTAAGAAATGAGGCTAGTGATCTAAAAGATCATCTCTTCTGTGATCATTTGTCGGACAGCTCTATGTGTGCATGTGGAGATCCAGTAGAAGATAATATTCATTTCTTTTATGTTTGTCCATTTTTACATTTTACAGAGATATGAGCTCTTTCAAAAAATAAGTAACTTTGAAAATGTCAATCTTGATGTCCTACTACAGGGTTGCTCAGACTTAGATATTGACGAAAACACAGAGATATTCACATATGTACAACAATATATTCATGAAACTGGAAGATTTTATAATAATTCATGTGATATAAACTGTTTAGAAACCAGCCTATAACCACAGTGTACCACTCTTTAGTCTTAATTAAAGACAAACCTAACTTTTAACACAAAAAACAACCAATTGTGTTTAGCATCTTTTTGCAAATAAATTTATATATATTTTATTTTATTTTTTGTATTAGTAATTATATTTTCAAAAATCAAGAAATTAATAGTCATGTAATAAGATGGTACACTAAATTATTTATGTATTGCAAAAAAGGGCCAATGAATTCTTTTTATTCATATAAATAGAACAACTTTGTTGCAGTGAGCTTGTGAATTTGAGTAAAAATCACTTTATGATCTACTTGATTCCTAACCAACACTTATTATTTTGGTATAAAATTCGACATCACCTTCAGTAGGTCTTGCTTTAACTTTGTTAACATAGTTATTTATATATAATGTATACACAAAAAATGCTTCAAGAAGTGGAGGAACTGTCTCCCTGACTCACTGCAACAACGTATGATCTATTAACTTACCAGAAAATTATATACTATCATGCATGTTATTCAATCCATCTTGTATGGGTAAGGATTTGTATAGGCACTGCCTTTTGTCCAATCCCTTTGTTTAAATGTACATTTGATATTTGAACAATAAAATATTTTAAATTGAATTGAACAAGTTGAATATATGTACAGCGTATAACGACGAGTGTGAATACCGTCCGGTCAATTTTATTTGCTCAAAAATATTTTTTTTCACTTATTTTCTTTGATTTTCATAAAATATATTTTAATATCTTTAAGGTCTACACATATTAAACCAATCTACCGAATAACAAAAAAGTTATGACTATTTATATCTCGTCCGGTCAACCGTCCTGTCACTATCCGGGCAATCGTCCTGTCATTAGTGCTTCCCCACACTCCCGGTTAATCACGGGAACCACCATCACATAATAAAAAAGCACCTTATAATATAAAAGCACCTTATAATAGAAAAGCTCCTTATAATAGAAAACCACCTTATAATAAAAAAGCACCTTATAATAGAAAAGCACCTTATAATAGAAAAGCACCTTATAATAAAAAAGCACCTTATAATAGAAAACCACCATCTTATAATAGAAAAGCACCATCTTATAATAGAAAAGCACCATCTTATAATAGAAAACCACCTTCGTATAATAGAAAAGCACCATCTTATAATAGAAAACCACCATCTTATAATAGAAAACCACCATCTTATAATAGAAAACCACCATCTTATAATAGAAAACCATCATCTTATAATAGAAAAGCACCATCTTATAATAGAAAACCACCATCTTATAATAGAAAAGCACCATCTTATAATAGAAAACCACCATCTTATAATAGAAAACCACCATCTTATAATAGAAAAGCACCATCTTATAATAGAAAAGCACCATCTTATAATAGAAAACCACCATCTTATAATAGAAAACCACCATCTTATAATAGAAAAGCAATAAAAAAGACACATGAGACAGCTATGGCGTTCCATATTATACCAAAAAATTATAACCAAGATCATTTAACAAGGTACGAACATTTGACGCCCAGTTTGTTTTACCATTCTCAGCATCATTAACCAACATTTTATATACATCAAATACAATAGGAGGTTACTTGGTAACAATTTTCAACCAATATTTAAGTATTCTTTGTTTTCTAATAATATACATTGGCAAATGTCCAAGTTCACCGATAACAGCACAAATAGGTGAATTTTTACCAACTTTAGGTACAAATCTACAAAATTTATTATGAACATGTTCAATGTCCTTGGCATGATGAAACCCTCATATCTCAGAACCGTAGCTTAAGATCGATCCAACAAGACTATCGAACATTTCACATTTCTGTTGAGTTGATATGTACAGCATCTTAAATGAATTAAAGATGGACGCAAGAGCTTTATTAGCTTGCTGGGATAGTCTCTTTTGGGTTTGCTGAAATTTTCCGTTATAGTGAAATAAATTCCCTAGGTAAACAAAAGAGTTCACAACTTTGAGCTCGTGCTTGTCATAATACCAACTGTGATTGACTTGTTGCCATCCATTACGGAACACAATTATTTCAGTTTTATCTTTGTTCACTTCAATGTTCCATTTTGAACAATATTTTAGAAGTTTATCAAGAAGTAGCTGCAGTGCCTCTAGTGTTTTACCGAATAAAACTGAATCGTCAGCAAAAAGTAGCAGATGAATCAAAATACCATTCACACAAACGAAGTCGTCGTTGTTACTTGTTTCAAGCTCCTCAGCAATAACATTGATGAAAAATATAAAAAGAAGAGGTGATAAGGGCTCCCCTTGTTTCACGCCAGAAATATTTTCAAACACTTCCGAAAATTCTCTACAGTTTTCACACGGAGGCGCACAGTTGCATATATCGACTTTATCATAGTAATTGTTTTGCTACTTATTCCAAAGTTAAAAAGCTTATACCATAATATTCGTCTGTCTGTGTTAATTGAATCGTTTGACAAAATGATATGGTTAAATAGCTTCGGCTACATGTCACATACATAATTTATTTACCACTTTGCAACGCACGTGTTTGAAGCAAAATTTTGACGTCCCCTCCGCTTTTAAAGATAGTTTAGAAAAGAAAGCTGTTGTTGTGACGAACAATGTCAAAAAGCAAGAAAAATCTCGGATTTAAAACTTTAATTATCCTTTGACTTAAATTATAACTTATAAACTTATATTAGGAAGACGTTTTTAAAGTCGTTTGAGTGACACACGTGTTTCAAGCCTAGTTTGACGTCTCAACTTTTTCATTTACGATGGTCAAGAAAAGAAAACTGTCGTTATGAAGAAATCTATCCGAAAGGTTAGCTCGAATGAGAGTAGCCCTTCAATGTAATGACTACACATGATACGAGGGATCAATTTCATGTGATAAAAGCTTTTGTTTTGTTGTAAACAACTTCTTAGTACAAAAGGGAACATCAGTATTTTTCTTTTAAAGAAACTGTCCCTACGAACTATAATGGTATTATATAATCAAAACATGTCCATTAATTTTGTTATATTCCAGGACGTATATCTTCTTTATTATTAAAAGTATAGTGGCCCAATCAATTAGAAAAGATGTTTTAAATTAAAAAAATCTGTTGTTTTAAAGTAAATTTTTAGTGTTTATTCATTAACATGTAAACTTTAAAATAAGTTTGAGAGCATAATCATAGACACAATGGACACACTCATCTTATTTAAGGGAAAGGGGGAAAGAGGGGGGGGGGTTAGAAAAAAATGTAAATTTTAAACGAAAAATATAGTTATGTTATTTGGCGAAAAAAATAATAAAGTGGCGAAAAATATATTGTTTTGACGAAAGAGGTGGCGAAAAAAAATAATTGACCCAGGGGAAACCCTGAATACAATCATGACAATGGACAGCAATAATGCAATATAATAACAACACATTTTTGTTCACATAACTTTAGGATACCAGCATGTCCTCATTTTAATCAAAATATTGATACGTAACAAAATTTCAGTAGTTTTGATACCTCCAGCTGACTTGTACAACAAAATTGTTTGACCGCATCCACCAAAACTGACCATACGTATGTGAACTTTAAATTGTAAATCTATATACCAGCATAGTAAATCAGCCTTATTTGTTATGTCAGGATTCATTGTACAATACAATCATGACAATGGACAGCAATATTGCAATATAATAACAAAAAAATTTGGTTCTCATAAATTTAGGATACCAGCATGTCCTCAATTTATTTAAAATATTGATACGTAACAAAATTTCAGTAGTTTTGAAATCTCCAGCTGACTTGTACAACAAAATTATTTGACCGCATCCACCATAAACTGACCATATGTGGACTTTAATTTGAAAATCTATATACCCGGACAGTAAATTAGTCATTTTTTTTATGTCAGGATTTAATGTATAATACAATCATGACAATGGACAGCAATATTGCAATTTAATAACAACAAATAATTTTTGTTCGCATAAATTTAGGATACCAGCATGTCCTCATTTTATTCAAAATATTGATACGTAACAACATTTCAGTAGTTTTGATACCTCCAGCTGACTTTTACAACAAAATTATTTGACCGCATTACCAAAACTGACCATATGTGCACTTTAATTTGAAAATCTATATACCCAGACAGTAAATCAGTCATTTTTTTTTATGTCAAGATTTAATGTATAATACAATCATGACAATGGACAGCAATATTGCAATATAATAACAACAAATTTTTGTTCGCTTAAATTTAGGATACCAGCATGTCCTCATTTTATTCAAAATATTGATACGTAACAAAATTTCAGTAGTTTTGATACCTCCAGCTGACTTGTACAACAACATTATTTGACCGCATTACCAAAACTGACCATATGTGAACTTTACATGGTAAATCTATATACCCGCATAGTAAATCATCCTTATTTTTTTATGTCAGGATTCAATGTATAATACAACCATGACAATGGACAGCAATATTGCAATATGATAACAACAAATTTTTGTTCTCATAAATTTTGGATACCAGCATGTCCTCATTTTATTCAAAATATTGATACGTAACAAAATTTCAGTAGTTTTGATACCTCCAGCTGACTTGTACAGCAAAATTATTTGACCGCATTACCAAAACTGACCATATGTGCACTTTAATTTGTAAATCTTTATACACCATGACGTACCCGCATAGTATTAATCAGCCATATTTTTTATGTCAGGAATCAATGTATAATATTGTAACACTGCCTCTCGGGTGCTAGAGTCGGACACCAGAGAACACAATGAACATAAAGTAAAGGGATCTTTTTATTGTGTGTATGTATATTAGGATAAAATATTAGGGTCGACGTCTAGTTGGTTTACCGTCGACCAAAACACTCTACCGATATTGATTTTATATTTGTTTTGTTATTACTGTATATTTACTAAATATTCGTGAAATAAAATACATGAAATAGAACAGTTTAGATGCTTTATTATTATTTATAAAAATGCTGGACTGGTAGTGGTACAGCTCTGTTCCTGGCCTAGTCCGGTTCCTAGTATGGTTGGTCTTATCTATAACTAACCTAAACAGAGACTTTACTCTGTCACTATCTAAATATTATTAAACTACCAATGTGTAGCGCTAAACTCGATCACATTAAAGTAAATCAACCAGATTCACTAACCCACAGTTTATAATAAGTCTCAATTCCTTAAGACATAATAAATACAATCAACAATCAACAATTCTTTATAGGTAATCACAAAATCGTTCCTACCATAAAGCTTCCGTAATAAATATTAAATACTTGACTTTCTTAAAGGTTGTCACCTAGGAATTTCACCTAACAAAACAAGTTGCCCAAAACTATATATTTATTTGCACCAAGCAATATATTTACACCCAGGAATTACACCTAAACCATCAATTGCACCAATAAATATTTGCACCAAGGATTTGCTCCCATTTGGCACCTAAAGTTTGCACCAATAAATATTTGCACCAAGGATTTGCTCCCATTTGGCACCTAAAGTTTGCACCAATAAATATTTGCACCAAGGATTTGCTCCCGATTTGGCACCTAAAGTTTGCACCAATAAATATTTGCACCAAGGATTTGCTCCCGATTTGGCACCTAAAGTTTGCACCAATAAATATTTGCACCAAGGATTTGCTCCCGATTTGGCACCTAAAGTTTGCACCAATAAATATTTGCACCAAGGATTTGCTCCCGATTTGGCACCTAAAGTTTGCACCAATAAGGGTGCAATTTAGTATTTACTAACTTTTCCTAAATCTACTGTGTTTTCGGACATTCTTTTTCTACTTTTGAATTTGCCACTCTACTTAACAATCTATCTAGTGACTGCCTCCCTTTGTTATTGATTTTAGTTTTATACCAATATCAGCCAATCACTAACGTTCTTACTAACGAACGACCAATCAGCAGCCATGTTTCTGATTAGGGAAATTCCCTTCAGAACAACTGAGAATGTAAACACACGATGTTTTCACAGAATAAAGATGTTTTCCAGCGGAATAATAACTAGAACCAACATGTTTTATACTCTTGGTGATATCTACACCTATTGGATAACATAATACTTGAACCACAAAGGTTATTATTCTAAATTAACAACCAAAATATCGATATCAACACTACGGTGACCAATTGGCAAGTTGTCACCGCAAGTAAATCCTTATCCTTACAAAATAAAGGACTTAATATTATTATACTTATCAATGCTATAATTGTCCAACAAACTGTTTATCCCCCCAGAATTATATAAAAGACCGATTTCAAGCTCTTGTGGGAAGTACAGATAAACTTCCGTTCTGTCCCGGCTACCAAAACAACGTTGTACGAACTAGACACAATATTTTTACCACCCAAAACAATCATTTATTGTACAATCCTCAAGTCATATGAACTAAAATACATGTTATTAAATCTCACTAGCAATTATTCCACCTTATTAGGTTTAAGAACAATACACACAAAATATGTGGGTAAAAAGGGGGAGGCCAGCATTACATTGCCCCCATCTTTCAGGATTTGGTCCCCAAATAGGACTGACTGATGAGATTCACATTGATACTGATCATTCTATTATTTAGGAATAATTTAACAACTGTTATTCCATCCTTATCATTTTGTTTTTCTTTTGGACCAAAACCTGTGTTAACAGTACTCCATTACTTTGATTTTTTTAATTAGCAAAGAACAAATATTTTTCTCTACTAACATTTTACTTTAAACAATCCAAATTAGTTAAATTTAACAATTTCCATACTAAGGAACTCTCTCCTTCTATATAATCACTATTGTAGTCACCAACACATTTAGCTTCTGCAATCTGTACTCATAACATTCTTAACAGGTAGTAAACCGACAAGCACAAAGGTCATTTAACCTTTCCTCTACAATAGCTTTTAGTCCAAACAGTTTATAAAACTTAGCTTCTTGTGCAAGCTCATTAAGATAGTGGTGTTCTCTTGGGAGGTATCTTTTCTCTACGATACAATTGTTCCTTAGATAGTTGAGGATGATCTTGAAATGGGCTGGATCCCTGTCAAAACTATAGACATTTTTGCAAGGGCGAAAAGCACTATTGGGATTAAGCATAAGAGCGAATATTGATGATGGATCAGCTCTCATAGTTGGCTTGCTGGTTTCAAATTTAGTGCCTCCTACATTTAAAATGAGCATGTTCTCTTGGCATTCTTGTAATTCTTGGAGGTAGGCGTCGATTGCCTCAGTGTTTGGTGTCAAAACGACGCTCCTCACTGAACTATCTTCTGTCGTTTCAACTGCTGGTTCCCTTTCTGTTTTTGATTTTACTGGTGACGATGAGGATGAGGATGAGGAACTAGATGAGGATGATGATGAACTAGAACTAGAGTTCTTCACTGATGCCTTCCCTTCTGATTTTTCTAATGTCTTCACCTCCTTCTCTGTGACGGTCAACTCAATCTCTGGAGTGTTTGCATCTCCAGTCTCCACACTAACACTAAGGTCTTCTCCGATCTCACTGGAGAGATCCTTAAGGACAGATTTTATCTTTTCCAACTTTTCCTCCCTGGTCTCAATTTTCTTTACTTTCTTTGTTTTAGGTTGCATGTTCTCTTTGTCTTCACCTTTCCTCTTTTTGTCTAACACATCTCGGGCATCCTCTTTCTTTGACACGTTTGTCCTCACTGAACATTTTTCTGATGGAGCATAGCTCCTCTCTGAAGGGGCAAAGCTTCTTTCAGAAGCAGCGTAGTTCCTTCTTTTTGGAATCTGCAGCTCTTTTCCCTCCTCATTAACTAATTTCATTTTAGTGGCTAACTCTTCTCTCTTAAACTTTTCCAACGCTACTTCTGCTTATCTCCCCCGTTGACCTGTTTTGTTGTCGAAACATATCATTTCTCTCTCCGACACCTGGCAACCATGAGTGAGAGTCCTCCTGGGAAACAGCTTTTTACACTCCGGGCACTTCCAACCGAAGTCACTGTGCCTTTCCAGTATATGGCGCTCTGCACTCCATTTTTTATCAAATGTCAGGTCATCACAGATGATGCACATCCATTTATTCTACAAGAGAAATATATAATTCGTTATTCTCTTAATATTTTTAGTGTTTGTTATGTTATATTACCTATCAATATAACGTACAATAATTTTAAAACAAATTGGATAACACTGGCTAATAATCAACTCTGATTATCAGTCATACTTGACAAGAAAACTAAAATGTCTTGTCACATCATAACTAATACATTTTTATATATTTACTTTATTACAAACTATAACTATTTTTAACTACACAATATGTACATATATATATACAAATATCAACTAAGCAGTCATCTTTAATCAGAAGACTGTTGAAACCATGTGGGACTGTTCTCTCCAACATATCGTTTGAGCTTGTCATGGTGAACAACCTTAGGTTTACTTTTTGGGGTCATCTTTATTCGGTATAGTACTTCGTTTAGACGACTGATGACCACATAGGGCCCATGCCAGGGTCGCTGAAATTTAGGATTTCTTCCGACTTTCCTCTGGTATTGGTAGTACAAGACGTGATCACCAACGTTATACTTAGTATGGTGAATCTTATGGTCATATGTTTTTTTCATTGAATTCGAAGATAGATTCATCTTTCTACGGGCCAATTCATGAACCCTGCCTATAGCTTGTTCTAGCTTGTCCAGATAGTCATCTGGTTGAGGGTTAGAGCCATCTGACTCTTTGAAAGGTCTACCCATGACAAGATCTACAGGGAGATTAATTTCCCTTCCGAACATCATTTGACAAGGAGTAACTCCTGTCGTCTCATGTTCGGACGAACGATAGGCCATCATAACGAGTGGAATATACTGGTCCCAGTCTCTCTGATATTCGGAGACAAAAGACGCCAACATATTAACCACTGTTCTCATATAGCGCTCTGCCATACCATCGGACTGAGGTCTCATGACTGTTGTTCGAGTCTTATCGATGTCAAGCACTTTACATAATTCTTGAAACACTCGAGCTTCAAAATTTGCTCCCTGGTCAGTATGTAATTGCATAGGGACACCAAAGATGGTGACAAAGTTTTCAATGAAAGCTCTGGCAACTGTTTGTGCCTCTTGATTCACGATCGGAATCGCATGGACAAACTTAGTGAAATAATCACCGATCACCAGTACATGTTTGTTTCCATATTCGGAAGTTGGAAGTGGACCCATTATGTCCATGGCCACTCTTTCGAGGGGGGCACCGACATTGTACTGGCGCATCGGAGCTTTCGCCTTACAAACCGGTGATTTCCTACTGGCACATACATCACATTTGTGACACCAGCGTTCAACAAATTTTCTTACCCCAAACCAGAAATACCTCTGTCTTACTTTGCTCAGGGTTTTCTTTACCCCTAGATGTCCACTACCCATTGCACTGTCATGCAAATGTTTGAGAACAAGATCTTTAAAAATCTCTGGTAATACTATTAGCCAAGAAATAGTGCTGCCATCGTCACTCTCCCATTTTCTATATAACACCCCATCTTTTATATCAAAAGATTCAAGTCGAGTCCAATAGAACTTTACCCCTGGACCATATTTGGAGATTTCGGACCACTCTGGCTTAGTGGAATTAACCAACCACTGCCGAACTAGTCCTAATATGTTATCTTGCTCTTGCTCTTTTTGAAGGTCAAGACTTTTGTCAAAATCGTCAGACTCCTTGGAAGAAATAAGCCCATTGGGGAGAATTTCTGGTGTTGTTTTTTTCATACTTCTTGTTTGAACCGCTCTCACATCAAAGTCCATTTGACCTTTAGTACTCGAGTCAGACCAACAAACATCGGTTAATGTTTCTCCGGTTGGCATAAGCATCTGGTACGTCATTGGACCTTGACATGAGGGGTTTATTTGATTACTGTCCAGTTTTTCACCCATGCATTCCTTATTTGAAATTGCTTCCATAGGTGTACCTGGGTTTGGACAAACTAAGGTTTTACCATACACGCATTTATCATTTGTAAATGCCTCGTTGTGTATAGTATTAACGTCTTCCAAACCCGGGTTTACCGGTGCCTTGACTTGATCATTCTTCAATTGCTCGGTAGCAACTCCTGCTTCTGCGTCATGAGCTAAAACTCCGACAACAGATGCACTCGCTTGAGTTTCTTTCTTTGAGCAATGCGAACAATTTTCCGGACAAGGTCGTCGACTCAGAGCATCGGCATTACAATGAATGCGCCCTGGACGATGTATTATTGTGAACTGATAACCACCAAGCACTTCTAACCAACGGGCAAGTTGACCCTCTGGGTTTTTAAAATCCATAAGCCACCTGAGGGACCCATGGTCACTTCTTACAATAAACTTGCGCCCATAAAGATAATGGTGGAAATTCTTTACGGCTAGGACAATAGCAAGAAGTTCTTTCCGGGTTACACAATAATTTTTCTCACATTTTGAAAAGGTTTTGCTATAATATGCAATCGGTTTTTCAATACCATCTTGCATTTGAGACAACACAGCTCCCATCCCATAGAAACTTGCGTCACAGTCAAGGGTGAATTCTCCCTTATCTAATGGATAACCAAGCACTGGGGCAGTAATCAATAATTCTTTCAACTTAGTGAAGGCCTCTTGGCAATCAACGGACCAATTAAATTTGCTACCTTTCTCAGTTAATTCATGAAGAGGTTTTGCAACTATGGCAAAATCTTTGACAAAACGTCTATAATAGGAACAAAATCCGATAAAACTTCTGGTGTCTTTAACGTTTTTCGGGACAGGCCAATCACGCACAGCGCTGATTTTTGCCTCGTCCGTACGTATACCATCTTGAGTTACCCTATGACCTAAAAACGTAACTTCGCTGCGTGTAAGTACACATTTGCCTGGATGTAATTTTAAATTTGATTGCCTCAAGCGATCACAAACTTCTCTTAGATTTCTAAGATGTTCCTCAAAATCTTTAGAATAGACAATTATGTCGTCAAGATAGACTAAACAAATTTTCCATGTCAGGCCTGAAAATATTCTTTCTACTAATCGTTCAAAGGTGGCAGGTGCTCCACTTAATCCAAAGCATAACACCTTGAACTGCCACAGACCACTCCCTGGAATAGCAAAAGCAGTCTTTTCGCGATCGCTTTCCTCCAGGTCACATTGCCAATAACCTGACCTCATATCAAGAGTCGAAAACCATTTATTTCCACTCAAAGCATCAAGAGTATCATCTATTCTCGGTAAGGGCTGACAATCATTTAGGGTAATAGAGTTAAGTTTTCTAAAATCACAACAAAATCGTATACTCTCATCAGTTTTCTTTACTATTACTACTGGGGAACACCAAGCACTGCTTGATGGTTCAATTATACCCCGGGAAGCCATAGTTTCTATCTCTTTTTCGGCCGCTTCCCGCTTTGCTAAAGGTAACCTATAAGGCCTTTGCTTTATAGGGGGTGCGTTCCCAGTATTTATCTTATGCTTAATCAGTTCTGTATGCCCTATATCAGAGGATGATGTAGAAAATACATCAGCATAAGAACATAAAAAATCCTTCAACTGATTTTTATTCTCCTTGCAGAGTCCATCTGATCCCTTTTCAAACACTTCAATCAAATGCTCTGGCATTTCTTTTTCAGTTGCAACTTTAATGCAGTTCACTGACTCTATTGGTTTATCAACAGAAACTACTTGTTGCACATCAACTGGTTCAAACAAACCAGCAACAGTGTTCTTGTGAACTTTTATAGGGTCTTCACTAAAATTTATAACTCTTAACGGGATTGTGTTCGAGTTTTGTTGGATTACAGACCTAGCTAACAAAAGCCCTGTTTTCTCAATAAACTCTTTATTTGTCTCCACAATTCCAATTGAATTGTATTTTATCCGCCCGAAGGCATGTCCTTTTATTATCATTTCGCTGTGAGGTGGAACCTCAACTGTCTCGGCTATAGAAACTTTACAACATGAAACTTCGCCTTGATTTGTAAAATAAGGAATGAAATCATTTCCTATTCGTAAACTGCCTTTAGTAAATAGTATATCAATGTGAAATCTACTCATGAAATCTGTGCCTATAATAGCAGCGTCTTTAATTTCTGCTAATAGAAACTCATGTTTACACACATGGTTTCCTAATTTTATTTCTAAATCTACTTTCCCACTGAATTCAGAAGCAGCACCTGTCGCTGTAAGAAGATTCATGCGAACAGGTATAACTTGGGGTCTTAATTCTAAAGGAATACTATCAAAAATATCTTTTCTTAAAATAGATACACTTGCTCCAGAATCTATGAGAAAAGGTATAGATAATGAATTAATTGTACCCAAAACAAAACAACCATTTTGTTGCCCCCAAGTTACATTTGAAATTATGGTATTAGGCCTTCTTACCGCTGTCGGGGGTTGGCCTGCGCTCCCGACACTTGCTCGTTTTCCGATCTCTGATTACCCCTTCTATTGTGATCAAAATTTCCATTCTGATTTCCAGACCTTTGAAAATTTCTATTGTTTTGATTTCTACCGAAACCATTATTATTTTGATTTCTTTGAAAATTTCCACCCCTATTCTGCTGACTATTGTTATTTCTGTTAATAGAGTTAACTTCATTTTGCAAAGTTTTCATGCCATCTTTTAACTCTCTGAGATCCGATTTTAAAGTGTCATCACTAGATTCGACCACAGCCGTTCTTATGGATCTCCCCTTTTGTTTATCTGCCAGTCTTAGAGCTTCTAGACGGACAGAAATATTTTCTGCCTCACCTATTGTCTTTGGCCCTACTTCTCTCAGTCGGAGGCGTATATCAGACTCAGGAATGGCATCTATAAAATAGTCAAGGGCCAACGTGTCCCTGACCAAAGATGAAGTACCCGGATAAGCCTTACGGGTAAGTTTCTTAATGGCTTGGGCAAGCTCTGGTAGTGATTCCTGTCTGAATCTTACTCTTGTTTGTAACTCTGCCCTAAATACCTCTGATCTATTAATTGAGCCAAATCTACTTTTCAGTGCGGTGACTAAACAATCAAAATCATGTCTTTCCCCATTTGTAATTTCATTACGTATTGCCCTGGCGTTCCCTGATAAACTGCTTGCCAAAAGCAGTGCTTTTGTTTTTGAGTCCCAAACATTAAGTTCGGCCAACAAATCAAATTGAGTCAAATACTCTTCCAAATCATCAGAGCCGTCATAGATTTGTGGCTTAATCTTACAAGAAATTTCAGATTTTGACCGTCGGACCTCAGAAAAATTACTATTATTCTGATCATCCTTATCATGTCTAACATCGGGTCCCATATTATTATCTATGGAACTTTCATTGCCCCGTCCTAAAATTGGGGTAGACCTAGTGTCAACAGTGTGCTTTTCAAACTTTTCAAACATCTTACTCATATCACTTGAAAAGTCGGAAAAACATCTGTCCATCCGAAGCCTAATTTCTGCCCTAGCTTCGGCCATCATTCTCTCTGTCCTTCTAAAAATTTCAGTACCTTGAGCGTCTATTTCATTTTCATGAATAGTTGCTTCAGCATCACCATGTGTCTCATTCAAGTGTGGGCCGAACGTAACTACGTTTGAATCGTCCATTATTTTCTATCTATGATCTTATATATTCAACTTAATCTGACTCTATAAATTTATCCCACCGCTGCCACCAATTGTAACACTGCCTCTCGGGTGCTAGAGTCGGACACCAGAGAACACAATGAACATAAAGTAAAGGGATCTTTTTATTGTGTGTATGTATATTAGGATAACGTCTAGTTGGTTTACCGTCGACCAAAACACTCTACCGATATTGATTTTATATTTGTTTTGTTATTACTGTATATTTACTAAATATTCGTGAAATAAAATACATGAAATAGAACAGTTTAGATGCTTTATTATTATTTATAAAAATGCTGGACTGGTAGTGGTACAGCTCTGTTCCTGGCCTAGTCCGGTTCCTAGTATCGTTGGTCTTATCTATAACTAACCTAAACAGAGACTTTACTCTGTCACTATCTAAATATTATTAAACTACCAATGTGTAGCGCTAAACTCGATCACATTAAAGTAAATCAACCAGATTCACTAACCCACAGTTTATAATAAGTCTCAATTCCTTAAGACATAATAAATACAATCAACAATCAACAATTCTTTATAGGTAATCACAAAATCGTTCCTACCATAAAGCTTCCGTAATAAATATTAAATACTTGACTTTCTTAAAGGTTGTCACCTAGGAATTTCACCTAACAAAACAAGTTGCCCAAAACTATATATTTATTTGCACCAAGCAATATATTTACACCCAGGAATTACACCTAAACCATCAATTGCACCAATAAATATTTGCACCAAGGATTTGCTCCCATTTGGCACCTAAAGTTTGCACCAATAAATATTTGCACCAAGGATTTGCTCCAATTTGGCACCTAAAGTTTGCACCAATAAATATTTGCACCAAGGATTTGCTCCCGATTTGGCACCTAAAGTTTGCACCAATAAATATTTGCACCAAGGATTTGCTCCCGATTTGGCACCTAAAGTTTGCACCAATAAATATTTGCACCAAGGATTTGCTCCCGATTTGGCACCTAAAGTTTGCACCAATAAATATTTGCACCAAGGATTTGCTCCCGATTTGGCACCTAAAGTTTGCACCAATAAATATTTGCACCAAGGATTTGCTCCCGATTTGGCACCTAAAGTTTGCACCAATAAGGGTGCAATTTAGTATTTACTAACTTTTCCTAAATCTACTGTGTTTTCGGACATTCTTTTTCTACTTTTGAATTTGCCACTCTACTTAACAATCTATCTAGTGACTGCCTCCCTTTGTTATTGATTTTAGTTTTATACCAATATCAGCCAATCACTAACGTTCTTACTAACGAACGACCAATCAGCAGCCATGTTTCTGATTAGGGAAATTCCCTTCAGAACAACTGAGAATGTAAACACACGATGTTTTCACAGAATAAAGATGTTTTCCAGCGGAATAATAACTAGAACCAACATGTTTTATACTCTTGGTGATATCTACACCTATTGGATAACATAATACTTGAACCACAAAGGTTATTATTCTAAATTAACAACCAAAATATCGATATCAACACTACGGTGACCAATTGGCAAGTTGTCACCGCAAGTAAATCCTTATCCTTACAAAATAAAGGACTTAATATTATTATACTTATCAATGCTATAATTGTCCAACAAACTGTTTATCCCCCCAGAATTATATAAAAGACCGATTTCAAGCTCTTGTGGGAAGTACAGATAAACTTCCGTTCTGTCCCGGCTACCAAAACAACGTTGTACGAACTAGACACAATATTTTTACCACCCAAAACAATCATTTATTGTACAATCCTCAAGTCATATGAACTAAAATACATGTTATTAAATCTCACTAGCAATTATTCCACCTTATTAGGTTTAAGAACAATACACACAAAATATGTGGGTAAAAAGGGGGAGGCCAGCATTACAATATAATCATGACAATGGACAGCAATATTGCAATTTAATAACAACAAATTTTTATACGCATAAATTTAGGATACCAGCGTGTCCTCCTTTTATTCAAAATATTGATACGTAACAAAATTTCAGTAGTTTTAATACCTCATGCTGACTTGGAAAACAAAACTATTTGACCAAAACTGATCATATGTGCACTTTTATTTGCAAATCTATATACCCGCATACCATTGTACCGAGCGCCTTAATGTCTTCTCCTGGCGCTCCTGTTCACATTTTAGTAGGACTGTAAATGTACATGTAATCAATAATATTGGAAAACTATTAATGCAAAAAAAATTTCCGAATAAATTGAGAATGTCAGAATTTCATCTCTTTATTCATAATAACAATCACATCATATATAGGAGTTCATGATGGTGTACGTGTAAAACAAAACTATTATGCCACATCATCAAAGTACCAACACTGACATGTCTGAATTCATCTCTACTATTTACAATGATTTTATAATAAAAAAAGTATACGAGGTTCTCTTCTTGGAATCTATTATGTCGGTTGATTGATTTTGTTTATAGTTAAACGTCAAGTGGCAACTATTTCATTTAAGTTAGCATTGAGTATAATTTTAGGACGTCCCATATAAATATCGGCAATGACAAATCTCTCGATAAATCTGACGAATTTGACGAGATTGTTGATAGTTTTACCACACCGTATGCTTACGGACACTGTATAATTTCTGTTAGAATATTCTGCGGGAAATAGAATAGTAAATCCAATGCAAACAAGTTGAATATCAATGAAATATCCATGCAAGTATAAATTTATGCATAAAGTAAAATATAGGAAGGGACAGGTAAACAACGGGGAACGAAGTAACGTAGACGATGTTGCCGATATCCCGTGATATAAGAATATTGTTCCGATGCGTTGGATAACCTTTTATCCGCCTTCTAATAAAATAAAAACTCTGTGTGATCGTATAGCCATTTTTTATTTATATAAGAATACATGTATATCAAATAAAATAGAGCATTTAAATAATATCTAGTAGAGTCTAGCGAGTAAATAATAAATGATATCTGTGGAAAAACAATGCGAATGTTGTTTACATATTTTAATGAAAGTTCAAGTCTGAAAGAAAACTCTTATAACGATAATCTGTCATAAGCAGACCTGTCCTCAGGTCTGGTCAATAGCAGACTTGTCCACAGGTCTGGTCAAAAGCAGATCTGTCCTCAGGTCTGGTCAGGAGCAGACCTGTCCACAGGTCTGGTCTGAGGTAGACCTGTCCTCAGGACTGGTCAAAAGCAGACTTGTCCACAGGTCTGGTCTGGAGCAGACTTGTCGATAGGTCTGCAGCAGTCCTAAAAAAGCAGACCGTAGGTCTGGTCCACCAACGACGAAGTTAACTTGCTTGACTGCTTAAAAATTCTCAAGTTAACTTAGAAAGCAGTCAACAAGTTAACTCTAAGTTAACTTTTGTCAAGGTTAGGACCGCACCCATCTGTATCATCAAAAGTAAAAGGTTGTTTGAATTAGTTACTTTAAAAAAAATAATCAGTTTCAAAATTCGACATTTTATTTTAATTACCCACATTCTTACCGTGATTTTTTTTTTACCTTTGCTCATACCAATTTTCGTAGATTGATAAAACACTTTTTTTCGTCGATAATTAGTTCATGCATTTGCCAAATATCACAAGCATATCGAAAAGGTGTACATCATTTAACATGTACATTTTTCATGTTTTCGGTAAACGATGGTCAATGATGGCAGGTGTTTAAGATTTACTTAAACTGAAAAAAAACTTGCAATTAGTATGAATTGGAGACCGTCAAAACTTTTGCAGAATTTGAGTGCTTATATATCCGACATTTTGTTTTTGTAAGTTCAGTATTTTATATATATTCCGTGGATACATGTAGTACTATTTAGAAGCGTTTCAGAGAATATCTGTTGCTATGTTTAATAGATATAGGAAGATGTGGTGTGAGTGCCAATGAGACAACTCTCCATCCAAATAACAATTTAAAAAGTAAACCATTATAGGTTAAAGAACGGCCCTCAACACGGAGCCTCGGCTCACACCGAACAACAAGCTATAAAGGGCCCCAAAATTACTAGTGTAAAACCATTCAAACGGGAAAACCAACGGTTTAATCTATATAAACAAAACGAGAAACGAGAAACACGTATATATATATATATTACATACACAAACGACAACTACTGTACATTAGATTCCTGACTTAGGACCGGTGCAAACATTTGCAGCGGGATTAAACGTTTTAATGGATCCAAACCTTCTCCCTTTTTCTGAAACAATAGCATAACATCACAACATAGAAAAACATACGATAAAATATCAATTGGCAGACTTAACTCAATCAAAAAACGTATGATTACACAATGAACGAATAAATTTGATCTTCGATATCTGAATACAAATGCACAGTTAACTAAATATTAGAGACAAACATTCATGACCAAAAAGCTAACAAACAAATTCAAACACAGGACATCACTGAGAAATCAATCAATGTTCACTTTAGAAAAAAAAACGTTTGTTTATAATCTCGAAGTTTATACAAATGTTATAAGAATAAGTGAAAAATTGAAGATACAATGTATTACAGAATATTTAAAAAATACAATTCAGTCCAAATATGATTAAACGAATGTTCAGAAACGATCGTTGTTTTCCTCTTATACATTGTTATAGTTGATGTGTTTCCCTTGGTTTTCGTTTGTACAGCAAATTAGTTTTTCTCTCAATAGATTTGTGACTACTGAACAGCGGTTAACTACTGCAATGTTATTAGACGTATTGACAACGTAAACAGGTATATATATATATCTAGATTTAAAATGTTGATATGTAATAGAAATAGTCGATATCAAAGTTAATTCGATGGCATCAACCTTAAGCAAGGAAACAAATCAAGTGAAGTCATAAGATACCGCCGATTACGACATTAAATCGAGTTCTTCGATATCTGTACCAATTGAATTTGAACTTGCTTGATTCAGAAAGTTGATATGTTGGTTTAAATATAAACGATAGAAATTCATCTTACAGCTCAGTCACTTTTATGTACAAAATCATGACTACAATGTAAGATAACTATCGATTGTGACTTTTTGTCCCCAATATCTTAATTTTACTGTGTACTTAGACAAACAATATTAGTTTGTTTCTTGTACACATATTGCGATTTTCAATGCTTATGATATCTGTTAAAAAATATTTTGAAAATTTATGTCGCAAAATTATGCTTTTTGATTATAGTATATAATCATTGAATACACATGCATGAGATTGATAACAATTCTTGGTAAGGATTTGTCGATTTCTTTACAAAAGTGCAATTTCAATATTTTATTCATACACATGTCAACATTCAAATCTACTTTTTGGATATTTCAAAAATATTGCGTTTGGACTAAACAAATATATTGGATGAGACTGTCATCAAAAGGATAGGTTTAGCGCTATAAAAACAGATTTAATCCACCTTTTTCTACATTTGAAAATGTCTGTACCAAGTCAGGAATATGACAAATCTTGTCCATTCGTTTTTTATGTGTTTTGTCATTTGCATTTGCCATGTGATAATGGACTTCCCTATTAGATTTTCCTCCTAGTTTGTGTTTTTACTTTTATGTCTGCAGTGTAAACAAAACAATCATGTATATCTTGACAATTGAAGATTTAGTTGCACTCGGCTTAAAAAAGATAACTCATCAGATGTCACATCATTTAAAAATATAAAAGCAAATCCGAGAAAGGACGTTCCAGTCCCTAAAACAAACGACTCCTTTTCAACAGAGTTCCGCCAATGCAATGTGGATGCCATTTTTTTAAGAAACACTTGGTGACCTATTAAAGTTCACACACTTGTTTTTCAAGTTACTACTAGGAAAATGTTTTATAAAGATTTATCGGTCTTTAATTAGGAATTTAGCCTATTTCAATTTAAATTTCAGTTACCTTGAAACAAGTAAATGTAAAAAAGATAAAACGAAATATTTGATGACGAAATAAACTATCAACACAGAGAAGACAACGATAAACATACTGTAAAATCGAAATTCAAGCAGGAATTATTATAAAATCATATTTACTGAATAATGCTGTTGCAAGCGACAAAAGGCATGTATTTGCTTTTAAATCTTGAAAAGAGAAAATTTTATAGTCACTAGTTCATAGGCTTGCATCACACTCAATAAGGGAACCAATATGTATCTCTACATCATTATTATTTGCGATTTTGAACATTATGTCTTAAACGGACATAATGACCAACGATCGCCGCCGCACCTTCTTTCACTGAATTATATTATATAATGTACTGTTTGTCTTAATTTATTGAAATACATATAAGTTGGTAACTTGATATTTTATAATACATTGTTATCGATTTAAAAACATATTTTTTGAATACAAAATTACAATGTGTTACATTCTTGTTATAAATATAAATGTTCTAGGTGTGGAAATATACTTAATTACATGCCTTTTTTTTTCTTATGATGCATATGCTACTGTTTGAGGCAGAATAGGCTTGGTTTTGACACGTACGAACATATCAACGTTCGTATAAAAGAAACCACGGCTTACTGTAGAATTACTCAGTTATATCTCGCCAAGGTAAGACGTTTTTGAATTGCTCTGAAGGTAAGTAAAGATTTAAAGTAAACTATTATCTATATGTTGTATGCCAACAAATGAACAACACTCAGAGTTTACAGTTTTACTAAGTAAACACTTTTATTGTAAAATACTGTGTTTATATTTAAGAGTAATGAATCTTGATCATATAATATTTTAACAGGTAACCTACTTTGTGGTAGGACAACTTGGTATTCAGCAAGTAAAAACAACTATTGAAACAAAATTGAATATATAATAAAGAACGGTATCTAAAAACAATTAAACAAGTTGAGAATAGCATAACGATTTTTTTGGAAGAATCAACCTAAAATAATGGTACCTTTTTACATGTTTGCTTCAGCTGCCCCCCCCCCCCCCCCTCCACCCCCACCCCAACACACACAAAACAAGATATAATGTTATCGGAATCATGAAATTATGAGATATATGTAAAATGATGCATAGTAAGGAATGATTCACAATTACATGTAATACAATTATCTTGCACAATAATATTTGATAACTTTGCCGGTAATAGTTATTTTACTGTGATAAGCACGATTCCAACTAAACAGATGTATCTATTTGTCTATTACGGAGATCCTGAATTCCAATTTCGCTTTAGCTATTATTGATATGTTAACAGCTATATATTTGAATTTTCGATTATGCTGCACTTCTGATATTAGCGATAACCAATTGACTATTATTATTCATTAAGTCACCACCAACTTAATCGTTAAAATTTGTTAAATTTGCATGTCCGTCTATCCGTCCGTCCATCACACTTCAGTTTAGAAATGCTTTCACCAAATGATTCTATAATTGGTTTGTAAGCTTTCTATTATGTTACAGGTCAATTTTGTGATTTATGCTGGTGGAATAACATGTCAGTCGGATGTGTGCCCTACGAAATTAAAAATATTCTTACAATTGGTAAGGGACATATCTATCATGCCTTACCATAAGCTAGGTTAGCCCGGCTATTGCAATCCCATGAAGTTCATCAACTGTGTTTACTTTCAAAAATTGATTAACGAATGATGAACTCGAAACAAACTCCGAACAAACGCAATTATCTTTTTAAGTATCTACTTGTATAAAACATTTAAAAAAATCATATACCCCCTTTTTTCCTAACCCCCAACCCCAATGTTACATCATATATTACAGTAAATAAACCGTCTGAAGAGAAAAAAAAGACAAAACTGTGAGTGAAGCAAAGAACGAGGTCATATTCCAATTTAAAATAATCACCCTCTACTTATGTACTTTTTTACCCAAATGTTTAATTATGCTATTTTTGAGTGGATGTTGCTATGGATAATATGTGTTTCCATGGTAACAATTGAAGTCAACAACACTATACGATATTAATTTAAAGTTTACATTAGCTTTTATGTATTTTCTTATCCGTTATGAAACAATACTGGACATTTAAGCTCTCATAAATAAAAATTCCGTTTCCAAGGAAAAATAAAATTGTTGTGGTGATAAAGCTAAAGAAAATCCAAAGCATTTTTCTATTTGATTTGGTAAAATAGTATCCAAACTTCATAACTACAGTGCTAACTATTCTGTACACATTTGGACTATTCATAAACAGGCTCTGAATTGTGGTTATTTAGCAGATTTTTAAAAGATTTTACTACGCTTAACAACAACAAAAAAATAGAGTGTCCGTTACCATGACAAGCACTCATATTTTCCAACTCAAAATATTTTTTGTCTGTATTCATTTATTGCTTCTACTACATTTACTAGGCAAATTATAGATAAAATCTGGAAACCTTCATAAATCGCTCTCTGCCTGGTTCTTACATTGAGCTGTACTTAAATGTTAATAAAAAAGGTTATTTATCACTTAACTATTGTATAGTAAATTAGTGTTGTCCAATCGTCACGAACATAATTTTAAAATTATTTAATGATTCCGATACACTTTTATATAAGATATATCAAAATTGAAAAGAAGTCCGGTTAACCGGTTATCGTTTACGGTATCCGATAGTTGGTACTTCCGACGGTCAATCGGTTAACCCTTATGTGTCATTAATCTCAATTCTTTTGATTATTTTTCCGTCTTTGCATTTCTTTTGAATATACATAATAAACATGTTTCAATTTCTTGGATATATGAAGATTCTAGTGTATATGTTTGTAGAACATCAATTTTGCATTTCATCAACTTCATCCTTAGACTGTCTAAATAATAAGTCACTTATTAACAAAAATATATTGTAAACAAATTAAAAACATCGCTCATTAGTTATGAATATCAGTTTCTACTGACACTTCATTATTAACAAATCAGTCGGATGAGTTTTTTAATTTGTATTGCCCTTAGTAACAATTCGCATACACGTTAGTTTATAATACATATTTTTTTTTCATCGTTATCATGGTTAGTTATACGGACCGAAAATTGCTATGAAACAATAATACCGAATGCTTGTTTTAGTTCACAGGTTTGATGGTACTTATAACACATTGTACATCTATTGCATTTTTTATTTTTTATTTGTTTTAATTCTAAAGGAAAACAAATAGAACAGATTTGGAATTATGATCACCCTAACAGTAATTGCAATGGTTATCACACTACATATGGCTTATGGTAATCCGTGTATAGAATTCCAATGTAGTTGCACAGGCACAGCAGTGTTATGCAAACAGAAAAATTTAACTGATGTACCTGATGGCATACCTAATACAACAACAATATTGTAAGTATGGTTCGCTTTTACAATTTCTCTCTCTAGTGACTTAAGTCTTTCTGCTTTATTGTTATTTTGTCTGATTCTCTCTAATGAATTAAGCCCTTTCAAACTTGTTTCAGCGCAAGTGTTTTGATTTCTAGTAAATAAATAATCAAAGATCATTTATTTAGCGTGATGTTCAACATTTTTTTTAACCTTTGAGTACTAGTGTAACAGAGATCATCCTCAGTTTTCTTTGTTGGTTTGTGTTGAATTCTTACGACTAAAAGCTGTGTTCAGTCTACTGCTGTTTGAAAAATATAAAAACACGCACGCTTGTCGAGTTCAATGAATTTGAATAATATTCTAATGACAATTCATTGCTCCTTTATCTAGAAATCTACAAGGAAACCAAATTTCAAATATAGCAGCAGATGCGTTTAATGGTCTAACGGCATTGACCTCTCTGTAAGTATAGTTTTATTGGATAAATGAATGACTTGAATTCCAATTGTCCAATTCAATAGTCGACATTTTAAATAATCTGATCGTCTCTAATCGCATTGATGGTCAATATGATAATGTATGGTCATATTGCTTCTCAGCCATTATAACCCTTGGATTTCCTCTACCTTTAGTGAATGTTATGATTAACTTTTATGAGCCTTTGAGGGTAACATAGATCATCCCCAGTGTTTTTTGTTGGTTTGCGCTGCCTTTTTAGACTAAAAATTTTGTTTAGTGTACTGATGTTTGTCTTTGTGGATTTTTATACCCAACCTACGATAGTGCTGCCATTCGCCCCGCTTCAGGTCTACATGTGTGGTCAAGGTAGTTTTTGATGAAATTAAAGTTTAATCAAATTGAAACTCAGTACACATAAGCCCTATGATATGATATTTCTTTTTTTTGTTTACGCCAGATTAGTGTTTTGACCCCAATTTCGCGGTTCACCGAACATAGAAAATGATAGTGCAAGTTTTAGGTTAACGTTTTTGGTCAAGGTAGTTTTTAATGAAGTTGAAGTCCAATCAATTTGAAACTTAGTACACATGTTTCCTGTGACGTGATCTTTCAAATTTAAATACCAGATAAGAGTTTTCATCCCAATTTCATGGTCCTCTAAACAAGAATAAATGATAGTGCGACTGGGCCCGCTGTACTATGGACACTTTCTGGGTTTTTCTGGGCATGGTGTTTATGCTCGAGTTTTGGGTTTGAGTTCTCTTTTCTTGCCTTTTGTGTGCTTTTGCCAATAACTTCAATGGTTTCGTTAAAAAAATCTGCAACAGTGAAAAAAGGAATGCGCATATTAATACTAACGTTTGTATAATCTATACGAGCATGCCCCTAGTCACGTCACATAACAGAAGGTGGCCACCTCATGAAAAGGAAATTGCTTTGAATATTAGACAATGCAATATATTCGAATGCCATTACGTCACGGATAAGGAAGGACACATATTTGCGTTCTTACACAGTTTTAACCCTGTCAATACACTTTTACACTACAGTTTGTATTCTCTAAAGTATTACTGAGGAATACGACTACATTACATATTGAATAAACAGTTGTGCCATGTTACGCCCGTCACGTTTTCCTAGGAATACATTTCAATAACTTCTCAATACCATATCCGTCAATGCCATATCCAAAAGTTACAAACAAAAATAAAGACTTGTATTTTAGTCTATCTGATGAGTTAAGCCTTTTTCAACTGATTTTTATAGTTCGTTCTTATGTTTTACTGTTAAACCACTGTCCCAGGTTAGGGTGAGGGTTGGGATCCTGCTAACATGTTGAAACCCGCCACATTATTTATGTATGTGCCTGTTCAAAGTCAGGAGCCTGTAATTCAGTTTGTTTATGTGTTACAAATTTGTTTTTCGTTAATTTTATTTACATAAATAAGGCCGTTCGTTTTCTCGTTTGAATTGTATTATATTGCAATTGTCTTATCGGGGCCTTTTGTAGCTGACTATGCGGTATGAGCGTTGCTCATTGTTGAAGACCGAACGGTTACCGATAGTTGTTAATGTTTGTTTCATTTTGGTCTTTTGTGGATAGTTGTCTCATTGGTAATAATACCAAATTTTTTTAATAGATATATAAATCATTTACTAAAGTTTATGGAAAATTGATCAAAACACTGAGAGGATATGGTCTTAATCTGGAAAATCCCAATTTTTTTATGAATAAAACCTAATAACTAGTAAACGTATAATCTGAAATTGATAAAAAATCAAAAAGATACTTACTTCAATATCTTTTAACAATTTACAAACATTTCATGAAAAACGACTAATACATTTTTAAGTTATTTCCATTTTTAAAATGAATAAAACAACAAAACTCGATTGACAACGATATACAATACCACGGGCGTATAAAAGGCAAATATAAAACTTCACGTGTCGAGTTCAATATATTTGAAAATGTTTTCATGACAATTCATAACTTATTTATCTAGAAGTCTAGAAGAAAACCAAATTTCAAATATAGCAGCAGATGCGTTTAATGATCTAACGGCATTGGAAACACTGTAAGTATTGTTAATTGTTATAATTAATGACCAAAATTCCAGTAGTAAAATTCAGTGGTCGATTTGTATGTTATCATGTACATTGTAATCCTGCTTCTCAATCATGCAAACACCCTTGGATTTATATCTGTAGCAAACGTTTAGAACACAATTAAAAAAGTGCCTGAATTTACAACACAAAATTAAATGTATGAAGTTTGTTTTTTCTTAAACTATTATCCATTATAATTCAAAAATTTTCCGTGCATTAATTTATTAATCATTAGAAACACAAGTACACTCAGACATAGATGAATTTTTGCTTGACATGGGTACCATTTGCAGATACATGTTTTTCATAAATATTTTCAATCGTAAACATTCTTATAATATTGTTAACAGTATGTCTGTGTAACTTTAATAAGTCTTTATAGACCTGAATGTTCTAAGTATCACGTAAGTGTATGGCACCCATATCATATTAAGTTTGGGCTAAATCGCTATTTAGGTCATATGACCTTAGAAAATATAACCAACAAGTGAGTTATATAGCAGAGTTCACTTAAATCATTATAAAATGTAGAAATTCAATATTCTAGTTATCACCATCGCATTAACTCAATGTGAAGAGCCATGGTGTGTCGAAATGCTCACTTTGAAAACAATACACAAAATCTATCTTCAAGTTGTAATATGGTTAAATGCATTTTTCGATAGATACAATGTAGTTTCTCCAATTACGAATATAAGCCAAATAATAAGCACTATCGTATTGAAGAAAATTCAAAATTATAATTCTGACAATTATGTGAGTCTTTGTCTTTAGTGTCTTTTGCAGACAATTCATTATATCCTTGTCTGAACGTTTAGGAATTGTGGGTCCTCAATGCTTTCAACTTTGAATTTGTGTTTGAATTTAAACTTTTTGATATGAGCGGCATTGATAAGTCTTATGTAGACCAAACACGCGTCTAGCGTATTAAATTATAAGCCTAGTACCTTTTGATAGATATTATTTGTGTATTTCTCTGTCCTGTATATTCTCCTATTCGTTTTTTATTGCATTCCTGGCATGTAATGGAGTTATTCAAATGTTATACGTCTGGCGTACTAAATTATAATCATGGTACCTTTGATAACTATTTACACCACTGGTTGGATGCCACTGCTGGTGAACGTTTTGTCCCCGAGGGTATCACCAGCCCAGAAGACATGGATATCAATAATGTGGTCATTTTAATAAATTTCCTGTTACAAAACATTGAATTTTTCGAAAAACTAAGAATTTTCTTATCCCAGGCATCGATGACCTTAGCCGTGTTTGGCACTATTTTTTGGAATTTTTGATCCTCAATGCTCTTCAACTTTTTACTTGTTTGGCTTTATAAATATTTTGATATGATCGTCACTGATTAGTCTTATGTAGACGAAACGCGCGTCTGGCGTACTTAATTATAATCCTGGTACTTTTGATAACTAATTATATTTATTATTGCCATAAAAGCTGGAGGTTTGGCTACCTATACAACCAGGTTCGTTCCACAAATTACTCATAGCATGTCCTGTACCAAGTCAGGAAAATTGCCAATATTATATTATTATGCTCGTCTTAAAAACAAGTCTCTATTTGTTTGTTCCATATTACCAATGATTCTTTTATTTTGTCTTTTTCAACAATTTGTTGGTTTTAATTCCATAACATTGCAGAAAGAAAGACATGCTGTTGAATGTTGATATAACAATTGTGTTGCTTCATGAATGCTGTCATCTTAGACAGATTACATATATAAGGTATCCTGAGGAACATGACAAATATCAAGAACATCGTAGTGTTTAATCAATTTGAAGTGTTTTACTGACAATTCATTAACCAAATTTTATATTTTTCAGACGATTAAATGAAAACAACATTTCTATTACCACAGCAGATATGTTTAAGGGTCTAGTTTCATTGACATTCTTGTAAGTAATTTGTTTAATATGCATAAGGTCTGCAATTATTGTTTAACGCTCCTGTTTTGACAAACAAAAAGTATGTATGTGGTCACCGCTATTTTATTTCTGAAACCTACTCCTTACCCCAACTGTATACCGTATCATTCTTGATATAACATTAGAAAACAAATCTCTTAGTTTTGCCAGCATGGTTAAAAATAATATCATAATTAGTAAATGTTACTTTGATGGCAAAATCCTTTTCTTATATACTATAAGGGATATTTAAACCCGTTCTTTCAATAGACTTAGTGTTACTGGTGAGGGTGAACTTACCATAAAAGATGAGGCTAATATTTTATTAAACATTAGACGTGTTTAATTTGATTACTCGTGAACAATGTAATACTGACAAAGTATTAAGGTGATACTTAATTTTATTTTCAGACATCTAGGTTCTAATCAAATTGAAACCCTCGCAGCAAATACGTTCAAGGGACTTGTGTCATTGAGAACAATGTAAGTATTGATTCAAGATGGAGAAAAACTGAACTAAATGATTCAAATTATATGGCCTAATTTATGAATACGATGATTATCCAGTATGGTTATACAGTTCGTACACCATTTATATTTAGGTAGTGTCATTTGTATAGTAATCCATACGAAAAGTGTTAATGTTTGAATGCACATAATCATGTGATACTAGGATACATACGTAATGTTCACCTTTTTTATGAATTGAGGAAAACTTACATATATCTCCCAATTGATACGATATTCCCGTGCTTGTATTTCCTATCATGATTTTCTTGATAGAGGGTTACTGCTCACAAGGAAGCTATTAAACCAAGAGTTCCAAATGGTGAAGTTGAAATCATCCCTTCGTAAATTTTACGGACGCCATCACGAGTTGGTTGACTGTTATGGAATAACCGTTTCACAAATGATATCGGATATGTTCCTTACGTCGTAACTACACTCCCCTTCTCTTTCATCAATTTGACCTACCGAAATAGACTATTTACCGGATTTGTAATCACATAAGCAACACGACGGGTGCTGCATGTGGAGCAGGATCTGCTTACCCTTCCGGAGCACCTGCGATCACCCCTAGTTTTTGGTGGGGTTCGTGTTGTTTATTCTTTAGTTTTCTATTTTGTGTCATGTGTACTACTGTTTTTCTGTTTGTCTTTTTCATTTTAAGCCATGGCGTTGTCAGTTTGTTTTAGATTTATGAGTTTGACTGTCCCTTTGGTATCTTCGTCCCTCTTTTACACTTTCGTGGTTATTTCTTTTCGTGTTTTTGCCAATATTTGCATAAAAGCCACTAGACAATTTAGCATTCAATTTAATTTATGGTTTTTCTGTTTACCCGAAGTCAATAGGAATTGGTAGCTAACATAAAAATGGGTTACGAATAAGTGTCAATCTACAAAAGTGATTCGGACGTTTATCATTTATTGCATGTTGTTTTTGTCATTATTAAAATATGTTTACTAAATATTACATAACCACTTAGTTTATAGGTATATTGTTGTCAAAACCTATTGATTCATGTGTCTTTGATCACATAATTGGAAATGAAATAAAATCAAGAGCAAGTTAGCAACAGAAAAAGGATCCAAATATAATAATTATTTAGTGAAAAGATGAGAAAAGAAATCCCACTCCTGTACAGTCTTTTATCATGCACAGAGATATAAGAAAATGTGGTATGAGTGTCAATGAGACAACTCTCCATCCAAGACACAATTTATAAAAGTAAACCATAATAGGTAAAATTATGGTCTTCAACAAGGAGCCGTGGCTCAAACCAAACAGCAAGCTATAAAAGGAATTTTGAGCCCTCAATGCTCTTCAACTTTGTACTTGTTTCGCTTTAAAACTATTTTGATCTGAGCGTCACTGATGAGTCTGGCATATACAAAGATAATCCTGGTACATTTGATAAATAATTAAACGTTTTAAAAACGATTGATGTATTCACTTTATGCCAACGTTTGTTTTATGAATCAAAATCAAAATCATTTGAGGTTTTTAATAGAGTCAACTACGATTTTTAAATGTGTCGTATTGATCATGGGTAGCGAATACTAGTGTATGTACTCGATTAGCTTTTACGCAATCGTTGCAAGTAACTGTAGAACGACCTTTTGCAATTTTTTTTGGTAATTATATTAAATTCCGCTGACATTTCAAAACGAAAAACCGATCAACAATATAACGCACATTTATAATATACATTTGTACCTTTTATATCATTTATAAAAACAGGAAATAGAAAAACAATCAGTAGAACTTTGTGGGTAAGGTTTGGGAAATATAAACAAGTAAGAGCCAGTTAATAATACCATTCACCCTCCCCCGTGTTTATATAGTAATAATGAACGAGATTAAAGCAGTAAACATATGTATAGTAAATACGTTAATAATTTGTAAGGTTTGCAATATTACCTCAGGTTTTTCTTAAGATTGCATTTCTAGTATCAAAATCATCGCACTTGGTATGAAATCCAAGCTCTTATCCGTTTTAAAAAACACAAATTCTGCTGTTACGATCGAACTAGATTACTTAAAGAATAATAGGTAATCTCAAAATCAACACAGCTTTGTCATTTATAAGTATATAATCAGAATCAATAACAGGACATATCTTAGCAACGTGTTCATATAATTTCAATATTTTTATTAACATGACCCAAATTATATTGATCATTGATCCTTTTATATCTTGAAAATTCAAAAGAGGTGTCAATTCAGTTTATGTAAGGTCTGATTCATGTTTGCACATGTGCACGTATCAGGTAATTTCAGGCAAATGTAAAGTGTTTTAAAAACGAGGACAAAGAAGTTTTTTGCAATTTGCAGATTCATTTTTTTTTCATTATTGTCATGATATATACAAGTTTCTTCATTGAATAAAACCTCAAAACTTCAAGAACGGTTGAGTGACGTACTAACCGTACCTGATGAATAGTAAATCGGGGAACCTCTATAAAGAGAGAAACACATAACATCTTTAGTATCGCATTCACTAATGTAGATATTAAATCATTTCTAGTTGGCTAAGACTATATAGAAGCTTTGGTTTTACAACAGATGGTGAACATGTGTATCATATATACTATGATCATACATGCATTGAAATATCTAGTTAAGAAAATGTCATCACAATAATTCCAGGACATTTTATTCTTGTAATGATAACAAACAAGATTGCTTTTCCCCATCAAAGGAATCACTGCAAAATAGAGATACTATATACACAGTATGATACTTTAAATAAGTGTTCCCAATTCATATGTTGAATACATCCAAACCGTTAAAAATGTACATGAATAGAAAACACATAAGTAATCTGTTATGCCAACATGAAAATTTTCGTCTATAATTTTAAACTGTTGATATTGCTATTGATAGATATTCAATGAACAATGAGGACATATACTATTATCTTTGGATGTTTCAGAAAGGGTTGTCAGCACAGAACGATTAAAGAACGTTAGGAGTATTGATAATAGACCTGTTTCAAGCATGCATAAACATCTACAGAACATTGTGTCTTTATACAGTATTGTATGTTGACCATATTTGTAGGAATGCTATAAATTTGTTGAAATTATTATCATTATTATGATATTTTGTGTTCAATAAATTAATGACGATTAACGTATTTCTTATCTTTTTTCAGATATTTAAATAAGAACAAAATTTCAACTGTAGCAGCAGATATTTTTAAAGATTTTGTTTTATTATCTTACATGTAAGTAATGTTTTTAAGATTACAAAATATTGAAATGCTAACTGTAGGTCTACATTTCTACGGTTGACATCGTAGATTTGTTCCTAGTCAAGGTCGGTAAACAAATTCAACTATTGAAACATTGAGTTTCTACGGTTGACATCGTAGATTGGTTCATCGTCAAGCTCGGTAAAAAAAATCAACTATTGAAACATGGAGTAATATTTAATGTACTAAAACTTGGGGTGATCTCAGGTACTCCGAAACCTTGAACATTTCATAACCCCCATTTCGTACCCTGTTTAAAACTATTTCGTACCTCAACCATTCGTAACTCATGGAATATTAATATGGATACCATTTCGTACCTCATGGAATATTTTTGTACCTTACAGAAGGTTTGTATGTATATCAATCCGTATCTGATTGAAGATTTACGTGTATGCCATTTCGTATCTGTCATGGAAGATTTTTTTGTGTTTCATTGAGGTGAGATGTCGTACTTAAGACAAATTTATATGTATACCATTCGTACCTCATGGAAGATTTATAAGCATACCATTTCGTACCTCATACAAGATTTGTATGTATACCTTTTCGTATTTCATGGAAGTTTTGTATGTTTACCATGTCGTACCTCATGGACATCCTAATTATTTCATATCGCCCATTTCGTACCCTGGTAAAAACCATTTCGTACCTCGACCATTTTGTACATTTTGTAGAATATTAACATGTATACTATTCCGTACCTCAAGGAATATTTTTCTGTGTTACATATCTTGGTGAAAACTGTTTCATTGCCGTACTATTACTAGTAATATGCCCTAATTATACAATAATGGCAGCGAAAAGAATATCTTTGCATATACTTATAAACATGAGATCTGCTTCACTAAATTGGAACCTTTAAGATCCACTAATATATATTTGTTATTGAACAATAAAAGGAAGACGTTACATGTATATATCAAATATAAATATAAGATGATTTGGTATGAGTGCCAATGAGACAACTCTCCATTCATGTCACAATTTCTAAAAGTAAAAAGTAAAATCACAAATTTAATGAACTCCGAGGAAAATTCAAAAAGGAAAGTCTCCAATCAAATCAAAATTTCAAACACATCAAACGAAAGGATAACAGCTGTCATATTTCTGACTTGGTACAGGCATTTTCTTATGGAGAATATGGTGAATTGAATCTGGTTTTATAGCTAGCTAAACCTCTCACTTGTATGACAGTCGCATCAAGTTCTAACATATTGTCAACGATGCGTGAACAAAACAAACAGACACAAAAAAGGTAAAAATGTCAAAAATAGTGGTACAGCAGTCAGCATTGTGTTATCATCTTAATCACTATAAAAACAACAAATGTAACGAAGAAGCATAAAAAGGCATACATTAAATATAACATCATTATGTTGCTTATATTATACGATTTTAATTATCTATTTAAAATCCACCCATAAAGGATGGAAGGTTTTAAGTACTGGTGTAAAATTGCTCGTTTGAAATTAGCACAGGTACACATGAAATAGTTTTGTCGTTCAAAGTATGACGGGATACATAAATACAAAAACGTAAAACTGATATAACAAAAAACAGACTTAACAGTAAAAGTAATAATAATAAATAAAACAATTGTGTGGTTCAAAATATGACGGGATACACAAGTACACGTCACGTCAAATGTACATCACAAAAAAAAGACTTAACAGTAAAAGTAATAATAATAAATAAAATAATTGTGTGGTTCAAAATATGACGGGATAGATAGGTACAGAGTCACGTCAAATGTACATAAAAAAAGACTTAACAGTTAAAGTAATATTAATAAAAGAAATAATTTTGTCGTTCAAAGAATGATGGAATACATAAGCACAGAGTCACTTCAAATGGATAGCTAAAAAACAGACTTAACAGTAAAAGTAATATTAAAAAAGACAAATACAAGAATACTATAACACGTTATTAAGATGATAAACAACGTCAGTACGCAAAATATATACTCCAAGACCATCGTGTATTATTTGTGAAGTTGATACGGACTATTTATCAACAAGTTATTGGTACCTTCCGATGAACTGTTATAGGTGATATACATAGATAATATTTTTGAATAATAATTTTGAAAAATTGATACACACACTAAACAAAATTTATGTCTCGTTTTTGAAATCAGAAGGTTAGAGGTGAGGTGGCAACATAAATGAACTTATTTTTTTTTCTTAGTTTCGAATTTTTAAAATGCTGTTTATGATTTAAACATTAACGTATAGGAATCCGTACTTGTTAAACATAGACCATGCTGTCACTTTAAAAAAAACTATCACAAACAAGAGCTTCTTGTCTTTGATGAAATGTACTCCTACAATTTAGATACGTATCGCTTGTTATGTTTATTTTTGCATATTTGCCGTTTTAGAACTTTTTATGGAAGAACATCTTCGTTTTATTGAGAAAAAAAAATCATGATTTTTTTTTACCAATATATGATATGGAATAGTACGGTCATATATGGCCCAATGATGAACGAACGAAATGGTAGATGAATTTGACCCTCAGGGTACGAAATGGATTTTATGATGGGTACGAAATAGTAAATGTCGGATACTAAATTGCAAATTTGGGTTCGAAATGGTCAAGGTACGAAATTACTTGATTACAGCAGATCCTGATCCACATGTGGCACCATTCACGTTGGTTAAGTTGTTACAAACCCGTTAACTATTCTAGTTCAGTCACATTCGCTAAAAGGGAACGAATTGTAGTTACGACATAAAGAGCTTATCCGGTATTATCGATGAAACGGGCATTCCATAACGGTCATATAACTCGTGATGGCGTCTGTAAAACTTACAAAGGAGTGAATTCAACTTCGCCATTTGGAAATCTTGGTTTAATATATATTCTATCAGCAGCAACCCTCTATCAAGAATATAATGATAGGAAATACAGACCCTGGAATATCGTATCAATTGGGAGATCTCTAATCCATCTTCAGGCGCTGCTGGAATTTTGCTGCAAAGAAATAACAAGTTTACAACTGTGAAAACTAATACCCTCACTATTGTCGATAGTTTTGTTTTTAAAGGACCCTCAATCAATTTCTAAATGAAAGTAAAGATATTCTTCATACTTAACTGTATCTGTTGTATCCTTTATTGCTGGTTCGATGGGATGGATGTGTTTAACATAATCACCAAATTTTGAATTATTTGGTTTGTGATAATCCTCTTTATAGCGGAAGGTAGGATAAACGATATTGCTAACTCATTTTGTTTTCTTCCGAAAAAGTAACTGTATGGGGTAAGCCTCATGAATATAAAGGAACAAGTTGGTAAGAAGGGGAACACAATTGTTTGCCATGGGTATGCCGATACTTTGTTGAAAAACACGTCCTCAAAACGCGACAAATATTGAGGGTTTTGTCATTGGTAAGTGTCGTGGGGGTATATGTTGAGTTTCCAAGTGAATTGTCAATACCGAATTCTTTTATTCAGCAGTTTATGTAATGAGATTTACGAACAAAAAAGATATTATTTTGGACTTGATTTTGTTGGGTTTTTTTTTTTTTTGGGGGGGGGGGGGGGGGGGGGCAATACTATTTTTGTCATGGACGTAGTATGCATATTTTGCAACATTTGGGTTTTTAAAGATTGACAGATTGGTAATAACGAGACCAGCCGGATCATATGTGATTAAAGAACAAGAACAGGTGCAATCAGGAGGTTTAGACCTGAAGCCGTCAGTACAACCGTTTTTGTTCAGACAATCATGATGACATACTACTATATATACAAATAACTAGGAACACTAGGAACACAATAGTCTACATATCAACACATCCTAAATTGTAATCTATAATTTAAAAAGAATGTCCTTCATATTTTTTTCATATTGTCAATAGATATAAAATTTATCTAATAGGAAAATTATATATTGAACACATTTTTATATTTGTTGAAAAATACCCATATAGAATGGGTTGGAAACTTTGTCATCAGCTGTTCCCAGTATCTGGAACATTAATTTGAATCTAAGATTATGTTGAAATAAGGGGTGCTGATGTTTTTCTTTTTCTTTTAGTTCCACTGACGGTGACTCGAGAATAGAAGTACGGTCTCCATTGGTCTTCCACTGAAAGTAAAACCCTCGCCAACGTGGGGCTTCCGTTTGGTTGTGCGGGATTTACAAATAAGCAGTCACGTCCAGTCAGAATGGGGACAATAAATCCGATGCCCCGTGTCGAGAATGCAACACGCTTTGCACGTTAAGAACCCTTGAAATATTTTTGGGGTTCCGTATGTGACCTGTTACAAGGCTTAATGATTGTCCCGATCGAATTTAACCTTATTTCCTTCGGCAGTCAACACTTCTCCAACCTTAATCCTGGACGCCTCTATAACAGAACCTATATCTAATGTTTTTATTGTTAATTTGTTCTCCTCGTGAATATGCATGAAATATTTGTCACTGGACGTTAAGCAAGCAACAATCAATCTATCAATTGTTTTACTTTTTTGTGAATAGGATGTATATAAACACAATAGTTTCTGAGTCAACGTTCGACCATAAGTAAATTCATTGAAACAAGAAAAGGTGAAGGTGTTATGAGTGAAATCTTGTAAGCTAGCGTTTTCGATTAGGAGGGGGTCGATTTAGTGCAAAGAGTATTTTCGTATAATTACCCGTTTACGCCTTGCATATCCACAGCGTACATTTGTAAGTGTTCCAATATAAGTCTGTCTCCAGATATTGATACGAAGCACAAAAAAGGCACACACAAAATAATGACAAATAACATACTGTACCAATATATGGGGTACTTTTTGCTGCTACTGAAAATGAGTTAAAAGCCAATTACAATGAACAATACATTATTTTCTTCATTACATAAGGTTGTTTCACCATTGTTAAGCATCAACATGATTAAAAACGTTCGAAAAGGCTTATCTATTATATTCTATCATTTAATTTAATTTGACATTGTTATTGTTTCAGAAAAGGGAGATTTTGTTTGGTACCATTTTAAAAAACGTTAAATCCCATTGTAAAAAGTTCGCACCTATCCTAAGTCAGGAATCTAATGTACAGCGGTTGTCATCTGTTCGTGTAGTTCATACGTGTGTCTCGTCTCTCGTTTTTATATAGATTAGACCGTTAGTTTCCCCAGTTGAATGGTTTTACACTAGTAATTTTGTGGGGCCCTTTATAGCTTGCAGTTCGGTTTAAGCCAAGGCTCCATGTTGAAGGCCGTTCCTTGACCTATAATGGTTTACTTTTTTAACAGTTCATCGGAAGGTACCAATTACGTGGATTGAGAGTTGTCTCATTGGCACTCATTCCACATGTACATCTGCGTATATCTATTATCTTTGTTTTACTTTCAGAGATTTCAGTAACAACGACCTTACAACAATATCATCCAATATATTTAGAAACAAGACAAAGATAAACAGCATGTACGTGATTTTTAAATATCTTGATATATTATGATAGTATTACGTGAATATTTCTGCATTGGCCATTGTATTGGTCCGAGGCTTGCTGTATTGGCCTGAGCCGACGTCAAAGGCCAATACAGCTGGTTGAGAACCAATCACAAGGCCAATACAGAAATACTGCAATATGAAATGATCTGGTGCTGTGTCCAGGTGTCTTCTACATTTTCTGATGATTGTTTTACGTTTTACAGAACTATAAAGTGTTATAGTTCATATTTAGACACAACATATCAATAGTTATTTGAAAGGTACTGCCAATGAATGAGTAATGCAAAAAAAATATGATTATTTAAAAAAAATAAGAGTTGAATATGATTGAAAATGAAACAAGTATCTTTACACCAACCAACTGGAGAACGAGGATTTGAACAATAACAGTTCATCCCATTAAATCAATATTCTTGTTGAAAAATAAATCACGCTTACAAAACATTAGAAGCGAAGGTAAACGTCAGAAATTAACTTTGTAATAATCTACTCGTTGCCCAAACCTGAAATAGTTTAATTGTCTGCTAAAAAAATGCTTAAGTACAGCTATTAGAAAGATCCAGGCAGGGGGTGATTCATTAATGTTTAAGAACTTCTTTATTATTTTATATAATAGACAGCTAAAATTGAAATAAATGTTGCAAGCTATTTTATTCAATTTTGTTGAATGGTTGCTAATATAAAGAAACATACAGACATTTTTCATGAATTCATGATAAAATCGTAAATGAAAATCGAAAAATTGCAGCAATTTTATGATAATGAAACAAACGACAACTATTGTACATTAGATTCCTGACGTCGGACAGGTGGTAAAATATGGTTACATTTGAATCATGCTAGGGCATACAGGCCGTCACATGTCCAACCTTGACGTCTTCGATACATGATGTCATATCATAATTGGTATACAATACAGGTTATGTGATACTGTTTATGCAGTACGGGATATGCAATATGGGTTGATGGTACAAACTTGAACATTTTGTTATTTCAATTATCATATGCAATTACTTATTAAAATTTGTCATATACTTGATTTACATAGTAAAATGTTAATTGAATATATAAAATCAAATATATGACAAACGTTAATAAGCAATTTCATATGATAATTAAAATAACAAAAGAACAAATGAAAATTAAATCAAATAGTGTTTACTCACCGTCGTTTATGTTTATAGGTAAATTGGTTCATGTATGATCATTACTCTGTTAAATTAAATATGTTTGTTTTTCATTTTCTTTTAGTAGAATCAAGTGAATGTAGTATCGGTTCAAGAATTAGATTAATTTGATTTCATAAGATATTTTGTGTTATATTTAACATTGTCATAAAAGTGCGTACACTAAACATGAGTGTTACTATCGTGACAATGTCCAGTATTTTCCGCTATTGCTTACAACATGTGTACAACATGAAATCTAGTTTTTTACGGTGTTTGTTTTAAACGACAATGACACACTATAAGTATGTAATACTTAAGAACATCACACTTTTTTTTTAGCTATTTAAATTCCAACCCTTTAATATGTTGCAAGATGACCGACTTCATCAAATGGATCTCTGCTCAAACTGATCTCAGAAATGCAATAGGAACATGCTTTGACTTTGATGCAAAAACAAACATCAAAGTATTCGACATATTAAATTGTTCAAATACGGGTAAGCTATCTTCATGGCAATAATGGTAACAGCCTTGATTAAAACTTCAATTATCTTGACAGATAAAAATGACGAGTAAACAGAAGTTCATTTAAAAAAGAGAGAAATTCAAAACTAGACCCACACTTTAAGATAAAAGACATCAGCAAATGATGAATCACGTCGGGTTTAAAAGCAAATTATGTTGTGCATGCATCACTAGGGGCACATATGTGGTCGCTATTCATATTACTCTGTCATCGTCATTGATTGTGTGTGGTGTAACCATGGTAACCTGAAAGTTGACATGGTAATTGTTATATAATAGAACAAATTATTAGTACCCTGTGTGAACAGAATCGTCCAAATATATAACAAATACATAACATCTGTATTATACCTATTTTAGTGTCTTTTGTATAAATCGGAGTTTAGAAACGTTCATTATCACTGTGCTAGTATGCATATTTTAGGGGCCAGCTGAAGGACACCTACGGGTGCTGGAATTCTCGCTACATTGAAGACCCATTGGCTGTCTTCAGCTGTTGTATGCTCTATGGTCGGGTGGTTGTCGCTTTGACACATTCACCATTTCTTTTCTCAATTTTACTGATTCTTTTACACCCTTCTTCTCACTTTTTGTAAATTAAAAGACGACATTTTTCTTAAATTTAACATGAAATTTTGACCGGAAGTTCACCAAAGGTCACCAAATTGCTGCTTCAACAACAATGAAAACCAGCTTATGTGATTTAGATGAATATAAACATCAGTTCTTTTAGTTCAAACTAAAACATTTGAAAGAAAATTAAAGAAAAGTTTAAATTTAAACATGCATCCGCCATTTTGGATTTTACCGGAAGTAAACTTTATTTCAAGATTGCCTCCATATCTAAAATTGAAGAGTATAGATAGAAGTATGTTTGAGCAAAATTTGGTGCTTTTAACACGAAGTGCACAATTCCTTCATATATTGCACCTACCTGCTGGACTAATTGTGCCGATTGATAATCTCAAAAGAAACATTTTTTCAGTCTAAAACAAAGAAAAAAACGAAAAGTTATAAATACTACTAACAGAACACTAAACACAACATAGAAAACTTACCAAAACATGAAGTTACATGTATTGTTAGTTTCACAATATACCTTACGAATGTTTCATCTTTCTTCGTTTATAATATTTGCATTTTAGTGGATGGTCAGTGGAGCTCTTGGTCCACCACATCATGTACAGTGACATGCGGTACTGGAACCGAATATAGGAATCGAATGTGCAATAACCCAACGCCTTCTGACGGGGAAAAGATTGTGTTGGTAATGAAACCGAACTATCAATTTGCAACTTAGGAAAGTGTCCAGGTATATGTTACGTTTAGATTTAACTGCAAATAATGATAAATTGAGACGCTGTTTTTGAAATACTATACTAGACTAACAAACGTTTTAATCATGTTTGAGCACGTAGACCCTTCGCAAAAAAATCATTTCGTATTGACATATCTTCTCATATAGACCGTATACGTAATATGTATATCAGGTCGTTGGGACTCGTTGCGTTTGTGTTGTTCTTTTCCTACATTTCTGTTTCTTGTTTCTTAAACTTGTAGTGCCAATTTAATGTTTATTGTCTTTTGTCATGGTACTGTCAGTTATAGTGTCAACCTATCATAATGGTAATCTTTTTTTGTGGTTCCGCCTTTCTCAATATTTCATGCAAAATGTTCGTATAGTTATGAAACAATGTTTTAAAACAAATATCAATATTCTGGATTATATTTTATCCATACTGTGGTAAATCATATCTGTTCAAATAAGTTTTACCTGGTTTCATGAAATTATCAAATACATAAAAATTCAAAGCTTGTAAAAAGCATTTTTGATAATTGTAAAATCGGGATGTAAATGCATATGTATACATAGTCAAAATTTATATATTTTACTTGCACAAGGAATAAATCATTATAAAATGTACGACAAACATTTGTTTTACTTTCATTAGAAAACTTTCATTATAAAATTTATGTACGTGTGTACTTATTATTCATTTAATAAACCCTAGTAATTGTATTGCCAGAACCCTGCAGAAAGAACAAAAGAACTGACAAGAAATCAGGTATGTTCTTTAACATACAATGCATAATACTTACCATTACAGCATTAATCCTTGTCAAGAAAACTTACTTTAAACGAGTCTTATACCAACAGCGATATCTGCTATAGTCAAAATTTAAATATTTTACTTTCGCAAGAAATAAATCTTTATAAAATGTTCCTTTCCAATTGCTGATTTTCAGTTTTATGTGGTGTTGTTCATTTTTGTCAAGTGTATGCTTGTGATATTTTGAAAAATCTTTGTTTCTTCATGTCTGGATAGACGTTTTAAATTTCAATGAGCGTAATTCATGTGTTTCTTGTAAATCAAATTAAAGACAGAAAAAACGTAAACACAATTTACGTAAATTATTAAGTAAATTTATTTATAGATAATTTTGTTTAGGTCTGGACGTAATTGTAGAAATATATCTTTTGATTATTTTGCAATGTTTTGTTCTTTATTAAAAGTTTGTTTTCTACGGAAAGCAGACATGTGTAGTCAAGCAATGAGTTCAAGATAGATGAATACATAAGTAGATCGGGTTGCATTCGAAAGGACTATTTTTTTAACAGCTGCCATTTAACAGGGGAAAATGATACTCGTTTTAAAAATGAAAACAACATGTTAAACAATTTCATGCGTCGGACCGGTGTCTTCAACCTATGCCAACATTTGATAAAAATATATTCAATCTATGCCTACAAACAAAATACAATAGGTGTTGTTATAGCAATTATTAATTAATAAAAGGTAAAATACAGTCAGTATATTTAAGCATTAAAATATTACTCTTTGAAAACTCAGAAACAAAAATAAAGTATTTGGAAAATTGTGTTGTAGTAAAAAAAGGACAAAAATTGTTAAATAGAACCCCTGATATAAGCAAAATTGTGTTGAAAAAAAATAAAAAATCATAATGAAAAAAAAATAGACTAACTTTCTGAAATTAAACACTTAAATATAACAATACTTGAGAAAAAAGAGATAAAAAGCTATTCTAATGGTGCAAATTTTTATGATAATTTTTGTTCATTATTTTGTTGTCTTTAATATGAAATATACTTAAACAATTAACAATTATACAAACTTCCCAATATTCAACAGATTTTTTTTTAAATCAAATTAATTTTTCAATTTAAAACTTAAAATAAATATCAAAAAGAATATTTTTTGGTTCATTTATAGGCAGTGACTTTCCAGTTGGACAGTGCAACCTAGTATCAAAAGTGTATTATGTCATTGAATTGGAAGAAAGCTATCTTATATAAAATTTAATATTTTGATCATATATTGTATAACATGTATTCATGAGAATGACACTGATATATATTTAATATGACAAGATGATTGCTTCTTTAATTAAAATCCATAAAATTCTTGTTTTTCCCTCATCATTTCATTATATTAATTTTTAACTAGTTCCTATAAGAAAAAGAGATCCTCAACACACACAATTATAACTACATTTTCACTTGTACTTGTAAAAACTTAATACTTTAACGGTAGGTTTAAACTGGTTGTAAATTGATTAGCCCCTGATTAATTTATGTTTTTATAACACTTAATCTGTAACAAATTATTCAACCTATGCCAACTTTTTTTCATACAATTTTATACCTAAATTTCAAAATGTTGGCATAGGTTGAATGAACCTTAATCGGCAATTATCACAGCCAGGGGGTGTAAAAATTTAGTTTTAAACGTACAAAGTTGATTAACCTTTTAGTTATGCATCCACAGAAGACAATGTAAGCAGTACTATAAAGTTATATGTGTATATTATACACATGACAACTTCATTTTTCTAATAAAGTAGTCGATCAAATGTTGGTACAATTTTAAGAAGAGGCATGCGCAATTGACATGTGTCATTGTGGGAAAGCAGTTAATACAAAGTGATTTAGTATTCGTGATATAGTTTTTATAATAAGGCACGACAATAATTCAGTACACTTTTCGAACATTTAATTTTCTTTAGATAAAAGATGGCGTAATACAAGGACATAGAACAGAAATTATCGTCATTATTTTGTTAAAAGATTTAGGAATAAAAGAACATGGAAAAGGAATCATCGTCAATATTTGGTGAAAAGATCGAGGAATACAAGAACATGGAAAAGGAATCCTTACCAGTAATCTTTATTTGACGACTACGCGCAAGAAGAGGATGAATGATGGACTTCATGTCTTAAAATGATGGTTGATGACGAAATGCGGACTTTAATTTTTTCTTTTACTTTGGGATAAATTCGTTTTACGTATTATATTTTAAAGTTTTACTTTTAAAATTGGAAAGAGTATGACTACAAATAACCATTCGTAGCTTTCAAATATATACTTCTACATTCATTTATCGTAACTGTAGCTCAAAAATTCATTATCATTTTGGCATTTTGGCTAATTTATCTGGTGTTTCATTGTAGGGATATACATGGGTTCATATCAACATTTATTGCTATTGGAATCGAGTTTTTGCTTTTTGCAATAAAAGAAAGGATACATATTTTAATTTATGTTTTGCCATTTGGCTAATTCATATCATTTATTCATTAATTACCTTGATGTATAATCGTTGCCGACATTCACTTTATAATTTTGTTTGATTGAATTTTATTCTAGAACATACATTAGTCAAGGTTAACATCAATTGTAATGGGATGCTGTTTTTTTGCAATAAAAGATGGGATGAATTTGATGTTTTATTATGTTTTGCAGGACTCTGATATATTTATAAAGAGTCGGTGCGCTATCTTAAAGTGTCTACAGATACCAGAAGGATACGTTAGCTCAAACGTCGCAAGAAAATCGATAATGCCTTGTGAACACAACAAAAACAGCAAAAAATATCGAACAACATAATACATACAGACATCAAATAGAACACTAACAACTAAGCAACACAAACCTCTGTTAATCTGAAGGTAATCCCAGGTTATCCGATTGAGTAAACAAACCTGTTGCTTCTGTCATCTTATAAATGTCCTGTTTTACATGTTATATCGATCGGTCGTGCTACTGATATAAGTACATAGTTACCATTGATATATGCATGTCTCATATACTTATTAAATGTATATACATACTGCGTGACTTTGGACTTTGTATATATCAGTATCACGACGGAAGCCACATGTGGAGCAGGGCATTAATAAGATGTTCTACGAATTTTAAGGGATTTGTATTGCTTAATTTTCAGTTTGCTATGTTACATTCAATATTTGTAATATAAGTAGCATACCACAAGATGACCATAAAGACGACTTATCAAGCAACTCAAAATACTGAATAGATAGTCAAATCGTTGACAGGTCATTTACTCTTTATATCGCTATGCTTAGTTCAAGTGATAAATTAGACAAGTTGAAACAAATCACATCAACTATTGTGATACATGTTATCGTTTTATGATGGTTGGGTTACGTTCTAGATAAATAATCTCTGATATGGTTCGAGGAAATCATGACTTTATGTAGTCTGTGAAAGCTAGACTATTTCTACTGTCGATTTATCGTATCTTTATATTTTGTGAACTAAGTCTTACACATGTTAGATGCACCGTTTATCATTAGTTTTTACCGCTTTGAACCAGGTGTCAGTAATGGCGAGTACTCTCAGATCAGTGCCTAGTGTCTTATCATTATTCGAACATACAAGAACCCGATCAAGTTCACTCTGTTTTTTGTTATACATACTTCTAATGGAAGCACACCACTAATTCATGGTCCCATTGCTTTCTATGTTAAATTCCTCCGTTTCAAGCAGGCACACCTCTTTTATTTTAAGTTCAAATAAAGTGACAATCATTGCATGTCAAAGCAACACCTTCTGGTGTCCTGTACTGAAAAAAATTCAACATACCGTACATGGCATATAAGAAAGATCTGGTTCCCGGACATTCGGATGTACCGAAACCGGATACTTCCGATCTGACAAAAAGGCAAAATGTACCCCCCCTTTTTAAATTTCATGCCATTTTTTATTTTTCAAATTTATCAGTCAAAAATTGTTCTACAATGATCACCAGTCATGCAGCTTTAATTTGATACCAAAATTAATAAAATATTCTAAATATTTTGAAAGTTATGTCCATGCGTAGGAACTATTTTGTGTTAAATATGTACTACTTTCTGGTATGTGCTTTCTGGCCGGGCCTGAATTAGTGGTGTTACACCTAATGAACAATCTGATGAGTTAAGCCATTTTTCAATTGATTCTGATGCATGTAGTTTGTTAATATGTTGTAATGTTACAACACCTTCCCAGTCTTCATTGACTATTAATGACGTCAAAATACTAAATCCCTGTGATGTGTTTTAGTCGATTTTAGTCTCTGATGCATGATTTTTTATTATTAATTGGTTTTGGCTTTTAACTAGCTGTCAGTAACTGCGAGTACTCTCAAATCGTATTTTCTTGTTAATTCGACCTGTTGATACTGTTTATAATGTTTTTTTGTTATTTTTTATTTATATGGATCTTGTCTGTACACCAGCTTTGATTAATTGTAATATCTTCAATTTATCACTTATTCTTACAACATTTGTATAAACTTCAAGATTATAAAAAAACGGTTTTTTTCTAAAGTGAACATTGATTGGTTAAATATTTCTCAGTGATGTCCTGTGTTTCAGGTTTTTGGTCATGAATGTTTGTCTCTAATATTTAATTAACTGTGCATTGGATTCAGATATCGCAGATCAAATTTATTCGTTCATTGTGTAAGCATACGTTTTTTGATTGAGTTAAGTCTGCCAATTGATATTTTATCGTATGTTTTTCTTTGTTGTGATGTTATGCTATTGTTTCAGAAAAAGGGAGAAGGTTTGGATCCATTAAAACGTTTAATCCCGCTGCAAATGTTTGCACCTGTCCTAAGTCAGGAATCTGATGTACAGTAGTTGTCGTTTGTTTATTTAATATATACGTGTTTCTCGTTGTTAGACCGTTGGTTTTCCCGTTTGAATGGTTTTACACTAGTAATTTTGGGGCCCTTTATAGCTTGTTGTTCGGTGTGAGCCAAGGCTCCGTGTTGACGGCCGTACTTTAACCTATAATGGTTTACTTTTTAAATTGTTATTTGAATGGAGAGTTGTCTCATTGGCACTCACACCACATCTTCCTATATCTATATAATGTTATAAATTCAAACAAATTAGATGGTGACAGTGAAACTCGTTTACTATTGAATTTCATATTTCTTCCTTTAAACGTCTTTTAAACTATTCACTTCAACAACTTTTGAATCGGGGGTATGTACGTACATGTGTACAACTCCAGTGTTGATGATCATTGTAGATAAACTATTCAGACTATTCGTCTACTGACATGACTGAGGTCATTTTCATATTTGCTGGGAAAAAAATCGGTAAACTATGACAGTTGTAACGGCAACTTAATTTATTTCCAATGGTCAAAATGTGCACGATTCTTGGATTTGTTTAAGTTGCAAAAGTAAGTATAAGGTTATATGCAAAAAGGGAGATGTGGTCTGAATACCAATGGGACAACTGTCAACCAAAGTTCGAATGAAGTAGATATAAGCAAGTGTAGGCAACTGTACGGCTTCAGCAACCCATACCGTATACGTAATGGCGTCTATTAAAGGCCTCGACATGAAAAAATGAAACAATTCAATTGACAAATATAGCGAATCATAACTAGCATGAGTTGTGAAAAATACGAACACAAATGAACTTATATTAAAATCAAGGAACAAGCAGTTCGGTTTTTACTCAATGTTAAGGGCTGTACGGTTGCCTTTAATTGCCTAAATGCGATACAGTGACATATATTGTTAGTTTCAGTGACATTTTGTCTTTTGTCATGGTATTTGCTTGTGGAGAATTGTGTCAATGATCATCACACAAAATCGTCTTCTTTTATTAAAACCATTGCAGTTAATTTGAATAACACGAAACGAGTGGAAGGTAATGACACAAAGCACAGTAGTACTAAAAAAACAACCTAAAAAATACTCTCAAAAACATAATGATGTATTTGTAAAATACAGATATTCAAAGATCATGAAGGGTTACATTATTAACTAGCAAAAAGATGTATCAATATAAATGATATAAAATGTAAATGCAAATGAAAAACAAATGATATTGAGGAAGTTGTTTTCTCTGAATATGATCTATCGAATTAGACTTTGAGATCAGCCCTGGGTTTCTGTTGTCCGTTTATATTCATCATTTCAGTTTGAATATTCCTTGGGTAGTTTTCACATCTTTTTCAAATCAAATGAAAAATCAAAAGTGATCCATTTTCATCTTCGGAAATGACGTTTCGTAAACACACAGAAAAAAAAACGTTCGACAAAAAAATATAATTTTCTCGGTAAAAAAGCAAGCAAAATCCTCGTGAGTGTGATATACAATTGAAAAACCAAAGATAAATGAAATTACATATGTGTTGATTAAAAGGGGGAATTAGTACAACTATAGTACACTGTACTGTCTTCAACATTGAGCAAATTCATCCTGCATAGTCAAATTATGTATATGATCCGTAACTAAAAATAATTCGAACGGGAAAAAAAGCGGCCTAATTCATGAACGAAATATAAAACGATTGTTATTTAATAATGCCCGCGTCACACTGTCCCAATTTTTACGCCGATATCAACACAATTATGGAAATTTTCAAAATCGGGACTGCTCGTATCCAGATCGGGCTATTCGTAGTGCCATCTTTAACCATCGTAGAACCATCAGCCTCTTTTTCTAGCCTTTGTGGAAAACTTCGGGAAGCGTTCAAAATTTTTTAACATTTAAAAAATCCCCGAAGGTGCGTCCGATGTTGAGGGTTCGTATTGAGTTCGTATCACCATCCTCACCATCGTAATGTCACAGGGAATGCATCTTTGAACATCGTATTGCATTCGTGTTTCCATCGTTTCCATGGGGCAGTTTTGACATTACGATGTGTACACGAATGAATCACGAAGCTTCCCGAAGGTCTTACGATGACAACACGACTTCGCGAAGACCTCGTAATCCCGTCGTGTTGCCATCGAACAAAAGTACGAAGGTGACAAGATGGAACTACGACGGCAATAAATCCAGCTAAATGTAAGTATTTTTTCGCGCTTAAATACATTTAAAGTGCCATGCTCGATATGCACTGGTCAGTCTAATACGACAGTAAGGAAAGACATTGACAAAACATGGATCTCATATCATATGATTCTATGAGAACAAGAAAGGCGACAGCGTTGTTTCTATTAATTCAAATGGAACAAGAAGAGCAGCTATTACAGGCTCAGGATTTACCTTTACCAGTAAAATATTGTTTTTGTCAATTTTTTTCATATCAAGTAACATAATGAAAATCATAAATGCGCCTCGTACACCAACACTGCAGGTACACGTATATAGCAAAACCAACTTTTTCTTCATTATTCTGATTTTAATGTATCGTCTGATTTGTTGTCACACGAATGTTTACTCCATAACCATTTTGTTTTCTATATGTCATATTTTGCTTCATTTGTTGCTTTCTCCACATCCTCCCTTTTATCTATATTATTATGATATTCTCCTGGAAAGAGCTCTTTTTGAATAAAAGGGATCAACGAACCCATTACCTTACCTTTAATATAGATCAGTAAACATGGGCATAACTATGGGTGATCCTTCAGAGTAGTGCACACATTTTACAGTTCAAACAAGGCCATGTCGAGCGTGGCTACCCCTCGTATGTAACATATTGGGGACAAATATGGACACTATATTTGTATATGACACATGCGGAAATGGTAAATTGAAGATGTATATTTGATACATTAACTATTTTTTTTAGTAATCAACCAAAACATTCAGTAACTAGTAATACCTTTAATATTGTCTTTAGAACCAGCAGGTGAAACAATGAGCAACCAATTTCCTGTGTATTATGCTATTTCAAGGAGGAACAATGTCCCAAATGTGGTTAAAATCTTTTGAAGCATATTGGTTTTAGAGTGTCCACAAGGGTGATATTGCTTTGTGTTACAACTGCCACCGTGACCTTGACTTTTGAACTTTAAAGTCAATAGCGTTTAAGATATTCTTAACGAGTAACGTCATACCAAGTTTTGAGCATTTTGGTTCTAGAACCAGAAATAAAATGCTCATTATAATATATATTCAATATTGATCAAACAATTTAAAACGCGTGATGCCTTCGGCATATAATTTAAATGCATCGTAAGCTGTACACTACGTCTTTTAGACATCGTATGGCCATCGCGTCATCATCGTAATCAATCGTGTAGCCTTCGTAATCCATCGTGTAGCCTTCGTAATCCATCGTGTAGACTTCGTGATCCATCGTGTAGGCTTCGACTGAGATAAGAAGCTTAAATACCCGTCTTGGTTAACCTTCGTATGTCCATCTTTTGCTATCGTATATAACTTCGGCAACATCGTACAGACTTCGTTATTCATCGTACTTGCTTCGGTCAATTTTTGGTATTTTAACGAGATCGGGATCAATTTCGTACGAACTTACAATTTTCGCATTCGGGTGTCCATCGTATATAAAAATCGGGACAATGTGACGCGGGCATTATGCAAGACCGTTAACGCATTTTCAAATATCAACCTAGTAGTAACTTGCATAAACAGTGTGTGAATTTTAATGGGTCATCAAGTGTTTCTCAAATAATGGCATGCAAAAGGAAATCACGAATTCACCAACATTCAAAATGACTTCATTTTCAGAAAACGACATCTGTAACAAACATAAACTTTTAGCTACTTCTTTACAAGCAGAACCAAACACAATGAAAGTTCCAACTATGTACTGGCTTCCGAAGCTGCACAAAAAACCTTACAAATATAGATTTATTTCATCTTCTAGCCATTGTTCAACTACTAAATTGTCTGTTTTACTTACTAGTACACTTGGTACAATTAAAAACCTGATAATAAATTGTTCAAATAAGGCCTTTGAAAATAGTGGAATTAATTACTTTTGGAGTGTCAAAAACTCTAGGAAGTACTTGATAAATTGCATGCATATATTATTGATTTTGAATCTGTTCAAAGTTTTGATTTTTCTACCCTATATACCACTTTGCCTCATATTCTTATTAAGAAAAAAATCACATCCCTAATTAACTGGGCATTTAAAAAGTCGGAATGCGAGAACATATGTTCAAACTCTTTTAGATAATTTTTTAGTAGCAATAAACAAAAGAACTATGTCAATTGGACATGCTTTGATACTATTTATGCGCTTGAATTTTTACTTGATAACATTTTTGTTCGCTTTGGAGATTCCGTTTATCGTCAAGTTATTGGAATTCCAATGGGGACTAACTGTGCACCACTTATTGCGGACCTGTTTTTGTATAGTTATGAGTTACAATGTATGACTAAAATTAGAAAAGACCCATCAAAACAACATTTGATACAAAAATTTAACAATACTTTTAGGTATTTGGATGATATATTGGCTCTCAATAATGACGACTTCAGTATGTATACTAAAGAAATTTATCCTGTAGAACTTACTTTAAATAAAGCTAATGATAACAATGACCACTGCCCTTTCCTCGATCTTGATATCTACATCATAAACGGGAAGCTTAATACAAAAAATTATGATAAAAGAGATGATTTTTCATTTCCTATTGTTAATTATCCATTTTTAGATGGTGACGTTCCCTTGTCGCCATCTTATGGTGTTTATATATCTCAACTTGTACGATTCGCTCGTGTATGTAACAACGTATTAGATTTTAGCGAGAGAAATTATGTATTACTGAAAAGTTATTACAGCAGGGTTTTCGATATCACAAACTGGTCAAAACATTTACTAAATTTAACACCGGTATAAGGAAATAATTCGTAAATATAACTCAACATGCAGACATCTTATACGTTCAGGTATTTCACATCCAATTTTTTATGGAAATATTCTTTATAAAGCACAAAAATGTCAGTATTCTCCTCAGAAACTAACAAAACCTTTAAATAGACTTATTAAAAGGGGATATAGTTACGATACTGTTGTCAAGTCATTAAAAATTGCATATTTTGGCTTTAACATTGATTCACTGATAGGGTCTTTGCATCGGAACTAAACACATTTATTTCTAAAACAGTTGTTGGCATGACACGGGTTATGTTCTTCTCATATATTTTATGATAGTATGATACTAAACCCCTAACGGAAGGGATTGTACCTGATATTCATATGATGAAGACATAATCTTTCAATCAGTTTAATTGAGGTCTGGAGCTGGCATGTCAGTTAACTGCTAGTAGTCTGTTGTTATTTATGTATTATTGTCATTTTATTTATTTTCTTTTGTTACATCTTTTGACATCGGACTCGGACTTCTCTTGAACTGAATTTTAATGTGCGTATTGTTATTCTTTTACGTTTCTACATTGGCTAGAGGTATAGGGGGAGGGTTGAGATCACATAAAAATGTTTAACCCCGCCGCAATTTTGCGCCTGTCCCAAGTCAGGAGCCTCTGGCCTTTGTTAGTCATGTATGATTTTAAATTATAGTTTCTTGTGTATAATTCGGAGTTTAGTATGACGTCCATTATCACTGTACTATTATGCATATTTTTAGGGGCCAGCTGAAGGACACCTACGGGTGCGGGAATTCTCGATACATTGAAGACCCATTGGTTGCCTTCGGTTGCTGTTTGCTCTATGGTCGGGTGGTTGTCGCATTGACATATTCACCATTTCCTTTCTCAATTTTATTATACACAGTGCAATGACAGGTTCGTGTTGAAAAGAGGGTCAGGTTTAACGTGAACTGACCCCCTTTTTGTCCCTTTTCCAATTTCTTGGGATTTTATTTAAAAGCAACGCCGCACGACTTTTGAGGCATCTGGGGTTTCTTTTAAAGACGATAAAAACACATTTTCAGTTGTCAAAATATGGGTGACTGTTTCCTTTACACTGCCAATCGCAATATATTCGAGGTATGATTAAACCTTGCAATTACTCTTTTTTGACGTTTTTGATAATTGTTATAAACCTCTTAAAAAATGTTAAATAAGAATTATTTTGCAACATAAATTGTCAAAATCGAACCAATATCGTCGGTAGTTAAAATTCCATTCAAAATAGCATTGACTTAACTACATTTGAAATAGCATGGAATCACCATTACTGGTTCTCCTTAAAAATGGAAACAACACTTTTAACAATTTCTTCCGTCCGAGTCGTTTTTCTGGATTTAGCTTCATGTATTAGTACCAAAACCGTTGAAGAGCTATACGTTAAAAAAAACTAAAATAAATTGCCAAATTCATCTATAAACAACTTTGCCTGAGAGAGTTGAATCCTTATTTTAAATTGAACTTATGACAAATCTAAATAGACAGACTATGCTAAAGTTTCAGAGTAAACGGACCATGACTGAGGTAACTATCCAAATTAATTTCCATTGATGAGGAGTGTTTTATGATGAAAAACTAAATACCTTTACTAATTGACTTACCATAATTTGTTTCCCCTCAAACTAAGATTTTCTTTCACGAAAAAAAAAACCAACGACATTTTTGGCAGGAAAAATGTCAACCCTGGTCAATGTTTGTCGGATTCAATTCCACACTGCAAACAAGGAGTTTAAACGCACAATCATAATAATAGTGGACTGACGATAAACCACTTAGACCACTCTATCATCGTGACCCCAAAAATATATGAAATAATGCACACCATTTTTAGTATAGGACGGCATGATTTTATACCCGCATGGGAATTCTCTTGTCATTGCAACTAGAGCTTTTCTCAAGTCAGATGTGCAGGTTAAACACAACTAGTCTGTCTTCATCTATTTTGGGCATCCTTAAGTACAGTTAGTGTTGTACTGGTATCAATTTTGTAATGATTGTTTCCTTGTTTGTTTTTTTATTATTTTGGTTTACTTTTGTTCACGTTTTCTTTTACAATAAATTTTGAATGCCATGTCCCTATGAATATTCCTATTATATGAGACAAACTGTATTGGTTATAGATCTTTGATAATTATTTTACTTTCACTATGGTCTACTATACCGACCTATAAATAATCGTGGAGAAAACTCGAGTATCCGATGAGTGCAATCTAATTTCGGCAGGACAAATAACAACCCTATTCAATTAAGATCCGATTATATCATGTATATTGCAGCCGGAAAAAAATTGGTTCGAAATCACAACCTCAATAAAGAGAGGATATAGACTATTGTATATGAACCACTTAAAACTGTCGACAATCCAGGCCCCATAATATATGAAATAAAACAACCCCTATTAGATGTTAGATGACAATATTAGAGATCCGTAGATTAAGAACTTTAAGCTTGTATTCAGTCTTGCGACTAACGTTTATCTCCGGTTAGATCCAACAGTTAAGTACATCGAGTTTATCTTCAGTCATTGCAAGCATTTGTAGTATGGTAACAATTGTTTTAATATTTTGTTTTAATGTTTGCTTTTGTCTTTGTTTTTTTACTATCTGTTATGTGCGTTTTTCTAAGACAGAAGTTTTTGAATGGCATATTCTCATGCTATTTTGTTATACATGTTATAGTATAATGAAATATATGTGCAAATCGGAGTGTATGATTGTCTTTATTATAGAATCGATTCATAGATTGACATCGAGTATATACATGTAAACTATACATTGTTACATGTTGTCTTTTAAATGTACTTCCATTCCATTATATTCAACGTTGGAAAGATTTGATATTGATATTTACTCCAAATAACATTTCGATCTCATGCAAGATAATAACAAAATATATTAACAAAATTGAAAAACAAATTTAGCATCATATAGCTAGACATCTAAATTATATTCAAATGATTTGTTAGAATTATAAATACAACAATTGTAAGAATCGATCCAGTAAATAATTTCAAAGAATACTTATTATTGTTTTGTGAACATTTCAGTCTTATTTTTTCATTATAACTGGACAAATTTCTTTAATTCTTAATGTGATATTTTGAAATCAAACTTGTGTCAAATAAAGATCAAGTGAACATATATCTAAAGCTGACTGACATCTGTTTCAATACTCGTCGATTTTGATCAGATCTTTACGTTGTTCAATAGGGCAACAATGTCACTGAACCCATTTTCCTTTGCAATAGCTATAGGTGAAAGTCCCGATGTCTTCACATGTGCATCATAAATGAGCAATATCTTAACTATTTCAATGTTACCATTGACGCACGCTTTGTAAAGAGGTGTTTCACCATCAACGTCGGTTACATTTACTTTTGCCTTTTTCTCAACCAATGTATTTACAACGTCTTTGTGATTGTTCATGCAAGCCAAATGGAGAGCGGTAACTCCGTCTTTATCAGTATGATTTACATCAGATTTAAGATTCAGTATCATCTTAACTATATCATTGCATCCATTTTCACAACTGTAAAAAAGGCCTGTCCATCCCTTCTCGTTTTCCTTGTCGTATTTGACATTATTCTCTATAAGAATATCTATAACATTACGATGCCCGTGTCTGCATGCTTCATGAAAGGGTCTCATCTTATCCCTATTTGTTTTCGAATCAACCAAAGCTCCTTTTCTAATTAACAATTTAACGATATGTTCATTTCCGTTTCTACATGCTAAATGAAGAGGAGTCGTCCCACTTTTCTCTTGTGCCTCTACTTTTGAACCATTTTGTAATAAAATATTAACAATGTCTATACAATCTTTCTCACAAGCTGCATGCAAAGGTGTAGAACCGTTTAATAAGCTTTTATTTATATCTGCCTTATTTTGAATTAGAAGGCTCACAATATCTTTATAATCCCTTGTGCATGCATAATACACAGGAGTCCTTTCTAGTTTGTCCAATGCATTAACATTGGCTCCAGCTTTTAATAACAACGAAGCTGTATTATACTGTCCCTCTAAGCATGACAAATGTAAAGGTGTTAATTCACCTTTATCTTTTATATCAAATGTAGCATGATGATTCAGAAGTACTGTTGTTATTTCGGTGAAACCTTTCATACAGGCTATGTGAAGAACACTTTTGTGTTCTCTAATCATATACGTTTCGTTGATCTTGGCAACATCGTTCGGTAAGTTGATAAAATACTTCACAACGGGAATTAAATTATTTTCACATGCGTAGAAAAAAGGCGATAATCTGTCGTTGTTCAAAAAGTGCACATTTGGGTCATTTTCAACAAGCATTTTAACTATATTAAGATGACCGTTCAAGGATGCTAAATGCAGCGGTATATTTCCCTTTGCATCGGTTTGATGAATCATTCCGTTGTCAAAGTTCATAAAATCAGAAACATAATCTTCATAACCTAACGAAGAAACAACATGAAGAACAGTTAAACCGTCAGCATTCATTATCATGTTTTCTCTCGTTTTACTGTTTGTTAAGAACTCCAAAAGTTTCTGTCTGAATACTGGAAAAGCACTTTGAGTATTTCCAAAAACATCCACAAACTTGCCTTCAAAAAGGTCCCTTGCAAGACGGGAAAAATAAGCCTCTTCATGTTCTGGTGTAATTTTAATTACAGGAATAGTCTGATCGGCCTCAATGCATGTCAATCTTACTTGATTCTTAATCACATCGCTCTTACTGTAATTTAGTACTGAGTTTATACATGTGTTTGCAATGCAATAAAGAACTAAAGCTTGCATAGTTTCGTGGATATATTCGAAAAAGTCATTATCAACCTTTACGTATGTATCTGTCAAAGCCTCGAGTTGACTGACAATAAGTCTTTTTGATGGAAGAATTTGAGATCCAGATTCCAGGAATAAGTTTTTTATCAACTCTTCATTTTCAATATTAACATGAGATAAATGTTTAGTAATTGTTTGTTTGATAGCAAGCACAGCTAAAGAGATATAACGAACTGATGATTTCAGTTTGTAATTATTAATTTCCTGTTCTATGAATTGAACAGGTAATGTAAAAAAGTTTTCTACGGTACAAACGTTTTGTGATGAAAAGATCGAGCATAACGAGGGCAGAAAAGGATACATCATTATTATTTTGTCGTTTATATATTGAATGTCAACTTTATCAAGATATGCCTCACATATGGTCCGTTTTTCCGATAGAGTAAGTCTCAACTCATCTGTATGTATATCGCATACGGAAGCTGATAATCCAAAGCGTTCGCATACTTCAGGAAGCCAAATAGACTTTCTACACGTTAGTATTACTTTGGTCTTATCGTTGTTACTTAAAATCTTATGAATCAATGGTCCTTCTTTATCCCACAAAACTGCTTCCGTCTCGTCAAATTCATATTTTCCGATAAAATCATCAATGATGAATACTTGATTTGTACCTGGTAAATAATACTGAGTTAAGTCGGATGGCTTCTGTGCCGGAATTATTGTGTACTCATATTCGCTCATCAATCTAAATGCTGTGTGATAAGCACAAGCGGATTTTCCTGTCCCTGTCGGTCCAACAATAGCAACAAGCTTTTCTGTCTGAATGCGCTGATATACAAATTGAGCAGCTCTTGTTACAACAAATTTTACAAGTACTTTGGACCAATGTGAAAGTCTTTCCTTTCGCCATTCTGTAATAAAAATAGATTACATGCTTAGAAGAGTGATATGAATAAAATGTAATTATTGTGGAATACAACATATCCGAAGGGAAAATTGATATAACCCATTTTCAATTTGTAAAATACATTTAGATATGTACACTGTATTTATATAGACGTATGTATCATAATATGCAAAGTTTTGTAAATTTTAGTATTTATAGCGATTCCTTAGGGGTTAATTGAACATTTTGGTCATGTTGACTTATTTTCAGGTCTTACTTTGCTGTATATCATTGATGTTTAATATTCAAGATAATAACCAAAAACAACAAAATGTCCTTAAAATTACCAATTAGGTGCAAACCTAACAACCGGCTATCCGAATCATCTGAAATGTCTAAGGCAGATAAATCTTGACCTGATCAACAATTTCACTCGCTGTCAGATTTGCTCTAAATGCTTTGGTTTTTGAGCTATAAGCCAAAAAATGCAGTGTGCCCCTATGTTCTATTTCTAGCTATGGCGGCCATCTTGGTTGGTTGGCCGAGTTATGAGGAACATTTTTTAAACTAGATGCACAAATGATGATTGTGGCCAAGTTTGGTTTAATTTGGCCTAGTTGTTTCAGGAGAAGAATTTTCTAAAAGATTACTAAGATTTACGAAGAATTGTTAAACATTGACTATAAAGGGCAATAACTCCCTAAGGGGTCAAACTGACCATTTTGGTCATGTTGACTTATTTGTAAATCTTACTTTGCTGAACTTTTATGCTGTTTACAGTTTATCTCTATCTATAATAATATCCAAAATAATAACCAGAAACAGCAAAATTTCTTTAAAATTACCAATTCAGGGGCAGAAACCTAACAACGGAATGTCCGATTCATCTAAAAATTTCAAGCCAAATAGATTTTGACCTGATAAACAATTTCACCCCCATGTCAGATTTGTTCTAAATGCTTTCGCCTTTGAGTTATAAGCCAAAGACTGCATTTGACCCCTATGTTCTATTTGAAGCCATGGCGGCCATCTTGGTTGGTTTGCCGGGCCACCGGACACATTTTTATAACAAGATAACCCAATGATGATTGTGGCAAAGTTTGGTGAAATTTGGCCCAGTAGTTTCAGAGGAGAAGATTTTTGTAAAAGTTAACGAAGACGGACGACGGACGCCAAGTGATGAGAAAAGCTCACTTAGCCCTTCAGGCCAGGTGAGCTAAAAATGCATTTACAATCTGGTGCAAGGATATTTTACCTAATACATAATCTGGAGTCTTTCCTATACTTTCTTCAAGTTGGCATATTTTGCCCTTTAACTCCTGCTTTTCTAAATCAGTTTTCTCTTCAGCCTCTACAAAATAAAATAAAATATACATAACAAGACTTATTCTATATACGTTTGGCAAGACCCTTAAGTTTGTATGCAAGATATTCGTCATTTCAAATAAAGATTTTGTTCACAAAAAGCTGTAATGAATTACCAATTCCTCATAGCTTGTAACAATAAGACTTTTCAGGATCTCCACCATGACCCCTTTGTTATCTATATAGCTAAACATTAATCGAACTAACTGCTTTTGGAGCCTATTTCGTTCAACTACATCTCCAAAGCTATTGCTTTGTAAACAAGAATGTGTCCCCATTACACGTATGCCACATCCGCATTTAATTTTCTATGTTCAGTGGACCGTGAAAATGTGAGAAAATCTCTAATTTGGCATTACAATTAAAAAGATCATATATTAAGGAACATGTTTACTAAGTGTTAAGTTGAGTGGATTTCAATTTCATCAAAAACTGCCCCGACCAAAAGTTTTAACCTCGAACAAAAACTTTAACCTGAAGCGGGACAGACGGACGAACCGTACAACGGACAAACCAGAACACATTATGCCCATAAATGGGACATACAAATTACATCAATACTATTTCGTTTATTTAAGGTTTGATACGAAAATACAATTAACTGAAATAAAGCATCAATTATTTTAATAAATATTCTGTCATTGTTTAGTATCAAATGATTTCATCTTCCCAATTGTGACTTTTCATATTTAAGACCAGGAGTTCAACATGGTGAAGTTGTAGTTATCTCTTTGTAAATTTTACGGACGCCATCAGGGGCTGTTTAACCGTTGTGGAATATCCGTTTCACATATAATATCAGATATGTTCCTTATTTTGTAACTTCAATCCCGCCCCCCTTTTACGAATGTGACCTACCTAGTTAGCCTATTTCCCGGATGTGTATTAACGTGAGCAACGCGACGGGTGCCGCGCTTGTTGGTCAGGATCTGCCTTCCCTTCCGGAACACCAGAGAGAATCCCTAGTTTTGGGGGGTTTCTGTTGCTAGTTTACCCCTACAGTATTTGAAACATGATTACCTATTATGTCTGTTTGTTATATCAACAAATCGTTGTCAGTAATGGTATTGGATGCGACTTTCATATACGGGAGAGGTTTTTAAACCAGGTGTAATCTATCATTTTCAACATTTTTTTTTCATAAGCTTTAGCAAGTTGAATGATATCAAACTACAAGAATAGAGTCGAAAGACACAAACGGGTATTCATTAAGCCTCCCATCATATAAAAACGTGTGCTGTATTCCTATTAATGAGATATATACATTGACACATGTTGCATTATTTTTAATAAAAAAACAAACCTTTGCGTTTGAGTTTCATTCTGTATAAACAATCTTCTATGATAGGCAATACCAAAACTATAACTGAAAATATACAAGATGAGATTGAGAATGGAAATAAATCAACTAAAATTAAAAAAAAACATGCATTTGTTGTTAATGTCTGTGTCATTTTGGTCTCCTTTGGAGAGTTTTCTCATTGGCAAGCATACCACATCTTCTTTTTTTATATTAAAAACTATGTTTTAGTCAAATACGTAATGCATTAGATTATAGTCGTCCTTTGATATGACCGAATCAAACTCTTGACACGTCGACTGTTACAAATGTGGGTCTTTTTGATGGAAACAGAAAGTTTGCCTTGCAACAGCTTATCGTAAGACCTATCAAACAGCTTTTGCAAATGGTCCTTACGTACAGAGAGCGTGGAACTCTCTTTTCTAGCGGTATCAGCTTGTACATCTTCAATCTTATCGAACGTGACTGCCTATTTGTACATTCAGCACAGCCAACAGATGACAAAACTTCGGCAAGGGTTTTTTTCTGTGGCCAGAAGAAGACCATGAATTGCCGTATTTACAAAAAATGTATGTTCCCCAGTCATCCTAAGGGGTCATTTTACACGAGAATCGGACTTAAACTTGATAAATTATCAGTGAAACAACAACAGTATATAAATTTGTAATATATTTGACCTATCATGAGGGACATGCCGACTTTGCTGTGAATATAAAAAAATAACATGTCCTTTCACAAACAATTATAAATGAGCATGTCACGTAATATAAAGACGATACATATGTTTGAAACAGTCGCTGAACCACAGGACGATATTTCCCAGGTCAAAATCTGTATGCCAGTCTTAATGTACGTTTCAAAAACATAGATATACTAGATACGATGTATTAAAAGTAGCTTTTGACATATGATAAAACTGTGTAAAATTAGATTACGCTTTCGCTGCCACAAATCTATTTATAGGTATGAAAATTCTGATTTTTTTTATAAAGACAAAACTTACTTGGTAAGGATAAAATCAGCATAAAAACTACGAGAACTGCAGCACCCGCAGACTTTCCATTAGCTAAAAAAATAATGGTTGCAATAAGTCGAAATTAAGCTGATATTTTTATTTGTGAGGGTCGCAGCAGTCCATTCCATTATTCAAAATATCCTATTCATTATTCAAAATTGACTATTTCTTCATTTTCACGCGTATTTTGGCATTAAAGTCATCCGTAACCCCTTTTATTGCGGGACAAAGGTTAACAACCATTTTATTCTGTAGGCGTTCAAATTGTGTATAACGTTTCCTGTAATTCAGTGCTGACAGGTCGAAGCAGTCCATTTCATTATTATTCAAAAAAGCTATTTCTAAATGTTCACGACAATCTCGACATTATGGTCCTCTGTAACTTCTCTAATAGACGTTGCGGAACATATTAATTATATTACTTGTGTTCCTCTAGTGATAAGCTTTCGAATGAGGTATAAGGTATATCTATAATTTGGTGCTGAAGGAGTGCAGCATTACAAGAATAGCAAAGGTCTTGTGAAAATAAAAAAAAGACAATATACATGACAGTGTATAGTATTTCAAATTTTATATATGTTTGGTATTCAGGTATTTCATATATTGAAACAAGGAAATTTCTGTTAAAAATAGTTAGGAAAACCCACTAGTTTATCCTCCGAAACTAACTGAATAGATAAAGATCATTATTTCACAGAGTGTTTTGTTTTTTATTACAAAAATGTATATTAATTTGAATTTTTATAAGATTATTGAAAACGACGAATTCTGAAATACGGGATATATAGTGTCACAGTCAAAAAAAAATTCTTTCATAACTTCAGTATTCACTTTTCAACTTGAATACAGAAATATCAACTATTTCATTATTCATTATACATCTTTCAACGTTGAATACTGAATAATGAACTATTTCATTATTAATTTCTGAATTTTGAATAATGAATAATGGAAGTACTTCAGCGGAGTTCAACATTGATTTATTTTGAAATACTCTAGACTTCAAATCAAATGACATTCAAAACGGACAGTCGTTTATTAAATGGCTAAATTAAAAGCTAAAACCCTTTTAACTACAAATATATGGACAAACAAGAATGTGTACCAAATACACGGATGATCCATCCGCACTATCATTTTCTATGTTCAATGTACCGTGAAAATGGGGTAAAATCTCTAATTTGACATACAAATTGAAAAAAGATTATATTATAGGGAAAATGTTTACTAAGTTTCAAGTTGATTGGACTTCAACTTCCTCAAAAACTACCTACTACTAGACTAAAAACTCTAACCTGAAACGGGACAGACGGACGAACGAACGAACGGACCGACGAACTGACGAACGGATGCACAGACCAGAACGCATAAAGCTCATAAATTGGGCATACAAACTATAATCTAATTTACTTGGTATAGTCAAATGTTGGATTAAACCTACGTTTTATAGTACGTTTAACCTCTGACTTGATTGACAGTCTGAAGAAACATTGCTGAAGAAATATTCACGTGCCAGTGAAACATTCGAGCTTATTAAAGAGACACTGTGACAGTTCAATTTAGATTTTTTTTATGTTCTAAATCAAATATGAGAATAAGTCAAATAGGTGATTCGGAATTTACCGATACTTATGTAATGCCCCTTCATATACGATCGACATACCTATTACATGAGCCTTCAACGAGGAATTGTCAGTCCATAATGGAATTTCTGGATTCTTGGTCAACCTGAGAAAGAGGATACAAATATAGAATGTATGCACAATATAATAGTAAACGGGATTTATAAGTACCCGGCCACGTACACTTTTATTTTTGTCTATCTGATGAGTGAAGCCTTTTTCAACTGATTTTTATAGTTCGTTCTTATGTTGTACTGTTTTACCACTGTCCCAGGTTAGGGGTTGGGGGGTTGGGATCCCGCTTACATGTTTAACCCTGCCACATTATTTATGTATGTGCCTGTTCCAAGTCAGAAGCCTGTAATTCAGTGGTTGTAGTTTGTTTATGTGTTAAATATTTGTTTTTCGTTCATTTTTTTTACATAAATAAGGCTTTTAGTTTTTTCGTTTGAATTGTTTTACATTGTCTTATCGGGGCCTTTCATAGCTGACTAAGCGGTATGGGCTTTGCTCATTGTTGAAGGCCGTACGGTGACCTATAGTTGTTAATGTTTGTGTCATTTTGGTCTTTTGTGGATATTTGTCTCATTGGCAAGCATACCACATCTTCTTTTTTATATTATATTGTAAAATGTGAGACATCCCCAATACCAAGTAGACCTACCCACATTTAGTTGTCGTCATTTGCTAGTTTTCTGGGGTTGTGGTAGCTGCTGAATGAACAATATTTCATATTGACTAATACAATAAAACAGCAAGGTCCATATTACCTGACTTCCGCAGTTGAATGATCAAATATGTTATGGTTTGAATAGACACGTGCCATGTTTCATTGTTTATCTACATACATTTTTTCTCCAAATTATAGTAATTACGTCTTGTGTGAGCTTAGAAAATTGTATATTAAAACAAACAAAAAAGGAGGCAAGTATTGTTGTATTCTCTTAACTGGCATTGTCAAAGACTTTTTTTTATGTCACTATGCATGTATAAACTAAACTGTATAAAGTTTAGTAAATCATTTCATTAGCAAATATGCTTGGAAGATTTTTTAGATTAGGGAAAACAATTTATTTCAGAACTGATAACGTTGATATAACACATTTACTCTTATGTGACGTCACGGTTTTATATCATTGATACCTTGATAAGCTATTATGATTATCTTTAATTATACTACAAGATTATTTTACTCACACGACCGGAAATAGTGATTCACAGTGAAAGCTAGGTTTCCACTCATTCTCATTAAGACACTCATAATCTAAATATGTTAAATTAAAATGAATTAATATGTATCCAAGTTGTTACTTATCACATTTAAAACAAGACTGCACACGTCGAAATGTGTCACTATGAATTATACTATTCGTGATTGATTCAATGTTCTAATACTTTAAGATCGAAAAATGAACCTTTCGCAAATATTTTCCGTTATAATTCCTTTAACATTTAAAAATAGAAAAAGGATATTTTTATAAACGGATTTAAAAGCAAATGTCAGCATTATTTGCAAAGTCTGTCAAAGTATTTTACAGAAAATGTCCTTTCATGTACTATTATACCTGGTGATAAAATGTAGTTAGGTGGACATATCTTCAGATGACAGGAACAATCTTCCTCGGATGGTACACAATAACATCGGCGTTTTCGTTTATTTACGAAATCATATCCTCTCGTATAATCACAGCGGCAGGATCTATCATTTTCCAATGTACCATTACTATAAACGACTTGTCCCTCCCCACTGCAGTAAGATTTCTCATAAACACATCGACTGTTTCCAGAAGGCAGGAATTTGAAAGGCTGGTAGAACTCACTGTTACAATCAGCGCCTTGCAATGTTCCATTAGATGATCCAGCAACTATAAGCTGTTGTCCTATCAAATACAAAAACTAGAAAGTAGCAAAAGGCAGGTTAAACCAAACATACAAATTTAATTATCCTATTGCCATTGCCAACAATGTGTTATTATAAAAGTGTTAACCTGACATATCATTTGAGAATACATGTAGATATGAGATATCAATATTATTAAGCATGGTATATTTTAAAGAATTTCGGTACGACTTATGAAAGATTGCATTTATATTTGATATAAAAAAAAATTTTTATATACATTTGTATTCTATAATATACATGAATATAATGAGCAAACGAGAAAGCTTACCTGGTGCTTCGAAATCTGACGTTTTTCTACAAAATTCAGTAAAATAATGTTCGTTCCTATTAAACAAGCAGAAGTAACTGTCCACAGAGCCACAACGCTTTTCTGCTATATGTTTCCAGTGCGACTGAACAGGACAATGAAAGCTGAAACCAGATTCAGATAGCTTCCACAATGATATTATCTGAAGAAAAAAACATGTTGTATAGTGTTATGTCGGATGCACGAATGGCGTACAGAGCCTTCAGCATCTCATGTTCTTTGATTCATGTTAAGTATGTAAGACATGGTTAAAGAACAAGCCTAAAAAAATAAGCAATGAACAGGTAGATGTTTCAACCTAACAAACAATTAGTAAATCAACTCATCATATATACCAGGATTGATTTTGTTTATTTGCACCAAACGCGTTTCGTCTACTAAAGACTCATCATTGACGCACGAATCAAATGTTACAAAGGCCAAACAATGTACGAATCTAAAGAGCATGGAGGACAACATATCCTAAAAGTTTTGCCAAATACAGTTAAGGTAATATATTCCTGAGGTAGACAAAACAAAATATTAAAAACACGACCGAGTGATCATGTATTTATTAAAACCACACACTACAATTCCGTGGAACGTCAATTGAAATATATTAACAATCATTCCTAGTTGCAACAACAGATTCAATAAATTTGCACAAAGACAAACCTGAGTAGCTATTTTATGTATTTCTTTATCTGGAAGCAAGCCATTTCGTACCTTGACCAGTTCGTACCTCTTCCATGTTGTACCCAAATTTGTCATTTCGTACCCAACATTTACCATTTCGTACCCATAATAATATTCATTTCGTACCCTACGGGCCAAATGCATCTACCATTTCGTACCTCATGGACTTTATACATGTTAGCTATTTCGTATCATATCTAATCTTACATAAAAACTTTGGAAAATACCTTAATTGTGGCTGGCTTATTTGTCGCTAGCTTGAGACCAGTATATGATATAAGACGGGAATATTTTCATCAAAAGAACAAATATAATAGTGAAAAACCTTCCGAACTACAATTTGAATAGTTCATTCTTCGAAAAGTTTCGGAGAGTTTGAGCTGACAAATATATTTTTCGCAGTTCATATAAGAACTTATCAACAATGAACAGTAAAGCATAATTCTATGGCGGACTTCAGATTGAGTTGATCCTTACTATAGTTTCAATAAACCACAATTGTCCTTATCAACCCTAAGTGTAACAACTTACCAAGCAAAGGCTGAATAGATACATGTTGAAGTTTTGTTAAATCATTATGAAAGCTGAAAATAAAAGAATATGATATAAGCCAAGGACATATGTAATCCCTATTTTAACATTTAGTAAAAAAAACTCCAAAGATTGTTTGAAGTACATACAATCTTTGACTCTCTGATCTTGCAATAGTATAGTTTGTTCTTATGTTGTATTGTAACACCACTGTCACATGTTAAAGGGAGTATTTGTCGCTAGCAAACGTGTTTAACTGGCCACATTCTTGTTCTGTCTGTACCAGGTCATACATTTTTCATGTCGAGCCATAATGATCTTAAAGCAGATTATACAGAACTTTTTTTTCACATCGTTGAAGACCGAACCAATTTTCAAATCAAAAAGCTTTAAGCATGACCAAATAAAATAAATGCGGAAAACTGTTTATTTGAGTGGTCTGTATAAAATAATCAGACCAGAACAAAATTCGAACTTGATCTGTCACTTGTTATGATAGATCAATATACCAAATATCAAACCAATATCCTCAATAAAGGCAACAGTAGTATACCGCTGTTCAAAACTCATAAATCCATGGACAAAGAACTAAATCGGGTTCACAAACTAAAACCGAGGGAAACGCATTAAATATAAGAGGAGAACAACGACACAACACCGAAACGCAACACACACAGAAACGGACCAAGCATCAGACAAAATCCCACGAGAATAACACATATAACATCTAAACCAAATACATGAATTTGGGATAAACAAGTACCGTGCCACGTCTTATCTTAATATCTCAAAAATAATAAAAATGTAAAAAAAAAAAAACGACACAACATTAAAATGCAAAACACACAGAAACGAACAATAATATAACAATAGCCATCTTCCTGACTTGGTATAGGACATTTTTAAAGGGGAATAAAAATGATGGGTTGAACCTGGTTTTGTGGCATGCCAAACCTCGCACTTTAATGACCAAGTTAAATATAACATTGAAAGTACAACATAATATTACAGGACTACAATACAAATAAATAGGAGAACATATTAGACAAAGAAACACATGATTAATAGATAACAAAAAGAATCAGGTTTAGAATTCAATACGTCAAACACGCGTCTCGTCAATACAAGACTCACCAGTGACGCCCAGATATAAAAGATCGAAAGTGAATAAAAGTACAAAGTTGTACAGCACTGAAGATCAAAAGTTGAAAAATGTTGTGCCAAATACGGCGTAGCTTTTTCCCTCAAGCCTGAAGGAAAAAGTGTGAAAGACTTATTTGCCTGTGTGCCTACCTCCCTGGACAGACAGACAGACAGACAGATCTAATATCAAATGAATACGGCCTTATCATACTTTCATTTTTAGTCTCAACTGTCTCAGATTTTAGCTTGTGAAGTCAGATTTCCAATTGAACACTTTCAAATAATTTTCAAATCTTTCATTTTTTTACCAATTCATGAAACCTTGGTAAAAGGAAAAGAACTTTATTATTTTACGCAGTTAGAAAAAAAATAGTTCTGCAGTTAGCTTGCTTGGTCTTTGTGAAATTATCAGTCATATTTGTCATTTAACTAAAATGATAACGAAAATTTAGTTGTATTTTCGTACTATCAATGATATCAATAATCCAACAGATTGCACATAAACTAAAACTATTATACATCGTCAAATGGTATAACACAGTTTCATATTATTCTAATATGAAAAGAGAGTTGTACATTAAATGCATGTGTCGGCAACGTTCATTCAGTTGGGAGACATACATGTACATGTATTTTGCTATTGATTTCTTAATTACGTACAGTGGCAAATAGCTGTTGCATACTCAAATAGTTTGTGTCAACACCACACAAAAGTTTTGAGAAATCATATTATTTATTTTTTTATTTTGATCAAAAGAACATGTAAGATCATGAAATTGTGATCTGGGAATTTATTTGTACTTTCGCTTTCTGTTTAACTTATTCCTATTTAAAACACATTCGCAATCATATAATGACGCAACCTCTTTGCTTACATATGAACCTAAATGTAGAAAATTCTACATGCGTGTGTATACGTATATAAAAATAATGCATTCTTCTCCGTCTAGGTCGTAAAATAAGTCCGTTATGTATGTAATTGGATATCTATAGACTTTATCACGATTTATGCAACCTTAATATAGATCAAATTTCGAAAAGACTTTCTTTCCATATTATTTAAATTAACCCAAAACTCATTGTAGATTAATTAGAACACCTTCTTCCAATCGTTCTTAAACGCCCTCTTGCTTATTATACAGTATATCCTATGCATACATATGCATGAATATGTGTACACACATTGCACCAATTACCTAGTAATAAATTGATAATTACATATGATTTTTCATTTTTGTCATACAAATATAGAAAGTTGTAACCCTATGCTAAGGTCACAAAAAACTATATAGATACCAAAAACTTACCTTTAGTTATCAATATATAAATAATAAAATCGAACTGCCTAACTAAAATGGTCGTTTGTTTACCTATATATATGTGTCACATTATTGAGGCTCTAAATGTGGGTTCTCTATGTAAGTAAAATAATTTACGTACAACACCTTTTTTTTTACTTTCGTTATCTATTTGAGATAATGAATTGATATGACATGTAGTGCATCGTTTAATATAATCCGTCTCATGTTTTTATTTATACTCAAATTATAGCACTGCAATGTATGTTTACTGCACACAAACAGACGCAATTTTATTGAATTTAAATCAGTCGTGACCTACAAATGTATATATATATATATAAAGAGGAATGTGTGAACCTAAACTATTTACTTAGACACTTTTTGAAAGTATGATTTAAAAATAAAACACTTAAAATATTTCTTAAAAATAGAAACATATGATACGACAGGGTCAACTTAAAGTGCAAATTCATGACGTTGAGATTTCCGAAAAATCATTATGAAGTATGAAAACGAAAACGAAATCATGTAGCACTACATGATTGTTTTTATTAATAAAAAAATCAGGGAATAATCTTATCGGTTATCGGTTATTGACCGTGAGATTATGATCTCTGACCGTGAGATTATCTCTGACCGTGAGATTATCTCTGACCGTGAGATTATCTCAGCGGGAAAATATCTCATATCATTAAAGAGGGCGAGTCGTCAGGATATCAATTAAAAAAGAAAAAGACAATATATATGAGACACATATTTTGAGAACTGACACAAATGAGAATTATGCATGGGTCTTTCGTCACGGCGTCTTTTTATGAGATTGAATCAGAGTAATCATGTACTAGTGTTTATCATATGAGCGTCGATTTTGACACACGGATTCCTGCATGGTCTTAATAGTGATAGCAATAATGAAAATTTAGACAAATATAACGAGGACAAAAACAACATCGATAATTCATCTTGTGGCTATTTTTATTTTTCCTAAGGGTGTATGGCTGCAGATCGACTTTTTAAAAAGTTGTTTCGTTCGGTATACTTGTAATAAAACACGTAATGACCAATTATTAGTTTAATAGCATGTTTGTTGTCCCTTTGATGCTTTAGTTTTTATATTGACCTCGGTTTCGCCTCGAGCAATAGTTGGAATCTTAGTCATAACAAACTTGTTATTACCATCATAACCAGTCAAAAGTAGTTTACTAAAGGTTACAAGAACGCAATTGTTTGTTTATATTTTACTCACTGTGGTAAATATGATATCCGTAACTGCAGTGACGTATATCCAAAGATGGCGGAGTATGTGTTTGGTCAATATTTCTTTTTGTCAATTTTGTTATTATAATGTGTTATTCGTCGGTATTTCATGTCTTTTCATTCATAGCGTATTACTTAATTTGAAACTTAAATACTATTAACAGCAATCTAAAATATCGTGATGTATTTGTTAACTGAAATTTTAACTGATTAAAATATCTTAATTCAAGAGGGCCAAATAGCGTATTTCCATAGAAATAGGTTATTTTACCGGCACTATAGCAATATGCTGTTGATATTGTTGTCAGAGCTGGAAAAATAGAAAATATGTCACATATACCTTGCTAGCTTAGGCAAGTGGAAGCCAACTATTTTGTTTACACATATGCAATTCAAACAAGTGACTTTTACTTCAAAAGCTAGTTTAATTTAAACTGTTTCTATTTTTAAAGCGATGTGATTGACTTTGTTATATGGTAAAATGTTTTAAAAAAAATATGATGAAGTGAGATTTTTAACTTTTGATTTTAAAACATACATCTGAAGGACTCCTCGGGTGCGGGAGCTACTCTCTGCATTGAAGACCCATTGGAAGCCTTCGGTTGTTGTCTGCTCTATGGTCGTGTTGTTGTCTCTTTGACACATTCCCAATTTCCATTCTCAATTTTAGGTAAACAAATTGAGATTTCATTCGGATGCAGACATGTACCATTAGGATGTCAGATTTTAGAAATAAGTTCAACTACATGTATATACTTGGGTATAATTAATTTTCATTGCAACAAATAGATGCTCAATATTTTTATTTGGTTTTTTTTCAATTGTGATGAATGGCTGTAAATAGTTATTTACACTTTGACTGATAAAATTAATGTTATTACAGGATTGTACATGTATGTGTCTCAAATATTGTTAGCTATTTTCTACTGGTATATCAGTAATTATTTGATTCTTTTATGTTGACAGTGCACATTTTCATAGTTCTTCACAAGGAACCAGCAAAATAACAAATTAACCATACTACCATGACTACTGGTGCCGTTAGAATAGTCATTTCTATTTAAATAGAAATATGCTATGGTGCTGGCTTGAATTTAGATATTGTAATCAGTGCCAACAAAACAGCCACTGTATTTTTTCAAACGTTTTTTTCTGCTTTGTAAAACATATAATATATTAAGGTGGTATGGGTGTCTTTCGCCATCTTGGATTGTAAAAAACAGAGAAGCTAAGGTCCATATTTTCTATCAAATTAGCAAAATTTGATGCAAGAATGCAGATATTTCATGTGTTTTTACATTTAAAAGATCCAATTTATAAGAATATAACTTATAAATATAAATATATGTACAAGTGTGGATTATTTTTGGTTGTTTTTAAATATTTTGAAATTGTCATTTTAAGGGGAGGTAACTCTAAAACAGTGCATTTTCTGTTGGATTGTTCATGGAATTTTCCTACTTTGTATTTTAGCCGGAAAAAACGCACGGTGACCCTATCTTTTCTTTTGATATTATCAAAGCATTGTTTGAAAGCTATATTTTTCTAATTTATTTTACAATTCTATCATTTCGTTTAGTTTCTATTCACAAAATGGTGTTTTTTCCTGTATAATCCATACAACATGTGTCATTTTGTCACGACCCGTAGCTTGAAAAAATGCACGGTGACCTATCATTTTTATAATATTTTTTAACATGTATCCATAGATACTACATTTTGGCAAAGTATGAACAAATTCTATCATTTTTATTTTAGACTCCCATACCACCTTAAGTGGTTTCATAGGTCACTTGTGACAAAATAAGTTCAAACTATTTAGTTTTCACGACATACGAAGCTAATAACCGGAAGTATTCGACTTTATTTAAGTACACTTATACCTATATTCATATAACATAAAGTTATTTCCTTACTTTGGTCCAATGATTCACAAGTATTCTATTTTTCATTTCCTTGAATTTTGTATTGTTTTTGTATTTATTTTTTTCGGCATAACATGTTAAATTATGGCATGGATATTATTACTTAAAAGCATATTCATTATTTTTACTACTGTTCATGCTAAAGGTATAATTCCTTATGGTAAAGGAATTTGTAAAAAACCAAAGAGGTATGTCATACTTTTGAGTACAAGACTGTAGAATGATCGAAGTACTATAACTGAAATCTTGATGGTTCATGGTTTAGTATCATGTGCATACGAATTATAATTTAGATATAAATTATTAACCGATGTTTATTTTTTTCTTTTAGTACATACGAGACTATGTTTTATCCTTATCAACTCTTTGGTAAAATGCAACCCTCTCAACGTCTTTGGGTGTAATTTATCATAAAGACATGTTTGTTTTTCATTAAAAAAAACCCACACACATTGGGAAAGAGGGCGGGGTGAGTCAGAAGATTTTTTTTATTAAGTTTTTCAACGATATTGATCAGATTATTTTTCTTTAGTCTACATTTACAAATAAAAAAAGTCACGCATTTGTATGCAAATTATAATTAATGTTCATTTTTGGGAGAATTTTGTTTTACGTATAAGTTATCGTTATCAACCTGCACACCGATTGTAAGTACAGAAAGACTATATGCATATGCAGTTTTTTTTAAAATGTAAGTCATGGTTTAAATTGTAACTTCTGTCTGCAATTATATTTTGTTTTGATGTATGATTATTTGAACATTTGACAGGACACTGATTTCTCGTTAGAACGGTTTCAAATTTTGTTTTGTGGATATCTTGTAATGCTTGTTATACGGTAACATTTAGACTTTGTCATTGTTGACCAGTTGTTTATAAAGACGACACTAGTTTTCCTCAACATATGTCTTCAAATTGATTATTAATAAATACTACACCGATCATGGTCTATGGATAGTCTGTGTTGATTTGGGGCCGAAATAACGAGACGTGTTTCCGTTTTTAAGTTTGGAAGAGTATCAATATGTATGAAATGAATGTTGATATCAATAATCACTGAAAATAACAAAAAGAATAAAACGATATGAATAGTAGTTTTTTTGGTATTTGTGTATGCATAAATATATTTATTGACAAGAATTATCAAATTCTTATTCAATTTTAAAGCTAAGCCGCAGTACCTGTTTAAAGTAGATTTTAACATTTAATCTCTTCATACATGTACTTCGGCTTTTAATTTTGAAATAAAATATATACTTTTCAAAAAGTATCGAAGAGCGAGAGAAAGAGGTATATGCTACAAAAGCAATTTTAGCGTTTCCATTTAATATAGTCTATAATATTATAAACTACAAAATGTACTTTGTCTTCGTTCTCTTATTTTTTTGTGAAGTCGTTGTCAGATGATTTCCGACTTTTTTAAATGTCCGTTTGCCTCTCTTTTACTGTAATGGATACTTATCTATTTCTCAGAGAATGAAGAAACATGAGATTACAAATAATGTAAAAACACATTTCAAGTACTAGAATCTCAAAAGTTTCTTGAAATGAAAGGCCTCAATTTGCCAAAAAATCAAATATTTATAACAATTTTCCAGTATAGAAGAATTTGAAATTTTGCTTAACGTTAAAACTTGTTGGATAATTCCTAACATAGTTCCTGTGATGTAAAGTCCTAGCAATATTATATTATTACAATGGTGCAGTCACTCGATAAAGAATTTTAAAAAGATCCGTTTTTGCTTTGTTTTTCTCTTTGTGCGGCACTTTAATTTCAGTTTGTTATTCATGATCATGCTTTGCTGAAGATGCTTCGGTGTTGCCGTATGCGTGAATTTTATACATAAAGGAGGAGGGGGAGCTTGGCTATGGTTTGTGTTAAAATCTATTGTGTTTTATAACTATACCAATACAATATTTATGACTAATCCATATATCTCTTAAATTCAGCGAAGAAAGAGGCATAAATGTAACAGTGCGACATTGCTGCAATAATTATTACCAAATAGATGAAAGATGTGTCAGTAAGTTTAAAGTGTACTAGGGGGAAAATACATATAAATTCACAAACATGTACTACATAAAATTATATTTATACCTTTATTTAATCAGGCATAAAACAAACGTCATCTTTCTCTAATATACTTGTAATTTCAAAGTTGTATTTCATGAATAAAAGCATGTACACGTGTCATTTAAATTAAATGCACACACCACATTTTATAAGGGAACAACAATTTAATTTGAAAGGGTGATTACATGTATGGGATTTTGTATTTCTAAGTCAGAACATTTTTATTTAGTGTTTCAACGCTATTAATCAGATTATTTGTTTTTAATATTTAACACAGCAAATGTATAAAGTATGGAGGAAATTTGAAGTCATGTCATATTTTTCAAATCTTATTAGGGAACATACTCCTCTCCCTACCCCCCCCCCCCCCCCCCCCCCCCCCAAAAAAAAAACAGTGGTCGTTCTCTAAGACATTTATTTTTGCTTGTAAGTATCCAGAAGTCCATTCCTTACTACATATCTACCATTGTTTAATTAGTTGAAGATGTTGTATTCAATCATTTCTAGCATGTAATAATTTGTGCTCTATTTAGTGTCGTGATGAGGAAAACTGTAAAAGTTTAAAACAAAATGCATTTTTAAAAGAATAGCCTTGAACATTATACGAACAAGACTTACACCCCAAGGGTGACTGGGGTATAGAAATATGGTCACTTGGTCTTCTCCTGACCGGCAGTAAAACACGTGCTGAAGTATGGCATCCGTTTGACTTTGCGGGATGTATCAAGTTCGCAGTTACGTCCGGTCAGAAGGGGGACGTTAAATCCGATGCCTCGTGTAAAGAGAGTGTCACGCTCTTTGCACGTTAAGAACCCTTGTAACAACACTTTGGGGGGTCCGTAGGTGGCCTGTTGCAAGGCAAAATTTCTGTCCATATCCAATATACCCTCATTTTCCAGTGGCAGTCCAAATTGCCCCGACCATCTTCCCAGATGGCCTCTATTGTATCAACCTACTTATTGTTTTTATTGTGAACTTGTTATCTTCCTGAATATGCATGAACTATTTACCACTGGACGTTTAGCAACCAACAATCAATCAAACAAACGAACAAGACTTTGTTTCTGACGTACATATCAAATTGAAACATTACTAATAAATAAAATTACCCTTTTATTTTTTGTTTAATTTGCTTTTATATTTTCACGACATCAATGAAAATAATATCTTTAAATTTTAATACTTCCTTCAGAATGTCCGATTGGTCATATTTCGAGAGGAGACAACTGTACAAAGTGCATGGGCGAACGATATGGTAGAAAATGCGCAGAGACATGCAGATGTAACAGCACGGAAAGGTCTCAAGACAATTTTAACATAAATTTATATGATATTAACTTAAAGTAGATCGGAAATTAAATCAAAATACATTATATATATACATTGTATATAGGTTAGGATTGAACTATATCAATTGGAAATATCCGTAAAGCAAGCTATTTTTGTTTCTGATCTTTGTTAATCAGGAAATAAGAGAGACACATACAATGTTCAAACATTATAATATATATATTTATTCTATAATAATTGAACAATACATCTGTATCACATATGTTTTATTGTTTGTACGTACTTTAGAACAGGGAGACAGTTCTGTCACGTCGCGTACGTAAGAGGGAACACTATAAATGGGGATTATACACGTTATTAACTTTGTTACTTCAGTTATTCACTATACCTGCATTTTTATTTTAAAATTGTCGATAGCAGGACAACAAATATCAATCATAATAAATCTGGCGAACCGGCTATCGGCCTTGGTGGCACATTGTATCTATGAAGACTTGTTCCATACCAGCATCAGTTGCTGTATGGCCAAATTCTAACACAATGCTACTGATATCAATACGCTCAACGGGGCCACGGTGTTGTCAAACGACTGTATCAATAGCGGTTAACACATACATTGTGAGTTTGAATACCCACGTGGCAGGTACGATCGACTCCTATTTCAATTTACAATAGTTGTCACTTTTCCTACCGATGATCACTGATTTTCTCAAGGAACTCCGGCTTCCTCTGACAATAAAAAAAATGACCGCCACGATATACGAAATACATATAAATATTGACAGCAGTCTAATTACAACAATGAGTCAATTTATCAAAACGCTCAAACTAGGACGACGATTTCGGGCACTACGGTACCTGCTTGAGTTGTTCAAGAAACACTCACCAAATAATTAGAAATGACAAAAACACAAAGCATAAAACGGATATTAATCAACAGATAAAACTGACCTACATGTATATTACATTATCTGTTGCAGGTATCCATTTGTAAACGCACGGACAATTTGTTGCATTTTAATTTTTTTCTTTTCCCATGCAGGTGTGATAATGAGAAGGGGTGCATTCCTCTAGACGCTTTTGACAGTAGTTCTACATGTAAGTGATTACGAAAAGCGTATAATGCATGAATATAGTTTAACGATAATGTCATTGCAAATAAATATACATGTAACTCCATTCAAATAAACTTCCCCACGGATTTGGATTTGAATGTTTTAAAAGCTTATAACACAGAAAAAGTAAAGATTATTACAAAAACATTAACTACTGGGTTTCCGCTCTATATGTTTGTGAGGTTCCCGTATTTCTTATGTTCGTCGTGTACAAGGCACATACATGGTAATATAGTGACATCGGCTCCTATTCTTTCATTTTCCACAATGTTTTCCATATATTTGGCTTTACGACTATGTCACATCAATTATCAATTCACCATTAAATCGGCATTGTCCATGCTGTAGGGAAAGGTAAAAATCAAAAATTAATAATAAGATTTCTAAAACATGTCCCTTTATATCGCCACTCTTTTGAAACTTTGTTCATGAATCCTCTCAGATCTGATTGATTAATTGATAGGTGTTTGATAAATGTCCAGTTGCAAATATTTCATGCATCTTCAGGACTTGACCAAATTGATACATACAATTGGGAGGTTCTCTAATAGCGGCCGACAAGTTCTGTGTGTTACTAAACTCTGCACAAACATAGCAGTCCTTTCAGAACTCGGCAGGTATCCTGTATATTTAGATTTGTTAAACAAAATATGTTTGCACTGGTAAAGGCTTGGGCAATTTCCATCTAATCTGTTGATAAATCTAGCAGTAACCAGTCAAATATCTGATGAGTCTTTTGTAGACGAAACGCGCGTATGGTGTATATACTAAATTTAGTCCTGGTATCTATGATGAGTTTCTTATACATGTAACTCATGGTATTATTCTATACTGTTTTACAGTGAAAAACTGGACATTAACCTACTATCTGCAACAAACTTAATTTAAATTGTATTTGAAAAAAAATCTTTAGAAGAACTTTCTTAAGACATGACTACCCATACAAAATAACTATTCAAAAGATCTTTGATAACTAAGCGCATATTTTAAAATTTGCTTTCAATTACGAAAGATATAAAAAAAAAAAGAGAGCAGAAGAACCGTTACACATTTTTTACTGAGGAACCCCAGTTTGAGAATGGAAAATGGGAGACATACACGAACACTAAATATTACTGCAGGATGTTTTAGAGTGCCCTCTATAAAGCCCACAACGATTAGAATTCCTACAAAATTAAATTTCAAAAGTTTTCAAATCTGAAAAAAACACATACATTTAGAAAACATCTTTTTTCTGGATAAAACAAATGCAGATTGAGTTTTTAATACAGATTTTAGTATATACCTAGAAAATAACAAATTCCCGATTAGACTGGAAAAACAGAGAAAAAAGCTAAGATAAATAAATGCAGTTATTCCTCTTTGTACTGACTTTCTCCTATTATGTACATATTTTATAATTTTTCTAAATCATATTCAATTATTAGCAATCAGTATGAATGCTCTAATGCATGTGTTGTTTGTGTGGATCCTGTATGTAATTTGTGATTTTTGTTGATACATGTATATGCTCTTTATGGGCCCTTTGATTAGGAATACAGATATTTGAGTTTGAATTTATACATGTATATAAAAGATAGAGAAAACAGAAAGAAAATCAAATCAAAGGAACAGAAAAATACATATATTGTTGCAGACAGTACGGTTACCTATAGTTGTTTATGTTTGTGTCATTTTGGTCTTTTGTGGATAGTTGTCTCATTGGAAATAATACACGTCTTCATTTTTATATATAATAAACTATTGTATCATGCCTTGTAAAAGAAGTTTGCAGTTACACAACCTGTTGACAAACACAAAATAATACACTTTACATTTTGATCGGTTGAATAACTTCATAAAAACTTTAAAACAGGGACATCATAAATAGTACATTTAGTACACCTGTGTAAATCCTCAAAACAATTCGTGAGGCATTTAACAAACAAAACATTGTTTTATAAATTAGTAATCCTTTAGACTGTAAGTTCGCGTTTAGTTATTAAGAACCTTTTGTTTCAATAAGATTACTAGTATTAGAAAAAAAATATCAATAGTATGATATAAAACCTCACCATTTATACATTCTCTTTTGAATTATAAGTTCTGTATATAATAATGTAGTTTCTAGGTAGTAAAAGTAATCATGTGTTCAATGCATTAGACCGTTGGTTTTCCCGTTTGAATGGTTTTACACTTGTAATGTTGGGGCCCTTTATAGCTTGTTGTTCGGTGTGAGCCAAGGCTCCGTGTTGAAGACCGTACATCGACCTGTAATGGTTTACTTTTTTAAATTGTTATTTGGATGGATAGCTCTCATTGGCACTCACACCACATCTTCCTGTATCTATGTTATAAAATATTGAAAATAAATACTACATGTACATGTATTTTTTTTCAGACAAGACAGTGGTAATTCCAACTGCTGGCGGTCAAACTGCAGGTACGATAACTATTTGTGTAATTGATTCAACATGTTAAATCAAACAAACTTCATGTCTGTGAACCATGTTTACACATAAAAAACAAAGAGTTTCCATTTCATATGAGAAATATAAATGCCAAACTATGTCCTTGTTACGAATTTTCTCTCTGTAGTCTCCTGTGAGATACATCTTATCATCCCTTAGAAAATTTTACAGACGCCATCACGAGTTGGTTGACCGTTATGGAATAATCGTTTCACAAATGTTATCGGATATGTTCCTTAATTACGTCGTAACTATACAATCCTCTTCTCTTTCATGAATGTGACCTACCGAATTAGTCTATTTACCGGATTTGTTATGATCTGTTATTTCATAAGCAACACGACGGTAACCACATGTGGATCAGGATGTGCTTACCCTTCCGGAGCACCTGATATCACACTTAGTTTTTAGTTTGGTTCGTGTTATTTATTCTTAAGTTTTCTTTGTTGTGTCATGTCACTGTGTACTATTGTTTGTCTGTTTGTCATTTTCATTTTTAGCCATGGCGTTGGAAGTTTATTTCTGATTTACTGAGTTTGAATGTTCCTCTGGTATCTTTCGTTCCTCTTTTATGTCTGCTGTTTTGTCAATCGAATGTAGCTTACTTCCTTACAGCATAAACACAAAAAGAGTGCAAGCATATTCAATTTGTCTTCATTACTGATTTTACAAAATGTTCATATTCCTCTTACGGAATCTGTTCTGTTCTTTTTTGTTCTGTTCTGGTTCAGAACATTCCTCCTTCAAAGGAGCACTTCGCACAAATCACGTATTAGTAAAACCTTATTTGTAAAAACTAATCTATTACTGATGAGGTGCAGGTAGCAATGTTTTTTTTATTAAATTTTGCTAAAAACAAAACAAAACCACATGTCTTGGATTGATGAAAGTATTTTGTCCTAAATGATGCATAGGAAGACTTCAGCGCTCGAGAATAAGTAAAACTCCTTCGGATCATCAATTGATTCAATAAATACTATTCAGCTATACCTGAATCATGTGATTATTGCGTATATACCACAGGCACTTGTCTAAGAAGAAAAAAATCCTATATACCTTAATATAACACTTTCCTGAGACAAGTGCCTATGTATATAGGCATTGTTTTGATTAAATCTCAACTATAATAATATAAAATCCGCTTTGAAAATTATGTCCGGCTATGAATTTTGCCATATTATAAATTACCAGATTGATATATAGACAGTTTTTTTTTTTACTTTTTTAAAATCTATAAATTTCATATTATTATAATAGATAAACAAATATATACATATATGTTTATAATTTCTAGAAAATGGTAACAGTAATGTTATTATCTTCATTGCTTGTGTTGCCGCTGGAAGCATTGTAATTGTCATCTGTGCAATACTAGTAAAGAACAGGGGAGCAGTCCGTAGACGAAAACCGATTAACATTGCCAGGGAACATGCAAAGAGGAGTAAAAAAGGACAAACATTAAAATGTAAAAATAAAAATGTGAAAGACAATAGAGAGAGCATGTATGCTGATATAAATGAGAAATACATGATTAATTTCGACGGGGAGTAGTAATAAACGTTGCAAGTTATATTTTGGCAATTAGAAGACACCTATATTATAGTTTTTCCTGTGTCTGTGTGTAGATTTGAGGAATCCAATTTTGATTTGCTTTTAAATATTTTAATTATTTTACTAATTGATTGAATATTTTTTTTTAACATAATCCGAGACTGATTCTTATCTAATAATAAACATAATACGCTATAATTCTCGAACTGTTTACACCAGTCCTATGATTGCATTGCAAGCAATATGGTTTTCTTATTTGCTTGTTTTGATGTGGCATCCTGCAAAATCCATCACGTTGGTTAAAGTTATAGATCTCCTGACTACCAAGCAGTCCTTAAATCTGTTTCCTTAAATCATCAATAATATTAGCATTAATCAAAGGGTCATTAATAAATGTTAAGATTAATTACGATTCAAGGATACATACATACATGTATATAGAAGATGTGGTATGGTTGCCAATGAGACACCTCTTGGAATTGGCTTTAAACTAGCTGTCACTAACTATGAGTCTTCTCAGATTTGTATTTAAGTGCATTTTTTTTTTATTGTTGTTCGATATGAGAAATAGATAAATACAATGGCACATCCTATATCTGTGTTTTGTTTGATGTTTTTCTAAGCATTGATCTGATGAGTTAATATATAAAAGAAGATGTGGTGTGATTCACATCCTAGTATATCACTTCTTAGACAAAATCTTGTACCTAATTATTACCTACAATATCCCTCAAGGCAAAAATTAATCGGTTTACTCTCATTTTGCAACATAAAGGTGTATAGGAAAGTATGTACTTTCCTTAGAAAGATTACTTATTTTTTGTAGATGCAATTTTTACACATTTATATATATTTATGTACTCACAATCACTGATAAATAAGAAAGAATTCTGTACATATGTAATCCTTTAAACTCAATAGGTAATATATAAAATGTATATACGTCTCAATGTCATGAAAATCACGTGCTATTATCGTACACTACTCTGCTGTCGATTTATATGTATACTTTATTATGTTTTGACCTTTTGTACACGTTCGTGTCTGAGGAAATAAAATATTTTGTCTTGTCTTTGTCTTGGTATGATTGCCAATGAGACGACTCTCCACAAGCGACAAAATGGCAATAACTAATGCCCATACATAGTCAGCAATACATGGACCCGAAATGACAAATGAAAAATAATTCAAAAGAGAAAACTAACGACCAAAACTGTGTACCAAACAGAAGTAAACGTTTGTTTATATATATAATAAAAACATATCAATATGCTACACAGCAAAGAACGACAACAACTGAATTAAAGGTTCCTGACTTGAGACAGGCACATACATACAGAATGTGAACGGGTTAAATATGTTTGAGGGATCAAAACTCCCATTGCCTTTGACAGTGAAGTAACATCATAAGAACGAGCTAAAAAAAATAATTGTTAAGGCTTTAAGTTAGCTCATCAGAAATATATAAACAAAAATCACAGAGTGGACGTGGCCGGCTACTTGTACATTCCGACATAAGATAGACGCCAAGTACTGATCGGAGAGTACTGCCTGTATGAAACAATCTGTATGGAATGTACACGGAATATAGTAGGAAAATTGCTTTGAATTCCTACCAGAAAAGAGTGATATTCCAGTCAGACAGTAGTAGGAATCCACACGGAAAATAGGCGAAAAATTTAAATTAGCAGGAATTTCTTAGTAGGAATATTGTATATTCCTACCAGGAATATGCAAATTAGCAGGAATAATTTGGTAGGAAAATAAAATTCCTACTAGAAAACCTGATAGGAATTTTTCAAAATTCCACCCAGAAAAAATATTTTCTGGTAGGAATCTAAAAATATACAAAATGTAAGTGTATATTCAAAAATACACAACTGGGTCAAAGATAAGTTTGAATCTCAACAACAAAGAACAAAGGAAATTCATGGAATCAATTCCTTTTTAAAAAAAATAGACTTTTGAAATGTTTAAGGAAACTGCATGCAATATATGCAAGCTATAGAAAGTGTTATACATAAAGTACATGTAAATCTAAATTAGTTTAAAGAACAAATAATGAGTAAGATTATACACTATTATTGAATTATTAATTGATTACTAAATACTTTTTGGCAGGCAGATAAAAAAAATTCATCTTGAATGTATAAGAATTACCTTTAGTCTTGATTATCCATATTTTCTTACATTTCTACATTATAACGTTGTGTGACCCTAGCTTGCCTTATTGTATTCCAACACAACTTTTCAATCTTTCCCCTCCAACTTTTGAATTTGTGAACTGGAACTTGCTTGCATTTAACATTGCAAAATGTGTGTCATTTGCAAACAGGAATCCAGTTCAAGATAACTTTCCAGGTAGAAAGATTTTCTGGTAGGAATGTATAAATAAATTCTGGTAGGAATCTTAAACATGTAGTAGCAAAATAAATAATCAACTCAGATTTTCAAATCAGAAAAATATCTATACAGACTTTAACAATTTCACCTAGGTAGTAGGATTTTTGAAGTAGGAATATTAAAAAATCCAGTCAGACTTTTGTTCATTTTCCATGTCCGTCTACTTTCTATATAGAATCTTTGAATCTAGGTGGATTCCTACTTCATTCCTACTAGTGTCTGGGTGGAATCCTACTACTTATTTCGTACGGGTCGTAGTTACTGACTAATTCAAAACCGCTTACAATTGATGACAAAAATCATGTATCTAAGACTAATTTATCAATCATTACACATCCAACATGCAATGGATTTAGTGTAAAGACTTCATAAACATAAACCACTTAATATTTAAATCCCCATTTAGTTTATATACGACTTCATACTTGTCCTCGTCAATATGCTTAATTGGTTAACCTACATGTAGTTTTGCACGGTCTTTTAGATACAAATTTAAAAAAAAATGTTGTTCACGGATGCTTTTCGTTATATCGATATAACTATCGTGAAATAACCAAGTGTGGTCAAGTATTGCGTTAATAAAGTGAGTAAGTGTAATTTTTACTTAAATATTTGAAAAATCTGCTGAATTCCCGTAAAAATATCTTAATGTGCACGATTTTGTTTTCGCAAGGGTTCACTTTTAAAAATCAGAAACGCTAAAATACTTTTACTTATTTTTACATGATTGCATATTGAAGATGAACTGTTCTTTTTATTAAGAATTGAATGATTCTTTTTGCAACTTCATAGGGGTGTAAACGTGTTGACCGAGGTACATTTTGTATGAAGCGCTTCATTCTAAAAATGCTTTTACAACCCAATGAAGTTAAAAAAAGAAGCATTCAATACTTATAATTACATTATGTTGCTATGATCATAAAAACACGTATTTTATGATTGTTTTATTTAATTCACATGTGCACTTTATTGTGGGACCATGTGTTATCGTGAATGATAAGTTTTATTGAGTAATGCAATTTTTTAAGGAATAACACGTGATGTGCAGTTAGCCAATCAGAATAACGTATTATAATGAAACATACATCTAATGTAATTGTCTAAAAATACAAACTTAAAATAATTATTTGCAGTCACCACATAATCAGCTTCACTCGTCTCATTTTAAGACTATCAACTAGTGACCAAATGACATAGCCATTAAAAACTGTTGGTCATCAACACTGAGCAAAATCCCTACATCATAGTAAGCTATCAAAGGTTTCGAAATGACAAAGATAAAACAATTAGAACAAGAATACTAACGGCCTCATTAATGTACAAAACAATTTTACGTAGAATACATATGATATACAGCAATAAACAACAACCATGCAATGGATTCTGGCTCTTGATTTGGTACAGACGAATACAGAATGAATCATGGTTAAACATGTTAACTGGCGCATAACGCTACCCTGTCCAAATTTCACAGCAAAGGTACAAACCATAAAAATTACATGAACAGGAATAACCAATAAGATCAATGGAAAACAAGAAAATAAGTAAGAAAAACACTCGCTGGGCGTGTCAATGTATTTATCCATCCCCACTACAACAAAATAACAAAAAACACAACAAAGTATAGATATACTACATGTACATTGTAATTCCTGCAGTTACTGACAGGTAGTTTAAAACCGAAAAGATTATTTCCCTAGGACTATAGTAACAATCAGTACATGTACATATCTTACATCCAATGAAAACCAAGATCTTGTGGAACGCTAAAATGCAGGTATTGAAAGATTGTAGAAACGTGAATGTGCATATGTATATAATGTATTTAACAATAATATAATACAAATAAAGAGATGTGGTATGATTGCCAATGAGACAAATCTACGATAAATAAAATTGAGAATGGATTCGGGGAATGTGTCAAACCGACAACAACCCAACCACCGAGCAGACAACAGCCGACGGCCACCAATAGGTCATCAATGTAGCGAGAAACTCCCGCACCCGTAAGCATCCCTCAGCTGGCCCCTAAACAAATATGCATAATAGATCAGTGATAATGAACGTCATACTAAACTCCGAATTATACACAAGAAACTAAAATTAAAAAAATCATACCAGACTAACAAAGGCTTGAGGCTCCTGACTTTGGACCGGCGCAAATTGCGGCGGGATTAAACATGTTTTTGAGATCTCAACCCTCCCCCTATACCTCTAGCCATGCAATGTAAAAAACAAACGCACAGCAATACGCACAGTAAAACTCAGATTAAGAGAAGTCCGAGTCCGATTTTAGAATATGAAACAAAAGGAAATAAACAAAATGACAATAATACATATTATGGGGTTTAGTATTATAAGAAGAACATAACCCGTGTCATGCCAACAACTGGTTTTAGAATAATTGTGGTTGATTCCGATGCTGAAAGTTTACATGTGCAATTGTAGGCAACGGCAACTGTATGTATTTCAACAATAAGAAAACACATACCGTATATCGTCAGTAACCAAACAAAAGGTCGGGGAGACATAAAAATTATATAATTTGAAACAATTCAATTTAGCAGAATAACGGTCTAATTTATAACAATTAATTTCCGAAAAACTTATATGATAGCAGACTCCTGACTTAGGGGAAGGCACATACAAATGTAGCGAATATGTGTGTATGCTCAACCCTCACCTAACCTGGAAAAATGATGTAACAACAAGCTACATGTATAACAATCAGTTGAAAGAGGCCCAACTCATCAAATCGATGCAAAAAAAAATAATAATATATAAATAGATACTTGATTTGTATCTAAATAATTATAGGCTTCAAATAAGCTGTCAGTCACAGCCGGTTCTCTCAATTCTGTTCTACTTTAAGTCTTGTATTTGTGTGTGTGTGTGTGTGGGATAAGGTTTCCACAGTTGCTTTAGATCAAGCTGTAATTCCTAACGTCTTATCACCGAGTTGCACTTCAAAATTAAACAGTTAAATACTGTCACATATACATTATTTATACATGTATGTACAATTTACAAATTGCAAAACGTGAGTAATGGCAAATTGGGCTTTCCATAAATATTATTAGGTATAAAATGTTGTTTTGTTTATGAATCAACATGATTATGCACATTGATCAGAAATGCATTATTTTGTATACTTTTAAAGTGTTTCCTGAAACATATCCGATGAACCGTGTGAACGTTCAAAATTACAATGTATCATGCATTGCAAAAATATGAAATGGAATTTATTTAGAATTATCTGTTTATTTAGTTTTTTTAATGTATGTGTCAAAGCTACTGATTTCGGTGTATGCACAGAGTACAAAAGGTATGTTACTGAATCTTTGTTTAAATGTGAATGAACTATTTTAACCAATAGAGAAGCTCACACCATTCTCTCGCAAACTTGCGGCACATTTTGAATATCAATTGGTTATGTTCTTATACGTTGATTGCAATAACTGCTAAAAATGTACATGTAAGTTTTATTTTACGTGTGTTTTAGTGGTTTAATTTGTATAAGAAAATACCTGAACCAAGTCAAAAATATGACAGTCGTTTTATGTGTTTGAACTTTTGATTTTGACATTTGGTAAATAATAAATCATATATACCAGGATTAAATTAAGTATGTATGGTAAGGGAGGTTCCGTTTTGAATTTTCCTCGAATTTTAGTATTTTTGGATTTTAATTTTTGCCTTAACTAAAAAGTAAAAGTTATTGGGTTTACTTGATTAGAAAAGATATAAATGGTGATATGATTGCAAAAATATCTTTTTAGTATATTCAAAACGAGATTATCAACAACTCTAGGTCACCGATGACCTTCATCAATAAGCAAAGCATAGTATGCGTATAACATGTATAAGGCCATTCTTTAAATTAATTTTTAACTTTATATACTTCGTGACTTAGATTGAGAGTTGCCTCATTCACACTTATACCACATCTCTATATGCATATTGTCGTTTTTTTTTTATGGTTGCGAAGGAAATGCGGAGACAAGAAAATCGGTGTTCGGAGAAAAAAGTTTTCGATTAAACATGGTCATTTTAAAATCGTATTAGCTGTTCTATATCATATACCAAAAATCTAAACGACATCTTGTGAAACAACAATACTGCACAATTAAAAAATAATAGGGGGAAGAAAACATTCATTTGTAATAATAATCAGAAGAAAAGCGAAACTCTTTCCACAGAGAATTTTTTTTACTTTAACATGTTTAATAAATTGTAAAGATTGCCGTTTTGGGTTAAATACTATAATAATATAAAGGCGAGTCAAGAATTGTCCCGTCACAATGTTCGCAATCATGAAACACATCGTAAACATTTTTTTTTATTTAACGATATTCTATAACGATGTTTTTTTTTTTGTATTTACATTGACGATACATTTATTTGTCAAAGCGTAATTATGTTACAGGATAACACATGGCAACGTTTACAGAAATGTGATAGTAAGAAATTGTTGTCATCACTTCTTTATGTCGAATGGAACATGTGTAGGTAAGTTACAATAAATATATAATATTAGATCAATGTCAGAAAAATATTTTTTTGTTATAAGAGGTTGAGTAAATGTGGAAGGGCGAGGTTCTAAATAGCTATCAATGTATTAATTTAAGTTGCAGTTTAAAAATAAATATTAGGTCAATGTCATAAAAATATAAACTTTTTTGTACTCGGCGCAAAACTGACGAAGGGCTTTGTAGAACCTCGCCCTTCTCCAGTTTCTAAAGCAACACAATACGTGTAAGAAGCATGCAAATAGTTGAAAAGAAAAAAATACCAGCTTCAATTAGTTTACGCTAGATGTATTTTTATATACAAGCGCAACTCACATTGATAGCTAATGATATATTTCTAACAATGAAAAGCTGTATGATTTCAGAATGTCCAGTCGGTCACTTCTCTAAAGGCATACAGTGTGCAAAATGCCGCAATGGAAAATTCGGAAAAAAATGCGCAGAAACCTGTAGTTGTAGCAGGTTGGAAAGGTATAATTTAATTAATAAACAAAACAAGTACTCCTTTAGTTGGGCTTTTCAGGATTTTAAAAATCGTAATTCGAAAATATACGAAGGACAGACAGGATGCTAAAAGGATGCTTTCTAATGAGTTTGAACTTTACCCTTAAAAATACGAAATAAAAAGTTCATCAAGCTTTTATGTTCAACATTATTACTATGACATCTGACAGATTGATTACAAAATGACTACAATGAGGGACAAAAGGTGGCGTTTTGGGACATCTCATAGATGACTATGCGGTATATACATTGTATAGGCTTTGTTCATTGTTGAAAGCTGCACGGTGTCATTTTATTTTTGTGGACAGTTGTCTCATTAGCAATTATACCACATTTTCTTTTTAATATTTGTATACATATATTTTCTCCTCATCTCACGGTTTGAATGGCACAAGTGCTAGCGTAATATGTCTATGTTTAATGTATAGTATAGTATGTCAGCTATGTAGCTATAGGCTAACGATGAATCTTTTATATGTTTATTTCACAACGTGGTGTTTGGTAAAGTATTAGAAGCATGAATATTTTAATTATTATAAATACATTAACTTCTTCATAAAAATTAATGAAATATGTGTTAGGACATGTAGAAATAACCCATTTTAATTTTTCTTTCAAATTATATTTGTTTTGTATATATAGATGCGACCATAGAGTTGGGTGCATTACTACCGATGGTAAGTCATGTTACATAAGGGGTGATTTTTCATACATACATGTATCTAGGATGTCTCGTATTTTCATTCATATCTATATATTCTCGTATTGTAGACGAATTGTACTTTCAAATCAGAATGCTTCATCTGCGCTCCAGCAAAATCATTGATTTCCTGATAACAGATTATATACACACAGAAAAGTTAAAAAAAGTCCTAAATATTAACTATATCCTGGTATATTCCCGCATTGAAATATGTTGATACTGTAATTGTTTTATATAGCAACAAATAAAGATACACATATAAGAGCTGTAGTAATAAATTACCTTAGCCGTATTTGGCACAACATTTTGGAATTTTGGATCCTCCATGTACTTCAACTTTATACTTGTTTGGCTCTACGAATATTTTGATATGAACGTCACTGGTGAGTTTTATGTAGACGAAACGCGCGTCTGGCGTACTAAATTATAATCCTGGTACCTTTGATAACTATTAAAACCAATGGGCAATGCCACTGCTTGTGGACGTTTCGTCCCCGAGGGTATCACCAGCTAAGTAGTTAAAACTTCGATGTTGACATGAATATCAAGAAGGTGGTCATCTTTATACATTTCCTGTTTACAAAACTTTTATTGATTTTTTCGATAAACTAAGGATTTTCTTATCCTAGACATATATTACCTTAGATATATTTGGCATTTGGGATCCTCAATGCCTTCAGCTTTGTACTTGTTTGGCTTGATAAATATGTTGATATGAGCGTCACTGGTGAGTCTTATGTAGACGAAACGCGCGTCGCGTACTAAATTATAATCCTTGTACCTTTGGTAACCTTTTATTTAAAAGGAATGATTAATACTATACAAAAATGTCAAACGAGCATTGAATACGTAATGCAATTATTTTTATTACAAGAAACGAATCATCATACATACCAGACCTAAAGTTTTAATGATCTATTGTTGGTATCATAAGGTTCATTTTACGCAAAAAATAGTGAGTCGACAACCATACAAAAAACACACAGTATGTTGCTTTTATATCTATCATTACTGTTATTGAAACAAAAGCAACTAGATGGCGGGGATTGCGGACTTTACGTATTAAATTGATATTTATATCAACATTGTCAGTGAACAAAAAACTAAAATATGTTTTTCTCAATTCATTAGTTTATTCGGTATATTATGACATATATACAAAGAAAGTGAGGTATGATTGCTACAGAGGCAAAATTTCCTCCAAATACCAAATAACGCTAAAGTTAACCACTGTAGGTCACCGTCAAACACCCAACAAGGAGAAAAACCCATACTGCATAAAAACCTATAACAGGACCCATATGGAAAAAAATGTACACAATTAAAAAAACTAAAAAATAGTTATTTAATATCAATTATAAATATTTATATTGCGAAAACAATAAAACATATGTCTCTTTTTTTTTTATAGACGTAAAGCCTCTAAAGGATAACAAGATATTTATAGTCTTGGTCATCCCAATCATTCTCATGACAATCATTATTTTATCTTATAAATATTATCAAAAAAAGAAACAAGATAATATTACTTATTTGACGTCAAATGTAAACGCGGACATCGTGAAACAAACTGTTGTTACGCATACATTTGATGTATATGAAGAGCCCCACTTGTATGACGATATCTCTGACGAAGTACACGGAAAAGATACACGTATGGAAGTTGGAGAAATTATCAACCAGGAGACCGAATCTATTAGTGTTTCTATCCATTATAATGATAAACGTGGTTCATCTAGTGAAGAGAACGAACCAGAGACTGAAAATTTACCAAACGAAACTGATCACGATCATAAAATAGATTCTAAAAGCGAGAACAGTGATAGAGGTTGTGGTTGTTTAAATAATTATGAAGCAATGAGTTCTGACAACATCGAACCACACAAATACCTATCATTAGAATCAATTGAAACATCAGATGGTTAAAATATGCAAACCCTATAAATCAAGACAATAAACAATATTTTCTAAACTATTAAACTGCAAAATTAGATATAAAAAATGTGACTTAAATAATGTAAATGTCTTTGTTGTATCGATAAACTACTACCTGCACTAGTCTGTATCAGTTACTGACGTCTCACATACTAGTTTGATAAATGTATTTGTTTGTGTGACTTCAGTTGTAGAGAAAACTATTTTCTTAAATGACGAACTCACAGTACTAACATAAACGGCAGGTAAAACATACACCTGTATTCCTACTGAATTAGACTATTATCGGATTTGTAATAACACAAGCAACACGACGGGTGCCACATTTGGAGCAGGATCTGCTCACTCTTCCGGTGCAGCTGAGATCACCCAAGTATTTAGTGGGGTTCGTGTTGTTCAGTCTTCAGTTTTCTATGTTGTGTCTGTAATATTATTTGTTTGTTTGTCTTTTTACCGTTTTAGCCATGGCGTTGTCAGTTTATTTTCAATCTATGAGTATGACTCTATATCTGTTATCGTTCGTCCCACCTCATGAAAAGGGTTAAATGGAATGCAACACCCGATAACAGATACGTAAAGCAAACTTATTAATTTCTATCATTATCATGTGTCCTTTGATGACTAGTAAAGTAAAATGATAATTAAATAAAATTCACTTGTTTTCCTTCTACTAAAGATAGAATGGCATCGACCTGTCCACTCAAGACATTTCATATTTCATAGGGAGCATCCACTCGTGTTTCTTATTCTGTGTTAAGACATATTCATTTTAGGAATGGGGTTTTTATTTATTTAGTTATGACATGATTTTTTTTTAATAAATTTCATGGAATGCTATGACAATAAGACAGATGCTAATCTTTTTTGTTTTTTATCTTATATTTTACGAATAAAAGAACTCGCTGTTTACAGTCATCCTTGCATAATAACATTGACAGCAGGAGAGATATGTGGTTCAAGGAATCGAACCTTTATGATTTTTGTCTGCATTTATATGAATATATAAAAAAGAAGATGTGGTATGATTGCCAATGAGACAACTCTCCACAAGAGACCAAAATGACACAGAAATTAACAACTATAGGTCACCATACGACCTTCAACAATGAGCAAAGCCCCTTTCGGGTAGTCAGCTATAATAGGCCTTGAAATGATAATGTAAAACTATACAAACGAGAAAACTAACGGCCATATTAATTTAAAACAAAAATGAATTACATGCTCCCGACAGAGGACAAGCACATACATACATACAAAATGCGACGGGATGAACATGTCAGCGGGATCCAAACCCTCCCCTAACCTTGGACAGTACAACATAAGAACGAACTATACAAATCAGTTGAAAAAGTTCTTCAAAATTTCGAAAAGATAAAAATTACACTAAACAGGGGTCTTTGGGTAAAATCGTTACAGTATCTCCCCCTCTCTTTTTTAGATTCGACAAAATTCCATGATTCCGTTTGAATTTAGCGCTTCCAGTGTTTATGATATCAAAGAAAAAGGTGTGGATGTTCGATGCTAAAATATGAATCCGGTTCAGAAGATAAATGCATTGCAGCAAAACAGGCGAATTATTCATTTTGCGTGACTACAGTACATGTATCATATCATGACGTAAACTCAAAATAAATCGGATAAAATATTATTTCCTTCACCGAAAACATCACGTTAACAATTATTTATACAAACTGAAACTTATTATTCAGAAAGTTATTGACATAATTTGTATTTCACAACTGATAAAGTAAAGACGATTAGCTTTTTACTAGATCTAAGTAACTGCAAGTAATCCAAAATCGTACTTTTGTGTTAATGTGACCTGTTCATACTCATTACCTTAGCTGTATTTTGGCACAACTTTTAGGAATTTTTGGTCCTCATATCTCTTCAACTTCGTACTGTATTTGGTCTTTTATAACATTTTTGATTAAAGCGTCACTGATACTGATAAGTCTTTTGTAGACGAAACGCGTAAATATTAAATTGTATTCCTGGTATCGACGATGAGTTTATTTGTAGTGCTTCTTTGTTATTTATTGCTTACTTATTGAGTGTTACATCTCGTCTCTCTTTATTTTTATACATTCAAAGTAGATATTTTTGTTAATGTTTGGTTAGACTATTACTTTTTACTTCTGTTCACTTACTATGAACAACACTGACAATAATTTGTTTTGTTAAAAATAATTTCCGTATTCAATTAGTGTATACTTTGTTTATTTGTCTGTATACATTATTTTATTTTGCGGCATTTTTCAAGGTCATGACTGTCTCAATAATACTGTTTAATATCTCATCCCTTATTCTATTTATTTTGTATCAATATTGGACTATAGACTTATTATATTCGTCCAGTTTATGCTCACTTGTGTGTGTTAATTTGTCTTTTGATTGAAAGATGCCATTTTTTATTTTGCGTCTTTCTATGCTGTGATGTAACACTATCGTTTCAGGTAAAGGGTGACTATTGGTTTCTATAAGAAAAAAAAAGTTTAAACCCGCTGCATTTGCTTGCATATTTCCTTAGTCAGGAACCTGGTGTTTAGCGGTTGTCCTTGCTGATCTGGTTCACAAGTGCTTTATGTAAAGATAATTCTTATAAAGATTAGACCCTTGTTTGAATCGTTTTACTCAACTAAATTATTGGGCCCTTTATAGCTTGCTGTTCGGAATATTCGGTGTGAGCCAATGTTTCGTGTTAAACACCTACATGTATAATGGTTTACTTTTATAAATTGTGATTTGGATGGAAAGTTGTCTCTATGGCACTCATACTACATCTTCTTATATCTATTCCCTTTTGTAAAGTTTTATTTTGTTTAAAGTTTTATTAAGTTATAAGGAAGTGTTGAGTACAATTAATTATTCATTTTACAAATATATTGATTACATATCATATTTGGTTTCCCCTTCAATATCTTCCGACTCCTATGTAGAATATAAAAATATATTTCGCTTTCGGTGATTTAAAAATTGTTCGCAACATTACCTTCGAATTATAAATGTAAAGTGTATTAAGACATCTAAAATTAAGGCAATCAAACGCTTTGCTTTGGTATACTATTGCATAACGTTAGAGTCAAATACGTGCACTTTTTTCACTTTTGTACCGTGTTTATCTCTTCATATTTCCGCAAAAGTTTGATAATAACTGTATTTCCATGCCGTTTTGCAATTTTCATTGGTGTGTCATTATTCTTTGAAGGTCTATTTACGTTTGCACCGTATTTCAGCAATGTATCTACTATATCTGTATGTTTTTTATCACATGCAATATGAAGTGGTGTAAAACCGTTTTTGTTGTCTTCACTATGAATATCCTTTAGTGAAAGGTGATGTACGAGGAAATTAACTGTGTCAACATTATTCATTTCGCAAGCCACATACAATGGTGTTCTTCCAATATCATCAGATTTATTCATTTTTGCCTTCGCCTGTGCAAGCAGTTCTACGACTTCAGTATGGCCTCTTATACATGCCAGATGTAGTGGGGTGAGTCCATGTATGTCTCTCTTATTTGTGTGTGCCTTATGTTTTATTAACAAATCTGTCATATGTAGGTTACCATTGTTACAAGCTATATGAATCGCAGCGCGATTGTCATTGTCCCGGAGATGCACGTCCGCTTTTTGTTGTAAAAGAATTTCAGCGATGTGCTGATGTCTATGCAATACAGCCAAATGAAGAGCTGTTTTCCCATGAATGTCTTGTTTATTAATGTTTGGCATGTCTTTTTTCACAAAATATGCTAATAAATCCGTAAAACCCGATGATGACACTTTATGAATAACAGTCGATTTGTCTTTAGCATCAACTATATCTTCAGCCTTCAAATGTTTTTCAAAGTGTGGTAACATTTCCTTTCGAAACTGACCTGAACACATTTGCTTGTTTGCAAACACAGTAGTTACATTTCCATGACTGATGTCGCTTGTTAATCGAGCGAAATATTCATTGTACAAATCTGGAGTAACACTAATCATGAAACTGCCAACAATTTCTTCTAAAAAGGCCAATTGTATTCTCGTCTGAACAAAACCAATTGATCCATATTTTAGTATACTTCTTATAAAATTGTGACCAATACAACCAACCATCATGTTAAACATGTATTTATGCATAAATGTAAAACCGTGATCACACTTCTTAACAAATGTACCATCTAATGATCTCAGAAAAGATAACAATAAGCCTTTAGAAGGAGTTTGCAAAATTCCTGCCTCTGTAACTATATCTCTAAGCATGACGTCGGTCTTAACATTATGTTCATCTAGTACAATTTCTTCTACAACATTGTCTAAAACAACTAGCAGAGCTAACACTAAGTAGGTCTCATTAGATTTCAGTTTAATATTGTTGACTTCGTACGCTATATAACTGGACGGATATGTAAAAAAGTTTTCATTTTCTTTACAAGCTGCTAAAATTATGCAAATACATGGAAAAAAGCTGTATAACATGCAAATATTATCTTTAAGTACACTAATTATTCCCCTCTTTATGTAAGATTCACCAATTTCCTTTCTTTCGTCTACGGATAACTGAAGGTCATATAAGAGAAAATCGCAATGTTCAAAGGAGATATTCTCCAAAGCAAGTTGATTCTGCACCAAATGATATGTCTGCGATCTACAGGTCATTATTATTTTTGTGTTAGCATGGTAATCTAAAACTGTTTTTAAAGAGGAACAAATAAGCCTGAAATCTGTATCACAGCAATATTTCCCAAAAACGTCATCAATTATAAACACTTGGTTCATACTTGACAAGGCATACTTATGTAGATCACTAGCATTTACTTCAATTACCATGCATTTATAGGTTTTCTCTAAAATAAAGGCCACACAATATGCATTTGCCGTTTTACCAACGCCTGGAGGCCCACTTATTAATACACAGTTGTGGTTCTGAATTTTCTCCAAAATTACTTTTGTGGCTCTTGTACTGACAAACTTTTCCGTTTTCTCTTTCCAATTTAGTTTTTCCTTATTTAGGATATCTGTAAATAAAAAAATGGTTAATACAACAACAAACACCTGATTTTTTTTACATTTTACCTATTGCGTCTGTTCGTTGTTTTCTCGCATCGTTGTCAATGTAATGGAATTTGATGCGACTGGCATAAACATACGAGCAATCCACCATTTTCTACATGTCTGTACGAAGACAGTTATATGCCAGTTGTTATCCATTCGTTTGATGTGTTGGAGCTTTTGATTAGAGAAATTCCTTTTAGTGTTGTAGAAGGTGTTCAGTATTGTTTTGATTTAACTCTTTGCTAGATTTTAAGATCTATGATCAATAAATACATCGAAGATCCAAGGATAAAGAGCTTTTACGCCAGACGCAGGTTTCGTTATCTTTAGAAAAGTCATCAATGAAACGCGAATAAAAAAATTAAAAAGGCAAAATCAATCAAGAAATAATTTGAAGCGCATTGATGAGTCCTTGTTAATTCAAAAGGTTCTGTTAAATACAGCTCATGTTATCTATTCAACTTACCATTATCATCATGTCAATTCCGTCATTTTTAATTTAATCAACAGAGGCCTGTATTACAACGAGAATAGTGATTAAATTTATATGCTCGACATTTTCTCTTTTCATGAATAATTTATTGGTTGATATCAAGTAAAGTGGTCAATATGTAATGCATATTGCGGACTAAACAAATTGCTAATAAAATAGTAGTTGGATACTGTAATATTAGCCTTCCGGAATGATAATCGGTGCAGTTAAGACTGCGCCTGCGAAATAAGGTTTTTTGAATAGGGATAGAAATAGAACCTTCAAACAATGCTCCTAGCATGCCTATTGACCTCTTAAATAGTTGTTGCAATAGTTCTTTACCTGCAGCGATCGTCTTTTTCTACAAGAGGCATCGGAATAAATGTCCCCATCGTGAGGCGTTATGTCATACACGGTACACTTTGCATATACCATAGCACGAAACATATATTTTAGTCACATGTCCCCCCAAAATATCGATAAATACATATTTGTAATTTTGTAATCAAAAGAACAATATCTAATAGCATTTAATTTCAGGATAGGTACCTTTTTTTTACTGCGATTTTTTAAAACCAAGAAGGGATTGATATAATGTTGAGACAAGTGCATCGGATCTGCGAATACAAATAAAGGCAACAGTAGTATACTCATAAATCGATTGGAAAAAAGAAGAAGTTAAAAAACAAAACTGAGGGAAACGCATCAAATATAAGAGGAGTACAACCACACAATAGAAAAACAGCATTACAAAAATGTGACACAGCCAGAAACGAACTTTAATATATCATTGGCCATTTTGCTGACTTTGTACAGGACACACACAAGACTAACCAGTGACGCACGAAAAAATTCGAAAGCCAAAACAAGTACAAAGTTCAAGAGGACCAGAAGTTCTAAAACGTTGTGCCCAACACAGCGAGGATTTTCTAAGATCATCCTTATTATTTAGAATAATTTATAATTTTGCAAACAGTAAATTTTACAGAATTACTATATCATGTATATAAAAGATATACATGACAAAACTAATGTGGTGAATAACTACAGAAAAAACGGATAGATCACATAAAACAACTTAATCCAGAACATAAAAATACACACCCGAGTTGGCCAAAGCCTTAACCATCGTAAACGTACAAAGTGACGTCACATTTGAAAAATAAATCGTTCAATCTATTGTGTGAATCGAGGAGCTATTCGCGTGTCTTTTGTAGATGAACTACAATTGGATCAAATCAGATAAAATTGTTAATATACTAACTGTTCATAATTTCTTTGTTGAACCATGAATCGTCGTCATCAATGCCTGTAAAATATCATTCATTTCAAGATTGAAGTAGGCGTTCAATTTCGGTTGAAAAAAATATAAAAATTTAAGTGTAAAGAGAAGTTTAATGTGTACGAAGACAGAAACTAGCAAACCCAAGGTGATATGATTTCTTGATATATCAATCTTTTATTATACGTATGTTTTATTTCCTGAGAAAAAAAAATGATATACATGTCATTACTTATCTATTCTTTTATTTGATATGGTCAATATGTTATGAACAGCTTCTAAATAAAAGTGAACGATTACTTTTAACATGTAACGTTCAATTGCAGCCATTCAATTATTTTTAGGACTTATCAACTGCCGCAAATTCAGTACTGTTTATACTATTTCTTCAGTCTCGTTAGTACATTGTCAAACTATCATATAAAAGTAAAATGTGATACATTTGCCAAGGAAATAACTCCTCACAAGGGACCAAATAATACAAAAATTAACAACTTAAGGTTACGCATAACAAGCATTTAATAATATTTAGTGTTCGTGCTAATATTTTCAATTTCAGGTAAGTGACTTACTCTGGTGTTGAGGGCAGTATGCTACCAGCAGAAAGATGAGCATACCTGTGAATACAAACAAATTCGTGTAAAAGCCAAAAACAAATAAAATATATTTGTAGAAATAAAGACTGAGTGTAAAAGACGGATTCACGGTGTCTGGCGCAGATACGAAATTTCAATCCTGGTATCTATGATGAGATTTTTTAGTATAATTGTGTAACTGTGATCCTTCATCTTAGGTAGCACTAGTACTCCAGAGTTAGGTGTGAATTTTGGCCCCTGTGGATTATTAAAATATGAGAGCTAGTGTGAAATAAAATTCATTTTTGGATAGCTGAGTACTAAAATAGCCTTCGTATTGGGTTTATATGAACATCAATATTATGTAATGCATGTAATATAGGCTGTTTTCTGTATTACAGTCCGTATTTGCATGCCCATACCATACATTGGTCCGGCAATTATTGTAATGTTTTTTTTCCAACTTTTTGTCGCACGAACTTTGTGATTAGATTTTACGAAAACATGAGGCGAAAGACACCCATTTTTTATTTGATCACAAGGAAGATCTATGCAAACAGTTTCTAAAAAGATATCACTCAAAGGCATTGACATTCTAGTTTGGTCCAAATTTTGGGGGGATATGTGACATGTTTACCCCCCTTTTTGCAATATTTTATTGTAAATAAATGCAGAATGTTGGCATCGATACACATAAAAGGAATTATTTTTCATCCTTTTAACTTTGAAAAATGAAATCTATGGAAGATACCGGTTACATACATATGCACATATACAACACAAACAGTAAGGTTATTGTATTAGAAATCCAGGAATAGGAGATGGGTAAACATTTTGTGGCTCATTTTCAATTTTATTTTCTAACTGTGGAGTGCTACCTTAACTTTAAAATCTTCCATACATGTTTTTTTTATCGGATTTGGCACACTATTTATGTTGTGCAATGCTTTTCATTTTATCATGCTAACAATGGGTTCAATCTTTATCAGGCCTTTATTTTGTCGAAGTTTTGTAGGTTTATTTCAGCATATATATGCATTTATGAGATCTGTACCTATTGAACTCACAACAGTTACACTGAAAACTGTCGAACAGGTTCAAGCACAATATAATGAAATTGCAGTTTGATTTCAGGTTTTGTGGCGTGTTGGAGATCTTACAAATATTTGAGATAAAGCACTACAATAAAAGAACTGTCAATTAAATGCACTAGATTTTTAATTTTTTTTTACGATTTCGTTATACACAATTTTGTTTCAATTCTGTCACACACAACCTGTATACCAGGAATAAGCAACATGACTCATGTAGTTAAAACTATTACCTCTATGTGTTTGTTATATTTGGACTTTTAACACTCGTGATGCATAGCTTTATATCTTTCATAAAACATATTTGTTAATTGAAATGATAATTCTTGTTTATGCTATGTTGTAGCTTAGAGTTTTTGTTTTAAAATATTTTAAAATATTTGAATCTCAATATATATGTTATGGTCAAATACAATTGATATACATACCAATACAGAAAGCCAAACAAAATATAATGGCGAATACAATGTAAATTTGACCTAAAAGATAGAAAAAATATGTGTAATAAATGCAAAACAAATTACTTAAAGATCATTAAAATAATTAAAAAAGAGATGAATAATAGTGCAAATACATATCAGATTAGAAGAATCAAGTTCCTAGTTCCAAAGTTCCAACTGAATACATGTTACGTTTTATTTCGTATCACTGATCATAGGCTAGATTTCTACACAATATTAGTGTAAAATGATAAACATGATAAAGGTGGAAAACGATATTTAAAAAATAACAGTTCTGCTAAACATCAAACACATTAAAAACCACAAAAAAAAAACATCAACCACGTGACTGGTATTGAGGGGCAAAAATAACAATGAAATATTCGTGCTGATATATTGAGAACAAGCCAATGTCATTGTAAAACTCAAAAAGCGTTAAGGCGTGAACATGTCCACAAACAATTCACATAACGAAAAACAAACGACTGAGCAATACAAACCTAAATATCCTTCTTCACATATTATACTCGTTGTGGTAATGATGTAAAAACAAAACTGGTGATAATTTTATAGATATAGGAAGATGTGGTGTGAGTGCCAATGAGACAACTCTCCATCCAAATAACAATTTAAAAATTAAACCATTATAGGTTAAAGTACGGCCTTCAACAATTTGTATGCATAACAACCACGTCCACTTGTATTTTTGTCTATCTGATGAGTTAAGTTTTTTTCAACTGATTTTTATAGTTCGTTTTTATGTTGTACTGTTATTCCACTGTCCCAGGTAAGGGGAGGTTTGGGATCCCGATAACATGTTTAACCCCGCCACGTTATTTATGTATGTGCCTGTCTCAAGTCAGGAGCCTGTAATTCAGTGGTTGTCGTTTGTTTATGTGTTACATATTTGTTTTTCGTTCATTTTTTTACATGAATAAGGCCGTTAGTTTTCTCATTTGAATTGTTTTACATTGTCTAATCGAGGCCTTTTATAGCTGACTATGCGGTATGAGCTTTGGTCATTGTTGAAGGGCGTACAGTGACCTTAAGTTGTTAATGTTTGTGTCATTTTGGTCTTTTGTGGATAGATGTTTCATTGACAATCATATCACATCTTCTTTTTTAAACGTTCGAAAAAGATAGAACGGGATTGTGGCTACCTTATTTGGATCATGTAAGTCGTCCCCTGCTAAACAGATAGTCCGTTTTTGTCAACCAGCTTATGATGACATTCATAAACTTTTCGAACTATCAGTTTTATTACTTCTTCACATGGAAATTTTGATTCTATAACGTTATTACAAGCAGCAATCCTTTCGAATAAAATAATTAAATCGTGCAAGGAAATTCAAGCTCTGGACCTCAGAAAATATTGTAATTTTAAAGCATCCTTTAATGAATAAATATCGCCGTGTGCTTATTTATACACTATTTCGACCCTCACGAATTCAAATAACATAATCATCTTTTCGTATTGTGTTTTATTTGAAAACAGGTGAGAAAAACAGCTCAATTAAATTCCTATGTTTGGAGTTTTGCCATTGTCTTTAAAACTATTCAAGATACATGTATGATAGATTTGAACTTTTATCTACCTGTATTTGTAACACCAGACTCATCTATGGTAACCGTTTGAATTTGATCTTCAATTATTCTACAATTTTAATGCATAGTATGAATAATCAACTAAACAGTAATACCAGTAGTCAAGATGAACGTAGCTCAAATTGAAAGATTTTGGAACCCAAAATATAACTTTTTATGTAATTGATTTATCAAGCTTTAATTTTAAAATATGAAAGCTATCAATTTGCTAAAATTATTCTAATTATAAGAGTAAGAAAAATATTCAACATCGACATTGAAATAAAGAATATCAACATCAAAGTGGAGCCATTTGGATCACTCCCAGTTTTCTGTTGACTTCCCATTGTAAATTTTTGTGTAGAAGGTTTACAATATAATAAAAATACTGAACTCCGAGGAAAATTCAAAACAAAAATGTCCTAATCAAATGGCAAAATGAAAAGCTCAAACATATCAAACGAATGGACAACAACTGTCATTTTTCTAAATTACTTCAGCCGTTTTTTATGTAGAAAAAATGTATGTTTTGTAATCAAATTCAATACCGTCGTTATTGTTGTAAGCATCGTTTGTATTTGATTTTGATGGCTTCTTTGTACATGTATCATCACTTCTCTGTATTTACGTAACTCAATTAAAAAAGCAACTCTTGTTCAACTTCTTTTTTAAACACAGCATATTTCAATGAGTGTCATTCCATGCCCTTTTCTTTTAGATTTAAAAGAATTAAAAATGCAAGGATTTCAAGGCAAACATAAACTTACTCTGTGTTGTCTTTCAATCGGCATTCAAATGATGAGTTCCAGTGCGTTGTAGGCGGGACACAATTATAATCTATGAAACAAAATGTGCAAAATATACAGTAAGTCATTTGTGATTTTTTTTTAAAAATCTTAAACTCATATTATTATCATCCTTTTACAGTTATAATATTTAAAACCGTGTTACAAAATTGCAAAAAAATGCCAATACAAAGTTAAGGTGTTTTGCACAGAAGTATTAATATGTAATTCATTATATGTAAGCTTATTTGGAATCAACACTGTTTTTTTAAATTAATTAAATATATGTATATTACTTTGACATGTTTGACTATCATTTACTTTAATGTATTCAAATTCAAAGTAGAGCCTTCAGGCACTATTTAAATTCATCGTGTACATGTGATTCCATTATTTTTCTCTTTTTTTTTTAAATTTGTTTGAAGAGGCACTACCAACGAGATATATTAAAAATCTAAAATATGTTTTGATTTGTTCTATCATAAATGAAAGTGAAATAGTGATATGATAATTTGCTTTTATCCGCTATAATGGTTCAATTTTGTGAAATTAAGCGTATAAACATTGATAATGAATTATTCAATTGCAAGTAAAAAATCGACCTCATGAAATCCATATTCATGTGAACTCCAATCTGACCCAGTAAAAGCGAAAGAATAACGCATGCATTGCCCGTATATGGTTATTAAATGGAAACGAATGTTAACCTTGAAAGTGAAACAAAGGAAAATTACTTGATTGACTAATTTGATCCACCAAAAAATATTCTTATTATGGTAAAAACGACGTTTTTTATTTCTCATTTATAAAATTTAACATACCTATACTAATCCAATTGCACGAGTTGCTTAATCTATTTATATCTATGTGCATGTAAACGTCGTTTAAATGGTCATAGAAGGTCAACTCGATAGTTAATTATATGGCGTATTGCCAAAAATTCTAACGAAACGAAGCTACATCTTATGGAGACCATGTCCTGTAAATTGTTTATTTCATACTTTTTATAGTTTGGAAAAAATGTTTTACATTGTTCAAAGTAGTATATTAGAATGTCAGTCAAATCGGTGAACATAAATTTGACAGCTAGTGCTCCTTTGAAAGCAAACATCATCTTAGCATAATCAAAACAAGCAACACATAGATTTTACCTAAAACACAAATGATGTAAAGTTGTAAATTGTTAAACTATTAGTATAATGGAATGTGTATGAAACTCAAATCATTAATTAACTTCATCTAAAACAACATAAAAAAACAAAACTACAGCATACCACAAGCAATGGTTTGCAGTCTATTAAACTGATATTTAGTCATGATGGCAAGAAATGACCACTCTACTAATTACAAATGTATATGAAAACTAATGATTAATGGCAAGTACAAATAAGTAAAATAAAAACAACATTACTTTTTTGGAAAGCATCTGAAAGGTGAAACGTACACAAATCTTAAATGTATTTTAAAATCAATTTGATGTACAAAATTTAATGTTTTTAACTTTTCTTCATTCTTATTTGATATCATAGCAATGTGATTTGATTTAAAGTCTTTAATTACCATATTGTCTATTATTGCTGTTTCACATAATTGATTTTTATTAATTGCTTTTTAATAGCTTCTCTTGTCTTTTTCCTGAACAAATTTTCAATGTTTATTGTCTACTTATGTTTTTGGTCGCTTGTTTTCTCATTTGGAATTGTCCATGCCTGGATTTTTTATGGATCTTCCTCACTGTTGAAGGTTGTACAAATTGCCTTGTTTTGCTAACATTTGCCTAGTTTGAATTATGGTGGGCAGTTTCTTAAATAAAGATTTACTAGCCAACCTAAAAATAAATTAATAATGAAATGGTATAAATATTATTTCATGAAGGCCCTTCATAAATATCGAACAGTCATAGGAACAATCCCTATTACCTGGAGTAAGAACTTCTCCAACAGAACATTTCCTTAAGTAACACGTACAATCTTCCATCTCCGGCAAACACATACATGGATTTTTCGGTGTAATGACGAAATCATAGCCATTAGCATAATCACATCTACATGCCGTGTCTTCAGTACCTGTTCCTTTTTTGTACATAAGTTGTCCAATACCATTGCATTTTGATGTTTTGAACACACATTCAGAATTCTCATTGGTCCAAAATCGAATCGGTTGATACCTATTGCTGTCACATGGAACTCCTTGTAATGTCCCAACAATTATAAACTTGTATCCTAATAAGAATATAATGATTTGGATATGAACATTGATTACATGTACATAGAAACACATTTGAAATAAAAGGCGCAAAGGAACCTTTGTTGCTAACCTGATATATATTTTTTTGCAATTGATCCATGAAATGATGCAACCGTTATACTTTTGGTTTATATGAGATTTTCAGATATAATCCAAAAAACTGAGTTTATCCAGTATGTTTATTTTAGCAATGTTTCCCATGTTGGTTGGCAGGCAGGGTCATTGGATATCTATTTTGTAAACTAGATACCCTAATACTTATTGTCGGCAAGTTTGGTCAAATTATTCAAGATAATAACAAAAAAAATGCAAAATTTTCCTTCAAATTACTAATTCTGGGGAAGCAATCCAACAACGGCTTGTTTTCAGAACAGATAATCTTGACCTGGTGAACATATTCTCCTCTTTTCTATTTTTATCCATGGCGGTCATCATAATTTGTTAGCTGGGTCGTTGGACACATTTATAAAAAAACATACCACAATGATAGGTGTGGCCCAGTAGTTCCAAAGAAGAATGCTTTTGTAAAAGTTATCGACGACAGACGGCGACGGACAACGGACAAGTGATGAGAAAAGCTTACTTTACCGTTTGACAAAACAAAAAGACATACAAGAAAAGTATATTTTTATAAATAGTGTTGCTATTGTCAATATACATAGAATTCACTGAACGTTGAATCTTTTAACTAGATGATCACATTTAAAACAAACGAACAGAAATATACTGTCGACGTCAATAATAATGCTTCCTCTTTACAAATTAACATATAGGATAGCCTTTGTTAACTTACCAGGTATTTCAAACTCGGGCTTATTTCTACATGACTCTCTGTTGTGCTTCGTGTTGTCATCGTACAAACAAAGATAACTCTCACTTCTATTGCAATACTTATTTGCTCTTATATTACGTTGTATATCGCTTGGGCAGCATAATTCATATGAAATTGATTCCAGCAATACAGTAATCTGCAGTCAATAACCAATTATTATTTTCATACTTAATACTTGTACCTACTAATTTGATAAATTATATAATAATTATGCTTGAGGAGAAAAAAATAAAACTAGATATATATTTGTTTATTTCATTTTCAATTGATGAAAATTTTTGATTGCAAATAACGATGAGAAAAAATTAATTAGTGTTTCAATAAATGTATATGCTCTGCAGGAGCGTTTTAATGGCAACTGGCAAATTATAGAATGTTGTATAGGTACATGTCTTATTCCTAGCAACAGGTTACATAACCATGTAGTAACCAATCAGTAATATCTTCAGCATGTTGTTGATTTCGATAGGTTATTTTTTTTATCTTATTCGTAAATAAATCAGCTTAATATCATCGTTCATATTTAGGTTACTTAAGTCTGTTGACTTCCCAATTTTTTAGATTTAATTGTATTGTCAATACTTGATGATTCGATGCCTAAATTTTGTTCCGTTTGATTGTTGATTGTTTTATGAAGTCTCTGATGTGTTTCCAATACTTAGACTGTGTGTATGTTTATTTAAATACAGTGAGTATGCGTAATAATTCTTACACTTACATTTTTTTGTGTTTTGTGATGTGTCATCCTTAGACATTATCTTCGAGATATTGACACCTAAATTTCCGTTTAAATAGCATAGTTATTGCTTGATACGAAGGCGTGCTACCAAGTTATCACGTTTTTTTACCTCACGTCGTATATAATGATAGACGTTTTACGTTTCTGCGAATTGGCATAACTTTTCCGGGAAAAAAGATGACGTTTCCGCAAAAAAGAATCTACGTTTCCGGATGTAAAAACCTTACTTTTCCGCAAAAATAGTAACTATTCCGGAAAAATAAATTATTCCTTTTCGAGAAAATAATAAAAGAGTACATTGAACTTTGTCCTAAATGAAACCTGCAACAACCGTTGATTGTAGTAGCATGACATTTTTGTAAAGCAGTATGCATCATGTGCATTGCGCATTGAAAGTCAATATTATCTTCCTCGGGCTGGAGATTTAGTCTTCGGGTTGTGAACACATCAGTACGCAGATCCCATATTTTGATAAAAAGTGGAAGTACCGCAAACACAAGAGAAATGAAGTTGCCATTTTACACTCATCTTTCAAATAGTTAACTGTGCCATCTATGCAAATAACAGTCATTTCATTACATAGACGATCATAGACATTGCAAGTTGGTGAAACACAAAAATATAACGATCCCGACATCATCTCAGGTTAAACTTTAATATTTTTTTTATTTCTAGTATATTGTAGATATAAAATCAGAACCCTTTTTGTATAACAATAGGAAATAAATAATTTATCTAACATATATATTCAAATATTATCTATTTACTATCAGGTTAATTTCCGGAAAAAAAATAATTTCTAGAAACGAATACTTTAAATTTGCGGAAACGCAGTTTTGGATTTTTGAAAAATTAGCGGAAATGCAGTACGCCCATACTGATACCTATTGGTTTTGTCTCATTATTGCAGACAAATATACATGTCATATCAAATGCAAACTATTAACCCAAATGTTGTAAAATCATAAGTTATGACGTATCCATATAATATATTAATTAAAAAATTAAAAAAACATGATATTAGTAGAAAACATATAAACATACCAACAGAACTGTCTGTAAAAGTCTAGAAGACATGCTGAAAGCAGAGATGCACATATTTTTGTACTTGTTTGAGAACAAGATTATTCACGTTGATTTCAAGCTTAACGTTGATATCATCGTGTTGTTGTGCGATGTGTGTTCCACATTCTATCTTAATTCGGGTATAGAAATTTTTTTATGATTGCAACACGAAAATAATTTGGTTTGAAATTTCAGATGACAGAAGGTCATGCAAATAACTTTCAAAATTGTTGATAATTTGTTATGTTTTTATTTCTTAAGATGTTCAATGAATTAACTGTCCAAAATACAAATCAAGTATTATATTGTTGTGTTTCTTTCAATTAATGAGACTTATATTTTACCTTTATAATGATTATAAAAAAAAGAATGGAAAGAATATATAATAGCCGTGTCTATTCAAGTTGAAATAAAAATCAAGTGATATTTTAGATGCGTGAACATGTACATGTATGTAACATGTATGTAATTTTGAAGAGCATCTGTGTCTTTATATTTTTACATTTTATTCAACCAACATGTTTATGTTTTTCTTTGTTGTTTTTATTATTTGATTAATAACAGTGTAATACATGAAATGTATGTCAAAATTTGCCAAAAAATATTAATTCAATACAACACACAATTCCCAACACATATACGGTATGTACAAGCAATTTTACCTTCAAATAAAATACACTGACAGGCAGACAGGCAACAGCCAACGGCACATAAAATCCATTTTGTATATTATGTAATTTGTCGCAAGTATTTCGTGTATCTATATAGTTTTATGTTTATGAGTTATTGTAACGTATGCCATTTTCTGAATGGAGTAGACCGGCATACCAAATTATTAAGCCTGGTATGATGAGGTTTTCTCATGTGAGCGGTGTAATAAAAATTTTACTTAAAAGTTTCAGAGAAAGGCTAAAGATTCAAGTGTTGCTATAATCATTTGAATACAATATGAATATGTGGTCATTGATTTCTTCTTGAATTTGTCGTACGGAATTCAAGAGTCTTTCATTGACATTACTTGAATAAGTGGGTGTAAGAATATACTGGTTTTATAACATATAGTATCTTCATATAACGGTATAAATATAACAAGTAGTATTTATTGCTAGATTTTGCATTGTTTTTTCCAGAACGAACGTGCAAACGTTCCTGATAAAAAAGTTTCGATCGAACTGATTTCAATTTTCATAAACCTAAACAGCTTTTTATCGAACAGACATTCGTGCGTTAGAATTTGCACTGACACGACATACATGTATGTCCAACAATTAATATTCTTTTGAACTCAAAGCAACGACACTATTTAGTATGTTGTTGTTTACATATGAACTGTAAACAATCACGAAAGTTTAAATATAGTCTAGTGTAAAATGTTTTACTTATAATGTAGTGTGTAATGAAAAATATAGAATAGTCTTTACCTGCTGAAAGATATCGATTCAGATTAAAGATTACATAATGACAATATTTCCGTTTCACTTATTTGCACTTAGTTGAAAACAATGATAAAAATGATTAAGTTCAATCAATTACATGCAATTATTAACAGCAAGATTGTATATATTTGAATTAAAGTAAGTCTGTTATTAAATAGATGTAAACATATGTAGTAATAATCCACTTTGAAATTATAGATAGACATGATAACGCCATACCTTTGATCTACTTCCCGCTTATGCATATTCTAACTGACATAAAAGTAAGTTTAAATTACAGGTAAAAGGTAGGGTACACTTTTTTTAAAGGTCATGTATGTGTGCATACCAACATTTTTTTGCCGAAATGTCAGTTAGACAAAGTATATGTTGTGGATTCAAAAATACAAATATTTAAGGTGGCCCTTGAACATTTCAAGATTTAAAGATCAATAATCGATCAATCACTTAAGAATGTCCTTGTATGTTAAGATATCCTCCATAATTGTAGAGGTACTTAAACGATAAGTTACTCGAAAATGTTATTTTAGGATAACTTAGAATGACATAATTTGGATACTTCCTTTAATAAATTTCGTTAAACAAAATGTGAAAAAATGGAAAATATAAACTTCGTATCAAGTTAGTCCAAGTACACAGTTATCGGCATTTTGATTTTCGTTGTCCCGTTTTCCACGAATATAGTCCTTATGTGAATAGTGTGTTTCTTGTCATTTTTTTTTTATTACCCTTCCAAATTAATTTTTCCATGTGTTATGCCTAAAATAGCATTTAGGGCGGTAACATGATACTGCCAACAATTTTTGGTCATGAATTTTAAAGTAAAGTAGTGTTTTTGTCCAGCTGAAAAAGGTAAAAAATAAGCACTTCGGAAGCTGTAAACGTTTTCAAGACTGCCGTCACTCAAAATTGTCCATATGAGGAGTTATAGTCGATAACATGTTGATACAAGAGATTAAACTGGTGCACCCACCAAATTTTCGGGCCGGAAATGTGGATGTTTTTTTGTGTAAAAAAAGGTGCATCTCATATATGGACTTTCATCTCATTTTCCCATCAATGAAGTTTTTGTCAAAATGACATATTTCAGGACCCTCGGTTCTCAATATTACAGACCCATCTACTGACAACATATTATATACCCACGAGTTGTATTTCAGATATGGACTCTAACGCAAAATGTAATCAGTCACTCAAATATGTGAAATGTAAGTCGAAATAACCTTATTAATATTATCAGGACCACTTCCCGTTCCAGCTCTCCCTTGACACCATTTACGAGTGGGGTCTTGCGAAACGATGATAGTCCATCGGAAGGGGACGATAAATGGTTGAACCGTGTTAATAGAGATCAACATCTTTTGCACGCAAAGGACACCCTTGTAGATTTGGAAAACAAGAAGGCCAACTCCGTTTTTTGGCAGCATTCGCTTCCGCAAAGTGGAAAGGCATTTATATAATTGAAATAACTTGTTTCCAAATAAACTATAAATAAATATGTTTACGCTAGATAGATGGACCTTAACTCTACGATGGACAGATGTAACACTAAATCCCTGTCCCAACTTCGTTTGACAAAAGATATTAAAATCTTTAAGGCACACAAATTTCAAAATATCCCTTTTAGTAAAGGTTTAGAAATCCTAGACATAATGTTTTCATTTGTATTCGCTTTTGGTGAAGTATCAACTACTAATAACAGTCATAACAATATGAATGTAGCTTTGTTTGCTATTTAACAATGAATTCTGCTCAAACAAATTCAAAGGTCACGTGAACCTTCTATCAGTCATGAGAAATATTGATCATTGTCGAATGCCTCATGGGGATTTAAATATAAGGTACAACAATTAAAACGTTCCATATTTGGGTTTTATCATGTTTTCGTATTACTATTGTCTCATGTACATTTACTCCATCACCCCTTCATGTGTTCATTGGGTATACGACAGACTATAACAATGCTTCATACTACAACTAAAAATCATAAAGCGTCAGATAGCAAATTATTCTTTTCGTAATAACTGACAATTGTAATTTCAATCTGTTTGGTTATAGTAACATTACAAGTATTAACAGACGCCAAGTGGATATTAGAGAGGTTTGAAAATCACTTTCATTTTCTGAAACATGTTAACTATAACAAGAAGAACTTCGAGATCGCTAATGTTGAAAGTAAAGATATCTTTATTATGATTATTTTTCTAAATGATGAAAACTGTATATTATACTATAATTAAAATATTAGTAGAATATAAAATGAGAAAAAAAAGCAAACTATGAATTATTTCCTATGTTCCGACGACGAGTTGTTGTAAGAACATTGTACCTTGTTTACATTTCTAAAAATAACCTGGTTTGGGAAATCCCCAAATACGGATCAAGCATTCTGTGCATAAGAAAAACAACGAAATTCATTGTTATAAATATTTGGCAACTTCTTCTTATATATGAAAATTAACAAAATGACATTTATTTCAACTACCTACATGTAAAATCTTTTATTTTCATATACCACAGAAAATGTTAATGTAGATCCGTAGAAACTTGTGTAACAATCTCAAACCCATATCATATGATGGACCGGCTTAGCACTGACCTATACTAATTTGTCCCAAAAGTAGTGCAACACACTTGAAAAATATCACTTAGAAAACGCTGGTTGATATTTTTAAAAATCTTCATGTAATGTCTAAAAGAAATGCAATATGAAATTACTGTGTGCTCGGACCAGTTGGCATAAATTAAATAACTAATGCATGTTATAGTAACTGTTATCAATTCAGCAGTAATGCTTAACTGAAACATCTACAAATGTTAGATAGTTATTGGTTGATCAATGTATTATCAAAATGAAGAAAAAGTGCATAATGATGATGGCATCAATCAGTATTAACTACACTTATGAATTAACTTAAAAACACAGCCTTCAATATATGATATTCTGACTTTGCATGTTTATGTATAAAATGGAATATGAATGGTGATCAGATTTGAAAACCCAATCAAAACCACAGTGTAATTGTGTTTACTGGTGCTCCAAATTATAAACATCTCCTTTAATATTTATAAACAGCACGATCAAATAAGTAACGTTATTTTTATCATCACCCGATTGCAATTGATCATCATAGGAAAACAGATGGTTTCTTGTAGAGAGTTTTCTCATTGGCAATCATACCACATTTTTTTTTCGTTTTGTTTGGAAACTTTTGATTTCAAATAATTAAGAACATTACTTGTATATATAAATATGCTATTCCGAACATAATATAATAGTATGCAACTGGTGTGTCAAATTCTGGTCGACTTTTTGACCTTTTTTCCACCTGGCAATAATACACATACGGATGAGGAGCAGTTCATCAAGTGTACACACTTTGTAAATCTGCAGCCATCACTAGTTACAAAGAAGATTGTATTTTAGAATACGAAAACACTTTAATGTTAAATTAAACGAAAAGTGATTTGGAAATAAATGATCAAATGCAAAATAACAATTCAGTTATAGTTAGAACGATAAACTTACAAGTAAAGACTGTTTTATTGAAATGATAATGACCCCCACAAGTTCATCAAAAATTTGCAAAGCTTTATATTCACACAAACAGTAACTTTATCCTTTGATTTGCAGTCACAAAATTGTTGTCAAGGACTAGTTTCATAATTGATATTTTGTATTATGTATCTTTTTTCAGATGCATGGCACTATAAATAAAGGCAAAAGTATTATACCGCTGTTCAAAATTTTTAAATCGATGGAGAAAAAAAAACAAATCCAGGTTACAAACTAAAAGTAAAACTAAACCATGTTACGTCCGCCATTATCATTTGGTACATATTTTCATTGTTTGTAGTTGTCAAATTTAGTCAGACGGACACTGGTTTTGAAAAATATTAAGGTAAGGCAATTTGTAAACAGAACTAAATTGTTTGTGATGAAGACATGGTAGATACAAGCAATTTCAGGCATTCAGTCGTCATAAGTGAGTTTATCACTTACATTTAGCCCCGTAAGCATAAGGTTTAACAAATCAACGAAATCACAACACATTACAAACATTAACTGCAAAAAGGCGGGACAAACATGTTTAATTTGTTAGTGATTAATTACTCCCTTTATCTGAGAAAAATGGTTTAAAGGCACAACACGAAAACAGACAGTGACATAGTTAGACATTTTGTAATTGATACAAATGCATGCCTTTTTTTATCAATGTTGTTTGTTGGTCTTTCTTTTCTGTATCGAAGTAGTCGTTGTAGATGATTGTTGTTGTTGGTATAATATGTAAATCTCTATAATTTGCCTTTTTATGAAAACGAAAATTTGGTAGAAATGACCTAATTCAATAGGATTTCCAACTTTTTTATATTGATTTAATAAAACAAGCACAATTTTACATTCATCACTTCCATCCGTACTTACTTAAAACAGGATATTCGGAAATTCTGACATGTATAATGAGGTCGCTATTTGCTTTTTTCTAGTTTCTTTTTTCAAAATATGCAAATGTCAGCTATCTACCAACGGACAATGCTTTCGAAACAGAAGGTAAGATCTAATTGTACTTTTTTTTATTCTATTGTAATTTGGTTGTGCATAACAAAATTAAATTTACAAACTAAATGCACTAGGTATGTAATCATTAATTCGGGCCTGATACAAAGACCTTACACAACAGTTTTCATAGCTTTTACTTTGTGCAAAAATGCTGTTTGGGTAATTTTCCAAACCTTAAAGACAAGGAACAGTTGAAGAACACTAAGTGAAAGTTTCTTCTAAATGAAAAAAAAAATAAACAAGTAAAACAGTTACTCAAATCCGCTGCACTCGTGTTTGTACAACAAATTTTTATGATATTTTTTTTAACATGAAAAATTATGTTGTAAATCCATTATTATGTTTTCATATTTGAATACAAAGAAGCAACGATAAACTACGTGAAACAATTGTTTGGAAAACAATTATCCATTGCACTTATGTATGGACTTCTATGAATGTTTATATTACATATATTCTGTGACAAATAAAGACGTTAAGAACATACTATTGTTAATTGAACATGTGCATATTAATCATATGCTTTATTATATGTATAACGCATACAGCATGTATGTTATCATCTAGGATGTGTTTAATAACAGTGCAATGCTTGATTGCAAAGGTAAACTAGTAGTGTTCGAATTATTAAAAGCAAAGTTTATTCCAATCGGACTGAGTTACTGTTTGAAATAAGATCACCATAAAATCTTGTCCTGCTAAAAATAAGATACATTTGACAAAACGTTTAGGAATTTTTGGTCCTAACTGTTATTCAACTTCGTTTCTTTGTTTGACCTTTTAACATTTTTGGATTCGAGCGTCACTGATGAGTCTTCTGTAGACGAAACGCGCGTCTGGCGTAAACATAAAATTTTAATCCTGGTATCTGTGATGAGTTTATAGACAATGAAGAAGTACATATTTTCACCAAATAAAATAGCACGAAGCAATAACTTTTCAAATCAGTGAATTGCAGAATTTAACATAGTATTTGCAAATGGCTGTAAAACATCAGTGTGGAGTTATTTTACTGAGGTTGGAAGAATGATTTTTGAAACAATTCGTTATTTTATTCTCCAGTACGTCAGAGGGCAATTCCGTTCAAACAGTATTCTGTTGTCGCAACTTTGAACCAAAAGGCATAAATAACACATGTAAAGGTATGTGAAATATTTTCTATCACAAACAATCTAGGAATCACATATCATTAAGCTATGTGATCATTGTCAAAGAACAGGAAATTCAAAAATAGATGAAAGAAAGTTATATGTACTTAATTCGTTAATCCTTTTATTCTATTTTTCAAATTTCTACTTGTTTTGCTTCATACATGTAACATAGATCTGAGCGTCACTGATGAGTCTTACGAAGACGAAATGAGCTTCAAGCGTCTAAAATTATAACCCTGGTAGACTACCTTTAATAAATTTTCACTTGTCTAAAATATTGTTGAAAATTGTCTAGCATTTCTTATAAGTCACCAATCAAAATTAAATTTAAAATACCCCCCTCTCCCTTTTCCCAAAAAAACCCTCTCACATAAGTTAGAAAGGAGATTTTCTGGAAATTAGCATTTGGTTCCGTTTTTAGATCCTCAATGGTGTAGTATTCCTTACTTGTTTAACTAGAAAAGATATTGGGCATTCATGATCATGGACGTCAGCACATGTACAATTACACGAAAAAGAAACAGCAATAAGGGTTGAATTATGGGCTAACTAACGATTACGCAACCACTTACCAAATGTATGAACGTTTCTCTTTAGATATTAGACTTGCCTTATCTTAAATTTTTTTAAAATACAGCAACGATAAAAAAAAAGTAAAAGTTGTTCTATAATTAATGAAACTCTGTGTTTTCAGTGTGTGAGTTCGGATTTACATCCGATGGTTCTAAATGTCAACCATGTCGTAACAGCAAATATGGCGAAAAATGTGGAGAGACGTGTTTCTGTAACGATAATGAAAGGTAAGTCTAACAAAAATCAAGAAAAACCAATTAAAAAAACCTTTTAAAATTGGAGACTTGAATGGGCATTTCATTTTAAATTTTTCAAAGTGTAAATTTTTCATTCACATAATTTCTTTCATTTCGTTGCATGTCTGTCAAAAACTTTGGTTGAAATGAAAACATCATTCGTGCATGTGATGGAATCGTTACTTTCTTCCCTATTGATTCATATTCATTAGGATCAAGTTCTAATTACTAATTAGCTGGTGATTTTTAACGACCTTAATTGGCTAGTAAGCCTTTGCACGGTAGGTAGAAGGGAAAATGTTAGGTCATACACATTTGTTGACCATAATTCTACATAATGATTATCACAAAGACGCTTGTTGAGCTTTGATAGTGCAGGAACACAGACAATCCCCTCTATCTGGTAATCAATGTCATAAAGGCGCGCATAATTGACGAACTTTTTTTCTGTTAAGGACATTATTCACACGTAGTCAAGTAATTAGGAACAGGAGATTCGAAATAGAAATTAAAATGCTAGACAAGATTAAAGATATTAAATACAAAAAAGAAAGAAAAGAAACCATTGGCATTATCGACGACAAAAATCGCGATAATGTAAGCGTATGATGCAGACTTTAGCATAGATGCCATTTCGTATGATGCAGACTTTAGCATACATGCCATTTCGTATGAGGTAAGCCGCAACAAAATCGCCTAAGAATTAAAGAATAAACTAAACAACTCTTGTTTAGCAACCAATCTTAAATCTAGAGCATCGCTTAATTCTGAAATATTAATGCAATTTTTTATTTAATTGATTACATAAGATTGTATAATTTGTGGTTTAATACTATTTTAGCTATCAAATGTTTTATAGGTGGTTCATTTTCTCTTGCAGGTGTCATCATATATACGGTTGCATCTCTGATAGAGAAGGAACACATGTAACTGGTAAGCATATAAGTTATAACTATGTAATAGTCCACTAAAGCAACAGCCACCATATAATTTGTATTTGCATTTTCCTGTACACAAACACTTTATTTATCCAATCGAAAGACTCTTCATAGATATAGGAAGATGTGGTGTGAGTGCCAATGAGACAACTCTCCATCCAAATAACAATTTAAAAATTAAACCATTATAGGTTAAAGTACGGCCTTCAACACGGAGCCTTGGCTCACACCGAACAACAAGCTATAAAGGGCCCCAAAATTACTAGTGTAAAACCATTCAAACGGGAAAACCAACGGTCTAATCTATATAAACAAAACGAGAAACGAGAAACACGTATATATTACATAAACAAACGACAACTACTGTACATCAGATTCCTGACTGTTTTGAAATGTTTAAATGAGTGCAAATGACACCCATTATTATTATTGTTTGGATTAAAACTGGACCATAACTAACATGGCATTATTAGTTAAAAATACGCAAACCAGACATTTTATTGAAGAAAACACAAATTTATTTCACTAAAATACCTTGATCTTTTACTGAATTAAATGTAGCAGAACATTAAATTGAATTGAATGTTATATTTTTAATTATTTAAACTGTTTTCTTCAATTGCAGGTATTACTACAATATTTACAACTACCATTCACAATTTGGCAAAAGAAGGCAAGTTTATCAAAACAGTGTTTAAGTAAATAAAACAACTCTGTTGACAAAAGCGAAATTAATATACTCTACAAGTAACAACTTGCAATATTAAAGAAACTAAACAGCTTTACGACGTTTGTACTTGTAATAAATAGCTCTAAATGATATCAACTTAAGTTTTGTATGACACATGCTTAAATAATAAATGAGTGATGTAAAAAGTTATCAAGCGTTTGTTTTTTCAATATAGTATATATCGTATTATACACCAACAATACAGGCGGAAACCCGGTTGAAATAAAACAAAAGAATCGAAGAAGCTCTTTGTTAGAGAAGGCGATGAATGCTTACTGTAATGTTTACTATACATGCTATAGTGACCAAAATTTTAAAAATTAATAGAAACAAATAAAATGACATTTTTTTTTTCATTTACGAGATGTTTTATTTTAAAAACACCATTTGCATAAGTTTTCAATTTATCTACTACATGGTTGAGCAGAACAATTAGAAATCAAGTCGACGACATGGGTATCTTTCAAGTTGGATGTAGAAAATGAATAACCTCAGATTTAAAAAACAAAATACCACGGACGGAAACATAGCAATCTATTAGTTCATGAATTTTCGTGTCTGCCCTTCGTTTATATGACTCAAGAAAAATTTCCCAAAAAGGGTAACTGTTGTATCGAAAAGAGAAAATTGAGTGCACTTTTTTATGTAAGGGCGTGTTTGAGTTGATTATTTTGTCTTGATATCGTCCAATGCAAGAATATTTCATACATCGTCTCGGTTCAGATTCTATCATTTTTATATATCAAAGCTACATGCACAGGTTTACTTTATAACCAAAAGAAATCACAGTACTATAAGATGAACTATATGGGTCTAGTGTAATACCTATCCAATGAATCACAAAAACAGAGTAGGTGTGTTCTAATAACTATTTTGTACTAAAAGTACTTTACGATAGTCTTTCAAGTTGGATGATGAAAATGCATATCTTCGAAAAATTATAATTTGTTGTGTTTGATAACTAGGGTTTACAGTCTTCAACCACTAAAAAAATCTAGTCTGCTTTTCAACGTAATATTTAATTAGAATTGTTTTTTAAATGTTTATGAATTTTCGAAAATTCCACCTGACAACCGATCAGACAATAGTTTTAAGTTGATTCAGTTCTGACAAGATCATTAACTGATGCTCATTAGCATGTTGATACATTTGTCTGTTAAAACACAACTGACATATAAGGATCGTAATGGTGCAATGTGGATAAATTTATATGTTTCCAAGAGCAAAATTGGCAGCGCGTCATCCCTACAATGGATTGCGTTTCTACCATTGTGAAAATGAACTGGCGTAATGGGGAGATAATTTTAACAAAGTAGAATCCTAAAGTAAAGGCAATACAACTTTACAGTGAAATGTTGATATAATGTAAAAACCGAATATTTAAGAACGAGTTATCATTATAATAGTTAACAGTAAGATTTATAAAAAAAAAATGTCTTGTGTAAATCATATTTGTAATAATATTAAGACGTGTCTATGGAGAAGCAACATATAAAATTTTGGTGCACAGTAAATAACTCGCTTAACGCATTATTTTAACGTTTGCACCCACGCCCGCTACTAGTTAATGAGGTTATTTCGAATAAATAGAAAACATAGTACAACTATTCCTTTTAACTCATTTTTAAAATCATCGAACAACGTTGATGACGTCATTATCACATGCCAAAATTATGTCAATGAGCTGATCAACAACAAAATTTTAGCCAATCAGAAGACTTGTACATCCATATTTAAAATATTTGTGTGTCATGACTGGATATTTGGGGATGAGGTATCATAATGTGTGCTTTAACGTAGTGTTTAAACCTCATTTTTAGTTGTTTATGTTACCATTATTAGAAATACATGTTCTTTTAAAATAAAATAAATGTATTTTCTAGTGTGTACTTTTCATCCATGTTCTGATGTACATTCAGGGCGTTATCTGATTTTCATATGTTCATGTGTCTGTCCTTAGTTAGAAAGCTTATCGTTAGAAAAAAATATTGTATTTATTAAGGATATTCACTACACTGGTTTTATGATAAATCTTTAGTTTCGATAATTTTTGTGATTGATGATCTTGCTATTATCTTTGTCAAATCCTTGCTGCAGTGTTCGACACATGTGAAGATACTTGTGTACGGTCGTTGAGTGCATGAATAAATGAAAATATAAATTAAAATAAATGGGTAAAATAAAAACAATTGTGACAGATACAGGTACTTTTCGAATAATATGATATGTGAGAGGCAAAAAGTTAAATGCCATTGAAGTTTACAAGAATGATATGAACAGTAGCATGTTATTCTTATCTTTGAATACTTATAAATTGTCTAGTAACTTTTCTATAAGGGGTATTCATCACACAGAAATATTGCAAAAATAAATAGTGTATTGAGTATTTCTTCTTTCATGTTATACTACAATATCAAAATAGTCCTCTTCGAATGTTAATTGCAACATTTTGATATCAAAACAGTTCAACTATAGGAATTCCGATAATGGCTAGTTTAGAATCAAATCAAAATATGACTGCATGGAATAAAATTTAATTCTTGACCAAATAAAGTATTTAATGTAGGCATGGTTACATCGGAAATTATATCATATATATATTGACTATTTTGTTTTTGTCAACTTTCAGCTATAACATCGCGGGAACAGATGTTAACTTCTCGGTTTGTTAGTTTTATTTGGTGTGTTGCATACGTGTTGTAATATGTCCGTCAATCCACTTAAAGGCAATGCCAGAAAGACAAAAGAAACGGAATATGCCCAACCCAAAGATGAAGAGGGTATCGAAAGTGTATACAATGAAATAGACGAATTAGCTATGAACACAATAACTTCCAGAACATCATTTCACCACTCGTACTTAGAATTACCAAATATTCTTACATGTAGTAGCAAAGTGAGTACACAAGGAAATACATGTAGCACACCAATCAGTTTTTGTTCCACACAATTAAGCTCTAAATCACAACCCGTGCAACAAAATACTCGAAATAAATTAAAAGAGCACACAACTGACCGACACAGTCCAGAAGAAAGTGAATGCTTAGATGTTCACATATGTTCAACGTCTTTTTCATCGGGAAAGCTCGTTGCAAAGCAATGAAGGTATTCAGAATGAGTATTCTTTTTCCAAAGAATCTACCTTGATTGGTTTGGGTAGATCAATGAGCAATAACAAACTAACGTTGAAAGATGTTAGAAGTCAGGCAAGGAGAATCAAAGTTGTAGATAATCCAATTTACCACGAAACAGTGAATCGGCATCCTAAATCAGCATTTTTTACAAAGAGTAAAACTATATAGTCAGTCATTAGATTTCGGAATATTTGTTGATTCTAGTTTTCATTAACAACACTTATTGTTTATATTTCAATCGTACATCCTTCATTGGTATTAATCGAATATTCCAATAACCTTCACATACTTGAAAGACTAATGAATTACAATAGGAGATGTAAAGCAGTTTGGGATTATTATTATGATGGTGATAGGCTGAAATAACAAATGTAAAATAAGTACTATGATTTTGTTGTTTTATCAATTCTATTTCCCGTGTCGGCCAGGGAATAAGGTTTAATTGAAAGTAATTCTGAATTTCTTAAAATTTTAATTCATCCAACATTGTTTGATAACTTCAAATCGTCAGTTAAAACAACAGTTACTATGATTAATCCCTGTATCAAAAATTATTACATCGTTTTATGTATGTGTAATTTGACTGATGGTTTTCATTATAACATTAAAACATGCATATTGTGGGGGAAATTCTATTAGTTCAAGTGCATATTTATAGCAGAATTAATTATGTATTTGTGATACTTAATTCACAATAGCTTAATTCTTTTGGATTATTTTGCTGATCAACAAAACAATTTGAAATAAATCAAGGAGTTAAAAACTTATATATTTGATTTCGTTACACACCTTCTGTAAAACCGTACATATCCTTTCAGTGAATCTTTCTCTCGGAGTTCGGTATATTTTCTATTTTATTTTTTACACTTGATAAGAGATAAACATTATAAATACAATTCACATTAGTTTTTTCCTTATCGTTAATGACGTCGTACATTGTAGCAATTAGTTGCAGTCGTATTTATCGGTTGATTATGTTTTCATTATATCTTAATAATTGATAATGCCGAAACTGCAAACGTTGAACACTTACTTCTTAGCATTATAAAAATAAATATGCAAATTAAAGTTGCAACCACACATGCAGAAACTCTCATATATATATGTTGGGCACTCAGCTATATGTGTAAGTTTAAGACCATTGATAAATTTGTATCACTGGTGTTATCCAAAAAATTTAAATTCCCCAAGAATACTGGTGACACTATTATCAATGGGGAGGTGCATCAGGTTGTTTTTTTACCTAAATACATTCCCAATTTCCATTCTTAATTTTTAAAGTGAAATCTAAGTATATATAGATTAACTAAACCTCTAGTTACGACAAACAATAAAGGTTAATATCTTTTAAATATCAGTAAGCAAAATTCATTTTTTTTATACAAAATTGTATGTTTTTAAAAATATATATTTGCTTGATGCGACATGCTTCTTTACAATTCCCCCCAAAAAGTTAGGGCTTCCTTCAAACCTTCAAACCTGTTCTTTTTTCTGCGCTTATAAAACTTACAGATACTTTCTACTTTCAAAAAAAGTTGGATTTCCCCCGCAGAAATTGCACTTGCCAAGCTGCATTGGAGATGCATTTATTGTTGGTCGCCAGGTAGGTTCTGCTTCTCGCTGAAGATTGTAAAATGACTTTCGTATGTTAGATCCCAAAATTCTTGTGCAAGCTGAGTGTTTTTCCCGTGACCAAGATATTTATGTTGATTTATGTTTTATTATTAATAAATATAATACTTACTCTAAGCTATATGTTTACTTAAAGCCAACACTATCTACTCGGACTATTTACTTTGGTCAATGGCGACTTGGCTGAGGCAAATTTGCAATCATTTTGGTAGACAGAAAAAAGCTATTTCAATACGTATAGTAAGCCTGCAGTTGGCGACCTGGAATGTTTTGGTTCACTGACAAAATCAGCATAAATTAAATTTGCCTGACCAATTAAACGCAAAATATTATGCAATGCAATGCACACTACATTTTCAAAGAATGAAATTTTAAATATAGAAGATCTTTTTAGCTTTATAAGCCCGTTAGCAAATATGTTCGGTAAGTTCAAAAGAATGTGATTAAGATGCGAAAGATATCAGAGGGACAATCAAAATCATTAGTCGAAATGTAAACGGACAACGTCATGGCTAAAACGTTAAAAGACCAACAGACAAACAGCAGTACTCAAAACACAAAATAGGAAACTGATGACTGAGCAACCCAAATCCTTCTAAAATTTGGGGTCGATATCAGTTGATCCGGAAGGATAAAAATAGTACTTAGCTGATCACAAAGCATGACAACTTAAAATAGAATAATGTAGTGCACTGATAAAGAGATAGTCTATTGATTAAAAAACTAAATTCAAGCTCTGAAGAAAAAAATAGCTAACATGCAGAAAACAAATACTATTTTGAAATACAGTTTTGTTACACATGAAATGTCCGAAGCCAATAAATGCTATTTATATCAATAAAAAAAAAGCTCTATGGGAAGAAAATGCGTTGCTTGATGAAATCTGGTGAGTTATAATATAAAATGTGTTTTAATGTATCAGGTTATTGTAAAAAATGAAGCTGAAAATCAAATGCATATTGAAAAGTAGACAGTATAAAGACTTTATGAATATGAATACTGCGTAATATGTCTAATTGGTTATCAAAGGTACCAGGATTATAATTTAGTACGCCATACGCGCGTTTCGTCTACATAAGACTCATCAGTGACGCTCAAATCAAAAATATTTATAAACCCAAACAAGTACAAAGTTGACGAGCATTGAGGATCCAAAATTCAAAAAGTTGTGCCAAATACGGCTAAGGTAATGTATGCCTGGGATAAGAAAATCCTTAGTTTTTAAAAAAGTTCAAAGTTTTGTATACAGTAAATTTATAAAAAGACCACATTATTGATATTCATGTCAACACCGAAGTGTTGAATACTGGGCTGGTGATACCCTCGGGGACGAAACGTCCACCAGCAGTGGCATCGACCCAGTGGTGTAAATGGTTATCAAAGGTACCTGGATTATAATTTAGTACGCCATACGCGCGTTTCGTCTACATAAGACTCATCAGTGACGCTCAAATCAAAAATATTTATAAACCCAAACAAGTACAAAGTTGAAGAGCATAATGCATTTTAACGAACAAGTTCACTACCTGGTAATAGCCTTCGGGAAGACATGTCACTCTTCTTGAACATATATTTATAATTCCCAGTCTCAAAGGCAAAAATTAAGAAATCTCGGGCAGTTGTAAATGCAATAACTTCAAACAATATTATCATAATTGATAAACAAAATTACATTAATTACATAAAGCATTGTCAATGCACAATCTATTACATTTTGTACACGTAGGTTTCACTTTGCAAATATAGCTGTTTCACAACCTCTTTTCAGAAGATATATAATATGCATAGATATTTCGTTTTGTTAACGTACAGAACCGCGTCATGATCTCTATGTTTAATCTCGTAGATATATTACTTTGGAATGTTACCCTGTACATATAAACATGGTTGTGGCGAATTTTTAATTATGAGGTAGGACAAAAGTGAAGGAAGTGGTAGTACGGAATAATTAATATAAGTTCAAAGTCTCAGAAGTTCGGTCAAATACATGATAAGAATATGCCGCACAGCCCTAAGTTAAGACCTTTAGAAAAATAAGTAGTCCATATCAACTTTTCAATTTAGGATTTTTGTCCCCGAGACCTCATAATAAAAAGGGCACAGTTTTAACCGTCATGGGAGTTCCCATAGGAAATTGCATGTGCTTTTTTACAGAACCTATAAGCATATGCATTTACAATGACTTTGCTGTTGCAAATTGAGTTCATCTAGCAACGGAACATCTTACGTGAATTTGTATGTACAAAACTTTCTACCACTTATACACAAACTACTAGTATTATTGAAACGTTATGCACATTGAGTTTAGATTATTGGTGTTCAAGTACATGTGTAAAACATAACTTTGTCTTTATATGGAAACACACAATATTTGTAATGAACTAATAAAATATTGGTTTTTAAACCCCGTTATATTAAATTATAAAAAAACATCATTTTGTATTGAATCACTTCCGTCCTTATTCTCTTATAATAGAATTCAATATTTCTGACATTTATAATGGAAAATTCTAAAAATGTCATGCGCTTAATTTTAGTTTCTGTTTTCAGAATGTGCAATTGTCAGCTGTCAACCAACGGACAATGCTTTCGAAACATAAGGTAAGTTAATATTGTCTTTTTTACTCTTATTGTTACACGATGTGCATAACAATTCAAATTCTCACTCTTACTGCTATAGGTATATAACCACTAATTCGGGCCCGATCTGAAAGAAGATTAAAAAAATTAAAACGCGTAGATGTTTTGGACAAAAGTGTTACGGTAATGCCGTATCGGATAAAAACAAATGGACTAGGGACCACCATGGAACTATAAGTGACAGATTTGAATTGACTTTTTAAAAGAGTTTTATTATCAGTGTAAGACTTGATTTCAGAGAAGTTCTATTATTGTTTTAATCAATAAAGCAAATTCTGAGAAGCCAGTCGAATTATGTTAAATGTGTCTAGAACCATTAATTATGGCCCTATTAAAAAGAACATGCAATTGAGGAGATTACATATCCGACAAAAAAAAGTCCCACGCATAACTATAACATTGCAAATCAGATAATAAAAAAATGTTGGAGTACATGCACCCCCAATGCAAGATAAAGGAATAATTTGTCAAAAAGTAGAGTGATTACTTGCAGATTGCTTACTACTTTAAGCCACAACACTATAAAGGGGCTTTAAAAGGGCGAGCTTAAAAGTCAAACTGTCAAAATGTTATACATGTGAGACGTTCAGCTAGCTTTCAAACCAGGTTTAATCCCAAATTTCCACATAAGAAAATGCCTGTTCCTAGTCAGAATTATTTTATCCATTCGTTTGATTTGTTTAAGCTTTTGATTTTCCTATTTGATTAGGGACTTTTCTTTTTGAATATTCCTCAAAGTTCAGTATTTATGTGATTTTACTTTTTGTCGAAAGTTACTTTTGTATGAGAACAAATAGAAGAATTTGAGTATTATAATTTACCTGTTGTTCAAATCAGCATTGCATATTACTGACTACCAAACTTCCAGGAACAAGTGACTTCATAGTTGCAGTTAAAGCTATTTCAAGTTTAGCAGCACGAACAAAGATTATGTAAACGTTTATAATAATTTTACTGATTTAACTTAAAAGAAAAAAATATCTACTAATGCTTTAATTTGCACAATTAAGATAGAAAAGATGTGGCTATGAATTAGTGTTTTATTTCCCATGAACAGACAGTTAGTTTGTAACTGTTTAAGGCATGTTAATAATATGGTTTTGTTGAATAAATCGTTACTTTTTTCCTCCAGTACGTCTTCTAGTGGAGTCAACATTTCCGTCACAACAAGCTTCTGTTGTCGCAACTTTGAACCAATAGGGACAAATAACACATGCAAAGGTATGTTACTTATTATATACCACCAACAACAGTTAGAATTTATTTTCGGATAAGAAATTTATGATGTTTTCTTTTATGGTATAAGGCTGTTGTTTGACATCGAAATTGAAGTTAAAACAGCGGCGAAATAGTTCATCAAATAATGACTTTATTTAGTTTCTAGTTATTGATACGGCAATGTACCTTAAATGTTTATATATGAAGGAAAAGAAAGGATATAGGGTATCCATAATGTTTGACACCAAATCGGTATGTGCACACAAAAATCAAAAAAGGCAAAGGTACAGTGCTTTTGTTGTTGTTCTCTATCTCAAATTACCAATGAGACCTTCAATATGGAGCAAAAACTATTGCATCACTGCAAGTTGAAGACGATCATTGAAGCGGAATTCTGTGCAAACTAACCATCACGCCACAACCTTCCTTTTATACATATGTGCACTTTTTTTCTTTTTTTTTTTTTAGATATTTTACTTTTTTATCTTTAAGTTGTTAAAAATGTAACAACAAGTAAAAATCTTTGTCTTTGTCAATATATTAATTACATGTTTTTAGGGTGTGAGTTCGGATTCACATCCGATGGCTCAAAATGTGAACCTTGTCCTAACGACAAATATGGCGAAAAATGTGGAGAAACATGTTTCTGTAACAATAGTGAAAGGTAAGTGTATCTGTTTCTATCTTTAAAAAAAAAAATAAAAAAAAAATATAAATAAATCCAAGTACAGTTAACAGTTAATGTACAGTTAAAGTACGGTTTGCATGACACGCAAACATATTTCTTTGTGTGTGTATGGATGTAAAAATAAGAAAGAATAGAAATGACATTCTGATGTTTTTTTTTATATTTTTTTATATTTCAAGTTTACATGTTTTTCCTTTTAACTTCATGTTTCTTATTTTTATTTTGACATGTTTTTCTCAAATCTTCAAACTGATAAATGCGAACTTGAAAATGATAAGCTTGTCCTTATACAACGCAGTGTAACGGGAACATATTCTTACAACAATCACATGTAACAATATGTAATTGTCTTTCAATTCCTAAAATAATGAAAAGTATCATACAACAAATTACATTTGCATGAGCATTTTAAATTGCATTTAAGTAGTTAACACTTCGGTGTTGACATGAATATCAATTATATGGTCATTTCTATAAATTTTCTGTTTACAAAACTTTGAATTTTTTTTAATCCCAGGAGTAGATTACCTTAACCGTATTTGGCACAACTTTTTTGGAATTTTGGATCCTCAATGCTCTTCAACTTTGTATTTATTTGGCTTTTTAACTATTTTGATCTGAGCGTCACTGATGAGTCTTATGTAGACGAAACGCGCGTCTGGCGTATAAAATTATAATCCTGGTACTTTTGATAACTATTTACACCACTGGGTCGATGCCACTGCTGGTGGACGTTTCGTCCCCGAGGGTATCACCAGCCCAGTAGTTAGCACTTCGGTGTTGACATGAATATCAATTATATGGTCATTTTTATAAATTTTCTGTTTACAAAACTTTGAATTTTTCGAAAAACTAAGGATTTTCTTACCCCAGGAGTAGATTACCTTAACCGTATTTGGCACAACTTTTTGGAATTTTGGAACCTCAATGCTCTTCAACTTTGTATTTATTTGGCTTTTTAACTATTTTGATCTGAGCGTCACTGATGAGTCTTATGTAGACGAAACGCGCGTCTGGCGTATAAAATTATAATCCTGGTACTTTTGATAACTATTTACACCACTGGGTCGATGCCACTGCTGGTGGACGTTTCGTCCCCGAGGGTATCACCAGCCCAGTAGTTAGCACTTCGGTGTTGACATGAATATCAATTATATGGTCATTTTTATAAATTTTCTGTTTACAAAACTTTGAATTTTTCGAAAAACTAAGGATTTTCTTACCCCAGGAGTAGATTACCTTAGCCGTATTTGGCACAACTTTTTGGAATTTTGGATCCTCAATGCTCTTCAACTTTGTATTTATTTGGCTTTTTAACTATTTTGATCTGAGCGTCACTGATGAGTCTTATGTAGACGAAACGCGCGTCTGGCGTATAAAATTATAATCCTGGTACTTTTGATAACTATTAAGGTTTCCGAAAACCCCGTTTTAAATATGGAGCTGTATCCTCTCCTTGTCATCATATTTACTGTAGAAGACGCTATTATCAGTTACATGTCGTCATATAGAAGCGCAAAGTTGACAAACATTTCCGGTGAAGGACATTACTCAAAAGTTGTCTATCGTATGACAAGTTGTGCAAAACGTAAGAATCGCCTTAGACGACAAAATAGTTCAAGATCATACATTCAAAAGAAAAAAAAAGCAAAGAAAAACCATTAACAGTGGCAACATTGGCGACGAAAAAAATGCAATAAATAAATCGCATGATGCTGACTTTAGCTTTCAAGCTCTTTGGTGTAGAGCAAACACCCTCACAAAATATGGCAACGAATCAAAGATTATACTTCACGCCATCTCCTTGATAAGCTATGGTGTTAAATCAAAAGCATGGCTAACTTATGAAAAACAAACGTGATTCGACTTTTTATTGAATTGAATAGATATGGAGTATTCTTTTTTTTTCAGGTGTCATCATGAAAATGGGTGCGTCTCTGATAAAAAAGGTAACTTTGTGTTTGGTAAGCAACGTAGTCGTTATTGTGAAATAGGTTCCTCAAAACAGCTAGCACTACTTGTATTTGCATTTTACTGCATATAGATACTTATTTTTTTGTTAATTTTGGTGCTATTTTTACATTTCTTGATCTGTGTCAGAAAAATATTGATCCTCACTAGTGAAATGTCTGTTTTTAAATAGCAAATTGTTAGTCCGAATTTGATTATAACGTCAAAATTTTGTGGTTCCTTCTGAACTGTCCAATTGTGACGTCATGATAACGGCGACCATGCCATATGACGCCACATATAAAGAACACAACTTTCTCAAAATCTTTAAAAAAAGAAGGATACAAATCTTAGAGAAACAAATTCCGACACTTTAAATCGTGTATAACGATATTCATTCACTCTTAACAGTTACATTTTGATTATTTGAAAAGCTCGGCAAGCCTCGCGTCTTGAATAATAAAATATAACTGTCTCGAGTGGATAAATATCGTAACACACTTGTTGCAGTGTAGGAAGTCATATTTTCCTTTCGAAAAGACAGTGTCGCAGTGTTTATACAACTACGAAGAGTAACCATCATATATTTGGAATCATTACAAAACGGCAATGACTTTGGTTACAAACAAAAAGTTAGTATACACTAACGAAACATGTCGTTCTATACACGATTTACAGTGGCTTTTAATTTTAATTTACATGTTGTTAAAAATTGGAAAGTTTAAGTCTTGTCCATTAAACATGCCATCTCGAGTTATCTGGATTGAATGTAAATGATACATTTTTGCGCAAATTAAGGCGGGAGGCCTTGGTAACACCAACATTTTCATCTCTTTTAATTTTGTCTTATATTTACATCATTTAAAAGGTAGGGGTCCGTGCATCATTTGCCCAAGCCTTAAGGAAATTGACTGTTTCATTTTATGTTTAGGGTATATTGAATATGACCAGTTTTTGGGTACACTAAAAAACGGTCGAACTAGTAGGTAAAGATCATTCAGTGTTTTTGCACATGTTGTCATTAGAAATACCCCTGACTGTTAAATTGCATAGAAGAAACATATCACTAAGTAAATCTGAAACATCATGGTAATATAAATAGACTGAACATAAAAAAAACGGTATTTAATCATTGATACGGCGCATGTCTGGTCAGTTCAGATTACACATGTTTTTTTTTCAAATTTAGCAAGAAGAAAAATTAGTCGTTAAAAATGAATTTTGAATCCTAAAAAAAAAATGTTAAAACATTTATTGGTTATTAATCTTTAAAATCACAAAATTTGATCGAATTCGACCGTTTGAAATTTTCTAAATTTGTCCACAAGTTGGCTAACAAGGATCTCGAAAAAAGTAGAGTGTTGGGACAAAATTCATTTTTCCCTTACAAAACCCCCTACAGACTATTTGTGCATTCCTTTAATGTATAATAGCTAAAGGTGTACTGTCTCTATAAAATTTGTATTAACTATATAAGGAAAAACCCTTAATATTCCGTATGGGACGAGTATTCCTGGGACGAGTTGACATAATTTTTTATCACAACTATTTATTGGTTTCTCTCCCTAGCCTACAAAATGCCCGTCATCAATAGCAGACGCTATCAGAAATCATTGTGTTAACAGTCTGTCACTATCTAAGTACTATCTCTGTGTTAATGTAGATTATCTATTAGCATAAGCTTGTACTCGTATTGATGTTCAGAACATATCTTCTAGAATAGTGCCTTTTATATTGGAAAAAAAACCCAGCACAAACAGTAAGTACAAACTCTGTATCAATGACTCAGCACTAAAACCATATTATTTCATTATTTTCCTGATATGTTCAAATCTAATTTCCCAAAGCGTCAAAGTTTATTTTCTCTAAATGATGCCACAAGGTCCTTTAGTCAGTAAAGGTGATCCAGAACTCATTGCCATTGGTGTTTTTTTTTTTTAGCATTTCATGTTTGAATGGTAGTTTTCTACCTTTTTATCCACATCATTAAAAAAATATGTTCTTTAGTTTAATATTAAATGGTGTCAAATAAACTCATCATAGATACCAGGACTAAATTTAGTATAAACGCCAGACGCGCGTTTCGTCTACAAAAGACTCATCAGTGACGCTCGAATCCGAAAAAGTTAAAAAGGCAAATAAAGTACGAAGTTGAACATGTACTGCTTACTGGTTCTGTTTGCATCATTCTCACAGCCAAATGTAAACAACATAAATGCTTGATCACTGTTTATTTACTGTTATGTTAAAACGCACTTATGACTTTCAATACATGTGTAAGAGTTGTCTCCAGTATACAAGGTCTAACCCTTAAAGCGTCAATAGTGAGGATTTAAATTAAATATGTTTTGAAGTAAAAATCTGAAGGTCACTAAAATGCCTTGTTTATTTTTGAAATAACAGTACAGCATATACATAAATTCTATTTGTTGCTGTTTTTTATTGTTTAATTTATTTTTCAACCGTAATTCTATCTTTAATTACAGGAATTAGTACTACTAGGACTACCATTTATAATAAACACGGCAAGTTTCATCTCAAATTATTTTAGTATCATGACAATAGGAAAAAAGATTTATTTTTTTTAATTTTTAAGAGACTAAAAATCTCATTGACGTTTGAACCAGTTATATAAATTATTGTTTATAGTAACATGTAGACGTTAAAAACCAAAAAGAAAGAAAAGTATCAAAAGCAGAGCCGAACTATTCATAAATGGCATATAAGTGTGATACAATTCGTATGTATCTGTCAGGGAATTCCAAAATATGTTCTTTCATTATGAAATGCAACATCTCTGACTACATGCGCTCTCCTAGACGGCTTGGAAACAATACAGATGTTTTTATTGGCTAATATTTTCTCGTAATCACGGGGTTGTAAAGGCTGTAAAATTTGATCACAAAAATTGTAAAATCGTTTTCGTAAATTAATGTTAACAGTTGTCAAATCGTTGACCGTGCTCAAATATTAAGTATGAAGCGCAACATTATCTGTCATCAATGATTATAAATCCTAATAAAATTACCAAAAATGCATTTAATCTAAAAGTTAACTGAAACAAATACTTAGATTAAAGGACAGTCAAACTTCGAATTAAGATATTAAAATAAACATTGATTGTGTCCAGAAGCCTTTTAACGAACATATACTGAAGATGATATTATTAAAATGCTGGACTTTTTGATCGACAATATATTTGTTGAGTTTGGAGGATTTATATTTCAACAGACAGTCGGTATTCCAATGGGTACTAATTGTGCACCCCTGCTGGCTGATTTGTTTTTGTATTCGTATGAAGCAGAATTTATTCAAAACCTTCTAAAAGACAAAAAGAAAAAGCACCTTGCGAAATTCTTTAATTTTACTTTCCGATATATTGATGATGTTTTATCATTGAACAACCCATACTTCAGCCAATACTTACATCTCATATATCCTAGTGAACTTGAAATTAAGGATACTACTGATACTAGAAGGAATGCTTCATACCTTGATCTTTTCCTAAATATTGACGTAGATGGACGACTTCACACGAAAATCTATGATAAACGGGACGATTTCAACTTCCCAATTATCAATTTCCCATTTCTTAGCAGTAACATACCCTCTGCCCCTTCGTATGGTGTTTACATATCACAATTGGTACGTTATTCACGTGTTTGTTCACACTATACGGACTTCATATACAGGAGTGTGCTCCTTACGCAGAAACTGCTCCAACAAAGTTATGAGGAGGACAGATTAAAATTGACACTTCGTAAATTTTATGGACACCATCACGAATTGGTGGATCCATATGATGTCTCTTTAACCAAACTAGCTAAGGACATTTTTACCACATGGTAGATTGTGGTTTGTCATTATGTCGTCTTATCTTTTAATTACCAAACGTGACTTATTCCCGATTGTGACTGTTTTGCTGTATGTGAATTCGTATTACTATAAGACGTGTTTCTGTACTTGTTTATCCCAAATTCATGTATTTAATTTATATGTTTAATGTTATATTTGTAATTCTCATCTTCTCATTTTGTCAAATGTGTTGACGTCTTTTTATTATATGTAGGTGTTACGGATAGAAAATTAATCACCGCCTTTATTAATTATATTTAATTTTGTACGAGTAATTACGTTTGAAATTGGATTCATAACAAACTGGACATATATATATTACAGTTAATTGTTATTAATAAGTATTGCAATATGCATTTTGTTTTAAAGAATTATCAGTATTTAGTTTTAATATAATCTTAAAGCAATCCTAATTCTAGCTCACTTTTAAATTATAGTTTTTCATAGTTATCAAAAGTACCAGGATTCATGTGTGACGTCATGCTGTTTCTAAATTTTATAAATTCAAATGTAGCATAGCATTTGCCTTTTCGCCATCGTATGTGACGTCATTTTTTTAATTGCGTTAACGCCTGGACTGATTCTGGTGTGTCTATGCTGTGTTGAACTTGGCATCATGTATTCGGGTTTAGTTTTCTGTAATAAGTTAATACTTTAGTTTCATTATGAATATATCTTTCACATTCATTTGTTAAAATTTACTGTTTGCAATAGCATGAATCGTTCTATATAATAGTGTTCTTATCCCGGGCATAATACAATGCCGTATTTAGCAAAACCTTTTCAACTTTTGATCTTCAGTGCTGTACAACTTTATACTTTTTCACTTTCGATCTTGTATATCTGGGCGTTATGTATTCGGGTTCAATTTTCTGTAATTAGTTTTTACTTCAGTTTCATTATAAAATTGAGAATGGAAATGGGGAATGTGTCAAAGAGACAACAACCCGACCAAAATAAAAAAACACAACAGCAGAAGGTCACCAACAGGTCTTCAATGTAGCGAGAAATTCCCGCACCCGGAGGCGTCCTTCAGCTGGCCCCTAAACAAATATATACTAGTTCAGTGATAATGAACGCCATACTTATTTCCAAATTGTACACAAGAAACTAAAATTTAAATAACGTATATGTATATCTCTTTCATATTCATTTGTTAAAATTTACTGTTTGCAATAGTGTGAATTGTTTTATATAATATGAATGTTCTTATCCTGGGCATACAAACAATGCCGTATTTGGCAAAACCTTTTTAACTTTTGATCTTCAGTGCTGTACAATTTTGTATTTTTTTCGTCACTGGTGAGTCTCGTGTGGACTAGACGCGTTTTTGGCGTATTGAATTTTAAACCTGATGCTTTTTGTTATCTATTAATTTATGCTTTTCTTTGTCTAATATGTTCTGCTTTTTATTTGTATTGTAGTCCTGTAATATTTTGTTTTCATTTCAATGTTATATTTAACTGTGCCATTAAAGTGCGAGGTTTGGCATGCCTTAAAACCAGGTTCAACCCACCACTTTTATTCCCTTTAAAAGTGTCCTGTACCAAGTCAGGAAGATGGCCATTGTTATAGTATTGTTCGATTCTGTGTGTGTGTTGCATTTTAACGTTGAGTCGTTTCTGTTTTCTCTTATTTTCGAGATAAGACGTGGCACGGTACTTGTCTATCCCATATTCATGTATTTGGTTTTGATGTTATATTTGTTATTCTCGTGGTGTATTGTCTGTTGCTTGGTCCGTTTCGGTGCTGTGTCGTTGTTCTCCTATTATATTTGATGCGTTTCCCTCGGTTTTGGTTTGTTGCCCCGATTTTGTTTTTTGTCCATGGATTTATGAGTTTTGAACAGCGGTATACTACTGTTGCCTTTATTTGCTTCCCCCTGGTAGTATGGTTACATTATTTAATGAAAACTAATCGACGACCCATCTTCAGGCAGTGTCTGGATCTGTTCGTAGTGGAAACACACGTGAACAAATGTTTCTTATACTTTTCACAATGTTTTAATACTTTACTAATTATCATGCGTATATTTAACCTATGTACCGTTTTGTATTCCATGCTTTTGTATTTCTTACGTATTATTTTCTAACACAAATGACTATTGGTTATATTCTTTGATTTTTCTTATTTTAGGTACTGATAGGAACAATGTAATCATATTCATGATTTCCATTGCTGTCATAGGCATTATAGTTATAATCATTTGGACAGTATGGAGATGTAGATTCAAACTTCTACACTTTACGAAATTGAAACGTAGGAAAAAATTAGGTGAAGGAAGACATTACGGTTTACAGATAGAAACGGAAGTTGACATGGAATAAACTGACCGACATACTACAGATGCAGTGATAAACGAACGAAACATGATCATGTTAGAATGCTGATCAATAATTTATTCATGGTGCAAATTAAAAAAGCACGACACGATAAACTAACTATTAATCTTTTCATGAGGCTAATTCACATCTCTTCCCCAGGTTAATTTGTACAAAACAAATCTTATTAGGAATCGTGTTTACCAATTTTGCAATCAAACATGTTTATTCAACTGTGTTGTGCTTTAAACGTATACAACAACAACATATGTCTTGATATCATAGAAAGGCATCTTTTAAAGGTATTTTCAGCGTTATTTATATTTGCAGATATAGATGCGGGTGCGTATAAATGTGGAGTAAGTGCTCGTTTTCGCTTCGGAGCTAGTCCTTTTTTGCAATGTGCTTTGTAGCTGGAACTAGTGAGATGTTGGTTGATGTGGCTTCAGTCAAATGTAACTCGGAGGTCTGCTCTGTGATTTGCTCCATATATATGCCTATTAAGCCATATTGCAATGGCATCTTCTTGGCCCTGACAGTAGCTGAAAGGCATATATCGTTAGATATAAAAGAATCTTGTTGAAGCTTTTCTTTCGTTTAACATGCACATTAATTTAAGAATATAAGTATGGTTTTTAATGCCTAAAGATAATCAATGAGTCACCATGAAAGAGGATGTGTGATTAAATTACAAATAAGGGACAAAGACCCAACTATGTTCAAATCTATCCTTGTTTTGATAAACGCCTCATCTCTTTTCGACACACACTCTGAAAATAAGAATTTAAAGCGAACTAGTGATTCAAAACCAAAAACCAAAAAATCATTACTTTCATCGAGGAAGTTTTGATATACTTTTTTTTAATAACATCATGTTTTAATATGTTGTATACATATATAAATGGCTCACAAAAAAAAAACCAGTACGATATAAAGTTCCCTACAATGCATAGTGTAAAAACAATTCAAACAGAAAGACCAACAGTTAGGGTTATATAAAAACGAAAAAATGAGAAACATATATGTACTGCAACATCAAACAACAACTACTAGACACAAATTTCTGATTTTAAATCATAAAAATAAAAATGCTATTTTCTTAAGTTGTGGACAATATTATAAAACATCTCTTTGATAGCTAATGCAATCAATGACTTTCAAGCACAACTGTAGTCCTACATCTGTCCCGAATCCGTGTTGTTCTTGTCGAGAACACTCTGCTCCCGCTAATGTTTCTTGAGAAAATATCAAAAGTACCGAACTCCGATGCAAAATCATGAAAGGAAAGTCCCTAAGTTGATTGATTTCTTATATCTGTCATACAGCTAAAGATCTTTTAAATATGTATGACGCATATGAGACAATATTTAAAAAAAAGTATAATTTCCATGTCCCATCTCTCACCAACAATTATTTTTTTATTCAGGCATCTTTTTGGAAAATTTTAAGTTGTAGTATTAACTCGAGTATATAATGCACCAACTGCAACCAATTGAACATTTTTTTTAATATTCTTCTAATAAAGTATTGGAATTTAAATGGTCAACTCCCCAAAAAATCATGTTGTCCCCTGTTAATTCTCAAAATTAAATCATTCAAAGAATATCTAAATTAAGTAAATAGCCAGTTAGATTATATAAAAAACTTCTCCATTACTGGTCTGGTTTTGTTATAACTAAAGTATGTAAGAAAATTTTGCTTTTTTATTTCAATAAATCGTTGTCAAAGCCTATCCCAGCACCCCAACGCCATAGATCATAAGGTGTTTCGAACATCTATTTAGACTAATTAGAATTAACTAATTGACCATGGTCATGTCCATCGTCAGGAGCCCAAGCCATTTCATAGTGACACTTATTATAAAAAAACTGTAATTTCAATTAGGGGCTCGACACCTCATGATCTGTCTGACTAATATTTTTCTATACTCTTTATCTACTTCACCTTGTTTATCAATTTAACGAACACAGTTTAGAAACTATTTTCATAATCTGCAACATATCAATTACCCAGAGTTGCTGATGTTACTGTGTCTTTCAAGTTTTTATGCACACGGAAAGCAAACAGAGGTCTTTTATCAAATAAAAATAAAAATTTTGCCTCTTCGTCATCCTTTAATGTATCCCAGTGAATTAAGATATTGTTCTTTATGTGTGATTTCTGTCTTGAAAACACTGTTGAGAAAACCAAGGGAGGCGACTGTAATACAGATTTGGGCTTGACCATTAATGTGTCTTTTCTTTGTTTTGCAGTCACTTCCTGCATAACCGGTTCATATCCAGATTTTGTTAAAAAGGGATGACGTTTAAAAAAAAAAAAATGATATTTACATCTTAGTTTTCTTGCAAATTCATTTAAATCTGATGCAATACTAGATTTTGCAAATGTGGTCAAGGGAGACGGTAGATATTTTAATGTTTAATCTTTTAAACAGTTGTGTTATCTAAACAACAATGAAAAAATTAACTTTTGAATGAAAATATACCAATTTGAAATTAAAATATTTAATAAAGTATTAATTGTAGGTCGTGAAGGTACATACAAACATGTATTATTTACTTTGCACATTTCGACATTGCATTTCAAAATTGACATTGTGTTAAAATAAGTGGCAATTGTTTTTCGGTATTATATCAAGCATTTCCAATAGACTGATACTTTAAATACTGCAGATACTTTAAAAAAAGCTATTTTTTACAATCATTTGCTCTGCAAGATTCACTAGCAGGAACATACTTAGGTAGGTTTTGTGTGTGCTGTTCGGTGTGAGTTAAATCCGAACTTAGGTCAATGATGGTTTACCTTTATAAATTGTTACTTGGATGGACAGTTGTCTCATTGACACTCACACCACATCTTCGTTTAGTTGAATGACATATCAGATTTGATACAGTTGCTATGAAATGTAATGCGTATTTTTATATTGTGAGATTATATGTTAGAAAATCAGGGAAATTGAAAAAAAATGTACACACGTTTGAGGTGATTTCGTTTTTGTAGTTTAACATGTTGAATTTCAAGTTAAATAAAAATCGAGGAATGTATACGCTTTCGAGTTTAAATGAAAGCAAATAAGGTGTATGCTCTTTTTTTGCTGCAAATAATTTAGTTCCACACATGTCTGTTATAATAGATTCAACGAAAGGGTGGAATTATCTGCCTTTGTTTAAAAAGCATACTAAATGCATGTGGTTCATTTACATGTACCCATGACTTCAGTTATGAATGCGTTTTTTTCGCCTCGATAAAGTAAAAAATCTAGACTTCACAGACGCAGGGCAACAATGGGTTTTCAATACAGCGAGAAACTGAAGCACACATATGTGTGCTTCGGCTTGTCCTTAAACAAAATAAATTACTTGTTAAGGGATAATGAACGTCATACTAAAAGAGGGACAAAAGATATCAGAGGGACAGTTAAACTCATAAATTAAAAATAAACTGACAACGCCATGGATAAAAATGAAAAAGACAAAAAGACAAACAATAGTACAAATATACACATGACACAACATAGAAAACTTAAGAATAAGCAAAACGAACCCCAACAAAAACAAGGGGTGGTCTGAGGTGCTCTGGAAGGGTAAGAAGATCCTGCTACACATGTGGCACCGTCGTGTTGTGTATGAAATAACAAATGCGGTAAATAGTTTAATTCAGTAGGTCACATTCATGAAAGGGAAGGGCTTATAATTACGACGTAAGAAACATATCCGATATCTTTTGTAAAACGGGTTTTCCATAACGGTCATGATGGTGTCCCTGAAATTTACGAAGGGATGATTTCAACTTCACAATTTGGAACTCTTGATGTAATAGCTTCCGTCTGTGCAGCAACCCTCTATCAAGAAAATCATGATAGGAAATACATGTATGGGAATGTCGTTTTAATTCGAGGACATATATCCCGTATGAACTAAACTTCGAAACATACGAAAGAAACTAAAATTACAAATTATAAAAAACTAACAAAGACCAGAAGCGCCTGACTTTGGACAGGCGGAAAATGCTTCGCACCTAAATATGTTTTAATTAGTTTGTTATTATGCAATGTTTTCAGAGAAAACAACTAGTAGAAATTAAGTGAAATTTTCTTTGCAATTGCATAAATAGTGATACATCGAGTTTCAATTGAAATTACAATGCCTTGTCTCCGCATTCATAGTTGACTGATTTGGATTATTTTTCCCTCTTAACTTTGATATTTGATGGATGATATCAACAGTGTACTTATCCGATTTCTAGCTACTTTTCGATATACCTTGAATGTCAAATACTTAAATTCAAATAATTAATACTCTTACATTGTTATATTATTTATATGTGTTATGTTAAAATCAAGTTTCAAAAGCATAGAAAGAATCGACTGATTCATAAACAAATATAGGTCAAGAGGAATTTCCTGTTTAAACATGTTAAATGAGAACAGGACATTTGATCGAGCCTAAACGGAAAACTTTTGTTTGTACATTTTCTGCAAATGAATGTTGAATACAACTAATCAAGGTCATAATAAAATACGTTTGTATACGTTTTTATTTTTATTGAAACATAATTTATTTTGTAAAGCCGAATAAGACTATTATCAGTGCTACCCTTTTTTTTAAACAAACAATACAAAACCAATTGTTAGTCCAACATAATTTCACTGAGCTGTATCCCTTGGAGAACTTGAAAGTGGAAAACCAAGTTAATAAGAACATGTAAATATTTAATTTTTAAGATTAATGAATACAATGCATATTGCTGACACATAATGCATATTCCAATCCGTATTCAAATCGATGTATAGCCGTATTGTGTTGCAATGGCAATTTAAATGTCAGTACTTCAAATTGTAGCTTCATTGTTTTGTCCTGTTGAACTGATTAGATAAGACTGAAACTTGAAACTACAATTGGATAAAAAATGACTATTATACTTTTTTGTTTACTAAAGGTCTCAAGGATTATATGTCGCTCATTTTAAATCAGTCAAAAATCAAACCGTAGAAAACTCACATGTTTTACCCAAAAACTAGCATATTTAAAGTGACCAGATCCCTTGAAGAAATGTGATGCACAATGCTTAGGTACAACAATCGAACAATTTGTGAAACACATACATGTAACTGTTTTTTTGCTAAAAGGACGACCTTTTCAGTAGTATTTCTCACATTCATGAAGCTTCCATTTATATTCTGTTTAGTGGCGACCAAATTTGTCCATGTCTATGACTTATTGGTATCTATTTTCTTTTTGACGTTTAATTGTGCTTATTATGAATACATTAATATGCTCAAATACTTCAAACGATACATCATCGTACATCACCGAGTAGAATACCACATGCGGGTTTGGCAATGTTTGACACGGGGTTGCGACTTTTAATATTCGAAAATACAACACATTCAGGTAATTATCATGTGATTATACATGTAGTGTTGTCAACGATTAACCGGTTAACCGGTTAACCGTTCGAACGACCGAATACCGAATACCAAAAACGCTAACCGGTTAACCGGATTTTTTTCAATTTTGATAGATTTGATATAAATTTGTATTGTAATCATTAAATAGTTTTGCTTTTTTTTAAATTGTCGTCGTGTTAATCAATTTGACAGATCAATTGTCTGGAGTATATTGATTGCTATTGTTAATCCAAAAATATATAATTAATTAGAACTTGTCTCTCCGCTCGGGGCAATATCTAAAGGAAACATAATTAGTATACATGTTTTTTTAACAGTAACTTTAAATCAGTAATACGATTAAATTTTACGATTTACTTCATTAATTCATTTTGTTCTTATATTGTGTAGATCTACATCTGAATGTGTAATCTCCGTCGTGCAATGCTTTGTCAAACTTTAAACGAAAAGCTTACTGAAACATTGTGCAATGCAAACCAATGTGAATGTATTCAATGTATACTTAAACGTACGAGTAACAGGCTTAATGATTTCAAATTGAAACACTCTCATTGTTTACGGAGACAACAAGAGAAAATGACAGAATCATCGGATTCAGACATATTTAGTTCTACAAGATCAAGAAGTCTTTTTCCAAACAATCAAAATTTAGCACAAACGCCGTAGTTGATATGGTGTATTTGATTATAAAAGTCAAACTTCGCCAGGTATCTTCACAGACAAGCCTTATAATACCAAAGGACAAACTTCAATTCATCGTATTATAAAAATGTAAATGTATGACTTGGATGGAAGGTTTTCACATTGACACTCATACCACATCTTCTTATATCTATGTGTAGGGTACTATAGATAAGGCTTTCAAACATCAACTTAAACTACCGGTTAACCGGTTAACCGGTCGAACGATTATCCGAGTAACCGGTTAGGCAAAAGTGAACGATTTGACAACACTAGTTATAAGTATTCAAATTTATTTTTAGAGAATTGTAGTTATATATTATGTAATTATTATGGCTTTATTCATATATTGATATGAGCGTTACGGATGAGTCTTACGCAGACGAAACGCGCGTCTAACGTACTTAAATATAATCCTAATACCTTTGATAAATATTCACACCACTGGGTCTATGCCACTGCTGGTGGACGTTTTTTCCCCGAGGGTAACACCAACCCAGTAGTTTACACTTAAGCGATTAAGTGTTGACATGAATATCAATAATGTTGTCATTTAGGAATTTACAAAACATTGAATACTAACAATGACCACTGCCCTTTCTTCGATCTTGATATCTATATCACTAACGGAAAGCTGAATACTACAATGTATGATAAAAGAGATGATTTTTCATTTCCTATTGTTAATTATCCATTTTTAGATGGTGATGTTCCCTTGTCACCATCTCACGGTGTTTATATATCTCAACTTATACGATTCGCTCGTGTATGTAACAATATTTTAGATTTTGAACGAGAGAAATGTATGTATTACTGAAAAATTATTACACCATGGTTTTCGATATCACAAACTAGTCAAAACATTTACTAAATTTTATCATCGGTATAAGGACATCATTCGTAAATAAAGCTCAACATGCAGACTTAGTATACGTTCAGCTATTTCCCATCCATTTTTTTTATTCACCTCAGAAATTAACAAACCTTTGAATAGACTTATTAAGAAGGGATACAGTGACGATATAGGTCATTAAATATTGCATATTTTGGCCTTAATATTGATACACTTATAGGGTCTTTGCATCGGAACTAAACCCAATTATTCAAAAATCAGTTGTTGGCATGACACGGATTATGTTCTTCTCATATATGTTATAATGGTATGATACTAAACCCCTAACGGGAAGGATTGTGCCTGATGTTCATATAATGAAATCATAATCTTTCAGTCAGTTTAATTGAAGTCTGGAGCTGGCATGTCAGTTAACTGCTAATAGTCTGTTGTTATTTATGTATCATTGTCATTTTGTTCATTTTCTTTAGTTACATCTTCTGACATCAGACTCGGATTTCTCTTGAACTGAATTTTAATGTGCGTATTATTATGCGTTTGCTTTTCTACATTGGCTAGATGTATAGGGGAGTGTTGAGATATAACAAACATGTTTAACCCCGCTGCATGTTTGCGCCTGTCCAAAGTCAGGAGCCTCTGGTCTTTGTTAGTCTTGTATTATTTTAATTTTAGTTTCTTGTGTACAATTTGGAAATTAGTATGGCATTCATTATCACTGAACTAGTATATATTTGTTGAGGGGCCAATTGAAGGACGCCTCCGGGTGCGGGAAGATCTCGCTACATTGAAGACCTGTTGGTGATCTTCTGCTGATGTTTTTTCTAGGGTCGAGTTGTTGTCTCTTTGACACATTCCCTATTTCCATTCCAAATTTTACCAGAGGCGTTTTTTTTTTTTATTTATCTGCAATTATAATGACCAAAGTCGAATCTGTAAAAAAAAACATAGATGTTTAAAAACTGAAACAGTGGAAGGACTGTTTACAAATTTTCTATAGCTGTATTTCTGTGCTTTTAAGCCTTACGTATTAAACGTTGGTATCGAAAATCCCTCACTATTTTATACACTACCAATATTTTTGTATAATAAATGTTATGATGATATTTCTCATAATTTTAAATGCGGTGTTCTTGCAATTTATAATGATGTATTTTTTTCATCCTAATTTTAACATTAACTTTGAAAAAAATAATGATGGTGGTATTTAAAAATTTAAACTTATTATGTTTGATTTGTTGTAGGAAATAACTATATTCTGATATATATTGCTTGCACCTGTGATTTTTTTTTATAACATGTGCAGTCTTAAGCCGATAGAAGCAGAGACGGTGAATGCTAAAGCAAAGGAAATTGTCTGCAAATCAAAGTATCCGAACGATTTTGATAGAATAAACGATATAGTTTCAAAAGAAATATGTGATCACGGTTTACAACTTGTTCAAAGACGTATATAATGTTCATGCTGGTGATGAAAATGGATCTACGAATTGAAGTTTCAAGCAAGTTTTTTTCATTTTTTTTAAATTCTGAGGTTACAGCAACAAAGAGTGACATCGTATTGAGGTTTTTTATTATAACATCTCAGTCAGTGTTACCAATATTTTCAATCGTTTTATTAAATTACTTTGTAATTATTCAAACTATAAAATAGTTATTTGACAATTTATCTCTTGAACAAAAAATCACAGTTTTCTAAGTAATTGTTGCATATTATGCGAGCACTATTTATAATGCCCTCAACAGTATTAGCAATGGCTTTCGTCTTATTTATAAAAAAACCGCTATGAAAATGTTTTATTGTATATAACATGTAAACATGTTGATCGATAGTAAAACGTAAAACAAAGAAGACAGTAACACACAGTCTTCAACAACATTAAGCTTGCATACAATATGGTAAGTTATTAGTTGTCCCGAAACTACAAATAGTTGTGAATAAATTAGCAATAACTTCGAGATATATAACAAATCTAAAGAATTGATTGTATTTTTCAATCATTAATGAAAGTGTTATAGTGAAATACTTATTCGCTTTTATCAGCCAGTTTGTTTCAATTTAGTCAAAATTAGCTAAGAAACATTGATGATAAATTTTGCACTTGCAAGTGAATAATTCGACCTCTTTGAACCCGTATCCATGTCAACTTTAATGAAATCCATTAGCTGGAGATGGCTACCGCTTGAATTGTCCGTGTAAAGTTATTTTCGGAAAAAAAGGGAAACAATGAAAGTGAAACAATGGTAAAACATTTGATTGGCTGATTCCATTAACAAGAAACATTCCTATACAGGTACACAAGATGATAAACATACATTTTTAATCTATAATATGACCATAAACAGACCATGAAAAACATCTAATTGCTCGAGTTTATATCTATATATTTGTTTATATCGCCTGTATGATCATCAGAGGTGATCGGGAGTCAACTCAATGGTTAATTATATGGCGTCTACACTAAAATGCACAAGAAACATAGCTATATACTATCAAGCTCAATACATGGTAACTATTTTTTTAAGACTTTCAATAGATATGATAAATGTTTTACATTGCACTCTAAAAATCAATTACTTGGAATTACCAAAAAAAAGTAATGCAAGTAATTGATTCAAGTAATTGACTTTGTCAAAATTATTGATCGTTGAAAGAAATTATTGGTAATGTTAAGTAATTTCAAGTAATCACAAGTAATTTACTTTTTCAGTAATTCTAAGTAATCCAATTCAGTAAACAAAATAATCAACATAAGTAATTCTAAGTAATATTTTAAGTAATTTCAAGTATGTATTACAATTAAATACTAATAAAATAAGAAGTAATTGTAAGTAATTCACAGTAAAACGTCAGGTAATTCACAGTAATAATCCAAGCAATTTCAAGTAATCCTTAGTAATTATCTTAAGTAATTCTAAGTAAAATAATAAGTAATTACAAATAATTCTAAGTAATAATTTCAAGTAATCCTTAGTTATAATTTCTAGTAATCCTAAGTAATAACTTTTAGTAATCCTAAGTAATAACTTTTAGTAATCCTAAGTAATAATTGTAAGTAATCCTTAGCAATAATTTTAAGTAATTCATAATATTAATATTAAGTAATTCTTAGTAAGAATTTTAAGTAATTCTTAGTAATAATTTTAAGTAATTCTAAGTAATAATTTTAAGTTATTCTTAGTTATAATTTTAAGTAATTCTTAATAAAAATCTTAGTAATTCAAAATAATAATTCAAGTCATTCTAATTTAAAGTAATCTGCTTAAAGTACACGAGTTCAAGAAAACAAAATATAATCAATGAAATATTTATTCAAGAACAATTTAAGAGTAAATAATCTCTGTACTGATTAATCCACACTCCCATAGATGTTAATGTCATGTGTTGCTATTTATAGCCACTTATTTATAAAATATTTATAAAGTGAAATAAAAATTCTACACTGTTTTATTATAAATGCATATAATTTGAATTAGTAACATACCTTTTTCAAAAAATATCATAAACTATATCCTTTTTTATAATCTATTACTCTTGTTTTTGTGTAAGTTAACATTGTCAATCTCCCCAACTCTTTGTGTTACATTTTCATTTAATATAATTAGTACACAAAGAGTAGCCAGAAACATGAAAACCCACAAAGTGTCCTTTGTAAGGTTCTCCTTTCCTTTCATGTTTGTAACTCGTGTAAGTATTTCAACAAACTTTGTTAACTTTTGTTCAAATTCAAAACTGAATGAGCTCCAGCCAATTTTCAAAAATAGCTTCCAAAGTCAAATGAAACCTTAATTCTGTTTGGCCAAATATTTTTTCAGTCTCAAATCAAAAACTACTTATTTAAAATACAGGAAATATTATACAATTTTGTACATTTATAATAAATAGTTAATTTTTAATTTTTAGTAAAACTTAGTCATGTTATTTTACATGATAAAATTATATCAAAAATAGATAATAATAATTTGAGGAAATTTTGAAATGAAAATAGGTAATGACTAGTAATTCTATACTAAGTAATTCCGATTTAAGAATTTCAAAGTATTATCTTAAAACAGGCTATTTTTTCAAATCGGAATTATTTTTTGTAATTTGCATGATTTCTTGTGCTTGAGATTCCATGTTTATTCTGCATTACTATTTTGAAGCATTGCATTATACTTTCCATACAATGTATTTTGTATAGATAGTGTTGTACGCAGCACAATACATTCTATTGAAAATGTGTTATCTACTTTGAAATAGAAAGTGTTGGGCGTCACACTGAACATTAGAATACAGAATATACATATATACACAGGAAATTATGTAAATTCCATATAATTAAAAATATTTCCTAGTTGGAATAATTGCCTGGTGAAAGAAAATTGTTATCCAAAATCTCAAACCTACATATTGTTGAAATTGTTAAATTATGGAGTCAAATTTCATAAGAAGCATTTATTTTTGTATATCATAATCCTTATGCAAGAAAACAACATGATATAGTGCCTTAACCGACTTAGTAATAACAAGTTTTATATCCATGTTATCAGAAGTAATTCATGCAGTAACTTTCATACTTCATTTTAGTATGAATTCAAAAAAATCGGTATTTCTTGAATATATGACTTAATCTAAGTTATTTCTTTCTACTAAAAACAATACGGGTAAGTCATTACCTAAATATGGATTAAGTAATTCATTTAATCAAGTGAGTAAAACTATAATAAGTATCTGTTTTAATACTTTAAGTACTGTTTTTGATAGACACAAAAAAATTACTTGTTTCGAGTAACCATTTTCATATCTAGTAAATAAACTCTACATAGATACAAGGACTAAAATTGGATAAACGCCAGACGCGCGTTTCGTCTAACGAGGAAATATTTTTAAAATATAAGTAATTGCTAGTAATTGTGAGTAATTGGTAAGCAATTCCTAGTAATAAGTAATAAAAAAGAATACTTAATTCTAGTAAAATATAATTACTTAGTAATATTTTTTGTTTGTGATATACAGATGTATACACGTCAAAACTATTGTAATTCTTGAATTTGTACAACAATTATACTAAGCGATTTGTATTAAATAATCAATTTACAAGACCTACACTCACAATCAAGACATTATTAAAGCAAATAGCTAGATACAAAACACCAAATTGATATCAATCAAATTTAAATCTAAATGCTTTTGACCAGACCTGTGGACAAGTCTGCTATTGACCAGACCTGAGGACAGGTCTGCTTATGACAGATTATCGTTATAAGAGTTTTCATATCAGACTTGAGCTTTCATTAAAATATGTAAACAACATTCGCATTGTTTTTCCACAGATATCATTTATTATTTATTCTCTAGACTCTACTAGATATTATACAAATGCTCTCTTTTATTTGATATACATGTATTCTTATATAAATAAAAAATGGCTATACGATCACACAAGAGTTTTTTTTATTAGAAGGCGGATAGAAAGGTTATCCAACGCATCGGAACAATACTCTTATATCACGGGATATCGGCAACATTGTCTACGTTACTTCGTTCCCCGTTGTTTACCTGTCCCTTCCTAAATTTTACTTTATGCATACATTTATACTTGCATGGATATATCATTGATATTCAACTTGTTTGCATTGGATTTACTATTCTATTTCCCGCAGAATATTCTAACATAAATTGTACAGTGTCCGTAAGCATACGGTGTGGTAAAACTATCAACAATCTCGTCAAATTCGTCAGATTTGTCATTGCCGATATTTATATGGGACGTCCTAAAAATTTACTCAATGCGCACTTTAATGAAATAGTTGCCACTTGACGTTTAACTATAAACAAAATCAATCAACCGACATAATAGATTCCAAGAAGAGAACCTCGTTTACTTTTTTTTATGAAAACATTGTAAATAGTACAAATCAATTCAGACATGTCAGTGTTGGTACGGATTCGTTGGTACTTTGATGATGTGGCATAATAGTTTTGTTTTACACGTACACCATCATGAACTCCTATATATGATGTGACTGTTATTATGAATAAAGAGATGAAATTCTGACATTCTCAATTTATTCAGAATATTTTGTGCATTAATAGTTTTCCAATATTTTGGATTACATGTACATTTACGGTCCTACTAAAATGTGAACAGGAGCGCCAGGAGAAGACGTTAAGGCGTTCGGTACAATGGTATGCGGGTATATAGATTTGCAAATAAAAGTGCACAAATGATCAGTTTTGGTCAAATAGTTTTGTTTTCCAAGTCAGCATGAGGTATTAAAACTACTGAAATTTTGTTACGTATCAATATTTTGAATAAAAGGAGGACACGCTGGTATCCTAACTTTATGCGAACAAAAATGTGTTGTTATTAAATTGCAATATTGCTGTCCATTGTCATGATTATATTATACATTGATTCCTGACATAAAAAATATGGCTGATTAATACTATGCGGGTACGTCATGGTGTATATAGATTTACAAATTAAAGTGCACATTTGGTCAGTTTTGGTAATGCGGTCAAATAATTTTGTTGTAAAAGTCAGCTGGAGGTATCAAAACTACTGAAATTTTGTTACGCATCAATATTTTGAATAAAATGAGGACATGCTGGTATCCTAAATTTATGCGAACAAAAATTTGTTGTTATTATATTGCAATATTGCTGTCCTAATTGTCATGATTGTATTATACATTAAATCCTGACATAAAAAAAATGACTGATTTACTGTCCGGGTATATAGATTTTTCAAATTAAAGTGCACATATGGTCAGTTTTGGTAATGCGGTCAAATAATTTTGTTGTACAAGTCAACTGGAGATATCAAAACTACTGAAATTTTGTTACGTATCAATATTTTGAATAAAATGAGGACATGCTGGTATCCTAAATTTATGCGAACAAAAATTTGTTGTTATAATATTGCAATATTGCTGTCCATTGTCATGATTGTATTATACATTGAATCCAGACATAAAAAAATATGGCTGATTTACTATGCGGGTATATAGATTTACAAATTAAAGTGCATATATGGTCAGTTTTGGTGGATGCGGTCAAATGATTTTGTTGTACAAGTCAACTTGAGGCATCAAAACTACTGAAATTTTGTTACGTATCAGTATTTTAAGTAAAAAGAGGACATGCTGGCACCCTTAATTTAGGCGAACAAAAATTTGTTGTTATTATATTGCATTATTGCTGTTCATTGTCATGATTGTATTATACATTGAATCCTGACATTTAAAATAAGGCTGATTTACTTTGCTGGTATAGGATATAGGATTAACAATTTAAAGTTCACATATGGTCAGTTTTGGTAATGTGGTCAAATGATTTTGTTGTACAAGTCAGCTTAAGGTATCAAAACTACTGAAATTTTGTTACGTATCAATATTTTGAATAAAATGAGGACATACTGGTATCCTAAATTTTTGCGAACCAAAATTTTTTGTTATTATGATTGTATTATACATTGAATCCTGACATAAAAAAATATGGCTGATTTACTATGCTGGTATATAGATTTACAAATTAAAGTGCATATATGGTCAGTTTTGGTGGATGCGGTCAAATGATTTTGTTGTACAAGTCAACTGGAGCATCAAAACTACTGAAATTTTGATACGTATTTTAAGTAAAAAGAGGACATGCTGGCACCCTTAATTTAGGCGAACAAAAATTTGTTGTTATTATATTGCAATATTGCTGTTTATTGTCATGATTGTATTATACATTGATTCTGGCATAAAAATATGGCTGATTATAACTATGTGGGTATATAGATTTACAAATTAAAGTGCATATATGGTCAGTTTTGGTGGATGCGGTCAAATAATTTTGTTGTACAAGTCAACTGGAGGTATCAAAACTACTGAAATTTTGTTACGTATCAATATTTTGAATAAAATGAGGACATGCTGGTATCCTTAATAAGTGAACAAAAATTTGTTGTTATTATATTGCAATATTGCTGTCCATTGTCATGATTGTATTATACATTGAATCCTGACATAAAAAATATGGCTGATTTACTATGCGGGTATATAGATTTCACATTAAAGTGCACATATGGTCAGTTTTGGTGGATGCGGTCAACTATTTTTGTTGTACAAGTCAGCTGGAGGTATCAAAACTATTGAAAATTTGTTACGCATCAATATTTTGAATAAAATGAGTACATGTTGGTATCCTAAATTGATGTGAACAAAATTTGTTGTTATTATATTGCAATATTGCTGTTTATTGTCATGATTGTATTATACATTGATTCTGGCATAAAAATATGGCTGATTAACTATGTGGGTATATAGATTTACAAATTAAAGTGCATATATGGTCAGTTTTGGTGAATGCGGTCAAATAATTTTGTTGTACAAGTCAACTGGAGGTATCAAAACTATTGAAATTTTGTTACGTATCAATATTTTGAATAAAATGAGGACATGCTGGTATCCTTAATTTATGTGAACAAAAATTTGTTGTTATTATATTGCAATATTGCTGTCCATTGTCATGATTGTATTATACATTGAATCCTGAGATTAAAAATAAAGCTGATTTACTATGCTGGTATATAGATTTACAAAATAAAGTGCATATATGGTCAGTTTTGGTGGATGCGGTCAAATAATTTCATTGTACAAGTCAGCTGGAGGTATCAAAACTACTGAAATTTTGTTACGTATCAATATTTTGAATAAAAAGAGGACATGCTGGCACCCTTAATTTAGGCGAACAAAAATTTGTAGTCATTTTTTAAATGAATTAAACTATTGCTGATTGTGGCTGCATAGTTCAAGGATGTATAACTAACAAGGACGTACAGTTGGGTGCAGACCAAGCATTACATGTAGACGGGCCGAAAAAGTTAACGCGGCGTTTACTCGCGTGCACTTCATGTAAACGCCGCGTTAACCGTGCGTTAACTCTGAAATTGCAGTAGACATTAAAAGTAAACGGGCGTTTACTTTCGCGTTTACCTCCGCGTTAACGCAAAAACGGTGCGTCTTCTAATTTTTTAAGAGTAAACGGGCGTTTACTTTCCCGTTTACCTCCGCGTTTTGCAACAATCAAAACTGACCATATTAGCATTTTATTATGTTAATCTATATAGTCACATAGTAATTGAGTTATATTTTCATGTAAGAATTAATGATTGTATAATATAAAAGAAAGCAATATTTGAATATTATGACTAAAAAGTTTTGTTCTCATCAATTTAGAGTCCAGCATGTCCTTCTTTTATTCAAAATATTGAATTGTAAATAAAATTCAGTAGTTTTCATACCTCAGACAGACTCTTATAATAAAATTATTTGTCCGCAACAACCAAAACTGACCATATAAGCATTTTATTATATAAGTCTATATAGCCATATGGTAAATGAGTTATATTTTCATGTAAGGATTGATTGTATTATATAAAAGGTAGCAATATTTGAATATTATGACTACAAAAAATTGGTTGGCATCAATTAAGAGTGCCAGCATGTCCCTTTTTTAAACAAATTATTGAATCGTAAACCAATTTTAGTAGTTTTCATACCTCAGATTGACTCATATTATAAATCTATTTGTTTCGCAACAACCAAAACTGACCATTCTAGCATTTTATTATGTAAATCTATATAGTCACATAGTAAATGAGTTATATTTTCATGTAAGGATTGATTGTACTATATAAAAGGTAGCAATATTTAAATACTATGACTAAAAAAAAATTGGTTCGCATCAATTTAGAGTGCCAGCATGTACTTTTTTATACAAATTATTGAATTATTAACCAATTTAAGTAGTTTTCATACCTCAGACTGACTCGTATGATAAAATTTATTGTCCTCATCAACCAAAACTGACCATATAAGCACTTTATTATGTAAATCTATATAGTGGCATAGTAAAATAGTTGTATTTTCATGTAAAGATTGATTGTATAATTAAATGGTAGCAATATTGGAACAGTATGAATAAAAAATTGATTCGCATCAATTTAGAGTGCCACAATGTATTTTTTTTATTTAAAATATTGAATCGTAAACAAAATTCAGTAGTTTTCATACCTCAGACTGATTCATATAATAAAATTATTTGTCCCCAACAACCATAACTGACCATATTAACACTTTTTTTTATGTAAATTTACATAGCTGCATAGTAAATGAGTTATATTTTAATTTAATGATTGATTGTATTTTATAAAACTGAAAGGTAGCAATTTTTGAATAGCTATGACTCAATCATGTCAATTTAGAGTTCCACCATGTCCTTTTTTGATTCAAAATATAGAATTGAAACAAATTTCAGTAGTTTTCATACGACTGACTCGTATTATAAAATTATTTGTCGGGAACAACCAACACAGACCATATTAGCACTCTATAAAGCTGAATAGTAGATCAGTTATAAATCCATGCAAAGGATCGCAATATCTGAACATTTAAATTGACGGAATGGTACAAATGACGTACATACTTATGTTACACTTTATAAATACCCCTGTACAATTTACGTTTAATTATTTTTCAAAACTGAAGCTTAAATCATGTTAATCCAAGACAAACGAGGGGAATTTCGATTAAAAATTATGTATTAAATGCACCGTTTTATAGTTAGGAATTCGAAGAGACAATTAAAAATGGGGAAAGAAACAACGAAAACCATGATGTTTATATCCCATCATATAAAAAAATATGTTTCAGATGTCTCGGATAACCTTTCTATCCGTATCGATATTTGTACATTTAACTTTTGAAAAGAAAATAAAGAAAATCTGCTAATAAGTAAAAATAATGGACTTAATGGAACTGATTGTGTGTGATTGAATAAAATTAGTATTCGAATTAAAAGAGTTGTTTAATTGTTCTGGTTTAAAACACATATACGTAAAATACAAAAACCAAAGGTCGTTTTTATAAAAAAAATGAACAAATGAACATTTTGTTTATATAGATTAGACCGTTGGTTTTCCCGTTTGAATGGTTTTACACTAGTAATTTTGGGGCCCTTTATAGCTTGTTGTTCGGTGTGAGCCAAGGCTCCGTGTTGAAGGCCGTACTTTAACCTATAATGGTTTAATTTTTAAATTGTTATTTGGATGGAGAGTTGTCTCATTGGCACTCACACCACATCTTCCTATATCTATGAAGTTTATTTCTAAATTTAGCCAATCAGTTAACTCGAAAAGTAAACGCGCGTTTACTTTCAAGTGCACGTAAAAATACACTTTTAAAATCTGTAGTAAACGCCCGTTTACTTTTAAGTGCACGTAAAAATAAATTAAAGAATTCTGAAGTAAACGCCCGTTTACTACTGACTAAACGGATATAAAGTAAACGCCCGTTTTCTCGGGTAGACATTAGAAATTTCCATTTCGACCGCGTTAACGTAATTATAGTAAACGGGCGTTTACTAGTAAACTGGAAATTTGAAGTTAACTAACGAAATATTTCCACGCGGCGTTAACTTGCGTTTACTTTATGTAATGCTTGGTCTGCACCCAACTGTATACACCTAACATCAAATATACTTCTTTTCAAAAATATACATAATATGATTGAATTTGATCTCGGAATATATATATATATTCAGTGCCTGTTATCATTGTAACCGAGATCGTTTTTATAATAGATAGATTGTCAGATCACAGATAAATTTGTGTTACGTTCTGTGCGTACTTATTTTCAAATATTTGTATTTAATCCTGTTCATAAAACGGAAGTATTAATTTTCAAATTACTTGATTTTCGATGTTTATACTACGAAACAAAATTTTTTTTTTTTAAATCAACGAAGAGCGGTCCTGGTTACAAGTTAACTTAGTGTTGAGCAGACCAGTCAAAAGTTAACTTGGGAACAGGTCTGGTTTTGATCGGATCTGTCCAAGCAGAAGTTAACTTTGTGGCAGGACCGGTATCCCAAGTTAACTTATGTTAACTTTATGACAGGACTGGTTCCGAAGTTAACTTATGTTAACTTATGACAGGACTGGTTCGAAGTTAACTTATATCAATAGCGGACCTGTTTCCAAGTTAACTTTTTGGCAGACATAAAAACAGTCCTAGGACCAAGTCCGCTTTTCAAGTTAACTAGATTTTGGTCCTAGGACTGGTCAGAGCAGTCCTATATTCGGTCACAGGTTAACTTTGACCAGTCCAAATGACTGGTTATCAAGTTAACTTGCTGTACCCATCTGTATCTAGACGCAATTTTTATTTCAGAAGTTGTTAATATATCATGTATATAGAGTAAAATTATATAGTAATCATTTTAAGAAATTTATCTAATCCTACCTAGTAATTAGAAGTAATTTTTTTCAAGTAATCAGAAGTAATTTTAGTAAATCATTTACTGCATTTAAGTTAAAATAAATTACTTAGTAATTTTTTAAATAGTTTTACTAAATTCAAGTAATCAATTTGGATTACTTAAATCAAGTAAAAAAAATAATTAAGAAATTTCAAGTAAGTCCTTCAGAATATTTAGTGAAAATAAGTAAAAGTAAGTAATTGTAAGTAATAGTAAGTAAATATGTAAGTAAAAAAATTACTCAAAATGAGTAAAGAAAAATTACTAAGTATTTTTTTTAGTGTGTGTGATAAATCGAATATGACAATATGAGTGAAATCGGTGAACAAGAATTAGAGAGCTACATGTAGTGTCCCTTTAATGTCTCATGATATGCACCTCTATATAATCTTTTCCATAATCCTCATCGATATAAGATACTACAAAAGTAACAAGATATAGGGTTTAAAATCTTGCAAATACAATCCTTCGTCAAATATCATAACTAGCGGTACATTATACAACTTTTCAGTTCATAAAAAAGAAATACATGAAAAATTTGCGAATGTCAAGGAAAAAAACCGATGCTTATTCCTTATTGACCTAGGCAATATTTTGATATGTTTGCTTGGTTTTTGTCTCTTTTTTTTGTTATTTAAACGATAATTGTTATCGCTTCATCGTTTTATGACTATGAAACTGTGGTATAATACTGTTGCCTTTATTGATTCTAAGTGAGTCAGCAAATAACATGTAGCTGTCTATAACGAAACAGATACAAACTATAGATATCTGCATACATTATACTTATCTGCCAGTTTAATGTTAGCACAAACATTTATAACTAACTTCCATATAATAATAATGATACTCACTTTTTCATGGGTTCACCTTTTAGAAACGTAACAGTATAGTTATAGCTAAACCTACAATGAACAGTAAATATTCAAACTGAAATCAGTCTTTCTTTACTCACAAAGTAAACGCCATTTTGTCATCAATAAGACCCTCGAATATACACACGAACATAAAAGTTAAACTGTTAACAAGTTATCCCATCATTACTATGAATCATCAAGCGAATATGTAAACTGTATGATGGCATACCTTATTAAATAGCTTTTCCTTTTTTAAAAGATTTGTAAATGAAATAGATTCTTGTACCTTCATAAAATAATGTATAAAGCAAATACAAGGATAAGCATATGCAATACAATGTATACTCCAGAGACTGTAACGCGTATCTGTTTATGTGAAACTGTTCAACCCGAAAAATACATGTGTATGTCAACATTGATATGTAATGTCTTCTGCGCAATCACTTTATACAAAATATTTGTTAACAGAAAAACAAGGTTGAAATAAGATGATGACAGAAAAGACGGACCATGGAGACAATATACAGCCATTCCAGTATGATCTTAAACATGGCATGACAACATGTAAACTATCAAGGTTATACAACGGAGAATAACTATTAACATGATTAAGGTAAAATTCCCATGCCACTTAATATGTCCAAGCAAACACAATATGTTTTTCTTTCATTTTTCTTAATCAAAGATGAAATCAATTACCATTTAGAGATGACAAATTCAAGTAAATGTACATACTATTAAGATCATTTCAGGAACAATTTATGTTATGCAGACGTGTGATAGCTGAAACTATTACAATTTAGAGTTAACAACTATTTAATGAAATGTGATAGTCTCAAGTCAGGTACATAATGTGTATATATGTTGTTATTTATTTGTTCTTTGACATATGTTGCATGTTTTGTGTTGATACCCATGAAATTGTAACTTTTGTTAACTTGAGGTAACACCTTGTCTAAGCTAAAGAAGAATCATATCGATATTATTGTTAATTGAAAATTGATATTTTATCTAAATGATCTGAGGTTTGCAGCTTACCTGCAATCAGTAGTGCCCTTCTGGTTAAGAATGTTATTGGGATCATATATTTCATTTTATCTTTTTTCGGATTGACTGAAAAAGAATATATATAGACAAACGAACATCATATTACAAATCTTCAACCATTTGTCTAACTGCTCGACTTCAAATGCAGGAATAATTTTGACCGTAAGTTCCCAATTCATTACAATATATCTTTAAAAGTACCTTTGCAAAAAGTAAATTTACAAAACTGAGCTCCGGGGAAAATACAAAAAAGGAAAGACCATAATTTAAATGGCAAAATCAAAAACTCAAACACATCAAACGAATGGATAACAACTACCATAACTGTTAATGTTTCCTTTGTGGTTTACTGCTTTCAATGAAAGTTACCTATAACAGATTTTGAGTATATGACACGTTTATGGTGAAATTACAAAAAGCAAAACAGAAAAACAAACATCGTTTATTGTGGAAAACGTAAAAGGTATGATAACGCTAACTTAGTTTTTCCGTAGTCCAAAGCAATATAACAAAAATACCGGAAAGCTCCTATTCAAACGAGTAACGCCCGCACACAACCAACGAATGGAAAACTGCATATTCCTATATTGGCACAGCCATTTTCTTATATAAAATATGGTGGAGTTAACACGATTTTATTGTTCGATAAACCTCTCCCTTGTATAAAATTCGCATACGTTCCCATTACATTAAAACGATGTGTGAACAAAACAAACAGACATAATAGGTAAACTTTTCAAACATAGGACTACATAGTTAACATTGTGTTCTGATATTATTCACTATTAAACAAACATTTTTCTTTTCGAAAATGTCGAATGAACTAACAAATTTTCATTGAGAATATTTTTTTTATAAATTGCCTAGTACATATGTCTTGTGTATAATATCAAATGGTTTGTAATACCCATTTAAAAGTTCAAGTTATGTCTTTTCATCACCTTAAGGTGGTACCAAACACTTTAACTAAAACTAATTTGGCACGTTTAATTTTCATAAAATTTTGACAAAGTATTTACTTTGACCCTTTGACAAAAAAATAAAAATTTCAAAAAATTTGAACCATTTGTTTTATCAGAAAAAATACACTGGTTATATAGCAGGGTGACAAATGCTTATTTTGATCATTGAGAAGCTTTATATTCCTTTTATAACACAATGTTATTAAAACGTTTAGCTGATTTTACAGAGTTATCTCCCTGTAGTGTTAGGTACAACCTTAAAATCATTTTTTTTGGTTCTCATTTTTCTATTATTTCGTTTATATTTCTACATGTTCTAAACTTAATTACTAATAATGGAATATTAGTAAACTATCGTCGACTTTAAAAGGCACATTAACCTGATGGTTATGTTGCTGAAAAGTTGCCAAATATAACCTTAAAATCATTTTTTTTCTTCTCATTTTTCTATTATTTCATTTATATTTCTACATGTTCTAAATTTAATTACTAATAATGGAATATTAGTAAACTATCGTCGACTCTAACAGACACATTAACCTGATGGTTATGTTGCTGAATAGATACAAAATAACCGTATGTCATCATGCAAGAATGTTGTACGAGTTTGACATTGGAAATACGTTTATCTAGTTCTAATTTATTTCATACAGCATGTCCGGGTCCTTATGGAAGATTATAGTTCAAATTGTATAAATATCCCAAAACTACAAGGTGATGTTAACTAAGGTCAGAATAATACTGGACCGAACGACCTCTTAATTTCGAGAGACCACTACTTATAAATCATATATATGAAGAAAAAAGTTATTTGATTTTTTTAATAATTGTGTATTTTTAAGACAGGTATTTACAAAACAAAAACATTTATGAACTACTTACCATGTACAATTTCTGTTTCTATTGGTTTATTTCTGAAAATACAATTTTATGTATTTGACATTCTCAGAAGAAGCATGTAGAGTTATTACGAATGATAATTTTTGTGACATATCAAGTTATATCATTCGTTGACTTTGTAACTCCTAATTTATTATATACAAATGTATATATTTTATCAACTGTTACAACTTCAAATGGCAATAGTTGCTTCTGGATATTCTTTTAGATCAGCTATCAAGTTTTACGAACCATACAACTAAAATCGTTTTCTCCATACGCAACAAAACATCCTTGATATATATTTATATTTGATATCGTATTCTTAGCTGAGTTATACATTTCCCGATCAGTGAAAAATTAGCTTGATAATTAACATGATAGTGTTTGATAGCAAGCAAACAAGTAAAATTTTCTTGTTTTCCTCTAAATAACTTTTTTCGATGTAGAAAAGAGACAACCATTGCATGATGATGTAATTTATAAAAAACATATCTTTTGCAGATTATTGAAACAGAAATATAAAGATGTTCTAATTTACAAAAAACAGTCTAAATACAAGCAGAAAACTAGCGGTTAGAAATATTAAGTATGTTTTAAAAATTGTGGAATGTTTTCCTCGTAATGGGATGTACATTAACTTGTTGATATTACCTGCATCTGAGATTATAGTTAGAGATGTTATCATCACCCAGCAAATAATTTAATCCAAATAAAAGCCAAACAAGAGTCAATATTGTACTTGTAACGAATTGTGACATTGTATGTTGTAATAAAGGCCCCCCCTCCTACTTACAGATGCACAAAAAGCTGCAACAACGTGTTAGTTATGTGTTGCTTGTTCTGTTTGTACAAATTTGTCAGAGATTGACTCACCATGTTATATTTGTTTAATATCATATGTAATATTGAATATCCGAATGATATACTACTATTGATTCTATTTTTGTTGAGCGAATCATCACATTACAAAATTATATATAATAAAACAAAATAAAAAATAAAAGCTAAAATGATAACAACGACAGCTGTCTTCTTTCGACCTCATTAAACGTTTTAACAATTATGATATTTGAACATATCAACTTACTTTGAAGGGATGTTGGGGTTGTTTGTTGTGCTTCCATTGTGACTTGAACTACCTGTTACACATTGATAACCTGTACAAAAAATAGATATTTATGAAATGCAGATAAGAACAAAACACTTTTGATAAATAGCATTTTGAAATTGACTTCAGAATGGAGAATAAAAAATTGAATAATGATTTTTGATTGATTGTTTGTTGCTTAACATCCAGTGCAAAAAAATGCATGCATATTTAGGACGAGAAAAATATATTAATAAATACAGAAGGTAGGTTCTGTAATAGAAGTTTCCGGCATAAAGGTCGACAAAATTCAAACTACCACGGGAAATGAGTATGTTTGATTAGGACGGAAAATGAGCATTGTAACAGGTCACCTACGGGCCGCTCATCTGTCTTACGTTCATAGGTTGTGGCATTCTTTCATCACGAGGCATCAGATTAAACGTCCCCATTATGACTGGACGTATATGCAAATTAGTATATTCCGCACAGCCAAATGAACGCACCACTGTGGCGAGGGTTTTACTGCCGGTTGGTGGAAGACTTCAATTTCCCAGTCATCCTTACGGTTATACTCATGGTGTATTTAATTGTTAACACAAGCAGTTTGAGAAAGGATATATACTTTGACGAGTCATCTTATGCATATAGCAATTTCTTTTACTTTTCTTCTTTTGTTTTCTGAATGGCGTTATGAGTTTCCGAGCAACGGGTGACATCTCATTTTAAGTCTTTTTTGCTTGTCCTTGTCTGCAGCATGTTTCTCAAGTGCATGTATTTCAAAATGATTTGGAAAAACATAAGTATAGTAAAATGTAAATACAGTTGTTTTAATCAGAATCCAAATGACTGTATTGAGCGATGAGTATTGGTGGGCAATGTTTCCAATGAATTTACAACAACGCTAAATTGAAATAACGACTCTTTCATTAAATAATCAATAACCGGATATAAAATGCAAACATTCATTTATTTTTTTTTTTTTTTTATTAACGTTTCTCAATTATCTCATTAGCGTTCTAAGTTTCAACTATTTGTATGTTAATGGTGATGTACCTGCATTTAGTATATATCCACCAACACAACGTTTATTGTAACATGAACAGTCTTCCTCAGAAGGCACACAATGCGCGATATTCTTAGGTTGTATAATAAAGGAGTACCCTCTCCTATAATCACAGCGGCAAGTAGAATCTTTCCTGGTAAATTGGTCAGTTATTTGACCCTCTCCGCTGCACAATGATTTTTGAAATGTACATTCACTGCTTCCGTTTGTCCGAAACACAAATGGCTGGTAACGGTTTAAGACACACACTCTAATGTCAAAAAAATGACCCCTAACCACAAACTTATACCCTGCAAAAAATGTGGTGTACTTTTTACATTTGCATATACTGTTGATGCAAAATAAAATAAAACGAATTCGGCGAAAAACAAGAGGCTTATTTGCCGATATCTGATAGTTGTCGTGGTAACGGATTTTTTATATGTAATACTGCGTTCACACATTGCCGATTACGGCTCGCGTTCGAAACATGACATCTCTAAGACACAAAAATTTAAAAACAACTTAGAGAAAAAAGAATTATAGTACATGTGTTAACGTGTATCAATTTTAAGACATTTCTATCAAACCTTAGTCAAGCAACAGCATTCTTTTACGTTTGTAAATTTGTTAAAAAGTCTAATCAACAATGATCAAGGTCCTGTGATTCGTGATAATATTAAATATTTTAAGCCGAGGTCACACATTCACAATGTGTACCACCGTCCGTTGCTTCTGTGATACCGTGAGTGATGGGAAAAACAATGTTTCATCGATGTTTTTCACTGAAACAAATAAATGATAGCACTTATGTGAAGAAATGACGTAAGAAATACATTGACACTCTACGCATTAGCGAACTGAGTCTTAAAATTATTATTCAGGTCAATATAGGTCATTAGACCACCAGAACACTAGTTGTTTTTATGTAAGAGTTTAAAAAATTTGTTCGGTGACATAATCATAAAAGTGTACGGCGGCATTGCAACTTCCAAACCGTACGAGAATGGCACACGTTTTAAATGCAAATATGAATCAATATGATGATATTATTTGTTTTCAAGACATGATTGTAATATAAAACTGATAGGTGGCTTCCAATTTAATTTAAAGTTACGCAACTGACTTTAGAATTGAAATCCGATTATTAGAAGGCTCATATGTAACATCAGCAGTAAAACTTGATTTTTCATATCTGGAAAACTCATTTTCATTGATGTATACAGGACGTTTGAAATGGTGCATGTCCTATTTCAAAATGTGTATGCGTCTTTACCACAGTAATGATATATTGTTCAATAACGTCATTTAGGTTGATTGATTTCAATCAATAGATTTAAATCAATCATAGAAAATTCGCTTGATTGGTCGATTGACATTTAATCTAGTTTCTGTCACATTTAATTGAGAGCACTCTGCATACACTGACATTAAAATCTGATCACGAAATAAAAAGTATCACATGTTATTGGCCCCTTAATTAACAAAAAGAAACTTGTCTTGTATGATTCTCATAAGTTATGTTAACTGAACTACGATAAATATGCTGATGTATGATAAAATCTGGACACTCCTGTTCAGAAACGTCTGTTGTGAAGTTTATATGGTGTCACAAACATAGTGTTATTGACTCATTCGGGCTGACATTGAAATGTTTTGATCCAGAAAACAGAACTATGACATTAATATCTGACATTTTGAATTTGAATGACAATTTAAGAAAGAAGTACAATTGTGTTATGAAAGTGATTCCGCACTGATCACTCCTGTTAACGCATTATATCTACAAAACAAATCTATATTGTGTGCAAGTTCACTGCAAACAAGATTTTATCTTGATGTTCAATTAAATGTTGTACATGTTTCCTCTTTCTATCATTTTAAACCTAGGTAAATTGAAGTTCCGGAATTATTAAAAATTGCGCTTTGGATTTTATAAAAAAAAATATAACAAGTATATTCTGCAGCACATTTACCATTCAATTGCAATCGAAGGTTTCGTATATGGTCTATTGGTTGACCAAAAACGTATTATCCCATTTAAACATACATTATATCAAATGTGCACGCATATGTGAAGAAATTAATCAATCCTTTATGCAACATTAAATGATTAATTCTTTATTAATGGATCAGAACATCACTTTTATTCTTGAAAAAATGTTAAACCATGGTAACTTTGTGTTTACCTTTCAAAAGGAAAAACAAATGATAAGAAGAGTTAGAACATACATAAATGAAGCAAATTTCTGTGTTTTGAATTGACGATTTGCATTGAACGACAATTTCACTTCGATATCACGCAAAGGAAAAGCCGTTGAAGACATATGTGTACCACAAGATTCCTTCAATTACTTCCGAATTTTAAAGTGCTAACAACTCAAGACATTGTTGACAATAACAACTTACAAGGGTAAATTGCCGATAGATCAAAGCTACCGGACCATTCAGTAATCACCTGCGAATTTAAAATTACGCTTTGTAATCTTTTCAACAATACTGAATCATCAAATCGATCAAATACTCGCTCCAGACACAGACTAGATAGGATTCCATTAGATTTTATGTCAAGTCATTTAATGCGACAAACTTTATTGAATCTTATTGGTCAAATTTAGCATAGTATAGAAACTCAAGAAAACGTTGACAACATATATGACAATGTATGCAACTTAATTATCGCAGAGATGGATGACAAAATTCCAAAAACAAGTTCTAATAAATCCAACAGACGTTATAAGCATAAGAAACCCTACTGGAATGACACTCTTAAATACTTATGGAATGCTATGCGCATGCGTGAACATGGTTTTCTTGCGTGTACAGGGACACAGAAAAACGGCTGTTCGACAGGAATACATACAAGCAAGAGATACTTTCGACAAAACTTTGAGAACGCTAATACAGACGATTAAAAGCTGTAGATATAGAAACAATGTCAACAAGTGAGTTCTGGGAGAAAATAAAAAAAATAAGTCCGACAAAAGATACCACAATACCGATGGAAATAATCAACGAAAACGGAAATCAAGTTAGAACGGAATCCGATGTCCTTAAGAAATGGCGTTCAGATTTCCAGAATCTATACAATGTAAGCAATGGTGACGAATTCAACAAAGACTATTATGATCAGGCTATAATACACAAACAGTTACTTGAACAAAACATGGAAGACCCATTATACTCGCAAAATTATCAGATAATAACAATATAACTATAAAGGAAATAACAGAGATTGTAATGCACTCACAAAACCGTTCCGCATGTGGATACGACCAAATTCCTAACATTGTCTTGAAATTACCTTTGATTATAGAAACTCTACATCATCTGTCTCAGTTCATTTTCGACACAAGTATTATACCATCTATATGGAGGAAAACAATTATTTGTGCAATTCTGGAAGATTGTAACACTAATTTGAGAGACCCAATGAACTACAGGGGAATAAGCTTGTTGCCTTGTATAGTAAACTTTACAGTGCACTTATTAATAGAAGAATCACGAATTATTTAGAAGGTAATGATTTCTTAGCGGACAAACAAAACAGCTTTAGACGGAATCGTTCATGTAAAGACCATATTTTCACCCTCAGTAGTGATTCCGAAATAATGAGAACTTATTCGTTGCTTTTATCGACCTGAAAAAATGTTTTGAGTCATTGACAGAGATAAGATGTTATACAAACTACTACGATATGACATTAATGGAAAGATGTACAACTCTATAAAAAAAACTTTTACCAGAGTTCTGATTCATGTGTGAGATTAAACGGTAAAATTACCGACTGGTTCTGTTGCGAAACGGGTGTCAAACAAGTGGACAGTATATCGCCGAAATTGTTTTCGATATTTGTTAATGACCTGGTGATGGAGTTTAACGATATGAATATTGGAATTGGATTAAAAGACAGCAATCTCTCAACATTGCTTTATGCTGACGATATTGCGCTTTTGGCAAAAAATGAAAAGAACTTACAAACTTTAAATTCAGCGTTGGTCAAAATAAACTTGAAAATGTTAAGGAATACAAGGAGTCGTGTTTTCTTATAATTGAAACTTCTTAACGCATACTGAAGCATTAACGAAAGGATCAGGACGAGCATTGGGGAAAATAATATCAAGTATTCACCAGTTTAAAGAGTTCGGAGTTAAATCATACGAAAAACTGCTGTATGCCTGTGTAGTGCCTATATTAGACTATGGATCAGGAATTTTAGGATGCCATAAGTTCCAAGCTTTGGAGAATATTCATAATAGAGCGATACGTTATTTCTTAGGAGTTCATCGCATTGCACCCTTGTTGGCGATTTATGGTGATTTCGGATGGCTACCTTGTCACTACCGACATTACATTAACATGGCACGTCTTTAGAATAGATTTACACTGGATTACAAAACTTGCTTTCGAATTTGATTATGACCGATGCCAAAACAATTGGTGTTTTGATTTTAAAGACATTCTTATTAAACTTGATTTAGTCAGCCATTTTGAACGTTAGGAAATCATCGATATGTCGTTATTGGACTTACGATTACAAGACTTCTACCTATCTATGTGGAAAAGGGACATTAATTATTAAAGTTTCCAAGCTTAAAACGTACATCAAACTGAAACAATGGTTGAACAAGAATCATACATTAAATTGAATCTCAGCAAATCACAACGATCGTGCATAGCACAATTACGGTGTGGAATTCTACCACTTAGAATAGAGACTGGAAGGTAATTGGTAAACAACGAGAGGAACGCATTTGTAATTTCTGTACCGGAAACAACATTGAAGACGAATCTCATTTTGTTCTTGACTGTTCGCTTTATACTGAACTTAGAAACGAACATTTCGAAGACATTATATCAGATGTCAACTACTTGCAAACGAGCAATGCCAAACAACTTTATCATATGTTGATCAACTTTCCACGAAAAACTGCTAAATATCTGGTGGACGTAATTAGGAAACGACGTCAAGTTGTATTCAAACAAGTTTAATTAATTATCTAAAACTTTAATTTATTGATGATTATAAAAAGGTTACTTCTTGCTCAATCTCAATTCTTCCAGTTTTTTTTTATTATAAATAATAATCTATTATGCATTCAACTGGAAATTTACTAAATCGATCTTCTGACAACTTATTTTTTTTCTTTTATATAAGTTTGAATTTTTCACTATTAATTAATTATTTTGAATTTAGCTTAATTTTGCTTTTCATTATTTTGTTTAAAATCCGTGATAAAAGTTTTACGTTTATAGTTTGAAAGTGACTTATAGACTCAATTGTATTGTGTATATAATATATTGTACAGTACTGAAATGTGATTACACACGTCACTATAATACAAAAATTACTTACTAACTTACTTTAAAAGAAGAATACGTTTCATTACTTTTATCAAAATGGTAAAAATAACTTGTTATTTATGATATTATAACTCATTACTAAACTAGACTTATTAGTGCAATTGTGATTGGTATATGTATAGCAATCATATCAAACGTCCCTATTTTATAATGTACCGTTGTAGTGGTTGTTATAAGACTTTTTAGTTAGTGATGCACTACACATAATTGAAATATGATTTTGAAAAAAAATAGACGACTGAGGCAAAGTGAGTGACTCTTTTACTTAAAAGATGATATTGTACAACATTTGAATACGTGTCAGTATTGAGTGTGTATCTTATATTAAACATTTCCGTTATGTATTATCTGTAATTGGTGCATAATCAGTTATTATTTGACGATAAATAACTTGTACATTAGTATTTTTTTTTAAAGACGCGAAGACAATGCGCCAATATATGAAACAGCTTTAACTTGTGAACCAAATGTCTAACAATAGTGATATGTACAATTCAGGTTTATTGAATGATATTTTATAAAAGACATTAACCGTAAAGGAAAGTATACCTGGTGCTACAACATCTGGATGTTGCCTACATAATTCAGTATACATAACGGTGTTTTCGTCGAACAAACAGTTATACTGTGATCTCTCCTTACACAATGCATCTGCCCTAAAGTTCCAATGGGAAGAATGGGGACACTGGATAGCATACGATTTGTATGAACATATGTATATTAAAATCTGAAAACACATTTATTATTTGATATTTAGCATTATGAAAATAAAACAAACAATGTGAAAAAGGAAATCTGAAGTATTCATATGTGTATGTCGAATAATTGAACCATGCAAATAAAAATAAAACTTCTTACAAGTTTTATGAATTTACATTATACAATTCAACTAAATTTTTACTGAATTCAGCTACTTCATTTCGCCTTTAACTAATTCTCGGGTTTTCGAATTATAATTTCCTCAATGCTCTTCAACTTTATACTTGTTTGGCTTTATTACTATTTTGATAGGAGCGTCACTGACGAGTCTTATGCAGATGAAACGCGCGTCTGTCGTATCTAATTATAATCCTGTTACCTTAAATAACTATTAAAGCTCTCCTTATGAATTTAAAATTAACAGGAAAATTTGATAAACCACCCTATATTCTACGATATCCTCAGTAGATTAAATAAAAAAAACAATACTTAATTGAATTAAAAGGAACTTTTCTTTGAACTTTTATCATTTAATCCTTGTATATGTGTCCTGAATAACTAGGACTATCCCTACTTTTGTCTAAAAACTGACAATTTTTGTCTAGCATGCTAAGCAGAGGACATGTATGGTTAAACATCGTTGAACATGTATGCTCTTATATCATTCATATATGACAGTTATAATTGGAGACTACTTCACTTAAAATCCTTTTGTTTGTCGATGTTTCTGGAGAACATAATGTGTTTGACTTCAATAAAAAAAAAAATATTTCAATAATATCCAGTAAAATGTACAAAAAAAAAATGTAACTCAATTTTGAGATTTGAGAAATATTTTCCCATTTAAGATTTAGACTAGGTCTACGCTATATCAAAAATAAAATAATGAAGCAAATCCTAAAATTTAATCGGATTACTGATTTAAAATAACTGTTTAAAAAAAGCTTGCATTCTACTCATGTTTACTTGAGATCTTGGCCCGAGCTGATACTGTGAGCCAAAATGTGTTCCTGTGAAAAAAAGTTCTAGTGGAACTTTTATCACAGAAAATATGTTCTGAGAGAACTTTTTCCACAGACAATTTCTATATAATATGTTCCATCTCTATAAAATAAGTTCCACACTTTACCTGGTGAAATAAGTACCGGGTTTGGGAAATATGTACCTTACAAAGAGAAATTAGTTCCAGATTTTTTAGATTTGTTCCATACCTCGTGAATAACATCTGGGTTTGTGAGATTTGATCCTCATCTGGTAAAATAAGTCCTTTATCGGTGAAATATGTACCACTGGTTAAACAAGTTATCGTATATACTGAGCATTTATCATCAGCCAGTTAAAAGTTATCATTCAAGTTCATTATAAAAATAAGTATTATATTAATTGTACAATAAATAAATATAATTCATCAAATTTGTATTCTTTGGAGTATAGCAATGTTTAATTAAATAATCGTAAATGATATCAAAATGACAATAGAGCCAGAAAAGTAGAATAATAATGTTCATCTTCATCCTATTGTTACAGTAACGCATTCAGTTGTAAATGTATCCCATGCAAGCACACTCAGTACAGCATAAAGCTTGCATTATGATTCAAGTGTAACAAGAAGCATTACAAGAAAATTTGAATAAGAAGTGAACTTATTCATTGATGTCTATGAAATATGTGCATATTCGTTTAAAAAAATACCACAGGAACTTATTTTACTCTTAATATTAATTGGAACAAAACTCATAGTTATAATAAAGAAAAAACGTAAATTTAAGAATACAATATGAAATGTTGAATTGCCATATATTTGATGAAATATGGATGAGGAGTATATTTCAATTTGAAAATATCATTAATACTTAAGTCATCAATTAAGTTTTTTCATTTGTTGCAAGTCCATTTATCACATAAATCTACAATAAAAATTCCTCGCATCTTCGAAAATTCTACAGCAGAAATGATTGCATTAACAGTGATAATTCGTCGCATCTACAGTTATAATGGATCGCTTTCAATAATCGATATGCTATATTATGTTGCCTTTATAACACTTATTTGAACTTAAATGCTGTTTTTGTACATTAAAAAGACATATCACAAAAAAAATGTTGAAACTTAACTTCAAATCAATTATTTTGGTATTTTCGAAACGTAAACAAATACAGTTTTCCCATGATCTTTTATTCTACAATAGACATACATGTACTCGCATATGACAGTGAAAATGATTTAGCTGGATTCGCACTTTATATACACTGATCTACAGTCGATTTAAACAAATGCATATACTAAACAAGACATTCAAACTTATTTTTGTACTCACCATTTGTATAAAAAAGTGTTTGACAAACATATTCTAGGCAACTGAAATGACAAATTACAAATTATTTGTTATAACTTAAAAAAATACGAGTATCATACAATGGGTATACAAAGGAAGCTACAGGAGCAAATGTAAGTAAAAATTCCTATGAAGAAAATAGATTATAGCTTGCAGCTGATCAAGCCATCAACCATTCTTTACTCGCAGTAAATTTAAATAACGTTCCATACATGTTTAAATCTTCAGTTATCGCAATACCAGAAGTTTACCTTCGTAACAAAATTCTACATGTTTACGTCATCTCATTTTTCAATTTAGCGTACATCCATTTATTTTTTATTTTATGTTATTTTTATTTATTTTTAGGTTTGCCTGTTTGAATAATTTGCATTTTTGCGCCTGTCCAACTTCAACAACCTCCAGCCTTTGTTAGTCTTGTATATATATTCTATGTTAGTTCATTTATATAATGCGGAGTTTAGTGTGTCGTCAATTTTCGCTGAGCTATTACATATTTTTGTTTAGGGGTGCGGTATTTTTTTGCTGCGTAGATAAGCTATTGATGGCCTTGATCGGTTTGTCTCTTTGACACATTCCACTTTACATTTTCAATTCTATTATATAACAATGATACCAATATCCACTTTTATGCGGTGAAAAATCAAAATTCCGCTTCAAACAATGTTTGCTCGATTCCCAAAGATGAGGAGGGAAAATACAATTTAAACAAAGAAAAGAACAGTAAAAATACGTCTATACCGCATAGTTTTTCTCACTTTTGAAGTTCGTACGACATCATAAATTAGTACGGCATGCACTACAACTAATATATTACTTACAGACATATAAAGTGTTCTACCAGACTAACATGATTCAATACACACGGTACAACTTTTTGTTAATAATTTTATTTTATTCACAATGTAATCTCTGTTTATTTGTTTGTTTGTGTTTCAGAAAAGTGTAATGAACATATTATATTTTATTCTACTTTAGCACAATAATGTCAAAGGATTCTTAGTTTGTGCTTTTTATATATAAGCCAATATTGCAGATTTATAGTGCTTGTCTTCAAAGATTGGAAGCAAATTGTGATAAATAAAGAAGTACTATGGGAGTCAGTCAAAAAGTAAGTATATGCAAGGCATTTGTTCACAAGAGCTAAAAAAAAACTGTCAAGAATGAACGCTAAATTTCAATTGAAGCTTTTCCAGGGTAACTGATTCAACATTGTCTTCTATAATGGCTGATTATAGTTATTATCTTCATGAACATTTCATTTAATTCTTTGATTATATAAAATCAGAAGGCAATACTAACACCTTCAATGGGCTTATAAACGATGTATTGAAAAATTTGAAATGCATTTACACTTTTGTAGATTAAAGCATGTTTAAGCCGTTCGGAGTTTACAATAACGTAATTGATGAACTTCAACTTTTGCTTAAAAGTGATGTTTTGAAAGTGCTAGCCATTGAAATTCTTTCTACAGATATTTGCAGTAATATATAACAATTGTTTAGTGGTGATTCAGTATGTATATATAAAATTACTAACGTATTTCAAAAGTCCTTTAAACATTATTTAGTCTTGTGCTATAAGATCAAAACGAGCTGATTCCTCCAGGATAGAAAATGAGCCAAAACGGGAAACTATTTTCACTCCAGTTGCCGAACCGGGCGAGCCACACCAATTTTTTTTGGTATTGTGTTATTAATCCCCAGAGGTACATTTTTGCCAAATTTGATGATTCTACGACAAAAAAAAGTGTGGTTCCAATTTGCACTTGAGAAGTGCAAATTAATCCAAGAACATGTTATATATATGTAGTTCTATGATAGGATGAAGATGATTACTATTTATAGTAACAAATAAAGTAAATGAAATGTAAGAAAAAAACTTTGCATTCCGTTACTTTATATATATCTTTGGCCATGCTATCTTCATTAAAATAGAAAACTCATATTAGTTTTATTCTCATTTGGCTGATTTGACCAATCCACCACATACCGGTTTACAAGATATACAAATAAGACATATTTTAAGGGAGTGACCAAACCGATTCGGTTAACAGTGATGTATTCATATTAAACTACTGATTGTATTAATACCCTTATAATAGATATTTAGAAAATTCCTTGTACCAAGCTTTGACATTTTTCCCACAGGCAATCATCAGAGATGCCTCTTATCTGGTGTCATATCAACACCACACTATATGAATAAAAATGTTTGGTAAAACTTCCATTGTAGCATATATCAACCAAAATCAAAAAGTTGTGGATGTATATGAAAACTTTTCTGTTTGTCTTTGAATTTTGTGAAATAAATTCTCACGGTTTTTCTCATACTCAACATCCAAAATTGGCCAACTTTGGTACACTTTACTTTTTAAATGCAAGATAGTGATGTAAACAAAATAAGATCTACATAACATATTATTTTAGTGAACTATTTTATATTCACAAATTTAAAAGCGTCACATCTGAAAGTAACCGTGAATATTTACCATGTTTACAGAACTGCTGAAAAAAACTAGCAACTGATGAAGAGAACAAAAAAACAGTCATGTTGTAAGTTTATTATTGTGACGTAATGCATTTAAGTTGTTGTAGAAGAATCCAATGAAATTATGCCAGTCAATGGTGAAGATAGGACACTAGAGCAGTAACTCTTTCAACAATTAACAAGACAGAATTAATGTCAGAAGTCACCTCGATGAAAAGTTTTTTTTAAACCACAGTTAATCATTTTTGTTGATGATTACTATTTATATACAACAGTTACATAACATAAAATGTCCGACTTAAAAAAATTACCTCTTTAATCTGAGATGTTCAGTGTGTGTAAAATCGGGAGCGGAAATCAGGAATGTGTGAAATGACAACAATCAGACCAAAGCAAGGAAAACAGCACAAATACATACATTGGTCGTCAACACAGATCGTTGACGCGATTCAGCTGACCCTTTAACACAAAATATTAAATTCACAGAGCAAGATTGCGATCTGACAAAACATATTGAACTCCGCCGCATTTTGTCGCCTGTCCCTAGTCAAGATCATGTAACACGTGTTAGTCATTTGTTTTTAATTTGTTCCGGCAATTAACTGTGGCATCTAAATGACTATTTTAATTAAAAAGTTGAGAAATAAGTATATATATACTATATGTTATTCAGGTCTCAGACAGGGTATATACTGTGACATTCCCGGCATAGAGCTTATATCCCCTGAGCCGAAGGTGAAAGGGATATAAGCCCTAAGCCGGGAATGTCACAGTATATACCGTTTCTGAGACCTAAATTACACATATATTACGGATTACCTCTGACTTAATGTTTTTTTCCCATTGCAGGTATTTGCACAGATATATTGAAAAACCCAACCTGATATGATCGGCATACGTGAAGGATTTTCTAATTTGCTGTGAACATAATTCTATCGTGCATGTAGTAATTAATAATAACACTTTTAGCATTAAATTTAAGAATTAAAAGTGTAAATTGCGTGATTTTAAATTCAAAATGTATTGACTGACGCACGTCATTATTTTCCCTCTGTGAGCCTCTGACAGTCCCATAGCTTTTGACTAAGTCACATAGTAACCAGTGTTGTGATGACGTTTTTGAGGTTCCAATTGGGGATGGAAACGTCGTATATACCCCGGCAGTTTCCCGAATAAATACTGACATTTCGGTGTTGTTATCCAATCACAAACATCGACACATTTGTAATCCGTAATATACATTTATATAAGATAATAACGAACATCTTATGTAAAGGAGCTTTCTAAAAAAAGTTATCACCAAATTTGTTTGCGTTTTCACATATTTTTTTCTAATTTTAATCCAGAACTGACATTTTATTATCTTAGGTCTTCAATATAGATATGTAATAGTATATTCTATTTTCTATAAAGATTCCATTTCAAAGATTTTAATCATACATGTATATAACCGAGTTTTTCCACTTTTCACTAGTTTTTCTCTGGAAACCGAAATTTTAACCAACATTACCAAAATAATATGTTTACTTCATGTAACTATATGTTGCAGTTTTCCATAGTAACTTCCTGTGTTGTTAAAGCTGTGACTCTTTTACTATGAAGTTTCATGAAAAATTATATGCATGAATGGAAAATTGATTTGCTCGACTATTTTATTCAAATGTAGAAAATAAAGAGCTGTGCGGCATTTTTTTAACATTTATATGCCCTGTACTCTAAGAGTCAAACGTATACTAAATGTATATACATTGTACCACCCCTTCTTTTTTTTTACTTCATGTGTATACTATTTAAAGTCCCAAGGTATGTCTCTATAAGATAAAACATAGAGATCATATCTGAGAACCAGTATTTTAACAAATTATCTATCAATATTACAATCTCTCCAATAGAGGCGTTGTTTGAGAAAAAGCTGTATTTACATAGGGCAACCTATACTAACATTTATTTGAGTAGACAACTTGCTAACAACTGTTTTTCTCACAACAATACTTATTTTGCAGAATAATAGCCTTAATCAAATCACTGCATATACTCTTTTTTTCTTTTTACAGTATATTTTATAATCCCTACCACTGTTTCAATTTTTTAATATTTGGAAACAAAACTTTAATTATTGCCAGCTTATACTACGTGCATGTTTTCTAGCATTAAATGTCTAGAACCTGTTTCAAACAATTCTTGTAACATATTGAAAGCACTTTAGAATACTACAAATGTAATGTTGAGTTGTACTTCATTGCATCATTCAATATTATAGAAAGTATTCAATCATACCTCTGTCTCCAGTCCACATCTTACTGTATGTCTATTTGTCAAAGAAAGTTCACAACTTTTGCCTCAAGTAGTCAGTGTAGAAATCATGTCACAGCAGTATTATCTCTTACCATATGTCTTACAAATTTAACTTATATATGAACAAGAAGTGTTTATAGAGAGCCATATTTGCAAAAGTGGTATGAAGATACCTTTTTGGTGTATGAATTCATTAAAAGATTGATAGAAATGACTGAAAAAATCTGAGTTTTGCAAACTTTCCAAAGGAGTTAAGGTTTGAGAAACAGCTGTTACAAAGTGCAAAATAGAATTTCACAAAATTAACATAAAAGCATATGTCCTTTTTATAATAAAGAGAAAAACTTTCATTATCAATTGAGATTTCTTAAATTTCCTGTTTTCAGTTGGTGTTTTTTTCTTTGAACCTACACTTTTCACCTCAAGATTTCTTTAATACGTGTAATGATAAGAAGGATACTTTATGAAACTCTAGTATGATCAAGCGTTCTGTCTTTACCGAACTATTTACTCTTCCGGTTATAATTATTTCCTCCATTAAAAACAACACATATACTCAACCAAAAATAAAATTTCCCTCAAACTTTTTCTATGATAATTATTTAACATGTTGTTTTTACAAATACATATTCTGATTTGCACTAAAACAAAACTTGTGTTGCAACTAAGTTGCATGTTGAGTGATTTGTTAGCTAAATTAACAAGGCTTAAATAATAACCAATTAGAATTTCTAAATAGTTTTACCCCATTATGACCTATAGTGAATGAATATATATTTAGACTGTGAATTCATGTGACCTGGTAATTGAAGAAATGTATAAATGTTTTGATTGACTTATTGTTCTTGATTGTTTTTATAAAATAGTCACTTTAAGGTCAAGGAACTGTAAATGGGCTCTGTCGCAGATTTTGCTAAAAAATTGCATACAACCTTGACTCGTTGAACTACAACTGAAAATCGAAAAAATAATACATTTATCTCTTTTATCTGAAAACTTGCAGATTGATTTCTTTTAATACGAGTGAATATGTGTATAGAAAGCACATAAAATCGGCGAAAAACCTTTTAAAATTTGTCTTTAAATCGTCAAATCTCTAATTCCACTCCATAGATTTTTCTTAAAAAACTATATATTGTTGACACATGAATTTCTGTTTTAATGATATAAAATAATCATAGGGTCACCGACTTGGTTTTTTGTCTAATAACCAATTTGTTACCTTGTTGGTAGTGAAAAACGTCAAAAACCAACGTTTTACGGCCTGCAGCGCGTTAACGTTACGATTATTTCGACGTTTTGCTGGAATTTTTCACAAAGAACGCAACTTTCAATGAAGTATACCGTAAAAACAAAGTCGGTGACCCTATCTTTATTTTGCATCATTATAACGAAAATTTATGTACCAACAACATATAGTTTTTTTAACAAAAATCTATGGAGTAGAATTAGAGATTTGGCAATTTTAAGACAAATTTTAGAAGGGTTTTCGCCGATTTTATGTGCTTTCTATACAATGTTCACCCATTTTGTAAGAATTCAATCAGTCATTTTTCGAAGGATTATTGAGATAAATGCATTATTTTTTCGATTTTCAATTGAAGTTCATCGAGCCAGAGTTGTATGCCAAATTTTACTGACATCTATGACATAGCCCATTTACTGTAACTTGACCTTAACTTCGATACCTGAAGTATGAAGATTGCTTATTTATGAAATGGCTGTCTATTGTCGATAACAACAGATAAAATCCGAGAACAAGCCCTATTGATTAGTACACAGCATATTTGAATTAACCAGTACATACACTACAATGTTGGCGTTTAAAGTGTCCATTTAAAGAGGTCAATTTATAAACTGAACTGAAATTTTACTTGTCGAACTTTTCTTGTCATTTTTCACACATATTTGGCTCTTTGCCAATAATTAATAAATAAAATAAATCTTACCTCACAAGAAAAGATTACACCACGTGTATAAAAAATATATAAACGACGCGTGATTTAAATGCAGGTGATCCGGATCGATTGATTTTTTTAAACGCATGCGTTGTTAACTTTGTCGTATTTCGGAAGAATGCGATATTTTATTATTGAAAACAATATCTCTTTATTCCTGTTTTGCTTAAATATATCCTTGGTAAAAACCTAGTTTACGCAAATGTCAATTGACACTTTAGGTTTTCCATATATATCAAGTATAACATATTGTTTTATTATGAATGAACATAAATAAGCACTTTGATCAGACAAGTATTACTTTGTATACTTTTAAATTGTTTCCTGAAACATATCCGATGAACTGTGTGAACGTTCAAAACTATAATGCGTTGCAAAAATGAAATGGAATTTACTGAATATTATTTGTATATTTAGTTTTTTTAATGTATGTGTCAAAGCTACTGATTTCGGTGTATGTACAGAGTACAAAAGGTATGTTACAATGTAGTTCCAATTGAATACTTGTTTCAATGGGAATGAAAGCTGTATTTATAACAGGGTAGAAGCTCACACCATTATCATGCAAACATAGCGCACAGTTTGTATATCAATGGTTAAGTTCTTATAAGTTAATTGCAATAACTGCTGTGTAAGTTTTATTTCACTCGTACTTGTGTTTTAGTAGTTTAATTTGTATAAGAAAATAACTGAATCAAGTCAGAATTGTGACAGTTGTTTGATGTGTTTGAGTTTTTGATTTTGCAATTTGATTAGCGACGTTCCGTTATGAATTTTTCTCGAATTTCAGTCTTTTTGTGATTTTACTTTTTTCCTTTACTAAAAAGTAAAATTTATTGGGTTGATTATATTAGAAAAGATATATATGGTGATATAATTGCAAATATATCTTTTAGTATATAATCTAGAGGCTCTGAAGAGCCTGGATTGCTCACCTTGGTTTATCTGAATATTAAACAAAGGACGCAGATGGATTCATGACAAAATTGTGTTTTGGTGATGGTGATTTGTTGTTACATCTGACTTTACTGAACATTCTTGCTGCTTACAATTATTTCTATCAATAATGAACTTGGCCCAGTAATTTCAGTGGAAAATGTTAATAAAAATAAACAAATTTTATGAAAATGTTAAAAATTGACTATAAAGGACAATAACTTCTTAGAGGGTCAATTGACCATTTTGGTCATGTAAAATTATGTTTAGGTGTTACTTTGCTGTACATTATTTCTGTTTGCAGTTTATCTCTTTCTATAAAACTATTTAAGATAATAAAAACAATGTAAAAATTTCCTTAAAATTACCAATTCAGGGGCAGCAACCTAACAACGGGTTGCCCTATCCATCTTCAAATTTCAGGGCAGATAGATCTTGTCCTAATAAAAAATTCAACTCCAGTCAGATTTGCTCAACAATTTTACACCGTGTCAGATTTGCTATTAATGCTTTGGTTACAGAGATATAAGCCAAAATCTACATTTTACCCGTATGTTCTATTTTTAGCTATGACGGCCATCTTGGTTGATAAGCCGTGTCATCGGACACATTTTTTTAAACTAGATACCCCAATGAAGTTTGGTTTAATTTGACCCAGTAGTTTCAGAGGAGAAGATTTTTGTAAAAGTTAACAAACGACCACCACGGACGACGGACGCAAAGTGATAAGAAAAGCTCACTTGGCACTTCGGGCCAGGTTAGCTAAAAACGAGATTATCAACAACCCAAGGTCACCGTAGGACCTTCATCAATAAACAATTCCATATCGTATAAAACAATGTAAAATGCGTATAACATGTATAAGGCCATTATTGTATGATTTTAAATTTCAGTTTCTTGTGTATAATTCAGAGTTAAGTATGAAGTCCATAATTACCACTGAACTAGTTACATATGTGTTTAAGGACCAACTGAAGGACTCCTTAGTGGCATTCGGCTGCTGTCTGCTCTATGGTCGGGTTGTTGTCTCTTTGACACATTTCTCTCTTTCATTCTCAATTTTATTTAAATTAATTATTATCTTTATATATGCACTGACCACTGCATTGATTTATGACATGCCATTTCCACGTGTGTTTACCGGAGATTATTTTTTAAAGATTTTTTATAAATAATTAGTGATTCATTATTAATGTTCATGAAAAAGTATTTAAACGTTTACAAAACAATTAATTGTGATTTCAGTTAGTGAGGTTGGGCGTGTATAAAGTACGGATTATGACTTCCGTTTATGATCACATAAAAACTACTTAATCGGGGTCTTTAATCTTGTTGTGTTTTGTTTTGGAAAGAAATAGTGAGATATAACAAAATGAAAAAAAATCTAAATTATCTAAAACCTGTTGCATCCGAGAATAAACCATATTGTCAACGATAAACAACCTGAATACGCATTACCGCTTATCCCGGCTGACCCGGCCGCTTGAACTTTTGACGCATACAACAATCCTTTTTCCATTGTGGCGTCAGATATTTTGTAATGTGACGCTAACATTTTACGGGAACCTGTGTGATATCCAGTAATGGCGGACAAATAGCGATAAGGTGTATAATGAAACTATCGATTGGAAATTACTCTCTCGGATAAAAGCCATAGGAAAAAATGTAACTAAAACAATTGAACAAGTAAAAATAATGTTATTATAATAATGAAAAACCATGACATACAAATACATCGATCTGATACCAGAATATCGATACCCTTCCCATATTCAACCGGATTTAATTTAGCTTTACCAAGCTATACAAGAGTTGTGTCCCTTGTTCTGTCAAACTTTCGGTTTTTGTTTGAGTCGATCTACGTGTATCTCGAAATATTTCTCTGGTCCAGCTAACGATGAGAGTCGACTGTACATTGTGAGTTGTCTGATTGACACTCATACCACATCTCTATATGTATAGGTTCGGTCCAAATTATTATCCCGAAGATATAACAAGTAATTTGAGAAAATAAATTGGTCGTTTTTTTATGGTTATGAAGGAATAGCGGATATAAAAAAAGTGTTCGGAGATACTCTAACAAGAACAAGTTTTCGATTAAACAGGGTCAATTATAAAAGCGTACAAACTGTTCAATATCATATACCAAAATTCTAAGCGACATCTTGTGAAACAATAATACGGTAAAAAACATAGGCGGAAGAAAACAAAATAATAATTAGAACAAAAGTATAAGTCTGTCCACAGAAAAGTATTTTGACTTAACCCTTTCAGCGCCGAGACGTTGTTTTTTCACATGGTTACGTTGCCATACATATTTCAATGACGTTACTAAAATGATACGTAACGTAACGTCAACACATTACCTACAAGCACATGCACGCTATCCTCCTTAATCGACTAATTGGACATCTCATATATGCGGAGAAATGTCCCATATCTCCGGCCACCTTTGAATTAACTTGAGTTCACGTAGCGAATGCGTATTTCCAGTGATTTTTTTTTAATTTTCAGGCTAGAATTTGAAGTTTTTTAATTTTTTTAATATTTATTCTTTTCTAGAATTCTATTTAAAACACCCGATAATATGGAAATAAATGAAGATTCTTATAGCTGAATGGATATCATTAGCATCGAAGATATATTGATGAAAATATAGCTCAATTTCTGTATTTTGATATAAAAAGGGTGGTAAACGGTTATTTTCGTGCAACATGTTTTGACATTTTTATTCCACGTGTAGCCGTGAAAAAGGTTGTCGTTATTCATCGTAATTTGTGAAATCGATAAAAAGATCAACGTGCAAGAAAATTTTAATTGTTCGTTCATCGTTAAATGGCAATTTTATTTCGCCTTCTTTCGTGTAGTTACTCACTCTCTTTACTCCCCACTTTAAAGCATCACCAAATGTAAGATTTGATATCATCAAATGATTAAAAAAAACGAGCAGTGTTCTCAGTTTCTTCATACTTGGCGCAGGTCTCAAATAAAGGCATACAAAGTTTATAATTGGAGTAATGTTTGTGTAAAAATTGCACATTATCTCAGAAAAAAAATAATTTTCAACCCCAAAATTCAATATATAATTTGAGACTTTTATGTTTATTCTTGAATAACAGAACAAAGTCAATTATTTTTCTTTAAACCTAATATGGTTTAGGCAGTCAAATGAAGTTTTTTATATACGTTTTTAATGCTTTGTATGTTCTACTCAAAAACGACAAAAATGTCGTTTTGGCGTGCTAGCGGTAAACGACCAAAATGTCGTTTTGGCGCCGAAAGGGTTAAACATGTTAAATAAAGAATGCCATTTCGACAAAAATGTTATAATAATAATAAGACAAGTTCTTACTCTGGCAAGCATTGTTCCGTCACAATGTTCTCTGTTATGAAACACATCGTAAACGTTTCTTTGTTTACTGTATTTTAACGATTTGTAATAGCAATGTTTTATTTATTTACATTAAATATGAATTTATATGTTAAAGCATATTTATTTAACAGGATAAAACATGGCAACGTTTACAGAAATGTAATAGTAAAAAACTGGTGTAATCACTTCTATATGTCGAATGGAACTTGTGTAGGTAAGTTACAATACAATATTAGGTCAATGTAAGCAAGATATAAACTTTTTTGTATGAGGCTGAGTAAATTTGGGAGGGCGAGGTTCTAAATAGATATCAATGTATTTAGGGGCCTGCTAAAGGAAGCATCCGGGTGCGGGAATTTCTCGCTACATTAAGGGCCTGTTGTTATTTTCTTTGGTCGGGTTGTTGTCTCTTTGACACATTTCCCATTTCCATTCTTAATTTTATTAGTTTAAAAGTTGCAGTATAAAAAACAATATTAGGTCAATGTCATAAAAATATAAACTTTTGTGTACTCGGCGCAAAACTGACGAAGGGCTTGATAGAACCTCGCCCTTCTCCAGTTTCTAAAGCAATACAATACGTATTAGTCCAGTCGATTTGTGCAGAATTTTGACAAAATTGCTCAGATTGTGGTAAAAGCATGAAATTTGGAATAGTGGTAGTATATGTCATGAACAACATTTTAAGCTATGGACCCACTCTGAAAGTCAAAATTTGCGGAAGAGGCAGCCATTTTAAAATGGCGGCCGTTTGATCTCTATAGATTTATAAAAAAAAATCTAAAAAAAATATTAGAGAAGATATTGACATGAAACCTGGGTAATATAATAACAGTGCTGATTCCAATTGTCTTGTTGAACAAAGTTTTTGGAAATATTACCCTTATTGAATGGCGGCCATCTTGAAAAATCTTTGTCTTTTAAGCCAAAAAAGGTAGTCATTATTCGATGAAAATTATAAAAAAAAACAATGTCGAAGATAAACAAATGTATTTGTTTGAGCTATATAAACAGGAAGAAAAGCGAGCCTATGAACCCTCCCTCCCCGAGTTTTTCTTCTGTTTCGTAGAGGGTACAAATTACTTTATATTTTCCGACAATGTACATGTCTCTAATGTTCAAAAGTAATCGACATAGTTTAAACGCGACCACGAAGAAGATCATAAAATGAACTATTACTCTAAAAGCAATATTCCTGCCACCGCTTGTTCAACATAGAATAACAGGAGAATTTTATTTTACAAGTATAAATAAAGCAAGAAAATATTTGTATACCTGTCATTTATAACAGTTGGCTGATTACAGGATAATTCGTTTTGTTGATATTGTTCATTTGAAACAACTTTCAAAAACCTTGATTGCAGACATAATGAATTTCATATCATACAAGTAATTAATGTTATAGGAAGACCAACTGGTCAAATGTTCTCAATTATATTTAACAAAAATGAAATGTACATGATTCGTCAAACCTCACTCTGTCTATCATGTTCTATCACATTGTCCTCCACATTTACATACGTAATACTGCCTTTACACATTTGCATTTCCTTAGTAACCGTGTTCACTTTGACTTATCAGTTAAGAGCTTGCTGCAGGAATTTATTATAAAGTCATATGGTATATTCATTCCAGATGACAAGGACTGTCATCTGAGGACTTCATATGTATTGATTTTTGGTAGCCATTTTGAATGATGGCCATTTTGAAAACATGAATTTCCAATATAACATTATTTGCTAATCTTATTTATTCACTGTTTGCATTCACACTTTTTTTTACTAATATGCATTAGATATTTATAAAATGGTCAGATAAGGCATGCACATGTTTACAAAATAAAGATATCAGTATAAGAATTTCTAACTGTTACTTACACGTTTGCCTAAGTAACTTTGTAAAACAGAAATTACAAATATAATATAATTTATGACTGAACGTTGTTGTTGGAAAATATCAAAATTGTAGATTTCCATAACACTGGAGCTAGATATCAGAAGAAAATAATGAGCGTTTAGACTAGAAGGAATGTGTGAAACGGCAAGAGAGGACATGTGAGGGTTTGCATGCAATGGCAAGCAGATCCAAACAGAACAGACATAGACATTTGAGCTGGCAATCACTCTTTTTGATGCAGGCATACAACAATGTTGGGTCTTGAATTTGTTTTATCTCCACTCCATTTGAAACAGTTGAATGAGGGTTATGGAACTGCAGAAGCACTCCAGGCGGCACAAATCCTGTCAAACAAATTTTCAGACCTCAAAATATTTCATCAGTAAAAGGAAAAACATACTTCTGATGTTGAAGATAAATTGCCAGTTGAAAGAAAGCAAGAAGTAACTAGACACTGTTAAGTGATACTGAATCAACACAAACAATGACTGCAATGTATATTTTCTGTGGTGATATATCTGAAGATCTCCATGATACTTCGAAATTTATAAATCGACAAAAATGGGACATGACTGTGCACCTGTACTACAAGACATATTTCCTTAGCCAAAGTAAGAGCTGGAGATGTCAAATCACCAGTATCCTGCTTAATGATTGATAAAACTTGACATAGCAAATAGGCAGAATAAAAGACCCTAATAAGAAAGCCAAGAATCTTTTATCCTTGGAGTTGTGCTTTTCAAAATAATAAAATAGATTGACGACACACGGTCTGGCAGAGGTATTGTACCAATCTCCAAGCTTGCAGATCACGCTAAATTGTACAACGCCTGGAACAACTTGTAGTTATCATGGAAGGAAGGACTGATGCAACGCATCTAACAAAATAGGAATGTTACAAACAAAGGATATCTGCAAGCATACAAGGTTCCTTAGTATGAATGATACAGGATGGCCAACCATCGAGACACAATCCAGTAATATCGATGAGTGGAAGACAACACTCACCATTTCTCAGCTATAATAGTTCAATTGTGCAACTCGTCATCAAAGGGATGCAACTGCAACTGATCAGTCCTCTGTTAGAGAGGAAGACGTCTCAAAGATTGTGGAACGGATTCATGTTGAAAGCCTACAACGAATGTCTTTGTAAACCTTTCTATAGTAGCAAGCCTAACCCTTCAAACTATTCTAATTACTTTGACTATGAAGAGACATTCCCCATCACGACTTTAACATTTTGTAAAAGACATGGCCTGTTTCAGAACTTCCCCAACATATTCATTGAGAATCCAGAGAAAGACGCAACCTTTTATGTGTGCTTGCCTATCATCTATGGTAGCTACATGTAGTATTCAATTTTTCATAAATGTTGTATTAATCATTCCTTCCATAACAACTAATATTTACTAAGGACGTTTACTCTACCATTTTTCCATATCATCATTTTCAAATATTAAAACGATATATGTTCCAGACTGTGAGCCGTCACTGTTTTCTATTATTTTGGCAAGCCTGATTGCAATGGATAACAGATTTTTGACTTTCTTTCTGTGTCTCGAATTCTGTCTTATTGACTTGTTGTGCAGTTTTAACACACATTTAGCATGAGATCAGCTCCTGAAATATTAATCTTCAGCACTGTATCTGGCTAACAATGGTTAGTAGTTCAAGTGACAGACTCATACTCTATTGTCAATCACAATTGTTGATGCTTCATGATGATAGTCAGATACCTCATCACAAAGAAATAAAGAAATATCTGCAATCATTGTTCTTGTTGATTCATCACAACTGTGGCTGGTTATTCTACTGGGTTTTTTAATCCTTGACTCATTTTGTTTTTCCTGACTATATATATTAAGATTTGCTTTCACAGGATTAGTAACTGTTGCCTTGTGATTCTCCCATTGTATGGCCTTCATCAACGTTGAACAGTTGTATGCTTACAAAAAATGACTGATTACCAGCTCAAATGTCTATGTCTGCTCTTTTTGTATTTGCTTGGCATTGTAAATCATCAGGTGTACTCTCTTCCCGTTGCGGAATTCTTTATTTATTTATTAGATTTGTTCAACTCTAGTGATTTTGATACCTACGTATTTTTCCTGTTCAACATACAGTGCTCTTATTTTCTATACAGATTTTTTCAATGGTAAAAAATTACCTAAGCCCTACATACTAAACTGCAATTAAAAGAATTTACGTATTTCTTTAAATACATTTATTTGTTAGCATAAGCATACCTTATTTGAGCACTTGAGCACAATATATCTTATATGAAAAGCAACAGTCATTAATAAATGATAAGCAAAACTAGTTGTAAATGCATATAAAACTTAGTATTAATTCAAAAAACAATTTAGGATAACGAATAATAATATATTGCAAATTTACGTTTCCAAAATGGCCACCATTCAAGATGGCCACTAAATACTTCAATAGTCCTCAAGTTATATTCTTTGTCATAAGAAATACGAAAGTTTATTAAATTTAGTTTATAAGTAATATATTTTTCATATTTTTTCTTATAATTTTTATTGACTTTTTGGACATGATTTCAAAATGGCCGCCCAGAGCCGCCATTTTGATTTTCTGAATTGGGTCCATAGCTATAAATGTTAGTTATGACCCCAACTAACACTCTGCAAAGTTTGATGCTTTTACCACCTTCTGAGCAATTGTTTCACATTTCGACTGGACTATATTAGAAGAATGCAAATAGTTGAATAGAAACAATACCAGCTTCAATTAAATCCCGCTAGATGTATTTTTATATGCAAGCACATCTAACATTGATGGCTAATAATATATTTCTAACGATGAAAAGGTGTATGATTTCAGAATGTCCAGTCGGTCATTTCTCTAAAGGCATAAAGTGTGCAAAATGCCGCAATGGAAAATTCGGAAAAAAATGCGCAGAAACCTGTAGTTGTAGCAGTTCAGAAAGGTAAAACCTTGAACTAGTGAATGATAAGTATTCCTTAAGTTTTTATCTTTGGTTGCACAATTCTGAATTTCTGGAATGTTAAAATATACAATCGACAGGACGCTTAAGGAAGCTTTCTATTTAGATAAACCTTTTTCCTTAAACACACGAAATAACGCTCATCTGACAGATCGGTTATAGAATTACTGTAGTAAGGAACAAACAGGGGCTTTTATGGGCATTTACTAGATGACTATGCGGTGTACATTTTGTTGGCTGTGCTCATTATTAAAAACCGCACGATGATCTATAGTTGTTTATTTCAGTGTCATTTGGTCTTTTGTGGAGAGTTGTCTCATTAGCCATCATACCACATTTACTTTTTTTTATATTTGTATACATGTATTTTTCATCGCACAGTTTGAATGGCACTTGTAAGTGCTAGCGTAATATGTCCCCGTTTAACGTATAATATAATATGTCAACTGTTTATCTATAAACATTAATGATTCTTTTTTAAGCTTTCGTCAAACCTTACCGGATAGCTCGAACAGACGCCGAACGGATGAAAAAAAAGTTTTCCGTTGTCAAACTTTATATCCGTTGGGTGTCCGTTGGTATACTGATTGAATAAAACGGACTGGTAACGAATGCCTAACGAACACTCACAGGCTATCCAACGTACGAGAAACGAAAACGTACCGGATAAAACGGACATCGAACGTTCGTCAAAAGGACGAGTACTGCATAAAAAGGACACCTTCCGGAAGCGTACCGGATAAAACGGATGAACATAAAAAATGGAAAATTAAAAAAAAACGATAACTATAACACATATCTTTCAGGACAAAATTAGTCCGTTAGCCACGGTTTTCTCGTTTAAATTGTTTTACATTGTAATTGCCAATGCGGTATTGGCTTTGCTCGTTGTTGAAGGTCGTACAATGACCTGTAGTTGACAATTTCTTTGTCATTTGTTCTTTTGTGTACACTTGCCTCATTGGCAATCTTACCATCATTTTCTTTTTCATATATGCAATGATCTTGCCCACCATCTCATTGGTCTTCTCCTTCTTCTTTCGACAACTAGTAGGTTTATTTTTGCAACTTTTCAGGTCAATCGGTCCTGAATAAGAACTGATTGATAGTGAAGACACGCTCTTACTCCAAGATACTTCTAGAGAAATTATAGACAATCATGACACTCAAAAAATTGGACATATTATCAATAATTGTCATTTCTGAGTGACGCGAAATTTTCAATTGGCATTTAATCTTTTTGCATTCGGTAGGTACACGTATGTGGTTTACATTCGTTAGTTATCTGGTTTACATTCGGTGGGTATCCGTTATCCTTCCGTTCATGCCCGTTTTCCATCCGTTCATTATTCGTTTTATCCGTTAAGCTTCCGGTTAAAGTCCGTTGGTAAATTTGTCTACTGGAACTCCAACAGATTTATAACGGACAAGTAAAAGATACAAAACGGAAACGAAACGGACGAGTACTGTACAAAAAGGACGCCTATCAGACGTTCAACGGACACTGCATCTGTTGGACGTCCGTTCAAAGTTTTAAACATGCTAAACAATTTCCACCGGACAGAACGAACGTCGACGGATAAAACAGATATGAAACGGATATGGACGGACGTGTAACGATAAGAACGGACGTCTAATTGACATGCACGGATTGCAAAAAAAAGTTATCCGTTCGGCATCCGCTAGGGTGTGACCGAGGCTTTATATATTCATTTCGCAACTTGGTGTTTGGTAAAGTGTTAAACGGATGGATATTCTATAAATACATTGCCTATTTCAAATAAATCATTGAACTATGTATTAGAACATGTATAAATGACCCAGTTCACTTTTTGTTTGAAATAATATATATTTTTGTATATAGATGCGATCATAGAGTTGGATGTTTTACTACCGATGGTAAGTCATGTTACACAGGAGTAACTTTTCATACATATATTTAATATCTCGTATTTTCATACATATCTATATATTATCATTATGATATTAAAAACTAATTGTATATTCAAATCAGAATGCTCTATATGCGCTCCAGTAAAAACATTGTTTTCTTAATAACAAATTATATACATACAGAAAAGTAAAAAAGTCCTAAGTATTAGCTTGATCCTAGTATATTTTCGCATTGAAATATGTTGATACTGTAATTGTTTTATACAGCAACAAATACAGTTACACATATACGAGCTGTAGTTTTGTTTTTAAAAGAAATAATTGAACCTCTTCAAACGAGCATTCATTTGAATACGCAATGAAATTATTTCTTTTACAAGAGATGAATCATCACACATACCAGACGTACAGTTTTGATGATATATTCTTGGTTTCATGAGGTTCATTTTACGCAAAAAATAGTGAGTTGACAACCATACAGTCTGTTGATTTTATATCTATCATTACTGTTATTGAAACAAAAGCAAATAGATGCGAACTTTGCGTATACAATTGGTATTTAAATCAACATTGTCAGTGAACAAAAAAACTAAAATATATTTTTCTCAATTCATTATTTATTTGGTATATTATGACATATATACAAAGAAAGTGAGGTATGATTGCTACAGAGGCAAAATTTCCTCCAAATACCAAATAACGCTAAAGTTAACAACTATAGGTTACCGTAAAACACCCAACAAGGAAAAACACCCATACTGCATAGAAACCTATAACAGGACCCATATATGGAAAAATTGTACACAATTATAAAAACTTAAAAATAGTTATTTAAGGTGGTACCTAACACTTTAACTAGAATTAATTTGCCTCTTTTAATTTTCTTAAAATTTTGACAAAGTATTTACTTTGACCCTTTGACAAAAATATAAAAATTTCAAAAAATTTGAACTAACTGTTTAATCAGAAAAATTACACTGGTTATATAGCAGTTTGACAAACAGTTATTTTGATCATTGAGGAGCTTAATATTCCCTTATGAACACTACGTCATTAAAACGTCTGCTGATTTTACAGAGTTATCTCCCTGTAGTGTTAGGTACCACCTTAATGTCAATTAAAAATCTTTCTATTGCTAAAACATTAAAACTTATGTCTCTTTTTTTTTTAGTAGTAAAGCCTCTAAAGGATAACAAGATATTTATAGTCTTGGTCATCCCAATCATTATCCTGACTATCATTATTTTAACTTATAAATATTATCAAAAGAAGAAACAAGATAATATTGCAAGTACTTATTTGACGTCAAATGTAAACACGGATATTGTGAAACAAACTGTTGCTACGCATACATATGATGTACATGAAGAGCCCCACTTGTATGACGATATATCTGACGAAGTACACGGAAGAGATACATGTATGGAAGTTGAAGAAATTATCAATCAGGAAACCGAAACTATTAGTGTTTCTATCCACTATAATGATACATGTGGTTCATCTATTGAAGAGAACGAACCAGAGACTAAAAGTTTACGAAACGAAACTGATCACGATCATGGGATAGATTCAAAAAGCGAGAACAGTGATAGAGGTTGTGGGTGTTTAAATAATTAAGAAGCAATAAGTTCTGACAACATCGAAGCACACAAATACCTATCATTAGAATCAATTGAAACATCAGATTGTTAAAATATGTCAAACCCTATAACTCAAGACAATAAACAAAATTTTCTAAACTATTGAACTGCAAAATTAGATATAAAAAATGTGACTTAAATGATGTAAATGTCTTTGTTGTATAGATAAACTACTACGTACACTAGTCTTAATCAGTTACTGATGTCACATATACTAGTTTGATAAATGCATTTGTTTGTGTGACTTCAGTTGTAGAGCAAACTATTTTCTTAAATGACGACCTCACAGTATTAATATAAACGGCAGGTAAAACATACGCTTGTATTCCTACTGAAATAAACTATTGCCAGGTTTGTAACGAGCAACACGACAGGTGCCACATGTGAAGCAGGATCTACTCACTCTTCTGGTGCACCTGATATCACCAAAGTATTTAGTGGGGTCGTGTTGTTTAGTCTTCAGTTTTCTATGTTGTGTCTGTAATATTATTTGTTTGTTTGTCTTTTACCGTTTTAGCAATGGCATTGTCAGTTTATTTTCAATCTTTGAGTATCACTCTATATCTGTTATCGTTCGTCCCACCTCATGAAAAGGGTTAAATGGAATGCAACACCCGATAACAGATACGTAAAGCAAACTTATTAATTTCTATCATTATCATGTGTCCTTTGATGACTAGTAAAGTAAAATGATAATGAATTAATATTCACTTGATTTCCTTCTACTAAGAGATAGAAAGGTGTAGATTTGTCCACTGAAGACATACATATTTCATAGGGAGCATCCACTCGTGTTTCTTTTTTTTCTAAAACAGAGAAATTATCATTTTAGGAATGGGGTTTTTTAGTTATGACATGATATTTTTTTTTATTTTTTTTTAAATTTCATGGAATGCTATGACACTAAGATAGAACCTAATCTTTATGTTCAATTATAGTACATTTTGTATCTAATACAATTTGTTTTTTTTTATTTTATATTTTACGAATAAAAGAACTCGCTGTTTACAGTCATCCTTACATAATAACACTGACAGCAGGAGATATATTTGGTTCAAGGGATCGAACCTTTATGAAATGTGTCTGCTTTTATATGAATATATAAAAAAGAAGATGTGGTATGATTGCCAATGAGACAACTCTCCACAAGAGACTAAGATGACACAGACATTATTAACTATAGTTTACCATACGGGCTTCAACTATGAGCAAAGCCTCTTCCGCGTAGTCAGCCATAATAGGCCCCGAAATGACAATGTAAAATGATACAAACGAGAAAACTAGCAGCCATATTAATTAAAAAAAAATGAATTACAGGCTCCTGACTTAGACAAGCATATACAAACATACATACTGTGGCGGGTTAAACTTGTTAACGGGATCCCAACCCTCCCCTAACCCAGGATAGTGATACATGTATAACAGTTCAACATAAGAACGAACTTTAAAAATCATTTGAAAAAGTTCTTTCAAATTTCGAAAAGATAAAAATCACACTAAACAGGGGTCTTTGTGGGTAAAATCGTTACAGTATCCCCCCTCTCTTATTTAAATTCCATAAAATTCCATGATTCCGTTTGAATTTAGCGCTTCCAGTGTTTATGATATCAATGAAGAAACGTCGTGTGGATGCTCGATGCTAAAATATGATTCCGGTTCAGAGGATTAATGCATTGCAGCAAAACAGGCGAATCATTCATTTTGAGTGACTATAGTACATGTATCATAACAGGACGTCAACTCAAAATAAATCGGATAACATATTGTTTCCTTAATCAAAAACATCATGTCAACAATTATTTATTTCAAACTGAAGCTAATTATTCAGAAAGTTATTGACAGAATTTGTATTTCACAACTGATAAAGTAAAGACGATTAGCTTTTAACAAGATCCTAGTAACTGCAAGTAATCCAAAATCGTACTTTCGTGTTATTGTGACCTGTTCATACACATTACCTTAGCTGTATTTTGGCAAAACTTTTAGGATTTTTGGTCCTCAAATCTCTTCAACTTCGACTATATTTGTCCTTTTATAACATTTTTGATTCGAGCGTCACTGATGAGTCTTATGTAAACGAAACGCATGTCTGGCGTAAATATTAAATTGTATTCCTGGTATCGACGATGATTTTATTAGTAGTGCTTTTTTGTTATTCATTGCTTACTTATTGAGTTTTACATCTCGTCTCTCTTTATTTCATACATTTACAGTAGATATTTTTGAAAATGTTTTGTCAGACTATTATTTTTCACTTCTGTTTACGTACTATGAACAACACAATAATTTGTTTTGTAAAAAACTATTGTGTACCTTACAACAAAATTATTTTAATTTAACTGTATACATTATTTTATTTGCCGTTTTTTTCAAGGTCATGACTGTCTTTATGATATTGTTTAACATCCCACCCCTTATTCTATTGATTTTATATCTACATTTGGGCATATATTAACTATAATCGTCCAGTGTATGTCCACATGTTTGTGTTAATATGTCTTTTGATTGAATTGAATCATTTCAATTGATATTTTATATTTCGTCTGTCTATGCTATGATGTAACACTTTTGTTTCAGGTAAAGGGTGAATACTTGTTTCTATAAGAAAAGAAAAAGTTTAAACCCGCAACATTTGCTTGTACATTTTTTCTTAGTCAGGAACCTGGTGTTTACCGGTTGTCGTTTGTTGATCTGGTTCGATAAGTGTTTTATGTTTCTTTTCTAAAAGAGATTAGACTGCAGTTTTTTCTGATTGAATGGTTTTATACTACTCATTTTTGGACCCTTGATAGCTTGCTGTTCGTGATATTCGATGTGAGCCAATGCTCCGTGTTAAACACTGTTCTCTGACCTATTATAGTTTACTTTTATAAATTGTGACTTGGATGAACAGTTGTCTCTATGGCACTCATACCTCATTTTCTAATAGCTATTCCCTTTTGTACTTCTTTTTTGGTTAAAGATTTATTAAGTTATAAGGAAGTGTTGTGTAGAATCTATTATTTAATTTACAACTATATATTTTACATATCATATTTTGTTTTCCCTTTTGAATCTTACGCCTCCTATGTACAACATATATTTCGCTTTCGGGGATTTAACAATTGTTCGCAAACTTTTCCTTAGACATATAAATGTAAAAACATCTAAAATTAAGGCAAAGCAAGTGCAATCGAACGTTTTGCTTTGATATAATAGTGCATAACTTAATAGTCAAATACGTGCACTTCTTTCACTTTTGTATCGTGTTTGTCTCTTCATATTTCCGCAAAAAGTTTGATTATATCTTTATTTCCATGCCGTTTAGCAATTTTCATTGGCGTGTCATTATTTTTTGAAGGTCTATTTACGTTTGCACCATATTTCAACAAGGTATCTACTAAATATGTGTGTTCTTTTTCACATGCAATATGAAGTGGTGTAAACCCATTTTTGCTTTCTTCAATATGAATATCGTAAATTGTATGTTCCTGTAAGAGGAATTTAACTGTTTCCAAACGATTCATTTCGCAGGCCACATACAATGCTGTCCTTCCAATAGCGTCAATTTTTTTCGCTTTGGCCTTCTCCTTTGCCAGCAGTTTTACTACTTCAGTATGACCTCTTATAGATGCCAGATGTAGTGGGGTGAATCCAAGTTTATCTCTCTTGTTTATGTGTGCAGCGTGTTTTATTAACAGATCTACCATATGTAGGTCACCATTGTTACAAGCCATATGAATCGCACTACGACTGTCACATATGTCACTGTCTCGAAGATGCACATCCGCTTTTTGTTGCAAAAGAATTTCAGCAATGTGCTGATGTCTATGCAATACAGCCAAATGAAGAGCTGTTTTCCCGTCTGAGTCTTGTTTATTGATATTTGGCATGTCATTTTGCACAAAATATGCTAATAAATCAGTGTAACCCGATGATGACACTTGATGCATAACAGTCGATTTGTCTTTTGCATCAACAATATTTTTTGCCTTTAAATGTTTTTCAAAGTGTGGAATCATTTCCTTTCGAAAATTAGCTGAGCACATTTGCTTATTTGCAAATACAGTCGATATATATCTATGATTTATGTCGCGTATTAGGCGAGTGAAATATTCATTGTACAAATCTGGAGTAACATTTATCATCAAACTGTCAACATGTTCTATTAAATCAGCTAACTGTATTCTTGTCTTCACAAAATCAATAGATCCATGTTTTAAAATACTCTGTATAAAATGGTGACCTATGCAATCAACCATCATGTTAAACATATATTTATGCATAAATGTAAAGTAATGTTAACACTTTTTAACGAATGTACCATCTAATGATTTCAGGAAAGATAACAATAAGCCTTTAGATGGAGTTTGCAAAACTCCTGACTCTCTAACTATATCGCTAAGTATGACGTCAGTATTAACGTTATGTTCATCTAGTACATTTTCTTCGACAACATTGTCTAAAACAACTAGCAGAGCTAACACTAAGTAGGTCTCATGTGATTTCAGTTTAATAGTGTTGACTTCGTAAGCTATATAACTGGAAGGATATGTAAAAAAGTTTCCATTTTCTTTACAAGCTGCAAAAATTATGCAAAGAGATGGAAAAAAGCTGTATAACATGAACACCTTATCTTTCAGTTCACTAATGATTCCAGTTCTAATGTAAGACTCGCCTATCTCCCTTCTTTCATCAACTGATAACCGAAGTTCATCTAAGAGAAAATCACAATGTTCAAAGGAGATATTCTCCAAAGCTAGTTGATTCTGCACCAAATGATATATCTGCGATCTACAGGTCATTATTATTTTTGTGTTAGCATGGTTATCAAAAACTGTTTTTAAAGAGGAACAAATACGCCTGAAATCTGTGTCACAGCAATATCTCCCAAAAAACGTCATCAATTATAAACACTTGCTTCATACTTGACAAGGCATACTTATGTAGATCACAAGCATTTACTTCAATTACCATGCATTTTTGGGTTTTCTCTAAAACAAAGGCCACACAATATGCATTTGCCGTTTTACCAACGCCTGGAGGCCCACTTATTAATAAACAGTTGTTGTTCTGAATTATCTCCAAAATTACTTTTGTGGCTCTTTTACTGACAAACTTTTCCGTTTTCTCTTTCCAATTTAGTTTTTCCTTATTTAGGATATCTGTAAATAAAACAAAATGGTACAACAAAATACATACACCTGCTTTTGTTTTACATTTTTTTCTATTTTGTCTGTTCGTTGTGTTCACGCATCGTTGTCAATATAATGGAATTTGATGCGACTGTCATACACATAACATCAATCTACCATTGTCTACATAAGAAAATGTCTGTACAAAGTCAGTTATATGACAGTTGTTATCAATATTTTGATGTGTTGGAGCATTTGATTAGATAAGTTCATTTCAGAATTGTCCTAGGTGTTCAGTGTGGTTATGATTTAACTCTTTGCTAGATTTTAATATCTATCAATAAACAAACCAAAGATCCCAGGATAAAGAGCTTTTACGCCAGACGCAGGTTTCATTATCTTTAGAAAAGTCATTAATGAAACGCGAATAAAAAAGTTTAAAAGGCAAAATTAACCACGAAATAATTTGAAGCGCATTGATTCCTTGTTAATTCAAAAGGTTTTGCCAAATACAGCTCATATCAACTTATCATTATCATCATGTCAATTCCGTCATTTTTAATTTAATAAACAGAGGCCTGTGTTACACCGAGAACAGTGATTAAATTTAATGCTCGACATTTTTTCTTTTCATGAATAATTGATTGGTTGATATCAAATACAGTGGTCAATATGTAATGCATATTCCGGACTAAACAAATTGCTAATAAAATAGTAGTTGGTTACTGTAATAATAGCCTTCCAGAATGATAATCGGTCCAATTAAGACTGCATCTGCAAAATGAGGGTTTATTGTAAAGGGATAGAAATCGAACCTTCAAACAAGGCTCCTATCGACCTCCTAAATAGTTGTTGCAATAGTTCTTAACCTGCAGAGATCGTCTTTTTCTACAAGAGGCATCGGAATAAATGTCCCCATCCTTAGACGTTATTTAATATACGATACATTTTGTGGTGCATATACCATAGCACGAAACATATCTTTAAGTCACATGTCCCCCCAAAATATCGATAAATACATATTTGTCATTTTGTAATCAAAAGAACAATATCTAATAGCATTTAATTTCAGGATAGGTACCTTTTTTTTACTGCTATTTTTTAAAACCAAGAAGGGATTGATATAATGTTGAGACAAGAGCATCGGATCTGCGAATAAAAATAAAGGCAACAGTAGTATACTCATAAATCGATTGAAAAAAAATAAGTTACAAACCAAAACAAATATAAGAGGAGAACAACCACACAATAGAAAAACAGCATTAAACAATGTAACACAGACAGAAACGAACGTTAATATAACATTGGCCATTTTGCTGACTTGGTACAGGACACACACAAGACTAACCAGTGACGCTCGAAAAAGTTCGAAAGCCAAAACAAGTACTAAGTTCAAGAGGACCAGAAGTTCCAAAACGTTGTGCACAATACAGCGAGGATTTTCTAAGATCATCCTTATTATTTAGAATAATTTATAATTTTGCAAACAGTAAAGATATACATGACAAAACTAATGTGGTGAATAACTACAGAATAAACGGATACATCACATAAAACAACTTAATCCAGAACATAAAAATACACACCCGAGTTGGCCAAAGCCTTAACCATTGTAAACGTACAAAGTGACGTCACATTTGAAAAATAAATCGTTCAATCTATTGTGTGAATCGAGGAGATATTCGCGTGTCTTTTGTAGATGAACTACAATTGGATCAAATCAGATAAAATTGTTAATATACTAACTGTTCATAATTTCTTTGTTGAACCATGAATCGTCGTCATCAATGCCTGTAAAATATCATTCATTTCAAGATTAAAGTAGGCGTTCAATTTCGGTTGAAAAAATATAAACATTTAAGTTTAAAGAGAAGTTTAATGTGTGCGAAGACAGAAACTAGCAAACCCAATGTGATATGATTTCTTGATATATCAATCTTTTAATATACGTATGTTTTATTTCCTGAGAAAAAAAAAATGTTATACATGTCATTACTTATCTATTCTTTTATTTGATATGGTCAATATGTTATGAACAGCTTCTAAATAAAAGTGAACGATTACTTTTAACATGTAACGTTCAATTGCAGCCATTCAATTATTTTTAGGACTTATCAACTGCCGCAAATTCAGTACTGTTTATACTATTTCTTCAGTCTCGTTAGTACATTGTCAAACTATCATATAAAAGTAAAATGTGATACATTTGCCAAGGAAATTACTCCTCACAAGGGACCAAATAATACAAAAATTAACAACTTAAGGTTACGCATAACAAGCATTTAATAATATTTAGTGTTCGTGCTAATATTTTCAATTTCAGGTAAGTGACTTACTCTGGTGTTGAGGGCAGTATGCTACCAGCAGAAAGATGAGCATACCTGTGAATACAAACAAATTCGTTTAAAAGCCAAAAACAAATAAAATATATTTGTAGAAATAAAGACTGAGTGTAAAAGACGGATTCACGGTGTCTGGCGCAGAAACGAAATTTCAATCCTGGTATCTATGATGAGATTTTTTAGTATAATTGTGTAACTGTGATCCTTCATCTTAGGTAGCACTAGTACTCCAGAGTTAGGTGTGCATTTTGGCCCCTGTGGATTATTAAAATATGAGAGCTAGTGTGAAATAAAATTCATTTTTGGATAGCTGAGTACTAAAATAGCCTTCGTATTGGGTTTATATGAACATCAATATTATGTAATGCATGTAATATAGGCTGTTTTCTGTATGACAGTCCGTATTTGCATGCCCATACCATACATTGGTCCGGCAATTATTGTAATGTTTTTTTTTCCAACTTTTTGTCGCACGAACTTTGTGATTAGATTTTACGAAAACATGAGGCGAAAGACACCCATGTTTTATTTGATCACAAGGAAGATCTATGCGAACAGTTTCTAAAAAGATATCACTCAAAGGCATTGACATTCTAGTTTGGTCCAAATGTTGGGGGATATGTGACATGTTTACACCCCTTTTTGCAATATTTTATTGTAAATAAATGCAGAATGTTGGCATCGATACACATAAAAGGAATTATTTTTCATCCTTTTAACTTTGAAAAATGAAATCTATGGAAGATATCGGTTTATGCACATATACAACACAAACAGTAAAGTTATTGTATTAGAAATCCAGGAATAGGAGATGGGTAAACATTTTGTGGCTCATTTTCAATTTTATTTTCTAACTGTGGAGTGCTACCTTAACTTTAAAATCTTCCATACATGTTTTTTTTTATCGGATTTGGCACACTATTGATGTTGTGCAATGCTTTTCATTTTATCATGCTAACAATGGGTTCAATCTTTATCAGGCCTTTTTTTGTCGAAGTTTTGTAGGTTTATTTCAGCATATATATGCATTTATGAGATCTGTACCTATTGAACTCACAACAGTTACACTGAAAACAGTCGAACAGGTTCAAGCACAATATAATGGAATTGCAGTTTGATTTCAGGTTTTGTGGCGTATTGGAGATCTTACAAATATTTGAGACAAAGCACTACAATAAAAGAACTGTCAAGTAAATGCACTAGATTTTTAATTTTTTTTTACGATTTCGTTATACCCAATTTTGTTTCAATTCTGTCACACACAACCTGTATACCAGGAATAAGCAACATGACTCATGTAGTTAAAACTATTGCCTCTATGTGTTTGTTATATTTGGACTTTTAACACTCGTGATGCATAGCTTTATATCTTTCATAAAACATATTTGTTAATTGAAATGATAATTCTTGTTTATGCTATGTTGTAGCTTAGAGTTTTTGTTATAAAATATTTGAAAATATCTGAATCTGAATGTATATGTTGTGGTCAAATATAAGTGATATACATACCAATACAAAAAGCCAAACAAAATATAATGGCGAATACGACGTAGATTCGACCTAAAATATAGACAAAATTATGTGTAATAAATGCAAAACAGATTACTAAAATATCATTAAAACAAACAGAAAACAATTGAAAAACAGACGAATAATAGTGCAGATACATATCAGATTAGAAGAATCAAGTTCTAAGTTCCAAAAAAAAAAATGAGAATGGAAATGGGGAATGGGTCAAAGAGACAACAACCCGACCATAGAAAAACAACAACACAAAGTCACCAACAAGTCTTCAATGTAGCGTAACATTCCCGCACCTGGATGCGTTCTTCAGCTGGCCCTAAACAAATATATACTAGTTCAGTGATAATGAACGCCATACTAATTTCAAAATTGTACACAAGAAACTTAAATTAAAATAGTATACATTGAACTGAATACATGTTACGTTTCATTTCGTATCATTGAGCATAAGCACTAGTTACAGTCGATGTCTACACAATATTAAAGTAAAATGTTAAAGGTAGAAAACGATATTTAAAAAATAATAGTTCTGCTAAACATCAAACACATTAAAAACCACAAAAAAACAACGTCAACCACGTGACTGGTATTGAAGGGCAAAAATAACTATGAAATATTCGTGCTGATATATTGAGAACAAGCCAATGTCATTGTAAAACTCAAAAAGCGTTAAGGCGTGAACATGTCCACAATGGTTCACATAACGAAAAAAAGAAAATTATATTATACTCGTTGTGGTATTGAAGTAAAAACAAACCTGGTATTACTTTAGTATGGTAAACAAAGTTTGAAAAAGATAGAACGGGATTGTGGCTACGTTGTTTGGATCATGTAATTCGTCCCTTGTTAAACAAACAGTCCTTTTCTGTCAACCTGCTTGTGATGACATTCATAAACTTTTCGAACTATCAATTTTATTACTTCTTCACATGGAAATTTTAATTCAATAACTTTATTTCAAGCAGCAATTTTCAATAAAATAGTAAAATCATGCAAGGAAATTCAAGCTCTGTACCTCAGAAACTATTGTTATTTTAAAGCATCCTTTAATGAATAAATATCGCCGTGTATTTATTTATACAATATTTCGACCCTCACGAATACAAATTACATAATCATCTTTTCGTATTGTGTTTAATTTGAAAACAGATGAGAAAAACAGATCATTAAAAGTCCTATGTTTTGGAGTTTTGCCATTGTCCTTAAAACTATTCAAGGTATACTAGATTTGAACTAAGGCTCACTTATAATCGTTTTTTTTTTTAAATAACTGTCTTTGTTGTCAATAATTGTCATGTTACAATTTTCAGGTAGATGAGTGATGTTAGTCCATTGGATCTTTTAGTTTTATAATTCATTACATAATGATTTATCTACCTGTATTTGTAGCACCGGACTCATCTATGGTAACCGTTTGAATTAGATCTTTAATTATTCTACAATTTTAAAGAATAGTATGAATAATCAACTAAACAGTACTACCAGTAGTCAAGATGAACGTAGCTCAAATTGAAAGATTTTGCAACCCAAAATATAACTTGTTATGTTATTGATATATCTAGCTTAAATTTAAATATATGAAAGCTAGCAATTTGCTAAAATCATTCTAATTTTAATATAAGAGTTATAAAAATATTCAACATCGACTTTGAAATAAAGAGAATCAACATCAAAGTGGAGCCATTTGGATCACCCCCAGTTTACTGTTCACTTCACATTGTAAATGTATGTGTATAAGGTAGACAAATATAACAAAACTACTGAACTCTGAGGGAATTTCAAAACGAAAATTTCCTAATCAAATGGCAAAAGGAAAAGCTCAAACATATCAAACGAATGGACAACAATTGTAATTTTTCTAAATTACTTCAGCCATTTTTTACGTAGAATTTTTTTTTTATTGTTATTAAATTCAATACCGTCGTTATTGTTTTAAGCATCGTTTTTATTTTATTTTGATGGCTTCTTTGTATATGTAGCATCCCTTCTCTGTTAATTCTCAATTAAAAAAGCAACTCTTGTCCAATTTCTTTTTTAAACACAGCATATTTCAATGAGTGTCATTCCATGCCCTTTTTTTAGACTTAAAAGAATAAAGAATGCAAAGATTTCATGGCAAATATAACTTACTCTGTGTTGTCTTTCAATCGACATTCAAATGATGAGTTCCATTGCGTTGTAGGCGGAACACAATCATAATCTATGAAATAAAATGTGCAAAATATACGGTAAATCATTCGTGACGTTATTTTTTCGACCTTTGACAGTTATAATATCAAAAATCGTTTTACAAAATTGCAAAGAAATGCAAATACAAAGTTAAGGTGTTTTTTTTACAGAAGTATTAATATGTAATTCCTTATATGTAGACTTATTTTGAATTAACACTGTTTTAAAAAAAAAATAATTAAAGAAATGTATATTACTTGGACTATCATCTACTTTAAAGTATTACTATTCAAAGAAGAGCCTTCATTATGTACATGTAATTCATATTTTTTTTTAATTTGTTTGAAAGCAAACATCATCTTAACATAATCAAAACAAGAAATACATTGGTTTTATCTAAAACAAAAATGATGTGAAGTTGTTAAACTATTAGTATAATGGAACGTGTATAAAACTCAATCATGAATCAACTTCATCTAAACAACCCCAAAACAAAACAAAAACTACACTTCTACAGCATATCATAAAAAGTAGTATGCAGTAAATTAAAATGATATTCAGTCATGATAACAAGATATGATCACTCTACTAATTACAAATGTATGTGAAAACTAATGATTAATGGCAAGTAAAAATAAATAAAAATAAAATAAGCATTACTTTTTTGGAAAGCATCTGAAATATATTTTCAAATCAGTTTGATATAAAAATAACTTACAAAAATGAAACGTTTTAACTTTTCTTATTCCTTATTTGATATCATAGCAATGTAATTTGTTATAACATCTTTAATTGCATTATTCATGTTATTGTCAGTTATTGCTGTTTCTCATAATTGATTTTTGTTTATTGCTTTTCAAGAGCTACTCTTGTCTATTTTTGTTGAACAAATTTCCAAGGTCTTTTTTCTACTTATGAATTTGGTCGCTGGTTCTCGCATGAGGAATTGTTTATGCGGGGACTTTTTATGGATTTTTGCTCACTGTTGAAGGTTGTGTAATTGCCTGTTATTGCTAACATTCGCCTAGTTTGAATTATGGTGGGCAGTTACTTAAATAAAAATAAACTAGCCCATCATAAAAATTGGACAGTCATAGGAACAATGACCCTTACCTGGAGTAAGAATTCCTCCAACAGAACATTTCCGAAAGTAACATGTACAATCTTCCTTCTCCGGCGAACACATACATGGATTTCTTGGTTTAATGACGAAATCATAGCCATTTGCATAATCACATCTACATGCCGTGTCTTCAGTACTTGTACCTTTGTTGTACATAAGTTGTCCAATACCATGACATTTCGAAGTTTTGAACACACATTTAGAATTCTCATTTGTCCAAAATCTAAACGGTTGATACCTATTGCTGTCACATGGAACTCCTTGTAATGTCCCGACAATTATAAACTTGTATCCTAATAAGAATATAATGATTTGGATATGAACATTGAATACATAGAATCACATTTAAAATAAGAGGCACCAAGGAGCCATTGATGCTAACCTGATATTATTTTTTTACAATTGATACATGAAATAACGCAAACGTTATACTTTTCTGTTTATATGAGATTTTCAGATATAATCCATAAACTGCGTTTATCCACTATGTTTTTTTAGCAATGTTTCCCATGTTGGTTGGCAGGCAGGGTCATTGGATATCTTTTTTTTTCAAACTAGACACCCTAATACTTAGTGTGACCAGGTGTGGTTAAATTTAGACCAGTAGTTTCAGAGGAGAATACTTTTGTAAAAGTTATCGACGACAGACGGCGACGGACAACGGACAAGTGATGAGAAAAGCTTACTTTGCCGTTTGACAAAACAAAATGAAATACAAGAAAAGTATATGTTTTTTTTTATAAATAGTGTTGCTATTGTCATGAACATAGAATTCAGTGAACGTTGCATGTTCTAACTAGATGATAACATTTAAAACAAACGAACTTAATTATACTGTAAACGTCATTAATTGTGCTTCCTTTTACAATTTAACACATAGGATAGCCTTTTGTTTTAACTTACCAGGTATTTCAAACTCAGGCTTATTTCCACATGACTCTCTATTGTGCTTCGTGTTGTCATCGTACAAACAAAGATAACTCTCACTTCTATTGCAATACATAGTTGCTCTTATATTACGTTGTATATCGCTTGGGCAGTATAATTTATATGACATTGATTCCCGCAATACAGTAATCTGCAGTTAATAACAAAGTATCATTGTCATACGTAATACTTGTACCTCCTAATTTAATAGGAGAATATAATAATTATGCTTAATGAGAAAAAAATAAAACTTGATATATATTTGTTTATTTCATTTTCAATTGATGACAATTTTTGCATGCATATAACGATGAGAACAAATAAGCCATTCAATAAATGTATATGCTCTGCAGGAGCGTTTGAATTGCTACTGGCAAATTATAGTATGTTGCATAGGTGCATGTCTTATTCCTATCAACAGGTTACATACATATGTAGTTACCCAGTAATGCCTTCAGCATGTTGTTGATTTCGATAGGTTATTTCTTTATCTTATTCAAAAATAAATCAGCTTAATATCATCATTCATATTTATGTTACCTAATAGTTATCAAAGGTACCATAATTTAGTACGCCATACGCGCGTTTCGTCTACATAAGACAGTGACGCTCATATCAAAATAGTTATAAAGCCAAACAAACAAAAGTTGAAGAGCATTGAGGATCCAAAATTCCAAAAAGTTGTGCCAAATACGGCTAAGGTAATCTATGCCTGGGATAAGAAAATCCATAGTTTTTCGAAAAATTCAAAGTTTAATAAACAGGAAATTTATAAAAATGAACACATAATTAATATTCATGTCAACTCCGAAGTGCTGACTACTGGGCTGGTGATACCCTCGGGGACGAAATGTCCACCAGCAGAGGCATCAACCTAAATATGTTGACTGGCCAACTTTTATGTGTGTATGTTTATTTAAATACAGTGAGTATGTGATATAATTCTTAAACTTAATTATTTTCATGTTTTGTGATGTATCATCCTTAGACACTATCTTCGAGAAATTGACGCTTAAAGTTTCGTTTAGTGATTTTGTCTCATTATTGCACAAATATACAAACTATAAACCCACATGTTCTTAAACATAACCTATGACGTATACATAATATATATGGATTAAAAATTTCAAAAGTTATAACTAGAAAACATATAGACATACCAACAGAACTGTCTGCAAAAGTCTAGAAGTCATGCTGGAAGAAAAGAGATGTACATATTTTTGAAAAAAACATTGATTGAGAAAACAATTATTCACATTTTGATTTCAATCTTTACGTTGATATCATCGCGATGTGTGTTCCACATTCTCTCTTAATTCGTTAATAGAAACTTGTTAATGATTGCAACACGTAAAGACTTTGTTTCGACATTTCAGATGACTTAAGACAGAAGGTCATGCAAATAACTTTCAAGATCGTGATCATTCTTTATGTTTTTATTTCTTACGATGTGCAATGAATTAACTGTCCAAAATACCAATCACGTATTATTTTGTTGTGCTGTTTTTAATGAACGAGACTACCATTTTACCTTCGTAATGATGATAAAAAACAGACTGTACAGAACATATAAAAGCCGTATCTATTCAAGTTGCAATACAAATCAAGTAATATTTTGGATGCGTGAACATGTATGTTAAATTTAGAAAGAAAATGGGGAATGTGTCAAAGCGACAACAACACAACCATTGAGCAGACAGCAGCCGAGGGCCATCAATTGGTCCTCAATATAGCAATTCCAGCACCCGTAGATGTCATTCAGCTGGCCCCTCAAAATATGTATACTAGTACAGTGATAATAGACGTCATACTTAACTCCGAATTATACACAAAAAACTAAAATTAAAAATCATACAAGACTAACAAAGGCCAGAGGCTCCTGACTTGGGCATATGTTGGGACAGGCGTAAAATTGTGGCGGGGTTAAACATGTTGATGATATCTCAACCCTCCCCTTTACCTATAGCCAATGTAAACGCACAACAATACGCACATTAAAATGTATTTAATTTTAAAGAGAGTCTGTGTCTTTTATTTTCACATTTATTTAACCAGCATGTTTATGTTTTTCTTTGTTGTTTTATTATTTGATTAATAATAGTTTAATACATAAAATGTATATCGGAAATTTCTCGAAAACATCAATTCAATACTTCACACAATTCCCATCACATATACGCTGTCGGCTCGTACAACCAATTATGACTTTAAATAAAATACATTAACAGACAGAGAGACAACAGCCAACGACACAAATACCATTATGTATATTCTGTGATTTGTCGCAAGTATTTAATGTATGTATATGAAATCTAGCCTTCTTCAATAGTTTCATTTTGATGAGTCAGTTTAATTTATGACAGTTTTTGAATTGAATAGACCGGCATACCAAATTATTAAGCTTGATATATACATGATGAGGTTTTCTTATGTGAGGGGATAATACGAATTTACTTAAAAAGATTTCAGAGTAGGGCTTATAATCAAAGTGTGGCTATATAATGTATATATATTCATCGTCTTAACCTCTAAATGAAATATGAATATGTGTTCATCGATTTCTTCTTGAATTTGTCGTACGTTATTTGAAAGTATTTCATTTACATTACTTAAATAAGTCGGTGTAGAAAATATTGCTTTTAAAACATATAGTATATTCATATAAGGGAATATTTATTACAAGAAGTATTTATTGCTAGATTTGCATTGTTTTTCTGGAACGAAAGTGCATGAGTTCCGAAAAAAAAGTCTTAATTTCACTGATTTCAATTCTCATAAAAAAACTTTTGAAACGAACAGAGATTCGTGAGTTTGAGTATGTTCAACAATGAATATTCGTTTGATCTTGATGCAACGACACTATATATTATGTTGTTGTTTACATATGACCTGTAAACAATAACGAAGGTTTGTATATAGTCTAGCGCAAAACGTATACAGTAACTTAAAACGTATCACTTAAAATGTAGTATGTAATGAAAAATATAGAATATTGTGAAAGTGTTAAAAGATATCGATTTAAAAACTGACAAGATTGCCGTTTCACCTATCTGCACTTAGTTGAACACAATGATACGTCAAATGATTAAGTTCAATCAATTACATTTAAATATTTACAACAAGATAGTATCTGTTTGAATTATATAAGTCTATTATTAGATAGGTGTAAACTATATAAATATGTGTATATATGGATGTGTAAATATATTTAGTAACAATCCCCTTTAACATAATAGATAGACATGATAGCGCCATACCTTTATCTTCTTCCCGCTTATGAATATTCTAACGTTTAAATTACAGGTAAAAGGTAGGCTACACTTTTTAAAGGTCATGTATGTGTGTGCATACCAACATTTTTTGTCGAAAAGTCGGTTAGATAACGTATAGGTTGTCGATTTAAAAAGTAACATATTTAAGGTCGCCCTTAAACATTTCAAGATATTAAGATTAATAACTGGTCAATTATTTCAGAAGGTCCTTGTATATTAAGATATCCTCCATTCTGGTGGAACTTCATAATTATATAGTTCAAGACCACAACAATTCCTTTAATGTTAAAGGATATCCAGAAACTTAATTGTAGAGGTACTTAAACGATAAGCAACTCAAAAATGTTTTTTATAACTTAGAATAAATTAATTTGGATACTTCCTTATATAAATTTCGTTAAACCAAAATGTGAAAAAATGGAAAATATAGACTTCGTAACAAGTTAGTCCAAGTACACAATTATCGGCATTTTGATTTTCGTTGTCCCGTTTTCCACGAATATAGTCCTAATGTGAATAGTGTGTTTCTTGTCATTTTTTTTTATTACCCTTCCAAATTTATTTTTCCATGTGTTATGCCTAAAATAGCATTTAGGGCGGTAAAATGATACTGCCAACAATTTTCGGTCATGAATTTTAAAGTAAAGTAGTGTTTTTGTCCAGCTGAAAAAGGTTAAAAATAAGCACTTCGGAAGGTGTAAACGTTTTCAAGACTGCCGTCACTCAAAATTGTCCATATGAGGAGTTATAGTCGATAACATGTTGATACAAGAGATTAAACTGGTGCACGCACCAAATTTTCGGGCCGGAAATGTGGATGTTTTTTTGTGTAAATAAAGGTGCATTTCATATATGGACTTTCATCTCATTTTCCCATCAATGAAGTTTTTGTCAAAATGACATATTTTAGGACCCTCGGTTCTCAATATTACAGACCCATCTACTGACAACATATTATATCCCCACGAGTTTTATTTCAAATATGGACTCTAACGCAAAATGTAATCAGTAAGTCGAAATAACCTTATTAATATTATCAGGACCACTTCCCGTTCCAGCTCTCCCTTGACACTATTTATAGTGGGGTCTTGCGAAACGATGATAGTCCATCGGAAGGGGACGATAAATGGTTGAACCGTGTTAAAAGAGATCAACATCTTTTGCACGCAAAGGACACCCTTGTAGATTTGGAAAACAAGAAGGCCAACTCCTTTTTTTGGCAGCATTCGCTTCCGCAAAGTGGAAAGGCATTTATATGATTGAAATAACTTGTTTCCAAATAAACTAAAAATAAATATGTTTACGCTAGATAGATGGACCTTAACTCTACGATGGACAGATGGAACACTAAATCCCTGTCCCAACTTCGTTTGACAAAAGATATTAAAATCTTTAAGGCACACACATTTCAAAATATCCCTTTTAGTAAAGGTTTAGAAATCCTAGACATAATGTTTTCATTTGTATGCGCTTTTGGTGAAGTATCAACTACTAATAACAGTCATAACAATATGAATGTAGCTTTGTTTGCTATTTAACAATGAATTCTGCTCAAACCAATTCAAAGGTCACGTGAACCTTCTATCAGTCATGAGAAATATTGATCATTGTCGAATGCCTCATGGGGATATAAATATAAGGTACAACAATTAAAACGTTCCATATTTGGGTTTTATCATGTTTTCGTATTACTATTGTCTAATGTACATTTACTCCATATCCCCTTCATGTGTTCATTGGGTATACGACATACTATAACACTGCTTCTTACTACAACTAAAAATCATAAAGCGTCAGATAGCAAATTATTATTTTCGTAATAGCTGACAATTGTAATTTCAATCTGTTTGGTTATAGTAAAATTACAAGTATTAACAGACGCCAAGTGGATATTTGAGAGGTTTGAAAATCACTTTCATTTTCTGAAACATGTTAACTATAACAAGAAGAACTTTGAGATCGCTAATGTTGAAAGTAAAGATATCTTTATTATGATTATTTTTCTAAATGATGAAAACTGTATATACTATAATAAAAATATTAGTAGAATATAAAATGAGAAAAAAAAGCAAACTATGAATTATTCCCTATGTTCTGACGACGAGTTGTTGTAAAAACATTGTACCTTGTTTACATTTCTAAAAATAACCTGGTTTGGGAAATCCCCAAATACGGGTCAAGCATTCTGTGCATAAGAAAAACAATGAAATTCATTGTTATAAATATTTGGCAACTTCTTCTTATATATGAAAATTAACAAAATGACATTTATTTCAACTACCTACATGTAAAATCTTTTATTTTCATATACCACAGAAAATGTTTATGTAGATCCGTAGAAACTTGTGTAACAATCTCAAACCCATATCATATGATGGACCGGCTTAGCACTGACCTATACTAATTTGTCCCAAAAGTAGTGCAACACACTTGAAAAATATCATTTAGAAAACTCTGGTTGATATTTTTTAAAATCTTCATGTAATGTCTAAAAGAAATGCAATATGAAATGACTGTGTGCTCGGACCAGTTGGCATAAATTAAATAACTAATGCATGTTATAGTAACTGTTATCAATTCAGCAGTAATGCTTAACTGAATTATCTACAAATGTTAGATAGTTATTGGTTGATCAATGTATTATCAAAATGAAGAAAAAGTACATAATGATGATGGCATCAATGAGTATTAACTACACTTATGAATTAACTTAAAACACAGCCTTCAATATATGATATTCTGACTTTGCATGTTTATGTTTTTGCAATTATAAAATTATGAAATATGAATGGTAATCAGATTTGAAAACCCAATCAAAACCACAGTGTAATTGTGTTTACTGGTGCTCCAAATTATAAACATCTCCTTTAATATTTATAAACAGCACGATCAAATAAGTAACGTTATTTTTATCATCACCCGATTGCAATTGATCATCATAGGAAAACAGATGGTTTCTTGTAGAGAGTTTTCTCATTGGCAATCATACCACATTTTTTTTTTCGTTTTGTTTGGCAACTTTTGATTTCAAATAATTAAGAACATTACTTGTATATATAAATATGCTATTCCGAACATAATATAATAGTATGCAACTGGTGTGTCAAATTCTGGTCGACTTTTTTACCTTTTCTCCACCCGGCAATAATACACATACGGATGAGGAGCAGGTCATCAAGTGTACACACTTTGAAAATCTGCAGCCATCACTAGTTACAAAGAGGATTGTATTTCAGAATACAAAAACACTTTAATGTTAAATTAAACGAAAAGTGATTTGGAAATAAATGATCAAATGCAAAATAACAATTCAGTTATAGTTAGAACGATAAACTTACAAGTTAAGACTGTTTTATTGAAATGATTATGACCCCCGCAAGTTCATCAAAAATTTGCAAAGCTTTATATTCACACAAACAGTAACTTTATCCTTTGATTTGCAGTCACAAAATTGTTGTCAAGGACTAGTTTCATAATTGATATTTTGTATTATGTATCTTTTTTCAGATGCATGGCACTATAAATAAAGGCAAAAGTATTATACCGCTGTTCAAAATTTGTAAATCGATAGAGAAAAAAACAAATTCAGGTTACAAACTAAAAGTAAAACTAAACCATGTTACGTCCGCCAATATCATTTGGTACATATTTTCATTGTTTGTAGTTGTCAAATTTAGTCAGACGGACACTGGTTTTGAAAAATATTAAGGTAAGGCAATTTGTAAACAGAACTAAATTGTTTGTGATGTAGACATGGTAGATACAAGCAATTTCAGGCGTGCAGTCGTCATTGGTGAGTTTATCACTTACATTTAGCCCCGTAAGCATAAGGTTTAACAAATCAACGAAATCACAACACATTACAAACATTAACTGCAAAAAGGCGGGACAAACATGTTTGATTTGTTATTGATTAATTACTCCCTTAATCTGAGAAAAATGGTTTAAAGGCACAACACGAAAACAGACAGTGACATAGTTAGACATTTTGTAATTGATACAAATGTATGCCTTTTTTTATCAATGTTGTTTGTTGGTCTTTCTTTTCTTTATCGAAGTAGTCGTTGTGGATGATTGTTGTTGTTGGGATAATATGTAAATCTCTATAATTTGCCTTTTTATGAAAACGAAAATTTGGTAGAAATGACCTAATTCAATAGAATTTCCAACTTTTTTATATTGATTAGATAAAACAAGCACAATTTTACATTCATCACTTCCATCCGTACTTACTTAAAACAGGATATTCGGAAATTCTGACATGTATAATGAGGTCGCTTTTTGCTTTTTTCTAGTTTCTTTTTTCAAAATATGCAAATGTCAGCTATCTACCAACGGACAATGCTTTCGAAACAGAAGGTAAGATCTAATTGTACTTTTTTTTTCTATTGTAATTTGGTTGTGCATAACAAAATTAAATCTACAAACTAAATGCACTAGGTATGTAATCATTAATTCGGGCCTGATACAAAGACCTTACACAACAGTTTTCATAGCTTTTACTTTGTGCAAAAATGCTGTTTGGGTAATTTTCCAAACCTTAAAGACAAGGAACAGTTGAAGAACACTAAGTGAAAGTTTCTTCTAAATGAAAAAAAAAAATAAACAAGTAAAACAGTTACTCAAATCCGCTGCACTCGTGTTTGTACTACAAATGTTTATGATAATTTTTTTTACATAAAAAATTATGTTGTAAATCCATTATTATGTTTTCATATTTGAATACAAAGAAGCAACGATAAACTACGTGAAACAATTGTTTGGAAAACAATTATCCATTGCACTTATGTATGGACTTCTATAAATGTTTATATTACATATATTCTGTGACAAATAAAGACGTTAAGAACATACTATTGTTAATTGAACATGTGCATATTAATCATATGCTTTATTATATGTATAACGCATACAGCATGTATGTTATCATCTAGGATGTGTTTAATACCAGTGCAATGCTTGATTGCAAAGGTAAACTAGTAGTGTTCGAATTATTAAAAGCAAAGTTTATTCCAATCGGACTGAGTTACTGTTTGAAATAAGATCACCACAAAATCTTGTCCTGCTAAAAATAAGATACATTTGACAAAACGTTTAGGAATTTTTGGTCCTAACTGTTATTCAACTTCGTTTCTTTATTTGACCTTTTAACATTTTTTGATTCGAGCGTCACTGATGAGTCTTCTGTAGACGAAACGCGCGTCTGGCGTAAACATATAATTTTAATCCTGGTATCTGTGATGAGTTTATAGACAATGAAGAAGTACATATTTTCATAAAAAAAAATAACACGAAGCAATAACTTTTCAAATCGGTGAATTGCAGAATTTAATATATTATTTGCAAATGGCTGTAAAACATCAGTGTGGAGTTATTTTACTGAGGTTGGAAGAATGATTTTTGAAACAATTCGTTATTTTATTCTCCAGTACGTCAGAGGGCAATTCCGTTCAAACAGTATTCTGTTGTCGCAACTTTGAACCAAAAGGCACAAATAACACATGTAAAGGTATGTGAAATATTTTCTATCACAAACAATCTAGGAATCACATATCATAAAGCTATGTGATCATCGTCAAAGAACAGGAAATTCAAAAATAGATGAAAGAAAGTTATATGTACTTAATTCGTTAATCCTTTTATTCATTTTCAATTGTCTAAAATATTGTTGAAAATTGTCTAGCATTACTTATAAGTCATCAATCAAAATTGAATTTAAACCCCCCCCCCCCCCTTCTCCCTTTTCCAAAAAAACCCTCTCACATAAGTTAGAAAGGAGATTTTCTGGAAATTAGCATTTGGTTCCGTTTTTAGATCCTCAATGGTGTAGTATTCCTTACTTGTTTAACTAGAAAAGATATTGGGCATTCATGATCATGGACGTCAGCACATGCACAATTAAACGAAAAAGAAACAGCAATAAGGGTTGAATTGTGGGCTAACTAACGATTACGCAACCACTTACCAAATGTATGAACGTTTCTCTTTAGATATTAGACTTGCCTTATCTTAATTTTTTTTAAAATACAGCAACGATAAAAAAAAAAAGTAAAAGTTGTTCTATAATTAATGAAACTCTGTGTTTTCAGTGTGTGAGTTCGGATTTACATCCGATGGTTCTAAATGTCAACCATGTCGTAACAGCAAATATGGCGAAAAATGTGGAGAGACGTGTTTCTGTAACGATAATGAAAGGTAAGTCTAAAAAAAATCAAGAAAAATCAATTAAAAAAACCTTTTAAAATTTTAAAATTGGAGACTTGAATGGGCATTTCATTTTAAATTTTTCAAAGTGTAAATTTTTCATTCACATAATTTCTTTCATTTCGTTGCATTTCTGTCAAAAACTTTGGTTGAAATGAAAACATCATTCGTGCATGTGATGGAATCGTTACTTTCTTCCCTTTTGATTCATATTCATTAGGATCAAGTTCTAATTACTAATTAGCTGGTGATTTTTAACGACCTTAATTGGCTAGTAAGCCTTTGCACGGTAGGTAGAAGGGAAAATGTTAGGTCATACACATTTGTTGACCATAATTCTACATAATGATTATCACAAAGACGCTTGTTGAGCTTTGATAGTGCAGGAACACAGATAATCCCCTCTATCTGGTAATCAATGTCATAAAGGCGCGCATAATTGACGAACTTTTTTTTCTGTTAAGGACATTATTCACACGTAGTCAAGTAATTAGGAACAGGAGATTCGAAATAGAAATTAAAATGCTAGACAAGATTAAAGATATTAAATACAAAAAAGAAAGAAAAGAAACCATTGGCATTATCGACGACAAAAATCGCGATAATGTAAGCGTATGATGCAGACTTTAGCATAGATGCCATTTCGTATGATGCAGACTTTAGCATACATGCCATTTCCTATGAGGTAAGCCGCAACAAAATCGCCTAAGAATTAAAGAATAAACTAAACAACTCTTGTTTAGCAACCAATCTTAAATCTAGAGCATCGCTTAATTCTGAAATATTAATGCAATTTTTTATTTAATTGATTACATAAGATTGTATAATTTGTGGTTTAATACTATTTTAGCTATCAAATGTTTTATAGGTTGTTCATTTTCTCTTGCAGGTGTCATCATATATACGGTTGCATCTCTGATAGAGAAGGAACACATGTAACTGGTAAGCATATAAGTTATAACTATGTAATAGTCCACTAAAGCAACAACCACCATATAATTTGTATTAGCATTTTCCTGTACACAACTACTTTATTTATCCAATCGAAAGACTCTTCATGACTGTTTTGACATGTTTAAATGAGTGCAAATGACACCCATTATTATTATTGTTTGGATTAAAACTGGACCATAACTAACATGGCATTATTAGTTAAAAATACGCAAACCAGACATTTATTGAAGAAAACACAAATTTATTTCACTAAAATACCTTGATCTTTTACTGAATTAAATGTAGCAGATCATTAAATTGAATTGAATGTTATATTTTTAATTATTTAAACTGTTTTCTTCAATTGCAGGTATTACTACAATATTTACAACTACCATTCACAATTTGGCAAAAGAAGGCAAGTTTACCAAAACAGTGTTTAAGTAAATAAAACAACTCTGTTGACAAAAGCGAAATTAATATACTCTACAAGTAACAACTTGCAATATTAAAGAAACTAAACAGCTTTACGACGTTTGTACTTGTAATAAATAGCTCTAAATGATATCAACTTAAGTTTTGTATGACACATGCTTAAATAATAAATTAGTGATGTAAAAAGTTATCAAGCGTTTGTTTTTTCAATATAGTATATATCGTATTATACACCAACAATACAGGCGGAAACCCGGTTGAAATAAAACAAAAGAATCGAAGCTCTTTGTTAGAGAAGGCGATGAATGCTTACTGTAATGTTTACTATACATGCTATAGTGACCAAAATTTTAAAAATTAATAGAAACAAATAAAATGACATTTTTTTTTTCATTTACGAGATGTTTTATTTTAAAAACACCATTTGCATAAGTTTTCAAATTATCTACTACAAAGTTGAGCAGAACAATTAGAAATCAAGTCGACGACATGGGTATCTTTCAAGTTGGATGTAGAAAATGAATAACCTCAGATTTAAAAAAAAATTACCACGGACGGAAACATAGCAATCTATTAGTTCAGGAATTTTCGTGTCTGCCCTTCGTTGATATGACTCAAGAAAAATTTCCCAAAAAGGGTAACTGTTGTATCGAAAAGAGAAAATTGAGTGCACTTTTTTATGTAAGGGCGTGTTTGTGTTTATTATTTTGTCTTGATATCGTCCAATGCAAGAATATTTCATACATCGTCTCGGTTCAGATTCTATCATTTTTATATATCAAAGCTACATGCACAGGTTGACTTTATAACCAAAAGAAATCACAGTACTATAAGATGAACTATATGGGTCTAGTGTAATACCTATCCAATGAATCACAAAAACAGAGTAGGTGTGTTCTAATAACTATTTTGTACTAAAAGTACTTTACGATAGTCTTTCAAGTTGGATGATGAAAATGCATATCTTCGAAAAATTATAATTTGTTGTGTTTGATAACTAGGGTTTACAGTCTTCAACCACTAAAAAAATCTTGTCTGCTTTTCAACGTAATATTTAATTAGAATTATTTTTTAAATGTTTATGAATTTTCGAAAATTCCACCTGACAACCGATCAGACAATAGTTTTAAGTTGACTCAGTTCTGGCAAGATCATTAACTGATGCTCATTAGCATGTTGATACATTTGTCTTTTAAAATACAACAGACATATTAGGATCGTAATGGTGCAATGTGGATAAATTTATATGTTTCCAAGAGCAAAATTGGCAGCGCGTCATCCCTACAATAGATTGCGTTTCTACCATTGTTAAAATGAACTGGCGTAATGGGGAGATAATTTTAACAAAGTAGAATACTAAAGTATAGGCAATACAACTTTACAGTGAAATGTTGATATAATGTAAAAACCGAATATTTAAGAACGAGTTATCATTATAATAGTTAACAGTAAGATTTATAAAAAAAAAATGTCTTGTGTAAATCATATTTGTAATAATAATAAGACGTGTCTATGGAGAAGCAACATATACAATTTTGGTGCACAGTAAATAACTCGCTTAACGCATTATTTTAACGTTTGCACCCACGCCCGCTACTAGTTAATGAGGTTATTTCGAATAAATAGAAAACATAGTACAACTATTCCTTTTAACTCATTTTTAAAATCATCGAACAACGTTGATGACGTCATTATCACATGCCAAAATTATGTCAATGAGCTGATCAACAACAAAATTTTAGCCAATCAGAAGACTTGTACATCCATATTTAAAATATTTGTGTGTCATGACTTTGATATTTGGTGATGAGGTATCATAATGTGTGCTTTAACGTAGTGTTTAAACCTCATTTTTAGTTGTTTATGTTACCATTATTAGAAATACATGTTCTTTTAAAATAAAATAAATGTATTTTCTAGTGTGTACTTTTCATCCATGTTTTGATGTACATTCAGGGCGTTTTCTGATTTTCATATGTTCATGTGTCTGTCCTTAGTTAGAAAGCTTATCGTTAGAAAACAATATTGTATTTATTAAGGATATTCACTACACTGGTTTTATGATAAATCTTTAGTTTCGATAATTTTTGTGATTGATGATCTTGCTATTATCTTTGTCAAATCCTTGCTGCAGTGTTCGACACATGTGAAGATACTTGTGTACGGTCGTTGAGTGCATGAATAAATGAAAATATAAATTAAAATAAATGGGTAAAATAAAAACAATTGTGACAGATACAGGTACTTTTCGAATAATATGATATGTGAGAGGCAAAAAGTTAAATGCCATTGAAGTTTACAAGAATGATATGAACAGGAGCATGTTATTCTTATCTTTGAATACTTATAAATTGTCTAGTAACTTTTCTATAAGGGGTATTCATCACACAGAAATATTGCAAAAATAAATAGTGTATTGAGTATTTCTTCTTTCATGTTATACTACAATATCAAAATAGTCCTCTTCGAATGTTAATTGCAACATTTTGATATCAAAACAGTTCAACTATAGGAATTCGGATAATGGCTAGTTTAGAATCAAATCAAAATATGACTGCATGGAATAAGATTTAATTCTTGACCAAATAAAGCATTTAATGTAGGCATGGTTACATCGGAAATTATATCATGTATATATTGACTATTTTGTTTTTGTCAACTTTCAGCTATAACATCGTGGGAACAGATGTTAATTGTTATTATCATACTTCTCGGTTTGTTAGTTTTATTTGGTGTGTTGCATACGTGTTGTAATATGTCCGTCAATCCACTTAAAGGCAATGCCAGAAAGACAAAAGAAACGGAATATGCCCAACCCAAAGATGAAGAGGGTATCGAAAGTGTATACAATGAAATAGACGAATTAGCTATGAACACAATAACTTCCAGAACATCATTTCACCACTCGTACTTAGAATTACCAAACATTCTTACATGTAGTAGCAAAGTGAGTACACAAGGAAATACATGTAGCACACCAATCAGTTTTTGTTCCACACAATTAAGCTCTAAATCACAACCCGTGCAACAAAAAACTCGAAATAAATTAAAAGAGCACACAACTGACCGACACAGTCCAGAAGAAAGTGAATGCTTAGATGTTCACATATGTTCAACGTCTTTTTCATCGGGAAAGCTCGTTGCAAAGCAATGAAGGTATTCAGAATGAGTATTCTTTTTCCAAAGAATCTACCTTGATTGGTTTCGGTAGATCAATGAGCAATAACAAACTAACGTTGAAAGATGTTAGAAGTCAGGCAAGGAGAATCAAAGTTGTAGATAATCCAATTTACCACGAAACAGTGAATCGGCATCCTTAATCAGCATTTTTTACAAATAGTAAAACTATATAGTCAGTCATTAGATTTCGGAATATTTGTTGATTCTAGTTTTCATTAACAACACTTATTGTTTATATTTCAATCGTACATCCTTCATTGGTATTAATCGAATATTCCAATAACCTTCACATATTGAAAGACTAATGAATTACAATAGGAGATGTAAAGCAGTTTGGGATTATTATTATGATGGTGATAGGCTGAAATAACAAATGTAAAATAAGTACTATGATTTTGTTGTTTTATCAATTCTATTTTCCCGTGTCGGCCAGGGAATAAGGTTTAATTGAAAGAAATTCTGAATTTCTTAAAATTTTAATTCAAATAACATTGTTTGATAACTTCAAATCGTCAGTTAAAACAACAGTTATTATGATTAATCCCTGTATCAAAAATTATTACATCGTTTTATGTATGTGTAATTTGACTGATGGTTTTCATTATAACATTAAAACATGCATATTGTGGGGGAAATTCTATAAGTTCAAGTGCATATTTATAGCAGAATTAATTATGTATTTGTGATACTTAATTCACAATAGCTTAATTCTTTTGGATTATTTTGCTGATCAACAAAACAATTTGAAATAAATCAAGGAGTTAAAAACTTATATATACACACCTTCTGTAAAACTGTACATATCCTTTCAGTGAATCTTTCTCTCGGAGTTCGGTATATTTTCTATTTTATTTTTTACACTTGATAAGAGATAAACATTATAAATACAATTCACATTAGTTTTTTCCTTATCGTTAATGACGTCGTACATTGTAGCAATTAGTTGCAGTCGTATTTATCGGTTGATTATGTTTCCATTATATCTCAATAATTGATTATGCCGAAACTGCAAACGTTGAACACTTACTTCTTAGCATTATAAAAATAAATATGCAAATTAAAGTTGCAACCACACATGCAGAAACTCTCATATATATATGTTGGGCACTCAGCTATATGTGTTAGTTTAAGACCATTGATAAATGTGTATCACTGGTGTTATCCAAAAAATTTAAATTCCCCAAGAATACTGGTGACACTATTATCAATGGGGAGGTGCATCAGGTTGTTTTTTTACCTAAATACATTCCCAATTTCCATTCTTAATTTTTAAAGTGAAATCTAAGTATATATAGATTAACTAAACCTCTAGTTACGACAAACAATAAAGGTTAATATCTTTTAAATATCAGTAAGCAAAATTCAATTTTTTTATACAAAATTGTATGTTTTTAAGAATATATATTTGCTTGATACGACATGCTTCTTTACAATTCCCCCCAAAAAGTTAGGGCTTCCTTTCTAACCTTCAAACCTGTTCTTTTTTCTGCGCTTATAAAACTTAAAGATACTTTCTACTTGAAATAAAAAGTTGGATTTCCCCCGCAGAAATTGCACTTGCCAAGCTGCATTGGAGATGAATTTATTGTTGGTCGCCAGGTAGGTTCTGCTTCTCGCTGAAGATTGTAAAATGACTTTCGTATGTTAGATCCCAAAATTCTTGTGCAAGCTGAGTGTTTTTCCCGTGACCAAGATATTTATGTTGATTTATGTTTTATTATTAATAAATATAATACTTACTCTAAGCTATATGTTTACTTAAAGCCAACACTATCTACTCGGACTATTTACTTTGGTCAATGGCGACTTGGCTGAGGCAAATTTGCAATCAATTTGGTAGACAGAAAAAAGCTATTTCAATATGTATAGTAAGCCTGCAGTTGGCGACCTGGAATGTTTTGGTTCACTGACAAAATCAGCATAAATAAATTTTGCCTGACCAATTAAACGCAAAAGATTATGCAATGCAATGCACACTACATTTTCAAAGAATGACATTTTAAATATAGAAGATCTTTTTAGCTGTATAAGCCCGTTAGCAAATATGTTCGGTAATTTCAAAAGAATGTGAATAAGATGCGAAAGATATCAGAGGGACAATCAAAATCATGAGTCGAAATTTAAACGGACAACGTCATGGCTAAAACGTTAAAAGACCAACAGACAAACAGCAGTACTCAAAACACAAAATAGGAAACTGATGACTGAGCAACCCAAATCCTTCTAAAATTTGGGGTCGATATCAGTTGATCCGGAAGGGTAAAAATAGTACTTAGCTGAAAACAAAGCATGACAACTTAAAATAAAATAATGTAGTGCACTGATAAAGAGATAGTCTATTGATTAAAAAACTAAATTCAAGCTCTGAAGAAAAAAATAGCTAACATGCAGAAAACAAATACTATTTTGAAATACAGTTTTGTTACACATGAAATGTCCGAAGCCAATAAATGCTATTTATATCAATAAAAAAAAAGCTCTATGGGAAGCAAATGCGTTGCTTGATGAAATCTGGTGAGTTATAATATAAAATGTGTTTTAATGTATCAGGTTATTGTAAAAAATGAAGCTGAAACTCAAATGCAAATTGAGAAGTAGACAGTATAAAGACTTTATGAATATGAATACTGCGTAATATGTCTAATTGGTTATCAAAGGTACCAGATTTATAATTTAGTACGCCATACGCGCGTTTCGTCTACATAAGACTCATCAGTGACGCTCAAATCAAAAACATTTATAAACCCAAACAAGTACAAAGTTGAAGAGCATTGAGGATCCAAAATTCAAAAAGTTGTGCCAAATACGGCTAAGGTAATCTATGCCTGGGATAAGAAAATCCTTTTTTTTTTAAAAGGTTCAAAGTTTTGTATACAGTAAATTTATAAAAAGACCACATTATTGATATTCATGTCACCACCGAAGTGTTGACTACTGGGCTGGTGATACCCTCGGGGACGAAACGTCCACCAGCAGTGGCATCGACCCAGTGGTGTAAATGGTTATCAAAGGTACCAGGATTATAATTTAGTACGCCATACGCGCGTTTCGTCTACATAAGACTCATCAGTGACGCTCAAATCAAAAATATTTATAAACCCAAACAAGTACAAAGTTAAAGAGCATAATGCATTTTAACGAACAAGTTCCCTACCTGGTAATAGCCTTCGGGAAGACATGTCACTCTTCTTGAACATATATTTATAATTCCCAATCTCAAAGGCAAAAATTAAGAAATCTCGGGCAGTTGTAAATGCAATAACTTCAAACAATATTATCATAATTGATAAACAAAATTACATGAATTACATAAAGCATTGTCAATGCACAATCTATTACATTTTGTACACGTAGGTTTCACTTTGCAAATATAGCTGTTTCACAAACTCTTTTCAGAAGATATATAATATGCATAGATATTTCGTTTTGTTAACGTACTAGAACTGCGTCATGATCTCTATGTTTAATCTCGTAGATACATTACTTTGGAATGTTACCCTGTACATATAAACATGGTTGTGGCGAATTTTTAATTATGAGGTAGGACAAAAGTGAAGGAAGTGGTAGTACGGAATAATTAATATAAGTTCAAAGTCTCAGAAGTTCGGTCAAATACATGATAAGAATATGCCGCACAGCCCTAAGTTAAGACCTTTAGAAAAATAAGTAGTGCATATCAACTTTTCAATTTAGGATTTTTGTCCCCGAGACCTCATAATAAAAAGGGCACAGTTTTAACCGTCATAGGAGTTCCCATAGGAAATTGCATGTGCTTTTTTACAGAACCTATAAGCATATGCATTTACAATGACTTTGCTAATGCAAATTGAGTTCATCTAGCAACGGAACATCTTACGTGAATTTGTATGTACAAAACTTTCTACCACTTATACACAAACTACTAGTATTATTGAAACGTTATGCACATTGAGTTTAGATTATTGGTGTTCAAGTACATGTGTAAAACATAACTTTGTCTTTATATGGAAACACACAATATTTGTAATGAACTAATAAAATATTGGTTTTTAAACCCCGTTATATTAAATTATAAAAAAAACATCATTTTGTATTGAATCACTTCCGTCCTTATTCTCTTATAATAGAATTCAATATTTCTGACATTTATAATGGAAAATTCTAAAAATGTCATGCGCTTGATTTTAGTTTCTGTTTTCAGAATGTGCAATTGTCAGCTGTCAACCAACGGACAATGCTTCCGAAACATAAGGTAAGTTAATATTGTCTTTTTTACTCTTATTGTTACACGATGTGCATAACAATTCAAATTCTCACTCTTACTGCTATAGGTATATAACCACTAATTCGGGCCCGATCTGAAAGAAGATTAAAAGAATTAAAACGCGTAGCTGTTTTGGACAAAAGTGTTACGGTAATGCCGTATCGGATAAAAAACAAATGGACTAGGGACCACCATGGAACTATAAGTGACAGATTTGAATTGACTTTTTAAAAGAGTTTAATTATCAGTGTAAGACTTGATTTCATAGAAGTTCTATTATTGTTTTAATCAATAAAGCAAATTCTGAGAAGCCAGTCGGATTATGTTAAATGTGTCTAGAACCATTAATTATGGCCCTATTAAAAAGAACATGCAATTGAGGAGATTACATATCCGACAAAAAAAAAGTCCCACGCATAACTATAACATTGCAAATCAGATAATAAAAAAATGTTGGAGTACATGCACCCCCAATGCAAGATAAAGGAATAATTTGTCAAAAAGTAGAGTGATTACTTGCAGATTGCTTACTACTTTAAGCCACAACACTATAAAGGGGCTTTAAAAGGGCGAGCTTAAAAGTCAAACTGTCAAAATGTTATACATGTGAGACGTTCAGCTAGCTTTCAAACCAGGTTTAATCCCAAATTTCCACATAAGAAAATGCCTGTTCCAAGTCAGAATTATTTTATCCATTCGTTTGATTTGTTTAAGCTTTTGATTTTCCTATTTGATTAGGGACTTTCCTTTTTGAATATTCCTCAAAGTTCAGTATTTATGTGATTTTACTTTTTGTTGAAAGTTACTTTTGTTTGAGAACAAATAGAAGAATTTGAGTATTATAATTTACCTGTTGTTCAAATCAGCATTGCATATTACTGACTACCAAACTTCCAGGAACAAGTGACTTCATAGTTGCAGTTAAAGCTATTTCAAGTTTAGCAGCACGAACAAAGATTATGTAAACGTTTATAATAATTTTACTGATTTAACTTAAAAGAAAAAATATCTACTAATGCTTTAATTTGCACAATTAAGATAGTAAACATGTGGCTATGAATTAGTGTTTTATTTCCCATGAACAGACAGTTAGTTTGTAACTGTTTAAGGCATGTTAATAATATGGTTTTGTTGAATAAATCGTTACTTTTTTTCTCCAGTACGTCTTCTAGTGGAGTCAACATTTCCGTCACAACAAGCTTCTGTTGTCGCAACTTTGAACCAATAGGGACAAATAACACATGCAAAGGTATGTTACTTATTATATACCACCAACAACAGTTAGAATTTATTTTCGGATAAGAAATTTATGATGTTTTCTTTTATGGTATAAGGCTGTTGTTTGACATCGAAATTGAAGTTAAAACAGCGGCGAAATAGTTCATCAAATAATGACTTTATTTAGTTTCTAGTTATTGATACGGCAATGTACCTTAAATGTTTATATATGAAGGAAAAGAAAGGATATAGGGTATCCATAATGTTTGACACCAAATCGGTATGTGCACACAAAAATCAAAAAAGGCAAAGGAACAGTGCTTTTGTTGTTGTTCTCTATCTCAAATTACCAATGAGACCTTCAACATGGAGCAAAAACTATTGCATCACTGCAAGTTGAAGACGATCATTGAAGCGGAATTCTGTGCAAACTAACCATCACGCCACAACCTTCCTTTTATACATATGTGCACTTTTTTTCTTTTCTTTTTTTTTTTAAATATTATACTTTTTATCTTTAAGTTGTTAAAATGTAACAACGAGTAAAAATCTTTGTCTTTGTCAATATATTAATTACATGTTTTCAGGGTGTGAGTTCGGATTCACATCCGATGGCTCAAAATGTGAACCTTGTCCTAACGACAAATATGGCGAAAAATGTGGAGAAACATGTTTCTGTAACAATAGTGAAAGGTAAGTGTATCTGTTTCTATCTTTAAAAAAAAAATAAAAAAAAAAAAAAAAAATAAATCAAAGTACAGTTAACAGTTAATTTACAGTTAAAGTACGGTTTGCATGACAAGCAAACATATTTCTTTGTGTGTGTATGGATGTAAAAATAAGAAAGAATAGAAATGACATTCTGATGGTTTTTTTATATTTTTTTATATTTCAAGTTTACATGTTTTTCCTTTTAACTTCATATTTCTTATTTTTATTTTGACATGTTTTTCTCAAATCTTCAAACTGATAAATGCGAACTTGGAAATGATAAGCTTGTCCTTAAACAACGCAGTGTAACGGGAACATATTCTTACAACAATCACATGTAACAATATGTAATTGTCTTTCAATTCCTTAAATAATGAAAAGTATCATACAACAAATTACATTTGCATGAGCATTTTAAATGACATTTAAGTAGTTAGCACTTCGGTGTTGACATGAATATCAATTATATGGTCATTTCTATAAATTTTCTGTTTACAAAACTTTGAATTTTTCGAAAAACTAAGGATTTTCTTACCCCAGGAGTATATTACCTTAACCGTATTTGGCACAACTTTTTGGAATTTTGGATCCTCAATGCTCTTCAACTTTGTATTTATTTGGCTTTTTAACTATTTTGATCTGAGCGTCACTGATGAGTCTTATGTAGACGAAACGCGCGTCTGGCGTATAAAATTATAATCCTGGTACTTTTGATAACTATTTACACCACTGGGTCGATGCCACTGCTGGTGGACGTTTCGTCCCCGAGGGTATCACCAGCCCAGTAGTTAGCACTTCGGTGTTGACATGAATATCAATTATATGGTCATTTTTATAAATTTTCTGTTTACAAAACTTTGAATTTTTCGAAAAACTAAGGATTTTCTTACCCAAGGAGTAGATTACCTTAGCCGTATTTGGCACAACTTTTTGGAATTTTGGATCCTCAATGCTCTTCAACTTTGTATTTGTTTGGCTTTTTAACTATTTTGATCTGAGCGTCACTGATGAGTCTTATGTAGACGAAACGCGCGTCTGGCGTATAAAATTATAATCCTGGTACTTTTGATAACTATTTACACCACTGGGTCGATGCCACTGCTGGTGGACGTTTCGTCCCGAGGGTATCACCAGCCCAGTAGTTAGCACTTCGGTGTTGACATGAATATCAATTATATGGTCATTTTTATAAATTTTCTGTTTACAAAACTTTGAATTTTTCGAAAAACTAAGGATTTTCTTACCCCAGGAGTAGATTACCTTAGCCGTATTTGGCACAACTTTTTGGAATTTTGGATCCTCAATGCTCTTCAACTTTGTATTTATTTGGCTTTTTAACTATTTTGATCTGAGCGTCACTGATGAGTCTTATGTAGACGAAACGCGCGTCTGGCGTATAAAATTATAATCCTGGTACTTTTGATAACTATTAATGTTTCCGAAAACCCCGTGTTAAATATGGAGCTGTATCCTCTCCTTGTCATCATATATACTGTAGAAGACGCTATTATCAGTTACATGTCGTCATATAGAAGCGCAAAGTTGACAAACATTTCCGGTGAAGGACATTACTCAAAAGTTGTCTATCGTATGACAAGTTGTGCAAAACGTAAGAATCGCCTTAGACGACAAAATAGTTCAAGATCATACATTCAAAAGAAAAAAAAGCAAAGAAAAACCATTAACAGTGGCAACATTGGCGACGAAAAAAATGCAATAAATAAATCACATGATGCTGACTTTAGCTTTCAAGCTCTTTGGTGTAGAGCAAACACCCTCACAAAATATGGCAACGAATCAAAGATTATACTTCACGCCAACTCCTTGATAAGCTATGGTGTTAAATCAAAAGCATGGCTAACTTATGAAAAACAAACGTGATTCGACTTTTTATTTAATTGAATAGATATGGAGTTTTCTTTTTTTTTCAGGTGCCATCATGAAAATGGTTGCGTCTCTGATAAAAAAGGTAACTTTGTGTTTGGTAAGCAACGTAGTCGTTACTGTGAAGTAGGTTCCTCAAAACAGCTAGCACTACTTGTATTTGCATTTTACTGCATATAGATACTTATTGTTTTGTTAATTTTGGTGCTATTTTTACATTACTTGATCTGTGTCAGAAAAATATTGATCCTCACTAGTGAAATGTCTGTTTTTAAATAGCAAATTGTTAGTCCGAATTTGATTATAACGTCAAAATTTCGTGGTTCCTTCTGAATTGTCCAATTGTGACGTCATGATTACGGCGACCATGCCATATGACGCCACATATAAAGAACACAACTATCTCAAAATCTTTAAAAAAAGAAGGATACAAATCTTAGAGAAACAAATTCCGACACTTTAAATCGTGTATAACGATATTCATTCACTCTTAACAGTTACATTTTGATTATTTGAAAAGCTCGGCAAGCCTCGCGTCTTGAATAATAAAATATAACTGTCTCGAGTGGATAAATATCGTAACACACTTGTTGCAGTGTAGGAAGTCATATTTTCCTTTCGAAAAGACAGTGTCGCAGTGTTTATACAACTACGAAGAGTAACCATCATATATTTGGAATCATTACAAAACGGCAATGTCTTTGGTTACAAACAAAAAGTTATTATACACTAACGAAACATGTCGTTCTATACACGATTTACAGTGGCTTTTAATTTTAATTTACATGTTGTTAAAAATTGGAAAGTTTAAGTCTTGTCCATTAAACATGCCAACTCGAGTTATCTGGATTGAATGTAAATGATACATTTTTGCACAAATTAAGGCGGGAGGCCTTGGTAACACCAAAATTTTCATCTCTTTTAATTTTGTCTTATATTTACATCATTGAAAAGGTAGGGGTCCGTGCATCATTTGCCTAAGCCTTAAGAAAATTGACTGTTTCATTTTATGTTTAGGGTATATTGAATATGACCAGTTTTTGGGTACCCTAAAAAACGGTCGAACTAGTAGGTAAAAATCATTGAGTGTTTTTGCACATGTTGTCATTAGAAATACCCCTGACTGTTAAATTGCATAGAAGAAGCATATCACTAAGGAAATCTGAAACATCATGGTAATATAAATAGACTGAACATAAAACAAACGGTATTTAATCATTGATACGGCGCATGTCTGGTCAGTTCAGATTACACATGTTTTTTTTCAAATTTAGCAAGAAAAAAAATTAGTCGTTAAAAATGAATTTTGAATCCTTAAAAAAAATGTTAAAACATTTATTGGTTATTAATCTTTAAAATCACAAAATTTTATCGAATTCGACCGTTTTAAATTTTCTAAATTTGTCCACAAGTTGGCTAACAAGGATCTCGAAAAAAGTAGAGTGTTGGGACAAAATTCATTTTTCCCTTACAAAACCTCCTACAGACTATTTGTGCATTCCTTTAATGTATAATAGCTAAAGGAGTACTGTCTCTATAAAATTTGTATTAATTATATAAGGAAAAACCCTTAATATTCCGTATGGGACGAGTATTCCTAGGACGAGTTGACATAATTTTTTATCACAACTATTTATTGGTTTCTCTCCCTAGCCTACAAAATGCCCGTCATCAATAGCAGACGCTATCAGAAATCATTGTGTTAACAGTCTGTCACTATCTAAGTACTATCTCTGTGTTAATGTAGATTATCTATTAGCATAAGCTTGTACTCGGATTGATGTTCAGATCATATCTTCTAGAATAGTGCCTTTTATATTGGAAAAAAAACCCAAACACAAACAGTAAGTACAAACTCTGTATCAATGACTCAGCACTAAAACCATATTACTTCATTATTTTCCTGATATGTTCAAATCTAATTTCCCAAAGCGTCAAAGTTTGTTTTCTCTAAATGATGCCACAAGGTCCTTTAGTCAGTAAAGGTGATCCAGAACTCATTGCCATTGGTGGGTTTTTTTTAGCATTTCATGTTTGAATGGTAGTTTTCTACCTTTTTATCTACATCATTAAAAAAATATGTTCTTTAGTTTAATGTTTAATGGTGTCAAATAAACTCATCATAGATACCAGGACTAAATTTAGTATAAACGCCAGACGCGCGTTTCGTCTACAAAAGACTCATCAGTGACGCTCGAATAATAGGAAAAAAGATTTATTTTTTTTTAATTTTTAAGAGACTAAAAATCTCATTGACGTTTGAACCAGTTATAAAAATTATTGTTTATAGTAACATGAAGACGTTAAAAACCAAAAAGAAAGAAAAGTATCAAAAGCAGAGCCGAACTATTCATAAATGGCATATAAGTGTGATACAATTCGTATGTATCTGTCAGGGAATTCCAAAATATGTTCTTTCATTATGAAATGCAACATCTCTGACTACATGCGCTCTCCTAGACGGCTTGGAAACAATACAGATGTTTTTATTGGCTAATATTTTCTCCTAATCACGGGGTTGTAAAGGCTGTAAAATTTGATCACAAAAATTGTAAAATCGTTTTCGTAAATTAATGTTAACAGTTGTCAAATCGTTGACCGTGCTCAAATATTAAGTATGAAGCGCAACATTATCTGTCATCAATGATTATAAATCCTAATAAAATTAGCAAAAATGCATTTAATCTAAAAGTTAACTGAAACAAATACTTAGATTAAAGGACAGTCAAAGTTCGAATTAAGATATTAAAATAAACATTGATTGTGTCCAGAAGCCTTTTAACGAACATATACTGAAGATGATATTATTAAAATGCTGGACTTTTTGATCGACAATATATTTGTTGAGTTTGGAGGATTTATGTTTCAACAGACAGTCGGTATTCTAATGGGTACTAATTGTGCACCCCTGCTGGCTGATTTGTTTTTGTATTCGTATGAAGCAGAATTTATTCAAAACCTTCTAAAAGACAAAAAGAAAAAGCACCTTGCGAAATTCTTTAATTTTACTTTCCGATATATTGATGATGTTTTATCATTGAACAACCCATACTTCAGCCAATACTTACATCTCATATATCCTAGTGAACTTGAAATTAAGGATACTACTGATACTAGAAGGACTGCTTCATACCTTGATCTTTTCCTAAATATTGACGTAGATGGACGACTTCACACAAAATCTATGATAAACGGGACGATTTCAACTTCACAATTATCAATTTCCCATTTCTTAGCAGTACCATACCCTCTGCCCCTTCGTATGGTGTTTACATATCACAATTGATACGTTATGCACGTGCTTGTTCACACTATACGGACTTCATATACAGGAGTGTGCTCCTTACGCAGAAACTGCTCCAACAAAGTTATGAGGAGGACAGATTAAAATTGACACTTCGTAAATTTTATGGACACCATCACGAATTGGTGGATCCATATGATGTCTCTTTAACCAAACTAGCTAAGGACATTTTTACCACATGGTAGATTGTGGTTTGTCATTATGTCGTCTTATCTTTAATTACCAAACGTGACTTATTCCCGATTGTGACTGATTTGCTGTATGTGAATTCGTATTACTATAAGACGTGTTTCTGTACTTGTTTATCCCAAATTCATGTATTTAGTTTATATGTTTAATGTTATATTTGTAATTCTCATCTTCTCGTTTTGTCAAATGTGTTGAAGTCTTTTTATTATATTTAGGTGTTACGGATAGAAAAATTAATCACCGCCTTTATTAATTATATTTAATTTTGTACGATTAATTACGTTTGAAATTGGATTCATAACAAACTGGACATATATATATTACAGTTAATTGTTATTAATAAGTATTGCAATATGCATTTTGTTATAAAGAATTATCAGTATTTAGTTTTAATATAATCTTAAAGCAATCCTAATTCTAGCTCACTTTTAAATTATAGTTTTTCATAGTGATCAAAAGTACCAGGATTCATGTGTGACGTCATGCTGTTTCTAACTTTTATAAATTCAAATGTAGCATAACATTTGCCTTTTCGCCATCGTACATTAACTTGTTGATATTACCTGCATCTAAGATTATAGTTAGAGATGTAGTGTTATCATCACCCAGCAAATAATTTAATTCAAATAAAAGCCATGCCAGAGTCTACATTGCACTTGTAACGAATTGTGACCTTGCATGTTTTAATAAAGGCCACCCTCCTACTTACAGATGCATTAAAAAGCTGCAACAACGTGTTAGTTATGTGTTGCTTGTTCTGTTTGTACAATTTAGTCATAGATTGACTCACCATGTTATATATGCTTAATATCATATGTAATATTGAATATCCGAATGATATACTAGTATTGGTTCTATTTTTGTTGAGCGAATCATCACATAACAAAATTATATATAATAAAAAAAAAAAGAAGCTAAAATGATAACAACGACTAGCTGTCTTATTTCGACCTCATAAAAGTTTTAACAATTATGATATTTGAACATATCAACTTACTTTGAAGGGATGCTAGGGTTGTTTGTTGTGCTTCCATTGTGACTTGAACTACCTGTTACGCATTGATAACCTGTAAAAAATAGATTTTTATGAAATGCAGATAAGATCAAAACTTTACACTTTTGATAAATAGCATTTTGAAATCGACTTCAGAATGGAGAATGAAAATTGATTAATGATTTTTGATTGATTGTTTGTTGCTTAACATCCAGTTTCAAAAAAATGCATGCATATTTAGGACGAGAAAAATGTAATATTAAATACAGAAGGTAGGTTCTGTAATAGAGGTGTCCAGCATAAAGGTCGACGAAATTCAGACTACCACGTGAAATGAGTATGTTTGATTAGGACGGACATTTAGCATTGTAACAGATAACCTACGGGCCGCTCAAATAGTTGTTGCAAACCTGTCTTACGTTCATAGGTTGTGGCATTCTTTCATCACGAGGCATCCCAAACGTCCCAATTATGACTGGACGTAGATGCAAATTAGTATATCCGCACAGCCAAATGAATGCAACACTGTGGCGAGGGTTTTACTGCCGGTTGGAGGAAGACCAATAGTGACCATACTTCAATTTCCAAGTCATCCTTACGGTTATAATCATGGTGTATTTAATTGTTAACACAAACAGTTTGAGAAAGGATATATACTTTGACGAGTCATCTTATGCATATAGCAATTTCTTTTACTTTTCTTCTTTTGTTTTCTGAATGGCGTTATGAGTTTCTGAGAAACGGGTGACATCTCCATTTTAAGTCTTGTTTGCTTGTCCTTGTCTGCAGCATGTTTCTCAAGTGCATGTATTTCAAAATGATTTGGAAAAACATAAGTATAGTAAAATGTAAATACAGTTGTTTTAATCAGAATCCAAATGACTGTATTGAGCGATGGGTATTGGTGGGCAATGTTTCCAATGAATTTACAACAACGCTAAATTGAAATAACGACTCTTTCATTAAATAATCAATAACCGGATATAAAATGCAAACATTCATTTTTATTTTTTATTTTTTTTCATTAACGTTTCTTAATTATCTCATTAGCGTTCTAAGTTTCAACTATTTGTATGTTTATGGTGATGTACCTGCATTTAGTATATATCCACCAACACAACGTTTATTGTAACATGAACAGTCTTCCTCAGAAGGCACACAATGCGCGATATTCTTAGGTTGTATAATAAAGGAGTACCCTCTCCTATAATCACAGCGGCAAGTAGAATCTTTCCTGGTAAATTGGTCAGTTATTTGACCCTCTCCGCTGCACAATGATTTTTGAAATGTACATTCACTGCTTCCGTTTGTCCGAAACAAAAATGGCTGGTAACGGTTTAAGACACACACTCTAATGTCAAAATGACCCCTAACCACAACCTTATACCCTGCAAAAAATGTGGTGTACTTTTTACATTTGCATATACTGTTGATGCAAAATAAAATAAAACGAATTCGGCGAAAAACAAGAGGCTTATTTGCCGATATCTGATAGTTGTCGTGGTAACGGATTTTTTATATGTAATACTGCGTTCACACATTGCCGATTACGGCTCGCGTTCGAAACATGACATCTCTAAGACACAAAAGATTAAAAACAACTTAGAGAAAAAAGAATTATAGTACATGTGTCAACGTGTATCAATTTTAAGACATTTCTATCAAACCTTAGTCAAGCAAAAAGTAAAATCACAAAAATACTGAACTCAGAGGAAAATCAATTTGGAAAGTCCATAATCACATGGCAAAATAAAAAAACAAAACGGCATTCTTTTACGTTTGTAAATTTGTTAAAAAGTGTAATCAACAATGATCAAGGTCCTGTGATTTGTGATAATCTTAAATATTTTAAGCCGAGGTCACACATTCACAATGTGTACCACCGTCCGTTGCTTCTGTGATACCGTGAGTGATGGGAAAAACAATGTTTCATCGATGTTTTTCACTGAAACAAATAAATGATAGCACTTATGTGAAAAAATGACGTAAGACATACATTGACACTCTACGCATTAGCGAACTGAGTCTTAAAATTATTATTCAGGTCAATATAGGTCATTAGACCACCAGAACACTAGTTGTTTTTATGTAAGAGTTTATAAAAATTGTTCGGTGACATAATCATAAAAGTGTACGGCGGCATTGAAACCTCCAAACCGTACGGGAATGCCACACGTTTTAAATGCAAATATGAATCAATATGATGATATTATTTGTTTTCAAGACATGATTGTAATATAAAACTGATAGGTGGCTTCCAATTTAATTTAATGTTACGCAACTGACTTTAGAATTGAAATCCGATTATTAGAAGGCTCATATGTAACATCAGCAGTAAAACTTAATTTTTCATATCTGGAAAACTCATTTTCATTGATGTATACAGGACGTTTGAAATGGTGCATGTCCTATCTCAAAATGTGTATGGGTCTTTACCACAGTAATGATATATTGTTCAATAACGTCATTTAGGTTGATTGATTTCAATCAATAGATTTAAATCAATCATAGAAAAATTCGCTTGATTGGTCGATTGACTTTTAATCTAGTTTCTGTCACATTTAATCGAGAGCACTCTGCATACACTGAAATTAAAATCTGATCACGAAATAAAAAGTATCACATGTTATAGGCTCCTTACTTAACAAAAAGAAACTTGTCTTGTATGATTCTCATAAGTTATGTTAACTGTACTACGATAAATATGCTGATGTATGATAAAATCTGGACACTCCTGTTCAGAAACGTCTGTTGTGAAGTTTATATGGTGTCACAAACATAGTGTTATTGACTCATTCGGGCTGACATTAAAATGTTTTGATCCAGAAAACAGAACTATGACATTAATATCTGACATTTTGAATTTGAATGACAATTTAAGAAAGAAGTGCAATTGTATTATGAAAGTGATTCCGTACTGATCACTCCTGTTAAAGCATCATATCTACAAAACAAATCTATATTGTGTGCAAATTCACTGCAAACAAGATTTTACCTTGATGTTCAATTAAATGTTGTACATGTTTCCTCTTTCTATCATTTTAAACCTAGGTAAATTGAAGTTCCGGAATCATTAAAAATTGCGCTTTGGATTTTATAAAACAACTATATTCTGCAGCACATTTACCATTCAATTGCAATCGAAGGTTTCGTATATGCTGATGGTCTATTGGTTGACCAAAAAACGTATTAATCCACTTAAACATACATTTTATCAAATGTGCACGCATATGTGAAGAAATTAATCAATCCTTAATGCAACATTAAATGATTAATTCTTTATTAATGGATCAGAACATCACTTTTATTCTTGAAAAAATGTTAAACCAAGGTAACTTTGTGTTTACCTTTCAAAAGGAAAAACAAATGATAAGAAGAGTTAGAACATACATAAATGAAGCAAAGTTCTGTGTTTTGAATGGACGATTTGCATTGAACGACAATTTCACTTCGATATCACGCAAAGGAAAAGCCGTTGTAGACATATGTGCACCACAAGATTCCTTCAATGACTTCCGAATTTTAAAGTGCTAACAACTCAAGACATTGTTGACAATAACAACTCACAAGGGTTAATTGCCGATAAATCAAAGCTACCGGACCATTCAGTAATCACCTGCGAATTTAAAATTACGCTTTGTAATCTTGTCAACAATACTGAAACATCAAATCGATCAAATACTCGCTCCAGACACAGACTAGATAGGATTCCGTTAGATTTTATGTCAAGTCATTGAATGCAACAAACTTTATTGAATCTTATTGGTCAAATTTAGCATAGTATAGAAACTCAAGAAAACGTTGACAACATATATGACAATTTATGCAACTTAATTATCGTAGAGATGGATGACAAAATTCCAAAAACAAGTTCTAATAAATCCAACAGACGTTATAAGCATAAGAAACCCTACTGGAATGACACTCTTAAATACTTATGGAATGATATGCGCATGCGTGCAAATGATTTTCTTGCGTGTACAGAAACACAGAAAAACGGCTGTTCGACAAGAATACATACAAGCAAGAGATACATTCGACAAAACTTTGAAAAATCTAATACAGACGATTAAAAGCTGTAGATATAGAAACAATGTCAACAAGTGAGTTCTGGGAGAAAATAAAAAAACTAAGTCCGACAAAACATACCACAATACCGATGGAAATAATGAAAACGGAAATCCAGTTGGAACGGAATCCGATGTCCTTAAGAAATGGCGTTCAGATTTCCAGAATCTCTACAATGTAAGCAATGGTGACGAATTCAACAAAGAATATTATGATCAGGCTATAATACACAAACAGTTACTTGAACAAAACATGGAAGACCCATTATACTCGCAAAATGATCAGATAATTACAATATAACTATAGAGGAAATAACAGAGATTGTAATGCACTCACGAAACCGTTCTGCATGTGGATATGACCAAATTCTGGGAATAGAAAAAATACCTGTTAGTGACCTTCTGCTGTTCTATGGTCGGGTTGTTGTATCTTTGACACATTCCCCATTTCTATTCTCAATTTTATTCAATTAATTTACGCTACATTTTTTTTATATGCAAGCACATCTAACATCAATAACTTATACTATATTTCTAACGATGAAAAGCTGTATGATTTCAGAATGTCCAGTCGGTCACTTCTCTAAAGGCATAAAGTGTGCAAAATGTCGCCATGGAAAATTCGGAAAAAACGGCAGAAAATTGTAGTTGTATCAGTTCAGAAAGGTAAAACCTTTAATTAGTGAATGATAAGAACTCCCTAAGTTTTTAATCTTTGGTTGGACTATTCTTGATTTCTGGAATGTGAAAATATCCAAAAAAGTAAAATCACAAAAATACTGAACTCATAGGAAAATCAATTAGGAAAGTCCATAATACATTACAAAAACAAAACGCATGAAAAACGAATGGACAAGAACTGTCATATTCCTGACTTGGTACAGGCATTTTCAAATGTAGAAAATGGTATATTAAACCTGGTTCTATAGCGCTAACCCTCTCACTTACAAACGACAGGATGTTTATTTTAAATAAAGAAGCTTTCTATTTAGCTTTAACTTTTCCCTTAAAAACACGAAATAAAGCTCATATGACAGATCGGTTATATAATTACTATAGTAAGGAACAAAAAGGGGCTTTTATGGGCATTTACTAGATGACTATGCGGTGTACATTTTGTTGGCTGTGCTCATTGTTGAAAACCGCACGATGATCCTTAGTTGTTTATTTTCAGTGCCATTTGGTCTCTTGGGGAGAGTTGTCTCATTAGCAATCATACCACGTTTCCTTTTTTATATTTGAATACATGTACATGTATTTTCATCGCACAGTTTGAATGGTACAAGTGCTAGCGTAATATGTCCACGTTTAACGTTTAATATAATATGTCAACTGTTTATCTATAGACATTAATGATTTTTTCGGGAAGTATATGTGATTATCTCGTCGTGATTTAGTATAACACGTTTTGTTTCCCCATTGTTGCAATATTTCCGTACTTTTATAGGTATAAAAATATTTTTACTAAACATGTGTTCATGGAAAAAAAATATGAAGGTCAAGTTGACGTTCGATAACGCAAGGTTATGTACCGCAAAACATTTAAGGCTATGCCGAATTCGGCATAACTGTTAGATTTTGTTTTAAATTTCATTGCTTTATAACTTCATTTTTGATTTTGTCTTCCAACTTTTTATTGTATCACCATGTATGAGTTCTATAAACAAAACGCGAGTTTGACGTAGTAATAAAAACCAATTATATATTATGAGTTTATTTTAAATGTAAAAATCTGTCGAATTGAAATATCAATAACGAATTCTATAAGGTCAAGTGATGTTTTCTGGTGAATTTATTTTAATAAAACAAATAAATGAATGCTTTGAATATTATTATACAGAATAACAACTCACCTAAACATAAAGCTTAATATCTACAATACATATGAATCCTGGTACCTTTGCTAACTATATATCTATATTTATGTTCACTTACTTTTTACATAATATCAACATTACTTTATATTGAAATAGTTCCATGTGTTTTTAGATGCGATAGTATTACAGGTGGTTGTGTTTCGGAACCTGTTACAAACGGTAAGTATTGTAAAAGGAATTTCTTTTTAAAAATAACATTATAACATATATGTCAACTATAAAAATGAGAACAAAAAATAATTAGGTATCAAGTGTCTACCTAAATACGTTTACTACTATAAAACGTTGTAAAACACCACATACAACTAACGTTAAAAGACATATTGCCATAATTGATTGTGGGTTTTAAATTCATTATGTTTTCTTCATTTCTTTTACATTATGCTACGGTTTTCTATTCTGAGTATAAACAATGTGCATTCCTAGTAACCAACGTTGTGACTAGATAAAATGTCATTCGATACGGCACATTTTTAAATCTTAATCAAGTCAAAATTATCAAATCAGTTGCTGTTTGATTAGAAGGCATAATTTATTATGATGTATATTGAGTTAAATAAATAGAAAAATCACACAAATACTGAACTTGGTACAGGCATTTTCTTATTTAGAATTTAACGGAATTCGATGTATCTAGTTAGATATAAATCCAGGTTCAGTCCACCATTTTCTACATAAGAAAATGCCTATACTGAATCAGGAATATAACAGTTGTTCTCCATTCGTTTGATGTGTTCAACCTTTTGATTTTGCCATTGAAAAAGGGACATTCAGTTTTTGATTTTCCTCTGAATGAAGTATTTTTGTGATTTTAACTTTTTGTTTCAGTCGCGTTGACATTTTGATCCGGAACTATTTTCAAAATGGTTCATACAAGTGGAAGATGAAAATTATATTAAAAAATATGATAATCAAACTTAAATCTGTGAAAAAATGTGTATTTACTATAAGTAGTATTTAAGTAACGAATTTTCTGGGGGGAAAAGCAAACAAGTCTATCGCTTTAGTGGAAATTTTTGTTTTTGTGTTTTATCTTTTATTCTTTTATCTACTACTTTGCCAACAAATGTTCGAAGGTGTGAGGAAACAGCATCTTCTTTTTTATGGTATTATACCATATACATGATTTCAGATATTACGTATTTGACATGCGTTTTTTCTTTTGATTTTTTAAAAGATACAGGAATTTCATTAACATTTCAATTGATTTTAAATACTTTATATTTAATCTGTAAAAATAATCAATAAATTAGGAAAAATAGAAAAATAACACTATTCTGATGAAAAGTTTTATTTGTTTTTCTTCTTCTGTTTCTCTGAATGTTTACCATGCAGTAATAGTATATACTGCATCTCTGTTATATAATCGCTTCAATGAAATTATTTTGTTCAGTCCCCATGTTTTTCAGTTTAACCATGGACTCTTCAGATTTTTAAGTTTAGTGGATTTGCTATATTTATGTTCAGTTACTTTCTACATCTGTTTGTTTTTTGTTTTGGTTTTTGTCTTGAAAGGAGGGTGGCAAATACATAGTCAATATCAAATTGTAACCTTTTCTGTTTTCTTGTTATATCTTGTTATTGGACAATTAACGTCCAAAGTTTGTCGATTGAAGTCTTAATTACTCTTTGTTATTCATAACTTATGGTAAGTATTTCAGAAAAGAGGGACGAAAGACACAAGATGGACAGTCAAACTCATAGATTGACAATACCATGGCCAAAAATAAAAAAAAAGACAACAATAGTACAGAAGACATAACATAGAAAACTAAAAAATAAGGAACAGGAACCCCAACAAAAACGTTGGGTGATATCAGGGGCTCCGGATGGGTAAGCAGACCCGGCTCCTCATGATCATTAAATAAGTATAAAGTGTGTATTTCGTACTTTATTTGACCTTTTTAATTTCTTTTTGGATTCGAGCGTCACTGATGAGTCTATTGTAGACGAAACACGCGTCTGGCGTATATACTTATTTTAGTCCTGGTATCTATAATGAGTTTATTTGACTGTTGAGCTGGCGTGTCATCTAGTATAACATTTCTTGCTGCTATTAGTGTTATTCTTATAATAGACGTTATTTTTATTGTAATTTGGTAAAAAGAATGTCATAACAATTGACAATATTCAATTGTGCATTGTTTGATTTGATTTGCAATCTTCGAAGCCATTGAATATTTAAGAAAAACATATGTTTTTATTTTATAGCTTTCCACACCATTGATCATGCAAATGTACGTTAGCGTTTACTGTTTCATTCATCTCTACAAAGACCTTAAACATTTTAAACAGTATATTTCGTGTGCAGTAATTCAGTTTTTGAATCATATTTAATGTTTATGTTCTTGTTTCTTGTAGCAGATTTGACAACACATTTGGACAATATACCTGTTTCTTTTCCACATCGACACCTCTATCGAGTAGGTATAAATTATACATCTCTATGTATGTTATGTGACCTAATCTCTTTTATTGATTAATTCTCAAATGTGTAGTCCATAATATAAGCTAAAAAGCCATGAATTTTCATTATTACTAGAAAGTTTGGCGCTTATTAAATGCTTGCAGGATTTACAATTTGGTCCCTCTCTATTACCAGTAATGCATTTAGCTGCAGAGAAACACCTGTACATACTAAGTATATCATTTAACAAATATCAGTTTTTAACATATTTTGAACACTTTTTTTAATTTATTTTCGATTTGAAATCCCTTGCGGCCCGCGTAGTAATATAAAAATCACACATTCAGCTGAAGGCGCGTTCGCAAAAAGTAATCTCCAATGGTCAACAATAATGAATCAATCAAGGTGAATAATTACATAACAACTAATTTCAATAGTAAACATTGTTGTCCTACGCTTCCGAATCGTGAACTAAACTTGACATGCATTTGACGTGCATGCTGAAATTAACATGGTTGAATTTGTTACACAATGACACATGCAAGTTTTAAAATCGATGAATGGTGTCGTAAAAAAAATATGCTGTTCATTTTTGTCTCTTAGCAGTAAATTGAATGCTTAAAGAAATGTTTGAAAACAAACAGAACGTATAGAGGTAATCTTTGGTCAATCAAAACGTCATTTGAATGCGATTGCAATACACATTATGAGGTCACGCAGGTTCATAAAACAGCAATGTAGCCCGGGGAGTGGGCGGAGCTTTACAAAAACACCAGCCAGGACCAGCCAGAACAGAATAACAAGCACCGAATGTGTTCTCGTAGGATAACCTTACCCATCATGATGATGGAGAAGGAGGAGGACACTTTTTTTTAGGGTTATGAATGAAGCATTTTTATATAAATGATATAAATTTTCATTTGTTTGCATTTGTTGTAGAACACTATCTATCGTTGTATGTTGTTTGTACCGGTGCATTGACACTTATGCTGACAGTTTTAGCTGTATGCCAACGGATGCATCAAAAGTATGTAACAAGGCACCATTTTGCAAATCAGAGAGAGCAACAGCATGTGTAGAATATCCAACTACGTCATGAATATTCGGTGATTTCGATAATGAAAGTGTGTACAATATCATTTAGAATAAAATATGAATAAAATGTAAATGTACATTAATAGACATCATAGATATAGGAAAATGTGGTGTGAGTGCCAATGAGACAACTCTCCATCTAAATAACAATTTAAAAAACATTGTACGGCCTTCAACACGTAGTCTTGGCTCACATCGAACGACAAGCGATGAAGGGCCCCAAAATTACTAGCGTAAAACCATTGAAACGGGAAAACCAACGGTCTGATCTGTATAAAAAAAGATAAACGAGAAACACGGATGAATTAAATAAACTAACGACAACTACTGTACATCAGATTCCTGACTTAGGACAGGTGAAAACATTTGCAGTGGGATTAAACATTTTAATGGATCCAAACCTTCTCCCTTTTTCTGAAACATAAGCCAACATCACAACATAAATAACACACGGTACAATACCAATTAGAAGGCTTAACTCAATAAAAAACGTAAATTAATACACTATGAACGAATACATTTGATCTGCGATATCTGAATGCAAATGCACAGCTAATAGAATATTAGGGACAAACATTCATGTCCAAAAAGCAAACAAACAAGTCCAAATGAAGCCATGACAAGACACCACTGCGAAATATTAAACCCATCGAAAATATTCAATTTAGAAAGAAAAAAAACGGTAAATCTTAAAGTTGATACAAATGTAGTAAGACGAAGTGAGTGAAAATTAGAATATTCCAAATAATCAAAGCTGGTATATAGTCAGGATCCATATAAATATAAAATAACAAAAAAACATTATAAACAGTATCAACAGGTCGAATAAACAAGAACATACACTTTGAGAGTACTCGCCGTTACTGACAGCTAGTTGAAAGCCAAAAGCATTAAACATGTGAAATGCAAGAAAACAGTTTGGAGAAGTTGACAGCATAACAAAACTACCTAGCATGAATTATGTGTTCAAGTTACAAAAAGAATGATGCTCTTATAAAACCAAAATGGCTCATTAGAAATATATATATATTGTACTGCTCTTGGTTTTTACATATTTTGTTAACTCCAAATAAGTGTAATTTCGCAGTTTATTTTCTTAAACAAATTTGCAACGGCAATGTTTAATGTTTTTTTTTTATCAATAAATGTCTTAAGGAAGTAGCACTAGTAGCACGATTTCAGTCTGAAACGGTCATTTTGGTCTGATCACATCTGGATTTACCGCTAGAGAAAATCGTCAAGACATTTAAGATCGCTAAACAACCCGCTAGACGATTTAGTCTTTTACGTCTTGACATGCCTTAACGAACTGATATACCTGACGAGGCTATCGATCTGAACGACGACTTAACGATCTTAAATATCTTGACGATTTTCTCTAGCGGTTAATCCAGTCAATCAGGATGCGATCAGACCAAAATGACCGTTTTAGACTGAAATCGTTCTACTAGTGTAGTGTGCTTAACAAGTTGATAACTGGGAGTGCAGCCTTATTAAGCAATTAAAATTAAATACCAGCTAATAAAATGATATGATAATCACATTTGAAATTTCTTTCGATAAATGTATTTCATTTGTTTTAGAATATAAAGATTATGTTGAACGACTCTGTATCATCTAACTTAAAATTAAGAATACACAAGATACAGCTAAGTATCCCTCATATCAGTTTAAAATTAAATTATAATGGCAAAAGAGATTATGAACTTTCCGTCGCTTTGTTTCAACATTCAAGCTGCACCTGAATGATTTTCTTGATATAGGGTTTTTACTCAAATGGAAGCTATTGAACTCCGAGTTCCAAGTGATTGAGTTTTATCATTCCTTCGTGAAGTTTACAAACGTCATCATGAGTTGGTAGACCGTTATGGTAACCTCGTAGTTCAGATGAAAGAGGATATGTTTATATAGTCATCACTACATAACCATTGCCCCTCCCATCCTAGCCACTGTTCCTTAATGTGATCCACCGAAAATAGATTTTATTACCGGGTTTTTACCAACACGGGTACAACGACTGGTGACATATGTGGATAAGCATCTTTTTATTATATTGAAGAAGTGAGATCCTCTAGTTTTGGTTGAGTTTCTGTTGCCGCGGCTTTATATGATTTTGTTGTGTTTTTGTTGTCGTATTAATTGTATGATGGTCTTTTTCATTTTCAGTCATAACGTTGTCAGTTTATTTTCGACTTGTTTAGAGTTTGAATGTCCTTTTGGTATCTTACCGCTCTCTTATACGTGTTTTAGAAGAGTGATATCTAAACATAAAATAGTAAGTGAGAAAATTAATATTTATTATACTAGGACTGTTTAATATAAAGTGTAACCGGTGTTATTCGACACATTGGAAGACTCGAAAAAAATGTTCGATTAAGCAGGATGTCTGAATACTCGTGTTTTTTTCTGCAAGGATAGGAATGTTTTGGGAACATGAAAATATGTCGGCTAAAGCTGAATGTTGGAATTCTCAGGTGTAAGATAAGGCAGGGTATACTGTAATCGTATATAATAGTAACACACAAAATATCAATAGTACGAATGACCACCTCTCAAGTAAAGGTCAAGAACAAAACAAAACATATTATTACTTCAGTATTTTTTTTCTTCAGAATCATGTTTTGTTTTGTTCTTTATCAAGAAGTGTTGCTATTGTTCGTATAATACACCCTTTTGATGTCTTTTTTCCTTCATTTGATATTGTGGTATTTCCTATGCAATTCAGACACTGCAAAATTGTTAACTTAAAACGTCAATTTCATGATGATCATAAACAGACTATTGGCATTTGAATGGAAACTAATTGTGTTCCTCTTCTTGCCGACTTTGTGCTTTATCATTACGAGACTAACTTTATATAGAAACCTCTTAGGAAGAAAGATTATAATTTAGAAGCATCCTTTAACTTTACTTTCCGTTAGATAGATGATGTTCTCTCATGAATGAATTCAAAATTTGTTGACTATATTGGACGCATCTATCACATCTATCTAGAGATAACGAATACAAAAAGAAACAACAAAGAATGCTTCATATCTTGACTAACATCTAATAATTGAAATTTCAGGGTAGGCTGAAAACAACACTTAACAACCAAATACATGATTTTAGCTTCCAAATGATGGACTTTCCATTTCAATGTAAAGATATTATTGCAGATCCTGCTCTCGGATTATATATCCCCCAATTGATACTATATCCCCGGGCTTGTATTTCCTTTCATGTCCTAGATAAATGGTTGCTTCTCACACAGAAGCCATTAAATCAAGTTTTCAAAATGGTGAAGATGAAATAATCCCTTCGTAAATTTCATGCATTGTAGATATTTACAGAAGCCATCATGATTTAGTTGTCTGTTATGGAACAACCGTTTCACAGATGATATAAAATATGTTTATTCTGTCGTAACTACACTATCCCTTTCCTTTTTTACCTACTGTGACCTACTGAATACGACTGTACATGGGTTTGTGATAACATGAGCAACATGACGGGTGCCACATGTGTAGCGGGATTTGCTTATCTTTCTGGAGCACCTGAGATCACCACCAAACCCAGTTTATGGTAGTTGATTATTAAATTTTCTATGTTGTGTCTTGTATACTAGTATTTGTTTGTTTTTGTCTTTGTTAGCCATGGCGTTGTTATATTTTCGATCTATGAGTTTGACTGTCCCTCTGGTATCTTTCGCCTCTCTTTTACAGACGAAATATCAATCTATATATTGTTTATGTTTTTTGCACATTTTGTCGGGTTATCATGGTTATGTAATGCATTTCGGTTGTTTCCTGTAATTAGTTAATACTTCAGTGTTATCATATATCTTTTGTATAGTCATTTTATAAAATTAACTGTTTGCGAAAGTATAAATTATTCTAAATAATAGGGATGTTCTGGTACCTAACAGAAAACAATGACCGTTTTTTTTTTAAACTTTTGCTCCTCGATGCTGTTCAACTTTGAACTTGTTTCCGCTTTCAAACTTTTGTATCTGGACGTCACTGATAAGTCTAGTGTGGAAAAAATGCACTTATGATGTATTGAAATTTTAAACTTGTTGCCTTTTGTTAGCTATTTTTTTGTGTGTTTCTTGGTCAATTGTGTTCTCCTATTTATTTATATTGTAGTCCTGTAATGTTGTTTTGTCATTTTAATGTTATATTTCACATGGCCGTAAAAAAGGGAGGTTTGGCATGCCATAAAACCAGGTTCAACCCACCATTTTGTTCCTTTAAAAATGTCCTGTACCAATTCAGGAATATGGCCATTGTTATATTATAGTTCGTGTCTGTGTGTGTCACATGTGTTTCCGTTGTGTCGTTTGTTTTCTTCTATTTTTGAGTGTGAACTCACATTACCATAAGACATGTAACGGTACTTATCTATCTCAAAATCATGTATTTGGTTTTGATGTAATATTTGTTATTCTCATATGATTGTGTTTAATGCTTAGTCTGTTTCTGTGTGTGTTACATTTTAATGTTGTGTCGTTGTTCTCCTCTTATACTAAATGCGTTTCCCTCAATTTTAGTTTGTTACCCCAATTTTGTTTTTTGTCCATGGATTTATGAGTTTTGAACAGCAGTGTACTACTGTTGCCTTTATTTTTGTCAGTCGTGAAAATTTAATAACTTATTATTTTTTCTTGATAAATTGTAATACAAAAGAGCTTCAACAGCAATCATTGGTATAACTTTTTATTAAAAAAATGGTCCAAACTTTGAGTAAAAATTTAGGCTGATTAATCAAATTTTGTCAACATTAAAAACATTGCGTATTAGAAGCAACTAAATAAGGTTTAATTACCTGAGATCTGATTGTGTTTTACAGGTAAAAAGAAAACCCTTTATTTCTTCAACACGTTTGCTAATCATATAGTGAAATCAAATGGCTTACGTTTTACAAGATGTTTTTTATTTTTATTTTTTATATAATTTTATGTAATTTAAGATTTAAAACATTCTAACCAACTTGTGTGGTCGTTTTGATTAGAGATTTTGAGGCTGGACGTACAATGTTTTTTTTATAGTTTATTCCTTATCATTTGTTTTATTTTTATAGTTTATTCCTTATCATTTGTTTTATTTTTATATGGAATATATATTATATATATTTCTGATATAAGGTTAAGTAATGCAATGTATTTACAATCATAAAACTTATGTAGTTTTTATAAATAAATTTAGGTTAATTAAGTGTTGTTTAAAAAACAACACATACCATTTGATTCTGTCCATCTTTGTAATTTGAAACGACACATGTTTAGTCTAGAACACCAAAAATTAATCATATTTCACAGTGCGACTGTTTTTAGATTTAATCTTTTCTTGTTTAAATTATGGGTAGCTTGCTAAAGATGATTTATCAATGGATGCTTCGGCTTTTGGGTGCATTATATAGAGTTTAACAAACCAGGATTGGTCAAATGAGTATAAGAAATCCTGTTTATTTAACATTATGCTTGACCAATTTGTTTATATGATGTTGACATTTTCCAATTTGCATTTAGCTGATATCTTCATATCAGTTGTATGCACTAAGCTTTAAAGAGAAAAATAAAACCAATTTGACCATATAATGCATGTAAACTATACTTATCGTTGTTTTTGCTCCAAGTAAAAAATTGCTATGATATATACTAGAAGAACAAATGTGAATGTATAAATAACTTACTTATAGACATTTGGAAATTATATATTATGTAATCAATACAATTTTTGATAGAACATTCACTTTATAGAAGCATGTTTTTTTTTATAAATTATTAATGTATGACCATAATAAATTGTGAAACAATTACAACCAATAACAATATTAGATTACATTCGATTACATGTATGTACTTGACAAAGTGGGAATGGGTGATCCATCTTATGAAATAATCAGACCGAATTCAGCCTAATGAGTAGTTCTTATGTATGTCAATTTTCAACAATGTGGTACTAAAACCATTTTCACTCCTCCATATACATGATATATATTAAATTTTTAACTGGAGTCGAATTTTATTTAATAGTATTTTATACTGAATCCCATTTTCCCGGTTTCTGTATTATTTACATTTATTGCTAAAAGGTTAAACAAGTTAAATATAAGAAAAAATGAATATTATACATAGGAATAAGGTCTCACGATATCTGTATAGCACTTTTATTTTAGAGAACTTTGAATAAACCTCTAATTACCATAAAGCTAACATAAACAGACCCCCAACACACGACTTGACATTGACAAATGCAATAAAAAATAGAAAAAAAGATAGCTTGAATGCGTATGTTGACGCCGATCTTTTGTTAACCATACATTTCACAAATAGAACAGTGTTTGATTAACTTTATTATATTTTAGCATTAATGAATGTTAATTTAAGTTTTTGGCTTCAATAAATATTTTGGAAATATTGACATATCTACTTGTCAATATTAAAGCAGTTGCATCATAGTCGGTTCTTAATCTGCATGTTGAATTATTAATTTCTTTCAATAAATCTGGTTCAAGATTTTTTAAGAAAACATCAAACTTCTTGCGATAGGATGCTGATTTCATCTGTGGGACAGAAAATACTTCGGTCAGGTCTTTACGTTGTAGTTTATCTTTTATTCTGAGAAAATACAATTCTTCATTTTCTTTGTCTACCTGTATACGAAACGTTCCATTTCTATCAAGATCGGAACATGATGTAAAACAACAATGCTGTGTAATTAAATCTGGGTCCGCAAATTGAAGCAGTAATGGTTGAAGTTCCTGTCCAAAATAGACAGCAAGCACTTCAAAAACCGAAGTTTGTGTAATTGCAAATAACATATTTTCTTTCTTAATGAAAGTTCCCATTAATGAATTTAAATTTTTCGTAAACCACTGTCCTGAGACTTCAATGTTCAACTGATAACATACATTGCCTATCAGTTTATTTAACATATTATCGTCATCACTCGTCAAATCTGATTCATGAATGCATCCTTGTTTAAGTATTAAGATAAAAAGAGAACAATATGCTTCATAATTAGAATTCCTGTTATGTTCTACCATACCTAAAATTTCACCTGAATCCATGTTTTTATTGTCTATCAAACTAGTTTCAGGTAATTCAAATGTATTATTAGTAAATAAATCGAGTTCTTGTAGACAGTCATTTCTGAATGCGACAGAGGAGCATGTCATTATTAGTTTCACAGGATTTTCCTTGATGAACTGTTGAATTCGTTTTCCTAATTTTTTCAATATTAGGACTTTTTCGTGAGAAAAGACAAATCTACCAAAAATGTCATCGATGACGAATATTATTTTCTCTGTAACACATTCTTGAGCAAATATGTCAGACGGTTTATGGCAAGTAATAAGTCGATATCCAAGACTTGTTTGGTAATACTCGGCAATTTTGCACAGGGTTCTTGTTTTACCACAACCTGGTTTTCCCCACAGTAGCACAAAATTTGTTGCATCTAGTTTTTCAATTGCTTTTGTTATAATGTTAGTTTCTGCAGGTAGTTCTGTTTTGTTGTCCCGTTCTACCTGTTCTGTTATTATCATTTTGTTATTACCAAATCCTGAAAATAAATTTCTTTGTTTAGACAAACACAACGTTGATATTCTTAATATAGTAGTGTTAGGATAAATTCAACATCGCGTGTTTGTTAAATCTATTTATATGTATATTTATGTTAACATCGCTTATATGGTCATCCAATGACTATAGAGGCCAACTCGATGAATAGTTAGATGGCGCCTAGACTCAAATTCACACGAAACTAAGCTACGTATTTGCTTGCCTGTGCCTTGTTTATTGTTTTATTTAGACTTTTAATAGTTTGGATAAGTATTTTACATTTTTATAAATCATATTGATTATAATCGGTGAACATGAATTTGGCAGCTAGTGCCCCTTTAATGTGCTACTATTTAATTATTGTCTTTCTTTATACTATTTCGAAGATAATGATCCATATTCCGCGATCTTAACAACGTGAACTTTCAACAGAACCTCTATCACCATAATGCACCACACGCTGTAAAAGTGGGGGTAAATGCGATAATAGAAAACAACTGAACAACCAATGGAGATTCAATAATAGTTCTAAAATAACAGACTTTAAATAATCAAAACAACTGTTTAGGAAATGTTCTATCATCCAATGGGAATCATGGAACAAATATAAAATATCATAGATCAATTCATTTACCTTTTCATCACGTTCTTCGTATGGTCTATGTTGATTGTTTATTAATGCCACAACTCGATAAATTTCGGCAACTCACCCAAAAGCTAGTTAGCTTGTGAACAATAATAACGAAATAAAATGTTGTTTTTATCGGAAATACGGTCAAGCACTGTTACTGTTTTGCTTAAAAATTATGCATACAGGACTCAGCTTGATGAGTTTGCATGCACTGTTTTAATAATTAGATAACAATAACATTAGAATATACTCTTTGCGTAACGTTTAATCCTTTCATATATGCGTATTAATGTTCATTAACTCAAGTTTATGTAAGTGTTTAATTCCTTGCAGATGTCATTTGTTTACTTTATCTCTTAGTCTTGACTTATTTTTGGATGTCTGGGAATTGTCTGACCGCAAGTTAATAGTCTATCGTGTTTGATATAAGCTTAAGGCATGTCAATCTTAAGTAACCACTCTCTTACTTGTCTAGGGTACATTAGAAATGTATTTAAGTTGCATTTGTAATTTTTATTTGGATTAGATAAACATGTTTGTTTTATGTAATATTTTTATTTGTAATTATTGAAAATGGCTTCGCCAAAACGAAAATCCGCTTATGTTGTCGATTCAAATGATTCTAGCAAAAATTAAAAGAGGAATTAATAGCAGAACTAAATGTGATTGAAGTTAATGCTCCTGTTTCATTTAGCTAACACAATTACAAGCTTTGTTACATTCTAATCGTCAACCTATGTCTGCTGCTAATGTGCAAACAACTGTTGACACAGAGGAAGTCAATGATATCATATCAAAGAACACTATTCGTAAACTATCTGCCAATGTTAAATCGCTGACCGAAACAGTTAAAAGTAAAGGAGAAATTAATTCTTAAAACAGTAATGGATCTTCAAAAGAATGCTACCGGGAATGGTATATTGCATACTGGTACTCAAATTCAATCGTCATCTCAATTAATCGAAAGACAGGGATATAGTGCTTCCGGGAAAATGTCTGCTGGTATGTTTCCGCACATACAAACAGTGTCACAAACCCAGCGATAAAATATAAAAGAAGGCAAGTATATTAATTTAGTTTCATTGCTTATTCCTGTAAATGAAAATCAAAGTGATATTCAGCAAATAGAGGCAGATGGATCTCTACTCCTTCTTAAGCCAAAAGATCATCGCCTGCAGCGTGACCAATCAATCCATGAATACATAGAGGCATTTAACATTCACAAAAACAGTGTGTGCGAATTCGAAGATCGTCGAGTAGAACTTGACATGTTTTTGCAAGATATCATAAAAATGGTGACGAATTTTAAAGGTAACATTTTTTATGAATATCATAAGGCCTTCGCTCAGAAAGTTGCGGCAATTAAATTAACAAAAGGTTTGACCTTTGACTGGTCAATTAAAGATTAGAAACTTTTTTTTTTCAGTTTTCTTAGGGAGAGTTATCAATACATTTTTACATGTGGCGTATGTGGACGTTCATTGCATAGCACTGAAATGTGTTATTTATCTGATACTTCGCAGGGCAAAAACAACCATTCCGTACAAAAGCGCAATCCTACAACACCGTATTCTGAACCACAATCAGCCGATATTGACCCATACGGAAGACCAAAGCTATTCCACAAAGTGAAAATACTTTGCAACTATTATCTCGCTGGTAAATGCTACAGGGGATCCGCGTGCCGCTATGCTCATGTTGACATGAATATGAAATCGTCAACTCATATTAAATCCTCTACAAGTGTACCAAAAACAACCAAACAAGCAAATATATGACTAGATAATGATAATTTGTTAATGCATGCCACAACACCAATCAATGTAGATAAGTTGACATCCTGATAGATATTTCGTAAATTCATTAATTAACGGGTTACGTAACTCCTTAAGGGGTCAATTGACATCTCTACCGGAAAAGATTTTAGAATGTAAAAACCTGCTTTCTACTACAAAATGTCAAGATGACGTTTCCGGATTAGTCAAATCAGAGTTAGACAATAATTGTGTTATATGCCCATATATACAGGGTTAGTCCTGTTGGCATTGTTAAAGGTGAATATTCTAAAAAGAACAGACTTATACTTGATTTATCTGCACCTCACAATAGTGATGAGCGTAGTAGTGTCAACGACATCATCAACAAAGAAGATTTTTTGCTTTCGTATAGTTAAATCGATGATGCCATTAAATTTATCAAAGAATACGGTTTTGCCTTAAGATGTTGTAAATTGGACGTATCTAATGCATTTAAAATAATCCCTATTCATCCGAGTTTATGGCATTTATATTGATTCAGATGGGAAAATATGTATTACTTTTACACTAGATTAGCATTTGGGTGTCATTCAAGCAATATGCAACGAATACTTGGGTAAAATATTGGACACTATTCGTATTGAAGCTAGATTACCCGAAGATAAATTTTGTCGAATTAAGGAATTCCTATTGTTTTTCCTTAGTCACAAAACATGTACAAAACGTGAGATGTTAAGTTTATTGGGTCATTTGAATTTAGCAATGAGAGTCATTATATTATTCCTGTGAGATCGTTTATATCTTATCTACTTAACATAGCTCACTCTGTTAAAGTACTTCATCACCATGTCACTTTAAAATGCTAGTTGTAGAAATGATTTATCATTGTGGCATACGTTCTTAGATCAGTGGAATGGAATTTCTTTCTTTATTGATGATAATATAGTAAATGCGTCTGATTTTGATTTATATACTGACGCTGCGTCCACCGCGGGATTTGGGGCTTATTTCAAAAATCGATGGTTTCAAGCTTTATGGCCCGTAGAAATGAAATTAGATAAGGAATTATCAATGTCTTTGGCTTACATGAAATCATATGCGATTGTAATTGCTGCTATTATATGGGGTATTGAGTGGCAAGGGAAGCGTATCCTATTTTGCTATGATAATATGGCTACAGTTTTAATTATAAAGAAAGGAAGATCAAAATCATTAGAAATTATGAGATTAATGTTCCGCAAAATATAATTTTATTATTCACGGTACTCATGTAGCCGGAAATTGTAATACTATAGCTGATGCTCTCTCTGGATTTCAGATGGATCGTTTTCATCAACTGTGTCCGACAGCATCAGTGGAACCTTGTCACTGCCCGTCCCACTCAGAAATTCTGTGGAATTGACTTCTGTGATTAATAATTTGTGGAGTAAAATCATTAATAGTGCTACAAGAGATGTATACACATCTCGGTATAAGTGTTTTCTTAAATTTCGTACCTCTCAATTCGAAGGAAAAAATGTTGGAAATGAAATGTCTAATATTTCCGAGGATATATCAACTTGCTTTGTATCATATTGTCAGTCAGTGTTAGGTTTGAAATATTCTACTATCAAGTTATATCTGGCTGGAGTAGGTCATTTTTCTATTGCAATTGTAGTGTCAATCCTTTGGTAGATAATGTAGGTAAGTCTTTGATACGTTTACAAAATATTCTGAATGGTATAAGGAAAACTGAAAACAAAAGTGTGCGACAAAAACTACCGATTACCTATAGTGTGCTTCAACAGATTTACCAACGTTTACAGAAAAGTATTTTCGATCCGCATTTAGATTTTGACTGCAGCTGTTATAGGTTTTTTCGGTTTCCTGCGTTGTTCTGAATTTACATGCAAACAGTCATCCGATTCAGCTTTGAATTTAACTTTGGATGATGTAGTATTTGTTCTGATTGTCAAGTTAATTTTGAAGGCATCATGGAGTAATCATTAAACTATTTAAAACTTATAAAAATATTTGTCCATATGTTCAGTTGTCAAAATATATAACATCCAGAAAAATGAACGGTGCAACAGATAATAATCCGCTATTGGTAGACAGTAGTAATTTAGCTTTACCCCGATCGTTATTTATAGACAAATTGAAAACAATTCTTTCACACTTGGGTTTAAATGCCGATAAATATAGTGGACATTCTTTCCAAATAGGAGCAGCCACAACTTGCAGTTATAATGGTATCCAATATCATATAATTCAAACTTTAGGACGTTGGAAATCTGACTGCTACAGTCGTTATATAAGAACATCTGAAGTTGACATTCGTAAAGCTCTGTTGAAAATGTGTAAATAATTATGATTCAAACTTTGTAAGAAGAAAAATTAGTGATTCGTTATTTTTATTCTTATATATTTAAGTAGACTATCGATTTCTGCGTATTTTTGTAAATTTTGCCCTTATTATTTGAAAACATGTAAATTAGTGACAATTTTCAATTTGGCACAACCACTGTCTCGGAAAATTTTTGGGGATACTCAATGCGTTACAAGGGCAGCATGTGTAGCATTTTGTTTGGGCAATGTAATAATGAATTTCATCATTTCTTTATTTCTCACAAAATTATTACCTGAGTTCTCAGGCAGCCCTGAATAAAATGGATAATTAGGCAGCCCTCTCGTCGGGTGACAGATTCATTTGTTTTTCCATTTGACAGTTCTTTTGGATACATGTTATAGTGTGCAAATGTTTTTTTCACTCGAGGTTATCCGTCTCTGGTTGCAAAGTGAGTCAATACCATCTAAGCATGGGCTTGGCTAGCGCTCAACTTGCAGGTATTAAAATTAATTAGATAGACTAAAAGGGTGGGTATACTTGAATAACATATGTTTGACATGGAATGGGCCAGCGCTCAACATGCCACTCGTATAGAGGTATTTTGAAGTAACATATTGTTCTTTGAAGTATGCTTCGAGCTCTTGTAAATACTCTCTTTTTCAAAGGCTCACTTTGCTATTAGGTTCACAATGTTTGAGGTTTCATTCAATACTCTACGAGTTATGTTTCTGTTTGATTATACTAAAGTGTCTCGTGACTTTCTCCTTAAAGTATATTGTGTAAGTTATTTGAAGTCAAGGAACCAAGTGCCGCGATAAATGTTCGAATATGTGCATTTAATTGAGATATGTATTCTTTTTTTTTTATTTTTTAAATACATATCAATTGCTAGCATGTTGCCAGTAACGCCAATTTTATATTTTGTATTTTTTATTATATTATTTTTTTTTAATTTCTTTTGTATATATATTATGTCTTGAATACAAGCCTGTGCAATTATATATAATAACTATAAGTGATTCTTAATTGATTTGATAACTTTAACTTAATAGGTGGCAATTTGTCATAGTTCATCAGTCGTTCTAAGTCTGTATCTATGACAGATATATCTTTACCGTTACACACATTTAAATCTTAATCAGCTGGAGAAAGTTCAACGCTTGTTCATATCTTTATATATAAAAAAAACACGGCTCATAAAAGCGAGAATATATAAAGTCATTGCAAATGAGATATCTACAATAGTCTACCAACCTAAATTCAAAAGTGAAGTGAATTAAAGCAATTGCAGGCAATAATACGATTGATCTTCAACAATTGGAATATCCGTTGTCTTCAGTTAAAGGGAAAGAAAAAGAAAATACATACCTGTACTATTGTCGTTTTTGATAATGGCAATACTTGAAAATATCACCGACAGCATAATAACAAAAGTTATCAAACATAACAGGATTCTAAAGGCTACCTTCTCTTTTCTTTCAACACCTGAAATTATTACGAGTAATTGGCATTTCGAGATACATGTAGCCAGTCAATAAAATTGACATTGCAAATACATATTAGATACATACATAATGATACGTCAATAAACAGATGTTGTAGAATATTGTTTAGAAAAAAGATTAAGATTAAAATATAATTTAATTAATTTGACGTAAGAAGTCAAATATTTCGACTAAGAGTGATGTTTCATATCTCGATATCTACTTGAAGATATTTGGATAGGCAATCGGAAAAAAACAAAAATCATAGTACGTCAACATTTTTAATCCGGCCTCTCCATTCTTTACCAGTAGCATTCTCTCTTTCAAAGCTTTTATCATTTACTTTATCCAGTTATGTGATAATTATGGCTGTACATTTAACACTTTAAAAAAAGACTAAAACACATATATTTTATTGTTATAAGGTAGAAATAAATCAGTGCACATTTATATGGCGGCCTCTCGTTATATTCTTTCTATTTAAACACAAAATTGCAATTCCTTTCGGTTTAGTTATTCTCTTAATATGATCGTATGCAAAGAAATAACGCTTTATATTGTAGTAGCCGAATTTTTTTTGTTAAATTTACCGTATCCAAGCCTTGAAGGCATAAAACTTTGCTAACTGCTTGGAGCACAAAAATCATGATCGAAGCACAAAATCCAGCAATTTGATTGGTTGATTTTCGAGTCTGAGTTCAAAAATCATGCTCGAAAGTTTTATGACCGTGAGGCCAAGAAAGCCCATACCAATATAACATCTAAAGGTGAAGTTGGAAATGATTTCAATCAATATTTGACTGTCCTCTGTTTAGAATTCATTTATTTTCCATCAAATGTTTGTCTTTTTATCATTTGGATTTTTGAATATGTTTCGAAATATTTAAAAGCTGGTTCATCTGATGAGTATTTGTATCAAGCCTTATCTATTAAACAAAGAATGGTACATAATGTAAACGAGGTTGCGATACACATATCTATTGACAAAAACTCTGTAATATAAGATGTAATAATCTGATAATATACGTTAGTTGATCAATACTGACTTATGCTTTTCATCTTTTAGGTTATTTATTGTCAATTTAAATGCATAATATTCCGAAACAGGTACATTTTTGTGTACTCCTACTAAATAAGGTTGTAATATGTTTTATCGTTTTTTCCAATGTTTACATGAGTTGGAGATTTTTCAACAATAAAAAGTTGAAAGAAGCTAGATCATTTTATTTTACATTAAAATATATTGATCATGTACTTTCCAACAACAGTTCAAACTTTGCTGAATGGTTTCTATAAATGCTTGCACATCTAGGAATTAATGAAACAACATTGCCTCGTGTTTTTTCTAAGAAACACATTTAAGTCGATAATAGCGGTTGTCTCAATTCCAATAACAAAATTTATGACATAGTATAATACTTTAATATTGAAATTATTAATGTACCAAACCCTAGCAGCAATATAATACATTCACCTACTCAAAGGGATACACATTTTTAAACTAAGTTGGTAGTCAATAGCTTGCAAATGCCACTCAGACGTTACAAAAGAGGGACGAAAGATACCAAAGGGACAGTCAAACTCGTAAATCTAAAACAAACTGACAACGCCATGGCTAAAAATGAAAAAGACAAACAAAAAAACAATAGTACACATGACACAACATAGAAAACTAAAGAATAAACAACACGAACCCCACCAAAAACTAGGGGTGATCTCAGGTGCTCCGGAAGGGTAAGCAGATCCTGCTCCACATGCGGTACCCGTCGTGTTGCTTATGTGATTACAAATCCGGTAAATAGTCTAATTCGGTAGGTCAAATTCATGAAAGGGAAGGGGAGTGTAGTTACGACGTAAGAAACATATCCGATATCATTTGTGAAACGGTTATTCCATAACGGTCAACCAACTCGTGATGGCGTCCGTAAAATTTACGAATGGATGATTTCAACTTCACAAAACGTCACAAGTGTATGGGCATGAAGTTGATGAACCAAGATCATGTCAAAGAACATGTGTTATTTTCAAAACAAATTATAGGGAGATACAAGTCTTTGTTGATAAATCTTCTGAATTAACTTCACCAATGATACACAATGGTATTGATTATAATTATCAACGTTGTTTGTCATTATACATGTAATGATGTTCTCTATAGGCGTCTTAATATAGTTTTAACTTTTAACTTGTACTGTTTTGTCAATTTGGATTATATCCTTTGTGCATGGCTCGGTATTTGAACATAACGTTGTGGTGGTGTTGTGCTATGGTCTTTTTTTGGGGATTTGTGTGTTTTATTTTTTATCATGAGCGTCTATTTACCATTTTGTTTTCTTTGTTGATACAACTTGTTTTGTTTATAGTGCTTATTACACAATATTATATATGGTGTAGCTTTCATTGGATTTGACGACCAGGTGTTTAAAGGTTAGTTTACGTACCTTACGCATTTTTTTTATTCTTATTATATATTGACGATATGTTTCTATTAATACGTATATTGATTGTTATTATGAAAATGTAACTTTATTTAGATTTATGACGTCGTGACGTCATACATAACAACCACGGAGAAGGCGACGCATCAGAAAAGAAAATTCTTGTAAAATACAATTAAAAATTACACAGAGAGACCATCGAACGTAATTTTTCTAATACATTATTTACATAATTATGTTATACTAGTATAGAAATTTAGGACTTTTACTCAGTCAATGCGTTAAACATGGACCTGTAAGATGATATTGACACCCGGACTTTGTTCTCCGTAAATATAAACCGAGCAGAGTTATAACCTGTTTTATCGGTTCATTCTGGCCATTTCTACATTTTAAATTATATAGGTACATGTAAAACAGTGAAATGTGAGGTACGTGTTCCCCGAATTTTTATGTAAATATCGGGAATATTCAAGATTATGTTATACCAACACTTAACTAACGAATCAGGGTGAATCCATGTTAATCTTTTTGAAAATAAAAAAAAGATTAATTTCAGTTGCAATATTTGATAAAATAATCAAAGAGTGAATTTTAAGTTAATAATATTCAAAAACACAAAAATCGTTTGAAGTGCTATTTCTTATCATTTGAAACTATTTAGATGAAAAAACATGAACATATACAAGAAAATTATATCAATTGAAAATTGAAATATAAACTTATTAAAATAGTTGTAAATTGTCATTTGTACAAAGCACTGAATATTGAGTTACACTAAATATTCATTGAAATAAAACAGTAAAGGTACACTAAATTGACATTAAATCACAGTCTATATACGGTAATAAATTTCTCTTAATAAAACATACAAGAGAAAACAGAGTCTGCATCAATGTTCAGTTGATGAGAAACACTATCTGCATACTGGATTGTCACAAGTTCATCATTTTGTGACCTTGTTTTCAGTGTTTGAACACACAAATAAGAAAATGTGGTATGTTTGCAAATGCGATAACACTCCACAAGACACCAAAATGACACAGAGTTTAACAAATAGGTCACAGGATGGCCTTCTACAATGAACAAAAACCATACCACATAGTCAGCTTAAAAGGCCCCCAAAAGACAAATGTAACACAAGTTAAACAAGAAAACTAATGGCCTAGTTTCTTTACATAATAAAGAACACAAACATGTTTACAACAAGAAATGACAACACCTGAAATGAGACAAGCATTTCCAAATATGGTGGCGTTAAACTTGTTTGAAGGCTTTAATACTCCATCTAACATGTACAGCGATATAACAATACAACAGAAGAACAAACTATAAAATAAAAACAGATTAAAAGGCCGCTTTACTAATCAGATGGATACAAAGAGAAATACATCTTACAAAAACCAAAAGTGGACGTGGAAAAGTACTAATATACCCCCATACCAAAAATCAAGTTGTACAGATCTGAGAGAATTCGCACCAATTTAAAGCCAATAAAAAATTATAGAACATGTAATGCAATTCAGGCTAAAATATCAAGCTGTATACATTCAAAATCTTATTGGTTTAGAAGAAAGACGTCATTTAATGTATCATCTATTTCCCTGTATATTTTCTCTTTTTAGAATTGTTGTGGCCCTTCTGTTACTGTTTAAAAATCGTTTTTGTTTTATAAATAAAATGATTTAAATCTTTAAAGCTAAAGGTCGAATTGTTGATTACTTTTGAATGCCTTAACTACATTTTCTGTTAATAGTTTAAACAAAATTTTCCAGCAACTTTCAAGTTGTTTTACTTTTAGAAAATTTCATATAAGAAATACTAAATTAAAATACTAAAATACATATGTTCCAACTACCAAAGAAAGAAGACAACGTTATATCTGTGTGCTTTGTTACTTCATTGTTGCAAATATGAAAGACATTTTTTAAGACATTCATACGGGTAAGATGTGTAGTTATCTATGAAACGGTTAAATCTACCCTTTTCTACACAATGAAATACTTGTATGCTTATAATGAGTTGATTTTCATTTCTTTTCATTTTCTTTTCATTTTGGACTTGACTAATATATCTTAACGTAAAAGAACAGAATTTTCTAAAAGTTTGAAATAAAGAGGTTTCATATGAATAATGCTTCATATAAAAAATTTTAAAAATCGGTCAGTGCGGGAGCATATTAAAACTTATCCTTATGTTAAAATACCAATTCAACAAGATCAAGCATGTATATACATTGTACTTGCCTCTATGTATATTATTAGTGTATGTATTATTACTGGAAACAGTCACATTGGATACTCTGTAAAAACATCGACAAATATCGACATTACACATAAAAAAGATATGTAGTTACATGCATATAAGTTACCATATATATTCAAATTTTCACAAACAGTTGATAACCTTAAATTAAGTTAGGTTTTTATTACGACATTCATAACTTCCTGGTTTACATTTCTCCATTCAATTTTCGCGTTCCTTAGTTCCAGCTTGACCATGTTGACATTAATCAGTTGGATATTGATATTAATCAGTTCCAAATTGATATTAATTAGTTTCAACTTCATTTTCCTGTTGTTTAGCGGTTGTTGTTTGTTTGTTGGCAAAGGCTCTGTGTTGAAGACTTTATCCTATTATTGTTTACTTTTAATACATTGGGCATTTCATGGAGAGTTGTCTCATTGACATTCATACTACATCTTGTTTATATTCAATTTATTTTATTCCAAGCAAGTCAAAATTGCTTTGCCAGACTTGCCATTAATCAGTTCTACGTTGACAATTCTCAGCTGCAACTCTTGTATATATGACAACTTTCAAAAGGGAAGTGTGCAGTTGGAACAGGGAAGAGAAACGTTGGAAATGAGAAATTGTAGCAACATCCTGCCATAAACAGTTGTTTGAAGTCAATCTATTCTGATCAAAACGTAAAATTGGAACCACAATGTATGTCAAATTTTTAAAATCGATTACTATTTCTATCTTGGATATATAACATCAGTATAAAACATTTAAGTAAGAGTTCTTTCGTTAAAAGAGTTTCATCTATAACTTGAAAGAAAAAAATGTAACTTACCCTTATCGGGCTTTTTTTAACACCTTCAACTTACTGTATTTTATAGACGACAGTTATAATATCTTGCGGTAGATCAGGAATCAATGAACAAGTAAAATTCTCTGACGACGTAAATTTGTCAATACATTGATAATCTACAAGATAACGAATTGAAATGTGTTATATGTTTTCATAATGTATATAAAAAAAACAGAGTGAATTTGGTATTATGATAAATGATGGGGTTGTAAAGCTATAATGAAGTCTAAACTCCACCCTTCTTCTCGTGAACTGATATAATGAGGCAGAACACATCTTCATGCACGCACGACTCTATAGAAGCTAGTCCTGCTGTTGTTACTTCAGCTTAATACTTCAAAGTGATTACTGGCATGGTAGATCCACGTCGATCAAACTGTGTATATGTATATTACTTTCTATTTCCCTGTCAGCTTATATGCCAAAGTCCTTTTTTTCAAAATCCAATGTTTCACTTTCAATTAAAGTTGGTATTTTATGATACATATCATGTTATATATTACGTTCACATAATATCTCATTGAAAAACATGTATATTTGTTTCAATTTCAAATTTTTATCTATTCCTGAGAAGAAGAAAAAATATATTTTCGAGATTTTTTATTTTTTTGTTTCAAAACAGTTGATTTATGAATAAGACCTAACCAATGATAATTCATGCAAACGCACAGTGCCGACCACTGAGCTGGGACAATCTTCGAGGAAAAAAACTCCACCACAAGTGGAATCGACAAAGTGGTTGTAACTAAACTTATTAGATCATATCATCTAATATATCCGTCATTACAGAATATATAACAGATTTACTATGCGACAATAAAAGAGGGACGAAAGATACCAAGGGGACAGTCAAACTCAGAAATCGAAAATAAACTGACAACACCTGGCTAAAAACGAAAGAAGACAAAAAGACAAACAATAAAACACATGAGATTATCATAATAAAGTTCAAATATGGTCACTTATGGTTGATGCGGACAAATGATTTTGTTAAACGAATCAGTCTGAGGTATAAAAACTGCTGAAATTTGTTTACGATTCAATAGTTTGAATAGAAAGGTCTTGTATGCACTCTACATTGATGCAAACAAACTGTTTTAGTCATGTTGTTCCAATATTGCTATTTTTTGTATTATACAATCCATCCTTACATGAAAATATAACTGATTTGCTATGTGGCTATATAGATATGCATGATGAAGTGCTAATATGATCAGATTTAGTTGATGCGGATAAATAATTATATTAAAATACATTATTAGGTATGAAAACTACTGAAAATTGTTAACGATTAAATATTTTGAATAAAAATAGAATATGCTGGTACTTTAAGTTGATGCAGAAATTGTTTTGTAATCATTATGTTCCAATATTGCTTTACTTTTTTTTTAATATCCATCCTTACGAAGAAAACTATTCTGATTTACTATGCTACTACAAAGATTACATAATAAAGTCACTGTGCAAAATATGGTCAGTTTTGGTTGATGCGAACAAACAATTTAGTTTTACGAGTCAGTCTGAGGTATGCAAACTACTAAAATTTGTGTACGACTCAATATTTTGAATAAAAAGAGGACATAGTGGCATTCTAAATTGATGCAGATTTTGTTTTGTTGTTAATATGTTTCAATATTGCTACGCTATGATTAGTTTTATACAATCCATGAAATCCATCATTACAGAAAATGTTCCTGATTTACTTTGCGAGTCAGTCTGAGGTATGAGAACAACTGAAATTTGTTTACGATTCTATAGTTTGAATAAAAAGAGGACAAGCTTCCACTCATAGATGATGCAAACAAAATTTGTTAGTCATTATGTTCCAAAATTGCTATGATTAGTTTTTTACAATCCATCCTTACATAAAAATATTACTTATTTACTATGCGGCTATATAGATTTACATAATAAAATCCTAAAATGGTCAGTTTAGGTTGATGCTGACAAATAATGTTATGATACGAGTCATTCTAAGGTATAAAAACTACTGAAAATTGTTTACAATTCAATATTTTGAATAACAAAAGGAAATACTAGTCTGGTACTCTTAATTGAATCAGAAATTGTTTTGTAGTCATCATGTTCAAATATCAATATAATAGGTACGAGAACCACCGCAATTTGTTTACGATTTAATAGTTTGAATAAAAAGAGGACATGCTGGCACTTTTAATTGATGCCAACAAAATGGGTTAGAATACTCATTATGTTTCAAAATTGCTATGATTAGTTTTATACAATCCATCAAATCCATCATTACAGAAAATATTACTGATTTACTATGCGACTATAAGATTCACCTAATTAAGTTCAAATATGGTCAGTTCTAGTTGATGCGGACAAATAATTGTGTTATACGAGTCAGTCTGAGGTATAAAAACTACTGAAATTTGTTTAGGATTCAATAGTTTGAATAAAAGAGGACATGCTGACACACTTAATTGATGCAAACAAAATTTGTTAGTCAGTATGTTCCATAATTGCTATGATTAGCTTTATACAATCCTTCTGTACATAAAAATAAAACTTATTTATTTTACTCAGAATTTTTTTTTGTAGTTATTATGTTCCAATATTGATATCTTTTTTTATACAATCCATCAAATCCATCATTACAGAAAATATTACTGATTTACTATGCGACTATAAGATTCACTTAAGTAAGTTCAAATATGGCCAGTTCTAGTTGATGCGGACAAATAATTGTGTTATACGAGACAGTATGAGGTATAAAAACTACTGAAATTTGTTAGTTTGAATAAAAGAGAACATGCTGGTACTATAAAGTGTTGCAAACAAAATTTGTTATTCATTATGTTCCAAAATTGCTATGATTCGTTTTATACTATCCATCTATACATAAAAATATAACTCATTTACTATGCGGCTATATACATTTACATAATTACATGCTAAAATGGTCAGTTTGATGCGGACAAATAACTTTATCATGTTTATAATACGAGTGTTCTATTCATCTTCAAAAGATCCATCAGTGGTACTAAACCTTTTGATATTTTTGGTGCAACTTACAGGTTTATAATATCCTTTTCTCACAATACTATAAGGGATTCGTTTTTATGGTTTAACTCTAAATCAAAATCAACCGTTTATCATGAAAATCTATTGTTTTCTTATTTGTCGAGGTCCCTCATGTCTATGCATTTGTTTATTTTTTTACGTTTGATTTAATCAACATCCAAGTTCTTCAACGTTGGTTTAATGATTTTGATTTTTTTATAATTCTTACTTCACTGACGATCCTTTACTAGTTTGACGCCTTGATTGGACAAAAATATTTAGCATATAATCATAACATTAACGGTACACAATTCACTTGTCGAAAACAGATCATGGATGTTTCATGTCCACAATTCTTAAATGTTTTTGAAATTAAAGAACTAACAATACCAATGCGACCCAAACAAATGCAAAAAAAAGCAAAACGGTAAAATTAAAACTGAGCATTTAATATGGAAGATATATTAATTAATTTAAAAACAAAATCCGTAATTCAGTCACGATAGTAATAGCCAATTTCAATAACACACTATCCGTATTCGTAATTATATTACAAACAGATATTAAGCTAAAGTAACTTGTTATTGGAAGCAGCAATTATTCAATTAAACTGCCTCGTTTGACCAATATCTATCAATAAAAAGAGTAATTTTGATGAGGAGTTTAGTTTATATACCAACCCGGAGGGATAATGCTGTTCTTAGAACATTGTTTGCGATAGCAGGAACAATCGTCTTCTGTTGGAATACAAGAGCATGCATCTTTCGGGTTACCCACAAATGTATATCCTTCGACATGATTACATCGACATTGTCTGTCCATTTTATTTGTTCCATTCCATGATAATAGTTGACCCTCGTTTCTGCAAAACGATTTCTTAAGCTCACAATTACTGGATTCGTTGGATAAAAAAACGAGTGGTTGATACAGATCAGGTGGGCAAGATATGCCGTTCAGATTCGTGCGAAAGGTAACTCTATAACCTAAAGGACGTTGAAAAACATAAGCATATATTAAACCGTTTTAATACAATAAATGCATGTAGTGGCTCAAAACTACAAGAGTTAAAAGTGTTTTCACCAGCGGGTATTTTTCGATCTCTGGTAGCAACTTCGGTACGGAAAGGATTTTCAAAATGATTTTTTCGCATTCATATTTTAAAAATTAACATAGCTTTAATGTCTCGTTTCGTTAAATGTACATATAGGTAATATAGCTCTTCACGTGTCTGCATATTTGTAATTCCTTCGATTTCAAACAGTTCCGTTTCAACGTTACTGATTAAGAGATATGCAGATAAACTATCGCTTCGTCCACGTAAAATGTAAATAGTTGTATTGTAAATATGGTAGTAGTGTTTTTAAGCCACTATATAAACATTTACAAATAAACTCATTTGTGTTTTATCATACATATATCATGTATATATATATATATTTATGCTTTTTTCTTAAGAGTTCTTGATAAACAGATCACAATGCGACAATAATAAACGTCACATTATCTGTTGAGTCAATGTTGACATCGGTTGCTATTGTGAAACAGGAATATCAACAGGGGTTACTTCATCTCTTCAAAAAGACGTCACTGAGTTGAAAGGTGTTTTGCTTTAGAAAATATTGGCATGGCTTGAAAACAACAACTGCAAACGGTGTTTAGTCTTGGCAAATTAAAAAAAAATCAAAGCGATCAACAAAGTAATATTTTGAAAACTAAAGTTTTCTGGCGTATTTAAATTCTTGTTAATAAGGTTATTCACTTTTTCGTGTTTTTAATTTGTGATGTGCCTTGTATAGCTGCTCACCTGGTCTTTGAAAGTCAAATTTAATCGAACAGCTCTCATTATAAGACATTTGGTCTTCATCAAACAAGCATGTGTAGTTTGAAGCATCTGCACATAATGCCATACTTCTAAAATGTCTTTCTAAGGGAACAGGGCACCTAATTTGAAATGCTGCTGTTAGGTACAATTTCTGTAAAAATGAAATGATAGATGATCTAACGTTAAAAGCTTGAAAGAAATGTCGATAACAGTTTAATAAGTTTGAAGAAAGAAAACAAAATCTTAATTTATAATCGACATACTTTTGTATATGAACAAACGTAAAAGGCTATTTCAAAGCATCTACCTGTTTTTTCCGTAAACATAATAAAAAGTACATTTTTTTTTATAATAATCAACTGATCAATAATCAACAATAATAATTTTAAACATCCCTGTTTTTTTTTAAATTATCTGTACTTAGTTTTAACACCTTTTCCATATTGATGAAAAACATGTCCTTTACACTTCGACCACACCGTCTCCTGCTAGACAGTTTACAAATATAAACGCGTTTAGGATATAATTTAATGGTGAGAGTTACCGTAAGGTCGGTTAACATTTCAAAATCAGTTCAGTATAGAAAGAATCATTGAAGTTATAAAATCAAATCTAATATGCTTTTCCATTCGCTTTGTAATTGGTAACTCTGTATCTAACATAACTGATTGGTACATTTTATTCGTAAAAAAGGTACACGTAGGTCGCAAAACAATGCAAGTTTGGGAAGTGGTATGTTCTTCAAAGAAACACAAATTTCGGTAATTAAAATCGTCACCGAAAAAAATCGATATCACAACGTTATATTTTGTGAAATTAACAATTTCATTGACCCATACTTACAACAAGAACAATATAGACAATCGCTATAAGTGACATTCTCTGAAAAAAAAATTGGCAAATTCAATGGTTTTAAATTTCTTTTTTTTACAATACAATGTTAATCACATTCATAAAATTAACGGTACCATTTTTTTGCACCAGATGCGCATTTCGACAATACGTGTCTCTTTAGTGATGCTCGTGGCCAAAATATTTGAAATCCAAAGCTTATATAAAAGATACAGAGCTATAATCCAAAGCTTAATTAACTTAAACAACCAAAATTCAAACCATCAAAGTTAAAACTTAATCATATTCGTACTGTTTTAAATAAACAAAATGTCAAATTAGATGGCAGGAAATATTTGGAACACATATATCTTGAGAAAATATGTGTTCAGGATAAAATATTTAAAAATTGAAAATAAAGTAAAAAAAATCCTATGGAGAACCTTGCACAATATTCAGTAAATTAAATATTGTGCAAGATATGTATCAAGTCTGGAAACAAATGTTTGTTCTTTTTTTGATAAGACAAAATTAGAGTCTGTTATAATGAAAATTTATACAGTTATTATAATAGTATAATATAGCTTGAGTCAAAGTTCATTTTGTGTTATGACTTATAGTATTAGAATATTGATTTTATCAATTTATACAAAGATAAAAAAAATTGATAAAAAGTATAAGCCTATCATGTTTATTGTAGTAAATGCACATCTTGTATATGGGTATCTTATCATTATTTACTTACTATTTTGAAATTAAAGTATAGAATTGTAAGACATGTTAGATGCTTCTAACATTATATTGATATATTTGTTAAACTAATTGTGAATCCAAGGTTAAAAGTGGACTTTTTTTCTTATTTCCTTCTATTTCCCCTGGATAGATGGTTTCATTTTGTAAACAGGGACCCTAGGTCTGGTTCTTGACGATTAAGGTTATTGTACACAGGAAATATTTAGGAATAAAATTGTACATGTCCTAAAAAAATAGACTTAACAATAGGGATAAAAAATCCTTTCATAGAATACGAATGACAAAATCAGTCAAGCTAAATACATGGCATACATTTTTTAAAGAATTTTTATGGGAAGTCATTGATTTTTATAATATAAATTTCCTGTTTACAAAAGCACATATGTTTTTTTCTTCTGAAATACTAAGGATTTTCTTATCCCAAGCATACATTACCTTCGCCGTATTTGGCACCACTTTTTTGGAAATTCGGGTCGTCAATGCGCTTCAACTTTGTACTTGTTTGGCTTTTAAACTATTTTGATCTGAGCGGCACTGATAAGCCTTTGTAAACGAAACACGCGTCTTGCATATTAAATTATACGCTTTGTACCTTTGATAACTATTTCGTGTTGTATTAACACTTTTTCACGGCTTAGGAAAGGTTTATACCCAAGCCTCAATCTCAAACCATGTGATGAAAAAATTTACAGGTAGTAACACCAAGACACAAAGCAAAAAAGGTCTATCAAAATACTATTACATTTTTTTAAATGAACACTTCCTAAAATTAAGAGAGTTTTCAAGAAGGTTGTACAATATGAAATTTGAGACATATTTGATTACAAGCCATCAATAATGTGCTATTAAACATTTTATTGGGGAGATTTGATTAGTTTAAACATATTATATTGCCGAAATTATCAATGTCAAAATGATCCAACACAAGCTTTGTAGATTAGAATTGTAATATCTACTTAGTATTACATAAGTAAAGCTGTCTTTATTATTTTTATGTCTACCTGTGCGAATTTCAAGCGCGCAATTTTACACCAGTACTGAAAATACATTAAGTTGTATTAGAAAAACAAAATTAGTATGTTAAATTTGATGTATGCATTTTGTGCTTCTTCGTTTGTTTGATGTTTTTACAGTGATATTAAGATGATAACACATTATTGACTGTTGTACCCCTATTTGACATTTTTACTCTTTGAGTATGTTTGTTTTGTTCATTCATCGTTGAAAATGTAATGGAATATGATGCGACTGTCATAAAAGTGAGAGGTTTAGCTAGCTATAAAACCAGGTTCAATCCACCATTTTCTAAATAAGAAAATGCCTGTACCAAGTCAGGAATATGATAGTTGTTTTCCATTCGTTTTATGTGTTTGGACTTTTGATTTTGCCTTTTGATTTTTGATTTTCCTTTTTGAATTTTCCTCGGAGTTAAGTATTTTTGTGTTTTTACTTTTACACACTCACCGATTATGAATGTTCTCATTGATATTTTTACAGTGTGTTGTTCTACTTTTGGGACAAATTATATCAAAATTATAGAAAACCTCATTTACTCTAACTTAAAATATGGACAATTTTGTGTTTTTTCTTGAAATCTTTTGACAGCTTCCAGAGTGCTAATTTTGAACCTTTTTCAGCTGGACCAAATCATTACTTTTAAAAAAAAATCGGGACCCAAATTTTTTAACAGTGTTATGTCATCCCCCTAATTGCAATTTGAGGCATAAATCATAGAGAAATAAATTTGGAAGGGGTATAAAAACATTGGCAAGTACAAATGTAACCCACTGTCAACACTTGGGACTATATTCGTGAACAACGAAAAGGAACAACAACTCGGACCATATTGGTTATATCAGATAAATTGCACTCAAAGGTTTGTTAAATAGTTTGGTCGAAATATATGTGTGTATTTTTAGACATACCTCAAATATGAAGTGTTGGTAGCAGTTACAAAACTAAATTACAAAGTTTCTTGTGTTATTCATGAATCCAATGAATGCGTATCTTATTCTGAAATAATTTCATCATCTTATTGCGTATGAATAAATGTCATTGGTATGCACCTTGTTACCTATTCATAAAAAAAATGTCGTTTTATGCAGATCATTACACTAAATCTAAAACAATTGGATTGAATGTGTCACCAAGTACATTTAAAGCCCAAATGTAGACTTTCAGTCTTTATTTTTAGATTTAATCGTTATCTATTTTTAAGGTGTAATACAAATTGCTACAGGTAGATATAATAAATAATTGCATTTTTGTCGGTGACCACTTTCCTTTTATCTGATTATTTTGACTGACATACGGTTATATAATTTATAATACTTTCGGATTCATACATATTGCCTACATGAAAGTATGCTTCACGTAAACAATGGTATAAAGCTTTCCTTGAAAATTCATTTGTATCTAGCAAAATATTCGATGATTTGTCTTCAATTTATACTAATCGAAAATAATAGACTGGGATACATTGAACCTTTGCAATCTAGATTTGAATTGTTCATACAAAAAACATTATAACAACACTTGTGACAGAACGATACAAATGTTGGACGAATGAAACGATTTTCAATCCGAAATGATTGAATACACTTTTTATTTACCTGTTTTCCAAAGTCTTGTGGATTAGATTCCTCTATGATCAATATGTCGACTGAAGGCCGGTTGGGTTAGATAATGCTATATTTAGAATAACCTTACTGAACATTAAAAAGTAAATATAATTATTTATGAGATAAACTACAGTTATTGTAAACCAGTTGGTTAATGGAAATGAAGAACGAAAGTAAAGAGATTTTTTGTTTTAAGAATATGGAAGTAGTGATATAGATATTATGCAAATTAAAATAACTATTCTACAAAATACTTACAAAAAGATTCGTTTAAAATTAGAAAAAAACGCGTAGCTCATTATTTAATTGAAGCATGTGTAGGTCGTCAGCTCTTTTAACATACATAAGTGTGTGTTATTGCATTTTATCAAAACAACAATAAAAACAAATTAAAAATTAAGCCCATTTGATGAAATAAGCAAAACGTTAGATTAAATTCATTTTGTATATTCCATTTGTTCTTTGAAAACACATTACATTTTTGTTTGAACTTATCATTATGTTTTACGCAACTAGAGTGCAAATCAGTTTCTGAGTCTCTTATCCTCAGTAATTGATTACATTTCTCTCAATCGTTATCATACAATTATGCACCTCAATGTTTTTCTTCTTTTCCAAACGCGAAATAGATATTTTTAGACTGCCTATAGAGTCTACCCATTTATTACCAACAGATTTTCGAACACCTTTAGAAACTATTGAACTTGTCTTATAATTGCTATCACTCACTGTATTTGTACACATAATTTTGCTGGACGAATCATAAACTTAGCAATTACTAAAGGCAGACCAATTTGGTATCTGTATCTTCAAAACATATTTTAGAGTGTATTGACGCATTTTAAATCTTAACCATACACTGACATTATTACACAAGAGGGTAAGATGCTTTATTTCTAAGGCGGTTTGTGTCACACAAAAAGTATTATTCAGTGTGTATCAGATGTCATTAGATAATATAATTTTGTTTAAACGATTTTGTTTAAGAAGTTTGGAACTGTTTACTGTCGTAAAAGAGAAGCGAAAGATACCAGAGGAAATAAACTGACAACTTCACGGCTAACACGAAAAAGACAAACAAACAAATAATAGTACAAAATACACAACATAGAAAACTACAGACTGAGTAATACGCACTCCGCCAAAAACGGGGGGTGTTCGCAGGTACATTAGAAGGTTACGCACGTTCTCACGAATATGTGGAACCCGCCGTGTTGACAATGTTATTACAAACCAGGTAAATAGTCAAATTCGGTAGGTCGCATTCATGGAAAGTGAAGATTTTATATTCTACAAGTATTGTTAGTGAATCAAGTGAAAACAAGAAGGTAAACCAAAACAAAAACATACAAAAATTGGCGGACACCATTAGAAAGGGTGAGAAATATTCTTCGATCATATAAATACAAAACACCAAAACTAGTTATGGTATGAATGTAAAACAGTTTTCATATTTGAAAGAGACTTATTTTGTAACAATAAACCAAGCAGAGATCAGATCATATCACACATAAAACTGTACAATACCATTGATGCTACAACAAATCCATTTATCCATCCAAAAAGATGCATGTTTGAGGTCTATATATATTTTTGTTTTTGATTCTGGGATCGATAGAAAATCCCTCATTATTTATATATCAAGGTGTATACTATTGACCCAATGATAATTGTTAATGAAAAACACAAACACAAAACATGATCATTGTTCCACTGTGAATGAACAGATTGAGAGATGCTCAGAATTACATTGATGTGAGGTTTTTAAAATATATATTGAATGGTTACAAGTATTTGGCCTGTTTTCAAATCGAAAACATGTGACCGAATCATAATGGTAGCACCCCTTAGTAAACTTAAACCAAGATCTATAATGATTGTTCAATACAAAGTATGTGTTCAAATGACTGGGTGTGTCTTCATTGTGACAAATAATGACACAGACAGACAGGATGTGATTCCCAACTGCGTGAATGTGACGACAAAGAAGACGAGAATTCAGATGATGATGAATCGGAAACAAAAGATCCTCTATATATATCACAATATGTACTGCAAGTCTGCAACTAATCCCAAATAGTATTAAAACTAGAACCCCTAATCTCTATCTACTAAAAAATAATCAAAATAACTCTTCTACAAACACAAGTGCAGACAAAGATAAACTGACTTATAATTAAAAAAAAAACTCACAAGAGGAAAACGCCAATATTTCCAAGTAACAAATAACCAAAGTCTACGAAATAAAACTGATAAGAAAACTGCAACAACCCCCACAGAAGAGTATCGAAGACGTTCAAGTCCTGCACTAAAGACAATCAAAACGTATCATTTGTAAATATAATACAGTGCAAATGTTAAATAGTTAAAACAATAAAATGTTCAAATATAGATATATGTACATAGCTCTTTTTTATTTCAAGGATTTAAAATAAAACACAAACAAGTAATGTGATACGAAGTTTGATTGCTTACATTCGAAAGAAAATGACTTTTTGAATGTCTAACATATGTATGGCAAAAAAAAATGTGTATGCTACAATAGAACATTATAATTCCAATGTATATTTGATAAAAATAACATCATTGATGATAAAATTGTAAGACATTATTAGTTACACAGTGTGCAATTGTTCTAATACGAGAATTAATCGGGTCTATACAATTAGCCAAACCCGATATGAATTGTATTGACCCGATAAATTCCGTATTAGAACAATTGAACACTGTGGAACGAATTTATCCTGATTTTGTTATATGACATATTATAATATTCAAAATAAATTTTAGGACAATATCAACAAATATATTTTAGATATTTATTCTAAAACTGTGAATTTTGTTTTTTTATTAGGTCAGTAGTATAAGGGAGATAAATTCAATTGACGTAATAAATAAAGGAGATAATTCCAATTGACGTGATAAAAAATTGTACTGAAATTTATTAGGACAATATTAGCCAATCAAATTGCGAGAAATTACTCTAAATCGGGATAATTTGTTTTATCCAACAATTATTTTTTCAATGTGAAAAGAAATCCAAAAGTAACGTACAATGTATGTCACATTCATAATCCAGAGTGGTAATTTATTTCAAACTTCTTTGCAATGGTTAGAAAGATAAAGTTCAATTCTATTTTTAGAAAATGAAACACAATTTATAGCCATCCGTGTTTTCTTAATATCCGTATTAGTCTATCATCCAGCCACTTTATTTCTCAACGTGTAGCGTCTGGAAGAAAAATGACATACAAATAGACATGTGTGACAATCGGAATACTATCGTATGTTTTAGCTTGTTTTAAAGGGAAATGTCCAAGACGAATAACCAAGAAGTTGGTTATTGACTTCGGAAAAAATGACATTAAAATAATGTAGTTGAAACGCCCGAATGTTTCCATTGTAGATGTTCATTGAACAGGACCGGTCGAATGACGTCTTTTAAAGATACTTTTTGTGACGTATTCAAATAATTGAAAACACCAGACAGCACGGCTTCTTTATCTTTGTCGAGAGGGAAATAACAGCACAGAAAACCTTGGTAAGATGTTATAAAAACACAAACTGTAAGTCAGACTATATTTTGACTGGAACAATGATATGATTGGAACAAGTATTTTCTTTTGTAGAGACAATCAATTAATGATTTCTGAACACAGATTTGATGTGAAAAGTGTCAATATTTAAAATACTATGATGTTAAGGATATGTAGTATGTCATGCTTTAATTTGATAAAAAAAAAAATCAAAGAAAGAAATTATAAAATACTGAAGTATCAATCAGTATAAATAAATCACAGTACCAAGATTGTTGGGTAAAAATTATATTGACAGCAACTACCAATCCAAATAAGTTACACTGACTTATATAATTCTATAAAACAAACAAAAAAACAGAATACGATTGTTGTCAGACATGTCAGAGAATTCAGATTTGTATTAACAAATAAGATATATTACTTAGACCTAAGTTTTCTCGTTTCAATTGCATCACATTTTTCATTTCACACCCTTTGATAGTTTCCTATACGGTATGGAATTTCTTGAGTAACAAAGGTTTTGCAGTTACTATATTTATTTATATACGTCAATTGAACTGATTGAGAATTGCCACGGTTCACAATCATACTGCATTTCTTTTTTTTTTATACAAAGTTTCACAAGAGAAGCAATTGTTATTGTGAAGTTGTCCTTACATGCATTCTGATACATTATGGATATTAATATATTCGAGTAGTAGAATACACTTTTGGGCTGTAGATTTTTTCAGTTATTATGTATGTGAAATTACTTCTATTCCACCTTCTCCGTGTTCATGAAACATACATACATTCATTGTTCCATGATTGACTGTTTAAGTGATGTAAACCCTTTAATGGACAAGGGTAATGTTAAAACTGGCAAAGTGGTATTATTTGGAGATTGATTTCACTTTTTGACTTCCCAAAAGGAGTATTGGTGTTAAAGCAAAGACACATTCAAACTGCATGTATTGTGTCGGTTTCAGTTTTTTTTATAAACGAAAATTGTGTAATCTCACTGATATTCTAGAAATGAAGGTGTAGGAATTTTTTCTTCGTTGCATTCTTTGTTTTTATATGAGTTGTTTGTCTTCAAAATAGGAGTTACTATATTATACGTTTTTAAAAGGTCATTGTATCCGATATCTGTAAGAGTATAAAAAGGACAGCATAAATTAAAACAAGAGATTCAAAACATGAGAATAATGAGCAAAGTCTATGAAAAATGGACCAACAGTAGGAGAAAAATAAAATGAAACAAAGAAAAGAAAGAGAATATTGGTGTGATACGATATAAAATATAGAGATAAATCGTGTTATATAGTATAAAAATAAGAGAATACCGTGGTGTGCAATAGTATACAAATATATTGATAATTGAGGGCAGTGATAGATATGAGCATATTCAGGAGGAAATGAAATAAATAATAAATATGCTGTAATATGGGCCTTCCGGGATACAGGTTAGTCGACATTGGTTTTTTTTTTTTTTTTTTTTTTTTTAAACGTCGATAGCAAACGATATGAACCTACAGAGTCTCATGTTATAGAACTTAGATATTGTCAGAGAAATTATGAATGTCACTAGAAAATTATGGTATATTGTAAACGGCAGAAATTTAGCCTTTAGTACAACGGTTCACCTAAGGACCCCTCTTTTAGTGCACAAAAAGTGGGGTACCCAATCTTCACGATTAATCAAATTATATTGTATATAACTTTATTAAAACAGTGAAATATCTGCAATACTACAATATATATGACTGTGTATTCTAGATAAAACTGCCAAATTGTTAAAACAATTTCTCTGTTTAAGAAGTATATGATCTAGATAAATTAAATGAATAAATAAGTTTCAAATTACACAACTTGAACTGATCATGCAATATTAATTTTATCTTTTAAACGCTATATAGGACGATTGATAACGGCATTTACTGTAAAGATTAAACAATGAAATATTAGTAAACCTTAGTTTTCTGTATACTACAGATAGCTTTAATTCCGACATACCTGTGAATAAGAAAACTCATTATAGATACCAGGACTTAATTTAGTATACACGCCAGACGCGCAAAAAAGCTATATCAAATAGTTTTTTTCTATAAATTTAAAATGCATGACAGATATAACAATTATGTTTTAAGACAAGGAAGATGTTTGGTAGAAAAACAGTTCACATTTTTACGGAGGAAATATGATTGTTTATAGAAACAATACTCATAAATAAATTGGTAGATGAGATATGATAGTAAATTGTTAAGCAAAAATGTCTCATTGATATATACCTGTTTATTTCATTGCTGTAATTGTTATTGTTAAGCTGTATAATTCAAATTAATGTTAATTTAATAGAATAATGTTTACAAACAAAAAATGGATTTCAATGAATTTTAAATTTGCACTTTTCGAAAAATGTGAATAATTTATCTTTGTTTCAAATAAAGAAATACTAGGCATGAATAAAGTTTTATCCTGTACAGTACTATAGAGAAAAAAATTACATAACATTTCATTGCATATAAGAAAATAACCATCTCTGGAAGTTAAGCAATCAAATTTCTCCCCTTTTTATCTGTGTACAAGGTTTAGCCACCATGTACCCTCAAGATTACAAAATATTCTATAGAAATCTCAAAAAATAATGGTGCTTTGAAATACCAAAGACATATTTTTATGACACAGACATCTTTAACTGCAATAAAACGTAGCATTAATTACCTACAATTGTTAAATTCAAGGAAATATTTTTTTTAACTATATTCGTATACAACCGGATGTGACGTACCATGCTATGGTGGTATTACACATAAAAAGACATTATTGTATAATAAACTGATTGTGACTTTTTGTCTGTTGTCTGTTTTTTTCTCTGTTGGTCAATGTATACCTTTCATTTCCTCAAAATTTCAACCTTTCAGGCTAATAAGTAAAAATAATGGAATAAAATGTAGGATTAATAACCCAAAACTGTTAAATTCAAGGGAATATTTGTTTTCTACCTTTTTTCGTATACAACCGGATGCGACGTACCATGATTTAGTGGTTTTACACCTTACCAGAAGAAAGTGCATTTTTTAATGTTTGAATACAGAATGGAATTTTTTACAATCTTTGTTTTGTTTTGAACACTATTTAATTTAGGAATATTTTATTATACAGTATTTATAACAGCGCATTGTATAATATTAAAATTACCCTAAGCGCTTTACAATATATTTCCATATACACATATAAGTATTAACAACAAGATATAAAAGTCCATTTTTAAATCTTTTATAACAAAAAGATTTGAAAAATATAGTACTGATAAAACAATAAAATTTATATAAAATGGGCATGATAAAATTAAAGAGATATTGAATTGGTACCAATAAAAGTAAGTTAAAACTTCAAAATATTTGCTTAAAAAAATCTTAAATAACCAATAAAAGTATACCAAGTTAAAAATTCAGAAGCAAAAGTAATATCTTAAAAATTAAAAATTACAATTATGTAGAAATATGTTAAGAACTATTAAAAGCATGTCTGAGTAAATGAGTTTTCAAATTTTTCTTAAAAACGTTCCCACAATGGATGTTTCGTAGATCACTTGGTAAATCATTCCACAGAACGGCTGCTGCTTTGTCGAATCTTCTTTTCCCATATGTTTTAGTTCTCACACCATGTACACGTGGCGTTGTTAAAATCATGGAATTTTCAGATCTAAGTGCTTGCATTGGTTTGTATATTTGAACGAGTTCTTGTAGGTAGACCGGTGCCTCGTGGAAAGCCTTGAACACATACACTAGAAGTTTAAACTGACATCGGTATGTTACAGGCAGCCAATGGAGAGACTTGAGGATTGGTGTTATGGGGTTGAACTTCCTCTTCCTTGAAATGACCCTAGCTGCTATGTTTTGAACTCGTTTTAACCTTTGAATAGATGTTGCAGGGAGTCCATACAGTAATGCGTTACCATAATCTAACCGGGAGGTTACAAGAGAGCATACTAACGTTTTGCAAGCTTCTTCGGTAATAAAAGGTCGAAATCGTCCAATGTTTCTGATCTGATTGAAACATAATTTTGATATAGCATTAATTTGTTTGTCCATTGTTAAAGTTTTCTCAAAATAAACGCCTAGGTTTTTTGCGCACTCAGCATCACTAACAATGTTTCCACCAAAATTAAGATTCATGTTTGAAAGGTCCTTCACTCGTTTTTTTGGAGCAAATACTATCGGTTCTGTTTTATCTTCGTTTAATTTTAACATGTTCGAGCACATCCACTTGCTGATATCAGCTACGCAAGCCTCAAGTCGCTTTGCTATGTTCGTCCAATTATCGAGTGGCTTGAACACGAGATAAACTTGTGTGTCGTCTGTATAACAGTGATAACTCATGTTATGGCGTTTACATATTTCGCCAATTGGTCTTGAGAAAATGCAATAACGGATGTGTTACAGCAAATCATTGACCTTGTTGTTGTACCACTTTTGAATCTACAATGTTGTTCCATCTTTATAAACGTTTAAAACTAGTTTGTATATTTCTGCAGGATCTAAACAATATATTGTCATGATGACCGCCTTTTATTTAGATTAAATACAAGAAATGACTTTAACCTTTGCCTGCATTCTTTCTACATTGTTTCTTTGTTTTTAGTCGCGATTTTAAAAATCAGCATATAATAATCATGATAATATCATATGTGTTTTATACAAAATTCTGTTTGTAGTAAAAAAATATCAAAATTCGCTTTAAATTTAATGTACATTAACACAACACAACACAAATGAAAGATCTCCTCTGGGATAATAATTTCATCATGAAAACCTAAAAAAAGAAACAAATATAACACGCTTTATTACTACATGTAGCTGTCATTCGAAATGCGTTTTGGATTTGTCATCATCCGTAACGCGCAAAGGCATCTACTTAAAAGTCAGGGGTGTATAATCATCGGCACAGTTGATGTGCTACATCCCCAAAATTTGACTTAAAAATAATAGTCATATTTAAATACGGACAAATAAAGAACAGTAACATATTAATTATGCTTGTACCGAAGTTGGTTGGACCCAAAGTTGTGATAATGGTAACAAAACCTCTGTGATAGCCTTCATCAGAAACGTTCGAATTAAAGCATGTGAAAGCAAATGCGATATAAAAACTGACATAGTTGAAAGTTTATATGACCAAAAAAGACTTAAATATATTAGAAAAATCAACCATGTTGCAACTGTTCCAATGTATTTTTTTCTTTACTTATATATTCATTGACCATTCAAGAAATGGGTAAGTTACAGTAAACGCAAAGACCTTTTTCACGTATTTTGTGATAATTTATATTGTTCGGATGTGTTTGTTAAGATCGTCCCTACTTGTGGTTTCAATTGTGAAAATAAAAATAAACAAAGTTACCCGTTGAATTGTAATAAGTTAAACATAAAAAATAAACTGAATTGATACGACTTGATTTAACCGAAATATATTCAACTTGAACAACAGAAAATGTGTGAAGTAAGCAAATGTTATACTCTGGTCATATCCGTTTTTGCTTTTCAGAATATGTTCCCGGGGAAAAAAGGCAAACTTAACATTCGGGTCATTCAAATTCATCAGTCGAATACAAACTAACCAGGCCATGACAAAACACGAAACGACAAATCTTATATAGTACATAAAAAAACTAAAGAATGCGGAAAACGAACCCACCAACTGGAGGTGATCTCGAATTATCCTAAATAATAAGCATTAGCTGATCGACATATAAAAAACATAATTGATTGTTACAGAACAGTAACACTTAGAGGTGTATGTTACCTGACAATGTTACTATTTATAGGTGAATATCACATAAGAAGGTAAATTTTCAATACAGAGAGATCATTGTTTGTTGCATTTAAATCTTTAAAAGTTAAGAAAAATATACAGTCATGTTGGTGTCGACAGTAAAAATCAAACCGGAGCTGGACTATAAATGTTTCAATTAATTAGGTATCATGCACAAAATTAATTGCAAGGGAGGTAATTGATGATTCTAAATAATCATACATATGCCATCGTGTATATTTGACCTCTTGACAATTTTTTTTTTTATAAATTATTGTCATTAAAAGTTTCCTTCTTTCGCGTTATACCTCGTCTCACTATGTTTTCATATGTACCCATCCTTGATAAGTATTAAGTATTACAATACATTTTCATTGTTGTGCTCGTTCTTTAAAGTATTTCTGTACACTCCTAACAAAAATATTTGTATATTAATATTCACCAGTGAGCATTCACGTAATGATATTCAATGCATTTTTGTTCCCTGTATTCAATGTCTTTTTGACATAGTTTTGCATGCCCCCCTTATTTTATTCATACTGTATTGATATTGTGTCAAAGATTAAAAATTATTCGTTCAGTGCACGTTTACTTGTTTTTTTTATAATATTTCTACTTGGTAGAGTTAAACCATTGTGATTGATACTTTTAAGTGTGTTTTTTTTTATTTATTATGTTACACAACTGTTTTATGTCAGGTTGACGGTTGGTACCTGTTTACACGTTTAAACCTTGGTTGCACCTGACCTAAGTCAGGGTCATGCTGTTCATTGACTGTTGTTTGCCGATGTGGTTGAGATAACTCTCCACCCAACCCACAATTTGTAAGTGTCAACCATTATAGCTCATGGTACGGTTTTCAACACCGAACCTTATCAAACGATAAAGGGCCCCAAAAATTACTAGTTTAAAACCATGCAAACAGGAAAGTTAACGATATAATATATATAAAACTAAAAACGAGAAACACTTAGGAACAAATCAACAAATTACAACCACTTAATATCTAAATCTGAATGAATTGTATTATTATAAATGGAATCGTTTGAAACATGAAAATGTACAATTCAAAGCTGTAAATAGCAGTGGCTATTTTGATGGCTCGGCCACAATGGTATCTTGGGAGCTACTGTACTTGCTCTGGAAAATTATTTACCTTTTAAAAAAAGCGTCAATATTGAAATTGATATTTTGTTCTTGAATAGGAAGTCTGTACACTATTTGTCTTTTAAACAAATGTATAATACACATAAGCAAAACATGCGAACCCTTAAAGAAAAAAGACATTTTAGTTAAAAAAAAAACATTTAAAAAAAGCAATGCAATGCTGTTGTTGCATTTTTAAGTCTGGCACAACAAAGATATTGCCTAGTTTAGTCCTCGTTTCACATTTCAATAGTCACACATTTATGTTGTTTTCAAAGTGTTCCAAAGCCTGCTATGGATTTCAAACAAGCCAAGGCGAAGACTAAATGGTTGTTGACATCTAGCCATATGTATTATTAGTGCACACCTAGTTTTGATAAAACAAAATGTATTTCATATAGTCTGATGAAAAATCTTAAATAAGACGTTAAAATAGCACCCAAAAGCAAAATGCATGTAACCGGATATATATCAATCATATTTTGCTATTTTTTTACCTAGTTGAAACACATGTAATGCCTTTAATCGATAAAAAAAGGATTCCTTTTTAAGTGAGAAAATTATCCTAAGGACAAAGATACGAAAGGTTACAACGAACACAACAGAAATCCTATTAAAAACAATGAAAATGATTGAGAAGAAAAGTGGCAGAATACTGCAACAGATAAACCAAATTCAAATATATTAGCAAAGACAGAGTTCTGGATTGTTTCACATCAATACATCAGATTCATAACAAAAGGGCCAGTTATTGTCATTTGTAAGTTTTATTGAGAGGATGTGAAAATTGTGTTAATGGATAATTGAAACAAAAAAAATAAATTTGGCAGGAAATCAAACTTAGCGTACACTTTGGCATAAGTTTAATTTTATATATCCTGTAGATGAGTGTAGCTCTAAAGTATCAATTTGAAATTAAAATGGAAACTCGCATGCATGTTTTCTATTTCATATACACAACCCTTACTTCTGACTTATGTATGACAACAAAGTCAGTTTGTCCAAATAGGAAAAGGTAGGTAAAGTTAGTCTATATTTTTTCAGCAATGTTGTTTAGACCTAGAAAGCGACACGTCAATGGTGAATAAACTCGTCATATATAGGTAACTGGTTTCTAACGTAGATCTGTGGATATGAAGATGGACAGTCACGTGTGTAATGCTAACAATGAGATTTTTTTTGGTTCAGTTTAACAAATTAAATAAGTACAAGATGCATATTTCACTCAACAGTTTATTATATGAGTTTCAGACTATATAATTATTTGGACCATACTTGTATGTACAATAACTGTGTCAAACAATTAAAACAAGAAAAACAAAACCAAAGAACATTCACTCATATGGTCCGACCAATTGTGTATGGTCCGATCGTACGAATACGTTAGTGGGGATTAACACTTTTACTTTAAATACGTTTAAACTCTTCATAAAGTAAGACTTCTCTAGTTGTCACGTTTTCAAAAGGGTCATTTTAATAAATTCTAAAAATTAAAAAAAAGAATAACAAAATAAGAATAAGCAGTTTAACACAGTTCATTTTGGGGATCTAGAGCTTCTCTAAAACACCGTAGGAACATGTACAGGTCGCAAATGTAAGCAAATAGCATGTATGTTTGCTATGGGGAAATATGGCCGTGTTTACACAACACATTTGTATCTGAGTACAGACACGGGAATATTAAACATCTCTTGTAATTTTTAATCCTTTTTTTTTCTAAACAACTCAAACTCATGTATTTAATTCTATACATACATGTACCACGCATCTACACGATGTTAAACACCTGCTATAATTATATATATATAATGTACCTCTTTTCTTCCTGTTAATCATTAAATTGCGTTAAATCAAATACCTCAGTCGTATAAATCAGACTCTAGTTTTTAGTAACTTAATTAAATTTAGGACCTTCTGAGTGCAACTGCTTGCTTACCTCACAATAAGATTTATTTAAAAAAAAAACTTATTTACCATTTCAAATCATTCCTAAATAGAGTTTTCTTTAACGTTATATGATTTCACTTGCAGGCATTTATACAAAAAGATATCAGTAAATCTTAGATTAGCCTTTGGAACAACCTTTTATTTAGGGCATGTACAAGACTAAGTATTACACGTTTAACATTCATTAAATTGGTATTAAATTTATTATTTCCATCTGAGTTTTGACTTACAAATGTAGTTATTCATTTGTGTAATTTTCCAGCCACATGATTGATGGACATGTTGTGTTTTTTAACAAGAGCGTCTGCTGTGATAACTACGAAATGAGAGGTGGTCAGTGTGTAGGTATGCAACATATCGTAAAGATGTATCATACTTAAACAGTACTGTTATGAATACTTTAAGTTTGTGACACGTTTTCTGAAATTATACCAATTTCGATATAATATTAAATTGAGAATAGAAAATGGGTAACGTGTCAACGAGACAACAACCCAACCAGAACAGAAAACAACTGAAGGCTATGTGTGGGTCATAAACAGAGCGAAATAAAACAGCACCTTGAGGCGGACTTCAACTTGCCGATAAACAACCGATGTTCACTAGTTAAGAGAAAATGGACGTCATACTAAACTTTAAAAAGCATATTGATGAACTAAACTGAAACACATACACAATTAACAAAAAAAACACGCCACATCTACTAATGTCTGAAAACATAAGATATCAAAGCTGTACTACAATATAAAGATACGATGTATAATGATTGCTAATGAAAGATCTACAGAATCGACCAAATTTAAAGAAGATGAATATAATCATAGGCCGACTAACGGTCTTCGATTTTAAGAAAACCCATTATATTTTCAACTAACATTGAGTGCTTGTTACCATGGGGTACATCCCAATTGTGACCATTAATAAAAAGCAAATAAAACAAAGGCGTTAGACTTATATATATGTTATGGTCCGGATGAGGATCATGACAGATATTACCTCTTAAATCTATCTATCATTAAAAGCGCATACAAGATTTACATGCATTTCATCTTCAATGTTGTAGAATGTAACGCAGGATTTTTTCGACCAGATGATCTACTTCCTGAGAAATGTGTTTCGTGTGACAAAGGTACATACGGAAAAAAATGTGCGTTCACTTGCACATGCCAATCAAATGAAAGGTAAATATAATAACCATTTCCAATATGTTGATTTGATTATATAACTTGCAGTGTTTGATTTCGAAAAGAGTAAGCAATTGAATCTAATTAGAACATGTACACTGTAAACCAACCAATCTTTGTATAAACACTTAACTGTCCAGGTGATATCAGGGCAAAGTATTATTACATTTGTTTTACATGTTTAACTGTCATTCATCCTAGCCACAGAAAACCCTATACCTTCACAAAATATATAAGTAGTTTGAATCGGCTTGACTCATTAAAAGTGATTCTTGTATGGTGAATTGTTGTTACACATCTGTTAACCTTTAATGTAGACTGGTTACAACTCAAACAAAATGCACCGCTGCTATTGCAAACAAAGTAATATTATAATATAGGCTCTTAATTAACATCATGTGTTTATTAAAACATACTTTTCATATTTTTTTTAACTTTAGACAATTAAAAGATTGTAATAAACAACTTTAGGTTTACAAACACTATGCTTATATAAAATTGTTTTTTTTCTGCTAGATCTTCGATGTATGTTCCTCCATAGAAATTTAATCCCCCAAAAAATGGAACTCAAACACAGTGTTAATTTCGAAAATGACAATAAGACTGTTAGCACTTTAATGTAGTGTCGTTGTTCTCATCTCATATTTAATGCGTTTCCCTCAGTTTTAGTTTGTTACCCCGATTTTGTTTTTTCTCCGTAGATTTACGAGTTTTGAACAGTGGTATATTACTGTTGTCTTAATTTAGCACCACTATTAAAACCAAGTAAAAAGAAAAACCAACCTAATTGTAGTTCTAATCAGATTGGGTTGGTACAAAAGTGTTTCGCGTCATTTCGACACCTCAAATTGATTATTCATGATTGATACGCAGCTTTGAATTTGTTTAAAGACAATGAAGGGAAATTTATTATTTAGAAACAACTTTAATATAATTCAACACAAAATAAATTATTTAAATGATAAACAATGGTCGATCCCAATAATTCAAGTTTGTGATAAACAAAATGTGCAAAAAATTGGGTATCAAAGTTGTATATAAGCTAAACCATTGTGTTGTTGGATTGTTTTGTATCTTTTATTCATAATAGCTCATTGACATAAACATACTTTCTAGTATTTTTACACATTCTTGTTTTCAGATTATTCGTCAATAGTCCTTAATATGATATATTTTCTCGATATTCACTTACTTTCCACACTGGTTTCTCATTGCCAAAGGAACGCCCAATGCATTTAAAAAAGTTAGTTTATTTGAAAAATTAAAGAAACAAATGTTTTAGCAAAAACAAAACATATTTTAGCCATTAATAGATATTTTTTAAGGAGTAGGTTCGGTAAGATCCTAAAATGCCCCCTTTCTTAGCGTAAATTTCAAATTATGATTTATTGACCAAGATCACAATAAATTAAAGCTTATAAATTGACTAGATAGGAAAATAGCAAATTTTGTTAAAAGTTTTACGTTCCTGTGTTTTACTATGACGTCACAAGTTGTGCTCAGATTGATTTTTCATGAAAAAGTCAATGAAAACGGGTAAATTTCCATAAATTATTAGACAGGAAATATAGAGTGCATACGTCGACAACAAATATCTTTTTATATAATGTTTGTGAAGACATCTTTTAACATAAAGTTTGTCGACGTATGCGCCCTATGATTCCTGGTCCTAAAGTTGGTTGACATTTAACCGATTTTGTCAAATTGTACCAAAATCTCTTATATTGACCTTTTTGAACTGTACAAATCAACTTGTTAGAATTAAACTTTGACAAAAATAGCACTATTTAACTTTCTCGTATGTCTTAAAATCAACTTAAAACAGTTTTTGTCTTGTAACATTGAACTTTATAATCGGGGCCAAATACAGGCCTTATAGAACCTACTTTTGCAGCAATTATAATAACGTGAAATCGCTTAGTTTTCCCATATACATGATATATAATATGTGGGTTTTTTTAAATAGTATGTCTGAGAACAAATCATGTTATTTTTCTTGGCGACCGAACGTGTTTAAAATCTTAGAAGTTATAAACTTCATATCATTTTACTTGCTTGTCTTTTTTTATTATTAAAAGTCAGTAATCTGATGGGTTATGCCATGTGCCTGTAAGATATGCAGCAATAGAACATTAAATAGAGCCTGAAATAAGTTCTGATTTGCAGTGAATTTTTCACATGGAATGATAAATTTGTATAAGTTTAATTTTGGTGTTAATTGTTAAGTTTAACAAAAACACGATGTAAAACACGGAATAGTTTCGTTTACAATATAACTTTTTTTATTTGTTTCCCTAATGTCTATACTTTAGTCATGTGTGTATCATCACAGCGTGTACAAATAATCAAGGTTGTGCTATTTTTGAAAGTGGATTTTTGTTTTATTATTATCGACAGTGTAACTGAGTATACATTAAATATAAAACAAATATTATAGTAAATCAATCTTTGTCAAGATATTGTAAAACAATTTTGTATTTCTGTCTTTTATTTGTTGCTAATGTGTTTTGTCTGTGTATGTTTCTTTGATTCATATATGACGTTGCTCTGTGCTTGTACATCCCGTCTCTGTGTTGTTGTGCTATAATGGATTTTTGTATTCTTGTCTTTAATTTTTGTTAATGTGCCTGATCCATATCCTATGTATTGGTCCTTTGTTACATATTTGTTTGATTTCATAGCGATTAAAATAATATCACATACTGTGGATTCATTTTTTTCGTGGGTACCAATTTTCGTGGATTTAGAAAAACTTGCATATTCGAGGATATTTAATTTCGTGGTTTTGCTGAAGTCTGCATACAAACCTATAGAAAATTTATCATTCGTTGAACATTACATTTCGTGGTTTAACTGTGCCCACGAAATCCACGAAAATTGGTATCCAACGAATAATAATGAATCCACAGTAGTAATGCTCTACACCTATTTTGGCTTTTTTACCTAGTATGTCTGTTTGTTTTGCAATGTTTTGTTTACACATCGTTGTCAATATAACGCAGAATTTGATTCGACTGTCATAAAATTCAAATATGTAGCTAGCATTAAAACTAGATTTTCTTCACCATTTTCTAAATCAGAAAAAAGTCTGTACCAAGTCAGTATTATGAAAGTTGTTTTTCATTCTATTGATTTGTTTAAGCTTTTGCTATTAACATTTGATTTTCCTTTTTGGACATTCTTCGGAGTTTAGTATTATATTATTTTACTTTTTGATAGCGACTTTTATGTAAACACACTGTATTATACTGTTTTGATTTCATCCTTTGTGGGTTTCTTTATAAAAATTCCATATATATATTCCGTACATTCCATATACATCTAAAATAAAAAATAATTATAGGACATAGTAAAAAAAGTAAAATGCAAAAATTGAAATCATTCTGTCGAAAACAAAAAAGTAGAGTTAAAAACCATGAGACCATCTTTTGCTTCTGTTTTATACTTATAAATTGACATCAATTATCCTAAGAATTAACCATGTTAATAGAAGCTTCTTGGTAAAAATAATATGCTCTATCAGTTTCAAACTGCAATATTTCGATTTGTTTTACAGATAACATACATGTAAGTGGTATTTATGAAATACTTTTTTCGGCTTAGATTAACGGAAACGTATAGTTATTGTTATTAAGTATTATATACTTATTAACCCTTTCAACGATCTAACAAAACAATTTGCATATTTCTTTACTTCCGGACATACTATACAACGCCTTATATGGTTTTAAAAAATATTTTTATACAGCATTCTACATATTCTATTTTACAAGTTCATCATAGAACGTTGTTAAACATAATCGTTGATTTTTGTCCGTTATGCAATTGCAAAGCTTTACCGAAAAAAATATTAAGAATAGGATAGTATAAAATAACACATATATGATAGGGCGAAGCTTTGACATGTCTGGCGCTCAAACCCACTGCCTCCAGCCCTCTCTTTCTAATAATGAAAGTAAATGAAATAATTTATTTTATAGCGTTTCAATGTACTATTAGGAAGGTTTTATGATGCAGATCGCTGTTTTGCTACACATACATTAATATATGATTTATATGATCATAAATAAACTTGATTTGATCGTCATAAAGACAAATAAATACGTCATTATGAAAAATGCAGAGCTGTATTTTAAAGCATCGATATTTAAGACCATTGAGCAATACGTAAACTGTTGATAGACGGTAGACATAATTTTGGCTAGAAATGTAGAGACAATGTACTGTTTCTAAGACAAGTTTAATATCAGACTTCTGAGTAAGTTAAATATGCTGCTAAATTTAAATAAAGATATTTGAAATTTGAACAAGTTTAGTGTAGATTTATACAATAAAGAGTATTCTTATATTTACTACACGTAAGATTTACCATCATCACCATATTCTAGTACTTGTAAAACTTTAATTATTTTGAAAATACTGTTTATCACATATTTGTTATGAATACATTAGGTTTTGCATATGCAATAACCTCAAAATTGCCCGGGGCAAAAAAGACATATCCATATTGTGCCCTGTTCCTAATGACGTGACGTCATTGCATCCTTAACAACACGTTTGTGATAATTTGCTTAAGATTTTACTTTTATGAATCATAAAATTGATATAATTTATGCTTTTTTTCTCTTTTCTGCAGAACTTAAATATGTGATAAAAAGATTATAACATGTCTTTTCCATATTGGCCCGGGTATCATCCCTCGACCAATATCGGCCCTCGGCTAAAGCCTCGAGGCCGATATGGGAGTCTCGGGATGATACCAGGGCCAATATGGAAAAGGACATGTTATAATCTATACGTATTAAATAAAGCTATTTCAAGCATTTGATGCTTCATTGTTTTAAAAATCATGCATTTTCTCTTCATGTACCTGTATGAATTTTTGTCTAACTTTATCTTGTCGACTTAGTAATTTACATATCTTACATACAGTCTGAATATTTCACATCGTGTAATCGTGGTTTGTCCTTCAGTAGGGAACTCAGTTGTCAAGGTATCTCAGGATTAAAACCTATTTAGACAAGCTCTATTCAAAGTTGTGTTTTTGGAAATGAGTTGATTTAGAATAATTTTTATATCCAATTACTTTTAATAAATATATATAATCATGAGTACATAACACATTCATTAACCAAAACGTGAGCCCATTAAAGTCTACAGGAATAAAAATATTATTAATGTATTAAAAAAATCATATTACGACATTCAACGTAAACAAGATATAACTAGACTTTGATAGTTTTTTATTTTTAATTGTGTTGGTGACTAGGGCTTAAGTTCTTATAAACTCCTTCTAATATAAAGTCTAGGGCTTGGATATTAGATAGATACACTATATGGGATAATTCATAATACCTTTAGTGATATTTCTAAATGATTACGTTTTATTTGTAGATGTAACAGTATCACGGGATGTGTTCTAAAAGATGGTGGAATAGGTTAGTCAAATTTTTTTTTAATAATGTGTAGGGAAACATACGACAAATAAAAACTAAACATTCGATGTCAACTGGGTCAACGAGGGGTAACAATTAGTAATTATGAGAACCTTTGACAACTGCCACTCATATTTCTTTTCAATATGTAAACCTTTTCAGCAACTCTTTGACACCGACGTTTGACATCTACAGTTTACAGGAGAAGAAACGGAAGTTGTTTTTGTTACATAGATAATATATGATAAGGTGTTACATGCATATCACAATACGCGCATATACGATTCAAACGGTATAGTTTTAAAAAAAAAAACGGATATTCAGCAGTAGCAATATATAGATTATTTTTGAATTCGTGTGTTTTTCTATCTTTCGTATAATACTTATAAGATTATACATTTAGGTATATATACATCCTTTTGGCACTAAGTTCTGTAAATCGATAAATAAATTTATTGGAATCAATTCCTATCCTTCAGTAACTAATGAGTATTACGACTTATAATGGTCGATTATATCTAATTTATACCAAATTTAGAAATTGACAAACTAGTTTGATACATGTCCCCAATTCCTGAACATGTCTTTCACAAGAAACACGTCGAGTGATTTGTAAGAAGCTATAATTGCTTTCTGTTTCAAAGCATTTTCGGTCCGATATGTTTTAATAGAAATTTGTTTTGTAACTTTGTTTTTATAAGAAAAAAAAATCATTCTTTCGACCAAGAATATATATGTGAATATAAAAAAAGAAGGTTGCTAAATGTTTTGTAATGTACCTATTTAAACGTTTAATGGTAATTTCTTTATTTAACAATTGTTATTGATTCTTTTTGGTTTGTAGTTTTAGTCGTAGACATACAAGTTTGTGTAATTGTTATTGACTTTGGACCACTTTTTTGTATCTGCAAGTACTCTCCGATCTGTGCTAATTAGTTTTTATTTATGGAGATGAAGATATAATCTGTCACGGACGATTTTAGTTTTCGTTCGATTTTATTCTGCTGTGTATTAATCAAATGAGTTTCTAGACTTTTCAACTGATTTTAGTAATGTTACTGTCCAATGTAAAGGCGCCTTCAAACATGTTTAACCCCAACACATTGTGTATTTCAAATAGGCAATCTTTCTAAATTATATATACAAACGTAAATTTTATTCCTGTCCTAATTGCCTGGAAGAAATGCTGTTCAAAAGTTGTACGGATAACGTCATATCTAATGGTCTAGTCATGTTATATACACTGAAACCCTGTTTTTGTCTTGTCCATGGATGTGTCAACGCCTAAGGCAACGACTGCCTACCTACACAAATGATTATCATAAAGAAATATTATACAAATATAGCCTTTGAATGAGGTCGATACAAGGATATATTGACCTGAAAGAAGTATATTGACTGAGGACGTAGTCCGAGGTCGATATACTTATTTGGGTCGATATATCCTGTATTGACCTCATACAAAGACTGTATTTGTTATATTATTAATTTCTGACCATATTTGTAACAAAATCGTCATTTAGGTTTGTTGGAATTTTATAGATATTACATTATCTCCTTGACGATACCAACATATCAGTTGTTATTTCATTTACTTTTTTTGTGTGCATCTTATGTATTTGAAGATTTTTTTCGTCAAATAATCGATCACAGACATCATGTGTTTCAATATCCTTGAATTAATTACATGACGTCATATACATGTAGTATATCGGTTTTTAGATATTCTAAAAATAAACGTGCGATATGCTTTTTGCCGGTTTGCTATCCGCCGTTTTCTCTCGACCTTCGAAAATATAGTTTAACATGTGACTATCCCTAAACGAATCAAATTTGTTAAAATATACGAATTAATAATATAAATTAATTCTATTCTTAACGTTTTGAGCGCTGTTTTGTACCTTCTGATATAGCCTCTGACTCATGCATTACAGTGGATTTTTGCAATTACGTGGTTTAATTATACGTATTAAATTATAATCCTGGTAACTTTGATAACTATTTAAACTTTAGTGCTTCAAACATGTCAAATTTTATATAACTCGATGCTTTGGCTGGAATTTGTCTGCAATGGCATTCGTCAACAAGTCTCGCAAATAACGTCACATAATCAAATGTGTTGACGTTGCGTTGTGACTACATTAATATGGATCATGGATGTTCAACACCAAATCCTGTCCGCCTGTACCGTTGTTAAAAGGACTGTTATGCGATGTGCATTGCTTAGTTTCGGAAATATTAAGATGCAACAATGTTTTATTGATTCCAATGATTTTGTATTAGTCGAATGCATTTCGGTGTTTAACTTTACAATACATCAGACCGTTATAATTTTGTTTCTGTTTTAGATTTTTCTAATCATATTTATGTTCTGTGATGTTTTTATTTATTACAAAGCGTCTATTATCTTACATGTTTTCTTTGTAGATGACAACACAAATGGATCTACAAATGAAAGAAGTTATGGGATAGCAATTGGTGTGGTTCTTATTTGTATTTGTATCTTTATTTTTGTGGTAATTGTTAAAAAAAAGATTCGAATTTCTAGAGCAGAGATTGACATTTTGTCAGTGAATTCAATACATATTCCTGTGACAAACCAAGGAATCGGAGCAGTTGCATTCAATTCATCGGTAAACCCAATACATGTTCCATTTATAAAACAATCAGTCGGAGCAGCTGCATTAAACTCGTCAGATCAATACTATGAGGAAATAGACGAAACAGCTCTTGATGACATCAACGAGTATCAAGAAGTTCAGTTTGAAAGTGATAGCGACTCAAAAGATGGTTCACATGGCAAATCAAGCCAAGACGACGAAGGATACGTCAATCCATACAACTCGTTGATTAATTCCCCTCAGAACAGAACATACAGTACTCTTAACCTAGCAAAAAAGTAAGAACACATCATCTGAACAAAAACAATACGGTTATTAAATAGATCTACTATTATAAGACAATTTCGAATAGTGACCTGTACGTTAACTGGCTACAATTATAGAGGGACTGTATCAACATGTTGAAATATCAGTACTGGTTGACCTCGTAACACTTGCCTGCAGAGAGTATGATATATAGTTTCTATTACTTTTTAATTTGGAATCGGAGCTAGAAACACCGAATGCTATCATTTATTTTATTATATTCCATCTGTGTCTTTTTATTTGTCCCTATATGCAACCATTAAAACGGAATAAAGTGTTGTGGTAAACTATACATTCGGCGAATTTAACCGCTAGAAAACGGAGACATCCCATGCACAACTTATCTGTTGCTATCTAATGCTGACGTCTGCTGTTGTCCTAATACCGGCGAGACACATCAGCGTATAACACCGACGTACTACCAGTCGTTGTCAAAGACCATGTAATACACTTGTAATTTTAGACGCATTCAACTTTTTCAATCATATCTGTATCGTGTGCACCATGAGCTTTAAGCGTGTTCCATTTTATACACTCATTTCGATATGCAGCTATAAATGTAAGAGCAAGTTTTATTGAATATCAGAACATTTTCTTGATATGCCACAGTTGCTTTTGTACGTTCAATGAGCGCTGAAAACTACACAAAGTGTATGTTGCAAACACGCCCTGCATACGTTCAAGTAAAAAGTCGAACGATCTTGCGGCGTTTAAACATGCCTAAACGTGTCTCAAACTTATCTTAGTCGTGTTTCAACGCGCTTGTAGCGTATGTATTACATGCGTCAAGCGAACAGTTATATGATTGACAAACGCTACAGCAAAATAATTTGATCATGCTTCATAAATTTTTCCTGGAATAATAGCGTTCACCGAGCGTATACATTTGCGTGTCTTATGATTGATTAGCATTCCTCTTGCATACACTGTCGTGCACCTAACGTGTACGGATAAGTCAAATGTACGTTTACAAGAGCACGTAAGTCAATACGCCAATGTGTGACGCCGGCATAAATAAAGTATATTATTTCTAATAATGCAACAGTGTATATTACAATAATGTTTTAAAAAAGAGTTCTTAGTATTTTAATGGACGTTTCGGTCACTCGATTAAGTAGAAAATAAAAAGGTTATAGAGTAAACATTCGCCAAAATAAAATGCCTTATTACAAACTAATTTTGTAGAACGAAAACGACAAAACAATAAATAAACATTATGACTATAAAAATATAGGGTTATTGCATGAATATTGGGAAATATTGTCCCGAGTAGAATTTTATATTGCACGAGCTTGCAAGTGCAATATATGTTCTTCGAGGGACAATATTCTCCAATATTCATGCAATAACCCTTTTATTGTATTGCAAAATAATATTTGAAAGTGAAAATTGGTTTAAACTAAGATTTAAACGTTGATGACGTCATGAATTTTGAAGATTTATTGCACTAGTGCAATATAAGAATTTAGTGCACGCTAACTGTTGCTTACGTTCTGTGTGAAATATTATATTGCTATACAATAATAATAATTATTATAATGATAATAATAATAATAATTATAATAATGATAATAATAATAATAATAATAATAATAATAATAATAATAATAATAATAATAATAATAATAATAATAATAATAATAATAATAATAAACTTTATTTAAAGAGGATAACTCGAAAAGAACAGGTTAACATTCATACATTAAAATATATGTATTACTAGTTTAAATAAAGTATATATACACAATTCAATCATTCAAACATAAAAGTATCAATAATTGATAAAGTTGATAGTTTTCATAAAAGAAAGAAAACAAATTATTCGACTTGCATACATGTATATAGAATTATCAAGTAAATGATTAGAACAATGTGTTTACCTATTCCACATTACAACATTTTTTTGAGTGGTCAACTATGCCATACCTTTGTTACAGAATATTGATATGATTCTTAGCTCACCTGGCTCGAAGGGCCAAGTGAGCTTTTCTCATCACTTGGCGTCCGTCGTCCGTCGTTGTCGTCGTTTACATTGTACATATTGAACTTCTTCTAGAGAACAACTGAATGGTATGAAATCAAGCATGACATGAATTTTCCTCATGCGGTTTTGACCAAGTGTTGTTACTTTGTAGCCGATCCATCATCCAAGATGGCCGCCAGCGGGGGACTAAGTTTAAATTGGACCCTACGGGAAATGCATACAAATGACTTCTCTTAGAGAACCACCAAATGGAATGAAATCAAACATAGCATGAATGTTCCTTATGAGGTGTTGACCAAGTGTTGGTACTTTGTAGTCGAACCATCATCCAAGATGGCCGCCAGCGGGGACTGAGTTTAACATAGGACCCTACGGGAAATGCATACAAATGACTTCTTTTAGAGAACCACTGAATGGAATGAAACCAAAGATAGCAAGAATGTTTCTTATGAGGTGCTGAACAAATGTTGTTACTTTGTAGCCGATCTATCATCCAAGATGGCTGCCAGCGGGGGAATAAGTTTAACATAGGACCCTACAGGAAATGCATACAAATGACTTCTTTTAGAGAACCATTGAATGGAATGAAACCAACCATAGCATGAATGTTCCTTATGAGATGCTGACCAAGTGTTGTTACTTCGTCACCAACCCAACATCCAAGATGGGCGTCAGTTGGGGGACTTAGTTCAACATAGGACCCTACTGGAAATACATACATTTTTTTTTCTTTTAGAGAACCACTGAATGGTATGAAATCAAACATAGCATAAAATTGTAATGTTCCTTATGAGATGCTGACCAAGTGTTGTTACTTTGTAGCTGATCCATCATCCAAGATGACCGACAGCGGGGGGCTTATCTCAAAATAGGACCCTATTGGAAATGCATACAAACGTCTTATTCTAGAGAACCACTGAATTGAGTGAAACCAAACATAGCATGAATGTGCCTTTCCTTTATGAGGTGCTGGCCAAGTGTTGTTACTTTGTAGCCAAATTTTATCTTTTTTTATATGATTTCAAAAACCCAAATAGAGTCAAGTGAGTGATACAGGCTCTTGAAAGCCTCTAGTTTAAAAAGAAATAGTACTTTTAATTAGTCTTTGAACAAATAGATCATTATTAGAAGCAGATGGTAAGTTGTAGTGTTGAACAATATAAATAATTAGCATTTGCTAAGTTATCAAGTGTTAGTCCATTTACAATTTTAAACATTAGAATTCATTGTTGGTATTTTATTCCTTTTCTAAAAGATGGCCAATTTAAAGAAGAAACCATGAAATTAGTTGGAGCACAAATATCAAATTCAAGTATTATTCTTGCTACTTTTTATGCTTGCCTAGAGGTAGGAGCATACGTATAAAATAACTCTAAACAATGTTTGGTTGTTGCTGAATTACTTTACTCAGCTTTTTGTGGTGATGGTCTCAATGTCTGTGTTCTTTGTGGCGATATTTTAACCTTTCGTTTTAGTTTAATGGACTAAATTCCTTATGAAAGGTGGCATCGTGTTGCGCTGAATCTTTGGAATTACTTGCTTGATTATCTTCGAGCTTAACACGTTGTTTTAATTTAATCACATATTGAAAGTTTTTTATTCATTTTTGTGTTCAATCCAGATTTAAAGAATTTGCAAGTATCTAAGTTAAAGTTACATCATGTAAATAATTGTGTATTTCTATGAAGAAACTTTATAAACCATTGTAATCACTAACTACCAACTTTGACTTGATATGTGTCCTTAAATTGAGAAACGGTCCAACAACGTCTTTATTTTAGATACATACTCAATGAAAGTTTCCTTGTAAATCACACTTTATATTAAATTGCCATTTATAAATTATTATCGTAAAATTTATTTATCAATTTTAAACATTTGATATGGATAATGAAAATACTTTATGCATATCTTACATTGTCTAAGTTATGTTCCTGTAAGCCATTTCTTAAAATCTGGTTTTAGAACGTTACAATAAATTGAGAATTGAAATGGGACAACAACCCGACCAGAGATCAAACAACAGCAGAAGGTCACCAACATGTCTTCAATGCATCGAAAAATGTCTGCCCCCGGAGTCGTCCTTCAGCTGCTCCCCAAACAAATATATATACTACTTCAGTTTAATGAACGCCATAATAAACTCCAAATTGTGCAAAGAAACTAAAATTAAAAATAATACAACACTAACAAAGGGTAAAGGCTCCTGAATTAGGACAGGCAAAACAATGCGGCGCGGTTAAACATGTTTATGAGATTTCAAACCTCCTATACCTCTAGCAATGCATAAAAATATGCACATTAATGTACACATATATACAATATTAAGCCAATGTAAGAAAAGTATAAATTGTTTTTTGTATGAGGCTGAGATACTGAAAGGACGATGTCTGTAGCAAGAGATATCATCATAATTCTGCACTAGCATAATATGTCTATTTAAATTAATCAGATGTTTTCTGTTTCGGTTAAACGTTTTCTCGTTTATGTAATATAAAATATGTTCATATTAATTAATAACCCTAATTACAAATGTATTAAACTGAAACAAAGGACAGTGTTAAACAGGTTGATATCGATATGCAATTGCAATTAATTTCTAATCTTATTTGATGAAACTAGCAATCAATTCCCACAGATGGAAAAATATTCACGATTCTATTTTGCGGTAGAAATACTTTGTGTAAAACATGAATACATGTAACTAGTATATTAAACTTTCAAATAAGTTACGGTTCATGTTTGCTACAAACGGCTACATTTAGTATTCTTATCACAACTGTAAAAATAATACCAGCTTTGAATTGCAGTCTTCTTTTATCCGTTGGTACTGTCTTTTAACTAGGGGCAAATACTTGCTATGCAAGACATTTGTCAGCGCTTGTCTGGATTCGTCTCTATCGGAAACGATCAAAGCCACATATTTTAAAGTGAAAAATGGATTACTGAAAAAACGCGAAGATCCACTTAAAAACAGATTAAGAATTATCTAAAACAAATATTTTTTCGGTTCTTTATAGTTTTGTCAGTTGTATAATGTTAATAGAATGATATGTTATGTTTGCTTTTGTAATGAATGAACGTTCGGATGTCATTGTTACTTCTGATACATACATTTGTACACGTAAAATTGAGAATGGAAATTGGTCATGTGTCAAAGAGACAACAACCCGACTATAAAGAAGACAACAACAGAAGGTCACAATCCATACATGTTTAAAATAACATTTGTGAACCCAAATGGCTATTTGTCTTAGTGTTGCTTTTATATTGCACGGTATCTGTCGCAATGACCAAAACCAATGAAGAGATGCACTGGAGGCATACAATTAGTTGTTTCGCATGCAACACCACCAAACTGCACAAAAAAGTCTAAATCGCTAACATTAGAATAAGAAGGAACATGTCCACGCTCAATGAATGATGCTTTAAATGTCTTAACCCCAAAACTGTGTTTCTAAAGTGAGTATAATATCGGAAAATTATGACAGAACATTGAATAATTTTGTCATATAACGAAGAAAACGGATCACTTTTTTTAGATTTACCTTCATTAGAACGCCCAAAGCTGAGTATTTGAAAGGTAAGGATGTACTAGAGCCGACACAGTCAAATAAATCGCATACCGAAAGGGACTTAAACAATTAAAGCCATGTCATATGTCAATTTTGTAAGTTTTTCTTGGTTTTTTTTTGTTTTTTTTGTCTGATGCGCATGTTCACAAATGTAGCAGACCATCATTATTTGATGACATGACTCCTTCAGTGACCAAAATCGTTTAGAACATTGTGTGTTTAGATAATTGTCGTGTCTGTTGCATACTTCTTCAAAGATCTTCTAAAAATATCAAACCAATATCTGCAAAAACCGTGTGTTAATGCTCGTCACGAAATTTAGTATATATTTTTTCTATTCTTTTTTTTCTCTTTAATTTAACAAACATACCTGCCACAGCTTAATATAGAACAGAAAAGTTCAATGCATTTAATGTAATTGTGTAATTCATGTACAGCTGTACCATTATAACAACAATAAATATAGAAAACATGACAAGTCAAAATGGCTCGCAATGTCAAATGTTACCTTTTTCCTATTTTTCTTAATTAATTATGTGACTTCTTGAGAATATATTGCCATTGAATGACGTTCTTGACGACTTCTATCACATATGGAGCAGAATTTGCTCACCCTTCTGGAGCAAATGAGAGCACCCGTGTTCCCGTCACTGGTGTCTTTATAATGCTTTGACTGTAGTCTTCTATATTGTATGTTTACGTACTGTTTATCTATTTAGTCGATTTCAGTTTTAGAATTATTGCATTAAATTATCTTTTTTTTTTCTTCAATTTATGAGTTTAAAGATCCTTTTTGTATTTCCGCCTCTTTTTGACTTATGTTTACGTCCTTCGAAGATCTTCCCGTTAGGAAACTATTGGACTAATTAAATGTCAACAAACTGAAGATGATTGTTCCTTTTGGTAATGGCCGGGGTTTATAATTAGTTTAAAGTTTGTGTTTTATATTTATTTTGGTCAACCAATATATATAGTGACAGTGCTGCAATGATTAACATTAGACCATGAAGGTAAAATGATTTCGTTGTCATTTATCTCAAAATGTTTAAAATATAGGTACAAACTTTACAACAGCAAAATTGAGGGACAATACAAGATCTAGAAAAAAGGATATTTCGCAAAAATTTCTTCCAAAGGGTCGCCTATGCTGTGCAGTGTAACTACATGTACTATTATATACCGACTTGATAACATTTCTTATATTATGACAGTGCGCAATATTACAAGATCAATATTTGTTCTTATAATATCGGTCTAGTTGTATCTGTTGTGGATGTATAATAGCATTTCAGTCTTTAAAATTCCTTCACAAATAATTTATTTCGTAGAGAGTATAATTATACGTACAAAACAATGTACATGAAAAAAAGTGAAAGTCATATAATTACATGTAAATAGTACTTTATATATTGGGGTACACAAATAAATCGCAATGGTACGAAATAGTTCTCAGCACGAAATTACTATAATAATGATTCCTAAGTAGTATCGTTGATAACGTATACGTGGTATATTAATTTGACTATATTTGGTAACGACAGTATTGTTATAACCTAGTTCGAATCAATATGGAATTGTTTTATTAATTTTTTTTTATTAACATTGCATGTCAAACACTTTCGTCCTTGTCACTTGCAATATTTATTAAAAAATTGTCAAGAATCGATAAAATATGGAAACATCAACAGTGGTCGTTTACTTATCTTTAGTATATTGTTTTTATATTAAATTTTGTAATTGCCAGTTTTCGTCAGACGGACATTGTTTTCGAAACAAAAGGTAAGGATAGTAAACTTGTCTTTTATATATCAAATTGTAATGGTACTACAATGTAAATGGTGTGAATGTAACCAGCATAATTAGACAGCCTTCATCAATGAGTAAAATCCATACGCATATTAAGCTATGAAGGACCCAGACAAAAGTGACACAATTCATTAAAAAAACACACGGTAAGATCGATTTATGAATAAAACAACTGATGAAAAACAAATATGATAGACAACAAATCAACGACAACAATGTACAGAAGACTTCATTGACAGGATCCTGGCTTGCGACAGGCTAGCATAAAATCCGCCGAAGTTTTGAGCGCTCACTTATCTAACCCTTCACTTGGGTAAGCAGTGTAGTTTTGTGAAAATCATAGATACCGGCATATTCAGTTTAACAGATTTTATCATTTTTATGTAAGATAATCATACAAATTTTAATACTTGCTGGGTTCTCACAAATCCTCGAGACTGCAATCAAATCTAATTATTGTCAATCATGAAACAGCTTATATTAAGAGTGTTATCGTCTTTCTGTGTTTTGTTTGCGACAGTTTTAAACAAACAACTGACCCTTATACATTATACCTTAGCAAGCTTTCTTAAGTACTGTAGCAACCACACGTTGATCCTGTTTTGTTCAAATGATATGTCGTGTTTATATCCTTTTCTAGACAACAGTCATCATTTTGGTAGCTACACTGCGCAGTTGTTGTTCTTGGTGCCATATTACAATTTGTATAGACATAGTATTACGTTCTAGACCAGAAAAAAGTGTATACTAGTAAAATAAGTTCAACACAACACAATAAAACTCAGAATTCAAATGGGGACTGTGTCAAAGAGACAACAACCCGACCAAAGAACAGACACCTGTCACACACTACTTTGCGTACTTGTACAAAAATAAGGTATCTCTGAACCATTATTGTCTATATTTTGTGATGTATGCATAACTTTATCTTTTTATTATTTACAATAAAGGTATTAAAGCCACCATTTATTTACTTTTACATATTTTGCAGTACGTCGTCGAATGGGGTGATTGTTGCCGTCAACGAAACCTTCTGTTGTCGCAATTTTGAACCCATACATGTAGCAGGGACAAAGAAAACATGCAAAAGTTCGTAACTCCGTAACTATTCACTAAAAAGCTAATGACATGATGTATCAATCCGTGAAAAATGCACAGTAAACAAATATAACAGGCTTAAACTTCATGTTACTCTGGCATTTAGTAACTGGTTTGGATATTCCTCTCAAATACCATTTCAAGTTAGTATCCGGTTGAAACATCAAAAGCTAAATTTCAATGAAGCACCAAAATTTAATGAATAATATTTGTCTTCGATGTGTCTCATATATACATACTTCAAATATCCATAACAGTATTAACACAACCCGCCCAAATTTAACTGTTATGAGGCTGTATATGGGTCATTTAAAAAAAAATGTCGAATTTTCAGTACACCCATGCTAAAAATCTTATGTCTAATAGAAATTTCAGTTGCAATGGTTTAAATGAAATCTTGTCAGATTTGTGATTCAGAACATTAATAATAAACACACCTTATATCTATTTTGATAAGATTAAACTGCATTTATGGCCGATTTTGGGGGTATTTGTGTGCGTACAGTTTCAGGAAAAACACATTTTAAAATTACTGATTTTTTTCCGATTTTCTGATCGCCTTGATATCTGCAAAAGGGACTTATTAAGAACGTAAATTATTACTATGATTATAAATCACGAAAAATCTTAGCTTCCTTATCATTGTATGTAACATATTATCTACAAACTACATGTAAATTCAATTAGGGTACGGGAGGTTCATGTCCATCCTGTTACCGCTACTCAAATCAGCCGTTAATTTTTTCTCCCTATGACTATTGAATCAGTCACTGTATTGTTTTATCTATCATACATAAATGAAGTTCTGTTCGGGTTTTTGTTATGTGTTTTTGAGGGGCGGGGATGGGAGGGGGGAGGGGGTTATAGTTTTTTTTCATCTGAAAAAGAATTGAAAGGACAATAACGAGTTGAAGAAATGAGTAGTTAAAATAAAACTAATTTTTTTTCAGAATGTGAATACGGATTTACATCCAACGACTCTAAATGTGAACCTTGTTCTCAAGGCAAATATGGCGACAAATGCGGAAATACATGTGATTGTCACATTGATGAAAGGTAAATTCTTATATGTCAATCTAAACTACTTAATTATCATATAATCTTTTCAATATATTTGAATTGTGTGTGTTAGGGTTTTTATGCATTGTTGTAACACATGTAAATGAATATTAGTTATTTTTTTGTCGAATGTCTAGTGGCAAATATTGCATGACTATTTAGTTCAAGTTCATTCATTTAAATGTAATAAAGACTTTTTTGTATAGAAAATCTATCACCATCCGTACATGTTTACTACCGATGTTATAAACTGAAATCCGCAAATTTTCGAGTGTTTCGAATCGTTTAAAAGCGTACAAAAGACCGATTGGGGTTCGTATTGCTTATTGTCTTTATTTTTCTATGTTGTGTCTTGTGTATTATTGTTTTTTTCTGTTTGTCTTTTTTTTTAGCCATGACGTTGTCAGTTTATTTTCAATTTATGAGTTTGAATGTCCCTCTGGTATCTGTTGTCCCCCTTTTGCGGGTATTCCTTATGATTAAAGAATGCACTGCTGATGATATTTATTGTTTAGTAGAATGTGTTCCAATATAGAACACATTTTGTATTACATTTGTAGTTAACCACACTTGCAAGGTCCTCAATTTCTTAATATGGATACGGTCATGGTACTTCTTTAATAGTAATACCAGATAGGAGGTATGGTATCATCTGCATGTTATCTACTCATCGGAAAAGGTAGTTCAAATACCACGTCAACAACGATTCTTCTAAGGAGTGTCTATAATAGGAGGAGAGGTATTCTTTCATTTTAGACCATCTTCTCTATGCCTTATACTTGATGCCCATTATTTTCTTAACTTTATGTTCTAGCACCTCGTTATTCTCTGTATTATGACAGTTCTCCTCTTTTGTCGGACTATTGGGGTTTCAGAGTAGTAGTGGATGTTGGTATATCGGTGCGACCCCAAATCATTGTTACATCCTCTCATTTGTCTCGCCTTGAACTGTTACAATTATGTAATGTCAGCGTATGGTAAAAGCTCGCTAAGTACGTCCAAGAACCAACGAAACAAACTGCAACTCAATTGTAATTATCGATGTAAGCAATACACGAATCTATAACCTATGTCAACCTAAGATTGGACCCCTGAAGTTTATTAAATTAATATCTCAAATCTTGTCTAAAGTTTTTTCTCTTAAAGGTGTGATCATAAAAAGGGTTGTGTCCCAGCTAAAAACCAAAAACTGACGTACGGTAAGCATGTTTCAAAAAAACATAAAGGATTTGGGGTATCCATCCATGAAACAAAATCATTACTATTACAACTAAAACAAACAAAAGAGAATGGTGCAGCACTGGTATTGCTGTTTTTCATCTCAAAGTCACTGTAACTAAAGGTCTTCATCACGAAGCAAAACACTCACATCACTGCAAGTTTACAACGGTCCCTAGCACAGACCTGTGAAGATTTCTTTTCAAAATTAATTACGATAGTTTGAAATGCGAAACAATATAAACTGCATTTGATAACATTCGAATACAAAATTAATGTGGTCTCATTCATTATTTCGAAAGACACACGGATGGCTACGGAAGCCGATAAGGGCCATTCAAAAAAAATATTTTATGTCGTTATTACGACATAGCATGTCGTAATTTCGACATAACATGTCGTTATTACGACATCGCTATGTCATAATTTCGACATAACATGTCGTTATAACGACATCGCTATGTCGTATTTTCGACATATCATGTCGTAATAACGACATCACTATGTCGTTTTAACGACACAGCTATGTCGTAAGAACGACATAGCTATATTTAAAAGAATATGTATTATGATTGGTATGAGACTAAATGACACAGAAATTAACAATTATACGTCATCATAATGCCCCCGATAATTTGAAAAGCCCCCGCATAGTCAGCAGCTATAAAAGAGAGAGGAAAGGTACCAGAGGGAGAGTCCCCGAAATGATGTGTGGCAGACAGTGTTATTATTCAATTATTAGCTCCCTTGGTAAAACTCCAAATTTCATATTTAATGTATTCTATTGTAAAATAATTTACATGAAGCTTAATAAGTATATATTTGTCAATTGCATAGCTTTTGCTATTTGAATTCATTGTTAAAGATATTTATTTATATTGTAAAGTTTGATATTTGCATCGTCGCAAAATCTGTGGTTACCTTCTTTGGATACCTTCAGTGAGAAACTTATATATTTTCTAGATACAAATTTGGTTTAACTATGCCCATCGTGCTAGGGCTTTCCAGTCATAAACAAAGTCGATTAAAACTTCCATATTATGTAGCTTTACAAGATACCGGTAGTAGAAGAGCTATGCAGTCACACATGTTGGAAGAAGGAAATGTGGAATTACCAGAGGACTAAATTTGTACAACCAAGCTTTCCATCTCCCTTTAAATAAGCGCAAACTACATGGCTTCTTGGTATAAGGGTGTATTGAGGTATTGATTGCTCTATTTCTACTTTCAAACGTTGGGCACGCGCGATGTTCCTACAACCCCATGGATTTAAAACAGAATCTTCGAAATTTCATTCGCAAAACAAAATAAAAATGTTAGAAAACACGAATCAATATTAAAACAAATTCAATATATGTTTTGAATTATGTATTTACAGCTCTTGATCATCTCCTTAGTAATATCTAGTATATTTGAGGATTAAGATAAGAAAGATATGTGAAAAAAACGGATGTTCCGTCCAACGTTACATTTATGAAAAACTGTATAGTGATCCTATTTCTTATTCTCTGATCTTCTTGATTCTTGACAGGAACAACGACATGTGTCGGTTCTTTGTGGCGTTAAAGTCGTTATTTTACCAAATTTCATTTGACTCGACTGCATATTATAGCAGAAAATGAATAAAAATAGTAAGACAATAATAATATCTAACAAAATTACAAATATTTGCCTCATGTGAGTTCAAATATTGCTGATTCAATAAAATCTTCTCTACACAGTCGTTTTTCAAACGGTAGCCATTTTGTTCAAGTTGATATTTCATTTTTCGAAGCAGTTAACGCGTATTTTTTATAATTGATCAAAACAAAAGTTAGATATACGCAGAGTAAAAAATGCCAAGATTCTTTTCTTATTAACTACATATTTGGGTCTTAAAGGATTAAAATGCGTCCATACATTACAAAATGGTAGCCAATTTTTCCAAACGTCTGAAAACGTCTAAAATCCTAAAGACGCTAATTTCTGACGTCAAATGTGCTAAAGTTTCAATTTAATGTCTATGATAATTAAAACAAATCGTGTTATGAAATTTGGAAAAAGATGTTGATGAATGCTGCCGAAAAAAAGAATAGTGCATGTTGCTATAGACTCCGCACAGGGACATAGGTTCGACACAGGTTAAATTTTGCAATTTTTATTAATTGTATAGCTTTTTACGATTTATTTAAAAGAATTGGGAAATGGGGGAAAAATCCCATTATATAAAATAAATTGAAATATATGTTACGGAAGTACTCAGAAATAATTTAAAGTCGTCACTTCAGTTAGGTGCAATCACCAATATCAAAAGACTTAATACCAGTTCACGGAATGTTTTTCTTCGCGATTTGTCCTGCTATTCATGTTATAACTGTCATGATGAAAGTAATTCCTGTACTAGCGAAGCCGGAATTTTCCGTCAATATAAACTTGTGCATGAAATGGAGGTAATTTAAAGACGAATCCCAAACAGCGACAAAAACCGTTTCATCGAATTAAAAAAAAACGGGATTATATTTTTATTTGCCGTTTTCGCGGACGATCCAGGAGTAGATTACTATATTTTAAAATGTATATATCTGAAGATGACTTGGGAAATAATTCTCAAGCCAAGGTTCAAGTAATTGAAGGGGTGTATTTCGACAACTTATGTACCAGGGAAAATACAATTCTATTCAAATTTAACCTAGGGTAAAAATGTTCGATTTACTTGCAGAGTGTCAGATATATTTGTATTGGGGATGAATTAAGATATAGACATTTTACAATGACAGATGATATGCAACTTGAAAGTAAAACATCCTATGATAAAAAAAAAATATGAAAACTGTATACATGTACTTCCGTCCCATCTTTCCTTCCTACATTACTTGCGACAGTACTGCATTTTTAGTTGAAATAACTTAAAGGATAAACATTATTATATCGATTTCCACAACTCGAGGTAATTTTTGATAAAATGACATAACAAAACGAACAGAACCAGAATCGACCAACAATATAAAAAACCGAATAAATCTTGCAAAAAATTAATCGAAGTAAAAAAACCCTCTTCGACGCCGCATCGTGCCCAACGTTTGAAAGTAACATAAGAGCAATAGGTACTTTCATTCACTCTTATTAAAAAAAGGAATCCCTGTAGTATGCGATTGTTTTAAAAAAAATGGAATGCTTCGCTGGAGAGTTACTCTCACATATTTACATAATGTTATATCTCTCAACTGTCTGTAAAGCCAGTTATCATACGTAATTTGTTAACCTTAAATAAGTTTTATAAAATATATAATTGTCTCAATGAAGGTATCCAAAGAAGGCATCCAAAGATTTTGCGACGATGCAAATATTAAACTTTACAATATAAATAAATATCTGTAACCAATGAATTCATATAGCAACAGCTATGCAATTAACAAATATATATTTATTAAGCTTCATGTAATTTATTTAACAATAAAATGCATTAAATATGAAATTTGGAGTTTTACCAAGGGAGCTAATAATTAAATAATAACACTGTCTGCCACACAGCATTTCGGGGACTCTCCCTCTGGTATCTTTCCTCCCTCCTTTATAGCTGACTATGCGGGGGCTTTTCTAATTATTTGGGGCATTATGATGACGTATAGTTGTTAATTTCTGTGTCATTTAGTCTCTTGGCAATCATAATGCATATTCTTTTATATATAGCGATGTCGTTATTACGACATAGCGATGTCGTTATAACGACAAAGTGATGTCGTTATTACGACATGATATGTCGAAATTACGACATAGCGATGTCGTTATAACGACATGTTATGTCGAAATTACGACATAGCGATGTCGTAATAACGACATGTTATGTCGAAATTACGACATGCTTTGTCGTAATTACGACATAAAATAATTTTTTTGAATGGCCCTTATCGGCTTCCGTAGATGGCCGTGTTGCTATATAAAAACAACTGCGAAAAGTTTGTATTTTTTTTTGTATGAACTTATATTGTCAATAAACCCATATACATTACAAAAAGATAATAATAAATTCTTTTAAAAATGAAATTATAATACGAAATATCAATAAAAGACGTATGGTTCAATGTGCTATTTAAATTAAAGTTGCTTTCAAAAAATATTTATACAAACAATTTCACACGGCTTATTAAGTATTAAGTATTAAGTATCAAGTATATGATTCTTGGTTCATCAGTCGTTGTCGCTGAAGAATAAAAATGATTGTTTATGGTTCATTTGCACCAGTTATATGCAACATAAATTTAACACCATCGAAAGTATTGAAGGCAGTGCGCGTCTTTGTTGTTGAATGTAATGATATTTGTTATATAAAAAAAAGGAATTCAGATCACTAAAATGCCCATATCTTATACTGAAACGACAATACTTGTCGAGTTTTTTTTTTTTTTTTTTTTTATTTATTCCTTTTAATACCTTGATTTTTAATACATATCCATTTTACTAAAAAAATAAATGTTTTTTGTTCATATTTCAGGAAGTACTACTACCATTAGTTATTTGGTAAAAGAAGGCAAGTTTCAACACAGTGTTATAAAATAGCATAAACATATCAAAATCAGTAATCAGTATTTGATATTGAGCAAACAAAAACGGTTCGAGCGTTTTGTACCTGACAAGTGTTGTGTCTTTCAAAACACAAATAATATACAGAATTAATTGCAGGATAAAGAAAATAACTGTTCAGTGTCTCTTAATATGAGCTGTTTTAAAAAAATTGTACTCGGCTCGAAACAGGTGTAATAGCTCGCTAAAAGCTCGCATACACCTTGTTTTCTAGCCGCGTACAAATGCAGCTGATATTTAAAGACACTTAACAGTTATTGTCTATGTATTTTGCACGATAATCCGTAAGTTTGATTGGCTCACATGAATCGTGCATACAACAATAAAACTTCAATAAATACTTCTTTTTGTATTTATTGGGATGTTTCACTGGTTTATATTTTTTGTTTAAAACCTATAAACATGATAAATATGCAATATAAGGTCAATGTCAGAAAAATATCATTTTTTTTGTATGAGGCTGATAAACTGGAGGAAAGGCGAGGTTCTAGCGAGCCCTTTCCCAGTTTTGCGCCGAGTAGAAAGAAGTTGATATATTCTGACATTTCCCTTATATTGTTTTTATACTGCAACCTAAATAAATACATTCATAATTATTTAAATTGTTACACAAATTTCAAACTTATTTTCTTAATGAACCCCTGACTGGAAAAAGTGTTCCATGATGAAATTGACATTGCACAAAATACAGTTGTGTTTCTATATTGAGGAAAAAACACCACCAGTTGAAGTATAAAGACAATTATAGTGTATTGACTTGACAAATCAACGATATTCGGCCCATAACGGTGAAAAAACTTGGCAGAGCCTCACGTTTCTAAGCCTCATTCTTATATCGTTGAATTGTCAGGTCAATTATTGTCTATTTATCAACACCCCTGTCCATTAATAAGTAAGGTCCTTTGATAGCTTGTTAATATGTGTTCAGTATGTATAAGCAAAGTAAGATTCTGTTTTTGTACTGGAAGCAAAAGAAAAGTCGTATACACATGTAGCGTAAACGTAAAAATATTGATAATATCTTGCTGGGATATCCTGAGCAATTATAATCTGGGTTGCTTCTTGTTTATTGGTTATTTATTTTGTGTATCTTTTTTTATAGGTACTGCGAGAAACAGTGTAATCATATTTATGGTTTCCATTGCTGTCATAGGGATTATAGTTATTATCATTTGGACAGTTTGGAGATTTAGATTTAAATTTCTACACGTTAAGAAAATACAATTTAGGAGAAAATTGATTGATGGAAGAAACAATGTGCCAAACGGTTTACAAATCGAAGCGGAGGTTAAAATGGAAGAAACTGACCGACATACTACATATGCTGTGATAAATGAAAGAAACATGATACTATTCGAATGTTGATAATGAATTAATGGAAATTATATACCGTGATGCGAATTGATATTATTTTACAGAGTTAATTTATGTAAACAATATGTGCTTATTGTAAAATTTCAAGAATGTACATGAGCTATTCGCCACTAGACAAACAACAAGCAACAATCAATTTAAATTTAGATGTATTTGAATATCAAGGTTTAATTCAACTTTATATGTATATTTCAAATACATAATGAGAGAACACCATTCAGTATATCATTTAACAGATTCGATGACATAATTACGTTAATTTTGTGTTGATGGTTTATTTTACAGAGTTAATTTATGTAAACAATATGTGCTAGTAGTCTGTTGTTATTTATGTATTATTGTCATTTTGTTTATTTTCTTTGGTTACATCTTCTGACTCAGACTCGGACTTCTCTTGAGCTGAATTTTAATGTGCGTATTGTTATGCGTTTACTTTTCTACATTGGCTAGAGGTATAGGGGAGGGTTGAGATCTCACAAACATGTTTAACCCCGCCGCATTTTTGCGCCTGTCCCAAGTCAGGAGCCTCTGGCCTTTGTTAGTCTTGTATTATTTTAATTTTAGTTTCTTGTGTACAATTTGGAAATTAGTATGGCGTTGATTATCACTGAACTAGTATATATTTGTTTAGGGGCCAGCTGAAGGACGCCTCCGGGTGCGGGAATTTCTCGCTACATTGAAGACCTGCTGGTGACCTTCTGCTGTAGTTTTTTTCTACGGTCGGGTTGTTGTCTCTTTGGCACATTCCCCATTTCCATTCTCAATTTTATTATTGTAAAATTTCAAGAATGTACATGAGCTATTCGCCACTGGACAAAAAACAAGCAACAATCAATTTAAATTTAGATGTTTTTGAATATCAAGGTTTAATTAAACTTTATATGTATATTTCAAATACATAATGAGAGAACACCATTCAGTATATCATTTAACAGATTCGATGACATAATTACGTTAATTTTGTGTTGATGGTTTTATCGTATTTCGCAACACTCTACAAAAATGGCATTTTGTAATGCAATAGTTTTTTTTTAACACGATGAGGACGAGAACATATTAGCACTAACAAGAATATGTCCATAGTACACGGATGCCCAACTCGCACTGTCATTTTACATGTTCAGTGGACCGTGAAAATGGGGTCAATACTTTAATTTGGCATTAAAATTAGAAAGATCATATCATAGGGAACATGTGTACTAAGTTTCAAGTTGGACTTCAACTTCAAAAAAACTATCTTGATAAAAAACATTAACCAGGCAAAACTTTAACCTGAACTTGGCATTATCTTTTTCTTTGTTCAGTGGACCGTGCAATTGGAGTATCTACTTTCATTTGGCAGTAAACTTAAAAAGAGCAGATCATAGGGAACATGTGGACTAAGTTTCAAGTTGATTGGACTTCAATTTCATCAAAATCTACCCTGACCAAAAACTTTAACAAAAACGTTAACCTGAGCTTCGCACTATCTTTTTCTTTGTTCAGTGGACCACGAAATCTTTGTATGGCAGTGTTCATATGACTTTGTAGTCTTTTTTGTAAGGTACTATAATATATAGGGATACTACGTTTGACGAATAAAATTCTTCTAAAGTATACATGTATGTCCATAATTTAATTAGGAAGATATTGAATGATGAAAATGAGAGACAAAAAATCAAATGACATAGATACTTACATCTATAGGTCACCGTATGACCTTCAATAATGAATAAAACCCACACTGCACAGTCAGCTATGAAAAGGCCTCAAAATTACAGATATGAAGCAATCCCAAACCAGAAACGTATCGTCCTGATTTACGTACAAATTAATAAACGAAAAACAAACAAATATGAGATGCATCAACTACATCTCTTGACTTGGGACAGACATATTCAGCTGTGGGAGGGTTAAACTAGCGCCAATCTCTTATGTTGTAATGATCATATTGAAGAATTTTGTTCTAAATGCAATCATGATAAGTCAAGCAGGTGAGACATGTATTGTGTATCCGCATATACACTCTCTCTTGTTGATCTAAAAAAAAAATATTTATGAAGATTACTAGTATTTTGAATATGAGATTGCTGAATTTATGTTTTCAGCATATTTCACAATCTATATTACTAAAATAACGAGGTCCAATTTGTCAGCCGTCATGGGGTAAAGACGACAAATCACAGAATTCAACTTTATGTATAGTTAATATAGGACAATGGTGTTGATTAAAAATTACACCACTACAGACCCTTTTGTTTTCTGCCAATAATTAACAAATCCGGGTCGAATCCGATACCGATACCAATAGTATATTCACTTGTTACCTATTACCTTATCTGTACGTTCCGCATCTGACAGGCGCACCACCAAACGGTGTATTGAGGATTTTGCTATATACACGGGTCATAATCACAGGGTTGACCCTACTAAATTCAATCATTGTCACATGTCACATTGTTCCCTATTGTAGTATTTTAATCAGTATGACTTTCTAAGATGACAATACGAATACTATAAATAAGGCGTGTAGGTACAGTTTTCAATTTGTTAGCCGGCATGACGTAAAACAGCGAATCAAAGTATTCAGCTTTGTTTGTAACTAATATAGAACAATTCTGTTGATTAAGAAATGCATGCTCCATTCCAGGCCCTTTTGTTTTCCAAATACAACAATGTAGTTAATGTTATAACCAATAATTGATAGGTTCCAGGTCGACGGGTTCAAACAGAAAGATTTTGAAAGCAGAGAAAACTGCATCTTATAATCGGCATGACTTTATCACATGCCAATACACGGGTAGTAAGGTCGTCATATCGATGAGAGTTTAGTTCAGTGATTTTGTCATAGTTTGGATAAGCTTGACAGTCTTTTTGATGACAATCAATGCAAAAATGTAAACATTGGGATATTTTGTAAATAGAACTTCTGATCATCAATTCAAGCTGGTAAGTACCTTTGTATAAAGTAAATATGTTAGTACATCATAAGTTGTATCATATGGTTAATGATTTAACACAGAAAAAAGCTTGCGTATGTCAAAATTTAAAACTTGCTTATTGGTTTATCGTGCATAAAAAAGTTATTTTCTTACAGTCTGTTACATCACATATATCTTTGTGATATAACACTGCGGTCAATTATTCTGAAAAATACCTACTTTTGCAATAAATTCAAAATTACTGAAATATCTGTGTCATGGTTTGGTTCATTCGTGTCATGGTTAAGTTAATGTTCGACATGGTTCCGTTATGTAATTCTTGTCGTGTATAATGAAGAATTACTATCAAAATTACCAAAAATCGTTCCATTTGAGACATAAAAGAAAATAAAAACGCACATACAATGTAGTAATATGTTATAAGTAGATGCAATATGGTTGCCAATGCGATAACTATCCACCTGAGATCAAATGATGTATATGTTAGCAGCTTTTTGTCATCGTGACAGGACATAACATCCCTTTTCTTAATGATAAAAAAAAATGAATTAGAAACTCCTGTTCTTATATTCATAATATTACCAATTTTTAATATGTCAATAATATCAAGAAAACATAACTCATGAAATAGTCAGTAGCATCACAAACTCGTGAATTGTGGTTTCTCTAAGCTGTTCGCTCGCTCCTGTAGGGCGAGGTGATCCTGTACCATAAGGGACAGCCATTATGTCGGTCATTGTGAGTAAAATAATGTGATAAATCACATCTTGTGATATGCATCAATTGATAATAGTTTCTGACAGAACATGGTGTCTTTATATGCATATAATATACGTGCATCTTTAAATTATGTCTAGCAATAAATAGCGATATATATTTAACACTGTAGTTTCATTGCATATATTGCAATATTGAGAGGATTCTATTTTTCAATATTTGTTTCTTAATTTTTAAATCTTTTATTGCAGCAGTCATATTATAAACATGATTCCAAATGGACTAATTAACATTACTAGGTTTATTTATTTCAGAAGCCATGCAATGTTTGACCAACCCCGAAGATCTACTGCTAAACGTAAAAGTGCAATCGTGAACCCATATGATGGATTAGCACATGGTGCGCAAGGAATTCGTCAGTTCCATAGGAAAGACGAAGAAAAAATCCATCCTCGTGAAAGAACATGTTATGATATCTAAAAATGTCATTATCTTGAAAATGAGACAATATATCATTTAAACATTATGAATGCTAGAAATGAATCAAAAATCAACTTTCAAATGTATTAAATACTGATTATTTAATAAATTATTTTGTTTTACATATTTTACTTTGTCTGGTGAATGATCGAACCCAACGGAAGGACTGTCCACACATACATACTCTTTATGCCCGTGATTCCCACTATGGTGCTGGTCTAGTGAACGCTTGCTGTTAAACACAACATTACATTCCATACAGTTGTAGGACTTGTTCCCTTGACATTATTTGACATGTCTTGCCATTGATTGTCTATAAGCGAAAGCCTTGCTGCATACGGTACAATTAAACGGTTTGTAGTTTAAATGTTTACTGTTGCGATGACCTTCAAAATGCGATTCTTTAAGTCTATTTTTTGCCACAAACATCGCACATTAAAGGATTTGAATGTCGTCCTTCATGTTCGGTCAAAGCCCATCTATCCGAGAATTTCGCTGGACAATGAGAATAAATCAGTTGATCCCCGTGTGTTCTCATGTGGCGTGTAAGACATCGTCTTTGAACATTTTAAGAACATATGTCGCACTGAACTTAAGTTGTTTTTGGCAAACACTGTTGATCGTCATTGTTTTCATCTAATTTGTCATCATCTTTATTGAGTGAAACCACTGTTTCTTTAATTAAATCAGTATCATCAACAGCTTCAAATGACCCGTTTAACGGAGCAATAGGTGCAATTGCCTCTGAAAAATTGTATGAGTCCAATTCAATGCATTTGTGATAAATTTCGAGCCTCATCGTGTAAATAAATAACAAAAAAAAAAACAGTTATGAATTTCGCTGCGTTGGTTTTATGCTAAACATATTTAGTTACACAAATTAATAAGAAGTTATAAACTACGAAATCATTGAAATATAAGTTTACAACACAGACACCAAACAGGCATTCATAAGTGCTAACTACATTGTATTGTGAAAGGAAGGGTTTACACATTTAATTTCAAAAACATATTTACTGAATTCCGAAGTTGCGACTCACCAAAAAAGTCCAGAACCTAGTGACGCGACAAGTTGTCCTATGCCATACCTTACTGTTTCAGATCTCTGGTTGTCTCTGTTCAATTTATTTACCCATTTTATAGAAACGGGCAGATATAGAGTTTGGCCTATTTAATTCATCCTATTGTTGAAAAATTCATGTTTGTGTTGTTGGTTTATATATATTTGTTATTACCTAGTAAATTGAAAATCAAAAAATCAAAAATGATAAACGGCAAATATAGATAGCATAAAAATAGCATTGAATGTTCTAAAAAGTTCAAATGAAGTGTACTTGTGATATTATATGTCAACAGACTTACCATCCGTTTCATCTTTGTCCATCTAATAATGCGTTCTGTATGGCAAGCCGTTGTGGAATTTATTCCCTATTTGTTAATATTAAAAAATCATTTATTAATATTAATAAATGATTTATTAATATTAAAAAATCATTTTTTAATATTAATAAATCGAATTTTTAATATTAATAAATCGAATTTTTAATATTAAATAATACTGTGATTTTTTAATATTAATAAATGAATATTTAATATTAAAAAATCATTTATTAATATTAAAAAATCATTTTTTAATATTAAAAAATCATTTTTTAATATTAAATATTCAGTCTGATTTTTTAATATTAATAAATGAATTTTTAATATTAAATAATACGCTGATTTTTTAATATTAAAAAATCATTTATTAATATTAAAAAATCAACATCAATGTAACCTTAGCGTTTAATATAAGGCAAATCAATCATTATCTGTCAAACGCTTTATTGATGATTATTAGACAAGTCGGTCCGTAGAAATTTTGGAGACTAGTCTATGTTAAGTTGGACCATCTTATATCGACCCTGACAAGTATTATTAAGAAAGTTTGAACTATTTAATGATTATAAACTATTAAATATTAATGTTTAATTAATTTTTTTTTAATAGTTTCTGAACTTGCCAAAATAAAAGCGTTTTAGGGACAAAACAAATTGACAATGACCGATATTTGGCAAACATACCACAGTACTGTGGTTAACTATTCTGCATTGCCCCTATCAGAGCTTTGAAAAAATCTATTCATATCAATATTAAAGTTCATGAAAAAATCAAAGCATAATTAATGTCACATTCAAGTGTACCACTGACTAAATTCTCGATCAATTTATTTACTTGGGTCGACAATTCGACATAAGAGATTTGTAAAAAAATAAAATCATGTATACACTAGTAAGCATTAGTGAATCAATGGAGTATTGGATATAATAATATGTCATCATATCCCCCTTTATATCGAAAATATAACTAGAACTTTCGTTCAGATCATTAAACTTCTATCAACAAATGCTTGAATACACTTCAACTTAGTTATAAGTAAATGAGCTGTAACGACAAATTATTCGCCAAAAGAGAAGCTGTTCATGTCCCTCTCTGGAACGCGGCGTAAATTTAATTTTTACGTAAGGACTTATTGAAACCTCAATTACACACATGATTTTTTGTTAATTAGTTGCTGGTTTTCAATTAGCTTCCCACTTGGTCTTCATTCTACCTATATAAAACCGTGCCAAAGTTGGGCGTCCGTTTGGCTGTACAGGATGTATACAGACGCAGTCAATTCAGGTCAACATGGTGATGTTAAATCGGATGCATGATGGAGAGAGAATGCCACGCTCTCTACACGTTAAGAAACTTGCAACAACTCTTTGAGGGGTTCGTAGGTGGTCTACTGAAATTCTAAATTCTGTTCCTATCCATTAAACCCTCATTTGCCAATGCATGGGATTTCCAAATTCCCAGACCTTCGTCCTCAACGACCCCTATTACAGGACCTAGCTTCCTGTTATATTTATCATTATTTGGATTTTGTCCTGAACATGCATGAACTATTTACCACTGGACGTTAAACAATCCATCAATCAATCAAGCTTTCTTTGAATTTCTTAAATTTTGTTCGAAAGTATGAACAGAACTTCTGCGCGAGGCATTGACTGTGTGTATATCAGTAGTATGTGTTTGTTTAGCCAGGGTCAAGATCGTCAATATACATGTACTTTCAATTGACGTATATTAATTATTCACAATCAGAAAGAAAAAGATGTGAAAATACTGTATAAGTTATGCTGCTTAATAAAGGGCTTATATTAATAAAAAAATTGTTGTATGATAACCAATGAGACAACTCTCCATAATTGTAAAAAAGAAGATGTGGTGTAATTGCCAATGAGACAACTCTCCACAAGAGACCAAATGACACAGGAAGTAACAACTATAGGTCACCGTATGGCTTTCAACAATGAGCAAAGCCCATAATGCATAGTCAGCTACCCGCACTGGGCAACACATATTGTAGATATTCTTATTGCACTGGCTACATCTAAATTACAAAAACATTATTGTTACATTGGAGACTACTATAGTATTTGCCGGAATAAATGGTTGGGTAGGGATCTGAATAATTACAAATGTAACATATTTTATAGGTCTACGGCTACCATGTTACATTGCGTTATTGTCACATTAATGCACTTCAATGTAACAATAATTTGTATACGACCGCAAACAAATTTTGCAGTCGTATTGTGGTATCACGTCGTCGTCGTTTGCGTCGTCCGAAGACACTTAGTTTCCAGACAATAATTTTAGTTTAAGTAAATGGATCTCTATGAAACCACAAAAACGGTTGTGATTGATTTTGGGGGTTATGGTCACAAGTTTAAGAATTTTAAGAAAGAGGTTCTTGTTGAATGTCCTACAGTATGACAGGTACTTGTTGGATATCTATTTGTATAGTAGGTTCTTGTTGATTGCCCTTCAGTTTGACAGTTACTTGTTGAATGTCGTATTGGTAAAGTAGGTTCTTGTTGAATGTCATATAGTATGACAGGTACTTGTTGGATATCCTATTTGTATAGTAGGTTCTTGTTGAATGTCCTACAGTATGAAAGGTACTCGTTGAATGTCCTACAGTATGACAGGTACTTGTTGGATATCCTATTGGTATAGTAGGTTCGTATTTAATGTCCTACAGAACGATAGGTACTTGTTGAATGTCCTACAGTATGACAGGTTCTTGTTGAATGTCCTATCGGTATAGTAGGTTCTTGTTGAATGTCCTACAGTATGACAGGTCACTTGTTGGATGTCCTACAGTATGTTAGGTACTTGTTGCATGTCCTTCAGTATGACAGGTACTTGTTGGCTGACCTATTGGTATAGTAGGTTCTTGTTGAATGTCCTTCAGTATGATAGGTACTTGTGGATGTCCTACAGTACGACAGGTACTTGATGGATATCCTATTGATATATTAGGTTCTTGTTGAATGTCCTACAGTATGACAGGTTCTTGTTGAATGTCCTTTTGGCATAATAGGTTCTTGTTGAATGTCCTACAGTATGACAGGTACTTGTTGGATATCCTATTGGTATAGAAGGTTCTTGTTGAATGTCCTACGGTTTGATAGGTACTTGTTAAATGTCCTACAGTATGACAGGTTCTTGTTGAATGTCCTACAGTATAGTAAGTTCTTGTTGAATGTCCTACAGTATGGTGGTTCTTGTTGAATGTCATACAGTATGACAGGTACTTGTTGGATATCCTATTGGTATAGTAGGTTCTTGTTGAATGTCTTACAGTATGATAAGTACTTGTTGAATGTCCTACAGTATGTTAGGTACTTGTTGAATGTCTTATGTTATGACAGGTACTTGTTTGATATCCTATTGGTATAGTAGGCTCTTGTTGAATGTCCTACAGTATGAAAGGTACTTGTTAAATGTTCTTCAGTATGACAGGTTTTGTTGAATGCCCTACAGTATGACATATACTTGTTGAATGTCCTACAGTATGACATATACTTGTTGAATGTCCTACAGTTTAACATATACTTGCTAAATGTCCTACAGTATGACATATACTTGTTGCATGTCCTACAGTATGACAGGTACTTGTTGGATGTCCTACCGTATGTTAGGTACTTAATAAATGTCCTAATGGTATAGTAGATTCTTGTTGAATGTCCTACAGTATGACAGGAACTTGTTGGATATCATATTGGTATAAAGGTTCTTGTTGATTGCCCTTCAGTATGACAGTAACTTGTTGAATGTCGTATTGGTATAGTAGGTTCTTGTTGAATATCCTATAGTATGACAGGTACTTGTTGGATATCCTATTGGTATAGTAGGTTCTTGTTGAATGTCCTACAGTATGAAAGGTACTTGTTGAATGTCCTACAGTATGACAGGTTCTTGTTGAATGTCCTATTGGTATAGTAGGTTCTTGTTGAATGTCCAACAGTATGACAGGTACTTGTTAAATATCTATTGGTATAGTAGGTTCTTGTTGATTGCCCTTCAGTATGACAGTTACTTGTTGAATGTCGTATTGGTATAGTAGGTTCTTGTTGAATGTCCTACAGTATGACAGGTACTTGTTGGATATCTATTGGTATAGTAGGTTCTTGTTGATTGCCCTTCAGTATGACAGTTACTTGTTGAATGTCGTATTGGTAAAGTAGGTTCTTGTTGAATGTCCTATAGTATGTCAGGTACTTGTTGGATATCCTATTTGTATAGTAGGTTCTTGTTTAATGTCCTACAGTATGAAAGGTACTTGTTGAATGTCCTACAGTATGACAGATTCTTGTTGAATGTCCTATTGGTATAGTAGGTTCTTGTTGAATGTCCTACAGTATGACAGGTACTTGTTGGATATCCTATTGGTATAGTAGGTTCGTATTTAATGTCCTACAGAACGATAGGTACTTGTTGAATGTCCTACAGTATGACAGGTTCTTGTTGAATGTCCTATCTGTATAGTAGGTTCTTGTTGAATGTCCTACAGTATGACAGGTCACTTGTTGGATGTCCTACAGTATGACATATACTTGTTGAATGTCCGACAGTATGACATTTACTTGTTAAATGTCCTACAGTATGACATATACTTGTTGAATGTCCTACAGTATGACAGGTACTTGTTGGATGTCCTACCGTATGTTAGGTACTTAATAAATGTCCTAATGGTATAGTAGGTTCTTGTTGAATGTCCTACAGTATGACAGGTACTTGTTGGATATCATATTGGTATAGAAGGTTCTTGTTGATTGCCCTTCAGTATGATAGTAACTTGTTGAATGTCGTATTGGTATAGTAAGTTCTTGTTGAATATCCTATAGTATGATAGGTACTTGTTGGATATCTTATTGGTATAGTAGGTTCTTGTTGAATGTCCTACAGTATGAAATGTACTTGTTGAATGTCCTACAGTATGACAGGTTCTTGTTGAATGTCCTATTGGTATAGTAGGTTCTTGTTGAATGTCCTACAGTATGACAGGTACTTGTTGGATATCTATTGGTATAGTAGGTTCTTGTTGATTGCCCTTCAGTATGACAGTTACTTGTTGAATGTCGTGTTGGTATAGTAGGTTCTTGTTGAATGTCCTATAGTATGACAGGTACTTGTTGGATATCTATTGGTATAGTAGGTTCTTGTTGAATGTCCTACAGCATGACATGTATTTGTTGGATATCCTGATGGTTTAGTAGGTTCTTGTTGATTGTCCTACAGTATGACATGTACTTGTTGAATGTCCTACAGTATGACAGGTACTTGTTAGATGTCTTACACTATGTTAGGTACTTGTTGAATGTCCTTCAGTATGACAGGTACTTGTTGGCTACCCTATTGGTATAGTAGGTTCTTGTTGAATGTCCTGCAGTATAATAGATACTTGTTGAATGTCCTACAGTATGACAGGTACTTGTTGAATGTTCTACAGTTTGTTAGGTTCTTGTTGAATGTCCTACAGTATGACAGGTACTCGTTGGATATCCTATTGGTAGCGTAGGTTCTTGTTGAATGTCCTATATTATGATAGGTACTTGTTGAATGTCCTACAGTATGACGGGTTCTTGTTGAATGTCCAATTGGTATAGTAGGTTCTTGTTGAATATCCTTTGTTGGTTTATATACAATAGTTCAAGAAAAATACAAAAATATTTTTGAAGAAATAAACGGTTTTTATTCAAAGAAAATAATCAGAAAAATGAATTGTTACTTTTTGTCCTGTGACTTTCTGTCCTTCATTCTATATGAATCTACCCTAAACACCACAAAGGACAAGGACTTTTATAAGAGCACACAGGACCACAAAAGAGTTAATATGTATATTTTATATTTCAGAAATGTCAAAATATGCTTTATTTCCAGTCTCAATTTTATATAAACGCTTTATCAAATTTAATTTTGAACAAAAACAAATCATCTTAATTTTTTTTAATTTAAATAAGGCCGTTAGTTTTCTCGTTTGAATTGTTTTACATTGTCATATCGGGGCCTTTTAGACTAAGCTGACTATGGGGTATGGGCTTTGCTCATTGTTGAAGGCCATACGGTGACCTATAGTTGTTGCTGTCTGTGTCATTTTGGTCTCTTGTGGACAGTTGTCTCATTGGTAATCATACCACATCTTCTTTTTTATATCTACAGAAACGTTCTTACTTTACAAATCATAAATTGCTATGAGGAACAATAAGTGCAATATGGTGCAATAAAAAAGGTGTAGTAAAAACGGACTGCACAGCTGTCTTTTGGGTACTAGTAGATGTTTCGTTGGGCTGTTTGATGAAATTGAAATATACCTGTTGCAGTCTAGACAGTTCCGATACGTAATTGTAATAAAAGTGTATCATCATGCCGTGAAATGTATGACCTTGCAGAATGTATTATAAAAAAACTCTCGGCTTATTTTATACCCTCTGATAAAATTTAGGATGAAATTGTTTCTATTTCTCTTTTTTACATCAATAAACGATGACCGATGTCTTTGGTCACCGCTTGTGTGGTCTAGACTTAGAAAACTTGTATATTTATCATACATTTCTTTATTCTACATTGGCTAGAGGTATAGGGAAAGGTTGATATCAGATCTCACAATACATTGAGGTATCGCATCTCAAATTTATTTGTTCATAGTGTGTTAAATTAATCTACGTATTTTGATTGAGTTAAGCCTCCCAATTGATCATGTATTTTTCTATGTTGTGATGTTATACTATTGTCTCAGTAAAAGGGAGAAGGTTTGTTTCTGTAATTTATACATGTTTCTCGTCTCTCGTTTCCTATACCTATTAACCCCATGGCATTTGTGTGCCGTCCATACTCAATGATTCCTCAATGATTCCAAGTAGTCCAGTCAATCTAGCATAAATTTGACCCTAACCTGAAAGTTATTGCAACAGAAGATTTTTAAGTTTTAATCTTTAGCATTATACCCCAAATATACACAGAAAAAAGTCCCTTAAAATCTAACTTGAGAAAAACTAAAAAAATCACCATTTAAAATTCCTATGGAGATTTGCATTGAAAAGGGAAATAACTCTTGCAAAAAAGGCAGAAATATCAATAAAAATTGACACAAAATTATAACTTTACCGCTTCTATTCATCAGAATGTATCGATTCTTGATTTTTTAGCAGTCTTTAGAGTATAACAAACAACTCTAATGGTGTTTTCATATGGATTATCACGCTATAATCTAGATTTTTAATATATTAGTTGACCATTTATTGAATTTTTCAACATGTCAAGGTAAAGAATCTCAAATGTAATAAAAATAATTAAGCATGTATTCTTCTTTTTGTGGTTTATGGTTTCTTAAGATAAGTAAGTTGCTGAAAGAATATAATATACAGATATAAACAACACCAAATTTTCACATTATTTTTTCAAGATGGTTACAAAGCTTCAAATTTGCTATTTCTTAAATGAAAAATGTACGAAAAAAATAAAACTACCCATAACACTTCGGTTTTGTACATTTCATGAGCAGAAGATTATATAATTTAGTCAAATACAAACTTATAACCCCATCAAAGTATCATACTGTACATAAATTTCAAGAAAAACAACCAAAAACTGACCAAAAAAAAAAAAATTTGCAAGAGTTATCTCCCCTCCCAATGTTAATTTCCATAGGAAATTTAAAATGCTGATTTTTAGTTTTCCTCAAGTTAGATTTTATGGGACTTTTTTCTGTGTATATAAAGGGCATAATACTATAGATTAGAACTAAAACATTTTCTGTTGCAATTAGTTTGAGGTTAAATCTTAGTTTGACTGGACTAAAGATCTTTGATAATAGTTGTAAGAAAGAAAAACAACTTGGAACTCGTTTGTCCTTTTCTGTGTGTTGCTGTTGAAAACATAGATAGAAAAGTTTTAACTATTTGAGTACAGCTATTTAAAATTTCAACTGAGTCTGGCGAACAGTCTTAAATATATTTCCGACACAGAAAAGTTCGTCGATAATTGGTTTTTTTTTGGGAGGCGTGGTTTTTTTTTCTATAGAAACCAAAAACGTAGACAAAAAGTCTGTGTCCTATTCAGGAAAAAAGAATCAAAATTATACCGAATGGCAAGTAAAATTTCACGAAGAATAAATAGCTCGAAAACACTCGTCCGAGAGAGAGAGAGAGAGAATATGTGTCTTAGCATAAAAATGCAAACATGCTCCATGGTTTATTGCATGCACCTTTCCTAATACAAAGTATTGCTGAAGATGTTTTTTTCAGCAATTGTCCCAATCTATCAACTGTAACAACAATTGCGATATTTTGTGTGTCTCATGTTCTTCGTACAATTGCAGCATTGTCAACCTTGGATAACACTGTATACAATAATTAATGTTAACACATTGTTGCAAATATATTTGAAAAAAAATCATTGTTCAACTGCAGAAATACATCCCTATCGTTGCATTGTTTTGGATCGACGGTTTATTTTTACACTTTGAGAAAGCCCAAGATTAAATGTTACCTGTAAGTGAAATTGTAATCCTAATCGTAGGTGTATGACAGTTTCCGCAAATGTCTATTAAGGGACCTCTGGCATTTGTTACTGAGTCGTGTATGTTGGGTTTTTTAAATTTTATTTCATTTATATGTTTTGGAGTTTAGTATGAAGTCCATTTTCACTGAACTTTCTTTTCTAAGTGTTCTTCGACCATTTTGAAGAGCTATTAATTATTTTAGAAAGATTATTTCCTATGACCTGGTAAACGGACAGAAAGTCACAGGACAAAAAGTCACAGGACAAAAAGTCACAGGACATAAAGTCACAAATTTGGTAGGACAAAAAGTCACAAATAATTTGTTGACAATTGTTTGAATATATAAGAGAAATATCTTGCAATAGTTACTTTTTAATACATATATTCAAATTAAAGTTTTGGAAATGTGTCATTATACTTGAAAAATCAAGATTTATTTAATTTTAATAATGCAAAAGATATATATCTCTTGGCACCATGAAGCCATTTTGACATTTTGTTTTTTTAACAATTATTTGATTATCTTTGATATATTTTTAATAATTTTTGTTTACAAATAGATATAGGAAGATGTGGTGTGAGTGCCAATGAGTTGGTAATACACAATAGTCCAAGAAAAATTCAAAAATATTTTTTTTAGAAATAAGCTGTTTTTCTTTAAAGAAAATATTCAGAAAAAATGAACTGTGACTTTTTGTCCTGTGACTTTTTGTCCGTAACTTTTTGTCCTGTCACTTTCTGTCCTACATTCTTTTATTGTTTACCACTTATGTCTATTAAATGGGCAGCTTTTATTGATATGTTCATGTTTAGTCTTATTTTTATAACATTATTAAAAGTATGTATGAAATTAGCAAATCATGTGTCAAAATTCAAAATCAAGTAAGTGATTTTTTCCCATTAGATATTGGAGTCAAACAAGGTGACAACCTCAGTCCGAATTTATTCAAGATATTCATAAATGATTTGCCCAGATATTTGTCAGATACTAGAGACCCAGTTAATGTCAATGACAAAGATCTACATTGTTTAATGTATGCTGATGATATTGTTTTATTATCTACATCAGCTGAAGGACTACAAGAAAAGCTGGGGATGCTTGATAAATTTTGCAAAGATTGGTGTCTCAATGTGAATACTAATAAGACAAAGGTGCTGATTTTCAACAAGGCAGGCAGACATGTAAAACAGATATTCACATTTCAGAATATAAATCTGGAATGTGTTTCAAAATACAAATACCTAGGTTTATATTTAAGCTCATCTGGTTCATTCAGTTAAGCTCAAAATGAACTATACAAAAAATCCCTGAAAGCTCATTTCAAATTAAGGAAAGATCTTTTATCACTTAATCCTGATGTAAAAACAAGTATTCATGTTTTTGACCACACTGTAAAACCTATTTTATTATATGGTAGCGAAATATGGGGGATGTTTAATTCTTTTTCCTCTAAATGTAAGAAGGAAGATATATCTTTTGAAAAATTATATTCAGGTTTACCCTGTGAGAAACTTCATATAAAATTTTGTAAATTTATACTTGGGGTACACAAGAAAACAACAAATGCTGCAGTGTTATCTGAACTTGGAAGATTTCCAATATATTTTAATATTATAAAAGGAATGTTATTGTACTGGTATAGATTAGAGAATTTAGGTAATAATTTTCCTCTATTAAAAGAGGCATATACACAATCAAAGACACTACATCACATGAATATAACATCATGGTATGGTTCAATAAATGTTGTTTTTAAAATACTTGGTATTGACAATACAAATGCCATAAATGCTCCATTTTGTGAATCCTTATACAAATTTAAGAAATATATACAAACCAAGCTATCAATATTGTTTATTAGCTGTTGGAAAAAACAAATAGATAAATTTTCAGACAGTAAACTGAAAACCTACCTTTTATATAAAACAAATTTTGGTTTTGAAAAATATCTAACATTGATCAAGAATTTTGAACTTAGAAGAAGTTTTACTAAATTACGTGTATCTTCTCTGATAGATTACAAATAGAATTAGGTAGATATCAGGGTATTCCCCGAATTAACAGAATATGTAATAAATGTTCTTCCAATACTGTCGAAGATGAGGCTCATTTTCTATTTGATTGTAACAAATTTGAGGATGATAGAAATTGTATGTTAGCTAGTATTGCACAATATAATTCTTATTTTAATCATATGAACAGTCAAAGCAAAATTATCTGGTTATTTAGTGTAGAAAATGTTGAGTTACTTAAAATAATATGTAATTTTATATACAAACATCTTCCTTAGTGAAGATTAGTTAAAGGAAATCTATGTGTGTATATACATTTGATTGGACATAGAAAATTATATTATTCATCTGAATATCACAAACATACTAGCCGATTAAAAAAAATTTAAAAAAGTTGTTAAGATATATTATTTATTCAAATGTTCTCTTATATCCTTGAGGCATCGTCCCCTGGTATCAACTGCATTCAAGTTACCTATGATGCTTCCTTGTTTGCTTTTGATACAGGTAGGAAAGAGACATTTACACACATTTTACATGCCTATGGCCCATAAGTTATCGCCCCCTGGTGTCAGCTGCCTTTAGGAAACCACAATGCTTTCCTATTTGCTGCTGACACAGGATGAGTCATGGACATGTTTAATTTCTACTTTCTTTTTGGCTAATTATTATATATTTAATTGATCCAACTTTTTGTGTACTATACATATGTGGATATCTATTTTTCTTTTTTTCTTTTTGGGCTGCTTGTTTGTTATCTATATCAACCACACTTGCAATAAAATGCATTAGTATTAAAAAAAAACTACATACTATAGATTCTTTATCTACATATTCTTTAAGAACTTAAATAGTTCTCGTTTAACTTTTTTTTTTATCTCATTGTTTGTATTGTATTATGAAAAAAATATTGATGTTGTAATGTTTATGCCCTTTGGGGCCCATAATTGGAAAATAAAATATCTTATCTTATCTTATCTTAGTAATATTTTTAACATTAATTTCATTAAATATAATAAACAAAATGTTTTATAGATTTCCGTATAAAAAGAGTGTCTAAAAGATAAGTACCTTCTTTAATCTAATCAAACGAAACCGTTTTCCTATAGATATAGGAAGATGTGGTGTGAGTGCCAATGAGACAACTCTCCATCCAAATAACAATTTAAAAATTAAACCATTATAGGTTAAAGTACGGCCTTCAACACGGAGCCTTGGCTCACACCGAACAACACTGGATTGTGTCTTGCACTGAAGTTTTCAAGTAAAAAGGTTATTATCAGAATAAAAGATTAGAGAAAGATAAAACAACAACCGTATAAGAATATAAATCTTTCAAATTTCTTTTTCGTGCATGGATTAAATTATAATTGTTTTGAACAGTCATAAAAATAACTTTTATTGCCTTTTTCCTGTTATTATGGTTATGTCAACATTTATTGGGGGCAGTTGTAATAGAAATTAAACGTCAGTCAAATATCACAAGTAAACCTTTGATAATTTGGTCACCTGAAATTACATAATCATTTACCTGTTAAAATCACACATTTTTGTTCCGGGAAGATTTAGAAACAGAATTACGAATAGCTACTCTAGCCGTGGTTTTCTCTTCTTTCTCAGCGAGTACACATACATTTAGTATTACCGACAATGTACATCTATTGTTTATATTCTACAATTTACAACTGGGGCTTTAAAGTTTATTTTTTAAATCCAAGTCTCTGATTCTTAACATTTTTCAAAGAAATCTACATAGTTTAAAAGCAGACCGCGAAGTGGTCACGGCAGAAACAAAAATATTCTCATTACCGTTTGCTGATCTTTGCTCAATATGGAGTTGGAGTAACAAGAGACTTTATTTGTACATTTAAGAAAAAACAAAACTTTATTTTTCAACTTGTTATTTTTACAATAATTGGCTGATTGTCGGATAAAAGCAGGTGTTTCGTAGAGATGTTTTTGTTATTCATATTTTCCAACGATCTAGTTCAGCTACATGCTTGCAGTAAGGTATGATCATCGTAAATAAAAGCGCTCAAACAACTCTTATATATAGGTGGCGTATTTATTAATATTAGAAAATGATTTTTTAATATTAAAAAATCAACCTGAATATTTAATATTAAATATTCATTTTTTAATATTAAAAAATCAGACCATTTATTAATATTAGAAAATGATTTTTTAATATTAAAAAATGATTTATAAATATTAAAAAATGAATATTTAATATTAATAAATAGGATCTATTTTTTAATATTAAATATTATTTTTTAATATTAATAAATCGAATATTTAATACTAAAAAATGATTTTTTAATATAAGAAAATAAAACCTATTTATTAATATTAAAAAATGACTATTTTTTAATATTAAAAAATATTTATTAATATTAAATATTCGATTTATTAATATTAAAAAATAATATTTAATATTAATAAATGATTTTTTAATATTAATAAATAGGGAATAAATTCCACAACGGCTTGCCATAGTTCTGTCCTATTATAAACGATGATTTCTTGTCTAGCCAGGTCAAAATTAAGGTCGTCCACAGTTTAAATGTACATGTAGCAGGCAATGTAACACGTTTTTCTTTGATTTTCAATCCCTTTTCTATCACATTTAATGATATACCACCTCATACTCAAAACTAGAAAGCAGGAGGTTTTTTTCAGATAGTATAAAAACTATATAACATAAGAAGTAAAATATTTGAAATAATTTAATGATACTATACACGATTCATTTATCAGGTTTATACAGTATTACAAAGATTTTTATTGATTCGTAATAATAATTGATAAACTTGAACATTATATCGGCTTAAATCCAAAATTGGAGTTGTAATCTTTCATATTTTAAATTCGAACTTAGTAAACTTTTATTGTAATTTCATCTATTATAGTTTTAAAACCAATAAGTCCCGTGTTACTATTCGGTTTCGTAAATGGTTGAAGACTTATGATGTCCTCTTAATAACTTTTGATTAGTTTTGTAGTTGGGTCACTGTATCATGAACCTATAACCCCACATCTCATTTTATTCAACATACTGGTTCAAAATTTAAAATAAAGAAAAAACAACAAATGTATAGTTTTCTAAAAAAGAAAATGAAAAAACAAGAATTACTTTTTGACTGGCTGCCATTTTTGAGTAGAAGTCTTTAGCTATTTGACTAGCGATGCCGTTCATGATATCATCGGCAGAGTCAAGCATGAACATATGGAGAAAAGATTATATGTGAAACAGAAGCAAAGCTTTGTCTTTTTTTTGTAAAGTTATATCGAAAGCTAGTTGACTTTTGAATTTATATTGTAGAAAACTTACAAAAAGTGAGTATCATGACATGTTTAGTTTACGCTTTGACGATTACACCCACTAAATTTGGTTAAACAGGCTTTTTTTCTTCTCGGGCAGTTAATATATAGTGCAACTTCATCCAATGACAGCCGCTATCAAACAAAATTTTAGTATTAAAGTTCAACACATATATATTTATTTCGATCCAAACCATGACAATCTTGACCAAAACCATGACGAATTTCTAGACTCTTAACCAAACCATGTCAATCGCTTAACCAAACCATAGCAATTCCGATGTCTTGCTTTTTCTGCGTTAATTTCGTGAAACAACAATTTCAATATAGATCGTTTGACCTCCAATACAGATTCAAGCATCTTATTTGCTTTTAATCTGCTCGTGTGAATAGAACTGAGGCATAAGTTTAGGGAAGCAACATAAATTAACCATGTCAAACTTATCCAAACTATGACAAAATCACTGTACTAAACGCTCCTCGATATGACGACCTTACTACCCGTGCAATACCAATACTAAAATAAGGCATACGCATATTTACATGTAATATATACTTTAATTCATTCACGGATCCGCGAAAGTAACGGGTGTGTTCTAGTATAAAATAAAAGATTTGTATGACTTGTCTTTTTCTTTTCTCAAAACGTTCATCGAAACGTACCAAGACCTAATGAATAAGTTTCTGGGGTCTACTTTACAAATACTATGAGGTCTTAAGGTATCGATTGTAGTTGCTCAAGATAAGTTGTGTAACATTTAATTTATCTTACAGTTTTCTCTTTGATTGTCTTTGTACTATTACGATCATATTTATCGTCAACACATGTGTACATCTAGCTTTCTGGTTATGGATGCTTGGGCGTTCCTGATGCAGCTGTGTCACTGTGTTCAAGTCCGACGCATGATTTTCTTATAGCTTTCCTATCATTAAGTTTTACTTTTTTTTTAAATTTACTTAGATTTTACTCGGAAAAGGGAGTACTAGTCATGCATTTTGATTGAATTTACCGTATGTACTAAATTCTACAAACTAGTTTTGTTGGCGTTTTTGCAAGCTTTATTTGTTAACCTTTTTGTTTAGTATACTTACTATCATCTACAAATACCTTTTTTGTTAACGTCTTTGCCTGATTCAATTGCATGGTGTTTACTTGCGTTGAATGTCTATACCTTCTGTATTACAATTTTAGACAGACAAGCCAATAATATATGTTTCAGTTTAATGTAACTGTCATACAAGTGCCTTTCCCAAGTCAGGAGCCTGTAATTAAGAGGTTGTCGTTTGTTTATATGTTACATTTAGTTGTTCGTTCATTTTTTGTACATAAATAAAGCCGTTAGTTTTCTCGTTTGAATTGTTTAACATTGTCATTTCGGGGAATTTCATAGCTGACTGTGCCGTATTGGATTTTCTCACTGTTGAAGGTAACCTATAGTTGTTAATTTATGTGTCATTGTCTCTTGTGTGAAAGCGTCTCATTGGCAATCATACCACATCTTTTTTGTATACGTAAGACGTTACGCTAGCTATGAAACAAGAACCAACCCATCATGTCACATAGACATTACAGTCACTTAGACAGGAATATGACAGAGCTTTGTTTGTTACTCGTTCCATTGAATTTATAGTCTTACGTTGGATTTTTCAGTTTAGTGGATTTTTTATTACCGATTTACCGTGGAGTTATATTTTTGTCTATAAGATGCCAAAAGATATGTCTTCAACATTGTTATACAAATAAACTGATTTTATGACTAAAGATTAACTTTAATTTCATACTACGATAGCATCCTCTCTCTTTTAAATAGAAGCATATTAATCTGTATCACTTAAACATAGTGTAGGTGCGTTGTGTATATCGATGGTAAACAATAACAAATATTCAGTATTAACATTAAATTTATTTTTGGCATATGATGTAAAATAACATTTGACAGATGCAACGTTTACATACGAAACAAAAGTGACTAGATATCAGACTACATACAAAAGAAAGATCATTCAATTAAGAGTTTCTAAAGTTCAAAAAGATGATTAAGTGAGGTACGAAATACTTATTTGCATAAACAATCAATTTGAAAAGGCCTTTTCAAATTGAGCTATTTATTATTTAAGCAATTTCAAATTTAATTTTAAAATAAAATATTTTTAACCTTTTTTTTTGGCGTCGGTTACCAGTAACATATCGTAAAATTGTATGGATAACTACCCTTAAATCGTTTAATTTGTCCGACAGTCAGCACTTTCGACAACTGATATTAATCGTCAAGGAAACATTATTACATCGACTATAACAAAACATAAAGAAAAACTATTTGCGTACAAATAGTATAACACAAAAAAACTCCTCACAAACGAAAATTAGTTAAAATGTCAATGGCATGCCTTTAACATAAATAATTTACATATCATATATCATGATTGTTATTAAAAATACTTAGGCTTATTCATACGAAAAAAAATAATAAGATGCATGTCATTTTTTTTCTGCAATTTAGATACGTCATGTTACACATTTGCTGTCTACTAAAAACAAAAATGTTTTCTTTTAACATGTTGATGTACTCGTAATCGGAATACTAACTAGGGTTTTGTCTATTTGTTCTCTCCCAATAAGCAATTCACATATATCTTTGCGTTTGTTGATTTTAGAAATATCAAGTGGAGTTCTGCCATTATTGTCTTCTTTATTGAATTCTACTTGATATTGCTCTAGTAAAATTTTTACAATTTCGAATTTATTTGTCTCGCATGCGATGTGTAAAGGAGTTGATCCACTTTCGTTTTGATAATTCGGATCAGCCCCATGATTTTTAATTTTGTTTGCAATTTCGCCATGTCCATTAACTAGAGCTAAATAAAATGGAGTGAAACCTTTTACATTCGGCCTATTAATATACGTATCTATATCATATTTCAATAACAAGTTCAAGATTTTAGTCTGCCCGGCTTGACATGCTAAATGTAACGGTGTATTGCCATTTTTATTAAAACAATCGACCTTAGCATTATTTTCGAGTAAAAGAGAACACGCCTTAACACTGTTTTTTATGCATGCCTCTAGAAGTGGAGTTGATCCAAACGAATTAAAAGCATTGATATGCACTTCCTTTGTGAGCAGAAACTTTATAAGTTCGATGTTACCAGATGAGCAAGCTAACATAAATGGTGTCACTTTATTGATATCCAATTGATTAACTTCAGCATTATATCTAATCAATAATTTAGCAACAGCTGTATTGCCCTCCGAACATGCCACATGCAAAGGAGTTTTACCGGTGTTGTCTCTAGAATTTATCTGTGACTTATAGCTTTCAACAAAGAAGAATGAAAGATCGTTGTATCCCAGAAGTGCAGTAACGTGCAACGGTGTTGATCCGTCCTTTATTGACTTACAGAATGTTGGCGTTTCAGTTTTCAAAATATTTTCTAAGAAATACGATCGATATTCTTTACGCTTCATTTGAACTGAATCAAATACATCCCAATTGAAACCTTTATTAATGTCTTCTATAATCCGCCTAAAATACAATTTTTCATATTGACTTTCAATTTTAATAGTGTGAGGGATTCGATCTGTGGAATATGGCGCGAGCTCCAAGTATTCTTTAATGAGTTCACTATTACTATGCTTCAGTATACATGGTATGAAATGTCGGCCAACAGTTGCCACAAGCATGTCAAACATAGATTTATTGATAGAGGTAAATGTTGAAAATGTTTCTTTGACATATATATTTTTCAAAAGAGACAGGCTGGAAAATACTCCCTTCAATGTTACTATGAATTCATAATCTATATCTTGAAACATATCATTTAAAATTTCGATAATACTGACTTCGGTTGTTTGTTCATGGTCGTGCACCATTAAAGAGTGTTTATCAATGTTGTTATTAGATATAACTAGCAATCCTAAAGCAATGAAGCAAGGATCCGACGAAAGCCGCAGTCCATTCATTTCAGTCTCGATAATATCATAAGGATATATAAAGTAGTCTTTTGTCTTTTTCTGTAATTGAATTCTATAGTGCATGCAAATCAATGGAAAAAAATTATATAACATTAAAACTGTATCATGTAGTGGATGGATTTGTTCTACAGAAACATAAACATTGTATATTTGCCGTCGCTCATCTTTTGTCATTAGCATTCCATCTGACAGCATATCGCAATGAAAGTGAGGAAGTTTTAAGAAACTGAATTTTTCGTTTCTATAGATATATGATCTGCACGTAACAATCAATTTAACATTCGAACTTTGACCTAGTAAATAGTAAATGAAGTTTGACTCTGCTGCCCACATCAGTAGACTATTTTCGTTTAAAGAATACTTTCCAACAATATCGTCTATCACGAATAATTGTTTTGCATTTGGATCTAAAGACCCAATGAGTTGTAATGGAGTTGATACATCAATTATTACAAAGTAATCCGTCTCTTTCAAGTTTAAAGCAGCTTGATAGCACATCGCAGTCTTTCCGCAACCTGGTGGACCAGAAATTATTGTTACTTTATTTTCTTTCAGCATTGTATAAACGCACGTAAATGTTTTTGTACGTATAAAACAATCTTGAATGGATCTTCTTTTTATATATTCTAAATGCCTTTTTTGTGCTGAAAGGAAAAAGCAAATCATAATTTTCAATACGATATACAGTTGCATGTATGCTCACTTAGTTGGCCTTATCATGCAGCCAATATATTTTAACTGTGATGGATACGTACTTATTTGCCATACTTTCAATCATACCACATTACCCTTTATTTTTATATCAATTTTTTTTTAAAGAATTGAAGTAACCGGTTTTATCAATGCATTATTATATATACATTTGTGGGGTAAGTTGGAGTATTTTTTCTTTTTAAATGTTTGGTGATACGACTTCGTAGAAAAGTACAGTTTTGAGATGAGAAACAACAAAACAAGAGCTGGGCCTCGCCTGTTCGATTGGCTGTGCACACAATGATTTTGTTGTATTAATGTATGCCTAGTTATTTTTTTCTCTAATGGTAAGTCTTTACGAGCTTTAATGTGAATACGAGTACAGTTATATAAACAATTCTAATTTTATGTTTGGAAAAAGATGGATTGCTTAGAAGTGCAACATGAAAAGCATGCTAAAAACCATATTTTGTGGGAACCCCACCAGAAGCCTGAGGTTAAATCGTGTCTTATGCTAGGAAACCGAGTCCACTACAGAAATTAGTCTCTTGTTAATGATTTAGTGTAGTAAATCGTTCCAATCTTCGAAAACATAGTTTAGTAAAATCTAGATAATGTTTTTGACAAGTTGAGAATACGTGACAAGTTGATAATACTTATATTCCTGTTTTAAACATACATTTTAATACTCATGCAACGTATATAAATAAAAGAATATTTTTGTTAAAAGTTTTACTAAACTCAAGTCGGTGATTTCGAAAAGAACTCAAACACCCATCTTCTGAAAACATCATTATTTATCTTTAGGTTGTTTGCCATTCGTTTGATGTGTTTGAACTTTTGGTTAGGGACTTTTTTCATTTTCATTTTAATCGATGTTCAGTATGTTTGTGATTTAACTTTATCCGTAAGCAGAAACTGTTATAGTTAATTCTGACTAACCGTTTACAACTGGTTGTAGCACAGCTGTTTCTTCATTCATCTCTGTTTGGATCTGTTGCAGCTCTAATTCAACAGTACAACTATCTTTTTCTGTTTGAAATGATAAAGATTTATTGATATCCTTGTTGATCAATGAACGCAAAAATCATTTAGTAAAATGAGGAATGCAAGAGAACCTTAATACAGTAATAATCGACATGTGAATTAACCAAGGTATTTGTCGCTGCTAATATTGTCTTGTAATGCATATATTTATAAATATATATTTGCGAATAAACTCATTCTATTATCTATTCATAATGACTTGGTTATCAAATGAATGTTGTATTGTATGCATGACGACCACAATGTCGATGCTATGAATAGGAAACTTACAGATGTAAGGGCACACTAATCATGCATATAATCGTTCATCTGGTTCACAATTAATTTCTCCTAGCTTTTTTGTAAATCACGATGTGATATATACAACCAGTAACTTTTAGATGGGTTCATGATATACCGCCATCTTTGGTTGTACTATTGCAGTGCACAATAAGTCTAGTTATTCGCTGAAATGTGCAAATCTGTAGACAGATGTGCAATTTTATTTATTAGACTGTTTATTCACATAAAGAACATTTGCTGATTTATTACATTATCCAACATACCAAACATTAGTGTTTTACATGTTTTAGAATTATTGTTTTTTTCAACTAAGCCATTCAAGGGGAGATAACTCTTTAAGTAACACTGGACTGAAAGGGATTTTTAAACAATTTTACTTGTAGCAAGAAAACGAGTTCGGGGATATAATTTTTTTCTTTTTATTTTGTTAAAAGATATTTTATACCTATCTTCTCACAACTTATTTCTCAAAGCATTTTTTTATGAACAAAAATATTTTTTAAATTATTATTTTAAGCAAATTAAGGCAATTTTCAGCGAAACAAAAATAGCACAGAAACCCATCATTTTATTATATTTTTCAAGAGAGCATAGTAAAATCGTCATTTAGGCAAAGTATAGGAAACTTCTGTCTCAAGAAACATATACCTATGATCTACCTTAATACATAAAAAACCTTGTTGTTCTTTTTTTGTAAATAGCTGTTGATCTGAATCTAAATCCTGTTTTTTGTTTAGGCATATTGTATAATCGTTAAATAAATGAAATAATAATTACACCGATTATGATTTTTAACAGATCGCGAGAATAATTATCATTCAAAACTGAACTTGTGGCAGTGATATATGCATTTGTGTATAAAAACTGAGGACATTTAACAAATGATATGAATCACAATGTTGTTTACTACCAACCTAAGACTGTTTATACTAATTTAGATAAAAAATCAATATATTCTTTTATTCTTGTTTCTGATTTTTTACTTTTCCTCATTCAAGGAAACTTCCACTTCACGTTTGCATGGAGTGTCAATCTTTTTTGAAATGCGTTCCATCAACGTTTTGTTTTTTTATAAAAGGTTTCTGTTGTAAACATAGGTTAGTCAGAACACCAGCTATCTATAGCTAAAAACACAATCATAGTAATCTGTCAATACAGTTTTGTTTTCTTATTTTAGTACAAAGAATGTATACTGACGTCTTTTAATGATAATATTACTCACGTTTGTCTGTTTTTACTGTCATGCCTGTACAAACCCTCACAAACGGAATAATAATAATGAAAACTACAATAAACAAAACATCCTTTACAAAAATTGTGAAAAATGAGATGAATATGAAATGAAAAATGTGCTATTTTCACTTCATCTATAAGGGGAACTATATGTTAGCATCAATACAACATTTGGATGGGAACCAAAACATAGGCCAAGCAGTGAACCATCAAATCAGGTTCATAAGAAAGAAAAAAGATAATATGATATTTTAGTATTTCCTATCACAATTTTCGATTGAAAATTAGTGTATAGAATTGATTGCTATGTTCCATAAACAACACTGTATATACATGTATAGTAAAACTGACAATCAAAGGGTTGTAATTAGCATCTGAGAGGAAATGAGGGATGGGGAGTAAAAATGCTTTGCCCAAACGAGGATCATACCATGACAATTCATATGATTTTTTGTAAGGTAATGCACCCATTATATAAGTTCAAGACAGATTGGAGCTTGACATTTAACGTTTTTGGCTGGATTAACTGTGTTTCAAACTTGTTTTATGAGAGCTATTATCAATAATATAAATCAAAACATAAAGGTTATTCCTGAATAACTTTTCGAATTCTTTAATTGTTAGAGGTGTTAAGAACCTTTGGTGACCCCACAGTTTAAATTCTATAATAAGTAAGAAGTGAGCAATGGTCGTTACAGACAAACGTTCACCTAATCTATCCCAGTCAATGGGATAATTCAGATCGTCAATCAATGGCCGCGACCACACTGTTTTGAACATGATTCTATATGTTTTTTTAATTATTCTGTTTTTTAACAAATGAATGTATGTGAAAATAATCTTGTTTAACCAGCGATATTATTGTTTAATTTAACCTAGATATTGAAGTATCTTTAATATAATTAATTTACCTGCAATTAGTGTCAAAACACAAGTAAATACTGGTATTGTGTTCGTGAATCTCTGTTGACCTGGTTTTGGATTTACTGAAAATAATTAAAGCTGGATTAACGCAGATGAATAACTCTTAATCGAATGATGCATTTTTACTGTAACAGTAAGTTAACAGTTTATAACATTATGTATCGAAAATAAAAACTTCTGAAAAACAAACTACATCTTTGACAATCCTGGCTGTGTATGTCCATTTGAGTGGTGTGATGCTCTCAGTAAATGTATCTCAACCAAACATTATCAATTTTTTTAATTATTTTTCTCTAAAAGAGGGGTGAAAGAAAAAATCATTATGAGAAGAAACATGTCTGAATAACTTACCAGGAAGAAATACTATTTCTGCTGATTTATTTCTGAAAATACAATTAAAGTGTTACGAATCACATACATGCAACTAAACTCTCTTTGTTCTCATACATACAGACACAAATTGAAGATAAAGACATATGCTAGATCTTTTTTTTTTCGTGACCAATTTATGCCTTTCCCGAAACGATAATTTATTTTTTTAATATTAACATGTTGTTCGTTTGATCACTGGTTAAATTGTCTTGCTTTCTTCTGAAAAACATATCTGATGGTGTCATTTATAAAGCAAACATCTTTTACAGATGATTGGCAAAGAATTATATTGTTTTTTTTTCATATAGTCTACAAAATAGAAACTGATATCAACATTCCTCGTTAAGATGTAGATGGGAGAGACGATATTAGTTTTATTAACTTTGCATATTTAACAAATAGTGTTTCAGATGAAAAAATATCTTTAAACTATTGTAGATGTAACTTGTTGATATAACATAAATCTGACTTTCGATTAAGCTTACGAGATGTCGTGCTCTTGATAACTATCAAATAATTCTATTGAACCTAACGTCATGTCAGATGCTTGCTTGCACAAGTTTGCAGTGATTTTTAATATGTTGTGCTATCTTGAAAGCCTCACTTTGACTTTAAGATGCATTAAGGACCGCATTAAAAGTGCTTTTCATTTACTTATTAATCGGTATCATGCATATCTGCAATTGTGTTTATGAATAGTTCACAATTTATATTTATATTATGTCAAATTTGATATTGAATAATGCGTATATCATATATGATTAAACAAAATAAAAAAAAAGTAAATAGAACAACAGTATTTTCTTTTACCACATTTTCTATTTAAAATGTTCTAACAATTATAATATTTTATCGCATCGACTCACTTTGAAGGGAGATTTGGTTTGCTGGTTGTGCTTCCATTAGGACTAAAACTACCTGTTACACATTGATAACCTTTGAACAAAATAATGAAATTTAATCAAATGCAGATTAGGACAAAAATTAAAACAACGAAGAGATAACATTTTGAAATTGTCTTAAAGATAGATATGGAAATTTTATCAATGTTGTAATGATTTACGAGCACACTCAGTTCGGGATAAATCTCTAATGTAAATAATCAACTACTACATATAGAGATTTGTTTACGTATTTGTTTTGATTGTTCTGAGTGGTATTATGATATATTATGCGTCTATGAGCCATGGATGCCATTTTCATGCTGAAGCCATTTGTACGTGTTGGTCTGCAGCCAAATAGACAAGCACATGCAATTTAAAACGTTTTGAAAAAACTTAAGAAACGTATTTTTTTAAACATAGTTGTTTTAATTGAAATCAATATGACTGTATACTCAAGTGATGGTGCCTAAATGATGATGTTTCCTTTAAATATACAGCAACGTTTGATAAATAATACGACGCTTTTACTTAAGAATCAACAACAGGATATGCAATGCATACATAAATTTAACATTTTTTTGTTTTCGTTATTTACGTTTCACATGTGAATCATTAATGTTACTAGTATTAACTACTTGTTTGCTAATAATGATATATACCTGCATTTAGAATATATCCACCAAGACATTTCTTACTGTAACATGAGCAGTCTTCCTCAGAAGGCACACAATAAGTGATATGCTTAGGTTGTATAACAAAAGAAAATCCTTTCGTGTAATCACAACGGCAAGTAGTATCTGTCCTGGTTAATTTGTCAGTCACACTAATCTGACCCTCTCCACTGCACAATGATTTTTGATATGTACATTCACTGCTTCCGTTTGTCCAAAACATAAATGGCTGATATCGGTTAAAGGCACACATTTTCCCATTTAAACTTCCCAAAAGCACAACTTTGAATCCTGCAAAAAAACCTGTTGCGTAGCTTACTTCAATTTATGTATAAAAGAAACAATTAAGATAAAATATCGTATAATTGAAATAACAATTCACACATTTGTTTCTTCGAAAAATATATTTAAAAACTAATTTTACATTTTCGTCTCGGTAAACAGCAAATTTGAAAAACTCACATGAGTTTTACTCACCTAGAACAGTTATAATTTTACAAGGCATGCACTTTGGACCAAAAATCGGATTGCAAACAAGATATTTGGGAATATAAACGACTGGATCTGGACACATATTGCACAATGGTATAGCGTGTTATTTTTGCAGGCGTAAAATTCGCGATATTTACAGATTGAATAAGTTATATAACATGTAAACGTAATTTTTTGGCGGTTATTATGTTGGCGTATTCAAAGCTTTAATCAATTGCAGTACCTCTGACATGATTTTACAAACTCTAATACATTGTCTGTTTATGAATTTTGAAAGTACATGTGTATTATGCAACTAAGGTTTCAACTCACTCAGATAATGTTGGCTTTAGGTGAATTTGGCTATTTATTTTAGGTATTTTTGACATATAGCTCTTCAACAATTTTCGGTACTTATTCATCTTCGGATATGAAATATTTGGCTTTAAGCGTTCCTAGTGAAGGTAAATCCAGAAAAGCGCAGGGACCCAATAAACTATTAAACGTGGTGTTTTCCGTCTTTTGCATGTGCACTTTTAAATCAGAAAAAAATATCTTGGCGATTTTGTTCTATCCGCGAAAATGAGCGACATTTTACACCCCGCGAAAATAACCCGCTATACGGGTCTTTTCCAAACTACATTCGGTATGTGTTTGCGCCAAGTCAGGAGTCTACACAGTGGTTTGCATGTGTTACCGAATATTACATTTGTTTGTTCTCAGTTTTTTCTCTTAAATCAAGCCATTAGTTTTTCTTTTAAATTGTTAAACATTTGCAAATTCGGGAAAATTTATAACTATTTATGCAGTATCGGTTTTGATCATTTTTGAAGGCCGTAGTTGAACTATAGTAACTGTTGTAACTTTCTACGGCATATGATCCCTGCTTGAGAGGTGTTTTATTGGAATATATACCAAATCTTCTTGTTTTATACTATCATGAACTTACTTTGTGGTATGGCCATGGGTGTCAGTCATTGTTGAAAGCCGATTGCTTATCAATTGCTGTTAAATTTTATGTAGTTCGTTCTCTGGCATAATCTTACCACACCATTTCATCGTATGTTTATATATCATTGTGTTGACTAAGGTGGTGTAGCAATTAACATTACGCAAAAACTGTTAAATAATTTCTCTGTACCTCTGCAAATTCTGGTACAAAGACATAGTTGCTTAAAAAGAATATTACTAAAGTTTTTTTTTTCCTTTCATGTTTAATTTGTGTGCTTTGGTATCCTTTGCACGAAATAGAGTTTTTACGTTTTTACTTTTGAAAAATGAAAATTTGATTAAAGGTAAGTTTATGAAACAATACATTTCTAACCGGACCACGCAATGTACAAAAACGCACATAATTTCAGGTAAATGATAGTTCCAAAAGATTTTCAAAAATTTGATATTTATTAAACGATATCGGGTTCCCTAATTTTACAGTTAAATCCTAGGTATTTCAAATAATTCCCACTTTTGCAAACAGTACATTTAAAAAAATGACTACAGATGATATTCGTGTCAACACCAAAGTGCTAGGCTACCCTTAGGGACGAACCATTCACCAGCAGTGGCATCTTCTAAGTGGTATCAATAGGTATCACACTAATAATTCGATACGCCAGACGCGCGTGTCGTCTACACAAGACGCATAAGAGCCGCTCAAATCAAAAAAGTTAGACAGCCAAACACGTATACAGTTGATTTTTTTAGATTTATGAGTATCTTTCGTTCCTCTTTCGAAGAGCATTGCGGACCCACAATTCCAAAACTGTGTGCTAAATACGTCTAAGTTTGTTTATGTCTAGGATAAGACAATCGTAATCTTTCACAATAATTCATACTTTTGCAAACAAACAAAAGTATACCGGAATTTGAGCGGAAACAGTCATACAAGTGAGAGATTTGGCTTAACTATAAAACTAGATTTATTCCACCATTTTCTACATTAGAAAATACCTGTACTATGTCAGGAATGTGACAGTTGTAATTATCCATTCGTTTGAGTGTTTGAGCTAGTGATTTTGAAATTTGATTAAGGACTTCCATTTTGAATTTTCCTCGGAGTTCAGTTTTTTTGTGATTTTTTTTCTTTTTGTAAATACATGATTGTATAGTAAATTTATAAAAATGACCATATAATTGAAATGCTAGTCAATACAAAAGTGCTGACTGCTGGCCTGATGATACCCTCGGAGATAACATTCATGATAAAAAAAAACAACGCTGAAAATTAAAAAACATAATCTGATAATTAAAAAGAGGGATGAACGATACCAGGGGGAGAGTCAAACTCATAGATAAAAAATAAACTGACAACGACATGGCTAAAAATTGAAAAGAATAAAAATAAAAATAATAATAGCTCAGAAGACACAACATTGCAAACTAAAGACTAAGACGAACCCCTGCAAACACTTGGGGATATCAGGTGCTCCGAACAGGTTAGCAGATCCTGCTCTCATGTGGCTCCCGTCGTGTTGCTTATGTTATTACTAATCAACCAACTCGTGATGGCTAAAGTAAAATTTACGAAGGGACGATTTCAACTTCACCATTTAGAAGACTTGGTTTAATAGCTTCCTTGTGAGTAGCAATCATTTATTATAATAGGAAATACAAACCCGGGCATATCGTATCAATTGGGAGATATATACTCAATATGCAGGCGCTGGCCTGCTGGAATGTTGCGACATAGAAATTCAGGAGTCTACACAGTGGTTTGCATGTGTTACCGAATATTACATTTGTTTGTTCTCAGTTTTTTCTCTTAAATCAAGCCATTAGTTTTTTCTTTTAAATTGTTAAACATTTGCAAATTCGGGAAAATTTATAACTATTTATGCAGTATCGGTTTTGATCATTTTTGAAGGCCGTAGTTGAACTATAGTAACTGTTGTAACTTTCTACGGCATATGATCCCTGCTTGAGAGGTGTTTTATTGGAATATATACCAAATCTTCTTGTTTTATACTATCATGAACTTACTTTGTGGTATGGCCATGGGTGTCAGTCATTTTTGAAAGCCGATTGCTTATCAATTGCTGTTAAATTTTATGTAGTTCGTTCTCTGGCATAATCTTACCACACCATTTCATCGTATGTTTATATATCATTGTGTTGACTAAGGTGGTGTAGCAATTAACATTACGCAAAAACTGTTAAATAATTTCTCTGTACCTCTGCAAATTCTGGTACAAAGACATAGTTGCTTAAAAAGAATATTACTAAAGTTTTTTTTTTCCTTTCATGTTTAATTTGTGTGCTTTGGTATCCTTTGCACGAAATAGAGTTTTTACGTTTTTACTTTTGAAAAATGAAAATTTGATTAAAGGTAAGTTTATGAAACAATACATTTCTAACCGGACCACGCAATGTACAAAAACGCACATAATTTCAGGTAAATGATCGTTCAAAAAGATTTTCAAAAATTTGATATTTATTAAACGATATCGGGTTCCCTAATTTTACAGTTAAATCCTAGGTATTTCAAATAATTCCCACTTTTGCAAACAGTACATTTAAAAAAATGACTATACAGATGATATTCGTGTCAACACCAAAGTGCTAGGCTACCCTTAGGGACGAACCATTCACCAGCAGTGGCATCTTCTAAGTGGTATCAATAGGTATCACACTAATAATTCGATACGCCAGACGCGCGTGTCGTCTACACAAGACGCATAAGAGCCGCTCAAATCAAAAAAGTTAGACAGCCAAACACGTATACAGTTGATTTTTTTAGATTTATGAGTATCTTTCGTTCCTCTTTCGAAGAGCATTGCGGACCCACAATTCCAAAACTGTGTGCTAAATACGTCTAAGTTTGTTTATGTCTAGGATAAGAACATCGTAATCTTTCACAATAATTCATACTTTTGCAAACAAACAAAAGTATACCGGAATTTGAGCGGAAACAGTCATACAAGTGAGAGATTTGGCTTAACTATAAAACTAGATTTATTCCACCATTTTCTACATTAGAAAATACCTGTACTATGTCAGGAATGTGACAGTTGTAATTATCCATTCGTTTGAGTGTTTGAGCTAGTGATTTTGCAATTTGATTAAGGACTTCCATTTTGAATTTTCCTCGGAGTTCAGTTTTTTTGTGATTTTTTTCTTTTTGTAAATACATGTATAGTAAATTTATAAAAATGACCATATAATTGAAATGCTAGTCAATACAAAAGTGCTGACTGCTGGCCTGATGATACCCTCGGAGATAACATTCATGATAAAAAAAAACAACGCTGAAAATTAAAAAACATAATCTGATAATTAAAAAGAGGGATGAACGATACCAGGGGGAGAGTCAAACTCATAGATAAAAAATAAACTGACAACGACATGGCTAAAAATTGAAAAGAATAAAAATAAAAATAATAATAGCTCAGAAGACACAACATTGCAAACTAAAGACTAAGACGAACCCCTGCAAACACTGGGGGATATCAGGTGCTCCGAACAGGTTAGCAGATCCTGCTCTCATGTGGCTCCCGTCGTGTTGCTTATGTTATTACTAATCAACCAACTCGTGATGGCTAAAGTAAAATTTACGAAGGGACGATTTCAACTTCACCATTTAGAAGACTTGGTTTAATAGCTTCCTTGTGAGTAGCAATCATTTATTATAATAGGAAATACAAACCCGGGCATATCGTATCAATTGGGAGATATATACTCAATATGCAGTCGCTGGCCTGCTGGAATGTTGCGACATAGAAATTGACAATTCACAATTGGGAATCTGAAATGATCTCTTTTGTAGTAAATTTTTGTTTTCAACCGACCCTCATTGTAAATTTTTAGTGTAAGTCAAGATCTGAGGCAGACTTAGCTGTATCTGTGTACTAAAATGACAATGGTTAAGAATTTCGATTATAGTTAGTTTGTCTTGCTATGTTCTTTACAAGTACGGCATCATATCTTCATAACAATAATGTGCAATTATCACAGCCCGAGGTGTTTAAAAAGTATAACATTAAGGTTTTACCTCGTGGCATGTATATCCTGTACTATACATGGACCCCCTTCTTTATGCAATTTTAAGCCTATAGCAATTGACTGGAAATCACTATCGAATGAAAATTGCGTTGTGGATTTCAGAAAAGCACATTATAAGCATACTCTGCACATCAACCACACAATGGTATTGTAAGGCAACGTACATACAAAGGTTATAATAGTTGGTTCTCCACTTTTATATACAAAAGCATGCATTCCACACTAAAAGATACAATTATAAACGTTACAGATGTTTGTTTGATTAACGTATTCAACATGAAATGAAGTATTCCTTACGAATGAAGCATTGCACTGACTATAATGGTCATAAAACTTTAAACCATTTATATTGTTAGGCTCTTTCACTTTCGACGAATATCAAGAAGCCCTTTAGAAAATACAAACTTGTCTTTAGAAAAATAGTTCAAACACTTAATACACCAGTTTACATATACGTTTAATTACTTTTAGTAAAAATGATGAAACAGCATGTTCTCTATAATAACGCATTACTCAGTTTGACTTAGTTTTGATATTATGAATCTGATTGGTTTAACAGTCATACCAAATATCTTAATTTCATAATGCACCAATGCAGTGATTTTTAGTAGAATATTTAAGAATTGGATGCTTCTTTTTGTAAATTTATTGGAGTGTAGAAGCGTTGACCGAAGTTCATTTTGTATGAAGCGCGGAAGCACTTCATCCTAAAAATTTGCGCATGGTCAACGCTTTTACAACCATATGAAGTTGAAAAAGAAGCCTTCAAAACTTATAATTACATTTTGTAGCTAGGATCATGAAAACACGACTTGTTTATATATATATTTTTTTTTAATTCACCTGTGCACTTTATTGTGGGACCTCGTGTTATCATAAATGATAACTTGTATTGAGCAATGCAATTGCTTAAGGAATTACACGTGATGTACATTTAGCCAATCATAATAATGTATTACGATGAAGCATATATCCAATGTTATTATACTGATTTAAAATATACTTTGAAAATAGAAAGGCCTGACCCAAAAAGACATACCAAATTTGGTGATATTGTAAAACAAATCTAATACACGTAAAAGCCTAGTATTCAGGATACATTTGAAATATAAACGTGCCAGTTATATTTAATGAAAAGCAATATTTGTGAGCATAAATATTTTTTTATAGTCATACAACTTTTCCATTTATTTCTTACCTTTCAAAGAATATAAAATAAGTAGCAAGAATGTCCTACTACAATAAGTACAACTAAAGCTAGCGACCAATGTCAGCGACCAATCAAGCTAGAGAACAAATATTGCAACCACTTAAGATTACAATGAGAATCAATGTGTCAAAGAATCATGATGTGGTATTGTCTGTTAAAAAGAAAATCTACCAGTATGTTATATATTGTTTTCAACGTTTATAAAACATGATATGTCCTGCATTTGAGCTGAAAGGGAACACTTCAACATCAATGACTGCGTACCCTTCCAGAGCACCTTAGATCATCCCCAGTTTTGGTGGGGTTCGTGTTGCTTAGTCTTTAGTTTTATTTGTTGGGTCTTCTGTACTATTTTGTGTCTGTTTTATTTTTATATTTATCTATGGCATTGTCAGTTTACTTTTTTATCTATGAGTTTGACTATCCATCTGGTGTCTTTCGTCCCTCTTTTGAGCTGAATGCATTGACTATAGATATAGGAAGATGTGGTATGAGTGACAATGAGACTCTCAATCCAATCAACAATTTATAAACGTAAAACATTATAGGTCAAGGTATGGCCGTCAACACAGCGTCTTGGGTTACACAGAACAGCAAGCTATAAAAGGCCTAAACAATACTTGTGTAAAACAATTTAAAAGAGAAAACCTACTTTGTCAGCATCAATATCAATTATTAGAGAATTTAAGTTTCGTTTTACAAAATAACGTGCCATCAATTCGAAAAAGGTTAAAACATCTTAACAGATTAAAAACAAAGAGTTTACACGCTCAATTGTCTCGCCTAATTTACTTACATTTCATATTTTGTTGATAGTCCTAAATGAAAACCTTTACTCTATCATAAAACTATCACATAAGTTTAACATGATCCAATTGAATAAGGTCGAGGACATATAAACCAGACAAGATATACTAGTACTTTTTGCAATTGTTCAATACAATAAATATAGTTTAGCTTTTGCTTGTAGTTTCTACGAAAAAGACCGAAACCAAGAACACTAATACAAACTCAGCAATGAACCATGAAAATGAGATCAAGGTCAGATGAATGATAGCATGTCAGGAAGACATGTACCGCGTACAGTCATTTCATATAACAAATATACATGACATATTACTTAAAGTTTAAGAAAAACAGACCAACAACAAAAAAACTTAGTTCTGTACAATGAATCATCAAAATGAGGTCAAGGTCAGATACAAACCTTCGAGACTGACATATCCATGATAAAATATGTCCATACACCAAATATAGTTGACCTATATCAGCTGGGCATGTACACCTTACAATCCTTCTACAAAAAAAATGTATCTGGGATATGGATTTGACCACCAAAACATAACCTTGTTCACTGATCAATTAATGAATTGTGTAAAACTATGTAACAGGTATGAGGACCTTGCAAGGTACGGGTATGAACCATGAAGTGGGTCAAGAACAATGGATTTGTGACAAACGGACACTACGTATTATAAGGCATATATATACAACATGTACAAAGTTTGGTTAAATTTGGTCCAGTAATTTCACACGAGATTATTTTTGGACGGACACCAAGTGAAGAGAAAAGCTTACTTGGCGCATACAACAAAGTGAGCTATACAGAGAGTGTTAATCCACCACACATCATATGGCTATATAAACGTACATTGCGGATCATATGATAATAATATTTAAACGAGTTGAATTTAAATAAAAAACAAGAATAATTGTCGATGACGATTTTATAGAATATTCGATGAACCGTGAAATTTGTGTCAAATGCTATAAGCATTCGCTTTAGAAAGAATAGATATTTTGGTGAACATATCGTATGTCGTATGAATTGATCCATGGACAAATGGACGATGGACGAATGAACTAACAAACGAACGAAAAATAAACTACATGTAACACACAGGCAAGATAATAGTATTTAGAAAAAAGAAGATATGGTTTGATAACCAATGAGACAACTTTCCACAAGAGACCATGTAACAACGAAATTGACAATTTTAGGTCACAATACGGCCTTCAATAATTGGTAAAGCATATGGTGTTGGCTTTACTGGCAATTACGTTTTTTGTTTTTAAAAAAAACTAACATTCTTGGGTTATAATTATTGATTTTGACGCAGATATTTAGCAAGCGTGTTAATCAGAGCATTCACCAACATTTACTGTCAATTAAAAGCTAAAAACAATAGATTAATACCGTACTTGTAGTTATAATCATATTATGTACTTTTCTGGTCGCTAGAATTGGTCACTACCATTGGTCGTTAGTTAGAGTCTTGTGAAAATACAATTACGTCAAACATTTCAAACTCAAAATAAAAGAATTACAGTATACGATCTCTGGCGCAGATATATTTTCTACCTTTTTCATATTCATCATTATATTTATCACAGAACATGCCAGTATTTGTACTTATGTATTGTTTTTAATAAGTGTAGTTTTTGTGTAAACGGAGACAGATTTGATTGTTTTTGAATTACTTAATCGAATTGTGATGATTTACCTGACTACTATTATTGTTTACACTAATGACAACTTATATAAATGAATTAAACGAGAAGTAAATACCTGGTCCTTCAAAATCTGGTTGTCGCCTACAAAATTCTGTGTACATAAGGGTGTTTTCGTCGAACAAACAGTAGTATTTTGATGTTGCATTACAATCTTGATACGCCCTCAAGTTCCAATGTGAAGTATGGGGACACTGGATCTCATAAGTTTTGTATAAACATATGTATATCAAAATCTAAAAAACAAAATTGTGTATTATAGATATCAATATATTGTGTGAACATAAAATTTAAAAATTAAAAAGAAACTATGCAGTGAGCATTTACAGGTTTATCACTAACTTCTGCAAGGGAATAACATGCTCCAACTATTTAAACTGAGGTTAGCTTATGTTACTGTACTTGTTGGTTAAATTATGCCGCCCAAGAAAACTTTTTTCTTAAAATGTAAAACGCACTCTTTAATCTGCTATTGTTATCCATATAGTTGTGTAGCACATCGCAATTATTTTCTCTGTTCATACAATTTATGCAGACAACAAACAAGTTTTCACTTAAACGAAAAAGAACCAAAGTGTAATGTGCACGAGTGTAATACACAGGAACAACAACAAACAAGAAACTCTAAAGATCTAGTTTCGATTACCTTTTTTTTTAATAACAATTGCCACATTTCAGTAACACTCATCATAAAAGGGGGATAACTCTTCAAAGAAGATATTTGTAAAACAGACGACATTATTCTGATATAGTACTTTACGTACTTTGAGTTACGTTCTTTAAATTATTTTCCTTTAATATCGGTCTGATATGATTTATGAAAACCCCATATCGAATCGTCTGTTTTATATGGAATATAATTGAACACGCTGCTTTTTTTTGTCTTTCTTATTATCGCCAAACGGTCCCTGAGAGTGTTACAACGCAGTTGATTGTCTTGTTGTTTAAAAGAGGCGATGCATAATGTTGATCATTTAATTAAAATCCAATTTAAGCAAATGTATACGTATATGTTATATTATTAGTCAAACTAATTTATAAAATATAAAAAAAAAGAAGATGTGGTATGATTGCCAATGAGACAACTATCCAAAAAAGACAAAAATGACACAAACATTTAAAACAACTAAAGGTCATCGTACGGCCTTCAACAATGAGCAAAGCCCATACCGCATTGTCAGCTATAAAAGTCCCCAATAAGACAATGTAAAACAATTCAAACGAGAAAACTAACGGCCTTATCTATGTTAAAAAATGAACGAAAAACAAATATGTATCACACAAACAAACGACAAAAATGTGGCGGGGTTAGACATGTTAGCGGGATCCCTACCCTCCCCCTAACCTGGGACAGTGGTATAACAGTACAATATAAGAACGAACTATAAAAATCAGTTGAAAAAGTCTTAACTCATCAGATGGACAAAAATACATTCAAGTGGACGTTAAGTATACTCACTATTTGTGTAAAACATTGCCTGAACGACATTTCTTCTATCCAACTGAAATTAAAAATTTATAAACGAATTGATATTACCAGATTATAATATTACTATAAACCTTAGACGATGTAGTATAATTGCAACGAACAAACTCTAAGACCGATCACCGTGATGTTAATATCTATAAGCCATTATATGGCATTCAGCAGTTAGCAAAATCAATACTACATGGTAAGACATTAACATAATTACAATATGAAAAAGTCTTAACTTTTTTTTCATGTAGTCACTGAACCATGAAAATAAGGTCAATGACAATGAACATGTGACGTGACAGAGGGAAACTTCGTAACATAAGACATATATATACAAAGTATGAAGCATCCTGGTCTTCATCCAAAATTTAAAGCTTAAAATAAGTTTGTTAACTCTGCCGCCGCCACCGTCGGATCACTATCTCTTTGTATGCCAAGCTTCATGCAACTAGATTCGCATGCTCGACAGCAACATTTTCCTTACAAACTATTTATTTGGTGTAAAGATTTATTACAAGGTATCAGTCAAAATAGATAATTTTTTCATCATTTTGCAGTCGAACATCTTCCAACGGTTCAACATTTAAACCACTAAAGACAAATGTTATTGGGCCGGATCTCCTCTTAAATCAGAGGAGCCGGTAATATTTGTGAAATGACGTATAAATGTAGTGGTTTCCTAAATTTGTTTTTTAAAAAAATGTTTAAAATAGAAAACGCCTTTTTTATGAAATAATCTAATTCGAGGACCGTTCTCGATCCGTGTCTTATACGCTTTCCTGCATGATCAGTAGACATGCCGCCAGCGAAATCTTAAAATGCTTTGTATCAACACTTGACTTGAAGGCTATTTGCCAATTTCCGTAATTGACACTGTAATTAGAAACCCCCTTTTTGGTTGTCTCCCTAATAAGGGACATTATTTTTTATTTACTATGGAGAGGTAGCAAAAAGAGCAAAATTATTAAAGATAAATCTGGAGTTGCTTGAATTGGTAATACTTTAGTTTCAAAACAAAGGCAAGATATATGTTGAAATCGCTTACATTTCTTCTCCTGATTTTTCCTCTAACCAAAACGGCTTTCATGATAAAGTAAAAATGTTTAGTTTATCCCAATGTTCTTTTCGAGACATGCCTCCAGCTGAAATCAGTTCAGTAGTTTAAGAGCAAATTCTTTTGAATGCATATACGACGGACACAAAAAGTTGTCAAATACCATTGCAGAAGAGCTAGAGGCTTTAACTCTTTTCCGATACTGCAGTTGTTTCGGCTGTTTGTCCTTTTGAGTAAGTTTTGTATTTATGAATGTTTTTTGTTTGTTTAAAGTTTCTATCCAATGAAAGCATCTGTATCTAAATTATTCAAGGCTATAGACAAATTGAGAAATTGTTAATTTCCCCAATTTAATCACTCCTTATGAATCCATCTAAACATTTTACACAAGTCATTTTTGGGGGCCCTTTAATAGCTTGCTGTTTGGTTTTAGCCACGGCTCTGTGTTGAAGACCGTACTTTCATGAATTATAATTTACTTTTACAAATTTTGACTTAAATGGAGGGTGGTCTCATTTGCACTCCTACCACTTCTTTTTATATCTATTTAAAAAAACAAATAAAATTTCATCTTGACATTTTGTACCTTGTTTGCAAATTATATTGTCTTTATTTATACATAAGAACGGACTATTACCCTACGTTTATTAGAAATTGGTTAAGAATTTACACCAGAGAAGATCTTTGAAAAATAAAAAAAAAAACACCAGACGACAGGCGACGACGTACACCAAGTGTATGATGACACATAACGTAAAACCTCGTTTAGGTCAGCTACATGTACAAGTAGCTAGCTCAAAATGTAAACATCAACGGAAATAAAGAAAAACAATAGAAAAAAACTTGTGTGTGAGTTCATATCAAATTAATGTCTAAGTTATTAGCATATACAAGCTGTTCAAGAATGGCACATGCTTGACAATTATAAAATCGAAAATCAAAAGACATTTGAAATAAACTGTAAACACAGAGATATGTCTCGCATTTTGTTGCAATTTTAATAATGCAAATTAAAATAGCAGCACTTTTACAGGTAAGTTTAGCAAATATTCAAAACCAATCAACTATGACTGAAACGAGGGCACATGGCAAAACAATATCCGTGGAAATGAGATGTGACAATGCTATTACAACTGTATACCAAAACCATTGACTTTTAATAGGTCGTTCACTTTTAAAAAACCTAGACACAAACTGATACTGTAACATGTAAACTAAGCAAGATGTTAAAGGCAATAAACCATAACTGAGGGGGAGGATCCAAAATGTCTTCCTGGTAATGAGATGTACCAATGCTAATACGACTGCATGCATAATATCATTGACTTGCATACACCACTAGTGGTTCCATATAAACCGACCCAATCACAAACTATTACATAAAAATTAGGCAAAAGTGTCAGGGTCAATACACCATGCCTAGGGGGTGGTGTAAAATAATCTCCATTGAAATTAGATGTACAACTGTAAACTAATTATCATGAACTTACCACTGGTGGTTCCCAATAGTCTGACATAATCACAAACTATAACATGAAAACTTGGAAAAAGATTGTAAGCCAGTATACCACAATCTAGACCTAATCTCAAACTATTACATTGCTGACGCCGCCGATGCCGCCGACGCCGATACTAGAAATAAACTCATCATAGATACCAGGACTAAACAGCATGTTTTTGTCTCTCTGTTTCACATCATTGAGGCGACAAACACCAAATTTACATCCCAGCTCCTTCGTAGTGTCAGGGGTGATCTCAGCCGGATCACCCCTACCATATCATCCTAGTTTAATTGTCTTAGTTTCCGTGCGTTCCTTTAAGCTTTGTTCGTTAACATTTTGGCGGAAATGTCAAATCCACAATAAAATTTATAATCAAATATACAATTAAACGGAAAAGACTATCTATCAACATTCTTGTAGAAAAAATCCTACTTAAAGAAAGCAAGATATTTTTATAAGTGGGGCGAGTTGGCAGACCTTTATTCAGTGGGGTTTAAACTCTTTTCGTTAATAAGGTTGTTATCGGTGAATGTTCAATTTGATTATTATACACTTTTTCAAAAGCCGGGCGAGTCGGTAAACAGTGTAGGGCGATTTTTTTCATAAAGTGGCGATATAGTATGAGCCGATTGGCCAGTGGGGTGAGTTTGATTATTTGATATCTACTCATCGTGTTCGGGGTTCATAAAGTGTATAAATCATATAGGAATATATTTTGTATATTGTTGTGGCTGTGTGGCGTTCTGAACTAGATTTTATGAATTGTATATGATAGTAATCCACTATTCTAGCTCTGATGAAGGTATTTTTTTGGACCGAAACCGGTCAGGCTATGAAACATTACAAGGCGCTATTAATTATGTGTATTGGTACAATGTATATATACTGTATTTTTTTGCTTTTACATTTTTTAATAACAACAAAACAGGGGGGTAGTTATAGTTTTGACATGCTTTCTTGGTGTATCACAAGCGTAAACGTCAAGACTGCATGACTACAATGAATAAAAGTATAAGACTTGATATTTAGGCATGATTATGTGTATCATGAGCCAAACATCAAGACTTAATAATTACCATGTACTTCTTAAATTAATAAAAACACCCTTTGTACAATGCTAAAGCCCAAATCTGGTTATTTCTTCAGTCACATAATTACCGTATAATGTCAAAATGTTTACCGTAACATGTCAAAAAGTGTACTGTAACATATACATTAGCTAAATATAGATAACTGTAACCATGGAAAATGCCACTGGGATTTTTCATTGAAAGGATAATTGAAGTTGTTTAGATATCAACCAGATACATATTCATCCATTGGATAACTTTTATCTGCCGGTTATATTTGATTCGCCGGTTAACTCTGAACCGCTGGTTTATTCTGCCGCCAGTTACCATATATATATATAAATAGGGTGCAAACATTAATCCACCATTCTGCCTCTGATGAAGGTTCTGTTTGGACCGAAACCGATCAGGCTATGAAACATCACCAGGCGCTGTTAATTATGTGCATTGGTATAGATGTAACATGCCAATTTTTTTTTAGTTATCTCTCTTATTATATATAGAGTTCAGCTATTGAAGTTTTGTCACATGTCAAATACATTGTATTACATTAGAAATGTTTGAGTTATCTCCCTTTGTATAGAGTTAAGCAAATGAAGTAAAATTTGGAAATTAAATAAAATTGGAAAAAAAAGAGAAAAGATACTTTTTATATTAGCATTATATATTTTATAAAATCATATTTATGATACAGTTTGATTATTTTGTCCAAATATTATTTAAAGGTATTTCAAAATATTATTTACTTCATTCTAGTAATCAGTGTACAGGTAAAAACTGTTCACTACATTGTATATTTTTTACTATTGATGAATAACTGATCAACAGGTGTAGTTGTGTCTCAGTTTTGTGAACAAGAATATTTGAAGATTTAAGGTTGGTGTATTTATGAATATTATAATGATTGTGAATATGATTGTTTGATATAGAAAAGTTTTATGAAATACCAAAAGAACAAAAATATGAGATGTGCATGTACATAACATTCTATATCTTTATCTGACGTTTTGCAAATGCAAATAAGATTTTGAAATTTTGTTTAATCATTTGAATTTGAAATATAGTTTTATTGAACTTATTGTTGAGAAATATTTATACTTTGAAAGATGTGTTTTACATTTTAAATATTAAAGGTTCTGATAAAGTAAATATTGTTCACAGGTAGATCTGTGTGATTTTCATAGTAGAGGATGATATCATTACAGTAAAATTGTCTGCCATTTCCTTATTAAGGGTATGTATATTAAATTGTTAGTATGTGCCCTTGATTGATATTATGATTATGTTTAGGTATTTCTTGATATTTCTAATTGAAATATTATTGATTATTCATAAACAAATGTTGTTTACTTTGAAGTGTGTTCATATTTTGATTTGAGAAATGTTATGAATTGTAATATTCAGAAAGGGAGATAATCGTGTTCTTATAGCTTTTATACTGCTTTGTATACATTAATGTTTCTATTGTATTTAATTATTTGAAAAAGGAATTTTTATTTCAAGTTAAATTTAATTGAATTTATATCTTCATTTAATAAGACTTATGATCATGATGATGTTCTGTGTTTTTCTATTTTCCCACAAATATTGAACTATTCAGCGTTGCCAATAATAAATGTTATTAATATTTTCAATGTGTGTATAATGTGATTTCGAATATATGAATACAGTATAATAAATTCATGAACCTTACATTTGTGCTTTCGTAAGCCAGTTTTATCGTTTTCGGAGTTTACATAAATACTATATTTTCATACTAGCCAATGTCTACTCTTTGTTTTTGTTAAATGTAATTTTGTATTTGTATCCATCTGAAGACTGTTAAGCCTTTTTAAATAGAGTTGTTAATGTCGTTCTTATTTTGTTCTGTAACACCATGTCACAGGTAAGGAAAAAGATTGGGATCCCAAAAGCATTTCTTACCCGCCACATTCTATATGTATGTGCCTGTCCGAAGTCAGGAGCATGTAATTCAGTGGTTGTTGTTAATTATCTTTGTATATTAAATGGGGCGTTGATTTTTTGTTTTGATTTGTTTTACATTGTAATTTTCAGGGCTTTTTACGCAGCCTATGTGGTATGGGTTTTGCTCATTTTTGAAGGTCGTTTGCTGACCTATAGTTGTTTTTTTCTGTGTCATTTAGTCACTTGTGAAGAGTTTTCTGATTGGCAATCATACAATATGATATAATAACTATTGCACCTTCGACAGTTAATTTGATTTGCCCCCTTTGCACAGAATCTCAAGTTTTCAAAGACATATTAAGATATGGGATACATAAATACTATATTTAATAAATAGACATTGACAAGCTGTGCACTACCACAAAGGAACAAAGTTAGCAGAGTGATTATGCAAAAACAGCAGGTGCCGGTGGTTTAGAATCGTCTCGAATTATCTTATCTAAATCTATTTTCACAAAAAGACATCCTTAATGTTTCAAATTTATTTCAATATGTGTTCCATATGAGTTATGACCGCCTTCTGCTTTGTTTGTCCTAAATAACGAAATATTAAATATAGATACATATACTCAGTTGAAGTAACCAATAGACAAAAGTACAGAAAAAAAGAATCATACAAAATTTAACAGACGCAGTCTTGAAAGTTGATACATCGAATGATACTAAAAAACAACACATACATTTATTAAGCAGTTATAAAAATTATGATAAAATAAGCACATGAAAATAATAAACGAACAATTTACCAGGGATACCTTTTTCATGTATTACTGTTATAAATTGACAGAGTCTTTTTAAACGTGAAAAACCTTCTTGTATCTGCATAAAGTTCTATGAGGTCAATATCACCCCTGCTTATGTGCTTGATGCTCTAGAACCATTACATATGCGATATTAATTATCATAAGTAATTACTTTTAAATAGACATTATGTTATGCATTAAGTTTTTTAAAGGTGGTGATCTCATTGTGAGTCAGATTTAGAGGATTTTCAAGCCCCCCCCCCCCCTCCACCCGTCCCTTTTTGTTTGTCGGGGGAACAAAATTCAATATAGCATGTAAAGGAAGATTAAAAAAATAAAAAATAAACACTCAGCTATTTCTTCCTAGATCCACTAAAAGAACGAAACATATATTCTTTGCACTCGTTTAAAAAGCGCTTAATTTTATACACATAATATAGTGTTCAATATAATTGATATTATTAAATCTTTACTGCAGAGTGCTATTTAACCCTAAAGTTCAATGACCTACAATATTGAAACATTCATAATCTATTGTTCTTGATAACATTACTAAACAATGAAACTATTCATTTCTCTTTAGAATATAAAAGAAATTGAACTTTGTATGTCACATGATTCTTATATTTATATCTATTTGATAGTATATATATCATATACATAATATGTATAATTATTAATAAATCTTACCTCACTTTAAATTCTATTAGTTGTCTTTAAATAGGAACGACGTATATAAACGACGCTAAAATTTAAACGTACTAGGGACAAAACGTATTTATAGATTTTAACTATTTTAACAAGGTATTCTACACAGTCACGCGGTTGTACCTTTACATAAAGTCACTTAGTGTAATTTATCTTTAGTATGTGGAGGTTTTGATTGCATGCAGTCGATAGATTACACATGCCTTGCTTAGTGATTTAAATATGAATATTTCCCAAGGAGACATCTGTTGAAAAAAAATGAGTATAATGATATTACAAATAAATCTAAAACCGAATTATTTGTTGTCAGATGAGACATTGGTATTTTATATCATTTAATAAAAAATAGTTTTACAATTTACAAGCTTCCATAGAAAAAAAATCGAGCACAATTTGAAAAAATATCTTAAAGTGGCCTTGGTAAATATACTTTTTCTTTCGTTCTGTGTTTAATATATTTACACAATTAAAAGAACAGGGCTTGCATCATCTTCTAAAGTCTTGTCGGAATTTATCGTTGTATTTTCTGTTATGTTTAAGTTACATTAAATAAGACCGCCGCCCCCAAAAACAATAATTAAAAAATACAAAAAATAAAAACAACAAAGAACGGTTAGAAAACACTAGTATATAGCCATGCAAAATGTACATACAACTTTAAAAGGCAGAAATCCTGAAAAAACATTTTTACCGAAATTTCGCGAAATAACAACCTACACAGAATCTGCATACTTAGGTAAATATATAACATATGAATACATAGAGGGAGGTGCACATTATCGTTGTCTTTGTTTTTAAAAAAAATATATTAATCATAGCTTTCATATATTTATATGAGGAGTCCGGTCAAGTGATTTCTTTTCTCTCTCCCCGAATCTTTTTCGTGGCTTCGTGCTCCTTTTTGCTGACTGCATTTCCTTTCTGCAACCCCCATGACACATTTCAATTTTCTAAATGCAATAAATAATACTAAATTTAAAACATGTATACAGGTAATGAAAATTCCTTCTATCAGAAATATTCATATAACATTGTTTCAAAAAGTTATATTTCAATGAGAATAGAAGTATGCGGTTTATGCACAACATTCAATAGTTACACAAGAATGTTTCAATATTCTTTCAGTGTGTTTATACCCACATTCAAAACCTAATCATGTGTAAATACAACAGGAAATATTTGATAACAAAAGGAGGCCATTGAGGGGAACGCTATAAACGTGAATAAATCAATAAGTTAAATATAGGTGTGTTTTATTGTCAATACACGGAAAATAGTGTTTGCCTTGCTCTGTTGTATAACCGCCTATCCTCAATTTACACAAATCAATCCCTAAGTGCTCTAATTTAATGCCAGGGGAATACGGCACCGACTATATATCTTTAGTGAGTGCGGGGGGGGGGGGGGATAATTTTGGTCTTAGTGCATTGTGTCGACTTAAAGGTAAAAGAGAAATAAGGAAACAGGAACAAGATACGCGATGTGTTTGGGAAACTCAATATGGAAATCCTTTAAATTAATGCCTATTTATTAGTTTCACTATCCAGCTGCATACATAAATTTAAATTAAACCATTTATTGGAGAGAAAAAAAACATATTTCCCCCCCTTTATAATATCAAAACAATTAAAAAATCTGAAAACATGATCTAGATTGTTTTGGAAAAGTCAATATAGAATTTATTTATTTTAATGTTTTTAATTGGTAAAGAAAATATACGTCTATTTATTAAATTGAATTTCCATATTCAAACGAAATTTAAAAAAGACAATGTATTTAAAGAAAATAACCATGCTCTCCCCCTTCAGATCAAAAGAATAGAAAAAAAAACATGGAAACATTAACCAGATTTATTTGGAGAAGTCAATAACGATTTTATTTTTCAAAATGTTTTTAATCGCTAATAGAAAATACACGTCTATTTATTTATTTCACTTTCCACATAAAACATGTAAGCAAAAGCTATGAACAATAATTCAAATCCCTCAATCTTTTGTATGTTTCACAGTATACTGGCTTAAATTGTGTATGAGGGTTTCAACAACATATTGGTATATTGTCTAATATAATACAAAAGTTTTGTAGCTTATGATGGTTTGAAACTGCAATTTTGACATATTTGGTAATTGTTAGGTATATTGCAGCGGCTTCAAGCAGATTTCAGAAGAATTGTTCTAATCCTGCTACAAGCATCAAATTTGGCAGAACTCTCCCTAAACCATTACTATTTTAATTCAGATAGGATCATGAGGATGGCATATGAAAATAAATGTCTCACTTCCGGTAAAATGCAAATTGGCGGACCTCATCTCCTTTTCAAGTCAATGTCGACGAAAAGTTTGTTTATAGACGCACTACTCAACATAAATGCATCAAATTTGGCACACAGCTTTCTTTTGTGTTTCTTTGTGATATGATTTTGAACAGACCTTTATAAAATACTGTATTTTAGAAAAAAAAATAGTAACAGTTCTATCCACCAAATAGAGAAGATCAGTATAAAAGTATAAAAAGTACAAAGAAGACATACTAATAACATTTTGAACCAATAAAGAAAAACAGAATTGCATATCTTACATATATAACTCCTAATGGAAAACTTTTTCGGCAATGAAGGACAAAATAATCATACTGTGATGTGTTGTTATTTGAAAGGATCTATATATCTTGTCAGACAAGAGGTACAAAATGTAGGGATTTGGAAGACTTCTTTAAATATGAAAATAATATAAAACTGCCAGTATTGAGTCAGAATGGGAAAACTCGTCTAGGAACTACTAGTAAATCGGACCTTAACAGTAAGTGTTAAGAATCATTAACGACAACTACATAGATCATTTAGAAGGTAAAACAATGTAAAATAAAAAAATCGGCGCAAATGAAATGCAAAACGCCGAAAATGATTGAGTACAACAGTCAACATTGAGTTATCTTAATCGCTATAAACACAAAATACGTAACAAAGAAACACAAAAAGGCATATAAAAATATAGAAAACTGGCATGAAGAAAAATATTGAAAATGTTGAGCACTATCAATTTGTCTATGTAAGTCAAAGCTGTCAGACAATTTCTAATCGAAGTTATTACCCACATTTAACCTTTTGTTTAAATTTTTAATATTATCTAGAAAACTTTAATATCATTAATAATTAGCAAGATACGTTTTACAAATACATGTCATGGTCAAAATCGTCTGGGAACTTCTAGTTAGAGTTTTTTTTTCCTTTGAATGTTTTTCTCATTATAATGGGTGTTTTGGCGTTTTATCTTAAAACCTATAGTATATAAATAAGATCCTAATTAGCAAAAATGATCAAATAGACATGAGATAGAATTGAAACAACAAGGGGAAATCCTCTGACGATTAAAAATGAACTCCTTATTGCAAAAAATGAAACAACAAAAATACCGAGCTCTGATGAAAATTCTAAACGGAAAGTCCCTAATCAAATTGAAAAATTATAAAATCAAACACATCAAACGAATGGATAACAACTGTCATGTTCTTAACGTGGTAAAGTTTTTCTTTAATTAAGAAAACGGTGAAGTGAACATTGTTGTATAACTAGCTAAACCTCTCACTTGTATGACAGTGGCACTAAATTCATTTATATTGACAACAATGTTTGATGAACACAAACACAGTTATTGATCTTAAGTGATGATGACTTTTACATTTGATTCTGAAGTTTGTCTTATATGATAAACGTTGAAATATAGAACAGGTTTGAGCTGTCTGAAATGCTGTAGACTGCTTCGATGTATCATAATGTCGGTTATATATGTGTGTGTGTGTTTGATTGTTTATTCAATAACCAACAATCTTGCAATGCAAAGTAAAACCATATAAATGTAAACAGCAATACATTTCAAGTTTCAGTGAAAATGGTGTTGTTCTATTTTAAAAGTGTGCGTTGTACACCCATGCTTTAAAATTTTGTTCACCTTATGTGTTGAGAATAAAAGCATTACAAATAGACACGAATCTGGAGTTATGCCTCTCTTGATGTATGTGTGACTCGATTGATAAAAGTAATAAAATACAGTCAGGTAATGCATTTCTGTATACACTGTAAAGGTACATTATTTAGCAAAAGAAATCGTGCATATTACAGATTTACGACGAAATAAACACTTATTTATAATTGATATTTTAATATAGACTTTCAGTGTGCTATATAGTTAAACATTATAAAACGAACATTGATTAATTACATTTGCTCGGGACTGAAATACTGATAGTTAATTTTCCGGCATTTGATGTCGTATTCTGAGACCAGAAAAGTCTGTAATTCTTTATCTGATTGAAATTAATAGCTATTGCTGTATTTCAGTCGCATCATAAAACAAACAATCATAATCTACATGTGATAAGTAATTATTTCAAGATGGCGTGTATATCGATTCAAACTAATAGATCCGCACCGTGCTGCGAAGCAAATAAACACTTCAAATAAAATAAAATCACAAAGTCAGTATCTACCAACACATCGAACTTTGCCAATATATCTAGTAGATTGTCACTCTTTATATTAGGGATTGCCTTAAAGGAAGATTTGTACACCCTTACTTGTGATTTGTGTAAAAAGATAGAGAAAAAAAGTAATACAAGAGATTTTTGTCATGTATGTCTTGCAACTACAAATGAATATTATGGATACAGTGTCGTGTTCTTGTGATGTTTATGCAGCACACTGCAATTGTATTAAGCCGGAATAGTATGAGTCATAGATCTATTTTTCAAATTACAGGTCATGCAAATTTGCACAAATGTCCATACATTGTTCATACCTAAACAGATAGATTTGTGTTTATCAAAAAGAATATATTAGTTGGAACTTTGAAATAGAATATGAGAAGGTAGGTTTTGAATAATGCTTTTAAGAAATGATATTTCCGACCACTGTTTTCTTTCTACATTGACAAGTAAACAATAAAAATGTGTCTATCATTTCATTAAAAAATTTCCCCTTAGATTTTTGATTAACAGTATAACCCATTTATTACCAACCTGTCTCAAGATTTAAAGATATTGTAGACAGGAAAACGTAAACCTGTTATAACAAAATAAATTCACGTCAGAAACTTGTCTTGTTGATGTCCTTCTTAAAAAAATACAGATCAAACGGATGTGTTAACGACCATTAAACATTTGCGGAAACTAGATCTACAAAATGTATACCTAGGATTTAACTCACGACTTACGATAACAGGTGACAAAAACAAGGGGTCATCACAAAATTTAAAAAAATCAAAATCAATACAGATACAGAGAAGCAAATGGTGTCTTCAAAAAGCCACAAAAGAGAAATGTAAGCAACACGTTAAAATTTCATGTTTCCGAAGCGCTTTTCTCGATCAGGACCGAACAAAGCCGAACATTTGAAGACACGGATTTAAAAGGACCAAAAGTGTAGATAGATGTATGATATAGATATGATACCAAAGATCTGTATTATGATAATTGCATAAAAGAAAAACAAATTGGAACTTGTTTGTCATTTTTTGTTTGTTGTTGTTGAAAACATAGATATCAAAATTTTAACTATTTTACTACACCTTTTTTGCAACTGAGTCTTGCGAACAGTCTAAAATTTATTTCCGACATAAACATGATAAAGAAGTTCGTTGAAAACGGTTTTTTAGGTTTTTTTCTCGAATAGTTGTGATTTGTTTTCTTTTGAAACCAACATGTAGAAAAAAGTGAGTGTCCTATTCAGGAAAAATAAAAGATATCAAAATTATAACCAACGGCAAGTGAATTTTCATGAAGAATAAATAGCTCAAAAACACCCGTCTACTGTATTTCCTAATTTTAAAAAAATAATAAAAGAGAGGATGTATGTCTTAGCATAAACATGCTAACATGCTCCTCGGTTGATTGCACCTTTCCTAACACAAAGTATTTATGACCTTTTTCAGCAATTGTCCCAATCTAGCTACTGCAACGACAATTGCGACATTTTGTGTGTCTCATGATACAATAATTTTAAAATAATGTTAGTTCATTCAATCATACTTCGTGCAATTACAGCATTTTCAAGTTAGATAACACCGTATACAAATATAAATGTTAACGCATTGCTGCAATTATATCAGAAAAAATCGTTGCTCAACTACAGAAAAACATCACTTTCGTTACATTGTTTCAGATCGACGTTTTTTTTTTTACACTTTGAGAAAGCCCAAGATGTAAATGCTTCCTGTAGGTAAAATCGTAATCCTAATCGTAGGTAATGACAGTTTCCGCCAATGTCTATTAATGATCAGATCAAAATGTACAATGTAGTATCAATACCATGTCAATAGAATTTGACTACGCACCGTCATTTGCAAGACATACGTCGCAACGTCAACTGCAAATCAAGCCAACGGCATACAGATTTATTCCATATATACCTAGTTGCAAAAGAATTGCTGCAGCACTAAGGTTTAAACCTCATAATTGCAGATATACACTATGATTTGTGAGACAAAAGCAAATTTAGAACTCCAAACATGCATGGCCAACAGAATTACCTGACCTTTATTATGATGTAGGTACAGACCGGGTTTTTTGCAACGGTGACACATCTTTTGGTTTTAGAAAACCCCGATTTAAGTGCAGACCACATGATTTGAACATTGTTTTATAATTTGTATTCACACCAAGTACCATTTCATTCGTCTGAAATCAGTAAATTACTCTCAACATCAATAGAATCATGACCTTTAAAATACAAAATATATTTCCGGACATTTAGTTCCGTACTTTATGATTTCCGGTGCTCTGATTATATTTATAGAACATTAAAAAGTCAAATGTTTCCTTGTTTTACAACTAAAACGAAGATGTAAACCATGTTAGCAACATGACATTTTACATATTACTAGTAGTTCAGCTTTTAGTATTATTTGAAAATGAATATGGATTTTCGCAAAAGTCAGAGAGAATTTGTTATAATAATAGGTAATGTGTTCATACATACTTCTTGCATGACACTGAGGTTAATTTGAAATCAAATATACTCATTTAAATTCATGGTGAATGCAATTCTTCAAATTTGGCCGGAATGTAATGAAGATACAATGTTTTTTTCTTTTTTAAACCGGGATGGGTCACATATTTTTTCAGGAAACATGAATAGTCTGAGCAAATTGCCTTTTCTAACATTGATCTACACCATATATTGTCTGTTTTTTTGGTGAGCATTATGTCGACTTAACATATATATTTATTCCTAAATTTCACAAGTACGATTTGGTGATACTTGCAGTTACTGGAAACTAGTTGAAAACCAAAAGCGATTACCTTAAAACAGTCTGTATCATAGATTAAAATCAATTAAAACACGTCCTAGTGATTTGGTGGTTTAACGCCACGGAGAGTAAAACAAAAGACATGACTTATGCAATGCCAAAACTAAAATATCAATAAACAGTAGAATAGTTAGTACTTAGACTTATGCAAAAATAAATGATGATATAGTATATGTCTATTCACTCATCCCAAAAACCATTCGAAAAGAATACAAATCTAATTATGATGACAATGTAAACTACATTCAAGCCTTACTAATGCATTTGTTATGAGTGTGTTGAAAGGGTCGATGGGCTTTCCGCACGTTTAGTACAATATTATGGTAAAACATAGGATGTTTTTTTAATTAGATGTCTCAAAGTAATGCAAGCTTTTACATATCTAATTTTTATATCTGTGAAAGAATTCAGTAAATGTAAATTTGCAGTTAAGAAAACGGTGACTTAATAATTTCACAGTAATGGATTGTTTACAATAATAATCATTAAAGTATGTATTGTCCCCCTATTCTAACATTTTATATACATGTCAATGCATGTGTTGATCCTTAATTTACTCAACTTATTAATCATATAATGTTTGTATTTACAGTTCTGGTGTTGTATATGAAACATGTTGTTCGCACTTTGAATTGATTGACAATTTTTGCAAAGGCAAGTATCGCATTGGTGCATAAATAAGAGTCATAAAAGTAGATGTTGATTTTTTTGTTGTTGTTGTTGGTTTGCTCAAAACCGATCTGATTAGTCTAGCTGCAGTTACTTTTCAATCAATCTTCACACATTATCAAGCTTCTATGTCAGGAAAGACTGAGAATGTAGAGCTCATATACGTTGAAGGCCAGAGTATGTTTGTTTCTGTGAGTCTCATAATTGACATTTCTTTTTTCATTTTGTTATGAATATTTTTACTGTTTGTCAAATATTTCTCCCCCTCAAAATAAAGTATGAATTAGTAAACTCGCAGTTTGCTGAAATATCTAGACAAGGACTACATTAAAATAAAATGTAGCCGACCAAAAATTCATATTTTCTATGTATTGTCGTTGGCATATTTAATTTGTTTTAGTATTCTTTCTAGTGTTTCATTTTGAAAAATAGCATATCAAGTAACATTAGTCATGTTAGTGGTCATATTTCATCTTAAATATGAATTATGTTCTCAATACATGGATGAATATCTTTCATATATTCAGAACAAAATGTCAGATTTACAATCATTATGTAGGATTTACTTAATAATTTTGTGTACATTGAGCTTATCTACTTCTATCGATAACCAAGTGTTTTCCCTCTCAAGTATATAGGATTGAACCTATCGTGATTGTATGAAGATATAATTTAAAGTTAAATTCTTAAATGAAAATACTTTACATTTCAGCAGTTTAAATTTTTTAAGTGAAGAAAATATAGCCATTTTATCTTTAACATGTTTTTTAATCCTAATTCGTATAACATCCTTCATATGAAAGGATTGTTTTCAGTTGTCAAATTCATGACCACATAACTGAATCAAATTATCTATGTTAATTTGTAACTGTGTACTTAATAAAACAGTTACTAGAACTACAACAGGTCAGTAGTGACCAATTACTTATGCGTGGAAAAAAAGTATAATGTTTAAAGACCAAATCGCTAAAAAGAGTGGTTCTTCTTGCATTTTCATTGGATTAAATTTTCTGTGTTGGCATTCTTTTCTCTAATGCATGTATCCCTATACTGGTTGCGCGCTGGAGCAAATTATGATAAATGTTATGATTGCATGTATATGCACTCACAATTGTCGATTTTGTTTTGCATAGATATAACTAATCAACGTCTTTTTCATACAATATAGAACCAAATTGACTTATAAGGGGGAATATTCATTTTGTTTAGTTTTTGTGACCGATGTTTGAAATAGAACTAAATCATGTTAATTTATTATTTTCTTCTAAGACGTAACAAGTGCCCATTTAGGAGTGTTCATTTTTTACGGATACATGTACATTGTGTATCTTGCATTTTTCTGCATGTATTTAAAATAAATGTCACTGCACATCAAGTATGAATATCATTTTATGAAAATTAAAAACATTTTAAATTTTAATTGAATATTAAGCAAACTGAATACTCATTGATAGTATACTTAATCTATGTTTCTTTTGCTAAAGATTTGGGAATTACACCAATTTTGTTTTACAGAAGGTAAAGTAGGACATTATCGGATTCAAAAGGCAAAGAAGTGTGAGCAATGCCCTCCAAACCTGTATGGGAAGAAATGTGCCTCGGTTTGCAACTGCGAAGAAAATGAAAGGTTATTATCAAAACTTAGGTTTTCTATAGAAGAAAGGCAATGCAAGTGAAGGAAAAAGATATGTTCAAGGTTTATAAATGATATCCGGGTTCGCACTTCTGGTTCCGAAGTACCTTCATCAAATCGGTTATGATTATTTTGTGATTCAGATATGCATTGGAAATAAATCAATTCATAGTACTTTTGAGGGTTTGAAAAATTAGGAAAAAAAACCCCGTTGGGAGTTAAATCATGCTCCAGTCTTTCATTGTTTAAAAGTACACAACAAAAAAAAACATAAACAACAGGTTGAGATGATACTAGGTATATTTTAACAGTTTTAAATATTTCAATTTTTCCAAATCACGATGTATTATAAGCAATCTCAAAACTAATATTTACTAACAGTTTTCCTGTTTGTTTCACTATATCATGACGACCCAGTTTACGTAAAGTAGTTTGTGAATAAATAATTACGTACATTGCACATTATACACGTATGAACAAGTGATCTATATGTTCATTTACAACATATCTGTTGAATTGTGAGGATCGTTATGATAAATATATAAGCAATAACTGTTTAGTGTCTTTAAATACTAGCTGTATTTGTACGAGGCTAGGAAACAAGGTGTATGCGAGCTTTTAGCGAGCTACATGTACTACACCTGTCGAGCCAAGTAGAAATACAGCTGATATTTAAAGACACTTAACCGTTATTTTCTTTATCCTGCAATTAATTCTGTATATTGTTTGTGTCTTGAAAGACACAAAAACTAACATATTTAGCATTTATTTTCGATTTTTAATTCCTTGAGTCCAGCGTAGTAATATCAAAATCACACATTACGCTGAAGACGGGTTCGCAAAACATAATCTCGAATGGTCAACAATAATACATCGTTCAAGGTGAATAATTATGCATTTAAACATACCAACGAATTTCAACAGTAAAAACAAATAACTAAACATTGACAAATTTGAAACAGAAGTGTACTAGTTGTCCTACGCTTCAGACTTGACATTCAGCAAACATGCATGCTGAAATTGACATGGTTGATTTTGTAACACAATCATACACATTCAAGTTTTGAAATCGACAATAACTAATTCTGAGGTAATACAGGTTCAAACAATACTCAGTCCGGCAGTGAGCGGAGCTTTAAAGCGATATCTGTATAGTATACAGATACAGCATAGCGATATCTGTTGGGCTGTATCTGTATAGGAGGACACCCAATTGCAGGATAAACCGTATTAACTTCACAAATAATACACGATGGTCTAGAAGTATAGATTCTAGTTACTGACCTTGTTTTTCATCCTTATAACGTGTTATAGTATTCTTTTATCTGTCTTTTATCGTTAATGTTTTGACTAGTTTTTGGTGATACTCATATGACGTGACTCTGTTCTTATACATCTCGTCATTGTGTTATTGTGCTTTGGTCAATTTCTGTATTCTAGCTATAGACTTTCTTTTTTGAGACTGTACTTTGTAAATATGCCTATTTGGTTTTCTTTGAACATATTTGTTTGTTGTATTATGATAGAGATTATGACAATATTGACTGCTGTGTCTTTATTTTTACATTGATCATGTTTTTACCTTTTAAGTCTGTTTGTTTTGTTCGGACATCGTTGTCAATATAAAGGAAATGGATGAAAATGTCAACTTGAGATGTTAAGCTATCTATAAAACCAGGTTGAATCTACATTATTTTACATAATAAAATGCTTGTACAATTTCACATTGAGATTTGTCATCCATTCGTTTTGATCTTTTGATTTTGACATTTGATAAGGGACTTACTGTTTTGAATTTCATAGTTTTTTAGTTATTTTACTTTTTGCATTAAAGGAGTAACAATAGGTGTATGGTTCTTCTCTTGAATTGATCAACGGTTTAATAACAGATGGTGAATGACAAACGATTGGATTAGAATTAAATGAGTTCATTAATACCAATAATATAACTACTTACAGTGTATCAGACGCATAGTTTTACATTTAATACAGTAATTGTCCCTCGAGTATATTTCGCCCCTCTTTTATATCTGTTAAACAATTTGTTTGTTATTTTATATTCAGAAAAATAAAACGGAAAAATTGTACACTTGTATAAAATACATAATTTGCTGAAAATATGTAAAAGAGGGACGAAAGATACCAGAGGGAAGTCAAACTCATAAATCAAAAATAAACTTACAACGCCATGGCTAAAAATGAAAAAGACAAACAGACGAAACATAAGTACACATGACACAACATAGAAAACTAAAGAATAAGCATTACAAACCCCACCAAAAATTAGGGTTGATTTCAAGTGCTCCGGAAGGGTACGTAGATACTGCTCCACATGTGGCACCTGTCGTGTTGCTAATGTTATAACAATTCCACAATTCCTGTAAAAAAGTCCATTTTGGTAGGATACATTCTTGAGAGGGGAAGGGTATTGTAGTCACGACGTAAGGAACATATCCGATAACGAAGGAATGATTCAACATCCCCATTTTGAAGAGTGTTTAATAACTTCCTTGTGAGCAGCTACCAAGAAAATCATGATAGTAAATACAAGCACGGGAATATCTTATCATTTGGGAGATATATACCCCGTATGCTGGTGCTAACCATGACCATAAGTACAATTACGGTATTTATATTGTGTAATTTCAGATGTGACAGTGTAAATGGGACCTGTATTCCATGGACATCAACACTTGGAACATTCAATTATTATTCTACTTTTATGCGTAAGCAAAATCTGCTTGTATATAAATATATATTTTAATTTTTAATGTAAGATGTCTTCTGATTGGCTGACTTTGTTTTGTTTATCGTCTCATAGACATAAAAATAAAAATGTCACGTGACCATGACGTCTTTAACGATTTTACATTGTTTAGGACGGTTGAAAATAGAATTTAGAATTAAATGACTTATATTTTACTATCTATTTGAAATAACATGAACAATGTGGAACACATTTTATAATAAGACGATGCACGGGTTATTCAGTGTGCACTACAATCTTGGTGTTATTTCTTCATAGACAGAATAATACAGTACAGTTAATCCTTAAATATATTACACAGTAAATTTGTAGAATAACGGATTATGCATAATTCCTGAAAATTTCGGGGATTATCTGTAATCACTGGTTTCTTTTGTGATAAAATATGATTAATAACCAACTTAAAAACGTTTGAATTATGCATACTCATAAAAAAAATGTCCTGGATTATACATAACAACTAAAATGAAGAAACAATGAAGACAATTAAAAACTAAATTATTTATTCCTCTTTAGAATCATGAATATTAAATCTAAAGCACAATAATGTAATACAAACCATTTCTATTTACAAACTACAATTTGAATTGCATCTACTGAAGGATCTGAATGAAATTTCGCTCATTTCTTTATTCTTTAAGATTTTGGATATTATTTTCTGATTTATACAATTTAGTACACTATTAATCTATATTCTTAGTTTTGTGTCTATTCTTGATTTTTTTAGTTTACTTTGCGCTGTTTCAAATTACTTTCAATTTAGTAAACCCTATCCAACCCTTTTCGAGTCAAGGGTTACATGGTTACAAATCATTCTCTAAACCCAATCCATACCCTTTGTTATATAACATACTTGTCCATTTTTGTTTTGCAATAGATAAAAAAAACTCAGCCTACACATATTTTTTCTGATTTTATCTCTTTGAAAAGAAATAAAGTATTCATTAGAAACATCTGAAGGTCTCAATAAAAGCAAATCACTAAAAACTAATTCCTAGTGTATTAACAAAGCATTATTACGTGTTTCGTAGTCACTCATTATATTGTTCGACTCTTTTATTGACGAATGTCATTATGTTTTTGGTTTCTCCCTTTCCACAATCAACCTGCATGAGGAATCGGTTTCACCGCCTTCTCAATATAAAATGTGTTCGATCTGTCAAGCACATATTCTGTTTTAGGAGGTTAAATTACAATTTTGTGTTTAACTTTAATTCCTTGTTTTTAAATTTCATCCCCATAGTTTTTGAGCAAATTACATGATCTGCCCATTTATCTGTTTTATTTCTACCATCGGCGAAAAATGCATCTAAACTGGAAATGATCCTTTGGGAAATCATAACCTGGTTACAACTGTATTTTTGAATGTACTGATTAGTATATGTAACCAAAGAGCAAATATCTAAATTATCTACAAAAGAATGGTGGGACATTTTAATTCTAAAAATACACATTTCAAATATAACATTTTACACCTCGAAGTTTACATTTCCCAGTCAGAGTTGACATTTGACAGTTTCATCTTGTCATTTATGAGTTGTTATTTATAAATAATAGAAGAGGATTTATCAGGGTTGATACAAACAGTTGTTGTATTTCCTTTATCATTGTTTATAATCTAAAGTGATTTAAAAGTGCTTCATATTAAAAATATACGCGCGATAAAGCTTTATCAACTCGATGCAATTATACAAAGAAGCATTTATTTCTTTTTTTTTTAGCTCTATGCTACAACCATGAGATTAAGAGTTATTAAAAAAAATTTGGTTTTCAATGCATTATGTTAACACCCGAAGGCATAGCACGTGTACTTTATACGGAAATTAAATATAATACTGGAAAACTCCAGATGGTTAACGGTCAATCGATTTTTTGGATTCTTAGGTACAAAACATATAATGTTACCTGTTACCATTTATAAATATTTCCTTTATAATAAGAAATATTTGAAAGCCCTTTGTTTCTTTGACAATGTATTTTTCTCCCTAAAAATGTGAAAGTGGATAATTTATGTGCAGGAAGAATACATCAAGTTTGTATGATTTTTATTGTGTACGTTATCTGATAGTCAAATAATTTTGATAAAATATACTAGATGATTTTCAACAGAATACCAACATCAGTCAACAGGAGAAAACGAGAGACGATTAGGTGCAAATCACACAAGATCTAAAGGTGAGAACAACATTAAATAGGTAACAATATTTATCAATGTTTATACACAATAGTTATCTGTGAACACTGGCTTCCTTGCCGACTCCTAAAAAACGACGTCATACTGGACAAGTTGAAACGCTTGTGGAAACTGTTGTTTTGCCTCTATGTTCAAATTCGATCATTACAAATCAAAGTGTGTATTTAACAGAGAAAAGTCCTTATTATTGCAAACTTAGTTCTGTTATATTAAATATTCACCCTACCTTCAAGGTCAACAAATTTGTTGACAATTAATCCATGTTTTATTAACCTGAAATATTAATGTCTGTCGCAGAAATCCGACGTTGATTGTCCAGAGACATCAAAACATTCTTTTTAAACGAAATGTATTCGGTCGGCAATACAATGATTAGATGGAAGAATATGGAATGAACAAATATGTAATTTTTCAAGTGTTCATCTTATTAATATCAATTTGAATAAAATAACCATTTTTTTCACTTCGTACAGGATCTACAAACGAGGGAATACTTATCTACATAATCTTCGCCGGTCTTATCATATTGGTTTTATGCGGAGTTGCTGTTGTTTATAAATACCAAAATAAACAAATAAATTTACCACAATGCTTTCTTAAACATGAGGTAAAAGATTCGACTCCGCCACCAATTATTACACGATCGATGCAGCCTAGTGTGTTTATTGAATTCGACAACAGTGGAGGCGCATATGAACTAATTGATGACAATAACATTCTTAACCTTGAAGATTAAAAACAATCCACTATCATGATTCAATTGTATACCATCACAATTCAATGGCATGAAAACATATCAGGAGAATATTTCATGCATACAATTATTACTACATGCATCTATCGTACATTTGCAAAGGACAGAACAGATGAATAGATTGTTTCATTAATTGTACGCATTGTAACTTATATATGGACATTTTGTATCTGAAATTGATTAGGTGAATTGCTTTGAATATAAAATGTTATGTTAGAAAACTGTATGTAACATTTCAAAATTGTTTGCAAGTTGTGAAAACTATTGTCTGTATATTAAGACAACTTCTTACCGTCAATAAAACTAATTTTTGCCAGATTGCTGATTTTGCACAACGATATAACTTTGAATCATGCAGTCATCAGGTCGAGTCAAGCGACAAAAAAAAATTATTTGGCTTCTTTAACTTGTGAGATTCGAGTGTCATCGAATAGTCGTTTTGTAGACTTCTGGGCGTACAAAACCTTATTCTTTGGGTAAATGATAAGTTGATTGTCTTGTATATACGCTACATGTAGAAACTAGGATTGAAATTTTAGCTTTAGTGCCAAACCCGCGTTTCGTCAACAAAAGACTTATCAGTGAAGCTGTAATCAAAATATATAAGAGATATCAAATAATGTTGCATCTTTAAACGTCGTTGACACAGTATCATATTAAAATAATTAACAAAAAGACACAAACACTTCTTAAACATAAATAAATATTTTCCTTTTAAGAAACTAGTTACCAATGTTGTGTTTTGAGGTACATTTGTATATCCAACTAATTTCAATATACATGTATGTTATGAAATTGGTGTCAATCCTATAGATGTATTTGTTTATATAATAATGTACATGGTGACAAAATGGTCTATGATTGATGATAACAAGAACATTGTATCAAACATCTTGCATCTTTTAAATAAAAAATAGAGAATAATAACATTTCTGCAAAGGTTAAATTCCTGAAAATTGTTCTCGATAATTGTCTGAGATTTGGTTGTCACATACTTATATTTCAAGCGGCTTAGTATTTTTGTAAAAATAAAAATACATGACAAATTTCAACACAAGTGTGATTGAGACCTTGTAAATCGTAATGAGGCTATTAAACATATTTTATTAGTAACATGTTCATATATTTGACTAGATATAGTGAGTGCTATGATTAACAAAACTTTTTACATTGAACACATATTACAAATTTTAATTTGTGTAAGATTAGTTTGTAACATGCACAGTTGAAATATCAAGATTAAACAATGCTTAAGGGTGTAACTTTTTTTTCATTTGCATTATTCAAATATCAAGACGATTCCCGATAGTATAGTTTTATACATTTTCAAAAACAAAGTAAATGTACCTTTGTTTGTACTTTTTTTTTATTTACGACACAATTCTGACAGTTGAAACATATTCATTTACTAACTCTGTATCCACAAAACTTTCCTATAAGTCATGTATTGTTACTTCATATCTTTGAAAAACACTCCATGTATTATTAATGATTGATCTTATGTTTTATACTAATAGACATGTTACGAAAAGGTATATTCTCGACGCTGAGGTTGACAAATTAGACTTTAAATTAAGGGACGGTGTCAAAACATTGATTATAATTTAAACAGGTAAAATTTAAATCTTGTGCGTCTTGGTAAATTCAAATCACATTTATCTAGAACATCATAATGTAACATCCTATGATGGTAATTGCTTTTGTGATATCATTTCTGGCTATCATAAAACATGAAAAGTGTATTCGTGCAGGAGTGAGTGGGCTAGAAAAAGAGGGGCTGAGAGTTATACAAGTGCATTCGATTATAGATTGATAATATATACATATTAAGCTAAATAGATATTAGTTTTATTGTTGTATTACAGTTCCTGAAAAAGTTCATTCTGTCGCTCCACTTATCATACACAGAGATCTATAGTCTGGTTGAATTTTCTCTCTCGGGTGTCTTCGTAAGCTTCCAATGACTGAAAGTTTTTAAGTGCTTTATAGCGTGTTCGACATATATCCGACACTCTGATAAAGAAAATTCATTTGCTTAGATTTTCTTCTTTCTGCTCGTGTTTAAGCTTCCAAGTTGGTGGCGTCTATAGGGGTAAACATTTTCGAAGAACACATATGACAGACAGTAGCTAACGACCACCACTGAACTACAGGCCCCTGACTTAGGACGGGCTAATGAAAATATTGCGGGCTTTAACATTTTTGTTATATTTTTCCTGCCTTTTTATCGCCCTATTCTATCCGGACTTTTTATAAGTTTATTCAGCCTTGTTTGAAATGAATTGTCATCCTGCCTTTTTTGTGTGAAGTTGCTCATTCTGCCATTTTTTTAATCTCGAAACTCCTGTCCTGCCTTTTATCAAATTGAATCCTTACCCCCTCCCCCTCCCTGAAAAAAGGTACATCCGTAGAGTAGTATTAGGTACACATCCAACAGATTTGATATAAAACCGCCATAAATGTTATTAGAGAAACCCTAGCATTGCTATCTTAAATAGAGAAAAGACCCATCGATCATCGGTGTTAATTTTACTATCGTCATTTTTTAATGAAACGGTTGGCGAATTTCCACAAAACGTTTCAGGAATTTATAAAATACAAAATATCTGCATAAAGTGGTGTTAAGGTGTAAATGCAAAGTCATTATGCTATCATGCATTTGAAACGCTGTAGGGATGTTCAACCGGTGAGTAGTTGGGCATGTATTACACAAACCTCCTACCGTTCTGAACGCGCATGAAATATTTGCCACTGGATGTAAAGTAACCAACAATCAATAAATCACAAACCCCTTAGAAAATACAAATTGAGCTGTAACTGTTTAAATTAAGACAAAGTTGTAAGGAAATAAAGGGAAAAAATACATGTATTCGAAGCTATATGATCGCGAGTAAATTTCCTAAAACTATAATGCAACATGTTTCAAGTTGAAATTGTAAAACAAAATCCTGTTTAAGGTGTTTTAAAATAGACCCCGTTAAATAAAAAAAATAGGTGGTAAACAATAGGTGGATCGATATGCATACACTCCTTTGTTTGCTTTTCGCAACATTATAAAAATTAAAAGATTATAATACCAGATTATTTGAAAGACCTGTTAAAGAATTCACACACGTAGGTACCCCGTGTCTCCGTTGCCCCGCACATCTACTGCATTTACATGAACGTACCCCCCTCTCTCATTTTTTGCATTGCTATCTATTTCTCATATTTCTTATGGTAAACATGTTATTGAATATTCGTTCCATACGGAATTTCCTCCAAAAGGATCAATGCAGGTTTTAAAATTATAGTCAATGTATACACAGGTAATCTCTTTTGTGTTTTGACACAACCCCACATTTAAAATGTAATTTGTCAACCTCTGCATCGTGAATATACCTTTTCGTAACATGTCTATTATTTAATGTTTTAAAGAATAAATGTGTTTGATTTTAAAGTTCTTGTGTTTTCTCTATTTGGTTTCAATAATGAACCAATATTCCATGATTCCCAGTGAGGTGTATTGCAATCATAACACATCTTTTTGTTAATTTATTGCAGATATTTTACTATTTAACATTCACAAGTTTGAAAAGCTATTTAAATCAGCGTGAAAATCTCGACCATTTATACATTGAAGGTGTTCCAAACATTCCGCGCACTAACTCTAATGAATAACCTGGTCGACGCTGCGTTTCATGTCAACCATGATATTCTCACTTTCTCATGTTGCTTTCATTTCATTTAAAATTAATATTTTGTAGTTGACAACAAACAAAGAACTACAAAACACAGTTGGCCAAGATTTAATTACCTGTACGTAACAGCTGGGGGTGCAAGTCTGATTTTGATTTGTATGTGTGCTTCTTTCATATTGGTTAAAAAACGGTCCCGAATGTCCGACGTTAGAATTATCATACCACCAGTGATTGCATTGAATAATCCTGAGTCCAACCAAGCAAGTGAAGCATTCGCACTCAATCGTTTGTATCATGATTATGAAGAAATAGACGAGACAGTTTTGAACGACCTCCCCGAATTTCGAAATGTTCAATCAGAAGAAATTGATAGCGATTCGACAGAAGGTTCCCATAGCAAAGCGAGCGAAGACGTCGAAGGATATCTAAATCCTTATCATTCGTTAGTCCATCATTGTAGAAAATGTGAATTCAAAACTGTCAATTCAGTGAGAAAATGTGGTTCCCCGTCTTTCAATCAAAATCCATATGATTTTCTGATTTTGTCAAAACCAATTGGTTGCCTCACTACAAAATCAATGAGTCATGGTACAATTGTGAAAACCACAGAGAATTGTAATAAACACATCGCTGTCCACAGAGTTACAATTTAAAAATCAGTAAACTGAGCACGTATATCCCATTTATGTAAATGAAGACAGCTTGGTTGGGTGTTTTTAATTTATTAATTTAATTTTATTTAATTATTTTTTTTTTGGGGGGGGGAAGAGGAGGTTTGAAACTTCTACTTTTTAAACCTTCTTTTTTATTTAATTTCAAGATTTTGCTTGAAATATTACTCAATCAAATGTGCAAACTCTTGCACACTTTGATTGTTTGATTTGTAAAACATTCATGATATTTAAAGTAAAACTTCACATTTATCGTGGTTATGGCATTTTCATATAAATGCAGATTTATTGCTTTTCACTTTACATTTCTTTACCACATCCTTTAGTATTGATAGATATTGTAACTACCTAATATATACTGTTCTGGACCTTTCAGAATAGAGATCAAATATATCAATTTGGCGTATAATCAATGTTTGTTAAAGAAAATCGATTACACCTTGAACATTTAAGAAAAAATCAAGTTAAACCACAATGACTCCTACCAAAAGCCCAGATAGTGACATAAACACCTTAATTTTTTTTAATTAACAGCTGATATATGATATTTGATATTGTTACAAGATTCGTACGCAGGACTTGGAACATCTCATTGGTAATATTGACATATGTTTCATATTTGTCAACCTAATCAAAGTTAGTCCATTGAACATTCGAGATTATCAATTTTTTTCATTAACAACAGTAGTTCAAAAGCATTTTCTTTATTCCATGAAATCACGAAAGGCTTGATCTTGGACGGTTGTCAAGTTGGTTTAATATTCAAAATTCAACTTTAATTTTTTTTAGGCATTCATTTTCAAAATTCAACATTTGATTTCAACATTTAACATTCATTGTTTTGTTAAACTTTGTTCCCACTTTGTCTCTCAACATCACGTTTCCAACATTCAACTTTCGTTTTCAAGATTCAACTTTCGTTTTTAAGATTCAACTTTCGTATTCAACATTCAACAATCGTTTTCAACATTCAACATTCATTTATAACTTCAACATTCGTTTTGAAAATTCAACATTAGTTTTCAATATTCAATATTCAACATGTAACATTCATTTTCAACTTTCAACATTCATTTTTAACCTTTAACATTCGTTTTGAACATTCGTTTTGAACATTCGTTTTGAACATTCGTTTTGAACATTTGTTTTGAACATTTGTTTTGAACAATTGATTTTCAACATTTGATTTTCAACTTTTAACATTCGTTTTCAACATTCAACTCTCGTTTTCAACATAAAACATTCAGCATTCTTTTTCAACTTTCAACATTCGTTTTCAACAGTTGTATTCAAAATTCGATTTTCAAAATTCAACATTCGATTGTTTTTCGGTATTAAGTGGATAGAATGTTGATAATCTTTGTATTGAACATATCCATATAGTATGTCTGTCCAAGGTAAAGAAAGTCTCCAACATTAGTCATACATTGTAGGGAAGTGCTTTTCATTTCGGATAACTTGAAAGAGAGGCTATAGATACCAAAGGGATGCATTAACGCTTAATTTAAACAAAAACTAGAGGCTCTCAAGATACCTGTATTGAGGTATACTTGCCGACTTGTTCCTTTTTAATTATGAGACTGATTTCAAACAGGAACATTTTTGGAATAACAATAAAAAGTAAGCAATATCCTCTAAATCTCATAGATCCTGCCTGAAAGTTATAAGTGGGGTGTTTTGTTCTGTCGACAATCCATAAGTGAGCCGTAACACCCGAAGCTTTTTTGAGACCGCAATATAAAAAATTCAAGATATAAATACATAAGATAGGCGAACGATACCATAGGAACAGTCAAACTCATAGATCGAAATGCCATGGCTAAAAAAGAAAAAAAGACAAACAGAAACATAAGAGTTCACAAGACACAATTTTAAATAAAAAAAAGACAAAGCAACAATTTCCCACCGAAAACGAAGGGTGATCTCAGGTGCTCCGGAAGGGTAAGCACATCTGAAATCACATGTGGCACTCTTAGTGTTGCTTATGTTATTAAAACCCCAGTAAATACTAAAACTGTGTTTATGGTCAATAAATTAACCTTTTAGGTATTCAAATTAAATGAATATTTAACATGTTGAAATAGTTTTGTTTACTTTGAGCATGTTCATTGATTTGTATAATTCAGTAAAAACTAAGCTCTCACAGTGTTGCAAAGTTATCATTAGGCTAAGCTGAAACATATTTATCTCTGGCCTTAGTAAAAGATATTGTACATATTTTCACAATTTAAAGATGTACATATATATTTGATAGTTACTGTTATACTCAAGTAATATTTTCATTAACCCTGAATTATGATCTTTTGTAAATCTTGTGATTTTTGTCAACTTTGAATTGACAGGTAGGAAAACCTATTAATGTTTGTTTTATTGCAATTACCAACTCTATTGTGTATAGCTGTAGGGTAATATATATGATTAAAGATAAATCATACATTTACAAAAGTATCTAATTAGCGCAAACAAAATTAAAATGTTGTTTAAAATAAACAGATGTTGGTACGTATTTGGACTGGATATGTAAAATACAATGATTTTTTTAGCTCACCTGGCCACAAGGGCCAAGTGAGCTTTTCTCATCACTTGGCGTCCGTCGTCCGTCGTCCGTCGTCCGTCGTCGTCCGTCGTCGTCGTCCGTCGTCATTAACTTTTACAAAAAATCTTCTTCTGTGAAACTACTGGGCCAAATTTAACCAAACTTGCCAACAATCATCTTTGGGATATCTAGTTGGAAAAATGTGTGGCATGATCCAGCCAACTAACCAAAATGGCTGCCACGGCTAAAAATAGAACATAGGGGTAAAATGTAGTTTTTGGCTTTTAACTCAAAAACCAAAGCATTTAGAGCAAATCTGACGCTTTTAAATTGTTTATCAGGTGAAGATTTATCTGCCCTGAAATTTACCAATGGATCGGCCACCGTGTTGTTAGGTTGCTGCTCCTGAATTGTTTTTTGTTAGGGAAATATTTCCGTTTATTGTTATTATCTTGAATATCATTATAAATAGAGATAAACAGTAAACAGCAATAATTAACAGCAAGGTTAGACCTAAAAATAACTCAACATGACCAAAATTATCAATTGACCCCCTAAGGAGTTATTGTCCTTTATAGTCAATTTTTAACAATTTTCATAAAATTTGTAAATTTTTACTAATATTTTCCACTGAAAATACTGGGCCAAGTTCATTGTAGATAGAAATAATTGTAAGCAGCAAGAATGTTCCGTAAAGTAAGATCTACAAACACATCACCATCACCAAAACACAATTTGGTCATGAATCCATCTGTGTCCTTTGTTAAATATTCACATAGACCAAGGTGAGCGACACAGGCTCTTTAGAGCCTCTAGTTAGTACGTATATGTTGTTTACAATTTGATTAAACAATCATATAAAGATTTTACATAGTTTTAAACTGGTAACTTTATTGCATGCATGTCTTAACTTCCATAAATTCATCTTGACATACATAGAAAGTCCGGAAGAGGTAAGAAGACAAAGAGCTAACTCTTTATAAACCTTTATTTAGTTAAAATGATGCACGAAGTGTAATTGGTCATTACTAATATGACCAGTGACACAATGTTTGTGTATTTATGTCAGTGTATAAAGTAATTTTTAGAGATTCATTAAATAGATAAAATTTTAAGTTATCATTTTATATTTTTTTTGTAAGAAAATACTCTTAAAAATACTATAGTTATATCAAAAACGTTTATTCATTAACCTTATTCAAATTGGTTTTGAATACATTGTAACTACATGTAATCATGATCATTTTGCAAATGTAATCATTAATTTAATCAGACACTTACAGAAATGATGTAATCATTAATTCAATTCAATCGTACAAATGACAAAGTCATTGTAATTTAATTACTTACATTGAAAGGAAACGGACCAATATCTGGTAAAAAGTGTAATTCTGTGTTCCCATTTGTGAAAAGGGAAATGGATAGTAGTAACGACGTATGAAACATATCCAATATTTGAAAAATATATTGCATAACGGTTAACTCATGATGACGTCAGCAAAATTAACGAAGGTACGATGATTCAACCTTGCTATTTAGAAATCTTAGTTCTTGTGACCAGCAACCTTCTAGCAAGGAAAATTTGATGGAAATTCAAGACCAGGAACATCTTATCAATTTGGAGATAAATATTTAGAGATGAATACCTCAAATGCAAGCGCTACTTGAATGTTGCTACCTAGAAATATAAATTTCACAATTTGGTAGCTGAAATCATCTCTTTTGTCGTGAGGATTTGTTTTCAACCAACCCTCATTATCAACTTCTAGATATGACATGTATGAGTCAGATCTAACTGTAGATGCGGAAAAAAAATATAATGAACGATCATCAAATATTAGCACTTTTACAAAATAGATTACAAATAAGCATATTTTATGAAATAATTTTGCATTCATGGCTTAAAGTAAACGATTCGTACTGTTCACTGTGAATTTCTGCTGAGACGTCAAAGTAAGGACCAGGTTTTTCTCTTTTTCGCATGTTTATGTAAACTTTAAAAAAATGTTTGAATTATATCAACATCTCTGAGATAAAATATATTTGTTAAAAAAAATAATGTTATCACCCGCTCCTCCCCCCTTATACATGATATTGGTTGCATTACAATAAATTTCGACAATGAAATTTCAAATAGGAAGTCATTTAAACGGCTACAATCGAACCACTTCTACTTTGCAATTTGGAAAAAAAGATATATCATTCAATTCAATCTGCACTACTATTTTTTAAAGGTCAACATATAGGGCCGTGCTGCATATTTTCAACGTTTATAAGCCCAAAACTTCTTAAAGTTAAAACTTACACTGACAGTATGAATCACCCCTACAAATACTAGGATTTCAAAAGATTTCATTTTAATTATTATGAATTTGTTATTCCCAATGGTAACCACTACGTCAACCAAATCAATTGTCAATGAATATATCATACTGACCAAGAGAGGCTTTGTTTGAGAAATAGCTGTATGTACAAAATGCAACCTATAGAGGAGACGATTTTTTGGTAAAATATAACAAAAAATTATGAGATATGTTTAATAATTGACTCTAAAGGGCAATATATCCTTAAGGGTTTTATCGACAATTTTGGTAATTGACTTATTTCTAGATCCTACTTTACTTAACACTATTGCTGGTTACAGTTTATATCTATCTGTAATAATAGTTATTGAAGATATTCACCAAACACCTGCAAAATTTCTTAAAATTGACAATTCAAGGGTAGCAATACAACAACAAAAAAAGACTGATTCGTTTGAAAAATTCAAGACAGAATGATCTTCACCCGATATACATGATTATGTCATACTTTTACAAGTTGGTTTTAGATGAATTTGGCTATTTATTATTGGTATTTTTTATATAAAGCTCTTCAACCGTCGCGTTACTTTCACATCTTAAGTGTTTACATACAGATCATTATCAACATAGTGATTGGTGGTACTTTAATTGTGGTAATGATAACATGTAATGTAAGCTGTGTGTATGCTATCTATAGGAAAGGTAAAAATATGTCTGTGGTTGGAGGAAACGTGCCCCAAACAAGTCCACATTTCTTTCAAGTTACAACTGTGCCCAACGACACAGTGGTTGACACACATTTGGTGGATCATGATTATGAAGAAATAAACGAAGCACATATTGATAATACTAGCCTGAACATCGATAACACCCTACCTGAAAGTGAGACAGATTCAAAAAACGGTTCTTCGATTTCACCCACAGAAGACAATGAAGGGTATCTACACCCATACCATTCATTGCTTCACTCTGTAATGGATGGCAACGATTTAGATAAGCATTATAGTGCAACAGATCTACGGTCTACATTTGTAATGAACTACTCCAAACACCTTAAAATCTTCTTGGAATACATAGCAAAACACTAATCATCATTAGTATCTCTACATGTATTTGCATCTCTACATATATATTTGCATGTTCTTCTTTCACTTAGTTGTTCTTCACTGTCAATGGATTGAAAACGCAAATACATGTAGAGATGAAAAGTAAACATTACCTGCACAATACAAAATAGACAGGCCTCTTTATATTTCACTCTATCTCTCAATTTATATTAAAACACATTTCTTTTAATATCAATCCCAATTATACAATTTGTTCATTTCAACAACATGCATAGTATAATTTATATAATTATATTTAAGGGATATTCAACCTTTTTTAATTACGTACTTTAACGGCTAAAACATACGTAGTTTGAATTTTACAGTATTTGAAAAGTACCAAAGCTCCAAAACGTTTAAAATAATGTATATATATATATACATAAGTACGTCTGAGTCAGTGACAACCCTACAACAGATGTATCCATCGGATCGCCATCAATGATGGTGATACATGGCTGTGTACATAATGTATATACAACTCGTCTAAACATCAACCCAACAATGTTAGATCTGTAAATTTGCTTTCGCAAATTTTTGGTTCTTCCCTCGCCGGGATTCGAACCCATGCTACTGTGATTTCGTGACACCGAATCGCCTGCACTGCAGCCGTCCCGCTAGACCACACGACCACCTGGGCTCTCTAAAAAGAGCTTTCGGTGGCCATATGTTACCTTTCCACGTCAGTTTTAATCTAGCGGCGTACTACAGTACATGATATATAAGGCATGAAGATGTTATTGTTACAGATCAGCTAAATTATCTATAGTAAAGGATCCTACAAATTAATGTAAGATACAGTCACAGAAAATAATTATATTCATAAGTTTAGACGGGTTGTATATACATTATGTACACAGCCATGTATCACCATCATTGATGGCGATCCGATGGATACATCTGTTGTAAGGTTGTCACTGACTCAGACTTACTTATGAATATAATTATTTTCTGTTGGGTTGATGTTTAGACGAGTTGTATATACATTATGTACACAGCCATGTATCACCATCATTGATGGCGATCCGATGGATACATCTGTTGTAGGGTTGTCACTGACTCAGACGTACTTATGTATATATATATATACATTATTTTAAACGTTTTGGAGCTTTGGTACTTTTCAAATACTGTAAAATACAACTCGTCTAAACATCAACCCAACAATGATAGATCTGTAAATTTGCTTTCGCAAATTTTTGGTTCTTCCCTCGCCGGGATTCGGACCCATGCTACTGTGATATCGTGACACCAAATCGCCTGCACTAATATACAACTCGTCTAAACATCAACCCAACAATGTTAGATCTGTAAATTTGCTTTCGCAAATTTTTGGTTCTTTCCTCGCCGGGATTCGAACCCATGCTACTGTGATATCGTGACACCAAATCGCCTGCACTGCAGCCGTCCCGCTAGACCACACGACCACCTGGGCTCTCATAAAAAGAGCTTTCGGTGGCCATATGTTACCTTTCCACGTCATTTTTAATCTAGCGGCGTACTACAGTACATGATATATAAGGCATGAAGATGTTATTGTTACAGATCAGCTAAATTATCTATAGTAAAGGATCCTACAAATTAATGTAAGATACAGTCACAGAAAATAATTATATTCATAAGTAAGTCTGAGTCAGTGACAACCCTACAACAGATGTATCCATCGGATCGCCATCAATGATGGTGATACATGGCTGTGTACATAATGTATATACAACTCGTCTAAACATCGTCTAAACATATATATATATGTCAATGTAGATAATTGACTAGTTTCAAAATTAATTTTCCTGTTTCCTGATATGAAAAAAATGACCTTCATAACTATACATTCTGATCCTGTTTTTATGAAATTGGGGAACACACGATACATTGGCTAAAATCATGTTAAACTTTATGATAAACAGAAAGAAGTTCAAGAACCAAATAAATATATTACAGAAACCGTGTCTAATTATGAATACTTCAGGGTCCGATTTCCAGTTCTCTGTTATTTCTAACTTATGTGAGTGGTATACCACTCTATCAATACTAATAAATGTAGATTTTCAACACTTCCCTATGAGGTCATCTCTAAAAACGATCCATATTTTGGAAGACCCTAATATTCTTTTTTTATACAAGAATTCATTTTTTACCAATTAGATTTAGAATTAAAGTGTAGGACTCTTGACATTGTCAACCACCCACTAGGCTGGAAGTAGTTTATTAGGAGAAAAATAGTCACAAGTGACAAAATGGATGAGCAATATTGAGAAAACAGTACAATTTACATCATTTTTATATAATTAATGTTTAACTGATATACCAAGGGATACAGCACAGGTACTTTGATTTCATGTTTTACAGTTGCCTTTCACAATATTATATAGAGGTTCAATAATATCCGCAAATGATTTTGATTTTGATGCAGACTAGTCGAGTAAAAAGAAATGTAATACTTGGTACAACATGTTTGTTCACCCATCGAACTTGCAATTTCAAAACGTCAAAAGAATTTTTTGCTGTATTTGATTTAACTATTCACATGATTTTTTCAAGCGATGTTAACAATAAAAAAAAATGGTGTTCATCTGCTACGGAATCAAAGTCACACAAAAACTCTGACAGTGATTGTCAATTTCATGCTTAACATAGATGATACGGGTTCTTACTTTGAGATTCGATTTAATACGGAAATGACACGGTTCAGTACGCAAGACACGTGTCGGGGCGTATTTACTGCGGATAAACAGCGGTTTGTTACGATATTACAAGAATTATTAAGGGTCAGTACTATTGAGAAAGGTTTAAAACGGAAAAGCACGAACCGCCACATTTTCTTAAAGCCGTTAATCATGAGGGGCTCATACTGATCATGGATGATTGTAGGTAGTCAGTCCCTTGATCAATATCTGCTTTGTCTCCGGTCAACTCTACGTCTGCTCGACCACTGCCCTGGCATGTTGTGCCATGTCAATATCATATTCCAATGTAATTACAAGAAGCAGTTGTTGGTCATACATGTCAGGTAATGTTAAGTAAACTTCAACGGAAAGCACAGAACACTAGGAACCCCTTAAGTAGGGGGTATTTATACAAAATCCTTATGACAGTTTGTCATAGACAGTTATATTCCGTATCTTGTCATGTTCTAACGTAGTAAACAGTAACAGACTGGCAGAACCCTGGCTGTTCACTAACTATCTGTATTGCAACGTTATGAAATCAGGGCGTTCCATGAGCATCTCACACCAAACTGTATTGTATTCTTAACAAATACGTGGTGTGACTGTACTAGTATATATACTGTAGTTCTCCGTAGGAACTTACCGTAGTGATCACTCGAGCCTACAAATAAGTACGGATTAAAACGCTCTTCATGGGGACTAAAACGGATTTGTTCGTTCTTATAAGGTTAATATAAAAAAAGATGTGGTAAGATTGCCATTTAGACAACAAACAAGACCGAAATGACATAGAAAAAAACAACTATAGGTCACCGTACGGACTAATACAGATTTCTACGAATGAAGCCGGATAGTATCCGTATCTTATCCCGCGTCAAACCCGTAAAAGTGTGACGTAGGCATAAGGTAGCAATAAACAGTTAGGAAAAAATACTAAAATTTGCCCTTATGAATTTTACCATTCCCTTTTCATTGCTTTCTTGCAATATCAAGATTTTATTTCCAGTATATAAAATGGTAAAATATAAATTCTTTTTGGTGTATCCATGGCAACAATCTGCATTTATTTGTTATGAAATGTTGCAAAAAAGGGGGGGGGGGAAAGATGTCACATATTTCCCCAAAATTTGGCTAAAAGTAGAATTTCAATCGCCTGAAGTTATACCTTTTCTGAAACTGTGTACATATATCATTCAGCAAATCCAATGAAAACCATATGTCTTTCGTCTCATTTTTTTGTAAAATTGCGTCAAAAAGTTCGTGTAGAAAAAGAGTGTTTGTAAACAGTACATTAATTTCTGGACCGATGGCCGGTCTAGCTATGAAAATACGGACTGTCAAACAGAAAACAGCCCATAAAACATGTAAAAAATAATGTTGATGCTCTTATAAACCACCTTTGAAGGCTAAATTAATACTCATCTGTCTAAAAATGAATTTTATTACACAATAACTTTCCTATTTGAAAAATTCACAGGGGCCATAATACGAAACTTAACTCCTAACTGTGTATTGCTACCTTATTAGTAAATATTTTTTTCAAATTCTCCCTTTTAACTTATTTTCTGAGTTCTGCTAGCTAAAACGAGTAAAATGGCCTTTTATTTTTGAAAATTGGTTGAGTAATGAATATTTTAAGAAGGTTAGCAGTTGACCCTGACACGCGACAAAAACTGATTTTAAGAAAGGTGCCAAGTCAAAGTGTAAAATCTTGTCTCTACCTCAATTTTTAGCCAAATTTTAAAAACTGTACCTCTTTTGTGAGTTTTTTAATGTTGAATATCATAATAAGATCTCTGATGATGCAACATTGTAAAAAAATTAGCAATTTTAAGCATAAAAATGTTAATCTTTCTGCTTATTGCATACAAAAGACTTGATTAAAAAAAATGGTGATAGGGAATCAATTTCTTACATCTGATTTAATTATACATTTAATAAAGGCCAAAATGTAACATGAAATCTTGATAAAAACAATAATTATATATATTCGCAAGAAAAAAACCAACGCGTTCAATACTTGGGCTACTACATGCAGCCCAATCCATCAGAAGCAAGCGTTAAGCCGATAGAGTACAAATATAAGCCTAGTGTCAAAATGTCTAATTTTGGTTGCTAAGGACTGTAAACAATAAAATTGACATATATTGTCATTGTTAAACACTTAATTTACTCAGAATTTGATTTTGAATCTGAATATCAATAGATTTGTAGCATGAAAAGTCTTAAATTATACAATTCTGAGCTTGGTAAGTATGCCATAAGGTAGCAATAAACAGTTAGGAAAAAATACTAAAATTTGCCCTTATGAATTTTACCATTCCCTTTTTATTGTTTTTTTGCAATATCAAGCTTACTGTTTGTGTCATATATGGGCATATGTATGTAATCAGAATCGTCCATAGATTTTATTTCCAGTATATAAAATGGTAAAATATAAATTCTTTTTGGTGTATCCATGGCAACAATCTGCATTTATTTGTTATGAAATGTTGCAAAAAGGGGGGGGGGGGGAAAGATGTCACATATTTCCCCAAAATTTGGCTAAAAGTAGAATTTCAATCGCTTGAAGTAATACCTTTTCTGAAACTGTGTACATATATCATTCAGCAAATCCAATGAAAACCATATGTCTTTCGTCTCATTTTTTTGTAAAATTGCGTCAAAAAGTTCGTGTAGAAAAAGAGTGTTTGTAAACAGTACATTAATTTCTGGACCGATGGCCGGTCTAGCTATGAAAATACGGACTGTCAAACAGAAAACAGCCCATAAAACATGTAAAAAATAATGTTGATGCTCTTATAAACCACCTTTGAAGGCTAAATTAATACTCATCTGTCTAAAAATGAATTTTATTACACAATAACTTTCCTATTTGAAAAATTCACAGGGGCCATAATACGAAACTTAACTCCTAACTGTGTATTGCTACCTAAATTAAAAAATAGACGATTGTAATACTCATTTTAGAAATAAAAATTCCTACACTGCAACAAGTGTATTACGATATTTATCCATTCGAGACAGTTAAATTTCATTATTTAAAGCGCTTGGCTAAACTATAAGTTAACTGTCGAGAAATATTTTTCTTACACCGATCGAGAAATGTGAAAATAGCACTAAAATAAAGGAAAATAAAGGATTTCACTTCTCAATAAAAATCTTGCAAATACTTTTGTTTTCAGATTTTGAAAGCCAGTTAACGATATACATGATATAGGAAGTTCATGAAATTAATCGATAAGTAAAAGCAATTCAGAGGTGTCCGTCAAGTCATATCGATCAGATTTTCATTACTTAAAAAGGGATCATATTTGTTTTTTGAATAAATTGTTTTGTTATAAATTAGGCTATTAATGTTTTTAAATTGACTCGTTTCATATATTTTCATATCGAAGCCTTTTAAGTTGACTACCGGTATACGGTATGTTTGTTTTTTTTTATTGTAAAGACCATACGGATGCCGATAATTGCTAAAATCGACTTCGTTTGAGTTTGATGATTTGTTATCTGATTGCCAGTCATACCATATCTCCTACACTCTGAAACGTCTTCCTTGTTTTACTGGTTATAGTCAGATAAAATAAGCCAGGATACAAGTACACCTTGCAATCGAACCCACTAAATACATTTGACCTAATGTAAACAGGAAACAGACCAAACCATGGCCAACTCGCAGACAGATACATGTATGCACACCTACAAAGCATTCTTTGCTTTAAATATAGTTGACCTAGGAAAACTTCAACTTGACCAATCAACCTTGAAAAGGAGGCCAAGGTCAGATGTTAACTACCAGAAACACATAAAGCACTTACAATCATTCCATATACCTAATAAAGTTGACTTATTGTACCAGAAAAACGGAATAAAACATTAAAACATAACATTGAGCAATAAACCGTAAACATAACTTCAAGGGCATTTCAAACGTGCCAGAATGACATGTACACCATAAAATCTTTGCATACACAAAATATTGGTGACCTATTGCATACAGTAATAATAAAACAGACATAAACTCAAAAACTTAACTTTAACCACTGGGTCAATAAAATAAGGACAAGGTACCTTGTTAACTGATCCATGAAATGAGGTCGAGATCAAGCGAAAACTGTCTAATAGGCATAGCGTTCTTGATTTCTACGCGCGCACATACCAAATATAATTATAACTCCTTTTACTCATGATAAAAGAGTAATAAAGGATACTACAAATCTTATCTTGCTTTCAAGTAGTCATTGAACCATGAAATGAGGTCAATGACAATGGACATATGACAGACGGGCACTTCATAACATAAGACATCTTTTTTTTTAAGAATGAAGGATCCAGGTCTACTACCTTCTAAAATATAAAGCTTCCAAGAGGTATATAATGACCACTTGAATTGCAAAGCTAAATTAATGTAAACCGCTTTAAAATCTGTTTGTCATGCTTATATGTGTTATGCTTGTTTGAAATTTTTAGTCACTTGTGCTGAATGTCTGTGAGGTATATTTTCTGTGTTGGCTGCTTGTTCCGAATAATTGTCACTGTAATCTTTTTTTTTTTTGGTTGGTTTTTCATATCAAATCATGTAATTGTAATGGTTCTAAAAAATAACTGTTATACAAAGGGGAGAGTTCAGCTAGCGGTTCAACCCACCATTTTTTCTCGGACAATGCTTACTCCAAATCAAGAATATGACAGATCCTAGTTTTCCACTCGTTATGTAAGTTAATATAGAATATCATTTTATTTTGTCTGTTTTTATGGACCTTCCCCTTTAAAATTTAATTTGGAGTTCAGAATTTTTGTAATACTACATGACTTATATATCTAATAGGATAAAAGATAAACCAATAACATTGTTATTTCAGAAAACATATTTGCGGATCATACACAATTATTTATGTAGCGTTCTTTTTTTTAAATATTTACCCATTCGTGTGTTTCGCACATTGTAGGTTAATTGGCTATATTGGGGGAAAAACACAAATTCAGCTGTTATATGTTTTCTTAGCATATCATATTACAATTGTTACAATTAGCTGATCCGAAATTTACATATACGGTAATATACTATACAGTATGGTGTAGCGTTCTCAAATCTGTATTTGGATGTTAGAATCACGTGTTTCAAAGGTTATTTCAGGAATCCGAAGACTTGTTTGTATATTGACACGGTCAATAAAAACAAATCTTGCTTAAGAAATATCCGGAAATAAGGCATTTCTGTCCAATATTACTCTACGTCACACAACCATGAATGAAGCGCCGCAGAAGAGGAAAAACGTTTATTAGAGAATATGAAGTTCAATATATACAGAGGCTGAATTGACAAGCAAGTTAACTCACCAAGCTGTGAAATTATTCAAAGAATATAAATGTATGTATATTTACAATTACATGTAGAAATTCTTGCAAATACAATTTAAAACAATACACAAAAGGAACATTGAAATACATTTTATTATACATTATTACATATGTTAAAAACACACTCAAGACTATCGACGAGGTCAATGCGTTATATATGAAAAGGTTATATAACATTGACACCTCGTAAATAATTGATAAAAATGACTAGATACGTTATAATATTACTAGATACACTAACATATGACTAGAAACAAAACAGACAATCCATTAAAAAATGTAAAGTTAGAGATGTAAGAATTGTGGGATAAAATACCTGATTGGATAGAACCATAAATTTAAAAAAGACTAAATCAGTAGTTATGTGTGTTCCTTCAAAGAAATTACAAATATAACTAAAAGAATTACTTGAATTGTTTGATTCACTTTTTTTTGTCAGTATAACATAATACATTTGTAAAGAAAAATAGATAGCAAAATACAATGCGGTCATGACATTCAACAATTAACATTATCGGTCGAAGACAAAACACAATTTCAGCCGCTATAACAACAACAATCTTACCTTTATAAAACCCACAACGCGGTTGAGACAGGATGTAATATTTATCATGAAGAAGGTTCATTTTAGCGAACAAAATCCAATGTAGTTTTTACAAAATTATAAAAACATACATAAGTGTAAATTTAAATGGAAACCGGAACTCCTTCACAAATGCTTTTTAATTTCCGGATTGAGATGAAAAAAGGATTTATACTATTAGTCTCTTAGGGACGACATCAAAAGTCCAATGTAGGATAAAAAAAACTTAATTCACATAGTTTTTTAATGACCCCCTACCCCCCTCTTAACTTAACTTGGGGAAAATTGATTGACCCATATGGATATATGTAAAATCGATGTAGGATAAACAAAACTTGCAGCAAGTTTAACCCCCCACCCCCAAACTATTTGGCTTAAGTTTTTTATACTTCATTGATCTTTTGATGTCGTCCCTTAATACGAAAACAGTGAGTATATACATAAAATTGAAAATGGAAATTGGGAATGTGTCAAAGAGACAACAACCCGACTAAAGAACAGACAACAGCAGGAGGTCACCAACAGGTCTTCAATGCATTGAGAAATACCCGCACCCGTAGGCGTCCTTCAGCTGGCCCCTAAACAAATATACTAGTTCAGTGAAAATGAACGCCAAACTCAACTCCAGATAGTACACCAGTAACTGAGTAAATAAAATTAAAAATAGCACAAGACTAACAAAGGCCAGAGGCTCCTGACTTGGGAGAGGCGCAAACATGTGGCGGGGTTAAACATTTTTGTGAGATCTCAACCCTCCCTCTATACCTTTAGCCAATGCAGAAAAGTAAACGCATAACAATACGCACATTAAAATTCAGTTCAAGAAAAGTCCGAGTCTGATGTCAGAAGATGTAACTAAAGAAAATAAACAACAGACTACTACCTGTTCACTGACATCCCAGCTCCAGACTTCAATTAAACTGATTGAAAGACTATGTCTTCATCATATGAATATTAGGCACAATCCTTTCCATTAGGGGTTTAGTATCACACCATCATAAAATAAATGAGAAGAACATAACCCGTGTCATACCAACAACTGGTTTTTAAATAAATGTGCTTAGTTCCGATGGAAAGACCCTATAAGTGAATCTAAATATGCAACTTTAAATGACCTGACAACAGTATCGTAACTATATTCCTTCTTAATAAGTCTACATATTGAGCTATATTTACGAATATTGTCCTATACCGATGATAAAATTTAGTTAATATTTACTTATGAATATCAGTCTATCAATTGAGATATGATAAGTTACATAATAGTTGTTACTTGGTACTCACGCGCAATTTTACAAACACAAGGCCTGTTCACAATTGATAATGATAGACTAGTAAGAGTGAATATATGCTAGTCAAAATTCATCTTAATATCAAACATGATAACGGATGCGTCTACACACTATCTGCTAAAACCGATGATCAAAGTCGGCTAACAATGGATTTAGCATGTTTAGCAATCATGTTATATTATACTTTGTATTATGTAATGTTTTGTCTGAACTTATTAAAAAGGAATCGACCATCTTAGGTTATTGAGAGCGTACATTACTACACATTTGTATTTCAGATACACATTATTATTTTAAAAAAGACTTGAATTTGTTAGTGATCGTCACAGTAACAAGTTGTGAACATTTTAAAAAAGTATATCTTTTTTGGATACCTTAAAAATCGAACTGCAATCTAAACAATGAGTGTGTGTTTTCTTTCAATTTGTAATTCAGAAATATAAATTTGTGTTCGGGATTTTCTCAAACATCCTGATGAGTTTTACCCTTAGTATTTCGCATATTTATTTTGACATGATATTGTACTAATAAATTGTTTTGTCTCACTTGATATGAAAATGAGTTTTTATGATTTCAACTAGCGTCCTATTCTATTATTTTTGTTTACATTTTTTTAACATTACACAATAGCTAAAAACCACAGTAACGGTTTTGATTTAGCGTATGTATGCATGTATCTATAATATGTTAACAGGCTCAAGGAGTGAGTAAGTCTGACTCAATCTCAAGACTGACGTGCAAAATAAAACGAAGTAGTGTTGCTTTATATAACAAAAATCATGTTTGCTTTATTGTCAAGTAAACGAGAAAAATATCTGACGTTATTTATAAAACATTAGCCAAGACTTAGAGAGGATACGAGTAAACTTAAAACGGCAGGTTAACATACTTGAGAAAATCTATAACACAAAGAGAAAGAAACCCTAAATTCATACACTTCTTTCTTGGTAACTTAGCAAGTATGTATCAAATAATCCGGCATTTGTTTTTTTTCATTGAACACAAATATGGTACAAATATCAACAAGATCAATACAAGGGAATTTAAAAACATTATACAGAATCATGAAATGGCTTGATATCTTCTTCAGAAAAGTAACAAATACATATTTAAAGTTTTCGCATCTCTACTGTTCTCAAAAACCTTTCATCTGTCAACATATCACAGTGCGTATGAGGAAGTTTCAATAAACTGAAATTTTTATTCCTGTAGATGTATGATCTGCATGTCAAAATCAATTTAGTTTTCAAACTTTTACTTACAATCTGGTAGATTGAATTTGCATTTGCTTCCCAAGTCTTCAAACTGAGTTCGTCTAAAGAACTCTTCCCTACAATATCATCTATCACGAATATTTGTTTTTCGTCTATATCAATAGACTCAATAAGTTTCACTGGATTTGATACAAAACATATCTTGTAGTTTTCTGCCTCTCCAAGTTTCATAGCAGCGTGATATAAAAATGTTGTTTTCCCACACCCTGGTGGTCCTGAAATAACTGTAATCTTAGCGTCTTTTAGGGTTATATATATGCAAAAAAGTACTTTTGTATCTATAATGATATCTGCATGTGCCTTTTCTTCTGCATAATCTAAACGGGTCTGCTGTTCTGAAAGTATACCAACAAATTATAATTTATATTAAGCTATACTTGTGTAGAGTATGTAAACATATTTTATGTGCATTATTGTACATATACACGGTTTATAATATGTAAACAAACAGTTCATAAGTTATTACTCGTAAACAAAAAAAAGAAGAAATACAATGTGTGTTGGATTATCAGTCTCGGCGAGTATCATCAGTTACTTTGGTACTGGCATAATTGATGTCAAAACTTTCTTAAATTGTCCGTTTACTACTTTTGAAACTAAAACAAACTAATGTTTTATTTCTCTAAGGCATGTTGTTTTAGATGGAGTTGGCTATTTAACGTCTTGTTTTGATCATATAGCTTATCAATTGTGTCGGTTCTTCTGATTTCAAAGATGAAGATGGACAAACAAGAATTCGATATCCATATTTTCATCAGTCAAAGCTTTTTGCATACGAAAAGAACTGATTGGAAATTTGAAAGCGTTTAAAAGGAAACGGCATAAAACGGTACGTTCCAAATCATTGTCATTAAAATACATGGTATTTAGTTTTGCAGCTTATCAAGGACCTTAATTTTTAAACGGGAAAGTTGAAAATCGTTTTAATTCTTCTGTTTGTTCATATTCACTGGTATTTTTTTATCCCAATATGGCGACGGCAGATATAGGTAAAGTCTTTACAGTCATTTTTCTCAAGTGTAGCATGCTTTTGTCAATAGTTACTCAGCTGCAAGGTTTTTCTATACCATTACATCATATTTGAATCGTAACGGTGCACTGGAATTGTCTAAGTCCCCTGAAAATTGCCGTTGAAAAATTCGGGATGATAATCGTAACTCGAAAAAAAGATAATCGTAATTATGGTATTAAAAAATGAGACTTGATAATGTTTTATTGATATTGACACTGATTGATATTGATATCTGAAAGCACATGATGAAATTATGGTGATGAATGAACCACGTTTCAACATCTTATGACATATCTTTTTGTGCATAATAATTATAAATGGTTCTAATGAAAACCGCTACCTACTATTATATCATAAAATTGGAAGGGTGAACAAGTTTCAAGAAATTTGGATATGGGAAAACACCAACTATGTTAATATACAGAAAACTCCCAAGAACTAGGAATGTCACAAAATATAGGAATGAGCGAAGAGGCAATTTTAAAGGAAGTTATGATATATGGCAATACTTTTCAGGGGAAACGCATGTGTCACCCTACATCATACATCAGATTTGTGAATAATAAAATTGAGAATGGAAATGGGGAATGTATCAAAGAGACAACAACCCAATCATAGATAAAACAACAACAGAAGGTCACCAACAGGTCATCAATGTGGCGAGAAATTCCCGCACCAGTCCTTCAGCTGGCTCTGAGACTGTTAAAGATCATTGATTTATCCTGAATAAAAACATAGTAAATATAGTAAATATTGTTTAAATCATTTAATGCAGGTGGCTTTATGTGATATTTCTTCCCCCTGGAAGCGACTGCTGGTTCAATTCTAGCTCATACCCTTTATGCCATCATGAAGTAGAAAAGACGTTTAGTATTTGCCAGAGACAGTTTGACGGGAAATTAAGAACAACAGTTTTGCACTTTTAGGATATGGGATATTGCTAATCCCCCTCCATTTTCTCCCCCAAAAAACTCACATTAAACGCGTACATCACATTGAAACTTTGAAAACAATTAGAATATCTACTTACAACAATACCTGACCCGACAACTGCTTCATTGTCATTATCTTGAACAGGTACACGTATATATTAAAAGGTTATGCATATTGGTGTCTGTTATAAGGGCATTTTTCAATAAAAGTGTGAATTTTCAGACCTAAACAAATGAAAAATCAACTTGTCGAAATTTATATTTCTAGAGTTATTTTGAATACCTCTATTGTAGACCTGTTTGTAAATAAAAAGTGCAATCTTAAATACATTTTGAAATGATATCATTTTCATAATGTATGAACTGTTTCGTAGGGGACATTTGTCCACTAAGAAACTGCTTTTAAACGCACATCTTATTGCATTTTAATGTCTCTTATAGACATTCCAGTTTGTTTTACTTTATAAACTAGAAAGATCTCATTTTTTCCTGAATGTGAGAACCATTTTTTATCGATAAATATTAGACAGTACTTCACATATGAACGTTCAACTTATGTTACGTAGTGGACAAAACCGTTTCAATCGTAGTGGACAAAAATTTTCGTAGTTGACATCAACCCTATTCTATTCATACTAAAAATTACATGAAACTAACCCTTGTTATTTGTTTTGCACGAATAGAATTGAAAAAATCAAAATCTCCAATACTTGTTTCGTAGGTGTCCGTTTTGTAGTGGACACATTTACATGTTTTTTTTCTCCACAATCTCTATATTGCAATAGTAACAAGAATGATTATATTCACCAAAACACGTGCTAAGCTGTACACTGATTTTGTTTTATAATTTTAAAACCAGATACTGAAGGAGATTTGAACCGTTTCGAAGTGGACATTAACAAAAATACGGTATCACTCTGGTCCAATTGATGTGGGTTTTTTTTTTTGGCAACAATTAAACTGCCGTTATCAAAACATCATTTCTTTTGTAAGACCCTTACGTTTATATCTCTTGCAAACATTGAGCATGAATGTTGAAAAGGGCGTCTAGGAAAATGCCATTTTGGTTATTTTGAATCATTCAGCAACCAATAGTTTATAAGTACCTCTAAAAATAGAATGTTTCTTTGCTTAAAAAATGTTAAATGTTATTCCATGTACTGACTGCACAAAAAATTACTTGTAAAGATCAAACACATTTTTTTTAAAGTAGCTGGAACAAGAAATCACGGTTTTGTAGAAATCGCCAATAAATCGAGAGATATATAAGTAAATTTGTCTTAGATATTAACCTGTAAGTTTCTTTATTTATTTTTATTTCCGTTAATGTCATCAATACACACAATACATTTAATATTTTTCAGTTACTATTATCCGATAAAGAACAAGAAAATTCCATAGTGTTACGATTATCATCCCGATTACGATTCAAATATGATGTAATGGTATAGGAAACCCTTGCAGCTGAGTTACTAGTGACAAAAACATGCTACATTTGGGAAAAATGACTGGAAAGATTTCACCTATATCTGCCGCCGCCATATTGGTATTATCGTAATTGCAGTTACGATATCTCTTTAATACCAGTGATATTGATAGCTAAATCAATATTTGATTAGTAGAGACTATCCCACATCTCGTTGAACAAATCTCCCTGTTACACTCTGAGCATCATATTACCCTCTGTAGATGTTAAGTTACGTGCGGCTAATTTACAAACTGTTTTGACGATGTTTTTTTTTAAAGTAGAGTTAATGATGTCATTAACTTTGTAACATTTTTAGTTGGTTTACCAGTTCCTTTATCAAACACCAAACAATAAACACATGATTTGGCCAACGAACAAAAACAAGGAAACAAACTACAAGTGTAATACCAACAAATCATGGTACGTCACATCCGGTTGTATACAAAAGTAGACATAAAAAAATATTCCCTTAAATTAGACAGTTGTAGCAAATTAACCCTGTATCTAAATGCCTTTAAATTTGTCTGAGTCATAAACATGTGTGTTGGGTGTCTGAAAGCATCATTCTTTTTTTTTTATTTGATGATCTTATAAAATATTTTGGAACGTTAAGGTTGCATAGTTACCAAAGCAGGTAACCAGTTAATAACAGTGTAAAAATTGGGTTGTTTACCTCCAATAATGGTTACTTTCTTATATCATGTATATGCATTGAAATGTAGTGTGAAATTTTCACTGTAGTACTTGAAAGGATTACACTTTAGACATGCAAAGTATTTCTTTGGTTGAAATAAAGGTAAATACTGTTCATTTTTTTTAAAGCGCCAATTTAAAAAAGACTAGTAGAGAAAAATCAATGGTGGTATTACACCAACATGAACTATGCAGTCACAAAAATGATTATCATAATCCTTCAGTGTATACATTTACTCTAGCATAAAATATTTGTTACTTTTAGTACACCATTGGTTTTGCTGCACAATGTCTATTATGAACATGGTTGCACAACATATCTGACGTTATTTATAAAACAAGACTCAAGACTTAGAGAAGATTCGAATAAACTTAAAACGATAAGTGGTTGATTGCATGCACTTTATATAGCAATGTTTTCATTTCATGAACGTCTTTAACAACTTTAATAGTCTATCAACTCAGGGAACAAACTATTGCTCATATTCAAATATTTTCTTTATGCTAAAAATAGTTAAGCAGAATTCTCAAATTTACACCTTTGTCAACGTTGTTTAAATATAGTTGGAGAGTGTTTTACTATAGAGAACATTTTAATATATGAGCGTCACTGATGAGTCTTATGTAGACGAAACGCGCGTCTGACGAACTTAATTATAATCCTGGTATATTTGATAAATATTCACATTTATTTGAATTTTCTTACAAATATGATATATAAATCAATGATGCAAAATGCATATGGTTGCAGAAAAATATTGTTTACATGACCTTGAGCGGTTTAATGGTGTTGCACTTTTGCAAGTGAAGGTTTTGATAGATTTAGATAAAAACAAGAATGTGTCCCAAGTACACGAATGCCCCACTCGCAATATTATTTTCTATGTTCAGTGGACCGTGACATTAGGGTAAAACTCTAATTTTGCATTAAAATTAGAAAGATCATATCATAGGGAACATGTGTACTAAGTTTCAAGTCGGTTGGACCTCAACTTCATCAAAAACTACTTGACCAAAATTTTTAACCTGAAGCGGGACAGACGGACGGACGGACGAACGGACGCATAGACCATTTAACTTAATCGTAGGTTGGGCATAAAAAAAAGAAACATCAAATTGTAGGTGTGGGTTATATTTATATATAGATGTGTTTAAGGAGAAATCTGTGTTTACAGATCTATAGATGTTCTTCTCATATATTTTATGATAGTATGATACTAAACCCCTAACGGGAGGGAGTGTATCTGATATTTATATGAAGGAGACATAATCTTTCAATCAGTTTAATTGAGGTCTGGAGCTGGCATGTCAGTTAACTGCTAGTAGTCTGTTGTTATTTATGTATTATTGTCATTTTATTCATTTTCTTTTGTTACATCTTTTGACATCGGACTCGGACTTCTCTTGAACTGAATTTTAATGTGCGTATTGTTATTCTTTTACTTTTCTACATTGGCTAGAGGTATAGGGGGAGGGTTGAGATCTCATAAACATGTTTAACCCCGCCGCAATTTTGCGCCTGTCCCAAGTCAGGAGCCTCTGGCCTTTGTTAGTCTTGTTTGATTTTAAATTTTAGTTTCTTGTGTATAATTCGGAGTTTAGTATGACGTCCATTATCACTGTACTATTATGCATATTTTTAGGGGCCAGCTGAAGGACACCTACAGGTGCGGGAATTCTCGCTACATTGAAGACCCATTGGTTGCCTTCGGCTGCTGTTTGCTCTATGGTCGGGTGGTTGTCGCTTTGACATATTCTCCATTTCCTTTCTCAATTTTAAAGATACCACACACACTGAATGATAAATAAAAGGAGCAGTTTAACAGTAGTAATATATTTTTGAAAGTTTTAAAATTACAGTAACACATGTTGCAAAAACGAATGTTCTCCTTTAGACTGGCATTAGCTGTGAAATTCATTTTCATCGATGTGATTCAATTTATCATATTCTATTCGTAACATACGTATATCCAAATTATGAAAAAAAATCTAAAACAAACAATTACAATAAATTTGCTTGCTTATATGTATTAACATTAAATGAGTATTTTCGTCAATACGCCATCTAATTAACACATGTAACTATCGAGTTTACCTCCAGAGACTGCCAACTTTTATATAAATAAAGGCAACAGTAGTATACCGCTGTTCAAAACTCATAAATCCATGGACAAAAAACAAAATCGGGGTAACAAACTAAAACTGAGGGAAACGCATTAAATATAAGAGGAGAACAACGACACAACATTAAAATGTATGATATAACCCAATAATTATATAAATATAGATATAGATAGATAGCAAATTCGTCCAATTGAATGTTTTTCTAGGTCTGTTTAATTTCATATAATAGGTAAATCAGATATGTTAATTATAGTTTTTACCTGTATGATATCAAAAATGGGGTTTTGTTGATCGAACCTGTCAATCAAATGATTAACCTCTGTTTTGCTTTCAATATGGACATATTTTTCCTTTCAAAAGCTGAACAATTCTAATTCATTCCTTACCGATCTCTTGCTAATGATTTAAATGGATGGTTACATTAGAACGGATTGAATGAAATCGAATTAATACTTGCAAGTAAATAATTCATAAGCAATGTCTTTTTTATAGCTTATTTTGACAACATTGAACCAAACTTGCTGCTGAAAGCGAATTATTATTTCACTATTTCCATTACATTTATATTGAACAAAAAATAGCATATTGTATTTCTTATAACATCTCGTAGTTAATACCTCTTCAAAAGCCATTGTGATAAAATAATATACAAAGGGTAGGTACAAATTGTCATACGATACCATCCAATTCTCCATATATGACATTGACAACCATACAACATTGCCTTCAGATGGTAGAACAAACTTATTATTATCATATAATCGCGTAGGTTGAATGTACTAAGCAGTGCTAAGCAGAACATGAAGTTCCGCCTTACTTACTTTTAACAACTGGCTCTTCAAAATGTGGTGTATGGACTTCTTCAATACAAATTCCTCGTGCGTGTTGTAAAGCTCTGTTGTCAGTACAGTTATCTGTCTCTGTTTTCAATAATGGGAACAAAAAACAATAAATGTTTATGGTTTGTAATTGAAGCAGGTCATTGTTTTGTCTCTTTCAGAACAAGTAATAGAGCCCAAAATATCTGCACAGCATGCAACATGTTATTTGCCCGATTGCTACTATCTCGATCACTTTGACTTTTTTTTGTTTTATGTTCTTTATCGAACTTTTTGTTTTTAGCTTCTTTAACTTAAATCAATGTTAAATTATTTTTGAAGAGTTTTCCCACGAGATGTATGATAAGTGTTTGTCCAGTCTCGAGTACAAATGTATGCCTTAATTATTTGCCTCTCTAAGTGAGACGATACTTATCACTTTCAAATAAGAATTTCATCATACCAAGCTTTAAAATTAAACTACATGTAACATATTTCAAACCCTTGATCTACTATATTTCAATACTAGTACTTACTTGAATCAACTGTTTCTATATTGTAATAAATTAATAGAGTGGCAACCATAGCTGCAATATAGAAAACAGTAAAATCATAGCGATTTTTTAAAACTATTTTTCATAGTACTTGTATAAAGATAAAGAGATACTATCATATCCAACAAACAATACATAATAATTTATCAAAGCAACGAGCCTAATTTTTAATACGCCAGTCACGAGTTGCATCTACATATCACTCATCAGTGACGCTCATATCAAAATAATAAGAAAAAGAAACAAATACAAAATTGAAGGCCATTGAGGACACACAATTCCAAAGTTGTGTCAAATACGGCTAAGGTATTCAAATACCTGGGATAACAAAATCCTTATTATTTCGATTAATTCATACTTTTGCAAACGGTAAATTCATAAAAATTACTATATGATTGATATAATGTCAACACCCAAGTGCGTACTACTAGGCAGGTGATACACTCGGGGACGAAACATCCAACAGCAGTGGTGTAAATAGTTATCAGTGACACTCATATCAAAATGATTATTACTTCAGTTATAGTACGTCGTTACTACAATCCCCCTTCCCTTTCATGAATGTGACCTACCGAATTAGACTTTTTATCGGATTTGTAATCACATAAGCAACACGACGGGTGCCGCATGTGGAGCAGGATCTGCTTACCCTTCCGGAGCACCTGATATCACCCCTAGTTTTTGGTGGTGTTCGTGTTGCCTATTTTTCAGTTTTCTATGTTGTGTTGTGTGTTCTATAATAATTGATTGTCTGTTTGTATTTTTTTTCATTTTTAGCCATAACGTTGTCAGTGTATTTTCGATTAATGAGTTTGACTGTCACTCTGGTATCTTTCGTCCCTCTTTTATCAAAGGTATCAGACTTATATTTATAATCAATAATATTCAAGAAAATAACCACCGACTGTACAATTTCCTCCAAATTACCACTATACTATAGTGGTTGCAATCCAACAATGGGTTACAAATGTATCAGATTCATCTGAAAATTTAATGGCTGATAAAACTTGACCTAATGAACAGTTTTATTTCAGATTTGCTCTAAATGCTACTGTGTTTGAGATATAGGACAAAAACTGCATTACACTCATATGTTCTATTTTAAGCCATGACTGGCATGTTTTTTGACGACAAGACAGAACAAAAACACGAACTTTTAAATTATCCTAGATACCCTAAGTATCATTCAGCTTAAGTTTGGTTAGAATTGGTTATGTAGTTTCAGAGGAGAACATTTCTTAAAGTTAAAATACATGATAAACATTGTTCTTTAAGGCCAATAACACTTTAAGGGGTTAATTGACAAAGGAGTAGGTCCGGTAAGGACCGATTTTGGCCTCAAATTTCAGTTTCATCTGACGAAAGATTTTGACCACTTTTTAAATACTTAAGTATCTATTTCATTTGATTCAATTATTTTATGTGAAAGATTTAAACTCATTTAGTCTTAAAAAACGATCCGATTCAAGCTAAAATATGAAAAACCTACCAAATATGCGAAAAAATGTCACTTTTCAGATGGTTTTTGTCAAAAATGAAAGTGGCCGCATCCGTGTTCATCCTCAATCTTTATATATGTTATGTATTATCATCAAATACAACTTCCTTTTTAATATTTTGGATGAACACGAATGCGGCCACTTTCGTTTTACACGGAAACCGTCTAAAATTTAACTAAAATGCTTGAATTTTGATGATTTCCGTAATTTAGCATGACTTTATGGTGGTAATACTTAAAATATGTGCATTGCATTGCCAAAAACAGCCAATATTTATGTAGCCGAACCATTCTACTATTCAATAAATAACTAAAAGTTTACATTTTAACAATTTTGTAAAACTGCTATATATTGGGGCCAAAAAAGGCTCTTACCGGACCTACTCCTTTGGTCATATAATACTTATTTGATTTTACTTTGCTGTTTACACTTTTTCTTTATCATTAATAATATTCAAGGTAATAACCAAAAAATACATTTTACCCCTATGTTCTATTTTGCGCCATGGCGGCCATGTTCTTTTATGAAACAGAAAATAAAACACAAAATTATTCTAGATACTAGTACCCAAAGAATCAGTCAGCCTAATAAGTTTCAGAGAAGAAGATGTTTGAAATTGTTTACACTTGACGGACGACAACGACGGATGACGACGTATACCAAGTGGTGGAAAAAGCTCACAGTTCCTTCCGAACGGTGAGCTAAAAATGTATTTAAGATCAGTGAACATGTTGAATGGAGGGGGTGATGACCCATGCATGTCTTCTTGGTTTCATTCATTTCTTGGAAATATATGCAACGAAAGTTTAAATAAATGATTAGGCTACAACTTACCTAAAAGAATTAGCACTGTTAAGGAAAATGCAATTTTTTCTTTTGTGAGTCCATTTTGACTTTCTGTATTGCCTGGAAATAAATGAAAACACACTTAAGCATGAACATATTATGTAATACGCCAATTATATATTCATTGTTTTCTTTTTCGTATACACAAAAAGGATACCTGTCATTACCTTGTCCAATAATATCGGAAGCTACAATTTTGAAGAATGAATAAAGAGTGGCTACATTACGGATATGTTCCAGTTGTCGTAGCTTCATTCTTGTCCTCTTGCTCCAAATGTGCCATACCCAACTAAATATATCACCGAGTTCGTACTTTCATGAGCAACAAAATAAATGCCTAATGTTGAGCAGGATCTGCTTACCCTTCTGCAGGACTTGAGCTCATCTCCTGATTTTTGTGGGGTGCGTGTTGCTTAGTTTTTTGGTTTTCTATGTTAATTTTTGTTTGTGATTTCCCTTTTTAGCCATGGTGTTGTCAGTTTATACTGGACTTAAGAGTTTGAATGTCTTTTTTGGTATTCTACATTGTATATATCTCCTTTCTTCTATAGATATAATAGTTTTATACATGTAAAACTGTTCTGAATGTTACATATACATGATATATCTATGTTATTATTCTAAAAAAACTCACAATTAAGGGCCTCCATTACAGTTGATATATTTCTGCAAAATATAATGCCATTATAATGAAATGCATAACAAAATAATATATATAATTACATTGATGGGATATAGGATTTCTGTTTACTCATTTTCTATACTAAAAACAAATAAAAAAACAGCTCACGGACCTACATGTATCAGTGTAAGACATAAGAAAAAGCTTCAAAGAATTAGATAAGAACGTTGCCGCCAAAGCCGTATCAGGTTTTCTCTATCACGCTGTCTGTGCTTTCGCGTCAGTCGAGACAAAAACTGTTTCGTCCCTGCCAAAGGTACTCGTCAGGTGGCTTAAAGGCAACCACTACAGTTTTTGAAAGCATTTTGTTTTATCTTTTCTTGTGTTTTCGTCATATTTTAGAATGAAATAGTAGATAAAACAGGTATTGTTTGTAGAAGCCATGCATCTAAGAAGCCCCAAGTCTTTGCAGTAAATATTCATTAAACTTACATGCAATTAGATGATGAACAGGAAACGATTTATTTATTATATTTCCCCTGTTATGCATAAACATCTATTAGATGTGGAACGATTGTCAATGAGTATTCTACAAAAAAAAAACATGCATGTATTTACCAGAGAAAAGGAAATTCAGACGAAAAGAAATACATAACAACACAATGCTTCAAAATTTCTCCACTGAAGTTCCTTTTTATTCTAATTCATTGTCAGTATATACCTTTAACACAACACAAAATGCAGAATATAAAAATATTAAGGTGAAAGTTTGAACTATTTTATGACCGTTCATATGGTATTTCTAAATAAAATGATACCGTAACCAGATTAATAATATTTGTTTTACGTAGCAAAAAGCTTACTCTGAAGGTATGGATGGGTCACTTGTGGTGCAGTCGTTGATTCTTGGAATACCTTCTATGCATTGATATCCTGTATTTATAAAATATACTAGAATAATCAACTACAGATAGGGACAAACGTGATCACAAAAAAAAAATTGTCATTTGTTATTAATTTCATTTTACTATAATTCTACTACATTTGTTCAATTTTTTTTTATGGTAAACGGGACAATCCATTTAATTTGCAGTGTATATATTGTATGATACAATTTTTTTGTTCGTCAATTCTTTGTGTTGAGGATAAATTACGTGTTACCATGGTTGCTGATATTTTTAAGACGAGTATAACATGACGAAATGAGTACCTTTTTGAGCGCTTGCCCTCTCTTCAAACTTAAGGTGGTACCCAAGACCTTGACTAAAATTAATTTGGCTCGTTTAAATTCCTAAAATTTTGACAAGTTGTTTACTTCCACCCTTTGAAAAAAAAAATCAAAATTTCAAAATACTTGAACCAAACACTTTCTCAGAAAAAAATGATTGGATACATAGCAGTTTGACAAACACTAATTTCGATCATTGAGAAGCTTAAGATTTCCTTAACAATACAACTTGATATAAACGTTTAGCTGATTTTACAGAGTTATCTCCCTGTAGTGTGAGGTACCACCTCAAAGGGATAGCAAGAGCTTGAATAATCATTAAGACCATCTTGATCAATTATAATACACAAATTTGGGGAAGCAGTAGAATATAATAATAAAATATCTCATGAACGCAAATCAGGAAGTTGTAATGATGGCTTACACTCAAGAATGAACAAAAAGAGATAAAGCACATACTACAATGATTAAACCGATTAATAAAAGCCGAAACGGCATCTAAATCATTTTCTAAAACAAAGAGAATGTTTCTCATGTTTAAAGAAAACCAGTTTACCTTGTCTATATATACTATGCAACACAATACTGTACCTGAATTTAGTATATATCCAGCAGGACATGGTTTGATGTAACACGAACAATCTTCTTCAGATGGAACACAATTATGGATATGTTTAGGTCGTAAAACAAAGGAATATCCTCTGGTATAATCACAACGGCAAGTAGCATCTTTACTCGTCGTTTTGACAGACGCAATCATTTGACCTTTTTCTCTGCATAACGACTTTTGAAATGTGCATTGACTGCTTCCGTTTGTCCAAAATATAAATGGCTGATATCGGTAAGAGGCGCACAATTTCCCATCTAAACCACCACGAAGTACCAGCTTGAATCCTATAATAAAACGCCTTAATTCGCATTTACTCGAATACGTTTTCAATTGTTATCTTTATCTTCTATTTGTACTAGTACTGTTTTGCTGCATGCTTACATTTGGAACTGATGTAAAAATACTGGGACTGACAACTTTAACGTTTGCACACTATATCAATAGTAGGAGATGTGATTTGATTGCCGATACTGTAAATTCAGAAATTATTGCGTGCATTTATTATTGCGATTTTGTCATTTTAGACTTAAATGCGATTTTAATTTTTACGATTTTGAGAAAAATCCTATTAAATTCATATAAAGTATTCCAAAATGCGAGTTTAAATTATTGCGTTTACAACTCAGTCGCATTTTTCGCAATAATAAAAAACCTCGCATTAATTTCTGAATTTACAGTATTCACTTTATTCAAAATGCAGTTGATGTAAGCATTTATAAGCAATAGTACAACCTTCAACAATGAGGAACCAAACGCCGTATAGTCAGACCAACGACATCCACTGAACTAAAGGCTCCTGACTAGGGACAGCCGCATGACAAATATGGCGAGTTTAAACATGATTTAATGCGCACCAGCCCCCACCACACTCCTACTAACCTTGAACAATGGTTTAACAGTACAAAATAAGAAAAAACAAAAACAATGCATAAGGGTGCCGCGTAACGCAATATCTCGCGTACGTTTGATGTTGTCTATGTTTTCAATGTGATAGGCAAACACATATTTAGAGCCATTCCCTGTAAGCATCAAAATATGCTAGAAATGGACCTTCACAGATCTTACATTACTAATATTTGGTACAATTAAAGTGTACTAAGACTCTTTCATTATGGTACCTTAAAACAATCATTGTATTTATGTATTTCCATAGTAAACGACCCCATATTATCTTTTATTTATGTGAATTCTTGAATTCTCAGTTATCAACAATAATATTGTTAAATATTGGTTAAATTTCAGTATATTGAATTTCATTTCTTTGCCTCCCCAATAAATCACATTTTCCTATTTCTTTATTTTTTTATTTGCACTGCAATCCAATGAAAAAAAAATCGTAGTGATAAAAAAAGTCCCAAAAATAAGTTTACAAGTTATGAAATTGTTGATGAATCTAATAAATGTAACTGCAGACTCTATGTTATGTTGACCGGAAGAAAAACGAAGTCCATTCAATACATGGAAAAACAGGAAATATTTTTTTAAATGTCCTTTTAGATGTTAGCTTTAGAAAATAAACAAGCTCCTGTACAAGTTTGATAGAAACCAAGGGATATTTTAAGAAACCACAGAGTGAATGTTATGTTAACTGTCAGAAAAAAACTATAAAGTACATTTATAAGTGAAATATGGATTAACAAGACTTTTTGAACAAAATTTACTTCTGGATACTATCTTAATATGATCATCAACAAGTTGCAGTCCAAGTTCCAGGATAGATTTAAAAATTTATTTAAATTTCAAATATATCGACAGAGTAAATATTTTTGAACGCCGTCGCCGACAATGGGATTGTAGGATCGCTATGTCTAGATTTTGCGACAAAGGCGGAGGCTCGACAAAAATCAGATTAAAACGGATTAATTAATCAGACACTAAGAAGAACAATAATCTAACAGGTTCATACATCTATCACAACACAAAAGATTTAAATTTTAGATATAAAAGATTCATAGTTAATTTCGAAGAGAATGGCAATGCGATAAGTGATAGGAGGATAATATGTCACAAGAAAAAGACCAATTTATTTTTGAAGGCGTAAATAACTATAACAGACTTGTTTATGTTAACACAGTCATGACATCGGTAAAATCTCTTTGTTCTTACTGTGCTATAACCTTGATAATGCACAGCGAATGTGTGCATTAACTACCTCAGATATACTGCACAGTTCAAATCTATTTTTACCTTTTGGTGCGGTTCTTGGATTTTGAAAGGGGCGTTATTCTACAAAATTAAAACAGCGAGACTAAAAGCAATGTTATTAAATTATTATGCTTAAACACGATAATTTGTCCAATCCAAGGGTGAACGACCTATTCGCTCCCCCACCTCACCCCCCTTTTTCCCCGAATCCACCATCTGTCTTTAAATTACGACAAAGTTGAACTTTGTACAATCATCGTAGTTTCAAAATAGAAAAAAGAAAGATCTCTCATTCTTTCTTTTTTTTTTTATCTAAGCTGGGACATAAAATATTTAGAAGGACGAGTCTTAAAAATTAATACAGTAGATAAAAAGAAATGTGTGAGGTTGGGGGAGTAAAATATTAAAAAGAGAAATGTATTTTCTGTTTATCTAACATTTTAAATTTAGGTAATATAACATCTTAGACTTCCTCGGGTCATCTTAAATTCTCTAAGCATTTCATTGAGGGAAAGCAATTAATCCTAACTCAATGACACTTTCAGTTATGATTTGAATGTACACAATTTGTTAAAGTCTTAATCGTAACTTATTAAATAAAAATTTGGAATAAATTGAACTGAAATAAAAAAAAATCTACCATTAAATCGCAATTTCAGAATAAGTCTAAATATAAAAGAAAAGTTAATTTAAAACTTACCAAAGTCGGATTGCCCCCTTTCTTTACCCTACAAAAAAATTTCCTAGCATCCGTGTATTGCGGAAATCGTCCACATTTCTAAAGAGTTCACGTAAACTGATGGCGTCATGTGTTAAAAAAGTTATTGGCCAATCAAATCGGTATATACGATTTAATCTGCACGCTCTTGATGACTCCTACGACGTTCGGGTTAATTAGGGTCACCAGAGCCGTGCAGATTAAATCGTATATACCGACTTGCTTGCACTTGCTTGGTCAATAACTATAACATACACGTATGAACCAATTACAGGTCAGCAGGTATTGCAATAATTACGAGCAAACTCATTGATCATATTCCTTTAGAATTCAAAATAATCTTTTTTTTCCTCGAAATAACATTTTTAAAATTGACGCAAAAGACATTCGCAATATGATAAGTAAATCGTTTGATCATTATACACTAATGTGTCAAAATCCAGCTCCACATCGGCATGTGTATAACGAATGAAATTATGGAAACTATTTGATTTCAGAATGAAATATTGACGGGAAGAAAGAACTTAATTGTACTTTACGAATCGCAGATTCATGGACAAACAAATTGGGGGAAAACTATTACCTGGTCCTTCAAAATCTTGATTTTCTCTACAAAATTCTGTGTACTTGAGTCTGTTTTCATCAAACAAACAATAATACTGTGATGTGGCATTGCAATCATGTAGAGCTTTTACATTCCATTGTGAAGAATGAGGACACTGGATATCATATGATGTGCATAAACATACGTATAAAAGCATCTGAAAACAAATAAATAAATTCATTTCTAAACACTTTATGATATGTTTGTTTGACCGGGTTCTATTTAGTGTTGTTACATCTTAAAAAGCCTAAATCACTTAACAAAGCTAAACCTGGTGCTAGAACCATCATATTGCAGTGAGGTGAGATATTTTGCTCATTGATGAAGTCGTCACTGTGACTTTGAGACGAATAACAGCATTAAAAGAGCTGATTTTGTGTCACGCACTTTTGGGGATTGTTTTTTACACTAGTCATTCAGATTTCAAATCGATTTAAGTCGGGCCAGATCTTACTTCCCCATAAAGGCCAGATCTTATATATTTATAATTACTTCCACATAAAGGCCAGATCTTATATATATATATAAATACTTCCCCATAAAGGCCAGATCTTACTTCCCCAATGCCCGCGTCACACTGTTCCGATTTTTATATACGATGGACACCCGAATGCGAAAATTGTAAGTTCGTACGAAGTTGGTCCCGATCTCGTTAAAATACCAAAAAGTGACCGAAGCAAGTACGATGAATAACGAAGTCTATACGATGGTGCCGAAATTAAATACGATAGCAAAAGATGGACATACGAAGGTTACCCGAAGACGGGTATTTAAGCTTCATATCTCAGCCGAAGCCTACACGATGGATCACGAAGGCTACACGAGGGATTACGATGATGGCGCGATGGCAAGGCATACGATGTCTAAAAGACGTCGTGTACAGCTTAGTAAATACGATGCATTTAAATAATATACCGAAGGCATCACGCGTTTTAAATTGTTTGATCAATATTGAATATATATTATATTATACATTTAATTTCTGGTTTAATCATAAGACGGAAGACCGTGGGCTTGAAGGGTAAAACTTGACGCTGAGTCTCTGCATATAATGCAACCAAAATCAGGGAGAGGAAGAGGAAGAGGGAGGGGTTTGAGTCTAGCAAGAAAGTGCAAGACCAAAAGAAAAATAGATATAGAAGTGGAAAGTTCGGAATCGGATTATAATAGCACAGATAAAAAGAGACAAAGAACTGTCGCCTTGCTTGTTCTCATAGAATCATATGATATGAGCTCCATGTTTTGTGAACGTCTTTCTTAACTGTCGTATTAGACTGACCAGTGCATATCGCGCATGGCACTTTAAATGTATTTTAGCGCGAAAATTAACTTACATTTAGCTGGATTTATTGCCGTCGTAGTTCCATCTTGTCGCCTTCGTACTTTTATTCGATGGCAACACGACGGGATTACGATGTATTCACGAAGTCGTGTTGCCATCGTAAGACCTTCGGGTAGCTTCGTGATTCCTTCGTGTAAACATCGTAATGGCAAAACTGCCCGATGGAAACGATGGAAACACGAATGCAATACGATGTTCAAAGATGCATTCCCGGTGACATTACGATGGTGAGGTTGGTGATACGAACACAATACGAACCCTCAACATCGGACGCACCTTCGGGAATTTTTAAACATGTTTAAACAATTAGAACCCTTCCCGAAGCTGTCCCTCAAGGCTAGAAAAAGTGGCCGATGGTTCTACGATGGTTAAAGATGGCACTACGAATAGCCCGATCTGGATACGATCAGTCCCGATTTTGAAAATTTCCATAATCGTGTTGCCATCGGCGTAAAAATCGGGACAGTGTGACGCGGGCATAAGCAAAACCCGTAACGAACGTGTATTAATTAGGTATCAAGATAGAGATACCAAAGAGCCCGTGTCGTTCACCTGCTTCTTTAACCACTGGTCACTGTTTTGTAAAATTATTTATTAAACGGGAATATTATTATCAAGAGTTAAATGACCATATTTAAGTTTATAGACCGTATCATGCTGATAACTTTTATTTATAAAGTTTCTATTTATCTTTTATAATTTCAGCATAATACGCAAACACCTCCAAATAAGTAATAATTAGTAAAACATTATCAATAAAAGTTCAAATGTCCCAAGCGTTGCACCATTTTTATCTACCAAAGGTCAAGAGCAATACTTCTTATAAACTTTGTTTTGGTTGATATCTAAAGAGAAATGAAGGCTCTAAGGCAAATTCAATTTTGATTTCCATTATTATTTATTCTTCCAATGGGTATTACTCGTTAAAATATTTGATCAGTACTCTTTTCGAAAGTGTCAAAGAGATTGATGACAAAAAAAAACTATGACATAAGTTTCATAAAATTCCATCAAGAATTGAACACACGAGAGCGATAACATTGCAATTTTCCATATACTAAATCAATATTGTCAATGGGAATAACTTCTTTTTTTTTAGAAATTATTGATCGGCACTAATTTTTGAACTCTTCAAGAACAAAGATGACATAAACCATTAATATAAATTTCATGAAACAATTACAGAGTTACCGGTCCTTGCCGGTATTGTCGCAAAACGTTCTTTGAGACATACTTCCGCATGCTTTAACACATTTTTTTCGGTACGTGTGCATTGATATTAACACTGGCTTTTTATTTATATCTATATAGTGGCCACAAGTTTTCTGTTTTGTATTAAATTTATATTAAGATCCATTTTGTTACATCTTGTGATCAATTTTATTTGGCAATCGCCAATGGCAGTCAGCAGGGTTAAAAAACATTAGTTGTTCGACCTGTTAGTCAAATGCGTTTTGTTTAAATATACTTTTTCACTTTTTTGGTCTTTTTGGAAAATGTTGTTTGTGCTGTATTTAGACCCTTCTACAACGAAATTTGTTTTACATGCACACGTATAAAATTTGCGGTTTTTATCCAACGCAATCATAGGTTTGAACGTAGTTTTCAATTCAGACTCGTTTATATATATGTATAAAAATTGCGGTTTTTATCCAACTCAATCATACGTTCAAACTATCTATATATACGAGTCTAAATTGAAAACTACGTTCAAACCTATGATTGCGTTTGATAAAAACCGCAATTTTTTTTAAATATACTTTTTCACTTTTTTGGTCTTTTGGAAAATGTTGTTTGTGCTGTATTTAGACCTTTCTACAACGAAATTTGTTTTACATGCACACGTATAAAAGTTGCGGTTTTTATCCAACGCAATCATAGGTTTGAACGTAGTTTTCAATTTAGACTCGTATATATATATGTATAAAAATTGCGGTTTTTATCCAACGCAATCATACGTTCAAGCTATCTATATATACGAGTCTAAATTGAAAACGTTCAAACCTAAGATTGCGTTGGATAAAAACCGCAATTTTTATACGTGTGCATATACATGTAAAACAAATTTCGTTGTAGAAGGGTCTAAATACAGCACAAACAACATTTTCCAAAAGGCCAAAAAAGTGAAGAAGTGTATTTAAACAAAACGCATTTGACTAACAGGTCGAACAACTGATGTTCTTTAACCCTGCTGACTGCCATTGGCGATTGCAAAATAAAATTGATCACAAGATGTAACAAAATGGATCTTAATATAAACTTAATACTAAACAGAAAACAATTAACTTGTGGCCACGATGTTATGCCACAAACATAAGGTGTTCATATTTTTTGTACACCAGATCCGGATTTCGACAATAAATATCTCTTCAGTGATGATAGGGATCGAAACGGTATTTGGAAGGCCATATAAAATGTACCCTCATTTTTAGATAGACTCTTGAATTTTAAGAGTCAATATAGGATGAACGGATCATATAAACCGGAGGGAAAATTTGATACAAGCCCAAATAAAAAAATATAAACGAGTCTAAATTGAAAACTACGTTCAAACCTGTGATTGCGTTGGATAAAAACCGCAATTTTTATACGTGTGCATGTAAAACAAATTTCGTTGTAGAAGGGTCTAAATACAGCACAAACAACATTTTCTAAAAGACCAAAAAAGTGAAGAAGTATATTTAAACAAAACGCATTTGACTAACAGGTCGAACAACTAATGTTCTTTAACCCTGCTGACTGCCATTGGCGATATACAACTCGTCTAAACATCAATCCAATAATGTTAGATCTGTAAATTTGCTTTCGCAAATTTTATGTTCTTCCCTCGCCGGGATTCGAACCCATGCTACTGAGATATCATGACAACAAATCGCCTGCACTGTAGCCGTCCCGCTAGACCACACTACCACCTGGGCTTCATAAAAATGAAGCTTTCGGTGGCCATGTGTTACCTTTCCACGTCAGTTTTAATCTAGCGTCGTACTACAGTACATGATATATAAATAAGGCATGGAGATGTTATTTTTACAGATCAGCTAAATTATCTATAGTAAAGGATCCTACAAATTAATGTAAGATACAGTCACAGAAAATAATTATATTTATAAGTACGTCTGAGCCAGTGACAACTCTACAACAGATTTATCCATCGGATCACCAGCAGTGATGGTGATACATGGCTGTGTACATTATGTATATACAACTCGTCTAAACATCAACCCAACAATGTTAGATCTGTAAATTTCAGTGGCCATGTGTTACCTTTCCACGTCAGTTTTAATCTAGCGTCGTACTACAGTACATGATATATAAGGCATGGAGATGTTATTTTTACAGATCCAGTTATATATATATATTTCTCTAATTCTTCGTCAATTTATCCCTTTCTGCACCCATTGTATGTGTGGTTCGTTTGATCTCAGTACTTCATTGGTTAAAATCCGATTATGACGTCGAATTTTCTTGCTTTCCTCTGAATTTCCTATTGTAACGGCATGAAAAAAGGCGACCATGCCTGATGACGTCACATAGAAAGAACACATCTTTTTGCAGATCATTCGTAAAGAAGGAATACGTTTGCCTGCATAATGATAGAAAATCATTAGAGAAAACAGATTTCACCACCAAATCTCATGTAATACGATATTTATCCACTCTCGACAGTTAAATTTTAAATATTTAAAACGCTCGGGCAAGCCTCGCGTTTTAAATTTGAAAATTTAACTGTCTGGAGTGGATAAATATCGTATTACACTCAATGCAGTGGTAGAATCTATATAGAAGCCCAGGTGGTTGTGTGTTCTAGCGGGACGGCTACAGTGTATGCGATTTGGTGTAACGATATCTCAGTAGCATGGGTTCGAATCCCGGCGAGGGAAGAACAAAAAAATTTGCGAAAGCAAATTTACAGATCTAACATTGTTGGGTTGATGTTTAGACGAGTTATATATATAAAGTCTAAATAAAGTCTAAAAGGGTACAACATCACCAAAAAAACACAATAAAACGAACAATATGTTAGATATTTCGGATAACAGCACGATGTCAAATGAATCATGTCAATTCTAAGTAAGACTTTTTTAAAATCTTGAAATGTATACAATTTAAGCGAACGCTGGTACAATTTTAAAATGTCCAAACACGGCACAAAGACTACAAAGATATGCCCAAAAAAAAAAAAATATTTACGATGTGAACTGGCACAACTCTAAATTCCCAAGGGTGGTGACAGTTGAGATGTTAAACAAATGCGTGGAAATACAGTCCCAATCAACAGTCCTGACCGATCCAAGCTGGTATAATATTTAAAATATGACAACGGTAGAGCAATTATAACAGAGACTGCGTATTTAAACATCCCAAAAATATAGTAATTTGATGATAAGAAATATGAGTATTAAATTTTTACTAAGGTTAAGTAATAGAACGTGGCTGCGTATTTACACATCCCTGCGAACTGTAATTAAAACTAGTATAATTCAAAAATTCCTGAAAAGTGTAAGAGTCCAGTACGGAATCCGGAGTTACTGCATGACACAAGTAATGGCAGGAAATTAGTGATGGTAGGGAAAATGAGTGACTCTTCTAATGTTTTTTTCATTAATGCCCTCTAGGGAAACTGTCCTGAGCTTTCTTATCCAAACACTTTCCCGAGCAAGTCTGTCGGCCTTTGACCAATCCTCGTTGTGACCTATGATGGTGATGGTAAGTTTTCTTAGATCAGCTTGGGCGTGCCCAGGTGATCTCAAATGACGACTTACGGGGAGGTCTGGCTTGCTGTAGTCACTACGATGACCATTCATGCGTTTGTTGAATGGCTGTTCTGTCTCGCCAACATACTGCATGCCACATCGACACTGAAGAATGTATACAACGTTCTGGATTTTGCAAGTTACATTACAAAATAGTGTGTACACAGACCCAGTGGAGTGGCAAGTAAATGTTTGAGTATTCAGTATTTTTTGGCAAGTCAGACATCGTTTGTTACCACATGACTTGCACCATTCTTTAGTTGAACAGCTTTTATTAGATGAGACGGCAGCTTTTACAAGTATATATACAACTCGTCTAAACATCAACCCAACAATGTTAGATCTGTAAATTTGCTTTCGCAAATTTTTGGTTTTCCCTCGCCGGGATTCGAACCCATGCTACTGTGATATCGTGACACCAAATCGCCTGCACTGCAGCCGTCCCGCTAGACCACACGAACACCTGGGCTCTCAAAAAAAGAGCTTTCGCTGGCCTTGTGTTACCTTTCCACGTCAGTTTTAATCTAGCGGCGTACTACAGTACATGATATATAAGGCATGAAGATGTTATTGTTACAGATCAGCTAAATTATCTATAGTAAAGGATCCTACAAATTAATCTAAGATACAGTCACAGAAAATAATTATATTCATAAGTACGTCTGAGTCAGTGACAACCCTACAACAGATGTATCCATCGGATCGCCATCAATGATGGTGATACATGGCTGTGTACATAATGTATATACAACTCGTCTAAACATCAACCCAACAATATATATATATAATGTCTAAAAATAGCAACAATTAACATTCAATCTATTTAAGCGTGGATCAGTTTGTGAAAATAAACTGATACAGTTACTGAATTAAAATTATATAAATGTCTAAGAATATAACTAAAACACAATAATTCTACTTCTACTTCTACTATTTATGAAATAAGTAATACAATATATTGTATAATGTCTTTATCATATATTTAGAAGTAAATACAGTAGTTTTGAATATTTGATAAATAGCATGGTGTTTAATCAATATCGCGCAACTTTGATGCGCACCCTTTATCATACCATTTATCACACCCTTTACCACACCCTACCCTTTATAGCACCCTTTATCACACCCCTACTCATTTTTTTTTAACTCCGTTTTAATTTATGCAAGCTTCTCCAGAAAAAAATTTCTTCAAAATTTTTTCCTCAAAATTGATCCTAAATGAACGGTCATTCGGACGTGACACAATTTATTAAATGACGTCATTGTTTTGAATGTGACGTCACAAACGTCGAGTTTTCATATTTCTGACACACGAAATGCAACTATAAAAAAAAACTCAATGAAATACCATACAAAACACACAAAAAATACAATAAACAAAATATGTTTAAAACAACAGCACGCAAAATGTAAGGTAACCCAGGTGCTTCGGATGAGTAATTGAGCAGTTCTTTTAAAGCTTTTGAAACAAGACAAAAGTAGAACTGAAGGTAACCCAGGTGCTAGGGATAAGAAAGCAGTTCATATATACTCCCCCCGAGATACCAATATCAGCCAGAGGGCCATGTTCATGTTATATCAATTGAATAAATAAGTATAAAATTAATGTTGTACCTGAAGAAGGAAAAAAAATCCAGTTTTGATCAATTTACTCTTCATTTTTTTTGTATTACCACACAACTATCTCATTGCTTTTTCAATCCATACGTTGAAATGACAATAAAATATGATTTACATCCCGTATACTACATGTACCCACGTAAACACTTGGCCCGAGAACACATGCATGTCGTACTGAATTTTTTTAGACAATGAATGCTTAATTTCGGTTTGGTTTAGTTAAGTGATATGCATATGTGACGTCTAAGGGATTGACCCTGTTTGCCAGTCAAATCTTTTTGAAATGACGAACAGAAATAAACATGGTTTAGGAGTGGGAATCTCGATCGTTCTCAAACAAGAGGGGTGTGTTGACCTCAGGGACTCCCCATATATATTTCATTTGATTTGTTATAATGTCCCATACATGAATATGTAAGGTTTAGGGATGGGGATCTCGACCGTTTACAAGTTCTCAAACAGGAGGAAGTGGGGTGACCCCAGGGTCTCCCCATATATTTCATTTGGTTTGTTAAATTGTCCTTTAAATGAATAAATATGGTTTAGGGGTGGGGATCTTGACCGTTTACAAGTTCACAAACAGGAGGGTGGTGTGACCCCAGGGACTCCCTATATTATTTTGATTTGTTTTATTGTCCCATACATGAATGTATATGGTTAAGGGGTCGGGATCTTGGACATTTCCAAGTTCTCAAACAGGAGGATGTTGGTATACTCCAGGGACTCCCATATATTTCATTTGATTTGTTATATTGTACCATACATGAATGTATATTGTTTAGGGTTGGGGATTGCAACCGTTTACAAGATAAAAGCACATTTTCAAATTAAATAGGGTTGGGATGACCCCAATTATGGGACTCACCTTAAACTTTATTTGATTTGTTTTATTGTCTTGTACTTATTTCTGAAGACCGTCTATCACTTTCTGTTTTCGAGAATTAGTCATTTGAAAGTTTATAAAAATAACACCTGATAGACTTAACAGTAAACCCATCCCTTCGTTAGGCCCCTCAAAATACGTACTCCTAAATAGACCCCAATGCACAAACAAAAGATTGATGGCTCTGCTAAACATGTAAGTCTAACATTTTATGAAACCCTAATTAGATCTGACAAGCAGTACGAGTTGTGTTCTTAGACGGTTAGAGTGGATTTGTTCCGACTTGTCTCGGGGACGAGTTGTCCACATCACTTTTAAGAGCTATCTTTGTACATGATATATATCAATTGAAAAATTCGTGAGATTACAAAAGGTAACACCCGGCCACCGAAAGCTTTATTTTTTGTGAAGCCAATGTCGTCGAGTGGTCTAGCGCGCCGGATGCAGTGCAGGCGATTTGGTGTCACGATATCTCAGTTGCTTGAGTTCGAATCCCGGCGAGGGAAGAACAAAATAATTGCGAAAGCAAATTTACAGATCTAACATTGCTGGGTTGATGTTCATACTAGTTATATATATATATATATATATATATATATACATGTACATTGTATACTATATAAACAATAATTTTCATATCGTTATTTTACTCACCATTTGCCAGATGCAGTTCTTCACGGACGACATTTTCAATGCAACTGAAATGACATATATCAGTAATTTTTAGTGAAAAAAAGATTCTAGAAAATGTTGAAACAGTCATTTTAGGGAAATCAAATACCGTTAAACAAATCTTAAATATGGAAGATTTTGCCAAAGATCACACAATATATATTAAAAGTTTAAGTGTTACATGAACTTGTTATTAAAGTAAACAAGGACATTATTGATAATGTCGGACGAGCGATGACGCGCAAGTAGCGCTAGAATTAAAATACATAATAAGGCAAACTCTCACATTTGATTTTAAAAAAGTATAACCTTATAAAACATTTATCCAAATTGTAATAAAATGATCCGCATGGCGCAGCTTGATACGATCGCAGAGGTCGAACTCTGAACAATTGGGGCCAGTATGGACACAACATTCAATTACAAGCTTGATACATCTCTGAATTTAGATTGTAATTAAATAAATATTTGACATGTCTTGCATAGGTTTCTGACACAGAATGAATGTGGTCTAATGAACTTAAAATATTTTTTTAATCTATTATAGTTCAATATCCAAAATCTAAATACATGGATTGATTAAGCATATCAAAGAATCCCAGGAATTCAAGATTTGATGAAATCAAACAAAGTTTAACTTTGGACCCTTTTGACCTCCATGTGGACTACTTTGACAACGGGGCCCAGAAATCAAAAAATCTAAATACGTGGTTATATGTGGCATATCAAAGAACCCCATATATTCAGTTTTTGTTGAAATCAAAGTAAGTTTAATTTTGGACCCCAATTTTGAACAACTTGAAAACTGGGCCCATTATCAAAACTCTAATTACAATTTGTCATGTTTAGATTCACCATATCAATGAACCCCAAAAATCACATTCTTTTGTTAAAGTCAAACTATAATACCAAGTTTAGTGTTGGACCTTTTGGACTTTAATGGAAACCAATTTGAAAAAAAGGGCCAAAAATTAAAAATATAAATACAAGTTAGATTCGGCAAATCAAAGAACCTTACAATTCAATTTTTGATGAAATCAAACAAAGTTTAATTTGGACCCTTTGAACCTCATGTTGACTAATTTTAAAACAGGGACCAAATAACTTAAACTTAATACACGGTTATATTCAGCATATCAAAGAACCCCAAGAATTCAAGAATAAAACCTCATTAAAATTGGTCAAGGAGTAAGCAATTTATACAAAGTATAAGAAAAGTATTGTTTATTGCCCCTTTTTAGCCCATAATTCTTAACAGTATTGGTCATAAGCCCCAAAATCAATCCCAACCTTCCTTTTTTGGTATGGAACCTGGTGGTACAATTTCAGAAAGATCCATACACTTACACACAAGTAATCATGGTCTGGAAACTAGAAAAATGCATATTTTGACCCCGTTTGACCCCCTTGTTCCTGAACTATTAAACCATAACCCTCAACCCTAACCTTCATTTTGTGGTTTCAAACCTTGTGTTTAACTTTCATATAGATCCATTTACTAAAACTAAAGTCGTATAAAAACGGTATGGGCTCGATACATGTAATATGTAGTTTCGTTTCGTGTGTAATTAACTATCGAGTGGATACCGAAGACCTCCGATGGTCTTATAAGCGATATAAATAGGAAGACTACAATTGCTATCATGTCTATTGGATTTGTCTATGTCTGTTTAATTTCATATTATAAATATATTATGTTAATCATCGTTTTATTTGAATAATAATGATTTTTGTGGATTGAATCAGTCAATCAAATGATTTACCTTTATCTCACTTTCAATGTTGACATTCTTAATCTTGAAATAACCGAAATCGCACATCTCATGCGTTAACCATCTGGAATTGAAGATGTTTAACTAAAGTTTACATGAATACGGATTCGATGAGGTCAAATTATTTACTTACAAGTGAATAATTTAGAATCATTGTTTCTTAGCTTAATTTGATAAAATTGATCCATACTGGCTGCTTAAAGCGGATTAATAGTTCACAATATCACTTTCATTAATGATTGAATTCATACATTTAGATTTGTTATATATCTCGTAGATAGTGACCCTTTAACATGTTTAAACATAATTGGTCGATAGTTCAATGGCTGCGCTCAGAGAAGTTGTATGGTTAAACAAATTAATGATGATCAGGAAAATATCAAAATTGCATGACATATGAGAGGCTATCAGAGTGACAGCAAACAGGATTTATCTGCAGAAGTGGGAACCCTGAACAGTTGGGCAAGTATGGACACAACATGTAAGCTTTAAACAGCACCGAATTAGGATTGTGATTAAATATTTAAACAATTGGACAGAGAAAATCATTGATAGACTAATTAAAATCCATAATAAACCATTTCCGTTCAAAAGGGAAATAACTATAAACAGTTATACTACACAATACACTTATACAATATGACAATTAATTCATTCGTAAACATGGACGTTATGGACCTATTTCCTGTTTCTAATTCGAAATTGTTCTCTTTAATATATTCATTTCATATTTGATATTTTTCTGATTATCATAAATTTGTTGAACCATACAACTTCTCTGCACGCAACCATTGAACCATATCATCAAACTCGAAACTTAGAAAATAAATCTCATATTAATTTCACTTATTATTTAAAAAAAACTCGGTTTGAACTGTTGTCAATTAAACTGAATGTTCACATTTTGTCCCGTGAAGGATTTAAGACTGTGTGGTGCTTCTCATAATCGTTTGGTTAGTTTTGTAGTTGGAAGTAAATTTGGGTTACTGTATCATTTTTTTTTATAACTTTGCCACATATCGGGAGATAGCTCAGATAAAGTATTTTTTTACAATAGAAAGTGTTGTGAATTTATCTATTTTAGCAAGTAGCAAGTAAACAAGTTCGCCGGTAACACCATATTCGGCTCACCCGTCCCAAAAGAGCCAAGTGAGTTTTTCTTATCACTTTGCGTCCGTCGTCCGTCGTTGTAGTCCGTTAACTTTTACAAAAATCTTCTCCTCTGAAACTACTGGTCATTTTGAAACCAAACTTGGCCTAAATCTTTCTTATGGTACATGTATCTAGATATTAAAATGTATCCGATGAACCCGCTCATCAACCAAAATGGCCGACATGGCTAAAAAAAAACATGGAGGTAAATTGCATTTTTTGCCTTATAGCTCCGAAACTAAAGCATTCATAGCAAATCTGACAAGCGTCAAAATTGTTTAACATGTCAATATCTATTTCCCCGAAATTTTCAAACGCAACAGACAACCGGTTATTGGGTTGTTGCCCCTGAATTGGTTATTTAAGGACATTTTGCAGTTTTTGGTTGTTATATTTAATATTATTATAAATAGAGATAAACTGTAAACAGCAATAATATTTAATGTTCAGCAAAGTAAGATCTACAAATTTTGAAGATTTTGGTTATCATATTGAATATTATTCATTGTTATTAGACAAAACGAAATTAACTGTGAACAACGGCAAAATTGTTCAGCAAAGTTAGATCTACAAATATATGAAATAAGTCAACATGATCAAAAAGGTCCATTGAGTAATTACCATTTGAATTCAATTTTTCGTATATTTTTATAAGTTTTTACAAAAGTAACCAATTTTTGGTAATAATCTTAAATAATATAATAGATAGAGAACTGTAAACAGCAAAACGTAAGAGCAATGTAATACACAAATGTATCTATAATAATAAGTCAACATAACTAAATGGATAATTGACCCCTATAGAAGTTATTTCCCTAATAGTAATTGTTTTACATTTTTTTTTGTAAATTTTTGTAATCTTTTACAAAAATATTCTCCTCTGAATATACTGAGACAAATTAAAACAGACTTGGCCAAACTCATCATCAAGGTATATAGTTACAGAATGATTCCGCCAACCAACCAACATGGCTGACATGGCTAAAAAAATAACATAGGGGTAAAATGCAAGTGTTGTCTATTATTTTTTAACGTTATTAATAGAGAAAATCTGTAAGCAACATATGTAACTATGTTCAGTATAATGAGCTCTACCAATTGTCAATATGTCAAAACTGTTAGACAAATACTAATAGCAGTTATGGCCCATAAATGACAAATTTTCGATTTTTGCCTATATTATCATGATAACTATGACATGTATGACATTTAGAGAGACACATTTTGTTTCTGTTATGCCTCAAATGGTTTAGATTATAATAGAAAATAAACACTTTAAATCACTAAATTAATCAGCAAGGCAATATATCAATAAGTCAAGCTTAAGGAAACTAGGAGATCACTAACACAAGATCAACAAAAAAAGAGATGTTTGTGATGAGGTTTATTCTCCTCTACAATGTTCATGATGTTGTAGCTGAGTGTTCTTCATGATTTATATATGCCCATGGACCAAAGTTGACGGTGACACAGCCTCTAGTTTCTTATCAGACAGCATGTTGTAAGAGCCTCTCTCACAGTCTCATCTGTTGTCTTAAAATTCTATAGTGTTGTATTCTGAGGGGGCAATACCTTTTTGATTCTTTTTGTGTTAGCCTGGTATGGCCTTTTCCAAGGTGTTGTTAACTGTTATCTGAGGTCAATTTAAGCTGTTAACTGTTTTCAACCCTGTTTGTTAACTGTTTTCAGCATTTTTACATATATAATATACAAAACCTGACAATTTTGAACACAACATGTAGCGTGAAAAAGTCCAGTGACCAATACTTTTCCTATGTTTTGGAAAAGAAAACAGACAAATACTTCATTTTGATACATTTTTATCATTTCAATTACGTGTTATGTATCCACCTTGATGTAAAAGAGGAACGAAAGATACCAGAGGGACAGTCAAACTCATAAATCGAAAATAAACTGACAACACCATTAATTTCATATGTAATATTCATAATAACCCAGGGGCGGATCCAGCCATTTTAAAAAAAGGGGGGGTCCTAACCCAGGACAAAGGAGGGGGGGTGTTCCAATTACATGTCTCCATTCAAATGCATTGATTGTCCAAAAAGGGGGGGGGGTTCCAACCACTACGTACACAGTTAATATACACTATAAGGACTGTTATGCTATAAGTGTACATTAATGATCATTACGATTATTCACAACAAACCAATGTTTAAACCTTTGTTTACACAAGACTGAAAATTCGAAATTGTCCCGTAATGTTTAAATATTGTAAATATCGACCACTATCGAGACTGATCATTCAACGATCAATTAAAACAAATTATTGAACACAAAAGCAAAAGGTAAACATGGTAAACAATCTGCAAGTTTTACGCGTCCATGATTCATTGTTGTCATTCGTTAAGTCTTTGAATAGATATGCTATGATAATAATATCTCTTTAAATCATACAAAATGTCTTACCTCTAAAAATACACAGATAATATGAATTCACAATGTTCAAAACAAATACCACGTACATGACGTATACGGAAATGAATACTAGTATACAAGTAATAGCTTTTCTAAAAAGCTTGCCGTATTTTAGCTGATTATATCAGAGACATGTATACTAAAGAGATTGGCAACTTATCGTTACGGCTATTACCCAGCGGTCAACTTCACGCGTGTGCACGAGATTTCCCGAGAGTAGAAAATCCGCCAAACTATCCGCCATATTGATTATTTACAAACAGCTTTAACGTACAGAAAACAACCAAATTATAATTAAATACAACCTATATCAAGAGAATTCAGGTAAGAATAACTTAAATTATTATAGAGGCACAGTTTATTTTTTATTTTTAGCTTTCTTAAGTAATATCTAATCAAATTATAGGCGAATTTATATCCCGATTCAAGAAGCCCAAATTTTAGGTTCAGTTCTCGATAGACTCCCGACTTTTGGATTAAAAATAAATAAAACTAAGCAATATTTCGAGGTTTTCCTTGTTTAAACAATGACATATAAGGTAAATAAAACGCTTTCTCCTATTATATTTGGACTGGGATAATCCTGAAAAAAATTATCGTTGGATAAAAAAGCGACTTGAATGGTCTCAAAATGGGGTCTCGGGGTCACTATTTAGCACAATGTCGTCCTACTTCATTCTCATTCTGAATGAAATGTCACCTTTAAACATTGTTTATATAGATTTTTGATGTCTTACATAGTGAGAAAGACAGATTTGTCTATTCAAAATCTATAAATCATGGTTCTTTATGCCCTCCCCCTTTCTATTCACCTTTATTTTCCCACATCTTGCTATTCAGCTACTGCTTTAAGATCCCAGATTCGTATCAGGTATGCGTGCTTAATGTCATTTTTGTTTTGCAGATAAATATATATGTGTAATGATGCATATGTTTAATTACTGATTGGCATTTTTGTCTTTATACATGTGTCAAGCTTGCACTGCAGACATATTGTTTGTAACTAAACTTCTATATACATCCTTGCTTAGCAGCATGGGTTTTACTCGGTGTTGAAGGCAATGTAGCAACTTGCTGTCAACCGCTAAGTAAATTGGTCTCTGGCTGTGAGTTGTCTGATTCCCAAACATACATCTTTTTATTATATACAATGTACATGAATTAATACTAGCATCAAAGACGAAGACCCAACAGCATCTTTTCATAAACATCCATATTGATTTTTAATAATAAAAGACGGGTAGCAAATAAGACATATGATATATATATTAAAGTCTATACATGTACATTTAAGACAAATGTTTTTAAACATGATGTACCACCATAAGTGAAAAGCCTTAAGCTTCAATCCGCCTTTTATAAGTAACATATTATTATTTTTTTTTAAATATTAGCTCTGTCTACCTTAATTTGGTACATTCATATATTTATTGCAAAGTATTGTTTCAAGGCTTAATTTGTCCATTGTACGTCTACTTTTGTCTTATGGATCAGTATTGAAAATAGAGATATCTGTTGTCACAAAACTGCATATCATATATAAAGTTACAGAGAAAATATAAACATGCACATGTTGCAATTCTGTTTCTATCTTTACCCTCATATAATATCATATAATATGAATTTACATTGTCGACAATAAAGGATGCAGTTTACTTAAGTGTTGTTGTCAATGTAGCGGTATTTTATTTTTTTATCTGACAATCCTGCATACCACCTGGTATCCACTTTAGGGAACTCTACCAGCACAAAACATAAGAGGCTTTGGTTCAGCAGCTCTTTATTTATATTTACAAATTGTATACAAATGCACATCACTTGCTTTTTAAAGCAGGTCACATATTGAAGATTTAAAATATAACTTGTTTAATGTTAAATACAAAACTGCTTGTCAGGTGATCAAAGTTAGGTCTGTGATATTTTATCAGATTGACCATATTACTATAGAATTTGTAACAATTTTTGTAACTCCTACTCTCGTAAAAGCTTGCATTATATGTATAAATACATTTTTAGAGGAAGGTGTGGTAGAAGTGCCAATGAAACAACATTCCATGAGACACCTAATAACAGAAATTAAATACTATAGGTTACTGAATGGTCTTCAACAATGGTCAAAAGCCCATGCAGCATAGTCAGCTATAACTTGACAAATATAAATAAATTCAAACAAGAAAAATAACGGCCTAATTTATATTTTAATTTAATACTTATTAATCATTCTCATTGCTGATTTAAAAAACTTTTGCATTTTGTTTTGCAATCAAAAGTACATGCTTAAAACAAAATTAAGTTGACCTTAAATGAGTGTTTATAATCATGATAATGTACATGTGAATATTGACCTAATAGAGACATGTAAAACTCCTTTTATTTAGCAACAAAAAATGCTCTTCACACATTTTGAGTGAGGATTTATATCCACGCATATGAAGCTGTAAAATATTTTAAGAAATAGTTTTAATATCTCTTTGCTCTTGGAGGCATAGTTCTGAGGACTGCTCTTGTCGAGGGATATATTTATTAACGGTCTTTTTTAATTCATGGTATATAATCTCTGAGTATATCACAGTATAAGTATACATTTTAACATGCACATTCAAAAGTAGGACATTTAAAGAAAAATAATGTGTTCTTAGTTGTTGTCTGGTCAAGATTACCCCATGTCTATTTATTCATCAAATGTAACTTTAAGAAAATTTTCACATACTGTGTAAAGTTTAAAATATTGACATAATCAGAGTCATAATGTTCTTTTCTTGAAAATTAAAGTAATGATAATTAAATTACTAAACACATGCTAATGTTCTTGTTGTTAAGGTTCATTCGGGTCTTAATGTTGGTAATTAAAAATCTTGATCATGGTAATATGTTTATAATTTGACACCTATTAATAAGTAAACATCCTGTAAGGTACATGATGTAAAGATCAAACATGTTAGGTCATCAGTAGCTGTATGATTCTTCCTCTTATTTAGTTATTAACTCATGTAATTAAACCACTTGGACATGCAGAAATGTCACCTGTTGTTAAACAAGGTAGTGTGAATCCCTGGTGTTTAGAACTTGAAAATTTTTATCACAGTGCAAAGTAGCCCAATATCTTGTCAAGTTGTTATGCATAATAAAAGTTTTAAATTTTCTTGTTTGAAGAAGGAAATATCTTTTTGCAATTGCAGAGACATATATAGGCATCATAAAGCCATTTAAATTAAGTACCAATCCACTTTGACATTTTGTTTTCATAAAAATTATTCAAACATTATTGATATTTCTTGAATACATTTTATTTTCGAAGTTGGTTTATACATTATACAATGTAGTTCAAGCAAAACTTTTAATTATTTTTTCAAAAATATTTTTTTCTTGAAAAATAATCTAAAACCTGAATTTTGACTTTTTGTCCTGTGACTTTCTGTCCTACCAGAGACATATAAATACAGTTTAATAGTATACATGTCTCTGGTCCTAGTACATTCTAATATTTTGGTCATTTTTAAATTTTTACATTGAAGTTAACCCCAAAAAAGTCCATTTAATGACAATTACATATATATATGACACCTGGACGAGTAAAGGTAAAATAATGTTTGGAATTCCTCTACCTCTCTTTTACTGCATTAAGATTTAAATTTGACTGATAACAACAGCTATAATATATTTGCTTGACTTTCTAGCAGTTTAAAAAAAAATGTTTAATTATTTTAAATAGTTTTATTTTTACTTCTACTGTCATGACTGTCTGAGGTTTTACAATATTGTAGTTTGTGACTTGACATGCCATTACTATCTTTTGCTATGAACCGTCATAGAAATAAGGGTTTAGCATTTACATTTGATGATTCTTAAAGTTTTTCTTAGGAAAGTATTACAAAATTAACATAGCACGCATAGACAGGACCTTAAATACTTTTTAAAGGACATGATCTTTGGTCCTGGACTACTTATTGTTACTCGCTGCCCAATTCTAAGGGAACTTTAGATTGCACTCTGTCTGTCATTTGTCTGTCCATTTTGCAAGTCAGTTTCCACACCTTTTTATTCATGCTTTAAGATATTGATTTGATATTTTGTATACATAGTTTTTAGCCCGACAAGTTACAGTTCAAATTGAAATTTTGTTCTCTTTGATGCTCTTGTGCAGAGTAGAAAATGTACTCTAATAATCAGTTTTCAACTCTTTTTTACGTCATGCTTTATAATGCTAAAGATATTGATTTTATCTTAATGTTATATTTATATATAGTTAACATGTATGTCAGACTATATTTTGCCATGCTGTAATACTCTCAGAATGCTTGTTTATATAGTACCATGTCTTTTCACAAAATGGGACTTTCCCAGGAAGATTTTGAATAAGGCAATGTTTTACGTTCAATGTACATGTATTGTATCTATCTACAGAATATCGGATTTATACAAGTTATGTTCATTTGAAGAAAAAAACATGTCATGCGATGATGTTGATTGAAGTCTTTGAACTAAGTCTTTAATAATTTTTCATATAATTTCAGAATGCCAAAAAAAAGACCCATCGCCCAGAGAAGGAAAGGCTATAAAGATAAACGACATAAATCAAATGTTAATTCAGATACAGAGTACCCTTATTTGGACCATAGCTATTGTGCCCTCCCTGAATCTGACGACTATTCAGATGGTGAAAAAGCTACAGTTGCAAGTGCATATTATGAACATTCGATAATGACTGAAGTTTTGAACACTATTGACACAGAAAACAATGGTCAGACATTATGCAGCAATGAGATTGACATGTGCTCTAATGTTAGTGGAATAATTTTAAGCGATGTGTATAGACCTAGTGATTGCCATCCTCAAATGACAACAGTGCAAGGACAATGTGAAATAGAAACATCACCAGGTACATATGATATACTTAATGAAGCACTGAGATGTAGTTTACCTGCACCGTATATATTGAACTCTACAAGTAGTGATATACAGATCCTATCATTTTACAACAACTCTGGAAAAACTGTCATTCAATCTGCTATTAACATTTGTAGAAACTTTAAAGTCAATATAAGAATACATCAGATTACAGTGTCAGCCGACCACGAGATATGGGAAGGAATGCCATCAAGTTTCACCTCGGCTAAAGATGTAGTATTGCTTCTAAATAAACTTTCAACATACAATGTTTGTATAGGAAATCCAGATGAGATTAGAGGATGCTGGGTACGAGTTTACACGCGTGAAGTCAGCGGGATTTACAAGTCGCGAATCTCTGTATCTATATGTCTCTGATTATATTGAGATCAGTGGTTTGTGAGTATACGTTATTTTTATTGGAATATTGCATGTTTAACAAAAAATTTGTTCCGGTGTGACATTTGTTCCGACGGAACAAATTTAATAGAAAATATGTTCCACCGGAACTTATGTCACAGAATATATGTTTTAGCACTATAAAATTTGTTCCGGAACTAATTTTTTAACCAAGTGTGAAATAAGTTCCGGAACAAAAATCACAGCACCATGAGTTTTGTTCCAATATTAATATTTAAAAAAAAAGTGAAATAAGTTCCTGTGATATTAGTTTTGAACGAAGGTATTTTATAGAAGTCAATGAAAATGTTCTGTTCAAACTTAGTTCACAGAAAATAAGTTCTGTGCTTGCATGGGGTACATTTGCAATTGAAGGCATGACTGTAGAATGAAGATAAGAAATAAAAGCGATTATAATGTATCATAATTTGTATCTATGTTTTATAGTTTATGTGGTATTCGACCTCCTTGTTTCCTGTTAATCTGTCATGGGTCTTCTAATCATACATGTACTTAGTTATGGTCATTGCACAGTTTTTAAAGAGTGTGTCTTTTGTTTTTTTGTTTTTTTAAATATAATTGATCAGTCACTTTGTCCTTTTCAAAAAAGTACAAATGTTCATCTTTAACCGTTTTAATACTTTTTTTTCGGAAAGACTTCTATTATTATTTCTTATTCCACTCTCTCCAGGATCATAAGTGTCATTTTTAGTATTATTAATTGAGTATGTTATTAAACTTTTGCTTTACTCCACATGCTCCAAATTGGATGTTTACACTTTCTATTTATTGCATTATCAATATAATACATGCTTTTTATAATGACTTTAAACTTACTGATGACTAGTGCTCAGTATATAAGATAACTTGTTTAACCAGTGGAACAGTTTTCACAGACAAGGAACTAATTTCACCAGGTGAGGAACAAATTTCACAAATCCAGAACTTATTTCACCAGGTAAGGCAGCAACCATTTGATTTTCTGGGGGGGGGGGGGGGGGGGCTATGGTTTTTTTTCTGTGCAAACTTTTTTTTTCGCCTTCGGCGAAGAACAATCTATTTTTTTAGCGACAAACTGAAAACAATTTTTTTCTTTCAATTTTAGCATTACATATAGTGGCAGCTGAGGGTGAAACAAACAATTTTTTTTTTCTCAGGGTCCAAAACAAATTATTTTTTTCACCAAAACCTGGAAACAAACTTTTTTTTCCAAAAAAAAACATAGCCCAAACATAGCCCCCCCCCGAAAAACAAATGGTTGCTGCCTAAGGAACATAGCTCACAAACATGGAACTTATTTCACTAGGTAAGGAACAAATTTCACCAACCCAGAACTTATTTCACCAGGTAAACTGTGGAACTTATTTCATAGAGATGGAACAAATTATATAGAAATTGTCTGTGAAAAAAGTTCTCCCAGAACAAATTTCCTGTGAAATTAGTTCCACTGGAACTTTTTTCACAGGAACAAATTTTGGCTCACACATGCACTCCAAGCAATATGAATGCATAGCGCTTTTTTTCTACTAATTTGTGATTTTAGTTGTATTATTGGTGGACCAGGGTTATAATGGAAGGAGACTTAATAGAATTGAGAATGGAAATGGGGAATGATATTATAATAAAATGCATACTGGGTCTATAATGAAATTGATAAAACAAGCATATAACCTACATGTACTTTTGAGGATTACTACTTGACAAAATGGACTACTACAGAAGGCCTTTCAAATTTGAGAATGTTACATCGTATACTTACATGTATAGAAGTAATTGATATCTTATCTGACTTTTGTCTTAGCTGATGCAATTAGTTTTGACGGTACAAGTTAAGTGTTGTTATTACTAATTTCCAGATGTAGTAATACTTGAAAAAGATGGTTTTTATGGTAATGGGATTTGGAATGAATATTAATTGCAAATAATTTTCTTCAACATGTTATCACCTGTCTTCTTATATTTTGTAATATATCACGTTGTGGTTTGTAATCTTGACAATTTTTTTTTGAAGTACCAGTGGCGGATTCAGGGCTGGGGGTTCCGGGGTTGGAACCCCCACTTTTTTTGGCCGATCAATGCATTTGAATGCATATGGGGACATATAGTTGGAACACCCCCCCCCACCCCCTTTTGTCCTGGGTTGGATTCTCCCCTTTTTAAAATGGCTGGATCCGCCCCTGAGTTCTGTAGATGAGAGCTTCATATTAGTATTAGCCTTTTATAGTGATTTATATTTGGTTGCACGTGTAATCAAGCTTTTGTTACTTTGAATATTTATATTTTCATTTCTAATGGCAACCATTTCATGTAATACATATAATCAGGATTATTAGTTAGTTTTACTTGTTAATGTTTATTGTCATGATCAGTTGCGGATCCAGAAATTTTCATAAGTGGTGGCTGGCTGACTGCCCAAGAGGGGCTCGCTCCCGTCACGCTTCAGTGATTCCCGATATAACCAACCAAAATTTTCTCAGATATATGCCTCTAGTGATTGATATGGACTATATAGAATTGCTGTTTGGTGTTAACCAGGCTTTGCGTTGAAGACCATACTACAACCTATAATGGTTTACTTTTATAAATTGTGATTTGGATAGACAGTTGTCTTTGGTACTTATATGAGATCCAGTTATATCTATCTACAAGATTGAGAACATTTTTTTGTAATAAATTTAAAACATATTTAATTCTGTAATACCTGATAATATTTATCAGTTATTTGTGCTTTTTTCATTTTATGTGTACTCTCTGATAATGTCAGTATAAGTTGACTGCTTGTGATAAAACAATTGGGTCAGTTTGCAATTGTCATGTGCGGGTACAACACGTGTGGATCTTCTTTCCCCTTTCATTCATAAAATTGTGCATGATATTTATCACAAAAACGCACCAGTATTTTGGTGAATGAAACACTTGTCATATTGTTTTAAAGTCAGAGGCTGAGTTAGAGGGTTTTTCAGGGGGGCCTGGGCCGCCCCTTTTGTAAGAAAAATTTGGTTGTTTATATAGGGAATCACTGGAGCATGACTGGAGCGGGCCCCTTCTTAGGCAGTCAGTCCCTGCTTATGAAAATTTCTGGATCCACCACTGAAAGTTTCAGTAAAGTTAGATTAGCATTTTTGACAAATTATGTTGAAATTTGAACAGAAAATGAATGAAAAACCTAATAAATCTAAAAAAAAATGCACTATTATTAAAAGCTTTCATTGCTTATTCACAATGACGTAACATATCCTCCATGCTATTCGGATCTGAGTTTTTATTCATACATAGTCTGGTGCTGTTCCAAGTAGTCTTCTTTTTTCTGTTTCTTGAAAAGTATATGTTTTACCTGTTCAGTCACTATAAAGTGTTACAATTCATATTTAAACGCAACACATAAATAGTGACCAAAAAAGTACCGCTATCACATGAGAGAAGCCAGGAAAAAGTAAAATGTACTATACATTCTAAATATTTTTGTGGGACCATGAAATGTGGTATATAGATAGATATTCATAGACGATAGAACAAATAAGCCAAAAAATTCAAAGGAGATGTACATGTAAGATGAATAATGAAAAAAGAAGAGCCATGGTCAGGGGCCCCAAACTTGACAGCATTTGGTGTTGAACAGGTAAAATGTCTGCATTGACAATAAATATAGCCTTTGTTAGAGGTGAGCCAGGTTGCCTTTCCATAAATCAGCCATATTAAAGGTCACCCAATTTTTCTGGGCTGGGTTGAAAAATAAATGAGCACGACTTTGAAAAAAGCTAAAATTTTATGCTGCAAGAAATACACCAAATTGGGGAGACATCAATTTAAAAAATGTTTGAAATAATGAGGAAGTTGACAAGAACTAAGCTATTCAGATAATATACAGCCCAGCAAACACAAAAACATCCTTAAAATGTTATTAAAATGTTGTGTCAAATGTCATGAAAATATCACCAAAAATCATTAGAATAACATGAAATGTATAGCTGAATATATATCGTTAAAACGTTTTCTAAAATATTTTCTAAAATGTTTGAAAAACATCATGAACATCAAATAATGTTATAAAAATGTTTTTGGGATGTTTTCTTTTAAGTATGACTGTGCCTAAAAAATGTTTTTAAAATGTTTTAAGAAGATGTTTTTGGTTGATATCTTGATCATATCAATATTTAAATTTCTGTACTTTTGAATGAATTTCCTGTTTTTTTAAATAACAAATCATTAGTTTAATTGATACACAGTGATTCATTGATAATACAAACAAGAATAAATCATTTTCTTTGCTAAGCATATGAAAATCCACCATTCAAAGTATATAAAACAAGAAGTATCTACAATTTTGACACATCCAAAATGGCAGACACAACTCATCATGGTCAAGCCACTTACCAAATATGAAGTTATTTTGTTCAGCAGCATTACTAATAAAAGTAATGAAAAATTTGAGAACATTCAACATTTTGAAATAAAATATATAAGCAAACAGGAAACAGGTGCCATATACAAAAATGGTCACACATCCCAGTTCATAACTATCAAGCAACTCATCAAATATGAACTCATTTTGATCAGCAGTTTTGAGAAACACAGTAATGAAAATATTTGTTGAACAAAATCCGACAAATTTAGGTTGACAGACAATGGTAAAATGTTTAGTTTTTCACTCTCAACTTGTACTAACTGTCTTATATATCAACCTGAACATGCATGATACATGTATGTTTGCCATTGGACATCATGCAAGCATTATACACATTTTTGAGTTGAAGTTACACTGACTTAAACTTGTGTCCAAAATTCAGATTTTTCAATATAACTTCTCACTTTAAACTAAAACGTTACACTTCTAATATAGTTTCATCTTAAGTAAATAATAATTCATAATTGGCTTAAGAGATGAGAACAAAACACCATTTTGTATCAACTATTTGATTTATTTAAGAATACATTGAAAAAGTCAATCAATTGTCTTATTCAAAATCACTTGGAATGTCTTGTAGTGTCTCATATCTTTTTCTTGCTGTGCCATGCTTCTGAAAAAAAACATAATAATCTTACTTTCATATATAAACTTCTTGCCCATTCCTTTATTAGAGAATGATTCACATTGCCTAAAGGATACACATCCCCTCCCCTTTAAAGTTTTGAAACAAATAATGATGATAGTCTGACGGAAGGGGACAATAAATGGCTGAATTTGTTAAGCGAGAGCAATATGCCATGCTGAACTTCATTTAGTTATAAAAAAAAACGCATAAAACTTACATATGTGTCCAGTCAAGAGTTTTATTTCGTTGTACTCATTGATTGTTCACAATCATATTTGTTTTCTTTTATTGATTTGTATAAATCAGGCTGTTGTTTTTTTTTTTTAGTTTTTTTAGTTTTTTCTTATTTTTTAGTTTTCATTAAATACATTGTATCATAAAGGGGCATTTGAAAGCCATGTTACACTATACAAGTTATTGTCCTTTTTAAGTGTTAAACTCTGAAGAGTGACATAGTATATAATTTATCACATTGGCGGATCAAAGGGGGGGTGGTTGCGTTCCGGGGGTTGGAACCCCCCCCCTTTTTTTAAATGGCTGGATCCGCCCCTGTATCATTTGTATCTACATTGTAAGAGCATAAGATGAAAGTCTTAGTAGTATTATAGTATAGGCACATAATAACCTATAGAAGTGTTACGCATTGTTTTCGCAATGATCATAATAATATAACTTAACTTCAGAGAAACACACAGATGTCATTAAATGAGTTGTTTATATGTATTTGAAATACTTCAAAGGAAAGCATATATGTTGTTTATGAAAGCACACCTTTTGGACTAAAAGATTAATATTATAAATAAAAACTTGTTTCTATTTTGTCACAAAAAAAATAATTTATTCAAATATCCAGATATATAATTATCTGTTCTGTTTTGTATGCCCTTAATCTTGAATGTAATGTATTTTTATGCTAAATATTTGAATTAAATATGAAAATCTTACTTCAAAAAACAATTCTCCTGAAAGGTTGTAGAAATTCCAAAGAATGTGCGCCACTTTCAAATTGTAAACCTGCATATTGAGTTTGTCCTTTGTGCATGTTGTGGCTTCTCTTTTACAAATGTAGCTCCTGTTAAAAAATAAAAGATATACATTGTATGAACATTGTGTGTATGAACATGATGAATCAATAAATATAATTTTAAGCAACAGTTTATATTATCTTGCTTGTACTGAAGTCTTACATATTATTTGTAATGTTCACTAAGCTGTTATAAGGGAAATTTGATTTACTATTTTGCTAATACATATACTTGTATACTGGTATACAGGGATTTTACTAGAGAAAAAAATCTCCATATTCACATGGTGCTTATAAGTGTTATTGTACATTTTTAACTTGTTTGTGTGCCTCAGAACCAGGTATTAAGGCATGCTTATTGCAATAGTTATTTTTGGTTCAAGTCTGTCATATTTGTTTTTCATCATGTTCATAATGTGTATTTGATGTAGGCGGTTAGTTGTTTTTATTCAATTGTGTTGAGAAAAATTTAACATTTGTTTGTAAAGTGGAATATATGGTATGGGTTTTCTCAGTGTTGATATAATTTCTTTTATCCAAGTAATTTGAATTATGGTGGATAGCTGTCTCATACATACACCTAAACGCTATTTCAGTATTTAGAAATCTATCTGTCTAAGACTCTGGGAGAGAAATTAAGACTTTGGCAATGGTAGCCCACAGGCTATAATGTAAACCATCATATAAAGTTGTACTTTTAATAAGGGGATGGTCCAAGATGGTCGTTAATACTATAAACACTGGTAAACAGTATTTTTTTATGTTTAGAATTCTAGTATGCCTGAGCATAGACCCATGATATTCAATATACAAAGTACACGGTAGGTAAAGTGTCCAGCTAGGATCGTGGTTTTTCGGGTGATTTGATCGGTCTTTTTCGAGTGTGACCACTTTTTTCGAGTGAATATGAACAAAAATGTAAACAAACAGACTTCATCTCTAACAAGACGTGATATAGACGCTTGTGTTTAATATACAATGTTATAGTATGTATGATAGTATTTGATATAGAAAGATATTCCTAACCCGACATTATTTTTCGTTAAAAAAAAGTTGAAATAAGCCTTAAAATGCTTAAATTCCAAAATACAGAATAAAGCCATTTTTATACACATAACACTGATAATGTTGAAGCAAATGCATAGATGGAATCTATATATCCTTAGAAATACAGATTCTTTACAAAAATTCTTGTTTTTGCATTGAAAACGATATTTTGAGACTAAATTCATTTATTTATGTTCGGTTTTTTTCGAGAGCAGTCCAGGCTTTTTCGAGTGTGTCCAATTTTTTTCGAGTGATTATGCAAATTGCCTTAAGTTTGAAATGCTATTTGTCAGTGTATTTACGATAAGAAATAATAAACAAAGTTTCAAATTAAGTATTAATTTGGATTGAGACGTACATACAGATATTTGAATTCCCGATGAGCTATTCCTTTCATTGTTTATTATGTATAAAATCAAATGTTTTTGTCAATTGGAATAAAAATCGAGCGGATTAATCGTGTCTGTAGTTTTTTTTTTATTTTTCATTCATGTTTTTTTTTGTGTGTTAGGGCGGGGGTATTAGTAGAATGTGTTTTATTACATAGCACTTGTCTGATTCTTCTTTGCTGTCCAGTACTGAGGTGTCTTACTCCGCTTTTTTAATAAACAGCTGCACCATTGTCGCATGATACACCTGTCACGTCTGCATGGTTGTGTCTGATTATCTATTTCTTGCATGAATAGAATTTTCTCGTATCATCACTACGCAGAGTGTGATATGAAAAGACGAAAATCTGCGTTAATTTGATCTGCTGGTGTCCAACCACCAATTACTCCCTCCAATGTAGAACGTATGTAAAAGTAGCCCTACTCTGACACAAAATAGTGCTTTCGATGTCCTTGATTACTTACTAACCAACAAATTTTCTAGAATCAAATTTTTGATGAAGGAGAAATATATTTAGTCCATTTGACCCAAAATTTACTTGTCTACATGTACGAGTTAGAATTAAAAATTGAGGATTATTGCGCTCAACGGTATACTAATTAAAGATTTCGAAGGTCAATTTGTTTTCTTAAAAGGCTTTAACGGTATTGGCACGTAAAAAAGATGTAACATGTACATATCAGAATATACCTGGTTTCTAGGAAGTTGAACTTAGGGTAAGATATTTAGAAAGCTGTGAAAAATGCATAATTTGGTAGAACAGATAGGAAATTTTAGATGGTGGTCTGGCACCTTATACATCATCATAAGACGATATTACGACATTTTCACTGGCTATTCGTAAGGTCATTGGTGACCTTCGAAGGAAACGACGATGTACATTTCGTGTGCAAAATGCTAGAACACGATTCTCTGAATTTTAGTTTAACGCAATGAGAGTGTTGTCCGTATTAAGACAACTTGGTTTAATTAGTTGTGATAATGGGATATGATCGCTTGATATCAACTCTCGCCAAAGGCTCGTTTATTATTATATTGAAATTAAATAACTCGAGTTGATCAAAAGCGATATCTATTCTAATTCGTTATGACACCTATAAATAATTTCTCAATGTCAAAATCTTAACTTTTACAAAAATCTTCTTGTCTGAAACTACTTGACCAAGTTCATTATATATAGAGATAACTGTAAACAGCAAGAATGTTCAGTAACATAAGATATACAAACAAGTCACCATCACCAACACAGATAATTTTGCCATTAATTCTATTTCTTGTCGGTGACCTATAGTTGTTAATGTTTGTGTCATTTTGGTTTTTTTTGTGGATAGTTGTCTCATTGGCAATCATACCACATCTCCTTTTTTATATTTAATATTGAAGAGTGCCCTTTGTGTGACATGCACTGAAGCAAATAGACTAAGGTGAGTGATACAGGTTCTTAAGAAACTCTATAATGTTTAATAAAATCCAATAACTCGGAACTGTAAAATCAATAATTTCTAAAACTTCGAAAGGGATGATACCTCAATAGACAATTCACTGAAGTTTCATGTAAATTGGCTACAGCGTTTTTGAGTTTTTTAGCCGACATGATGACAATGGACAAATGGACAACGGGGTACCATAATACGTTCCGTATAAAAACTCCATGGTTTTATTTACTTTGACAACAAGAGTACCAAAGTGGAAAGGGATTAATATAAGTTGCAATAACTTGTTTCCCAATCAACTATTAATAAATATGTTTAAAGTAACAAAAGTACAATGAAATGAAGTTAAAAAGATTATGATTCTATCTTTTATAAAGGATCTGATAATTTCCAATTTAATGCAGGAAAGTTTTGGTAGAACGATTTCCGAACAGAAAACTTGCATTAAATTCAAAAAGGTTAGTTTTGATCAATGTAGTATTATGTTTCTATGATTTATTGAGAATAAATAATATTTTCATTCATTGAATTACAGGTATAAACTAGAATAATCATTTTCTACAGTCTAGAATACATTTTTTCTTATTCAAATTTTCTGAAAAAAAACCCGGACCAATTGTCTAAAAACCCGGACGATTTCACAGTTGCTCTCGAAAAAACCCGGACAATAGTAAACCCTGAATTTTCTATTTAAATACAAGGAAATTGTGCTTCTTTGTTGATCGAAACATGTTCAGTATTTAATATAAGATGGCTAGTAATGTAAAAAAACTATTATAATTACGAAATAGCAGTTAATTGAACTTATCGCATGTGTTATAACTCGAAAAAGCCCGAACTACACTCGAAAAAAAAATATGGACCGAATCACTCGAAAACCATCGATCCTTGCCGGACACTATTTCTACATTGTACCGTGAAGTAGGTGTCAACAATTTGTATGGTCCTCAGAACTACATACATGTTTTTTTTTAGTATAATTTTTTTTCAAATTGCTGACGTTAACCTAGCAGTGGCAAGGTCGTCTGGCAACTTGACAACAGTATGACATTCACCATTGCTCGCAATGGCAATTCTAGTAGTTTTCGTAATCTTATGGATTTGTACAGAAAGGATCGAGAAAAGAAATTGACACGTCTTTTAATATCCCTTTCCGTTATATATTTATGATGTACTGTCTCTTAGTGATAATATATTCAATGATTATATTATGGCAAGCCGTTTTACTATTTATTCTAACCAAGATATCTCATATGATATATAAGATATCTCTCTCATATAATATATGAGATATCTAATATAACATATAAGATATTTTATATAATCTACTTTTTATAAGCTATCTTACCAACTTAAAAAGATAGCTTATATACTTTATAAGATATCTTATTAATTTCATAAGATATATTATATACTTAAGAAGATATATTATAATCGAAATGATAAAAAAAGAAACGAACAATAACAATATGCCCCTTTGAAAGGGATAACATAGAACGTCCTGTAGCAGATGCACAATTATTAAACAATAGGGGATCCACTAGACCAACCCGGGGATCCCATAGACCGCCCAGGGGACCCTATAGAACGCCCTATTAAAGATACATGATGAACAACCAACAGGGGGTCCTATAGACCGCCCTGGAGATTCTATAGAACGCCCTATGGCAGATACACGATTATTACAAAACAGGTAATCCTATATACCCAACAAGGGATCCCATAGAACCCTCCCTAGTAGATACATGTACATATAGTAATACATGATTACCAAACAACGGGATCCAAAAGAACGCCCTATAGCAGATACCCAATAATTAAACCACAGGGGATCCTATAGACCGCCCTGGAGATTCTATAGAACGCCCTATAGCAGATACACGATTATTACAAAACAGGTAATCCTATAGACCCAACAGGGGATCCCATAGAACGCTCCCTAATAGATACATCTAGTAATACATGATTACCAAACAACGGGATCCTATAGAATGCCCTATAGCAGATACACAAATATTATACCACAGGGGATCCTGTAGAACGCTCTATAGTATATCCACGAAAAACAAACAACAGGGGAATCTAAAGAACGTCCTATAATAGATATATAATGTTGAGAAAACAGGGGATCATGCAGACCGCCCAAGGGATCATAAAAGCCCTATAATATAAACATGATAAACAAACAAGAGGGGAACCTATAGAATTTCCTATCTTAGATGCATAATTTTCAAACAACAGGGGATCCTGTAGACCGTCTAGGGGTCAATACTTTTGATCTTCAGTGCTGTACAACTTTGTACTTTTTTTCACTTTCGATCTTTTATATCTGGGCGTCACTGATGAGTCTTGTGTGGACGAGGCGCGTTTTTGGCGTATTGAATTTTAAACCTGATGCCTTTTGTTATTTATTAATCATGTGTTTCTTTGTCTAATACGTTCTCCTATTTATTTGTATTGTAGTCCTGTAATATTATGTTGTCATTTCAATGTTATATTTAACATTGCCATTAAAGTGCGAGGTTTGGCATGCCACAAAACCAGGTTCAACCCACCATTTTTATCTTTAAAAATGTCCCTGTACCAAGTCAGGAAAATAGCCATTGTTATATAGTTCGTTTCTGTGTGTGTAACATTTTAACGTTGTGTTTCCGTTGTATCGTTTTTTCTTTTATATTTGAGTGTGAATTCACATTACTATAAGACGTGTCACGGTACTTTTCTATCCCAAATTCATGTATTTGGTTTTGATGTTTTATTTTTTATTCTCATCGGATTTTGTCTAATGCTTAGTCCGTTTCTGTGTATGTTACATTTTAATGTTGTGTCGTTGTTCTCCTCTTATATTTAATGCGTTTCCCTCAGTTTTAGTTTGTTACCCCAATTTTGTTTTTTGTCCATAGATTTACGAGTTTTGAACAGCGGTATACTACTGTTGCCTTTATCTATAGTAAATATATAATGTTAGGACAACAGGGGATCCTGTAGACCGTCCAGGGGATTCTGTAGAACGCCCTATAGTATATAAATGACAAACAAACAAAAGGGGATACTTTAGAACGTCTTATAGTAGATATATAATGTAGAGAAAAAAGGGGATCCTGCAGACCGCCCAAGGGATCCTAAAAGCCCTATAGTATTTACTTAATAAACAAGCAACAGAGGAATCTATAGAAGGTCCTATCTCAGATGCATAATTTTTAAACAACAGGGGATCCTGTAAACCGTCCAGGATATCCTGTAGAACACCCTGTAGTCTATAAATGAAAAAAACAAACAACAGGGGATACTTTAGAACGTCTTATAGTAGATATATAGTGTTCAGACATCAGGGGATCCTATAGACTGCCCTGGGGATCCTGTAGAAAGCCCTACAATATATATATGATAAACAAGCAACAGGGGTTCCTATTAAACCTTCTATAGTAGTAATTTCATAAACAAACAACAGGGGATCTTATAGAATATCGTATAGTAGACATATAATGTTCATAAAACATGGGATCCTGTAGACCGCCCATGCGATCCTGTAGAAAGTCCTCTAGTATATTCATTATAAATAAACAACAGGGGATCTTATAGAATATCTTATCTTAGATGTTTAATTTTTAAATTATAGAATTATAAAAAAAAAGGGGGGTCCTTTAGAACGCCCTTTAATATATGTGCATGAAAAACACACAACAGGAATCCTTTAGAACGTCTTATATATAGTAGATATATAATGTTCAGACAACATGGGATCATGAAGAACGCCCAGGGGATCCTGTATTACTACCGGTAGTAAATACTTGATAAACAAACAACAAGGGATCCTATAAAACGTTATATAGTAGATATATATTTATTTCTATTCCGTTATATTTGGAATTTCCCTATTCTATTTCTATCTTTAGACTTGTGGTACAAGTTTGGCTAGTATGTAAATCAGAGGTGGTCTGATGTTACTGTTGTTTTCTGCACGAATATTTCGAGGGCGGTAGTACGGGTCGGGTTTTATAGGCATATATAAGTCCTGATTACGTTTGATTATTATCGATGTGCTCGAGTAACTTTGATAGACGAAGTTAATGTTAAGCTCTGCATAATATGTCCGAGGAAGGCTCCGACCATGATGAACGCCGTGCTACTACTCAACATGCTGAAACTAGTAACGAAACAGAGTTAAGTACGGACGGGGCTATTTCGCTTTTTACGTCAGCTTTAAACAATGCTTTAGAGAAGCAAAAACATTCCTTGATTAATCATTTCGAAGCTCGTTTAGGAAAAAGTGTTAAAGCAACCGGTGTCGATCAACCAGAATTTGTATTCCATAGTGAGGGAATTAAAGTGCAATATTCGTTTAATACCGAGCGTCTGGAGAGACTTGCTGCCGTTGAAAGTTGTATAAAGCTTGGAAACGCTTCCGAAGTTGGTGAAATCATTTCCCAGGAAAAGGAAATCATCCGTAAGCGTAACAAAATTCTAAAGATAGCCGACAAGCATGGATGGGACACGGTTAAAGAATACTTGGATAGTCCGTTGGCCGACAATAAAGAAGATGCTAGTGATTTGCGTGCTGCTATTTCCAGGGCTTCTCGTAAAAGAAGTTCCAAGCCGTACAGTAAACCAGAATCTTCCAATAGTGGTTCCAGAAAAGGAGAATTCAATTCCAGGAGTTTTTTTTTCGTGGCCTTGGCCAAGTCAGTGATACCGAGTTCTCCAAAGCAGGCAAGTCAGAAAGTTACAAGTGTTTCTATTGTAACCAGCCCGGGCACTTTGCAAGGAACTGCCCCGAAAAAAGGATTCCTACAGCGACAGTTGGTGCAACAAAGTTCCAGGAACAGAACACAGGAAAGACCCAGTAACAAAACAGATACAGACATAGATGAAGTTGAGTATTGTTTTCAATTTGTTAACAAGTATGAGAAAAAATCTGGTCAAAATCTTATAAATGTGAAAGGAAATTTAAGAAAACATGCATTGTTTTGGAATAATGTACTTAACGCTAATGATTTTATTATGAATGTTATTAATTTTGGTTATAGAATTCGTTTTCTGAGTGAACCACCGACTATTTTTCTAAGTAATAATAGATCCGCGTTAAAACACTCAGAATTTGTAGAAAATTCTATTGAAGAACTTTTAACTAAAGAATGTATAAAAGAAGTAAATCGACCATTTGTCGTTAATCCACTTACTGTGTCGGTAAATAGTACGGGTAAAGAAAGATTAGTCTTAGATTTGAGGCATGTTAATAAATTTGTCAAGAAACAAAGTTAAATTTGAAGGAGTTAAAGAAGCTATGACATTTGTAAATTTTAGCGGTTTTGGATTTAAATTTGATTTAAAGTCTGGTTATCACCATATAGAAATTCACCCTGATCATCAAAAATATTTAGGATTTTCTTGGCAATATGGTGATACAGTGCGTTATTTTACTTTTTCGGTTTTGCCTTTTGGACTTTCATCAGCTGGTCATATATTTACCAAGACAGTACGTGTGTTAGTTAAATACTGGAGATCTTTAGGATTTCCCATGGTGGTTTATTTAGATGATGGTATGGGTACAGCAGAAAATTTTGATACATGTTTTGAATTATCGAAAACAGTAAAAAATGATTTACTGCTTTCCGGTTTTATTGCTAATACAGAAAAGAGTGTCTGGGAACCAGTACAAAATATTGATTGGTTAGGTTTTGTTTGGAACTTTAAAGATTGTACTTTAGAAATATCGCTTAAAAAATTATTTGCTTTAAAGCTGGTAATATCGAGCGTAGTAGATGGCAAAACTATTTTGACTTATAGATGTATTGCTAAAATATGTGGAAAAATCATTTCTATGATTCCTGCTCTTGGTAACGTTTGTCAAATGATGACGAAGCATATGCATATGTTAGTCTGTTGTAGATCTGCATGGGACGATGTCATCCCTATAAATGACAACATTTTGAAGGAACTAAAATTTTGGTATTTTGAATGCGAGTCATTATCTTTCCAACGCATTGTACCTATAAATAGAATACCACAGCGTGTAATTTTCACTGACGCTAGTCAGTATGCCGGAGCAGGGTTTATAATGAATGATAACAAAATTGTACATTTTATGTTTGATGGTCATGAAAGAAGCAAAAGTTCTACATGGAGAGAATTGAAAACTGTAGAAAAGAATATTTCTTCTTTTAAATCTGATTTAACAGGAAAATTTGTTAAACTTTATACAGATAACCAAAATGTAGTACAGATTGTTAAAAAGGGTAGCATGAAAGTAGAATTACTAGATATTGCTTTAAGCTTATTTCATATTTGTTTGTCACATAATATTTTCTTGGATGTTGAATGGATACCTAGAGATAAAAATACTTATGCAGATTATCTGAGCAAAATTTTTGATTATGACGATTGGGGTGTTTCCTATCAAATTTTTATATGTTTTGATAAATTATGGGGACCATTCACATGCGATCGTTTTGCAGATTCGAAAAACAAAAAAGTAGACTATTTTAACTCTAGATATTATTCACCGGATACTTCCGGGGTTGATGCTTTCGCATATGATTGGTCTGCTCATAATAACTGGTTAGTTCCACCAGTTTGTTTAGTTAGCAAGTGTTTAAATCACATGCGATTATGTAAAGCTAAAGGCACTTTAGTTGTACCTAAATGGCCATCAGCGTTATTTTGGCCTATCTTAGTGAATAGGTTTTCAGACAGATTTAAATCTTTTGTTATAGACTTTAGAGAGTATGTAAAACCTATGAACTTTTTTACAAAAGGTTCACAAGAAAAGAGTATATTTGCACAGAGACCTTTTAACAGTAATGTATATGTTTTGTTGTTGGATTTCTCGAAGTATTGAGATTTATACATTGAATGTTGTATACAGACTGTAGTTGATTTAGTTTTCTGCGATGGTTATTTGCCGCAGTTATATCAGATATGAGGCTATATTCGAAAGAACGTTAAATTTAACATTGTGATGTTTTAACTGCAACAATTAGATATGTCATTGTTAACATTGTTGATTAATTGTTTATGAATACAGTGAGGGTTAATGCCACTGTATTTATATAAGTATATGACTTTTTTAAATACTGTGAGGTTGAATGCCACAGTAAGTGTGCGAGGAAAATGCCGCATTCATTTGTTTGCGAGGAAAATGCCGCACTCATTTGTTTGCGAGGGAAATGCCGCATTCATTTGTTTGCGAGGGAAATGCCGCACTGGGTTGTTTGCGAGGGAAATGCCGCATTCATTTATAGTAGTAATGTTAATTATATTTACTTTGTTTATAGTTATTACTTGGTATTCATTATTATATTTATTTTACAGATCAATGGAAACAATTTGAGTGTTATGCCAATGATTCACGATTTGCCAGTATCATACGAGATTTACCCTCTTTTGTCGAATCGTCTAGATCAAATTCTACAATTAAGAAATACAAGTGCTATTTTAAAAAGTTTGAAAAATGGTGTGTTTCATGTTCACTTGAGTGTTTACCAGCGACAACTACTACGATTGCTATGTATATAGGTGGACTCATTCAACAGGGATCCAGTGTTGCGATTTTAGATGCAAGTTTTTATTCAATAAAATGGTTTCATGACTTTAATTTCAAACATAATCCTTGTTCAGACAAATTCCTTGGTCTTATTTATGAAGGAGGAAGGAGATTGTTAAGTAAACCTATAAACAAAAAAGAACCTATTACGCCAGATATATTAAGGAAAATTGTTTTAAAGTTCGGAGATTATAATAATCTCAAAAAATTGCGTGTAGTAGTATTATTTCTGTTAGGATTTTCTGAATTTTTGAGGTATAGTGAATTGGCTAACATTAAAATGAATAATATTGAGTTTCAAGTCAGTCATGTTAAAATTCGCATTGATAAAAGCAAAACTGATTTATACAGAAGGGGTAATTCTGTTGTTATAGCTGCAACAGGTACAGATTTATGTCCAGTTTTTTGGTTAAATAAGTATATCAATTTAGCTGAATTGAGTAAAAATTCTGATAGCTATATTTTCAGAGCACTGTCTTTTATGAAATCGAAAGATGTTTATAAATTATGTAATATAAATAGTCCATTGTCCTATACCAGAGCGAGATAAATTTTGTTAGAGAGTTTATCAGATATTGGTTTAGATAAGCTTAAGTTTGGGCTTCATAGTTTGAGAAGTGGTGGCGCTTCTACGGGGGCTAATAGAGGAGTCTCTGATAGGTTACTTAAAGTCCACGGTAGATGGGCTTCTGATAAATCCAAAGATGGGTATATTAAAGACAATTTAAAATCTCAAATGGCTGTTTCCTTGAATCTTGGCATATAGTTCTCAAATTATTTATTCCTTTGTTTTATCGAAGTTACTGCGAGCAAACAAACCTAAGGTATGACTTGTCTCTTATTTAGCCATGTATTTAGTATAGAAATGTTTTAAATTCGGACGAATTCATGAGGGAGAATTTAAATTTATTTCTATTCCGTTATATTTGGAATTTCCCTATTCTATTTCTATCTTTAGACTTGTGGTACAAGTTTGGCTAGTATGTAAATCAGAAGTGGTCTGATGTTACTGTTGTTTTCTGCACGAATATTTCGAGGGCGGTAGTACGGGTCGGGTTTTATAGGCATATATAAGTCCTGATTACGTTTGATTATTATCGATGTGCTCGAGTAACTTTGATAGACGAAGTTAATGTTAAGCTCTGCATAATATATTACAGTTATGTTTGTATTGATATGTATTTAAAGGACATTGTGAATGTATATAGATGGAATTGTGGTATATTTTTGTAATTTGTAAAATGTTTACAAGATATTAAATGTTGTTTCGCTGAGAAAATAAGAAAGTTACTGCGAGCAAACAAACCTAAAGTATGACTTGTCTCTTATTTAGCCATGTATTTAGTATAGAAATGTTTTAAATTCGGACGAATTCATGAGGGAGAATTTAAAATGTTCAGACAACAGGGGATCATGTAGACCTCCCAGGGGATCATGTAGAACGCCATAACAGTTGCTTTATTATAAACAAGTAACAAGGGTTCCTAAAGAACGCCCTATAGTAGAATGTTCATACAACAGGGGGTCCTGTAGACGGCCCAGGTGATAAATTGAACTTCCTTTAATAAATATTTTATATCGAGACAGATATATTTTTTTATTCAAATGCTAACCTAGCAATTTGTTTTCAATCAATTCAAAGCCAGAATTTATTATTCAACATACGTATACATGCTTATTGAAGATGAATTCAGAATTGTCTTTGAGCAATTGTATATATACTAGGCCCGATTTTTTTAATGATCAAAATGAAGGCCAGATTAATTCGTTTCTTTAAACGCAGACCAGCCCCCCCCCCCCCCGCCCCCACCACCCTCTCACACTCCCGTAAATAGGAAATGTCTCGTGCCTAAGTACGTGTAACCCACATTTTTTTTCAATTTGCCTACAAGAAAGTACTCTTTTAAGCGGATACAAAAATATTATTAACTCCATAGTATTTTCAAAGCTATGAGACTACGTGCATGGGACATTTGCAGGTCTTTACAACATAATTAACATGTGTATTTTAAAAAAGAATCTGTATATATATTTGCGTGAAGAGGGCACAATGATCCTACTGTAATGCAGTATATTTTCCTATTTTGCATGTGATAAAAAAATAGATAAGCAAATTCATCTGAGTGCATGTTACATGAAAGTTAAGGTTCATCATAACAAATGGTACAAATATGGCCGTATTTTCACCTCAAAAACTATGGAAAGCCAACGGGGTCAAAATTCTTAATTCGTAACTTGTCAATTTGTAACTTGTAACTGTGTGATTTTTCAATTTGTATATTGATGTTTTGTAACTTGTCGATTCGTGAAATGTCGATTTGTAAATTGTCTATTTGTATGTTGATGTTTTGTAACATGTCGATTCGTAAATTGTCAATTTGTATATTGATGTTTTGTAACTTGTCGATTCGTAAACTGTCAATTTGTATATTGATGTTTTGTAACATGTCGATTTGTAAATTGTCAATTTGTATATTAATGTTTTGTAACTTGTCGATTCGTAAATTGTCAATTTGAATATTGATGATTTGTAACTTGTCGATTCGTTAAATGTCAATGTGTGAAATGTCATCGTTGTATTATGCTAACGATCAAATAAACATGTTTGTTTACTTTACTGGTCACCAAACCTGGGATGGGGTGTGTCACTTCTTGTATTAAGGTATAATATATAGATGTGTCGCTGGAACGGGCTTCCTTAACAACTTCGCAAATATATTACTGTCACTTGGCAGGAAATTTCTACTTAATGTTTAACCGGGTCAAAATAAGACTAAATACCTGAAATATAAGACGGTGCTTGAAAATTAATACTAATATTGTCCTGGGCCGCAAATTTTGACTTAATGTATAATGGGAGAAATGGTTTGAAACCCATTATTCCTTAATATTATAACCTCAATATGAATATTTCAGAAAATAATGTAATTATCTAATGATGTTTTAATATAAGAAGCAAATGGAAGATCAATCTTTATTTATTTGGCTCCTGAGTAATGAAGAAAAAAAAATGTTTTATTATATCATATTTGTACTTTGCAAAACAAACTGAATGAAAAAATATTTTAAATGAGTCACTTAGTTAATGTATACTATATATTAAAACTGTTTTTTAATATGCACTATTTTGTAATAAAATCTTAAGGAACCAGAAAACTAAACGAGGACCTAAAATGGACTACCAATATTTCCAACGTAGCCAAGAACGCAAATTAACACTAGTATTCCTGAGAAATTTGAGATTTTATCCATCGGAATGCAAGAAAACCGCATATATTTCAAGGTCAGGTCAATAATGGGATATCATATGGTCATTAATATGCTTGTCTGTCTGTCTGTTTGTTTGTCAGTTTGTTTTGATTTTGTATTGGTTTGTTTTAGTACCAATCCTATTGTTTGGATTTTAAACTAATAAAATTCTTATTCTCTTATTCTTATTCTTATTATGGTCATGCAATAGTATGGGGCAAGTACACATCTACAAACATCAATAAGTTTGAAAGAATACAGCGACAACCTGCGAGAGTTATAACAGGAGACTACAAATCCAGAGAAGTTGGTTGCGTCTCAAACACGCTCACCACTTGAGCGTCTTGTCTGTATGTCTTGTGAAAGTACAAGACATACAGACAAGACGCTCAAGCAAGAAGCTTATATTTCTGTACGAGGTGTTCGAGGTGCTGGTTTCTCAGAGCTATAAAACCAGTCAATTTAGAAAAAAAGCTCGTCCAAAAAAGAACACTGAATTGCTGCCAAGGGCCCAATTTACCAATTATCAGTCAAGAAATGTTGTGACAAAACATGCAGATAAAAAACTACACAAAGTGTTTTGAGATGTCAACGAGCAAAATACCACAATTTTCTAACTCATTTTTCGTAAAAACAGAATTCGAATGGAATCACCTTGAAGAAACTGTAGTGCCGGCGCACACTCAGCGTTGACAGGCGTTCAGAAACTGCTCTCATGTATCGTCAATATATCGAAGTTAAAGCCAGTATTTGTATCCACAACGTTTTCTACAGATCTAGAATGATCATGGTACTACTTCGAAATATACTAGGAGGTGTCCCCTCTGGATATTTTGTTAATGACCATGATCGTAAAACTATAAAACTGTTTATTTTTTACTACACGCTTCACCTACATCAAAATGAGAATGGAAATAGGAAATGTGTCAAAGAGACAACAACCCGACCACAGAGCAGACATCAGATGAAGGCCACCAAGGGGCCTTCAATACAGCGAGAAACTCCCGCACCCGGAGGAGTCCTTCAACTGGCCCCTAAACAAATAGGTATACTAGTTTAGTGATAATGGACGTTTCGGGGCCTTTTATAGCTGACTATGCGGTAAGGGCTTTGCTCATTGTTGAAGGCCGTACGGTGACCTATAGTTGTTAATTTATGTGTCATTTTAGTCTTTTTTGGACAGTTGTCTCATTGGTAATCATACCACATCTTCTTTTTTATAGTCATACTATAAACTCCGAATTATACACAAGAAACTAGACATGATAGAGGCAATTATCTCCAATATATTTACACTAATTTTATTTCTCCATGAAAATATTTGCACATAATTTGGGGTTTGGCTCAGGGGTATGTATTGGGTCCTTTTTAGAGTAAAATGGTAGCCTGGGATCCTGACTGACTGCTCGACAGAAGAGACAGGCGGAATACAACTTGGTTTGTGAATTGGATATTAGGATTACATTGTTACGAATTCATTGCAAATGATTTTTTAAAATTTTATATGACATGCAAATTTAAAAAAAAATAGCTTTATTGATTAACATCGTGAATCATTTCGGTTAGTTAACGATCTAATCGACAAAATATTAGATTTGGTAAGGTTGCCGGGCTATAAGGAGGCGTGGCACCGGGTGGGGTTCATATCGGGAGGACTGGGCGTTAAGCAGCTGTTGATCTCGAGGGACTTGTCAATATTTTGGTCATTTTAGTTGTAAATTTTTATAAACAGAAATCTGGTAGCGGCAATTTTTAAGCTCAGTTACTGACCAGAAGAATTCAGTAGGCATGTATATTAATATATATATATATGTCAGCCCTTTCCCCTCCTGTCAGAATAAAATGGTCAGATATTAGCCTTTTAGGATTATTAGAACTCGTTTATTACTAGTACAGTGAAACTTCTCTAAACCGGTCCCTCTTAATACCGGTTCTCCCTTCATACCGGCCAAAACCGCAAGTCCCGGCCGGCATGTATGTAAATACACGGTCAGGTATACCTGGGTTTTCCAGTAATGATGTAGCCTTTTATAACCGACTATATGGTATTAGGGTTTCTCATTGTTGAAGGCCTTAGATTGCATATACTTGCTTACATCGACTTTATTTGAACTTCGCTTTGGTGGATAGTTGTCTCATTGGCAATCATACTGTTTATTACCACATCTCCTTATTGTATTTACCTGAATAATCCAGTCGTTGTATTCCACTGAAGAACGACTATTGCATTAACCTCGTAATTAGATTATATCGCCATGATTACGTCGAGGGACTGAACTAGTTGGGATGCATTTTTATATAATTTCCGTTCTCGAACGAAAGTCCACGTCAGTAAATAAAATAAAACTGGGATCCTGTAAACATGCCATTTTTGTTTTGCTTTCTTTTAGACGCATTTGCTGTAATTTATAGATTAAAATTACTTTGGTATCTATTCCATATGGAGGTGCTCCTACGTACAGGAGGCTTATACACCGTAGAAGAAACCGAGCGCCATCTGTCGTCATAATGATCGTTAGCATAATACAACAATGACATTTCACACATTGCCATTACAGGCTATTGTCTCAGAATTTTTTTCCCCGATATACGTTATATAAAGGTATATAGAAAAAAAAAATCTGAGACGAGTGCCTGTGATTGACATTTCACGAATCGACAAGTTACAAATCATCAATATACACATTGACAATTAACGAATCGACAAGTACAAAACATCAATACCAATTGACAATTAACGAATCGACAAGTTACAAAACATCAATATACAAATTGACAATTTACAAATCGGCAAGTAACAAAACATCAATATACAAATTGACAGTTTACAAATCGACATTTAACAAATCGACAAGTTACAAAACATCAAAATACAAATTGACAATTTACGAATCGACAAGTTACAAAACATCAATATACAAATTGACAATTTACAAATCGGCAAGTAACAAAACATCAATATACAAATTGACAGTTTACAAATCGACATTTAACAAATCGACAAGTTACAAAACATCAAAATACAAATTGACAATTTACGAATCGACAAGTTACAAAACATCAATATACAAATTGACAAATCACACAATTACAAGTTACAAATTGACAAGTTACGAAGTAAGAATTTTGACCCCGTTGGCTTTCCATAAAAACTACTCTGTGTACAGACTTACCTCTGCTGTTTTGAAAGTTTTAATGCCTTGCATCCACTAGATATATGAAAGTTAAATGCATTTTGTGTTTAAGAAAGATATATAATCTTTCTTGGTTTTTGATGAGCATTTTTTTCCTCTCTGCAGAAGGTGTAAAAATAAACAAACACCTGAATTACTTTGATACTGTCCACTCACTGACTCAGATAAACTCTTTAACTCACCTAAAGTTATGAAGATACCTCTTGTCTATGTCAATTAATGACAATCAAAACAATACAAACTGGTTTTTTTACCTGAGGGAGCATCTCATAGTTATACCACAACTTACAATGTAGTTGATTTTCACACCTTTTGCATGAAGGAAAAAAAATGCCCATCAAAATCCAAAAGAGATTTTATCTTTCTGAAACACAAAATGCATTTAACTTTTTTATATCTAGTGGATGCCAGGCTTTAAAACTTTTCCAACTTCACAGGTAAGTCTGTACTCAGAGTAATTTTTGGCATGTAAATACAGCCATATTTGTTCGTTTGTTATGATGAACCTTAATGATTTGAATCGGGTTTTTTTTGTTGAGAATTTTTTTTTGTTGAGAATATTCAATTTTTAGAATTAATATTTTCAGAATCGTTTATAAATAGCCTATAAATAGAATATGCATTATTCATGAATCGTGACGTAGGGCGGTCTACGGGATTCCTTCTGCCGCTTACCTCGATTATAATATTATATTAAACAACGTTTCAAAAATAATAGCATGATAACTCAATGAATTTTCAATTAAAATAAATGATATAACATGTATAAGTTCTAAATCTTTTCTCTTATTTCATTATTTTAACAAAATATCATTATATAATCTAATTGAATTGTTTCGCTTAATATTGATTTTGACCTCTTGTACACGTTTGTGTCTGAGGAAATAAAATATTTTGTCTTTGTTGTCTTTGACAAACTATTCAATTATGTAATAATGTCTTGAAAATATACTGATAACATGCAAAACTTGATTAGCAAAAGCCAAAGTACCATTGAAATTCTCGAGAAATGTAAGCCAAGTTTTCATGTCCTCCTTCATACCTAGTGTCACTCGGATAAAATGATTTGGCCTTTGTATACCGCACATAGCATCACAAAACCTCCTGTTAAAAGCTCGAACTGACGGAATCGCTTTGGCACAAAAATTAAGGGAGCCAACTAAAGATTGAAGATCCCTTAGAGTGATTTTTCTTTTTTTTAAAGTCAATTCCAGTTTTCCCTTAACCTCTGTTAGTTTGTCTTGTGGTATCCGAATAACCATCTCCAAAGTGTCTATTTCTAATCCCAGAAAAGTCATAATACACGAAAGACCTAAAAAAAATTTCCTCCCGCTAGAGGAACTCCAATATCGCTGCAAATAGTCCTAAAATTGTTCATGAGATGTAAACATTCCCCCGACCGAGCTTCTCCGGCAAGCAGGAAATCGTCTAAATAATGCTCTATTGATTCCTTGTGCGATTGAAAACGGACCAACCACTCTAAAAAAACATGAAAACTTTTCGAACAGCGCACACGCCGCCGAACATCCCATTTGGAGCGCTTTCTGGAAATAAAAGTTGTCTTGAAAGCGAAAACCAAATAAAACAAATTCATCAGGGTGCAATATTAATAATCTAAATGCCGAGACTATATCCATTCGTGTCATTTCTGCCCCCTTTCCTAGTTTACAAATAGTGCCAAGAACTTTGTCAAATGATGTGTATTGCACAGTTGCTAATTGGGGGTCAATAAAACTATTAATACTACTTCCCAGTGGATAACTCAAATGATGTATCATACGCCATCCGTGAATTTTAGAGCCAGGAGGAGGCTTTTTAGCTACAAGCCCTATCGGTGATAAGCGGAGGTTAGAAAAAGGTTTGTTTTTAAAGGGGCCCGCTATTCGCCTTGCCTGAATCTCTTTCGTAATTTTTTTCCTCTAATTCAGACTCATGTTGCTTTGCCGAAATCAAATTTGAACTATTTACAGCTTGACGCGGACCCATGTAATTTACTTTAAATCCATTTGTAAATCCATCTAACAATATATGTGCATCAATTTTATTTTGATTTTTTTTTTTTAAATTTTAGTCTTAATCTTTCCACTTTAATCGGTGACTTTCCTAATTCCGTTAGCCTATAATGGCTATATGCTTCCTGGGACTGACGATGCGGACTTAAATCTGAATCCATTGACATTGTTTTTATAGCTTTTTTCCCTCCGAAAGTCACTCCGAAATGATTCATAAGGCTTTCTTTTCTCATTCTGACTGTTTTATGCAGTTTTTAAATTGCAAAACAAAGCTGCATGAGCACCCCCGCATTTTAAGCACCTATGAAAATAACGACAAGCTGAACGGCCACATATACCTTTATTGTTGTACAAGAAACATTTTCCTGCATTCATTTGAGATATTTGAGGTTCTTGTGTAGGAGTTACACCCTTTGAAATATACAGAAGCCATAACTCCATGTCTACACAACCCCAATTCATTGATGGATTTCGGGCACTTTTTAGTCTAAATTGTTGATCATAGGTTAACCAACCCATATCAGCACATTTGCCTGTCCCCAATTTTACATTATAAATATACTTCAGTAAACCCGGGGTACTACTAGGGTGTGCTGCTGTATAAATGCTAGTATAAATTAAGATAGCATCGAACCATGTATTAATGTCGGGACATTTTCTTTCCGGATTTTGGCTTTAAATTAAGATTTCCATTATTATCCATAACAACTGCCCTTGATTGCTCGGAATGAGAAATATTCCCCATTAATAATTTTGTCTCTCACTTGTTGTGAAATGTGCACCCCAAGGTCATCATTGAAACTTTTAACAGGGACAATATTATCATTATCGTTTACAAGTATGCTGTTATTAGTGAGATTAATACATGACAAATCTGTATCTGGGGTTGAGCAGAGTGTGGGTGTCCTCTGGATAGCCTCAATTGCTTTGGCTATTTGGTCCTTTAATTCTGGCACGATGCGTAGGGTGACAGTATCTGCCACCTGCTCCAACTCAGGACTCAGGCTTGCGGTCGGCTGCTGTTGGGGAACTCGCTGAGTAGTGGCATTCACACTTCCAGTCCTCCGGTAAATAACTGTTTCCCCATCTGAAGAATGGTGTGCGGACTTCCTGTTGGCCGTCGCATACGGGCTCCTAGTTTTCCGGGCCGTTCTTCCCATATTACTAGGCTATCACACAATCTGAAAAACTAATATGTGAAATGTGAACAACAAATCCTTTTTCACTTATTTCATGCAAGTGTGTACGTTGGTTTAATTCAGAACTTATATATATATCGATCCTCGCTATAGAGATCAATTAGTTATGCGTTTACAGGATTTTATACAAAACCACGCCTAACGCTAAATCCCACTGCAAAACTTACCAAAATTTTATCTTTACTGAATCTTATAAAAAAATATTTTTTTTACATTACATAGAAATATATTAATACAAAACCCAGAATTTACTCTGACGAAAAATGTCTGCCTTTTCTTCTTAAATCTCTGAACGCCAATGCAGGCGATATATTGACGTCACAGACGATATTGGTCCGCTAGGCCACATGACCTTTTTTCGAGAAACATAGTTTGATTTTCAGAAAATTGCAAACCTACATTATAAAGAAACTGTATAAAGAAAGGTAACTCGATTAGCTGAAACGTCAGCTTCACAGAGTTAAAGCAATCTATCCCATATTAGGATAGATTGAATTATTCACGAAATAAACTAAATGTAGCTAATATTAAGCAAAAGCAAAGCAATTAAAATATAAGAATAAGCATAAGCAAACAAAATGATAAGCACTAATAGCAAAATATTTAAAGCCAGGCTCAATGCAATGCTTGCCTCACACTAAGGCCTAATTCGTCTTTCCCTTTACATGCTTTATAATGCATAAATTCCATAATTTCCATTTGCTTTTTATTTATTTTTTTATTTTCTATTTTTCTTTTTTTCTTTTTCCTTTTTTTGTGCAATATAGATTCAGAAAGCAGCGTCCATGCAAAACAGGAAATCCGCATACAATTTGTTTGCGCTAGATTTTCTCTGAATGTTTTAGACATTTTTCAGCCAATATACACTAATAGATAAATGGGTTTTTCTATATTTTCATGGGCCTTACAGTTGTAAAATGTACACAGGGTAAGCGTGTTATTTTAATTTAGAATGTAATCGTTACCAGATTGATACTGGATCTTAAATTGTTCTATTTACAAATTATATAACATGTAAACTTTCTTCATAAATTAACGTCAATGAACCAAAATATGTACAACTGCTCTTTGCGTTCTCATTTTAAAACTATCTACAATTATTCTACTTCAAATATATACAACTGGTTCCAATTTGTACTTTTTGTTCTTGGTCAGTAACAAACTTGTCCTCCTGGCACAATTATGTACCCTACAAGTTGGCCACACATACTCACGCTTGTCCTATACATGTTGGTACTCTTCAAGCTACGACTTGTCTTAATGGTACATTGTGGTACCCTACAAGTGAACACACTTGTCTTGTACGGTAAACTTCATACTTGACAAACTACAAGTTGTACAATTCTAAAGAAGAGGATTCAACCTTGTCCTTTGTTGAATTACAATAATGAATGCAGTTCAATATTAGAGAATACTAAAAGGCACCAACCTGTTCTTTATTACACTTATTAGCATAAACTATAAAAGAGACAACTATCTCAAATATCCTTTCTCTAATTATTTCTAATTAAAACGTATCATGGTCATCGTCTTCGTAGCATCAAACAAAAGACAAAGAGCTAATATATGGAAGTGTTTAACGACCTTGACTGGCCTTTCAGCCCTCGCACGGTCGGCTCGGTGCCCGAAGGCGTTTGGTGAGCTTTAAATGATTTGATGCCATGGGTCAGGAACAAGTAGTGGAGGTCGCAATATGTAGACCGCCATCTTGGTTTTGGTGAGTTGATTTTTCTTTGTTTACTATTTTGATGTTTTTCTTCACTAACAGCTGCTTTCAGGGCCAATTTGGTCAGCTTGGCAGCCCGCTAGCCTCGATGAAGGAGTACTGGCAGATGAATCGTGGACGTAGTTCTAAAGATGACAGGAAGCGTTATCAGGACCAAAGCCGTGAGGCAGTAAAATGAAGGTCGTATCACCCAACAGCCTAGGATACAGCCCTCGAAGAGCTAGTATATTCGCTCCTGCTTAAATACCCCAATGGTAACCGTACCATTATTGAATGAGGGGTGTTCTACCTAAGTGCCTCCTAACTCGCATTACAGTTTCCTTCGGAACACCCCTTCACATAAGATCTGACCCAATATTTACCCGCGAAACTTCGTATTCTTTTCTATGTTTATTCAAGTTTTATACAATGTATTAAAATAAGGCTTCTGCCGAACTGTAACTAATATAAACAATTTAACCTAAGATACAAAAGCATCACAAAATGATCAACGACCTTTCTGAGTCTAGATAGATAATCCACTTTTTTTTTTAACATTTATAACATTCTACTTTCACTCTCGACAAGCTGGATTATCTAAACTCAGAAAGATCATTGTTCATAGTTAGTCACATAATGAGGGGGAGGTGGGGTGATTTTAGGTCTTCTGGACGGTTAGACAGATCAAGCTTCATGTATGATACCGTTCTGTTGTGTTAGTATAAATACGTTGCAAATTTTGAACTCAATTAAACTGATTGAAAAATTATGTCGTCATCATATTAAAATCAAACACAGTCCCTGCGGTTAGGAACTAAGTATCATTATACCATAGAATATATGAGATAAATTACAATCCGTGTCATGCCAACAACTGGTCTTAAAACATATAGGTTTATTTCCATATATCAAGTATATCATCATGAACATGATAGGAAATAGAAGCCCTAAAATATCGTATCACCTGGAGATATATATTCCTTTTCCGAGCCCTGGTCGAATGTTGCTACATAGAAATTAAAGATTAATAAGTGAATCGATATATTCTATTTCGATTGAAATTGGTTTTTTTCCTGTTTGCTATTTGTAGGAAATATAATTTTATATAGACGTGCACTAGTGTAACTAGTTCAACATAATTTACTATTTATAAGGTTTTATGTTAGGGGATAAGGCACGAGAAAAGATTTGGTGGTTTTAATGGATAGTGTTTTATGGTACTATATAACGGTTGGCATTTAGATCAGTATCGAATGTGCTTGTAGTAACGTTAAATCATAGCTAGTCACATTAGTATAAATGCAGTTGCTGAATTTTTTAATTGTAAAAATGTGTACATATATTTAAAACGAAAATTGTATTGCAAGAGAAAATTAAATATTACTACGAGCAACTAATCCTGTATTGTGTTTGTCTTGTTTAAAGCCAATTGAACATACGGACGCGAGCAGGACGAGAAAGAATTAAATTAATCATGCATTCAACTTTACATACACAAAGTCTAATGTATGAATTGTACGACCTTTTTTTTTAATGGACCAGTTCAAGACGAATTTGATCGATCTACCCAATTGGAAAAAAAATGAAAACCCATCCCTAATTTACCAATGAGATGTTTTAAACGTATTAATACCATCAATCCCAATGTTAATTAATACTGACATTAAAAAAAATAATAATAATATTTTTTTTTTTTTTTTATTTCCGCTTGGTTTATTTAATTTTTTCCGGTGATGAGAAAGACAAATGTTTCCTGATAAATACTAGAACACATGATAATTGATCAATTCAACATGAAATCTAACATTTTAATAACAACGTTGTTATTGCATTTCTTTGGGAATATAGCTATGTGTTATAAAGAGACAAACGGAACGTGTTATTCTAAAAGGTAAACTAAATTGAAACAAATTCTTGTCCTTTTACATATTAGCTAAGTAGCATTTCATTTCGGTTTTAAACAATGTTCATTTTATCATAAGTCAAAATTGATTTAAATTTGTATTTTAAATGTGCCCCCTCTTTTATTAACATTTCAAGTATTGAAAACTGTGTATCCGGGCTACTGTTTACCTGAAAAACGATAATAACTATACTTTCAATTGCCAGCATTAAAGGATGGCACCATCGTTCCCTAATTGCCAGGAACAATGCAGCCATTTTGGATTTCAAAAGTCAAAAAGGGCATCTAGACATGCCAATAAACATAATTGTAAAGTTTCATTAAGTTTGGAGCATTTAGAAAATTTTGACATGCTTGCTGTTTCCATAGTACATTGTAACGGTGGCCATTTTGGAAAATCTTGGTCAAACGGGACATCTGCATATTCCAGGCAATATTTTGTGTGAAGTTTAATTAACTTTGGTGCATATCGATGTTTTTAATATTATTGCTGTGCCCATGGTAATGGTGGCCATCTTGAAAATACCATACCCCGATTGCAAATCTGCACATGCTGGTTAACATTATGGTATAGTTCCATTAACATTGGTCTATAACATTGGGAGATATAAGCTGTTAAAAAAAGTAGAAGAAAAAGAAGAAAAAAACGGAAAAAAGAAACGTACTCACTGTAGAATAACAATATGTTACCCCAACTCTGTGGATGTTGCCATAATAGGTGTACAAGACCGGTTTCAGGTGTTGGCGATGCCAACGATAGACATTAGCCGAGTCACCTGTATAAGAGCACTCGATTTACCTCCATTGATAAATGACATAAGTAACTGTTGTATGCAGTATTTTTACAATATGATAATATCAGGTTTTAATAGATGTAGTTTAAGAAACTGATAGTACTAGTTAGACGGATGTTTTTTTTTTCATTTCGGATGTCTGACTCTCACTGAGACAAGAACTGCAGAAAAAACATACTTAAATATAAATTTATACTAGGTTAGAATTGCCTAAAAGTAAAAATATTGTCGAATAAAAGTTTACAAACAAAAGTAACTCTGAAAAATTAAGATTATGGATGACAGATTATAGACGTTTTTCTTCATAGCAATTCTGACATAATGGAGAGAAAAAAACACAATATAACATTATAAATTGATCAAAATTTATGCTAATAAATACAATATTTGTTTTAAAACGTTGGATGCTTATGGATTTGAAAGTGAATAAAATAACACACAGTCAAGACCCTACTTCGTCAAAATTATCTCCCCATTACGCCATTTCATTTTCACAATCGTAGAAATGGAAGCCATTGTATGGATGACGCGCTACCAATTTTGCTCTTGGAAACCGATAAATTTATCCACTTTGCACCATAACGATCCTTATATGTCAATTGTATTCTAAAAGACAAATGTATCAACTAGCTAATGATCATCAGTTAATGATCTTGTCTGCATTGATTCAACTTAAAACTATTGTCTGATCGGTTGTCAGGTGGAATTTTCGAAAATTCATAAACATTTAAAAAAATTCTAATTAAATAATTCGTGGAAGGGCAGACTAGATTTTTTTCGTGATTGAAGTCTATATACCCTAGTTATCACAGACAAAAAAATATGATTTTTCGAAGATATGCATTTTCATCATCCAACTTGAAAGACTGTCGTCAAGTACTTTCAGTAAAAAAAATAGCTATTCGAACACACCTACTCTGTTTTTGTGATTCATTAGATAGGTATTTCACTTGACCCATATATTTCATCTTTTAGTACTGTGAGTTTTTTATGTTATAAAGTCAATCTGTAGCTTTGATATATAAAAATGATAGAATCTGAAGCGAGACGATGTATGAAATATTCTTGCTTTGTACGATATCAAGACAAAATATTCAACTCAAACACGCCCTAACATAAAAAGGTGCACTCGATTGTCTCTTTTCGATACAATTGTTACCCATTTTTGGAATTATTTCTTGAGTCACATAATGGAAGGGCAGACACGAAAATTACTGAACTAGTGGATTGATATGTTTTTCGACCGTGGATTAAATCGGAGGATATGCATTTTCTACATCCAACTTGAAAGATACCCATGTCGTCGACTTGATATCTAATTGTTCTGCTTAATTTTGTACTAGATACATTGAAAACTTATGCAAATGGTGTTTTTAAAATAAAACACATTGTAATTGAGAAGAAAATTGTAATTTTGTTTGTTCTTTAAACTTTTAAAATGTTTGTCACTATAGTAAACATTACAATACACATTTATCGCCTTCTCTAACAAAGAGCTTCGATTCTTTTGTTCTATTTCAACCGGGTTTCCGACTGCACAGTGACGGACAAACATTACAAATTAATTAAACGAAAATTCGATAAGGATAAAAGCTAGTGGTAGTTTTTTACTATATGAATGACAATTCATTACCAGTGAAAGTCCAAAATATGCGAATTTAGAACAATTATACTACTTTTATATATTTCGAAATAAACCTGAACAGTTTTTTAATTTGAGATGTTTTAAGATCCTTCTCATCTCTTAACTCCACTAGCCGAGTATATGATATATTACTTTTTTTGTTACAGTTCTGAAGCTTATTTGTCTAAAAAACGTTGTTGCAAACACCACGAACTTGTTGGAGATAAGTGCGAAGGCAAGTATCGTATTATGTATTCCATTGTTTCAACTCACAAAATGTTTATTTGTGTTAAAATCACGGAGTCAACTCATTTGTTATGCTCGAAAACTTGATTTAATTGTTTAGTTCTGGAATGCAGAAAAGAATATGTTTTATTGATGTGATAAAACCTTTAAAGCCGTGTCTGTAGTTCATGAATATATCTCCCTCGTTCCATACATATGTAGGTATCCGGATAAAAAAGGTTGTACGTTGAGTGTCCTTTTTATATTTTTGTTATTAACTATTCGTCCTCAAGTATTAAAAAAGACATTCATTTTCGAATCGCATTTCGTGCAGTAAAATTGGTATTAGGTACAGTGGAGATCACTTCTAACCTCTCATTAGAACTGTCAGAATAATTTGTCATAGAACTGTTCTAACCTGTCCTAGAACAGTTCTAGCTAGAACAGTTCTACCCTAGAACTGTCCTAGGTAGAACTGTCAGGATCAGTTCTAGGTAGAACTGACTAAATCAGTTCTAGGTAGAACTGTCAGGATCAGTTCTAGGGTAGAACTGTCTAAAACTGTTCTAGGTAGAACTGTCCAAATCAGTTCTAACCGTAGAACTGTCAGCAGAACTGACTATATCAGTCAGGACTGTAGAACTGTTCTAAATGACGTCACTGTAGTAAGGGCACTTTTGAATTTAGAAGAAATAAATCAATTCCAATTACTTTGCTATATAATAGCAGATTTTCTATATTTTTTACTGATCAAACGTTACATGTACAAATATCGAAGTGAATAGAAGGTTATCCAACTCATCGGAGAAACATTTTTATAAGATTGCATATATATATAGGAAACATCATTGTTTACGTTTCTTCGTTCCCCGTTTTTAACAGGCTCTTCATAAAACTCTGCGTTTAATTCATGGAAGTTTAATCTTAATTTACCTTGTTTGCCTTGGATTTACATTCATGATTTAAGATTCTGTTATGACAAATGTTCAAACGAAAATTGTACAGTGGATGAATTATGGGATATTTTAATGAAAAAAGTGTTGTTTAAAAACGTAAAAAAACTATGTAGGCTACATTTGCATCTCGTAGATAATCTTAGAGTCAGGAAGCACTGTTGGAGCGTCAGAAAAATATACTCAATGTGAACATGAATGAAACATTTGCCACTGGACTTTAGGACACACACAAAACCAATAATTTTCCTCCTTCAAATCATTCCAAGAAGAGAACTTCTCATACATTTTGTCATACATGTACTTTTCATTTTAAAATAAAGTATATGAATCAGTCATGTGAGTTTTGGATGATGCCGTTAAATAGTTTTGTTTAAAAAAACCATCATGAACTATACTGACTTAAAAAGTCACTTTTGTGACGATTCATTATTTAATATTTAATTTTGGATGTAACGGGTCTTCTGATTGGCTGACATTATTTTGTTATCAGCCCATAGAAAAAAGTTAGTCATGTGACCATATCGTCATCAACATTTTTTCATGGTTTGCCAAGGTTTAAATTGGAATTTAGAATTAAATTATAAGAAATGACTAATATTTTTTTCTGTCTATTCGATATAACATAAAAAAATGTGGTGCATGCACACTGTTAAAAAACCTGCTACTCACATTATTCAGTGTGCACCAAATTTTTTTATGTTATTTCTTCATAGACAGAAAAAATATTACAGTCATTCCTTAAATAACAATATTATCTATACAGAGAGGAAATAATGGCGCGCTAAATCTATTTTGAAATTTGGTATCGTCTTTATCATGCAATATCTATCCTGACATAGAAATATTATTAGTTTACAATGAGGCCATACATGTATATATTTACATGATAAAGTATATATGTTCAGTTTTGGTGCATGCGGTCAAATAATATTGTTATTAAAACAACTGAGTCTGATATATAGAAACTACTGAAATTTGTTAGCAATTCAATATTTAGAATATAAAGAGGACATGCTGTCATTTGAATTATACAATCCACCGTGATTGGTTGTTGTCTGCTCTTTGGTCGGGTTGTTGTCGCTTTGACACCTTTCGCCATTTCCTTTCTCAATTTTATAAGTGATTTACTATGCAGCTATTTAATTATCTATGTATTAAGATTTACATAATAAAGTGCAAATATGGTCAGTTTTGGTTGATGTGGTCAAAAGATTTTATTACACAACTCAGTCTGAAGTATGAAAACTACTGATATTTGTTTACGATTAAATACTTTGAATAAAAAGAGGACATGCTGGCACTATACATTCATGCAAACAAAGTTTTGAGGTCATTGTTTTCCAATATTGCTGTAACTTGTATATATTACAGTCCCTCTTGACCTAAAATTATATCTGAATTACTGTGCAGCTATATCATGTATATAGATTTGCAGAAAAAAAGAGCAAATAAGGTCAGTTTAGATTGATGCGGTCAAAAGATTTTATAACACGACTCAGTCTGAAGTATGAAAACTACTGATATTTGTTTCCGATTCAATACTGAATATAAAGAGGACATGCTGGCACTTTAAATTCATGCGAACAAAATTTTGAGGTCATTGTTTTCCAATATTGCTGTAACTTGTATAGTACAGTCCCTCTTACTTGACCTAAAATTATAACTGAATTACTATGCAGCTATATAGATTTGCAGAAACAAAAGGGCAAATAAGGTCAGTTTATATATAAAAAAAAGATGTGGTATGATTGCCAATGAGACAACTATCCACAAAAGACCAAAATGACACAAACAATAACAACTATAGGTCACCGTACGGCCTTCAACAATGAGCAGAGCCCATACCGCATAGTCAGCTTAGATTGATGCTGTCAAAAGATTTTATTACACGACTCAGTCAGAAGTTTGAAAACTACTGATATTTGTTTACGATTCAATACTTTGAATAAAAAGAGGACATGCTGGCACTTTAAATTCATGCGAACAAATGAAAACTACTCGTAAGCAGATATCACATTTGTTTAAGATTCAATATTTTAAATTAAAAGAGGACATGCTAGTATTATAAATTGAATGCAAATAAAATTTTGAAATCATTAATGTTTTCCAATATAATTGGTATCCTTGCCTAAAAATGCACTGGATTCCTGCAGTGTACGTGCAGCTAAATGTATATAGATTTATATGATGAAATAAAATATGGTCAATGGCAGATCCAGAGGGGGGGCCCTTTTTTGGACGATCAATGCATTTGAATGAGGACATATAGTTGGATCCCCCTTTTTTTCCTGGGTTGGGACATCCAACTTTCCACCCCTTTTAAAACTGCTGGATCCGCCGGAACAACGTATTACATTATAAAGGTCAGATAATTTTGTTATGTAAAACGAGCCATTCTGACTCCCGGAATGACAAATGTAAAACAATTGAAATAATAATCCCCCCTCTATATTAACGGCCTAACTTATGTTTAAAAAATGATAGAATTGAATTGAATTTATAAATCATTCTAGCCGTAGAATTTATAAATCAATTTCAGAAGTAGGATTTATAAATCAATTCTAGCCGTAGAATTTATAAATCAATTCTAGCCGTAGAATTTATAAATCAATTCTAGCCGTAGAATTTGTAATCAATTCTAACCGCAGAACTGTTCTATAAGATTTGGTCAGTTCTAGGTAGAACTGTCAGAATCAGTTCTAGGGTAGAACTGTCAGGATCAGTTCTAGGTAGAACTGTCCAAAATCAGTTCTAGCTAGAACTGACCAAGTCAGTTCTTGCTAGAACAGTTCTAACCTAGAACTGACTAAAAGGTGTCAGGCTGACAGTTCTACGTACTGTCCTAGAACAGTTCTCCTGACAGATTCTGACAGATTTTATGAGAGGTTAGAACTGATCTCCACTGTATATACATTAACTCTGTTAGCAGACTATTTCCCGCTGATAGTACCAACAGCCTTGGAACTAAGTACGTTAGTACTGACTGTACAATACGAATATTGTTTGTTTTACCGTTCTAAACTTAAGGGCGTAATACTGAATATGGATATATTTCAGGGATATATTCCTTCATCATGGTCATGATGGATAGGACTGGTTTCTTGTCTGGATTTGCTATACGTATTTGTTATTTATTGTTTAAACAGCTCTTCGCTGTATTTGATGTTTTTGATTTTTAAAAGTTTGGCTACGAGTATCACTGAATATACAATCAATTCTATTCAATATTTTATTTACGTCTCACCTTATGTATAAAATTACACAATACATTTATAAAAGATACATTTTGTATACATAAGCCAATCTGTACAGATTTATGAGAGACGATAATCACTTAAAAATGTAAAAGAATATGTTTATGTACATAATAAATATTAAACCTGATTGGTAAAATTATACAACAAAAGTATTTCAATATTATTTACAATATAAAACTTCTCGGCGTCGTTTAAGAATAAAATTACAGATTTTGGCACATAATCTTATAATATCTTGATTCGAAAATAAAAATACCATTTTCTGACAATCTGTAAAACTATTAAAATGTTCATCAATTTTAAGAGACTAAGTAAAAAGAACTTGTCTAAGATCATTATAAACAGGACAATGTAAAATAACATGATATTCATCTTCGACAGTATTAAAACAATTAAAACAACATTTCTCTTCCAGCGGCAAATTTTCATACCTCCCAGTTTCAAGTCTAATAGGAGCCACCCCACATCTAAATTTTGCAAAGGCGCTTCTTTCACAAAAAGACATTAACAGTTTGCAGTACATGTAGTTTTCAACAACATACTCCTTCTTAAAAATATTATAGGTTCTCAATTTATTACGCCCATTTCCCCGTCTAGGAGAGGATGAACTAACACTACTTTTCCATTCTTCAATATAATTATCAAACATTCTTGACATGACTGTATCAATAAACATATTTTTATTAAAATTAGTGTTTATATTACAAAAGTCAACCAATTCCTGTTCCGTGAAATGTTTTTTAACAATGAAATTCCAATTTCTCACAATTTTATACACTAATCACATTATCGTTTCATGATATTAGCCTCAATAAATTGAACTCCTATTTATATGTTTTTATATATTGTTTACGACTATATTTTTGTATATAATACTTGCATTGGATATCATTTACAACAGCATGTGAAGTAGGATATCATACGTTGGAAGGTGGAGGAGAAAAATGTATGCCTTGCCCTAAAAACAAATACGGAAGGAAATGTGCCTTTTCTTGCACGTGTGAAGCACATGAAAGGTAATACATGTTAAGTTAAACCGACATGTGAAAGTTCATGAAGGTACAATTTATCAGCCTGCACAGCTACTTTTGCATAGGTACTATTTCTGTACCAACAATCTGTAGTTCTGGAAATCTACTTTTAATATTTAGTACTATTTTGTTACTTTAAAATTATTGCAATATTTAGGCACCTGTATTCTACAGTACTTGATTTGTACTTGAAATTTAAGAACTACAGATTGTTTTCAGCATTTTGAAAGTTTATCTATTTCTAAATCTCTTTTACTTATGATTTTCAAATATGGAATATTGTGATCACTTTTGGTATTATTTCTGTACCAAAATTTTAAGTACAAATCAATTATTGTAAAATACAGGTACAAAAAGAAATGTACATGAATAATACAATAATTTTAAAGTAAAGAAATAGTACTAAATATTAAAAATAAATTACCAGTACAGCAGATTTTAAGTACACATATAGTACCTTTGCAAAAGTAGCAGTGTACATAAAAAAAACGTGTTTCTTTAAAATAAATTTCTCGGAATTAATTGACAAATTAATAAAAAAAAAAACTGTTTGCTGATCGACGTACACAGTCATCGACTCCAATATCTTAAGGATGTACTTGGGTGAGGTTTTGGAATTTGTGTCAAATGTTCGGACTCCTTGGTGTTTTTTCCATACAAAACAATGTAAAATATTTTGTCCAATAACAACCATTTATTTTTTCATATAAGACTAAATAGCTCGTAAAAGGTCATTTACCAAAATTTTAGAAATTTCTTGATTTCGTTTCTTTTGTTTTGAAACCCAAATAATACCAATGCAAATATAAGGTAAAAGCCCGAGTCGCCCCTTTCCCGCCATAGTTTAAATCTCAAATATCTCGAAAAGGAGGTCCATGACCTATCAATATTTTTAGCTTATTTTTATCCTTAATGGATGCTCTACCAACTTATAGTATCAATTTTAAATTCTCAATTTATTAATTTTCACCTTACCTCACCTAAGTACATCCTTCAGACTTTGATTTCAACTCATCACATGTTTTTTTATTCTAAATGTTTACGCTTTGAAAGTAAATCAAGAAATTGATGTTTAATACATGTAAAGTTAACATACGATATCAAGCTTTTGTTTTCCATCGATTCACCAGGATGTATTTCTTCGCATCACGGTGCGGAGATATAAGTTTCAGTCGACATACACGCCATCTTGAAATAATTACTTATCACATATAGACTCTGATTTCGTTGCTTCATGATGCGGCTGATATATAGCAATATCTATTGGCTTAAAGGAGATAAAGAATTACAGACTTTCTCGTCTCAGGACTCAGGATAAGACATCAAATGCCGGAAAATTAACAGACGAATCCTAGGCATTGTCTTACTTAAATGATGTCTTATTATTTTTGATTTTTGTAGTCTTTGTCTTTAGGTAAACAAATATTTTGTTATATATAATGAAAATTTATAACCTACTTGGTGGAAATTTGTATTTCAATGTGCTCTTGTAAATGTATACTACTGAGAGAACACACACAACCTAACCTAGCATTACAACTTCATAGCAACAATAAAATGAACGATGCAAAATAAAGAGATTTTACAGTAGTATTATTGCCCTGCAGATATATGTACACTACAGACATAAAGAAACGCCGATTTAAACAAAAACAATACCACCTCTTCAACGATGAGCAAATCTAATCGTATATAGTAGGCTGCAAAAGGCTCATTTAATGACAAGATTTCACGTATTTTATTTTGAGAAAAAACCAGCCTTTTATGTGTTTTGGCCAACAAACATGTATGTACCATTGTGATTTCAGTTATACCGGTTGTTAAATGTATAATAGTGCTGAATATTTAGTATACAACAGTATACTTACGCGTTAAATGTTTTTTTCTAGATGTAACAATACAAATGGGACTTGTATTCCCTGGACCACAACATTGGGAATAGTTGGTGAATCTTGGACGAACCCGAGTAAGCATGATTTATATTTAATAAAAATCTCTGTGATTCTAAATTCAAATCTTAAAGAATCTGAAAGTCATATATTCAAAACTTTTCAGATGAACACATTTACTAGATGATTTTAGGTACATGTAATGTTTATTCTGGTGTTGTTTGTTTGGCCATGTTATTATCAATTTCATACAGAAGGCTAGTTCAGTCACTTGTTATACATTGAACATGAAAAACATATTACAGTCATTCTTTATAGTTCAACTCTAATTTCCATTTTTAAAATTTTTGAAAAATAACGTTGATGACATCACGATCACACAGGAACATATATTTATTAGAAATACTATTCCCAGTGTCACCTGACAAAATTATGTATATGCACTGTTATAAAAAAGACAATCACGAATTATATAACATGCTAATCATGAGAGAAATGTATTACTTTTGTTGTATAAATGAAGTAATCAAAATTATTTCAAAGGATATGAAAAGCAGTCAACAGAAAAAAACGAGATAATGATTGATGCAAATGTAACAAAACCTAAAGGTGAGTCACATAACACATATGTAATCTTGTTACGGATTTTCAATTTGATATAACAGATTATCAATATGATATAACAGATTTTCAATTTGATATTATACAATTATAGCCTTTGTATGAGGTCGATACGAGGTTATATCGACCTACGAGAAGCATATTGACTGAGGACGAAGGCTACAATTGTTATATTATTAATCAACAACTATTGCATGAACAATGTAAAATTGGGGATTTCTAGAATGTATGTTTAGTAACATGCTGTATGCCCTGTGCAATATGCTGTTTTTGACCTACGAAAAGCTAAACACATCAGTATTGGCGTGCAATCTGAGTAAATACAAAATTAATGTACCTGTGATCAAGTTTAAACGAATCACAAATCCTTAAAAATATTCGATTACTAATATAACAGATTATCAATTTGATATACATGTAACCTTTTATCAATTTGATATACCAGAGCCCTACTGAACGGGTGTCCGATTCAACTGATAGATAGATCTTAACATGATGATTTTTTACCAACATTTACTCTAAGTGCCTTATTTCAGAGATTTAAGCCGCAAACTGTATATGTTCCAAATGTATCCATGTTGGCCATGTTTGTTAACAGGCGACCCTCTGACAATTTTTTTAAAACTAGAAAACCCAATAATGATCCTTACCAAGTTTGTTTAAGTTTGGTCCAGTAGTTTCAGAGGAGAATTTTTTTTCTCAAAGTTAAAAGACGATGACGACGGATGACAACGACGGACGACGACGAAGGGCGACGGACGCCAAGTGATTAGAAAAGCTCACTTGGCCCATTAAGCCAGTTGAGCTAAATATTACAATGATAAGATAACCACCGAAATGTCGGCCTGAATTGTGTCGTCATTTGTATCTTTGCTTATTCATTTTTCCCTTTCTCTCTCAAAAACACAATCTTCCTTATGTACTGTGTCTTGTCCCATTATTGAAGCCTTCAACGACGTCGTATTTTTGCGAAAGCGGTAAAAAAATTATGAGTATTTGTGAGTAATTCTTATCATGGTTATATTGTTTGCAATGCATTCATTCCTTCTACAAAATATACATTATTAATAATTTTAAATAGTCCTTAACGGAAATCTTGTCTACACAGCTACTTTAGTACACGCAATCTTGATGCACAGTTCTAAAGATGCATATCAAATGTACATCTGTTAAGTTGTATATAAACTGTGTATCTGTAAAACTGTATATAAACTACATTAAGCTGTATATAAACTGCAACTCTGTAAAAATGTACAATAATTGCATAATTTTAAATCTGTGTACAAGCTAAACATATAGAATCTACCACTGCATCTTGTGTGATACGATATATATCCACAGTTTATATACAGTTTTACAGATGTACAGTTTATATACAGCTTTACAGATGTACAGTTTATATACAGCTTTACAGATGTACAGTTTATATACAGCTTTACAGATGTACAGTTTATGTACAGCTTTACATCTGTACAGTTGATATACAGCTTCACAGCTGCACAGTTTATATACAGATTTACAGATGTACATTTGATATATCTTTAGAACTGTACATCAAGATCACGTGTTCTAAAGTAGCTGTGTATGACTTAAAAGACCATAAAATGACGGAAACAATATCCGGACGCCTTAAGGTGTCATACCACCAATTAAAAGTCCCTATCTGTTCAATCAAATTTTGCAATTTTCACAGCTTTCTAAATATTTTACATTATGTTTAACTTAATAGAAACTAGGTATATCCTGAATTGTACAGGTGTCACCTTTCTGCATGCCAATTTTCAACATACATTCAAAATCATATAAGAAAGAAGAGAGCTCCCGAAAGGAGGTAACACTAAAAATAACCCCTGGTTTTCTGGAAATCTTAAATTAGTATACCATGGAGCGCATTAATCCTCAATTTTAAATGCAAACTCCTAGACAGGTTAAATGCGGCTCAAAATGGTCTTAATATATTTCTCTTTCAACAAAAGTTTCATTTCTGCAAATTTGTTGGTTAGTTTAGGTGAACAATGACATCAAATGCACTATTTTTTGTCCGAGTAGGCCTACTTTTAAGATAAAAAAAAATCTGTTTTCTTTCTTCTTCGTACAGCCACTACAGCAATACTCATCTACATGATCTGCGCTGGGTTCATCATACTGGTTTTATGTGCAGTTGCAGCGTTTTACAAATACAAAAAGAATGTAAAGAATGTACAGAAAAGTACAATAAACCATGGAGAAAGAATGCAGCCGAATGAGTTTATTGAACTTCACGACAATGAAACCGTGTATGAATTAATTGACGACAAAAACCTTTAAAATCTTTAAAACTCAAAATACAATAACATTACTATGACATGGTGTTATTGTATACTTTCACAATGTTATATGTGATTTATGCATTGCAATATGCCTTGAATCTCACAATTATTTGCTAGAATCACTTTGACTATTACATCGATATAAATGCTGCTGATAACGTAGACGATCATGTTTTGATTCTTGGACTACACAATTATGATGTTACAAAATGTCGAAAAGATTTGTTTTAATCGTTCACATTTATGCATTTGTCTTGAACTCATTTTAAAAAACCGAAATTTGCAAGTAAAGATTAATTACTATATAGCAAAGGGACACAATTAACTATATCAATAAAGATGAAAAAAATGATAGATAGTATGTTCCATTGATTCTCAGCAGACTCTCAACAGAACAACGACTTCTGGAAGAGCTGTCACAAGATACGTATATTATAGAGAAACCAGTTGTTGACAATGTTTACACAGGCAAAATTAGGGCCAGAATAATGAAAACCTGTCTTTATTTTCATTTAAGAGAATTCAAATTTACGACCGCTTTACGAGAAAGTTGCGATGATGCTAAATAAAGGAAACAGTAGTATAAGGTTGTTCGAAATTTTATGTCAATGTTTAATATAACACTTTTACTTAAACGATAACACTACATGACAGGACTACAGTACAAATAATTACAAGAACATAACGGACAGAGACATACACAAATAAACATTACAATAGGACATTTCGATATCCAGTCGTGTGCTCATAACAATTTTACAGCTATCTGAGTATACACGTACGTCTGCGAATTAATCAAATATCCTTATCGACATTTCCGGAGCGGCCGCTTTTTGTTTTTAGAAGAGAATATTAGAATTTGCGGCAAAATTGACAGCAAGTCATTTGTGCGTACACACGATAGAAAAACGAACCTAAACGCAATACTTGTTTTATTTTTTTGTCATAATGATTGTTGAACTGTTACACCACTGTCCCAAGCTATCAGAGGGTTGGCGACTACAAACAAATATGTTACGAAGACATAATTAAAAAAATGTCTATTAATATATGTACACAGCTGCCCCATCCGCACTATCATTTTCTTTGTTCAGTTGACTGTGAAAATGGGAAGGAATCTATAATTTGGCATAAACATTAGAATGATGATATCATAGGAAACATGTGTACTAAGTTTGAAGTTGATTGGACTTCAACTTCATCAAAAACAACCTCGACCAAAAACTTTAACCTGAAGCGGGACAGAATGACGGACGAACAGTCGGACGGACGCACAGACCAGAAAACATAATGCCCATACATAGAATAAAAATGGGGCATAAAAAGAGAAAAAAAGAGCAATTATTACGTTATAAACTACGTCATGAACGTTGACTTGATATATCTATATTTGGGTACACGGACGCTGCTCCAAATCTTAAATAAACATATTACCTCCTACAAATAGAACGCACAAACTACACAATGTTTACTGTTGCATTTAACCAGAAGTTAACGTATATTGCTATTCCATTATGTTACCAATTAGCTGCAGCTGTCACACACAGTGGTATTCGATTTTTTTTAAAAGCACTGAGCTCTTTGCTGAACATGTCATCCTGACTTGCTTTCATTTCGTATACAAATATTAAAAAGACAATAACAATCAAAGCACAGAGGTAAACAAAGACTCAACAAACCAAACGTCATTTACATCAACAGTTACAAATAATAAAATTCCACTAAAAACCGGGAGTGAAATCAGGTGCTCCGGAAGGGTAAGACGGCGTGCACAAAGAGGACGGCAACTGTAAAATGCGCTTTTTCAATAGCTTTAAACATATAATATTCATATGTATTTATAATATTTTTTTAAAAAGATTTTTTTTTATGATAAAATGATGAATGCATGCCATAAGAATCCACATTACTAGTAAGGTAAATTAATATTTAATCTATAAAGCATGAAACGGACATATAGAAAACGGCAAAAAAAATCGGTGTAACTTGTAACATTAAATTAGCATAAAATATAGTTTTTGACCTAAAACTTATACAAAATAAACATTGTATCCCACATGTTCGTATAATAGAATTGTTCAGATTCGGACTCTGACATTATATGAAATTTACCGCAAAAAAATTAAAAACAACCATGGTAGATATGCTTGGAATGATCGTCGTTATGTGTAAGAAGTAGTAATTTGGAAGGACTAATAATCAAAATGGAAAAATCGGTAAGAAAAAATATGTAATTGCTATCTTTTTATTTTCAAAATAACTTGGTATTCGAAATGTGCAAAACCAGAGGTTTAATAAAATCTGCAACATATGAATGATTCGATAGTCCAGATTGAACACCTGAATTTTTTAAATGTCCAGCTATTATGTTACACTCTAAAGAAATGGCGTTTTGACGCTGTTTTCTGAAAAGGAACCACAACATTGTTGCTAAATATTTCCATTATACTGCTTGTACCAATATTTATTTATATTTTCAAAATGTGCATTTGCTGCACTTTTTTGTTCGAAAAAAAAGAAACATGTTGAACGTGAATGTTTAGAATTATGTGGTAAACTAAGTGTCCAGTGTTTTTGTTACGGTTAGTTTAAACATATTTTATTGTTCAAAACAAATGGATTAGACACAAGTTTTCCAACTTAGTTCCGTCTTCTCCATTATATACATGAATATACATTATATTTATATAGCACATTACATAAATTTGTATTTTTCTAATAAGCATGAAGGCATGAAAAATAATTAAATAAATCAAAACTATTGTTACTATAACATTTATACACAAAGAATAATAGAAACGGCTCAATGGATATCAAACGTTCTTCTTTTAAATAATCAAACACACCCAAACGATTAGTCTAAAGGGAAAACACCTACTGTTATTAGTGTGTGTTTTAAATGACTTTCTATAATATTTACCTGTATAAGTTGTAAAAGTAACATGCAATATTGTGAATATATATAATTGTGATACGGACATTAAATTCTGCCGTTAAAAATGCGGATAAAAGGATGACAAGAACAAAGATTTAATGTAAGTATCGTTTTTTTTTAACTTCAATAATTGAAATCCATTGAGGCGAAACATTATGTTACCGTTATGAACAATAAATCAATCATTCGAACAATGCATCGTCTGTACTTTAGACTAGTAAATAAAACAATAACCAGCAAGGTTGTTATCAGAGTGAGAAACGTTGAGTTTCTTTTATATATTTATGTACTGCAGAAAATATTACAAAATTGTCTTTTGTATCTAAGTTGTCATTACCAAACAATAACAAATCAATTGTAACAGGAATGTCTAAGTTACGGTTATGTTTTCTGTAGGAAAATACCGACGTCGTAAATGTTTTTTTTGTAATTTGAAGACGTTACATTTGTAGACTCAGCTTTGTGCACGCAGTCTAAGCATTTCATGCACCGTATACGGCACCCGTCGTGTTATATCTTTGTTCAGTTCGGTAATGATGGGAAGTTATTATGACTGATGAAGAATAGCAGATATGATATCTGACACACTTTTGTCATAATGGCCAATCAGCTCATGATGGCGACCGTAAAATTTCTTAATTTGATTGATTCTTAGCCCTGTCTTAGCAACTTTTGAGAAAGCAATATTCCTCGTTCTACAAAATCAAGGTACTTTGAGCTAGCTCTAGAGTAACGTATCAATTGAGACACATATACTTCAAATGATGGTGCCGCTGGGATGTTGCTACACAGAAATGGAAAGTTGACTATAGGAAAATAAAAACATCGCGTTTGTCATAAATTTTGGTATTTAACCTACCATCAGTAGTCATTTCGAGAAAAAGGTCTAAATATGAAGCAGATTTATCTGTGTCAGTAGTATCTTTAATTTCAAGTTCACTTGAATATATTAAATGTAAGTGATCACTGAATCTATCATTATCAAAAGACAGTACATCATCAATATACTTAAAGGTGAAATTAAAAGACTGGGCTAATTTCTTTTCTCCTTTCTGTACAAGCCATTGGATAAATTCTGCTTCATAGGAGTACAAAAACAAATATGCAAGTAGAAGAGCGCAATTGGTACCCATTGGGATTCCAATAGTCTGTTGGAAGACCTAACCTCCAAGTTCAAAAACATATGTTATCAATTAAAAAGTCCAGCATGGCAGTGATATCCTCTTCGAAGTATTTTTTGCTTGACTCTATATGATTTTTCACAAAGCACGCTGAATTCCTGCCCAAAACTAGATATTTAAAACGTCTAGTGCACTTTTTGTTAAAAAACATAAGCTGACGAGTTCTTTCAGTCGAGCTTTAAATTTAGTATGGAATAGTGGTATAAAGAGTTGAAAAAAACAGTCAATTTTTACTTTGAAAAAATTAGAAACAAAATTACATTCATATGGCATTAAAATCAAATGCGACAATAAAGTCAACTGTCACCAAGGTACATATGTAGTTATTAGCCTGCAGGAAACCAGAAAACTGTACAGATAAATTATACCAGTATTGATTATGTTTGCTAAGTGCTATATAGAAATGCTAAATGTTCACAAAAAAACTATTTTTTTCACATAATCAGGTTGGATATTTGATTCTTAAAATATTATTGAAATAATTGCTTCTTGTGTAACCTCGACCTCTACTGATAGTTAGCTTTACCATACATGCTATACTAATTTAATATTTTGTAGTTGACAGCAAAAAAACATCTACAAATAATAGTTGGCCAACAATTAATTACGTATACGTGGCTGCTGGCTGTATCACCCTGGTTGTAATGAGTATTTGTGCGTGTTTTACGTTAGTTAAAAGACGGTTTCGAATGTCCGGCGCTGTGGAAATCTTACTGCCAGTCAATGCATTGAATAATCAAGTGTCAAACCAAGCAGTTGGTGTTGTTGCGCTACAACTATTGAATCATGATTATGAAGAAATGGACGAGACAGATATGAATGACATACCGGATAATCAAAATATTCTAAAGGAAGAAAGTGATAGCCATTCGACAGAAGGTTCCCGTGGCATACCGAGCGAAGACGCCGAAGGTTATCTAAATCCCTATCACTCATTAGTGCATCCTCACTGGAAATGTGAATTCAGAACTGTTAATTCTATAAGAAAGGGTGGTTTACCGTATTCTGGTCCCAATCAGTACGATTTTCTGAATTTGTCGAAACCTATCGGTTACCGCACTACAAAAGCAATGAGCCATGGTACAATTGTGAACACCTCAGAGCATTTTAATAAACGCAGTACTGAAAACAGGACAACTATTTAGTATATAAATAATCGGTATACTGTGTATAAAACACACACTAATCAACACAGCTAGATTCTGTTTATTATGTTATAGGTCTTTCCTTATTATAACCGAAACACCTTCTTTGATTGCTTTAATATATTTTTCCTTCAATTGTGCAGATTTTGCTGAAACTGACTCTCTTTTTTAATAACTTACCTTGTTACACATTGTTAATAAAATTTTACGTCTACTGTTGTTGTGATGTTTGATTAAAGAATCCGTCTTGTGTTGCTTAGTTCTTTTAGTCGTGTTATGTTCTTATTATTTTAGACTTTTTTTAATCAAACACAAAGTATTTATGGGCTTAAAGGCTCCATCTAATTTTGAATATATGTGTACATAATTGACCATATGCAATTATGTACATTTCAACACTACATGTAGCCCTTTACTTTCTAAAAACAAACACAGGTGTGGATACTGAATGGCACAGTGACCACCTAGACGCACAAAGAAATTAGACAGAAATATACATGTACATAAATTCATAAGATTCTTATAAAATGATATACCAAGAAAATTGATATATTTTTTGCAAAATTTCTAACATATATCCGTTTTTGACGCTATCTGATTTCCAGCGATTATGGATTTTAATTAATTGATGAGATATGCTATTCTTAGCGGCAGCTGTTGTTTGTCTAGCATTAGGCTATGCAAACCAAAATTTGTTATACTACAGTCAACTTCAGGTAATGCCCGTAGTTTTCTCGGGGTTTAGTATACGACAAACAATTTTTTTTCCTTGATGAAAATACATTGCGACTCTCAAACACGAGATTGATCTGAAAATATACATATAGGACTCCATCTATACTGGCGACATCTAATGTGAAAGTATTAAAAGCATCAAGACATTGTGGAATTTCTAGCTTTGCACTAAAAACATGGTTGCAATTTCTTAAAATGGAAACTTGCACGCTTTGATATAAAAACAGAAGATGTGGTATGATTGCAAATGATACAACTCTAGTCTAAAGTCAACAAATACATATTTCTTTTTTTCATACTTAAGTGTTCAAGTGTTCAATTTTAAGAACCTACTGCCATCGGTTTGCACCAAAACACTAATGTAGCGTCCCTAACACAAACACAAACAAGATACACTTACGAACAACCACAAAATCCGAAGACCATGACCTCTTCATTCCTTAATTTTCAAACTTATGTCAAATGCATTAGTGAGGAATAAAGGTCTGAACATACATAAAACATTTTCACTTACAATAATAATTATTGAAAGTTTCGAGATTGTTTCAGGAATATTAAAAAGGCTGAAGGAAAAGGAATATGTGGTATTTTAAATGAAATGACAATTAACCAAAGAACATCTAAAATTAACAAACATTATAAACAACTGTCGTCAATAAAAACAAGTCATGCGTGTACATTATAGGAAGCAATAGTTAGCCATGGTTTGGAAAAAATAAATGAATTAAGATTTTAATATTAACTGTCCGATCAAAATTTTGTTTAAAACGAAAAACAATCGTGCCCGTTGTTCACCACTTACAAGGGTATGATTTAACCCTAACATGTAAAATCTATAACGGTATGCATTTTACTAAACTTCTGAAAATGATGATAAAAAATCAACTATTGCTGATAATTTGTTTTTTTTTGCAAATGTGAAAACAGTATCTCCATTTTTGTCAGATACCAAAGTGTCAGCTCCATTATCAATTAAGGTACGGACTATATCTACGTTCCCACTCAAACACGCTGAAAATATTGCCGTCTTTCCGTAAACGTCTGGATGGTTTACATCCATCCGAAGTTTAATCAATTGTTTAACTATATTAAGATGTCCACGAAACGAAGCCATCATAAGACTTGACACTTTATCTTTCGTCAATGCATTTGAATTCGCCCCTTTTTTAATAAGAAAATTAATTATTTCTGGATTATCATGTTGAGAGTTCGCATATGCCAAAAGAGGTGTCCAGTCATTGTGGTCGGATCTATTTATATCTGCTCCATTTTCTATAAGCACATTAATCATATTGTTGAATCCTCCCATGCACGCTAACATTAGGGAAGTCATCCCATTCAGGTCGACACTATTTATATTCGCACCTGCTTTAATAAGAACTTGAGTTATATCAATATGACCATATTTACTTGCTATCATGAGTGGAGTCATGCTGTTTCTATCGACAATTTCAAAATTACTGCCTTTTGAAATAAGAAGTTGCACATTATTAAAATGGTTGATCTTGCACATTTCATGTAGAGGTGTTGTTCTTTTATCACCTGGAAAGTTGAAATTTGCACCATGCTTCACCAAAATATCAACAAGATCATTATCATTATTTTCTAATGCTACTATAAGCGGCGTTCTGTCTTTGTGATCAGAACAATTTACAATTGCTCCCATAAACAGTAAATCTTCAACAACATCAAATTCAGAATTTCGTAATTCGCACGCACATATCAGAGGAGTGACTTTGAGATTGTTACATTTATTTGTAATATCTACAGTTGAAGTATTTCTAATTGTGTCTGCATGTCGCTCAGATCTAGCTTTGGTTACGTAGGAAGTTAAAATGTTCACAATATCTGTTTGTTGCTCTTGTATGGCTATTAATAAAGCTGTATTTCCGTCTACAGATGCTATATTCAGATCTACACCCGCTTCTAAAAGAGTCTTAATTATTCCAATATTTTGTTGTTCCGACTTTATTGAATGCATTAAGCATGAACATCCAAAAGCATCAACAATGTTTACGTCGGCCTCATTCATAATTAGAACATCGACTATTCTGTTTTTTCCTTTACTTGTAGCTATCATCAAAGGTGTTTGGCAGTCTAGATTTGACTTGTTAATATCAGCTCCGCTTATCAAAAGGAGGGAAATAACTGCTTCGTCTTCTTTTTTACACGCTTCAATCAATGCCGTATTTCCACGTGTGTCTGTACAATTTACATCAGCATTTTCACAAATGAGAATGCTTATCAATCTCCAAAATCCATTTTTTATTGCAATATGTAGGAAAGTGCACCCATCAGAGGTGTGATTGTTGATATCAATTCCTTTTCGTAACAGTAATTTAACAAACGGGATGTTATTGGATTCACATGCGCTTTTGAAATGGTCATAACTTTCTTGATTTAAATTATCGTCGCATTCAAAGAATAGTTTGAGTAGACTGGCGCATTCGTAACGACCTGCTAATGTAAATGTAGTTTCATTTTCGAATTTGCACTTTGAACGAGAAATTTGTTTTACCGAATCTGAGCCAAGCTGTTCAAAATAGTTTGCTAACTTCTGCTGATATAATGGTAACTTCATTTGACGGCCAGAAAATACAATGCGGATGTTTCCACTTAAAATTAGTTTTCCTATACGATGGAAAAACAACTTTTCATTTTCTTCATTCACCTCTACAAAGAACATTTCATGTTCTGCGATTGTAGAGCATGTTTTAAGAATGCAGTGTTGTGTTATAATTTCCGGGTCCGCATATTCTATGAATACTTGTTGTAACTCATCTCCAAAATAGACAGCCAGAGCTTCAAACATAGCGGCCTCTTTAATTGAAAACAAACTCTTCTCTTTTGAAATAAATGTGTTCATTAAGAAAAATAAATTATCAAAAAACTGTCTACGCGAAATTTCAATACTGAACGCATTACATATATTTCTACTAATTGTATTGAAAAAATGAGAGTACTCACTTGTCAATACACCTTCGTCAATAATCCCTTTTTTAAGTATACATATGAAAAGACTATAAAATGCTGACAGATTAGATACACGGAGTTCATTTAATTCGCTTACACATGATGAATTTGAGTGCTCAATCTCTTCTCGCAAGGGCAAACATCCTTTAAATTGTTGCAGGTCCTTTACAACCATGTGAATATTACTGAGCAATACGTTGGGTATAGGTAAATGAATTGCGCTTTCACTAAAAAGATTGAACTTTTGTAGGGTCTCGGTCATGAACACGACACTGGAACAACCCATTAACAGTTTCACGTTACCATTCTGTAGTATTCTTTCAATCTTTTTTTTCTGTCGTGACCACATTAGAAATACTTCATATGATAATACAAATCTTCCACAAATGTCATCAAAAACCAATGCAAATTTACCTGTTTCATACTGTTGTTTACATATATCAGAAGGATCACGGCAATGGACATATTTATATTCAAACTTGTTTTGTAAATACATGGCAATGTAGTTGAGTGAAGCCGATTTACCACATCCTGGCTTTCCCCACAAAAGAACACAATTTTTAGATGCCAGCATATTTTCGACCTTAGCCATGATGTCATTTTCTAAGTATGACTTTGACTTGTTTTCCGATTCTGCTTTTTCTTCAACGTGAGTATTTAGATCTACAAATATATATTCATAAAGGTTTAAAATGACTTTAAGATAACATTTAGTATATGATTTTTGGCTTGAAATAAATGTATCTTGTCAAATTTTGAAATGATATCCATAAACTAAGGACAGTTTTGAAATAAAGAAAAATCAGCAGGGAGTTCACGACAACATATCAAAACTGAAATAGCAATTTAGTTCAGATACGGAAATGAGACATTTTTTGACATTTTTTTTTTGTGACAAAGGAAACACAATGTACAACAATGTACTCTATAATTAAGAATTAGTCCACATGCAATTCGTTAACTTTTGTCTAATAGACCCTTGAAATTTTCAGGCCTCATTTTTATAAGGACGCATTGTACAGTATAAAATTGAGAATGGAAATGGGGAATGTGTCAAAGAGACAACAACCCGACCAAATAAAAAAACAACAGCAGAAGGTCACCAACAGGTCTTCAATGTAGCGATTCCCGCACCCGGAGGCGTCCTTCAGCTGGCCCCTAAACAAATAAATACTAGTTCAGTGATAATGAACGCCATACTAATTTCCAAATTGTACACAAGAAACTAAGATTAAAATAATACAAGACTAACAAAGGCCAGAGGCTCCTGACTTGGGCCAGGCGCAAAAATGTGGCGGGGTTAAACATATTTGTGAGATCTAAACTTTTTTTAAATCTTTAATACATTATGTTCAAAATTTCCGTAGGCAATTCTGAATGTTTATATTGTGTCATTAATTTTCATTATTAACACTTAGCACAACCATGTCTAGCTTGAATTCTTGAATTATGTAAGTTAACTCAAACATCATTAAAATAATTACGGAAAACGAACTAAACGGTATTTTGTATGTGTTTTAATGAACAGCTGCCTCTCGTACATCATAGATTTGATTGATTCGGAACTTCTAAACAGTTTTGAATGAATGTCAGTAGTCTCCAACTCATGGAAGTAAATTTTGGCGTACGCTATATTTTCATCCAATAACAGTGGAAAATACAGATTATCAAGTAAATTCCACTAATTTTAAAGAACTACTAAATAGATATGCCAACGCATTGACTATTATATAATATTAGAAATAGGTGATAAGGCTTTACAATTTATGCATTTTATCATACATGTATACCAAATCATTACAATTTGTCAAGAAAACATTAGTTAATATAGAAATAAGGGAACGCAGTTTTATTTCAGGAATGACAATTCTCCACCAGAAAATAAATGTTGTAAAAAATAAAAATTAAAGATTGCATGCCGTTTTCAATCAACAGAGAAATATACCATTAAGTAACTAATATTACATGTTTTATGCAATAGATTCATGAGATTTAAAGTCCTAAATTTTTTTTTAGCAAAATATGACAAGGTTATGTAATGTTGTTCTTACAGGAAATGAAATGAAAATTTTAGTCTCAGAGCTCTCTTATTTGAAACAAACAAAATTGATCTTGTACACTTGAAATTACAAGAATTATCTCATTTGAAATGTTTGTATTGAAGAAAACATTGAATAACACCTTAAAATATTATGTATTTGTACAAAAAAGTCGCCGTATAGAAATACAATGAATTATTTAATTACCAAAATGAGTAGTCATAAAAACATGACCAACAACTTCTCTATCTCTTTATATATGCATATTTTATTCAAGATCTTACTTACTGTTCCTTGTTTTTGTAAAAATCAAATGTAAAAAAGGGCCGACCGCTTTAATATGTTATCAATTTATTAATAATATATGTTGAAATTTTATTACCTTTCATTTCGGTTTGTTGTTCCTTCTTTCCTAATTCCACATTTTCTTTTTCTTCGCAGGAGTTGTTTTTGAATGGGATTACGCATTGTGCTTCATTTAATCGTGTGTCTACAATCAGACTAATCGTTAGTCGATATATATATATATATATATATATAGGTGCAATACGTAACATGTTACATTGTAGTCACTTTATCTTTATTTTTGTTCATGCATTTGGTGTATCCAATAATAAAAAACGGTCCTCACTTTGGACAAAACTTCATATAAAGTTCTTGTCATTTTTTTTTATTATTTGTTTTGTTTTGTCTTTCATTGTTTGTTTGATAGTACATTTACATTTTTGTACTTGACGTTTTGTTAAAATATATAAAAGTGAAAGGTGCAAGAAATTTAAAACACAGTAAATTCAAAAATCTAGTGGACTGGTAAAATACTGAATTAAACAATGGCTAGTACATACATTGTATGTAGTCTGAATAGAGTGTAAACAAAGGTGAAAGCCTTTAAATTGTTGTAAAGTGGACATAATGTGCCATCAGTAAACGATAAAAAAGAAAACGAATCATCCATTAACCATATACTTGACTAAGAAATGACGGAGTATTGCAAATATATTTTGGGTTTTATGTTTACATTAATTTTTTTTTATTGAAGATCTTGTACAGATAAAAAATAAAAAAAAAGATAAATACCTGAACACTTATCTGATATTAGTATAATGATAATTAAGCTGATAGAAAAAACTGTTGCACATGTTAGTAGTATAGCGTTTGGAACAGATCTTGGGTTTTCTCTTGAAAAATCTGAAATATAAAATGTACGTGTATCAAAATATATTAGCAGTTGTACTATGCTATTTTTGATAATGTGTAATTTGTTGTTGATGAATGTCTATTCAAATCAGAAATATAGCAAGTATTTTCAGGTGTACAATCGTTAATAAGTGGAGAGCGCTTGTTTTAGGCAGTTTTAATGGACCCATAATATTTGTTAAATTTAAACAGCCAAACAGAACTGGAGGGAAATTCAAAACGGACAGTCTCTTATCAAGGGGTAAAATTAACAGCTCAAACACCAAGTTTAAATCACTTATCATATATCTGACTTGGTGCATGCATTCCTATATAAATCAATGTAGCTATACATTTAAAGGAAAACAATTATTAGACTAAGTCTTATAAATTCTATTATTATTATTATATCTTTGTTGCTTGATTAGTAATGTTTTTTAAAATTGGCATTTTAAGGAGAGGTACCTCTAAAATAGTGCATTTTTCACGTACAGTAATTCTATATTTTCCTTTGAAATTATCAAAGTTTTTTCTAAAAGCTATTGGTTTTATGTTTTACAATTCTATCATTTGGTTAAGTTTCTAGTCACATGATCATGTGTTTTCCTGTATAGTCCATACAAAATGATTCATTTTGTCACAACTATATCTAATCAATTAGAACTACGGTTAGCACAGTATAAACAAATTCTATCATTTTTAATTCTATTAGATGCCCATACCACCTTAAATATTAAAATCGTCTCTAATGTCATAAATGCAAGTACTGAATAAGTTTAAACGGGACATTCTCACTGTTTAACCTTTTTATATTCGAGCGTCATTGATGAGTCTTTTGTAGACGAAACGCTCGTCTGGCGTAAATATAAAATTTCAATCCTGGTATATATGAGTTTATTTCAATTTCATTAATCAAAAACAAACTGACAACGCCATGGCTAAAAGAAAAGACAAACTTTAAGAGACAAAAAATAGTAAACAAACACGAAGTAGAAAAATAAAGACTATGCAACACGAACCCCACCAAAAAGTGAACCTAGACATTGGTTTCTTCAATTTCTAGTCCAAGAATGTACAATGACGGAACCCAATCAGAAAAGTTGGAATTGTGAAAGGTTAGAACATCATAAATATATCTGAATGTGATATCAAAGTTATCCGGCTTCTTTGATCTTATTTTTGACAAATTCCTAAACTTATTCCGACTGCTATCAAAACAAGTAGAGGTCGACAAAGAGAGGTTCACAGTTCGTCTCCAAATGAATGGCGATAGTTTGTTGTTAAAGTCTACCTGCAAATTTAACACGTATGTTTTCAAGATGAAATCCTGTGATCATTTGTTTCTCGGTCATGTTGGTGTAACATGTTTAACCTTTTCGTTCACTAGAAACAAAATATGAGGGTGTGGTTTCCTCAAGCAATACATGTATAGCGTTTGTAACCGTTTAAACTGAAAAGCATTCCCGATGGTGTTGTTTTTTTACGATTGATCAAATTTAATATGTGGAATGGTGGTATAAAGGGTTGAATAAACAAAGTATTGAATACAAATATTTTCAGAGAAAGATCAAGATTTAGCTATTTTTTTACTTTGGAATTCCCATATTATTTATTTCACTGCACGAGTGAGAAGTTGCCTGATTCTTGTGACAACCTTTTTGCAATGCGTATATATTTTATGGTTAATCTAATGACCACTTCTTTCGAAGAACTTGATGAGCCGGCATTTTAACGTTGCATGTACGGACTTGTAAATATATTCTTACCATAAAAGAGACACAACATAAATCAGAGGGACATTCAAACTTTTATGTTTGTGTGGAACAATTCGTTTGACATAATATAAATTTATTTCATGATTTGAGAAAACAAAAAGAAACGTTTTACAATGTAAAGGAGTAGGTCCGGTAAGACCCCTTTTTGGCCCCAAAAAATAACAGTTTTACAAAATTGGTAAAATGTAAACTTTTAGTTATTTATTGGACAGTTAAATGGTTCTGCTTCATAAATATGGGCAGTTTTTGACAATACAATGCACATATATCGGGTTGTAGCACTATTATGTCATGCTAAATTACGGAAAACTACAAAATTCTATCATTTTAGTAAAATTTTAGACGGTTTCCGTGTAAAACGAAAGTGGCCGCATTCGTGTTCATCCTTAATATTGAAATGTAAGTTGTATTTCATGATAATACATAACATATATAAAGGTTGTGGATGAACACGGATGCGGCCACTTTCGTTTTTGACAAAAACCTTCTGAAAAGTGTCGTTTTTTGGCAGATTTGAGAGATTTTTCATATTTGAGCTTGAATCGGACCGTTTTTAATGACTAAATCAGTTAAAATCGTTCACATTAATTAATTGAATCAAGTGAAATAGACACATAAGTGTTTAAAAAGTGGTCAAAATCTTTCGTCAGATGAAACTGAAATTTGAGGCCAAAATGAGTCCTAACCGGACCTTCTCCTTTATATATGTTTCTTTTAATGGAAAATTGTATCATCCACAATGATTCGTAAGTCCTTTATCGTCTACTTGTACCAACATTAAACATTCATGATGCATCTATTAAACCATCAAATAGTAAATTCTTCTCAAATGTACTTGCCTGTCTTATCTTCCTGTGTATGAACGGGTTTTTTTGAAACAGTGATTGTAGGTATCCTGTGACATAAAGATATGTAATTAGAAGTGAAAAAAGAGAGTTTTATACAAAGGGGTCAATCAAAAGTCATTGTAAAAAAATAACAATACAGAACCATGACTAAAACCAATTCAATCGATAGACAAACAACACTACCCTGTTCAATAATAATATAGACTGAGCTATTAAAAAAAAAGATTTAATAATATAAAAAATAAATTATACATAAGTGGTCTGCTACCAAAAAGAAGTTATACTCTCTAGAATATAATCACACAAAATGATATAAAGAGAGACAATTTTATTCCGATTAAGTGAAGAAAATCCTTGATTAAATAAAAAGAAAAAACACAACACTTTTCAAAAGTAAACCATTGAAAATTAAAAAAGTCATACTTCAATGTTTAAATTCCTGAAAATCATACTCTCTCTTAACAAAAAAAATAAATGCTGTCTTACCGTGAATCTGAAATAGATGAGCAATTTAATTTTCCGGACCAACTGAATTGGTCAATACATATGTAATCTACAAGATAACAATATATATAAGCTAGTTTATATTGACGAATATTTTAATTTATCATATACTTGTATGAAATATTACTAAAATTTTACAGTTCAATAACATTAAAAATATTAAAAGGCTATTAAAGGTTTGCTAGGTTTATTGAACAGATTTCTCAGAATTTCATCAGCGGGCTGATAAAGGGACCTTTATTGATTGCTTCCGGAATGTGATCGCATGCCTTTCCGTTCATTTCCGTGACGTTTGTCACATGCAACTTCGTGCATTTCCGGAAATTTGTTCGTAAACGACAAAACAGTGCGGAAAACCGCAAGTGATTTAATACTTTTCACCAAATAGTTGAGGAGCAAATATATGTTGTGACAAGATAAAAAAAAATGCTTGTAATATCAATAAAAACAATTAAATTAAAAAAACTTTTAATCAATAGTTCTTGTCTGTATTTCTTCTGCTGAAGTATATGATAAAAAGATCATTACATGTCATTTTTCATATCAGACCCTTTATCGGCCCTCGTTCATGATATAATCCCTCGAGCCTGCGGCTCTTGGGCCGATATCATGACCTAGGGCCGATAAAGGGTCTGATATGAAAAATGCCATGTAATCTATACGTATCAATCAAATATAAACATATGACTTGCAACATATTTGTTCTCAGTCGATTTATTTTGACAGAAATGAGGAAACCATTTACATGATTAAGCTGATTTTTGAAAGAGTTGCTATTTTATGTTTTAAGAAATTAAGTATATACATGACTGTATATTTAGGTAGATATGTAAAGTTAAATGGCAATGCGAGCTAATAATACCATAGTATCCAATTGAATCATGTTGATATAGAGTTAATATAAAATACATACCAGGAGAAAGAATAAGGTTTTTGTGACACTTTTTGCGATAACAGGTACAATCTTCCAGTGATGGAATACAGGAGCATATATTTCTTGGTTTGGTGACAAACACATAGCCCTGTGCATAATTACATCGACATTGTCTGTCGGTTTTTATCGAACCATTATTTGAAACAATTTGCCCTTCTCCGCTGCAAAATGACCGCTGCAACTCACAATTACTGGACGTGTTGGTGTAGAAAATGAAAGGCTGATAAAGACCATTTTGGCAAGCCTTGGCATGAATATTAGTTCGCAAAGTAACTCTGTAGCCTGAAGGTAATTAACATAACATTAACATCATAAATAAGAAAATACTTAAAAATAAATATTTCATGGCAGCCGTAGAATGTTTTTCATTCAACCATGGGTTGGGTATTTATATCCGATTATTGTGTAACTAGCGATAGTACGGGGTAAATGTCCAACCCATGGTTATATGAACACAAATATACTACTGCTATGAATCCTTCGGCTATTTTTGGCATTTTATAGGGCTTTTGTCCATTTGAAACATTCTTGATTTCTGTAATTAATTTATATATGTTATAGTGAATTTGTATAATCAATGACTATGTAGAATCCCTTAAACTTTCAGGGCTTATGCAGAATCAGTGGCTAATTTAGGGATTATATATAATCTCTTAGAAATTCAGGGATTATGTATAACCACTAGAAAAAAAATGTCAGGGGTTATAACTGACATAACTGAACTGATGAATTAGTTTTATTTATAAAAAAATTGAATGAAAGTTAAATAATTCATTTTATATAATCATATTAAAAATCAAAAAGGAAAATAAAGGTTTCACCAGCAACATCTTAGGTACAAGAACAGGAGGCTCTCAAGAGACTGTGTTGTTCACCTGATTCTACAGTTGATTTTGAAACCGTGTTAAAATTAGTTTAAATTTTCTTTATTTAATATTTTATAATACAAACATCTTTGAATTATTGATAATATCTAAAGTTATTTTAGGGAATTTGTAAAATAATAAAAAAACGTTTAGTGATTACATGTATGTTAAATCACTGGTCATTATCAGGGATAATATTTAATCACAAATATATCAGGGATTCTACATAATCCCTGATTATACAAATTCACTGTAACATATATACTAGATGCAATATGTTGTTTATGTTATTTGAGTTTACCCTTCGAGTGTAAACTGGTTTTTTTTACACATATGCTTTAGCCTGCTATCCAATTCACGTCAATAAATCCTTCAATAAAATATCAATCAATTAAAATTATTATGTCAAGACGCGTTTTTAACAGCAGTGTTTAGGTGTAATAGCACCAAATCATAGTACGGCACATCCGGATGAATACGAAAATAGGTTGAAAAAATATTCTCTTAAATTTGACAGTTGTAAGAACATTTTTTTCAGTAAAATAGATATCTTGGGTATTTCTCAGCACTATTTTATTTTCTTTAGAATATTTTGGAAACTTGAAACTACATGGTTACCAAAGCTTGTACACCGGTTAAATAAGGGGAAATTTGATTGGTTAACTTCCAGTGATGGTTATGTTCGTATAGGCAAAGAAATATAATGTGAAAGTGTTTCTATAGCACTGGACAGGATAAAACTTCACCCACGCCAATCATTACTTAATTTGAAAGAAAGAAAAATTATGTTCACTCTTTTGAAAAGTGCAAATTTAACACTAAAAGGGGGCAGTCAGTGGTGGTATTACACATTAATGCATCACACACATTCGTAACTCGGTCCATAAAAACGGTTCCATAGACGTTAAATGTATCAGTGTACCTTATTGAGTCGTTCCAATTTACCAAGTACTTTCGGCGAAATTATCAAAGTGTTTTCTCCATTTTATTTATCATGTTTATCTTACAATTAAGTCTCATACTGTGGATTAATATTTTTCATTGTATTTAATTTACATAGATTACGGGAAAAGTGTAGCAATATATATATACCAAGTGAATCTTTATATAAAAAAAAATGTGCCTACCTGGTCTTTGAAAGTCGAATTTAATAGAACAGCTCTCCTTAAAAGAATTGCTGGTTTCATCAAATAAGCATGTGTAATTGCGATAATCTGTACAAAATGTCTTACTCCTCATATGTCTTTCTGAGGGTACAGGACAGTCCATATCATATGCGAATATATGGTTAATAGTCTGGTAATGGTTATTTCAGCATATGTAAAACAATAGATGAAGCATTAAACATAAATTAATCAGAGGAAACTTTTTTAACCACTACATGACTCCTCGAGGAAAAACAATTACCAGTTATAATTTTTTCAAATCCCTACGTTCACCTGTACATAGACACATCTAAAGCCTCGGTCACACCTTATCGGATAAGACGAACGGACGTCTTACGGATGAAAATAAAATATGTCCGTTGACAAAATTGTTATCCGTTGGGCGTCCGTTGATGTACTGACCAACTAAAACGGACGCCTAACGAATGCATAACGGACATGCAACGGATATGCAACGGACGAGTAACGGAGACGTAACGGACAGAACGGATGTCGAACGTACATCCACCGGATAAAACGGATAAACAAGATATAAGAAAAAATTAAAGGCGACAATAATAATACATGCAAATCGCATTACTATTGAAAATGTTCTAGTCAAGTAATTAAGTAAGTAGATTTTATTTATAGTCGGCATATATATACATAATAACAAACAAAACATGAGCTCTGGTGAGCTTTTTAACCAACTATCACATAAAAAATCATGCAAATACTACCAAATAAAACTGAAAAACCATTCAATATAGTGAAAGCAAATCTACTGTTGATTCATTTAGTTTCGTGGGTACCAATTTTCGTGGTTTGAGGAAAACTTACATATTCGTGTATGTTTAATTTCGGGGTTTTGGCAAAGTCTACACTCATTCCTTTACAAAATTTATATTTCGTTTAACATTTGAATTCGTGGTTCTCCTGTACCCACGAAATCCACGAAAATTGGTATCCAACGAATATTAATGAATCAACAGTATTTGATTTGTGAGCCGCCAAAGTCAAAGTTCTGTGTAACTGGTTTTGGTTTGTTCTTCAAAATGCCGCTAAAGGGCAGTGTCTGACCTGAATAAGTTTAACAGCTGCTTGATTGTGAAGATGTGCCCTTATTCTAAGATCGATTATTAATAAGAAGAATTCATGAACCTTAAGAAATTTAATTGGAATTTCTGACAAGAAATTTTCAATTGGCATTAATTTTATCCGTTTTAGATCCGTTCATCATCCGTGTTGTCCGTTATACGTCCGGTAGAAGTCCGTTACACGTTCGTTCAACATCCGTTTTATCCGTTAGAAGTCCGTTGATGCATTTATCTGCCAGACCTCCAACGGATGTAAAACGGAAACGAAACGGACGAGTACCGTACAAAACGGACGCCTAACGGACGTCCAACGGACATTTTATCCGTTGGACGTCCGTTCAAAGTTTTGAACATGCTCACAATTTTTCACCGGACAGAACGGACGTCGACGGACCAAAAGGTACACTTAACGGGCATGCAACGGATATGGACGGATGCCTAACGGATAAGAACGGACGTCTAACGGACATGAACGGATTGAAAAAAATTATCCGTTAGGCGTCCGTTCGAGCTATCCGGTAAGGTGTGACCAAGGCTGGACATGGGTTTTCCATTTTATTGACAAAATCAAGAAACTTATTATTTTGAGATAACATTCCCATTTACATTAAACAGAGAATGATAACTGGTAAAAGCAAGAACAATGTGTATTGTAAATGTGTTTCGAATCATAACTCGAAGTTTCACGACATTCGTGAATATAGGTCGAATCCATTCAAGAATCACTGAAACACTCACACTTATTCTAAAGAATTATGGAAAAATTCAACAGATTTCAGAATAACAGTGTGTACCAAGATATGGAAAAATGTATAAGGTATTGTAAATACAAATGAAGTTAATATGTACAGGGCCTTTTAGTCATTAGACGTCGTCAGGAACACTATATGATAAATATATGAAAGCTGAGAATGTATTAGAACCTAAAAATCTTTTGAACAAAGTATACAAATTAATGCAAGTGTTTCTTATCTGTGTTCTTATGTTGTACTTTAACAAAAGTGCCATGCGATCTTTTTTGTCATTTGATCGGGTCATTTGGTAAACTCCCCGTATCTATTATGTGTTCTATATAACATATTAAACAACTCGGAGAAAGGAAATCTAGATTATCCTATTTGTTATAGAAGATATTTCTAACGAATGGTAACATTTAAGTATTTGGTATGACACTTGTTTTTTTTGTTGTTAAACACAAATTGAAACATGAAAAAAATTAATCTATCTCAATCTTATTGTATTTTTTGCTAAATATTTGAAACAAATTAAGTGTTGTGATTGCAAAAGAACGTAGTTGTTACTGTTGTCGTATCTATATATTGCAATAGGCATATACTTACCAAAACAAATATATAGGCGAGTTTCATCATCTAAAATAAATAAGCATGGCAAGGTAAACTGACTGAATATTGCATTTTGTTTTAATTTGAACGGAATGCATTTTAAACATCAATACACAACAAGGTACACCTTTCACTTCTTATTGATATTAAGCCTAATACACAAGAGTTTTTTGTACCAGATGTATGAAAGCAACAAAGGATACAAAGAATTATAGAGACAAACCCCATATTGAAAAACAAAAATGTACAAAGATTTATCAAGATTAAGTTTCTACTCTTTACATTCGTAATGGTATTCCTGTTGAATTAACATTTGGGTTACTTACAATAACAGATTGGTAGCAATTATGTGTCGATATAAATCATCGATATTACCAGTATAATTAATCCATAGATTCATACAATTTATCTTAATCATATATATGAACCTGATATCTGAACGCGAAAGGGTGAAATCTAAAAGAAGGAATGGAACCTTTAAAAAAAAATAACAGGTGTATGCATTGGAAAGTCAGACGCGCACTTCTTCTGCATAATATACATTAGTGGACCTTCCATGAAATCAGTCCAGAATTAAAAAAAAGAGTAGTTTGAATTTAGTTAATTAATCAGATGATCATATTTTACGCTAACACACACAAAGCTGCGGGAATTGCATATCTCTCTTTAAAAGAAGCGACACTTTTGTCTTGCAAAAGGATGAGCTCTGCTATGCATATATAATCTGACTTGTGAACCATTGCTCAGTCAAAATTTCCGAACATGGGAGGGGACAAGAATACAGATACGTATTAATAAAAAAAAGAACGAGCTCCTAGCAAAATGAAAGGTTCAAACAAATCAAACGAGTAGATAACTACTGTCATATTTTTGTCTTTGAACAGTATTTTCTTGTGTAGAGATTTTCAGTGTTTAATTTTATTCAGAGTTCGATTTTTTTGGTCATTTCAATTTCATGCCAGTGTTCATATTAGTTGTAGAAAATATAAACAAAATAGTTAATAAACAAGTGACACTAAATATGTTTTAAAATGGGCTGTCTGTTCGTACTTGTGTATCATTTGAAAATTTGACAGTCTTAGTTGATTAAAGTACATTGCAAATGTATATGCTTTTTCTATTCGGTGTTGAAAATAAACACAAAATTGTACAGGATTGGGTTCATATATTCAATTACTGGTCATGTAGTATACATATAAAGGGCAGCCGTGCGAACAGACACGTATTGATTAGCATATATTTAACTCTTACTGTTGTGTATAATTATCATTACTTTATGGGGGAAATTATCAATTAAGAAACACGTCTTACAGATGTTACAATAGTTATCAAAGGTACAACGATTATAATTTAATACGTCAGACGCACGGTTCGTCTACATCAGATTTATCAGTGACGCTCAAACAGAAATAATCATGACACCAAAAAAGTACAATGTGGATGTTACAAAATGTATATAAAACAAAGATAGAATTGCTTATAAGACAACTATCAAGCAAAGTCCAAATGAAATCGTACAAGCAGAATGAATTCTAATGCAATTTGTACGTAACAATTTTTTTCATTGGCTAAAAGTTGCCGTCAAATCCACAGTTGACCAGCCGTAACTAAGGATGGACCCGCCATTTTGAATTGTTGAATCAACTAATGTTCGATTACTACTATATAATCGAAAATAAATCAACACCTACCTCGAATTCGCCGTTTTAATGTAATTTTATCCGAATTTGAATCATACCGGTAACGTAATAATCTCCAGTTTGTAAGTTTTCATTTGTATGACGTCACGTTTAGCCATGACGTCTTTGCGCCAAAATCATTAATGAAGTTTCGCGGATTTTTTTTATTTGTCAAATTTAGACCTTTTTTTCCCAGTTTTATCGTATCATTTCTTTTTGTAATGCATTAGAATCGGAATAACAGAACTGTAGTTGAAGAGTTGCCACCGTCAATTTTGATTTGACGGTCGCAAATCTCCGTTTTACTGTCTCCGCTACGCGTCGCCAATTTAACTGCATTTGCGACCGTCAAATCTACAATTGACGGTGGCAACTCTTCAACTACAGTACTGTTATTCCTTAATTATAACACCGGTTGAAGCAACAACAGATGCAAAATATATGGAATCGGAATCCAAACAGATTTTCCTTCGATCTACCACACAATTTATTTTACTTTTAAATATCTCGGTCTTGCCTGACTTTCAACAACTTTTCTGTTGGCTATAAATGTACGGTTTTTCTACATTAGTTTTTGTGTGTTACACACCGCCATACTTAAGGATGTACACCTCTGAGGAGACAAACATTACTAGTTAAAAGATGTTATCTTAACCTGATCTTTTGCCTGAAATAAAATTGGTAAAAAAAATAATTGGTGAAGAAAACAATCATATGATGCTTCACTTCTTTCTCAATTTTGACTATTTTCTTTTTTTTCATCAGTTTGTGCCCATTTTGGGGCTATTATCGTGAAAAAAAATCATAGTTTCAACGTATCTTTTATATTATATCAGTTAGGTTGAAATGGACCAATCTGCATTAATTGAACTTAGATAGTTGTTTACATAAGAACGTTTTATCATATTTTGATGCTTTTTCATGTCAAATTTGCCATGCAGTCAATTTTGTAAACTTGTGATTTATCTCTGCAAATTATATCAAGTTCTGTGTTATAAATGATTGAAAAAAATACATATTTAAACAATTTGAATAGAAAAAGTGGTATGGGATGTTCATGTTTTTAGTAAAAAAATATTTGTACCGCTCATCCGTTTTCTCAATTTTTTGGCTAAAAAGATGGCTTTGATATGTAAAATTTACTACTCAAGAACTACTGATTGTAAATACACAACTTGTTTACAGACTTTAGTTTGATCATGCTCTTTATAAATGCATTGCTATTTTTCACTTTTATCACATGTTTTGGAAATAATTTCAGAATGTGATTTCAACATGTCTAACGAGACTGAAAGGTCATAAAAATACATCATTAAAAAACACAAATTGAGGAAACAAAAAACCAACCAACAAAAAACACAAAATCAATTACAAACCAATTGTTCAGAAAGTAATTAAAGGTCTTTCCACTTCGAATGATTTTTTTATGATATGAAAATATTAAAATTCGGTTTAAAATGTCTTTTCATGCGTCAAATGAAAGGTAACTCTAAGCTGATTCCCAAAATGTATGGTTTCTACATACTTGAAATAATACAATAACAAACAAGAGCTACTTCCGGTTGAAAAAGGTCACTTCCGGTTTGCTGTTTTTAAGTCATTTAGTTTGTTACCTAAAGCAAAGAGTGCTATGGCTTTATCCTGTATAGATATGAATTCGAACCAAAGGTCAAAATCTAGCACGTCAAATTAACCTATGACCTTAACCCCAATTTCAATGGTGATTAACCAAATACTTCATATCAAAATATTTTAAGTCTATGATATGTATGGTTAAAAAGTAATATTATTTAAGGCAAAATTCTGATAGGGGCGAAAACTCCCATTTATGGTTTATGCACCCTTTCAACCAAAACTGATAAGTTACGACATGTTGCAACCAACAATTAAGTAAAAATAATTTGTCGATATGTAAAATAGTTTTTGAAAATGAGTGAAAATAAGTAAAAATCAAATTTTAGAATATTGACCTTGACCTCTTTTTTGGAACAATGATCTCAAATCAAAAGACCCTTAGTCTATATGACTTATGTTTTATCAGTTAGAAATGCATATCACTTTATCAATAACAAAAGGGGAAATCACTCTCATCTCGAATCTCTATACGGCTTCGGTAAAACAAAAAACAACAGAACATCCTGAGGATGTAACGAGAAAAGTGGACAAAAAATTTCGCGGCAGAAAAAAAAAATTAAAAAACAATCGTTCACAGAACAATTGAAAGTCTTTCCACCAGGATCATTAAAATTTGATTTCAAATGTCTGTTTCAGCTTCAAATGATTGTCAAAATATAAGGTTTCTATACAAAAAGACATAAATAAGGGAGATTTAATAGATGTTACTTCTGGTATTGTTTGACAGCTAATATGACACTGATTCCAAAAATGTATGGTACTATACACTTTTATATTTATATTAATTTAGTTTAAAAAATAGCTACTTGCATCACGTCACTTCCGGTTGACTTTTTCAAGGTCATATTGCTTGCAACCTAATGCAAAGAGTCCCAGGGCTTAATCATGCATACTTATGTAGTTAAAGCAAAGGGCAAAATATAAATTGTTAAATTAACATATGACCTTGAGCTCTATTTCAAGGTCATAGACCAAGGACCTCTTAGCAAACGACTATAGGTCTCTACTTTATACTGGTAATGAATTATATAAGCATACAACTGATATTGGATATGAAACTCGAATCAAATGTCTACGTATCCTTTCGACTACAATTTATGTCTGACGACATGTCGCAACTAACAATTGTGTGAACATATTTTGTCGATATCTTTTATGACTTCTAAAAATAAGAGTTCACAAGCCAAACTTCAAAAAAATGAACATGACCTTGACCTTTGACCTTGACATCTTTTTCATTTTCTTTTAACCAAGGACCTCCAATCAACAGACCCTAGGCCTCTATCACTTATGGTTTTCCAGTTAGAAATACATTTCACTTATATCAAATACAAAAGGGGAAATAACATCATAGTCCTCATAAAGCTTCAGTCAAAATAAAACAGAACATCCTGAGGACATAACGAGCAAATTGGAAAAATAGATATGTCGATTTCTTATACGGTTACGAAGCCTTAGAGATAACAAGAAAAACTGGTTCGGGGAGATAACTCTTATATGGGAAAATATTCTGTTCAACTGAGTTGGTTTTAAACGCGTATGAACGGTTCGATATCATATTCCAAATATCAAAGCGACATCTTGTGAAACAAACAAAAACAGCGGAAGAAAAAAAATTCGGCGGAAGAAACAAATGATAATAGTAATAATAGAAGGTCTTTCCACATCAAAGAAATTTTGAAAAGAAGCTAGTTCCTCAAGCTGATGTTATAAATGACAGTTTTGGTATGCTTAAAAGGGAACTAAAGGATATAATTTGCTACTTCTAGTCAAGGAAATGATAATTCCGGTCTCAAATGATAGCTTATTTCACTCTAATTCCAAAAGTATAGTTTCTATATACTTGTATGTGTACAACGTAAGATAATTGGCCACTATCGGTTTATCGAAAGTTATTTCTAGTCTTATATATATATATATATATATATAGTGAAGTGTTTAACGACCTTGACCGGCTTTTCAGCCCTCGCACGGTCGGCTCGGTGCCCGAAGACGTTTGGTGAGCTTTAACATATCTTGATACAGTGGGTCAGGAACAAGTAGTGGAGGTCGCAATATTGAGGCCGCCATCTTGGTTTCGGTGAGTTGATTTTTCTTTTGTTGACTATTTTGTTGTTTTCTTTACTTCACAACGACTGCTTTCAGGGCCAGTTTGGTAAGCGTGGCAGCCCGCTAGCCTCGATGATGGAGTACTGGTAGATGAATCGTAGACGTAGTATTAAAGATGACCCTCGGACGTTAATCGGCATAACACTCCCCATTGTATATATATATAGGAAGATGTGGTGTGTGTGCCAATGAGACAACTCTCCATCCAAATAACAATTTAAAAAGTAAACCATTATAGGTTAAAGTACGGCCTTTAACACGGAGCCTTGGCTCACACCGAACAACAAGCTATAAAGGGCCCCAAAATTACTAGTGTAAAACCATTCAAACGGGAAAACCAACGGTCTAATCTATATAAACAAAACGAGAAACGAGAAACACGTATATATTACATAAACAAACGACAACTACTGTACATCAGATTCCTGACTTAGGACAGGTGCAAACATTTGCAGCGGGATTAAACGTTTTAATGGATCCAATACTATAGTTTTGTAGTGAATGTTAACGCGGGTATGCCACCACAACGTCTATCTGTACGGCATGGATTGGTTTCTGCCATCTTAAGTAGTAAGTCGTTGACCATCTAACAATAAACCCTCACCGAAGATAGCGGGTAAATGAGAGCTGACCCAGTACGTCCGTTCAGCTGTAATGACTGAGACGTGTATTGAATGCTTCCCAGTCTTGCGGGCTAAGTTTATGTTTATATATATTACACAAATATCTGGATTCCGAGTACGTTTACATGAAAAAAAAGTGCAAAACTATGTACTTCCAGTTTTCTCAAGGTCACTTCCGGTTGTCATTTTTCAAGGTCATATGTCACCTAACCTTTTGTTAAAGGTCATATGGTTTTATAATAAACGAAGTTGAAGATGTATTCAAATAACCTTATAATCAGATATTTCAGGGGCATTAACTCCTGTAAGATGACATTATATGGTATCAGATCAAATGTAACATATCTATATTACCATCTAGCAATTATTTTGCGTTTGTTCTTTTATAGGTTGCATTTCTGTAAATATTGACAATGCAATTTCCCATAGGATCTCCTTTACGGCTAAAACTGTACCACTTAAACTGTGAAGTTTTGAAAAAAATCTTATCCTAGAATTGAAAGTTCATTTGTACCACAATTTGTTTTCAAAGGTCAAAATATAGGGCTGTGCGGCATATTTTCAACGTTTATATAAACTGAACTTTTCAGAGTTTAAACTTACACATATTTTCTTAATTTCCCCTACCTATAATGAAAGGTTACCACAGATTTCAATGTAAACAATATGCACATGTTTATTTATTGGTACCGTTCCCGAGTTCTGTCTCTGCGATATGGAACACAGAGAGCATAACTGGGAACCAGTATGTATACAAAATTAATTTTCTATGAATATTCAATTTCTCCCCAAAAGAGGCATGTTTTGAGAAACAGCTGTATTTACAAAGTGCAACCTTATACATATCTTTTAAAGTGTTGGAGAAAATGCAGAAATATGAAAAAATCTAAATTAAAAACTTGACCTTGACCTTTGACTTTGACCTCATTTTTTAAGTTAGGACCTAGGGACCTCAAATAAAACGGTTTCATGGTTATACGGTCAAAGGTTTATGTGTAAGAAAAATAAACCGATAAATTTATTTCGTAAATGTAGATAACTCCTATAAAATTTCATCGAATCGCTTCGATCCAAATTATCCCAAAACATCCTGAGGAGGAAACAAACAAAGTAGAATTTTTTTTTTATCGATATCTTTTTTTTGTTACGAAGGAGATGAACTTACTTGATAAACAGTGAATAGGGAGATAACTCTTACAAAGGAAAATGTTCGGTTTAGAATGGATGGAAATAAAAAGCGCATACACTGTACGATACTGTATAAAAAAAATTCTAAGCGACACATTACGAAACAAAACTTGGCGGAAGAAGACAAAATAGTTATACGCTGATTCCCAAAATATATGGTTTCTATATAATATTTTTTTAATAAGGGGGATAATTCGTTACTTCCGATTTGAAAGATGTTACTGCCGATATTATTTGAATATTTAATTGACACTGATTCCAAAAGTATCTGGCGCTATATACTTTAATATTAATAAAGTACAAAAAATAGATACTTCCGGTTTTACACAAGGTCATTCCAGGTTTTTTTTTTCAAGGTTTAATGGTTTGATACCTTTTGCCAAAAGTCTCATGGCTTTATCATGTATACATATGAGGTAAAAGCAAAGGTCAAAATAGAACGTCAAATTAAGTTATGACCTTGAGATCAATTTCTAAGGTCATAAACCAAGGACCTTAAATCAAAAGACCATAGGTCTTAATTATATTTGGGTAATAAGTTATATCACCATCCGCATATTTTTAAATACAAGAGGGGAGAAAACTCCCTTTTTACGTTCGATGTACCCTAGTAATAAAAATTTACGTGTTACGACATGTCGCAACTAACAATTTAGAAAAAAATAATTTGTCGATATCTCATACGGTTTCTGGAAATGAGTTGAAATAACCCAAATTCAAAAATAAGCATATGACCTTTACCTTTGACCTTGACCTAGTTTTCATTTTTTTTGGACCAAGGATCTCAAATCAAAAGATCCTATAGCTAGGTCTCTATCCCTTATGGTTTACAAGATAAAAATGCATATCACTTATATCAAATGCATAAGGGGAAATAACTCTCATATGGAGCGTTCATATCGTTCGGTCAAAATAGGACAAATCATGGGTACAGAAAAGTTGAAAGACCTAATGATAATAATAATCAGAACAAATACAATAGGTCTTTCCACAGAAAAGTGGAAAGACATAATAATCAGAACAAAAGCAATAGGTCTTTCAACCATAAAGGTTTACAGACCTAATAATAATCAGAAGAAAACAAGAAGGTCTTTCTACGAAAAAGTGGAAAGACCGAATAATCAGAACAAAACCTAGAGGTCTTTTCACGGAAAGGTGGAAAAACCTAATAATCAGAACGAAATCTAGAGGTCTGTTCACGGAAAAGTAAAAAGACCTTCAAATACCAAAATAATATGTTGCATCGAATACATGGTTAACGTATTGTGTCTCCTTTATCTTGTCAATACTCAAAACATTTAATCTCGAGCATATGCAGGAATAATCATTATCACATATTTGTATAAAGTATCAAAGAAACTCAATAGGAAAGAAACCATTACAGTGTGCTAAATATAAAACATATAATACAGAGAACTACCGCATTTAAACAAACGAAGTGGTTCGTGACGCTGTTACAATGTATCTTGTTACCGAATCGACTGACATTACAATCAATTTGTTGTTAAATATAATGTAGGGGTTCAATACGGGAATCCGTATGGTAATTTATTTGAGCAATTTTTCTTTTGAATTTCTTATTCAGTATAAGATATTCATATGATGGAATTTGTTAGATTTGAAGTAAATAAGTGTTATGGCAATATGATATATTTCCGTAATTGAGGACTTTATCAATGTAACCACTTGGAAACAAGGAAACTGCAAGATTTGAATATTGTTTTTGATAGCACTACAGTTCAAGGTAAGTTGTTGGTCTGTAACGTTTGGTTGTTTAAAAACCGAAGAGAGAGAAAATATATAAGTGCCTAGAAAATGAACCTAACAATGTTAGAGTAAATCTGATCGTAACTTCCTTCCCGAGCGGGCTTGAACCTGTACTTTTTATTTCTAACATATACCACAACACCGACTAGCTATATATATATATAGTTTTTGACTGATAAACTGTACCAATGAATACAAGCATATACTATGAAATTGGAAACTGAATTACGACGAATTTTTCTGTATCGTTAAGTTTCAACATATTTATTTATAGTGGATTGAGAAACAAGATTTGCAACTTAAATTAATCCCTGACCACTTTGCGGGTGGGAGTGCTGCCTTGTAGCGGCATTAGCCTGCTCTTTTTTTTTTTTTAAATCTACAAAAGGGTGTCTTCAACATCGTTCCCTTCCTACTGACTATCATCGTTTCCTCAATATCATACTCGCAAATGGTGAAGACGGAGAACCGAAAATTCAGTCCCTAAAATTTTCAACCCAGACGGGAATCGAGCCAGGACCTGTGTGTTAGAAGTCCGATGCACTCACCACTACATTAGAGCTCTCATTTCTGTATCGTTTTGCTGAAAACTTTCATCTTAAAAGTCTTATATCTAACAAAAAATTCAAAACTTTAAAAAAAATAGATGTACTTTGCGTTGCATGAAAAAGCATATACTCGTATTAGTTAATAAGTTACCTTTCAATGAATATTTCCATCGGGATATCCTCAGCGTCGTGATCCATTTTAGCGTAAGCAGATAGGAGAGAATACACCGAAATATTCCGCTCATATTTTAATTACAATATTAAAAATATAACTGACAAATAAAGCATGTTTTCTTTTTTCTTGGAACAATTTTCATATTGTATTTCGATGTATAAAATCTTTCACGTTTCATGGTATTTCATCATATCAAAATACCTTGACCGATTTCTATAATACGCACACCATGTACTTAAATCAATAAACGATAAAAATAGTTACCTATACAAATAAACATTGGGGATAGGTTGGGTTACATCAAATGGGAGAAGTTTAAACTACTTGTTTGTGACACATAAAAAACAAAAAAAATAAAAAAAAATGTCTGAGATATAGTAGATATATATATATATAGTAGGTATCAAACGTGAAACAAAACTTTGTATAAAAGCCTCAAATAATATCCAATGTCGATAGCAATAATTTTTTTGATGGATGTAAGCATTTCTTTTAGTAAGTCTAGAAAAACAAGCATCATTAGATCACTAGTTTGTTATAATTATTACTAAAAGTAGGTATACGCAAATTTCCAAATACGATTTGGTTGTTATCGGAATTTTAATTGATGTTTGTGTGGATGCCACTTTTATTCATTGTAAGTAATTGAAAGTCTCGTAATCATGGTAATATTCGCATCATTTGATCGTTATTTTGTAATATTGCTACAACTAATAACATGTTACAGATTCTTTTACAGCTAATTTCCTAATGCATGTAAAGCAAAACTTTGGTTGGCTTGCTTGCTGTGTTTGTATAAGTGTTTATGCAAGCTTTGTAAATAAGATTGACATCTTTAAACAATATATATAGGCATAGTTTAACCTGTATATACAATTTTCGAATTTAATTGTGTGTTATCCTAATGATTGTACAATATAAAAACTAAGCAAGCAAGCTACATGTTTTATAAAATTAGCTGTAAATCAGTATTCTCCCCAGACATTTTGGATAGCATCACATTTGGCGTAAACAAAAAATGTATTTTTTAAATGTTCTTTGTAGAGTTATGGCAATTCTATATTTCCTTAATGTTATATACGTTATGTTTCTTATTAAAAAATGTATTATATTGTGTGTATGCCTTAGGCCCTTATTTGGTGAATAAAACATTCTATTCAACCCTATTCTTTGTGTCTATATTGTTGAATTCCTAACTGATTATACAATTAAACTATAACTATGATAACAGTATTTTACAACTGTGTATAAAAATAAAACGTATCCGAATTCAGATAACAAAATCTGACTATTTATGATTTTCTCGCGTTAGCAGTTTCGTCGAAAGTGAAAAAGAACAATCGCTAATTTACCTATGACGACTTTGTAAATTTCACTGACATTGGCACGTGCGACATGAGTTTCTATTCACAATTTAATTTATAACGGTACTGTTATGAGAACGGATACTATCAGTCAATAAGATCAATGGAAAATTTCGTAAAATAGTGAAAAAATAAAATACTTCTGTAACGAAAAACTATATTGAAGATTTTTAACTTTACAGGTAAAAATATAGCTTCATATTGGTATGTCAACTTTTTGGTTGTTAGGATAAGCTGTCAAATATGTTTTAGTCAAAACATGATTTTTTTTCTAACAAATAAAAAGATCTTGTGTGATAACAATTTGTCCCTTACAAGGTATGTAATTCAAACGTATAGTTTAAATCAATGAAAGATGAATTTACATATTTATTAAATGACAGTTAAGATGAAATTATGTATGTGCTTATTTTTTACCTTTAATAGGTTATATTTCCATATCCAAAATGTGTTAAGGTAAACATAGTCTACGCCAACAACTTTAATATTTTTATCGCGGGTCAGTTAACTAGGTACATTTAAATATAGCCACTAAGTATGACATGTTTCATTGAAATCACACAATGCAAATACAAAAGTACAGTTTTTTATGTTCTTGATCTATGAAGTTATAATTCACATTTCTATTATATATTCTACAATGCCAATACTTATTAAAAAGCCCTTTAAATGACAGACATTTACTATCAATTAACCTTATACCTTAACCGGACTTGTGTCAAAAATTTATCTGACCTTGAATTGCATATTATAATGCACTGGTGTCCGGAAAATCGAAAGTACAATTCTGAACTTAAAAATAAGAAAATCCGATCAGCTTTCTTGACCAAACCTTCAGTCGATATCAATAGTTCCTAGATATTTTAAGATTTGACAAAGTAACAAGTATGGATAGGGCCTATTTAATTAAATCATATGCAATGTTCTTGTATATTCTAATAGACTAACCGAAATTACTATTACTATTGAGCTACTAAAAACACAAAGTAACTAAGTAAACATTGCTACCCTCCGATAATTATACAAATAACATATGGTACTTTCGGTCTTTTCAAATGGCGAGTAATATTTTGTCAAATTATAAGCTCATTTTAAATTCGGTGCTTACAAATGCAATGATTGGAATATTCAAATTCATGTTTTGTGGAGTATCAATAAAACAATATTAGTATACTATTGTTTAATAGTCTTAAATCGATTAAACTGAAACAAACTGAGGGAAACTGTTTCGTCTATCTGTTTCTATGTGATGTAAAAAAAAAAAATGTAAACGTTTTCCAAATTAATATTTTACTACGATGAATGTACTAGATTATGTTTTGTTTCGGTTGAGAGTAAGATTTCAAGTTCTCCAATTAGAAAATGTATAGCTGATACAAAATAACCACAAAATGGGAGTTAATAAACTCATCATAGATACCAGGTCTAAATTTTGTATATACGCCAGACGCGCGTTTTGTCTACAATAGACTCATCAGTGACGCTCAAATCAAAAGTTAAAAAGGCCAAATAAAATACAAAGTTAAGGAGCATTGAGGACCAAAATTCCTAAAAGTTTTGCCAAATATACCTAAGGTTATCAAGTCCTGAGGTACAAAAGCCTAAGTATTTCAAAAATTATAAATTTTGTGAACAGTAAATTTATAAATATAACCATGAATTTTAATGTACGTATTGTTATGCGTTTACTTTTCTACATTGGTTAGAGGTATAGGGGAGGGTTGAGATCTCACAAACATGTTTAAACCCGCCGCATTTTTGCGCCTGTCCCAAGTCAGGAGCCTCTGGCCTTTGTTAGTCTTGTATTATTTTAATTTTAGTTTCTTGTGTACAATTTGGAAATTAGTATGGCGTTCATTATCACTGAACTAGTATATATTTGTTTAGGGGCCAGCTGAAGGACGCCTCCGGGTGCGGGAATTTCCCGCTACATTGAAGACCTGTTGGTGACCTTCTGCTGTTGTTTTTTTCATTGGTCGGGTTGTTGTCTCTTTGACACATTCCCCATTTCCATTCTCAATTTTATATCAATGATAATTCATGTCAGCACAAATGCTGACTACTGGGCTGGTGATAGCCTCGGGGAAATTAATCTCCACCAGCAGTGGCATCGACCAAGTGGTAGTAAATAAACTCATCATAGATACCAGGACTAAATTTTGTATATACGCCAGACGCGCGTTTCGTCTACAAAAGACTCATCAGTGGCGCTCGAATCTAACAATGTTGAAAAGGCCAAATAAAGAACGAAGTTGAAAAGCACTGAGGACCAAAATTCCTAAAAGTTTTACCAAATACAGCTAAGGTTATCTTTGCCTGAGGTAGAAAAGCCTTAATATTTCAAAAATTCAAAATTTTGTGAACAGTACATTTATAAATATAACCATAGCAATGATAATTCATGTCATCACAAGTGCTGACTACTAGGCTGGTGATACCATCGGGGAAATAAATCTCTACCTGCATTGGCATCGACCCAGTGGTAGTAAATAAACTCATCATATATACAGGAATGCGATTATAGTTTATTTAAAAAACCAACTGCAAACAGCATTATCAAGGTTGGGAATATTTTTACAGTCATTAATTTTTAAAATCCGAATTGGAGCAATTTAAGCATAAACACATATCATCTTTAGATATTCGTACATCATGGCCAAATACTTAACATTTCAATATTTTACATGATAAGCAATGGATTGGACATATGACTTTCATTATTTATTAGGACAACACACATCATCAACACATACAAACAAACACTTACATCCACCCACGGAGGTATTGTCAGGACTGTTGAAGTACAATCGAAATGAACAAATATGAAAACAAATCTGTTATCTACGTCGAAAAAACATAAAAGCAAGTTGTAAGTGTAATACTGATTTTAAAGCACTCTTCTCCTTCATCGAAAGATAGAAAATAAAAGAAATTATCATGATAGATTTTTTTTAAATATGTAACGAATAAACGTAATATTAACATATTTTTGAAGGATACTATTCAAAGCATCAAGCAGAATTTAAGATTGAACTTGATATTCTTTTACGTGTGCATTTTTGTATGTATTACACACTATATTGTGTATAATCATTGTACTTTCAGGCAAGCATTACAGGTTTTAGTAGCATGGACGATTAAAACTTATAAAAATGGAAACTATTTTGACCTTGTTTTACAATTTCGAAATTTTGAAAAAATTAGGTAAAACAAATTAGCTTATTTTTACCGGCTGTGGTTGTTTAGAAAAGAAATAAATGTAAGCTCGACCTGTATACGTATCTCAACAAATGAAAAAAAGCCGTCTATTATACTAATTTCATAAATTCTTTTAAATGCTGAGTGTAATCTTTCATTCTCTGATGAATTGTCATTTATTTACAAACTGCACTTATTATCATCTTTACCATTTTTACCAAACAAAAATGCATATGCTGAGGAATGTTACCAATAATAAGAGAATATACGAACAAGTTGCCAAGTTAAACAATATTGAAGTCAACTTAGAACAAAAATATAATGTACTATTGGATTGTGTCAGCTAATAACTATTTTAAATCCTACAAATACTTATAAGAAATAACCTTTTTTTTACATACACGCAAATAAATACCAAAAGGACTAAACTTAGGAAATTACAAATAATTTTTGCATTTTTAAAGTTCTATGTACTCATTAGACATGTAAGAATATATTATTAATACTTTTGATTTCGAAATATAAAAACAAAAATTTAATAATACCAAATCAAACTCAGAACAAACTCAGAAGCACATTCATGGTAAAATTATTAAAGTCATGCGGTCAACTTAGTTCAATTAAGGGCATACGGTACAGTTTTGATCTGGTAGTTACATTTTGAAAACAAAATCCTTATCGGCTACTTTTTACCTGATTAAATCAAATATGTTATTAAAAATATATCTTCATGTGCTACTTTTTGAACAAAATGAGGTCAAAATTTTGTATATTTGCTCAGAATTCAGATTTGTGACCGTATTTTCCGTTTCGAAAGAAAGAAATAACTTTTTTGTTTTAAAAAATATACAAAAATTGTTTTTTGTTCAATAATTTGTTATTTTTGTATTTTTTGTCCGGATTATAAAAAAAAAATATGCATACCCCGAATGAACTCATATTTATCAAATTTACACGAATGTAGTAAAAAAATGTCATTATAAGCTGCATATATTTATCAAATTTAAAAGAGTACACTATTAACGTTTACATAAAAATTGGCTTACATACTCTTAATTTGTTTAGTTCACTCACTTGTACAGTAGCGAAATATTTTCCCTAAATCTCCTCATATTCAGTTTTACTATTTTTAATTTGATCATGGTGAATGAAAATCATCGAATGCAGTAACAGATATTTCCAAAACAACACTTACTTTTAGGTAACGTACCTATCGTACCTTTTACGTAGCGAATCGAGAAACCTCTTATATGATTCAACCTGTAATGAAAAAAAAAAAGAATTTAAAAGATACAAATAGTGGAGCGGCGGAGAGGACAATTTTAGAAATTTAAATTACCTAAATACCTCATAGGATTTTAATAGCTCATTGGAAAGCTGAAATCCTGCACTTTTTGAAAATATGTGTCGTCAATATCAAATCTGGTACAATAATATCGAAAATCAAGGTCAAAGGTCATCACTTAAAAAAAAATTACTTTCATCTAGAGAAACAATACTATTGATATTTTTCAAAATTAATAATCTATTCAATAAATTATACGAGTAGTATTATGTAGAAAAACGTTAGTTCATACAAAATCTTTTTCATATTTGCACATGACGTCAGAACAACGTTTTATTTAACTTTTTTAAAGGTAGTCCATGATACATACAAATTTTAATGCCTAATGGAAAACAGGAACATATTAACATTGATAATTGACATCGACAAATAGCATTTCTTGAATACTTTAATAGTTGAAAAGTTTTCAAAGAGTATCTGAAATGCATAGCTAATAAATCAAACCAAATATGCAGCCATGAAAAAATTAGTTTCAGTTTTCAAGGATTCGACGTGTCACTGAATTTTCTTAAATTGAATTCAAACTATCTCAATACAAGATACCTTTTTATTTAATATAGTTTATGGAGTTTGATATATTACTCTATTAGTGCAAGCGTGTTGTAGAACAAATTACTTAAATTGAGACATGAACGTCATGGTATCTATGATGAGTTTATTTTCATACCAAATGAAACGTCGAAAACATTATAGCAAATTAAAATAAAGTTACCAAATATTACAAGAACTATTTTCATGTTATTTCATTACAACTACCTACATTTGGACAAAAAAAAACACATAAATAAGTGCAAGGAAGACCCTGCTCCTTGCAAACACGTGCTGTCTAGCATGTTTTCCCCCTTACATGAAATAATTAGATCTTGTAAAAGTCCGATGCCATTTGTCCCTCAAACAAAACTGGCTCTAACGTGTCATGTTGCGCAGTTTTCCAAAAAAGGCACATGGGGAGCCATTACTTCGGTTGGCTAGATTTGCCGACAACCAAACTTTGCTTTGCCACATTGTACGTAGTACGTGATGCTTAAATACGGTTTTCGGTTGAATTGTTTTACATTGTCTTATCTGGGCCTTTTATAGCTGACTGCGGTATGGCCATTTGGGCTTTGCTCATTGTTGAAGGCCGTAAAGTGACCTAAGGCTACATGATTACCGAAACGGCTTGGTTTTGTCCTAAAGAGGTTGAATACCGACTTTTAACCGATTCCAAAAAAAAAACTTGAAGTGAAGTCACACTAACCCAGAGCATGAACGACCGGCATAATAAGACTTTAAATGGAGTAATAATGTTATTACAATTTGACACCAGACACTCCGCGAGAGTAGCACATTTTCTCCGAATGTCATGCGAAATATTCATTGATACTGAAGAAAATGTTCCAAAAGACTTTGTCAAGAGACAAGTAACAAAACTTATCAAATAGGTTGACAACATTGCTTCTGACATTTCCAACGATATGCATTTGTACTTGGTTATTTGCACGGTAATTATCCCTAGATATATAAACATTTTCCATTTTTTGTCATAAAATTGAGGCTGCTTCATAAAGTACATGCATACCTATTTGTCGTTGGTTTTTGTGGAGCTACATGTACTTAAGTCGGCTTTTATCTCAACCATTTTTAATTATGCTTTGATGTTATTCGCTGTCTTAACAGCGTCTCCAATGAAAATATCGCTAGCAAATACAATGCTATATTTATATTGTCCTTGTTGAGCAAAAAAGGCAATGGCATCCCTGTAGTACCTCTCAAGTTAAGCCTTATGTTTAGAGGAATTATAGTATGTCTTACTTATTTTATCAGGCAAAAAAGACTCATACCTTGTCAAAAGTGATGATTAAACAAGAGACTTTTTGTAGAGAATAAGGTCTGTTTTGGCATCTAGCGGGACCCGTTTTAACTAGATTGTTAAATTGTCCATGTGATTGAATAAAAAATCAAATCAAACACACCTGAAAACCAAACGAACCCTAAAATGAAATTCACTTTCCCAGTTCAATTCAACAAAAACGAGTATACAACAATACCAAACAACATAAATTAATCACAAGGCTTTGGAAATTATAAAATGAACAAGAAATATGCTTAAAAATGACTACAAATGACCTTCGCTAAATCGCTGAATGTGTGACTATAACTAGAAACCACAACAATGTCGGTAAATCTGTAACAAATATTCGGACTTGAAATCTGGATAAAAAGCAGATATTTAGTCAAATATTTATATTTTTAGGATTAACTTTAAAAAGTAAATCGGGTCGATTGAAGTATTATACGGCGGCTTCATTGTTGTGCCTTTAAAATATACTTATACTGCACGTGCAAATAATGCTAGATGAAAAACGATGATTTTTACAATTTTATTTTCAACCATTTTCAGATGCATTAAGCATTAAATTTAGGACTATTTGGAAATGCTCTTACATTGTATGAAGTTCACTAATGACTTTATTTACCAATTTCATTCAAAAATTATTTTTTAGAACGGGTTTGTTGTGAAATTTTACTACCGAATCGGCAGTGGGGTATTCGATGCAAGTTGGGTAACGTCAGTAAAGGCCACTTTTAACGTCATTTGTACCACATTTGATATTGACGACCAATATTTTTCTAAAGCTGAATAATCGATAAACATTTTAGGACCTTAAAATTCCATGAGGTATTTAGGTAATCTAAAATCTAAGCGACTTTTTCAACATTCGCCGCTCCACTAGAAGTAGTATGTTTCATGCCGTTGATAAATCAGCGGACATGCTAATTTGATGATTCTAATATGACGTGCTTCTTTTGCCTTTTAAACAACACCGTGATAAAATTCTATATTTCTATACAAATAAACTCATCATAGATACCAGGAATTAAGTTTAATATTTACGCCAGACGCGCGTTACTCAGAAAAATACATAATAATGGATGTTATAATATACCTCTCATGTAAATCTACATGTATCAGAACCTTTTTGAGAACGCTTTGTCGATATTTCGTTTTAAATACTGAAATTGAAGTAGGACTACATAACTTTTGTTTTCAATCGAATGCATAACAAACAATTAATGCACAAGAGAATGAAGAAATCAACAAATCAAAAAAAATAAAAAAATCCGTAAAGATCATGAATGATTTAGGCGCATTTAAGTCATTTCAAAACACGACGTAATACTAATGAGAAAGCTTCACCTGAAGGGTTTTCCGTTACGTAAACCATTGAAATTCGTATACTATTACATTTAAATGATTCTTTGAGGTAGGTATTGCTTAATGTTCTATTCTAATACATTATTTACATTTTTATTGATTTCGAAATGGCGGCTCCTTAGTTACGAAATGTCATCTTTTGATTTGACTGTAGCATACGACAAGAACATGTAGATTAAACATGTTAAACATGGCAAATGTTGGGTTGGATAACTAATCTGATAAAGTTCAATTTTTTCTACCGATTGTTTACGAAATAATTCGTGCAAGCTACAGATTTACTAGAAAGGTTATGCGTTATCTAACAGGGAGTAAAAAATAACAGCAGCACACACGGCATTCCCACCCTCGCTTCAGTTATTAAATGACCATATGGTAATCGAAATAATTCATGGAAGCAATTGGAAATTTACACATAGCCTGGGACGTGATATTAAAATTTTATCCTGAGTGTTATTTCTTAAATAATAGATTAAATATCTAGTATATGTGACTATATATAAATAAATACTACCTGCTTTTTTAAATTGTATTGCGGTTGTCTAATTACATTCACTAGCATCATCGTTTTCAGTTTATTTGTTAAACTTGCGGAATCAGTCTAATATTCTTCAGTCAGCAATATGTTTAGTCACCAGTTCTGTAGCTAAAATAAGTTTTGGGAAAGGCTCATATCTTTAGATACATATATGATGTACCCAAAATAAGTTTTTGGTAAGGCTCATATCTGTATACTAAAAATAACAAGATTTAAAAACGCTGCTGTTTTTGGCAGTTTTTGCTTTTTTGCACTGAATATAGGAAGTTTGAGATCATATGTAAATGGAATATCCGAATTGAAAAATACAATTTCTGATGTATCATACGTTAAAATATTATGCACAGCTGATGGTGTTATTAGGTATACTAGAACATACCCATGATACCGCGGGTCCGTGACTGAATTAAAGTAAATAACTATGCGCAAGCCTTATTTTAGTATTTGTATTGTCATCTGATAAAGTCATGGCGATTATATTAAGATACACAGTTTTCTCTCCTTTAAAATCTTTCTGTTTGAACCCGTCGAACTGGAACTTATCAATTATTGGTAATATTAATTATTTGGAAAACAAAAGGTCCTGGAATGGAGTATTTTTTAATCACAAGCATTGTCCTATATTAGTTATAAATAAAGTTGAATTCTTTGATTCACTGTTTTAAGTCATGCCCGCTAACAAATCGAAAACTGTACCTATACGCCTTATTTTTTAGTCCAGATTTTTAGTATTGTTATTGTTATCTTGGAAAGTCTTACTGATTAAAATACTACAATAGACCTGTAACAATTTGACAATTTAGTAGTGTCAACCCTGTGATTATGACCCGTGTACATTGCACATCAATCCTGAATAAGTATATTAATCCTGAATACACCGTTTGCTTGTGCGCCTGTCAGATGCGGAACGTACAGATAAGGTAATAAGTTACAGGTGAATAAACTATTGGTATCGGTATCGGACTTGACCCGGAACTTCTTAAGAATGGCAATATTAACTAGATTTGCCATTGCAAGCAATAGCGGATGGCACCCTTCCCCCATTGCCAGGTGAGCGGCAGCCATTTTGAAAATTACAAAGTCAAAATATGAATCTACACATTTATATTATCATTTTTGTAAAGTTTCATTAAGTTGTGAGCATTTTGAAATTTTGGACATTTTTGCTGTTTCCATTGTTACGGTGGCCGTTTTGAAAATTCAAACTTCAAAAGTCAACTCTGCTTATGTCATTGACCATTCCTTTAAAGTTTCATCCAGTTTGGAGCATTTTTTTTTTTTTAATTTTTGACCTTTTAGCATTGTTTCCATGGTAACAAGAGATATTTTGGAAATTCCAACTTCAAATACCACATCTTCCAATGTTGCTCATCGTTACTGTGAAGTTTCCTGAAGTTTGGAGCATTTTGATATTTTTGAAAATTTTGGTGTTGTTTCCATGGCAACATAGTAGTTCCAATGAGTACCAAAATCATCCAACACCTGTATTTAGTTGGCACCTACATTGTATTAAAATATAAGGATTCTTAGTTAAAGCATATCCAAACAGTTCACCAAAACAAAAAACTGGATTTTTCACATTTGTTCCGTTTCCATGGAAACGGCAGTCATCTTGAAAGTGCCAACCCCAAAAAGCAAATCTTCATTTGGTGGTTAATATGACACCCCAACTCCGTTGAGGGTGCCATAATGAGAAAAAAAAGAAACGTAGAATAACAATATGTCACCCGACATTGTCGATCGGGTGACATAATAATAATACAGAAAAAGAAACAGAGGAAAAGCAATATGTCACCCGACATTGTCGATCGGGTGACATAACTAGATTTGCAATTGCAAGCAATAGCGCATGGCACCCTTCCCCTGTTGCCAGGTGAGCAGCAGCCATTTTGAAAATTCCAAAGTCAAAGACCACATTTACAGATGTGTATTAACTATGTTGTTAAATTTCATTTATTTTGGAACATTTTGAAATTTTTGAATTTTTTTCTATTTCCATGGTAACGGGTACCATTTATAAAATTCCAAAGACAGGTGCCACATTGGTACATGTCATGTTACATGTGTATATAGAATCATTTGGATTGATGCGTTATTCTTCAAGAAAATACAGGTTTAATGTCTTTTCCCATAGGGCCAATGTTAAACTTTCGCCCTGTTTCCATGACAATGGCGGCCATTTTGGAATTTCTAAATATTGTCAGTTCCTCGGGGCCTACCAAGGAACATTTCCATAAAGTTTCATCAATGTGGGTCTTATAATGAAAGATTTAAAATTTTGATTTTTTTTTTACATTTTTTTAGTTTCCATGGTAACGGTAGCCATCATACACATGCCAAAGTCCACTGCACATCTTATCATGGTGGTCCTTAATATAGTAGAGTTTCATCAACATTGGTCCACTGGATTCCAAGAAATAAGCTGGACAAAATATGTGGAAGAAAAATAATAAGAAAAAAAAAGAAACGTAGAATAACAATACGTCACCCCAACTCCGTTGAGGGTGCCATAATGAGAAAAAAAAGAAACGTAGAATAACAATATGTCACCCGACATTGTCGATCGGGTGACATAATAATAATACAGAAAAAGAAACAGAGGAAAAGCAATATGTCACCCGACATTGTCGATCGGGTGACATAACTAGATTTGCAATTGCAAGCAATAGCGGATGGCACCCTTCCCCTGTTGCCAGGTGAGCAGCAGCCATTTTGAAAATTCCAAAGTCAAAGACCACATTTACAGATGTGTATTAACTATGTTGTTAAATTTCATTTATTTTGGAACATTTTGAAATTTTTGAAATTTTTTCTATTTCCATGGTAACGGGTACCATTTATAAAATTCCAAAGACAGGTGCCACATTGGTACATGTCATGTTACATGTGTATATAGAATCATTGGGATTGATGCGTTATTCTTCAAGAAAATACAGCTTTAATGTCTTTTCCCATAGGGCCAATGTTAAACTTTCGCCCTGTTTCCATGACAATGGCGGCCATTTTGGAATTTCTAAATATTGTCAGTTCCTCAGGGCCTACCAAGGAACATTTCCATAAAGTTTCATCAATGTGGGTCTTATAATGAAAGATTTAAAATTTTGATTTTTTTTTACATTTTTTTAGTTTCCATGGTAACGGTAGCCATCATACACATGCCAAAGTCCACTACACATCTTATCATGGTGGTCCTTAATATAGTAGAGTTTCATCAACATTGGTCCACTGGATTCCAAGAAATAAGCTGGACAAAATATGTGGAAGAAAAATAATAAGAAAAAAAAAAGAAACGTAGAATAACAATAAGTCACCCCAACTCCGTTGAGGCCAACTCCGTTGAGGGTGCCATAATAAAAAAAACCAAAAAGAAACGTAGAATAACAATATGTCACCCAAACTCCGTTTAGGGTGCCATAATTACGTGGAAAACAAAAGGGCCTGGAGTGGTGTAAGTTTTAATCTACACCTTTGTACTATATTAGTTATATATAAAGTTGAATTATTTGATTCTTTGTTTTTACGTGATGACGGCTGACAAATTGGACCTCGTAATTTTAGTATTATAGATTCATGATACTTATCGTTTTCCTATCAAAGGAGATGAAGGAATGGACTTTTCCACCTTATCTTTTGCACATAAGATAATAAAATTAAAATATTATGAAATTCATATTAACCAGTAAAGTTTCAGACACAGTTAATATTTTGACTTGCAGAAAGAAATTGGTGATAAGGGTCGGTCGATAACATAATTAACTTATGACATGATCCCAGCTTCCAAATTGAGAACTTTCAATTTCAATGTCAGTGGCAATATTCAAGCAGCGACCGCATACAGATAATATATCTCCAAGTCGATATTCAAAAAGAAGTAAAACAACTTAAAGGTAAAATTGTTGAAGTGGAAATAACCGACGCCATTATGAGTCGGTTAATCGTAATAGAAAATTAATGTCATTCGTCACTCCTACAATCCCGTCTGCTTTTCAACAAATCCGACAAACCAAAATATAAATTTTCACTGGATTTGTACTTATATGATCATCAAGACTTGAGCCAAATGGAAGCAATATCTACTAACTATTGTAAAGCACTTGTGATCACCCCGGTTTAACTGCGACACTTCGTAATGCTTGTATTCTGAGTACTGTTTTTTTGTCGGTTGGCTGTTTTTATAATAATAATGGTCGTCCGGTTTTTTTTCCAATATGTAATGAGTTTGGATATCCTTTAAGTATCTTTTTTCTATTATGATTCCTTGCTTGAATTTCAGTTCTCTTGTTTTATACCTGCCGATAAACTCATGCATGCTTGAGCATGAGACATGGGTGAGGACAGTTTGGTATTCAAATCATCTGTGTGTTAGCAAGTTCGGTGAAGGAAAACAGTGAGAACCACCCCTTTCAACGTGTATCGTCCACGTGTAACTACAATTCCCTTCCTTTTCATTAATGTGACCTATCAAATTAGACTTTTTACCGAATTTGTTATCACATAAGCAACACGACGGGTGCCACATGTGGAGCATGATCTGCTTAACCTTCCGGAGCACCTGAGATCACCCCTTGTTTTTGGCGGGGTTCGTGTTGTTTATTCTTTATAGTTTTCTATATTGTGTCATGTGTACTATTTCTGTCTATTTGTCTTTTTATTTTTAGCCATGACGATGTAAGTCTATTTTAGATAAATGTGTTTGACTGTCCCTTTGGTATATTTCGTCCCTTTTTTCCACTTAGTTATTTTTCAAAAAAATATGTTTACTAAAATTGGGAATGGAAATCGGGAATGTATCAAAGAGACAACAACCCTACCATAGAAAATAACAACAGCAGAAGGTCACCAACAGGTCTTCAATGTAACGAGAAAGCCCATATCGCATAGTCAGCTATAAAAGGCTCCGAAATTGCAATGTAAAACAATTCAAACGGGATAACTAACGGCCTTATTTATGTACAAAAAAAAAGAACGAAAAACAAATATGTAACATATAAACAAATCACAACCACACCAGTACAGGCTCAAAACTTTAAAAAGGCACATATACACAATATGAGGCGGGATTTAACATTTTAGAGGGATCCTAACTCTCCACCTTACCTGGGACAGAGGTATTACAGTAAAACATACGAATCAGTTGAAAAATGCTAAACTCATCAAATGGACAAAAATACAAGTAGGCGGGGTTTCGAAATTGTACATACGAACACCAAAAAGACACTTGGAACAGATCTTAGAGTACTCGCAGTTAAGTGACAGTTAGTTCAAAGCCACTAACAACTAATAAGAACATAATGCATTTGTCAAAGACCGAATCATCAATCCGTACACATCCACCATCCAATTGATTTAGTGTAAAGACGTCATCAACATCCAGAGAAAAACACGACCTTTTGGAAAGATTGTAGATCCATGAATTTGTATATGTTTATAACATTCCAGTAATATTTAGTTCGTTCTTATTTACTGACAACAAAATCAATATATATACCAATAAAAACAATATTCATTGATCTTATTACATCGTTGAATTGGTAACTTTTAAGAATAAGTTTATTTAAAGGAGCAATAAGTTTACCAGGATGATTTCTTAATTTCCGGGCACGGTTAACAACATTTCCGTAAAAATGAGGATGTGCTATCCCGTACAGGTACAACAAAACATCAAAACCAAATTTCTATATATATGTAAAAATTTAGTAAACATTTTAAGTAATGTATGGTAACGAAATCCATGGCTTAATAATTTACCAGTACTACATGTATTACGTTCGTAAAAAAACAACAACAAAAAAACGTCACAACAGACACGAGCATAGCGAACGAACTGTGCAATATAAAGACCGTAAGATAATCATGATGATGGTGCCAAATAGTTATCAAAGGTACTAGGACTATAATTTAGTACAGCAGACGCGCGTTTCGTCTACGTAAGACTCATCAATGACGCTCATATCAAAATATTTATAAAGCCAAACAAGTATAAATTTAAGAGCATTGATGATCCAAAAAGTTGTGCAAAGTACGGCTAAGGTAATCTAAGCATGGGAAAAGAAAAGTTTTTTTTTGAAAATTAAAAGTTTTGTAAACAGGGAATATCAACATCTAAAAATGGAAAATTAACAATAGGAAACGGACAATCGTCCCTTCTGTCATAAATGTTAGTGTGAAGTTTCTCGTTTAAAAGCGAATTATCTAAATCTAAGAAAGGACAGTTGTTGCTGTTTAAATTTGATTGATTTAAAGTAAATTCCTTAGGGTAAATTCCAGCAGTATATTGAGAAAATTCTGGATTATTTAACGAAAAAAGATAACTGTGAGTGTTGTTGAATTCATCAGTTGAATGCAATTTCGACGGGTCTTTTTTTAGTTAAGTCATAACTGTGTTTCGTAATAGTACCAAAACAAGTATATTAAAGGGACGCAATTAGTGCTCATAGGGATACATGCAACCTGTCAAAAAAATTTGTTGTTGAAACGTACATAAATACTATCAAGGAGATAATTAACAGCTTCAATCGTCTGATCACACCTCTAGTAGGTATACCTAGCACATTTTTCGTTCTCATTACAGAAAAAAGCTTTAAATGAGTTGCAGCAATTATACTTGCTTTCAGATTTACCAAACGACCATTCAATTAAATAGGAACACGTTTGTTTGATAAATAAGTGTGAAGTGTAGTGTAAAGAGTAGAAAAATCCAAACTGTCAACAGAATAAAAAGGACCATCGAAAACACGTCATTTATCTAAAACATCCAAAGAATTATTTATACTCCAAAAACAGTTAATTCAATATTGATCATATATTGTATTACAATACTTATTTATACACAAGACAAGCTAGGAATATAATTGTATTGCTAAACTACAAAAACATATTAACTAATACAATTATACAATATTTACAATACATTTTTGGCGTACGGCTGTCTCAGCAATTTAGCGTGCATGGTCACTTTATCCGATTTTTTTGAAAAAACAATAGAAATAGTGTAGTTGTAGGCAAACTGCGGTTTGCTTGCAAACATAACTTTAAAGTAGTCAGATCGGCTGGTTAGTGCCCAGTGTCTAATCTAGTTTAAAGCTACTACAGAAACACTATATTATGCACTATCCGCTCTCCTGGTTCCAAAGCATGTGATTGATAAGCATCTGAACTGTGATTCAGATAAGTAGCCAACGATATAGTAGAAAGCCAGAGAGAGCCGATCTGCGAAACAATTAGCACAAGCCTTTGTCTGAGCTTTCTAGCCAGAAAATATTGGCAAGACTTATGCTAAAGTTAGGATGTAAGTGACCACTGAATACCCCATAAATTTGTGATTTGAGTGAAAACTCGAAATGACCCACATGATCTAACAGTATGAAAACCTTAGCATTCAACTGAGACAACAATTATAACAATGAAAAAAAAAATATATAATATATATATATCTTAAAAAATACAATAGATTAACCATATGGCATATGCTAATAATGTGTAACAGTAAAATCTATCGGTGGTGGAGGGGAGGAAGGTGGCTAACAAAAAGAATGGCGATGCTTTCAACGTAAACAAAGAAAACTTATAAATAGTTTTCACGTGCTAAAAATAATTGAATGCAGATAATGCAATGGGGAACGGTAAGGGGCAAATCGTCTTTTGTATAAACCTGAATTATATACATAATTCTCATTTTATACACAAGACAAGCTAGGAATATAATTTTATTGCTTAACTACAAAAACATATTAACTAATACAATTATACAATATTTACAATACATTTTTGGCGTACGGCTGTCTCAGCAATTTAGCGTGCATGGTCACTTTATCCAAATTTTTTGAAAAAACAATAGAAATAGTGTAGTTGTAGGCAAACTGCGGTTTGCTTGCAAACATAACTTTAAAGTAGTCAGATCGGCTGGTTAGTGCCCCATGTCTAATCTAGTTTAAAGCTACTACAGAAACACTATATAATGCACTATCCGCTCTCCTGGTTCCAAAGCATGTGATTGATAAGCATCTGAACTGTGATTCAGATAAGTAGCCAAAGATATAGTAGAAAGCCAGAGAGAGCCGATCTGCGAAACAATTAGCACAAGCCTTTGTCTGAGCTTTCTAGCCAGAAAATATTGGCAAGACTGATGCTAAAGTTAGGATGTAAGTGACCACTGAATACCCCATAAATTTGTGATTTGAGTGAAAACTCGAAATGACCCACATGATCTAACAGTATGAAAACCTTAGCATTCAACTGAGACAACAATTATAACAATGAAAAAAAATAATATAATATATATATATATCTTAAAAAATACACTAGATTAACCATATGGCATATGCTAATAATGTGTAACAGTAAAATCTATCGGTGGTGGAGGGGAGGAAGGTGGCTAACAAAAAGAATGGCGATGCTTTCAACGTAAACAAAGAAAACTTATAAATAGTTGTCACGTGCTAAAAATAATTGAATGCCGATAATGCAATGGGGAACGGTAAGGGGCAAATCGTCTTTTGTATAAACCTGAATTATATACATAATTCTCATATGATAAGCTCTTTAATAGTAGTTTGGGAATTTGTTAAAAGCATGTCAGGAAATCGTTGATTAAGATAAAGCGAAACCCAACGTCCACGGATTCCCTCTTCAACTTCACACAATTACTATCATTGTTTTCATAGAACATTGCAAGGTTCATGTTCGGAACCATTTAGACTATATTGGTTTCACTAATGTTCTGCAAGATAAATATCACATAATCTATAATTATGTTTATAAAGAGATAGATTCCTTCTGATAAGAAATTATCAAGTTTGTACTATATTTTTTTATGCTTTTTTATAAATTCAGTGCATTATATTGTTTGGGGAAAAGATTGGGAGCCATTAGAAACCAAATTGAACATATTTGCTTGCTGGGGGAAGGGCGGGCTCCACCCTAAATCCGCCTCTGAAGAGAATATGTTTAACCTGTTAACCCCGCCATATTCTGCATGTATGTGCCGGTTCCAAGTCAGGAGCACGTAATTCAGTGATTTTCTTTTGTTGATGTGTTTCATATTTTTTTGTTTTTCTCTCAATTTTTTTACATAAATTAGGCCGTTAGCATGGTTAGTATTAAGTGGGGGCATAATTATTTGAATGGTTTTACATTTGTTATTCCGGGAGTTAGGATGGCTCGTTATCACATAACAAAATTATCGGACCTCAATTACCAATATAATATCTGTTTACGAGTAGTTTTCATACCTCGAACGACCTGTTTAACAAAAAATTTTGACCGTATCAATCTAAACTGCCATTATTTGCTTTTTAGGTCTAGAGGGACTGTAATATAGCATTTTGAAGAAAAAAAATTAATTGTTCACATCAACTTATAGTGCCAGCATGCAAGGGCAGATCCAGGCTAGGGGGGTCAAACTATATGCTCACATTCAAATTTATTCATGTTAAAAAAAAGTGGGGTTCCAACCCCTTTCAGTAGTTTTTATACTTCAGATTGAGTCGTATAATAAAATCTTTTGACTGCATCAACCAAAACTTTCCATATTTGCTTTTTATAATGTAAATCTATATAGCTGAACAGCAATTCAGTTATAATTTTAGTTCGAGAGGAACTGTAGTAGTACTCGTTTATATATATATAGCCATGTATCACGATCATAGATGGCGATCCGATGGATACATCTGTTGTAGGGTTGTCACTGACTCAGATGTACCTATGAATATAATTATTTTCTGTGACTGTATCTTACATTAATTTGTAGGATCCTTTACTATAGATAATTTAGCTGATCTGTAACAATAACATCTCCATGCCTTATATATCATGTACTGTAGTACGCCGCTAGATTAAAACTGACGTGGAAAGGTAACATATGGCCACCGAAGCTCTTTTTTTGAGAGCCCAGGTGGTCGTGTGGTCTAGCGGGACGGCTGCAGTGCAGGCGATTTGGTGTCACGATATCACAGTAGCATGGGTTCGAATCCCGGCGAGGGAAGAACCAAAAATTTGCGAAAGCAAATTTACAGATCTAACATTGTTGGGTTGATGTTTAGACGAGTTATATATATATATATATATATACGATTCTAAATTGAAAACTATGTTTAAACCTATGATTCCGTTGGATAAAAACCGCAATTTTTATACGTGTGCATGTCAAACAAATTTCGTTGTAGAAGGGTCTAAAAACAGCACAAACAACATTTTCCAAAAGACCAAAAAAGTGAAAAAGTATATTTAAACAAAACACATTTGACTAACAGGTCGAACAACTGATTTTCTTTAACCCTGCTGACTGCCATTGGCGATTGCCAAATAAAATTGATCACAAGATGTAACAAAATGGATTTAAATATAAATTTAAGACGTCACAGAATTTTTTTTTGTTAACTTGTGGCCACGATGTTGTGCCACAATCATTCGGTGTCAATATTTCTTTAGTACACCAGATCTTGATTTCGACAAAATATGTCTCTTCAGTGATGCTAGGGATCGAAACGGTATTTGGAAGGCCATATAATTTACTCACAATTTAAGATTGACTCTTGAATTTAAGAGTCAATATAGGATGAACGGATCATATAAACCGGAGGGGAAATATGATACATGTCCAAACATAAAATATAAACGATTCTAAATTGAAAACTACGTTCAAACCTATGATTGCGTTGGATAAACACCGCAATTTCTATACGTGTGCATGTCAAACAGATTTCGTTGTAGAAGGGTCTAAAAACAGCACAAACAACATTTTCCAAAAGACCAAAAAAGGTGAAAGAGTATATTTAAACAAAACGCATTTGACTAACAGGTCGAACAACTGATGTTCTTTATAGATATATATATATATATATAGCCGAATAGTAAATCACTTATACATGTAGTTACATATCACGATGGATTGTATATTTCAAATGACAGCAATCATGGCAATATTGTTACACATTGGCTACAAACAAAATTTCACATCCATTTTAAAGTACCAGCAATATTCTGCAAGTCCTCTGTTTATTCAAAATATTGAATTGTAAACAAATTTTAGTCGTTTCGATATATACGTATCAGACTGAGTCATTTTAACAAAATTATTTGACCACATCAACCAAAACTGAACTTATTTACACTTATCATGTAAATATATATGGCCTCATGGTAAACCAATAATATTTCGATGTCAGGACGGATCGTACATGTCGTATGATAAAAATTACACCAACTTTGGAACCCAATACACCTATTATGCTAATCCTGGCTGATCCAGCTTCTTGAACTTTTGAAGCATACAACATGTACAACAATCACTTTTACATTGTGGCGTCAGATATTTTGTTTTTTGACGTCAAATTTTTAAGGGAACCTGTGTGATATCCAGTAATGGCAGACAAATTACGATAAGGTGTATTTATACCATATCTTAAAATTTAGCGCGCCGTTATTTCCTCTCTGTATCCATAATAACGAACCGTCACTAAAGTGACTTTTTAAGTCAGTTAGTTTGTGATGGTTTTTTTTATAAACAAAACTATTTTACGGCATCATCCAACACTCACATGACTGATTCATATACTTTATTTTAAAATAAAAAGTACATGTATGGGAAGTTCTCTTCTTGGAATTGTATAATGACTATGCCGTTAATATAATTTGAAGAAGGCAAAGAAAAATGCATGATTTTTTTTGTAGCCGAACGTCCAGTGGCAAATGCTTCATTCATGTTCAGATGAATATATATATATCCAGACTCCCAGATATCATTTATATTCGTTATGGATAAGTCTGGCTAAATTGACGAATTGGTGCAAATATATATAGTTTTTTTACGTTATTATACAACACTTTTTACTTAAACATCCCATAATGCATCCAATGTACAATTTTCGTTAGAACATTTGTCAAAACAGAATCTTAAATGAATGTAAATCCAAGGCAAACAATGTAAATTACGATTAAAATTCCATGAATTAAATGCAGAGTTAACTTTATGAAGAGACTGTTGGAAACGGGGAACGAGAAACGTAAACAATGATGTTTCCTATGCAATCTTATAAAATTATTTCTCCGATGAGTTTTCTAACCTCCTATTCACTTCGATATTTGTACATGTAACGTTTGATAAGTTAAAAATATAGAAAATCTGCTATTATATAGCAAAGTAATTGGAAGTGATTTATTTCTTCTAAATTCTAAAGTGCCCTAACTGCAGTGACGTAATTTAGAACTGTTCTACAGTCCTGTCTGATTTAGTCAGTTCTTTTGACAGTTCTACGGTTAGAACTGATTTTGACAGTTCTACGGTTAGAACTGATTTTGACAGTTCTACCTAGAACTGATTTAGACAATTCTACCCTAGAACTGATCATGATAGTTCTACCTAGAACTGATTCAGTCAGTCCTACCTAGATCTGATTCTGACAGTTCCACTTAGAACAGTTCTAGGGTAGAACTGCTCTAGGTATAAATGTTCTAGGACAGGTTAGAACAGTTCTATGACAGATATTCTTACAGTTCTAATGAGATGTTAGAAGTGATATCCACTGTAGACAAGGGACAAAATTGTGAACATATCAGGAGAAGTAGAAACTTTATATACTCTAAACAAGTAAGTATTTGTGTGTGTCTGAGATTTAGAAATAAGAGGTTTACCTTAACAATATCAAACAAAATTTGAATAAGATACAATGTAATATTGGATTGGATTTTGTTTATAAAAGTCAATCAAATAGAGCGAAAATGCTTAAAATTAGGGCATGGTGATGGTTAGCTTTGTTAGATAGATAAATGGTAAAAAAGATCAAATCGTTATCTGATAAAGCAAGAATAGAAATAGTATGTTTTGTCATATATATTTTAATAATAACATACACATTATTAAATCTATGTGCGCGCTTCATACAAAATGTACTTCGGTCAACGCTTTTACACCCCAATAAATTTACAAAAAGAAGCATTCAATTCTTAAATAATTATCTGTAAATGTCATCATCAATTTAAAAAAATACTTAAATTCTTTTCGAAAATGCCTTTTATATATAAAAAAGAAGATGTTGTATGATTGCTAATGAGACAACTATCCACAAAAGACCAAAAGGATACAGACATTAACAACTATAGGTCACCGTACGGCCTTCAACAATGAGCAAAGTCCATACCACAAAGTCAGCTATAAAAGGCCCCGATAAGACCATGTAAAACAATTTAAACGAGAAAAACTAACGGCCTTATTTATGTAAAAAAATTAACGAAAACAAAATGAAACACATAAACAAACAACAACCACTATGTATAGTAGTAAAAATTAAATTCACAAAAAATTCTGAACTCTAATGAAAATTCAAAAAGTCCTTAATCAAATTGCAATATCAAATGAGTAACTTGAAACTATCGCATATATCATGCTTCTTATTTTATTGTACATTAGTACTTACCACATGTGTTTTATCAGCTTTAGTTGAAAATCGAGATAAGGCATCTCCGCAATGCTAGCTGGAGTTGTAGAAGTGACAAGTGCAGGTTTGATCATCGCCCTAAGAGGAGGTAAATAATCAAAATACTCAAACATGTTTAGGGTGATTTACTTGGAATTTGAAATATGTATATATCTAGTCAATATGAACTGACTGAAAAAAATGAAAGCCAGCAGTGTGATGTGTTATTAATTATGTTATTTCAGACATCTTCATTACAATTATTTCAACTGTTATATTTATTTTGCACTCAAATGTTCGTTTTATTTGCAGAAGTAACAATACACGTTATTTACAGTTGACGTCACAGTATGGTGAATATGAATTGTCCATTTGAATAATTCATTGAAAACAGGGGAAATTTTGAAAAGAGAAATTTTGAAGTCAGAGCCAGTTATATTACGTAAAAATGTTCAAGTATATCATGAGAAGTGGTTCAGATTTACATAACGCATTCATCACTTTGTAAGTTAATTCCAAATGTATCCAATGTTACAATCTATATTTCTAAAATTCATGTATATGATATATCTAAATGATAGTTAGCTGATTAGATATCACACCAAAATATCTTTGTTTTTATATAACAGTAATGATAAAGCAAGAATAGAAATAGTATGTTTAGTCATATATATTTTAATAATAACATACACATTATTAAATCTATGTTTGAATGAATAAATAGAAACAATAATGTTTAATTTACAGGAAATCCAACAATATATACTTCTAGGGTCATGAGTGTGTCGTTCATTGAAATATATATTTCCTGTTCAATAGTGATGTTCAAAAATGGAAACTTGGACACAACTTTATCTCATCGTTTTGATATGCACAACCTTCATTTTTGAACCTTGCCTTACAGAAAACTCTGTTTGTCCACGTAAAAAAAGGTAAGTACTTTTTTCTTTCGTCTGTTATGTAGATTATTTCCGATAGACTAGTGTGTTTTTACACCAAAAAATGTAATAATTTAACACTGCTTTCTTGCTGTTTCATATTGTGTTGCTTTAAACCAAATCTCACATTAGTATTGAGCGTTTCGACAACTTTCAAGGTTTTGATCGTAAGAGCATGTTCAATGTAAGGCATTGATATATTTATAAATAATACTTGTTGAAATACGCTTTCAAATTTGTACTTGCTGTTCCTTCATTACCACGTTTCAGTAGATGTATGTTTTTTTTTGTTGCATACTACTGTTAATATATTTTCTAAAGCGCAAAAATGTCAGTATTCACCTCAAAAGCTTACAAAACCTTTAAACAGACTTATCTCATTAAGAAGGGATGTAGTTATGATACTCTTGTCAGGTCATTAGATATTTAATATTTTGGTTTTAATATTGATTCACTTATAGTGTCTTTGCATCGGAATTAAACACGTTTTTTTCTAGACCAGTTTTTGGCATGACACGGGTTATGTTCTTCTCATCTATTTCATGATGGAATAATACTCAACCCCTACCAGGAGGGATTTTGTCTGATATTTATAGGATAAAGTCATCATCTTTCAATCAGTTAAATTGAGGTCTGGAGCTGGTATGACGGTAACTGCTAGCATTCTCTTGTTATTTATGTATTATTTTTATTTTGTTTTATTTTTCTTTTGTTTCATATTCTGATATCGGAATCAGACTTCTCTTAAACTGAGTTTGCTGTGCGCATTGTAGTGCGTTTGTTTTTCTACTTTGACTAGAGGTAATTGTATAAGAGGCGGGTTGAGATCTCAAAAAACATGTTTAACCCCGCCGCAATTTTGCGCCTGTCCAACGTCAGGAGCCTCTGGCCTTTGTTAGTCTGGTATGATTTTGAATTTTAGTTTTTTGTGTATAATTCAAAGTCTAGTATGACGTCTATTATCACTGAACTAGTATGCATATTTGTTTAGGGTTCAACTTAAACACGCCTCCGGGTGCGGGAGTTTTGCTAAATTGAAGATCCATTGGTTGCCTTCGGATGTTGTCTGCTCTATGGTCTGATTGTTGTCGCTTTCACACATTACCCATTTGCATTCTCAATTTTATTTCATACATTTTTTTTTTAGTTACTTATCTGAAGGACGTATTGTGTACTATAACGAAACGGTATGCTGTGATAATTTCGAATTAAAAGCTAAAGAATGTGTAGGTATGGCAAATAGTATTAAAAAGTATTTTTAGTTTAATATGATTCAAGATTGCCTCAACAGTAACCGAGTCTTTTTTATTAATTTATTAGGAACTCATAATCTCAAAGTTTATGATAACATAGAAAGTTACAATCATGAAATAGTAGAAATTCATTAATAAAATAGAATATTAACACCTTAAACAATTTCCCTTATAGAGTTACAAATTTAATTTTTATAAAACTTATTTACTACCACATACATTTTTTTCACCTAGTCCGAAAGAAGAACGCATGCTGAAACACATATATATGTACCTTATGGAGTACTATCGATTCAGTTGCAGTTGTACAGGAAAATGTATATTAACAATAAGAAAAAAACGAAAGGGACTTTAAATAACAAATATAGAACCTCCCGTTGTATACATGTATGAGACAACTGGTGGACGCATACATATCTATAATTCGGATTTTTGTGTTTGGGCCTTGGCTACGAGTACAGTTTAATTAAATTTAATTTGATGTAATCGTTTATAAGCAACATTAGGCTCAATAACAATGTTAAAAAACATCATAACTTATGTTCGGCTAAAGAAGGCCCCGAAATGACCAATGTATAACAATTCAATTAAGAAAACGACCTTATTTATAACAAAACTATATACAACAGAAATGAACCAACGAGAATCACTAAACTTCAGGCTCCTGATTTTAAACGTGTTCATACAATTGCTTAATACACAATCCTATTAAAAATGTCATTTAAAAAAGTACTTAATTGAAAAAGCAGTAAAACAGAAAGAATCATAGTATTTGTACAAGCAGGCATGTTTACCATACAACTGTTTAGCCTATCTTAATTGTATTTTAAAAATAACACTTGTGCTTGTTTTAATTTAGCCATTTAACTATTTTGGTCTGAGCGTCACTGATGAGTCTTGCATAGACGAAACGTGCGTCTAGCATAACAAACTATAAGCCTCGTACATGTACCTTTGTACTTATTCATCCATGTGTTGTAAATCTAATAATGTGCATCGAACCTGTACTATTTATATTGTTATTGTTTACCTTTCCAAAACCCTAGCACTTGTTCGATCCCGCTAACCCTCGACTATCAGTTTTTGGCAGTTCGGTAGAGACATAATTTTCTGATTGTGCGTTAATACGAATGAATTAAAAACTATCTTCGAACAACCTCAAGTTGAACTTCCATGGATTTGGCATTTATTTTAGGCACTTTTTTTGTCATAATGGTCAACAACTGTGTTGGTGTTTTGTTGGTCTTTTTCTTCTAAACTGTTGTCAGATATTCTGATCAAGGGAAAATCAGAAGAGCCTAATCGGACGAAAACAAATAAACTCATAATAGATGCAATTTATACTTTATACTCATTTATTTATTTTTTAATTATGTTCTATATATTAAAATATTGATTTGAAATATTGTAGAATGCGATTTGGGTTTTTTTCGACCAGAAGATCACACACCAGAGGAATGCATCCCTTGTGAGGATGGGAATTATGGTAGAAAATGCGCATATTCTTGCAACTGTCATACCAATGAAATGTATGCATAGAAAATATTACCATTTGTCTTTCTTTAAAAGCGACACTGAGTTAAGCAATGCAATATGTTATCTTTTTTTTTTAATTTTTCATACGTTCATATCTGTTAACCTACCTTTCAGAACCTTTTTGTTGTTTTCTTGTAAAAGTGTTCTCGATATTGAGGGAAAATCAATCTAGGTTTTTACTTAACTGTTAATAATATAGCGTATGATTTCAAAAGCTTGAAATGCAATACATTCGTGTTATGTAATTGTAATGATACTACATAATGTAAACGAGTTTCTTTCTGTTAAGAACTATAAATGTATAACGTCAACATGATAAGACACGAACAAGTTAAAATATACCTTGAGACAAACAAAAAACAAATAGTAAAACATTAAGACCATCTCCGATATAATTACGACACCCCATCAATTACACTAACTATTTATTCGAACAAATGTCGAGTATAACAGCAATTTTAAACTGTGGATACAATATTTAACTATTTTCGTGTTCAATTCCATGCGGATCAAATATGTATAATTCTACATTAAGACCGGATATTTTCATAGTTTGAATCCATACTTAATTTGGCAACACAACAAGTGTTCAACATTTAACAAACACATACATATTTAAAAATCGTACAACATGTGTTGTTTGATTTTCCAAATTAAGTCAAGACAAACGTAAAACTTTTTTCAGATTATGAAAATGTGAACATATCTGGAAGGAAATGTTCATGTAAGCTTAGACTAATTCGCAATTAACCAATATTCGAAAATGATAAGTGTCATAGTTACATTTTGTATTCTCGACAGAGTCCCCAATCTTCATGATCTGTCTGAGTTATATTTTGTTCTATCTCATCATATTTTGACCATTTAAGTAAAGACTAAGTGTGTTTGTACAATTTATTTACAGTCCATATAGTTCCATTTTTTTAGACAGGCGTAGATAATAAGATAAAAATTGCTCAAGGTAGTTCAGGGGTAGAGAACATAAATGACAGAATGTTTACTGTTTTTTAAATAATAAAAAGTTTGGATCGTAATACCTTTTTTTCAAGGTACAAGTCGATCAAAATTGCCAAAATTTATCAGATTGTTCATTAAAAAATACCCTTTTTGGCATAACAAGAAATCAATGAGAGAGAATTTTGAAATACAATATGAGAATGTATGTTTATAATATATTTTAAGAAAAGAAAAAGAAAATGATGTCATTGAATTTGTTGCTTAAAAAATAGTGTAACCAATTAATTTCAAATCCGTCTCCAAATTTGCAGATCTTGACAAAGAACTAAACCAATTATTAACTGTGATTAAACAATTCAAGGTGGTGGTATACCCCCTGAACTACCTTAAGAGAAAGTATTTGTTCAAATTGAGCATGTTGGACTATTTTATGTTCTAATTATTTTAACAAAGTATAAAGACATATTATACCAATTTAATATCTGAAGGAGTATTTGACATCATCATGTCGGCATATTTTATGTTCTACTTATACATAGTACATAATGTGTACTCCTATTACATGTATATAATATAACAAACCACCAGACAATTGGCTGCGATAAATATGAATTCAAATCATGTTAATAGAGTAAAAGATCAAACAAAAAATTAAAGTTTAAGATTAACAGAAGACATCATTTTTCTAAAACTATCTCAAATGCTACTCATATCCGCTGTTATGATAATTAATGATTGCCAAATATATACTACTAAATCTAAATATTTTTAGTTACAAAGTGTGCTAGTGACCTACTAGTAATACGGTAAATATGGGGTAGGTTAATTGCATATGGGATGAAAGCGAAGCTAGAACACTATGTAACGAATTTATCTTACCGACTATCTTAACATGTGAAATTTAGACTGGTGACCTATCAAAATGAGCAAGATTTCGATACTGTTAGCATTAAGAAACTAGCTAATTCCAGTGATCCTATAAAACATCAACTGCGTAGATAAATTGATGTTTTGATCTTTTGTCGCTATGTATCAACACTGTCCCATTGAATTCAAAACGTTACCCCACCACGTTCTGTATGTGTCTGTCCAAAGTCAGAAGCCTTTAATTGATCAGTTGTTGTCGTTTTTTGCTGTGTCACATATTTTTGCTCATTATTTTTCTGATACATTATGCCATTAGTTTTTTTGTTTTTCGTTTGTCATTTGGGGGCATTTTTAGCTTTGTAGTATGGGTTTTGCTCATTGTTGAAAGCCGTATGGACACCAATAGATGTTAATGTCTATGTCATTTGGTCTCTTTGAGAGAGTTGTCTTATTGGTAATCATACCACATCCTTTTTTTTTTATGGAAGTCTGGTTTTTTTATATAGTTGATAAAGAGACCTGTTGACTGCACATAAAATGGAATTATCAGAAAAATAATGGCATTTGTTTTATGAATAACGTAACATTGTAGATATATTTCATATATCAGAAATACTATATTTTTTTATTCGAAAAGTGCATTAGATCGCGTGATTTAAAAACCTTTTTTTTTATTCTTTATTTATTTTTTTATCAAATGTGCAATAATCAATTCATGTTTATTTAGCAGAACAAACAACAATCACCTTGTTTATCTAAGGACATTCTACTTTGTAAAATAATGTGGGACAATCAAAACTTTTCATGTGGGACAATCAGAACTCTTAAATGTTAAAAAGTGGAACAATCGGGAATAAACCATTTAAATGTATATGTGTGGTAAAAATATGTATGTTCTACACGTTCTTGTTATTTCTGGTTTAAGAAAAACATCGTTATATTTTTATTTTAGATGTTATGCTAATAAAGGATGTGTTTCGAACGATAAAGTAACAGGTATGTTTTCGTTTTTAAGTAGAACTTATATTCATTAAAAAAACAACGGTTACCGTAGCTGAAAGATTAGAAATAATGTGAAGAACATCAAATATTAATTTTTCAAAATAATACAACTAACATGATCGATGATGGTTGATAGTTCGAATATGACAATATTTTGATATAATTTTTCATTACAGTGAATTGTATATAACGACAAGAAAAAAGAAAATCTAGACCAAAACGAAGAATGTCACTGTACATTTTCTAAAACAATTTTACTTATACAACATTTGAGGTTAACTTCAAAAGACTTATTAAGTCCTTTATTTTAAGTACATATTTAGTATACTTTTTAAATCTCGGTATCTTGATCCCCGGGTAACAATTTTCGTTGTTTGTGTTATACCATTAATAAAGAGCATCAGGAGAACATCAAAAGTATTTTTTACGGCTGTGTGTAACTTTACAAATATTTTGAAAACAAACTGAACTGATCGTCGACCAATGGTGGGATTTTATTAAGTACAAGACGTATAAATAATTATGACCACAACTGATGTTTCCCTGTTTTACTTTAAACCTTATTGTGTATATCTTTGATAAACGATCAATCTTTCATCAAAAAGACAAAGGGAGAAAAAAATGGTAAAAGAAAGGCCGGATGAAATCGCAGACACACAGGATACAAAACGGAATGTTCCGTTTGTAGAAAGATCACAACAATTTCTATAATGACATCTTAAAATCAATACAATATGACAGAACTTATTTGCAATAAGTAATTTATTTTATCTTTATTGGAGGTCGTACGGAGACTTATAGCTGTTTATTTCTGTATCAAATAGTCTCTTGTGGGTAGTTGTCGCATTGGAATGCATTTCAAATCTTCATATTTTTAAAACGCAATACATATACAAATTTCGTTTCGTGACGTATACATAATGTCTGCTGAGACGATACATATAAAGAAGGTCTGATCAATAAAATACAAACATAAAAAACCTAAGAAAAAGATATATGTGGTATATGAGTGCCAATGTCACAACTCTCCATCCAAGCCAAAGTTTTAAAATATTAACCATTATATGTCAAAATACGTTATACAACACTGAGTTTTGGCTCACATAGAACAGCAAGCTTTGAAGGGCAACAAAAATACTAGTTTAAACTATTCAAACGGAAAAAAAACGGTCTTATCTATATGAAAAATATATAATTACATGTAGAAAAAACAACTCCTTTTAGACAGTCTGTCTCCAATGTAACACATACAATATGAGTCAATGCAACGTAGCGCCATATATTTTTTTTTAATCTTGCGTTGATGAATTTAAAATTAATAATCAAAACAGCGTTTCAACTGTCTCCAGGAAAGTTTACTACATACGGCTGTGTTGTAGTGATCCTCTGCGTGTCATATAGCTTCCAAAAAATTGAAAACTATATATGTACTTTTTTCTCGGGTACTGATATCACGAATTGTGTATTTAAAACAAGTTCGCGGGTATTTATTTTGGCGGTTTTTGTTGAAAATAAAAAAAAAAGTTTTATAGTTATAATTATTGCCTCGTGTGTTAATCTGAACTATATTTATTTAAAACCGTAAAATCTACTGTAAGGCTGCTGCTCAGTAAAGTCATTTTCTTTCTAAATGGGGATTTGCATGTTGTTGCGTCGTTACATAATCTCTTCCTGATGTAAGTTTTGGGTTTGATTCTGTATAAGGCGATCCCTTTTTTCCTCCATTAAATTTTCGCTTTGGAACCTGCAAAGACGAGCAAATAAATTTAGAGGAGAGCTTTTTCTGCAAGCATAACAAATATAAAGACACATGAAAGATGTTGTTTTTTTATTAGAAAGCTGTACTATTTAGATCTGTAACTACATAAGACTAAGAGCAAATTTTATATCTAAATTTTTCGTAGTGCGTTACCATCAACTCATACTTGGTACGTTTCAATCATATATGATACCTTCAAATCATATCCTCCTAGTTTTATATCGGTAAAATAATGATAAAGACATATATACACATCCCGCAACGTATAATTGATTTATATATTACAATGCTTATAACATGTATCAGTATTTATGCATAACGTGCCTTATTAACAAATAGCATAAGATGTCTGTAAGAATTTGGTGCAGATTGTATCGTTATTCACCGGGAGAAAAGCTGTAGTAAAAATACTACCCAGTGTACAACCAAGTTTTGATAACACATGAAGGAAAACAAAATAACGGGTCGAATGACATTCTGATTTTTGTGGGTTTTTTTTTAAATAAAGCTTATGATATAAATAGGTGACTTACCTTGAGAATGTATAGCAATTCTAGAATGTGTATTACTTCTACTGCATACTCGGAAGTCGAATAAGCGCACTTGTTTTCATTATTTGTGTATGACTTAGTTGGATTGGTGGCCGTGGCTGTATTACACACTGGATGGTTAGTGCATGCATTTCTAAATGTAAATGATGAGTTTACAAAGAGGTTGTGTTAAAACCGGTATTGCTGGAGTCGCACTCGGTAAATGAAAAACTATAGTAACTTAGGTTATTTGTAAATAATCTACGTGTGTATTTGTTTGTGCTTGTTTTATTTTCATAAAATCTAATTATAAATACAAATTTGTTTGTTACCAATTGGTAACAGTAAAGCACAGTGTCCGCTGATATACTCACATGTTTGTAAATCAAGCGATAACAACAACAATAGAAAACCACATGGTTTAACATTTTTCAAGGTAATCTCGAGTCATTATTGTTTCTTTGATCTTTATTTGGTCTTTACTTGTCACCTGTTGATATTAATGTTGGTTCTTAATCGGATTAACAGAGTTGTACAGTTGTAAACATGTCATGTCATCGATGTAAGGTTAAATTCACATGCATATGTGAACATTAAGTTTTCAGTTAAAAACTTGAATTTAGATTCGCTTGTATTTATTTACGAGATAGAAATAAAAAACAGCAAAATTCGTAGAAATAAAAACACGACGAAAATAATATTTCATATGGACAATAGATCACAATATAAGGAATATAGCTTTAAAAATATGTACAGCTGAGAGATGCTGGTCTGAGTTCCAGTTATGCTGCAATGATAAAATGCTTTAAAAGAGACTCCAATAGACAATGTTTTGACAGTTCTGATATAATTTTTGTTTTCAAAAGTTCTACATAAAGTTAGCCTTTCATAAAAATTATTTTTGTGCACAAAATGTGAATGTGTCAAAGCAGTAGGACATCATGCTAGTTTAACTAAACTAAACTGCTTGGGCCGTTAAGTCATTATTACACAATGAATGCTTGATTTAATCTCTCATTCAGATATTTGCTTATATTTCTTGCTCATTTAGTTGTTTTTGTTTAGGTGAAAACAGCCTTTAATTGAAGTTTGATATTGTAATATATATATATAATTACTGAAAATATTGTTGACAAGGACATTGTTTCATTGTTATTTTGCAGAACTTGCCTGAGCTGGTACTGTATTGCAACTTATTTATAGGTTTTTCAAATATTCTTAATCACATTTAGTATTTTCACTGTTAGTTACAAACATAGATTGAGCTTGAACTAATATAGCAAATATGAGAAATTGAACATCTTGTGAAGGCATACATAACTGGTTAAACATCAAATATGACGAACAGTTTTGAATTTTGCCAAGTGCTTGGCCTTTGTGGGGTAGGAAAGATTTATTTTATTGCATCTTTCCTGGTGGCTTAGTTGACCCCTTCCTAGGCCAAGCTATTGTATTCTGTATTATTTTATTACCGTTTTATGTTTTGCATTCATTATTATCAGAGACATATAATACATTAAAAATATTGCAATTCAACTTTTTGTTTCTCTTTTCATTTATGCATTGCCCAAATGGTCCAATAAATGTTAAATACATGAGATACTCGCCGATTCATTCAAGTGAAAGGTAAACCTCTCGTTGTTTGTTTGTGTTGAATGAGGAAAGCATAAATAGATGACTTACCTTGAGAATGTATAGCAATTCTAGAATGTGTATTACTTCTACTGCATACTCGGAAGTCGAATAAGCGCACTTGTTTTCATTATTTGTGTATGACTTAGTTGGATTGGTGGCCGTGGCTGTATTACACACTGGATGGTTAGTGCATGCATTTCTAAATGTAAATGATGAGTTTACAAAGAGGTTGTGTTAAAGTCGATATTGCTGGAGTCGCACTCGGTAAATGAAAAACTATAGTAACTTAGGTTATTTGTAAATAATCTACGTGTGTATTTGTTTGTGCTTGTTTTATTTTCATAAAATCTAATTATAAATACAAATTTGTTTGTTACCAATTGGTAACAGTAAAGCACAGTGTCCGCTGATATACTCACATGTTTGTAAATCAAGCGATAACAACAACAATAGAAAACCAAATGGTTTAACATTGTAACAGGTAATCTCGAGTCATTATTGTTTCTTTGATCTTTATTTGGTCTTTACTTGTCACCTGTTGATATTAATGTTGGTTCTTAATCGGATTAACAGAGTTGTACAGTTGTAAACATGTCATGTCATCGATGTAAGGTTAAATTCACATGCATATGTGAACATTAAGTTTTCAGTTAAAAACTTGAATTTAGATTCGCTTGTATTTATTTACGAGATAAAAAAAAAACAGCAAAATTCGTAGAAATAAAAACACGACGAAAATAAATAAAATGACAGTAATTTCTTTCAAATGTAAATCAGAAATGCTCATAGGACCCACATATTAACTAAGGTTACATTACGTATATTTAATTAAAATGTTTTGATATTGCAAAATAGCAAGCATTCAAATCACCAATTTGGTAAATATTGCGACGTGCATAATACATTTGATTTTGCAGACTTTTAAGGTAACTAAAGATTGTAACCCGAAAAACGAGTTTAATACATTGTTATTTCTAAATGCCTAGTTATGTTCCCTGTTTTGTCGTCATTATACATTTTTTGAACATCGTAAATTCAACTTCATTTAACATTTTTAGATGAACAGACCACAATAGCTTCAAAATCAACAAAATTCGATGAACATCAAGGTAATGCTTTTAAACAAAACTTTTCATCTATACTGGAACAGTTACTTTATAATCTTTATTATCTGAAAAACAAGCAATATAAATATTAAAACAATTTACTTAATGAATATTATGTAAGATTGTTGATTGCTGCTACTTACACATGATATACTATCAGATCAAACAATTCCATCCGCGTGATATTAATGACATCAAGATTACACGGGATTAACATACATTGTCTCTTATTGTCAGAAAGATGTATTTAATTTCAGAGAAAAGATTATTCAAATAGAAAGAAACCTTACATATAATTGATGTGTTTATATCAAATACCTTGAGGCTCTGTGTTATCAATCAGATTGACCATAGATTGTATTTCATCAATAATGGTTAAGCAATGGTGTAAAATACGGGTCTTAAGGAATTAAAAGGATTATGTAATTCCTCTAACCAATTTCATTTAAACGATATTTCAAACACGAATTTTCATAAACTCTATGGTGCATTTTTTATATTGAAAGAGACATACAATTTCACCTTATTATCCCAAAGGCGAACGATAAGAAGAAGAAGAACCTTATTATCTTACAAATTATGTTGTTCCTTTATTCAATTACATAGACTCTTAATTTGTATTTAAACATCTAGTTCATTAGACATGATAAATAGCCATTTATATTTGTTTTATTTTGTTTGCGTTTAGATCAATCCACAAAGTCTACAGACATAACAAGTGTTGCCATCGCATCTTTAAACGTGCCAATGAGTAAGTTAAGTGTGATAATGTTAATAATATATTTTTTTTAATTTAATCACTGCAATAATATTTGCAAGTGAATGTCAAGTTTTAAAGGCTTGTGCAACATATGTTTGTTACTTCAAGATACCCCCTTCCCCAATTAGCTGTTGTGTGTAATGGGTTTCGTTTCGTTTAACCGAAACAAATACATATTTATTTTGAACATAGTAATCTACCTTCCTGTCTAAACGAGGGACGAAAGATACCAGAGGGACAGTCAAACTCATAAATCAAAAATAAACTGACAACACCATGGGGTAAAATAAAAAGGACAATCAGACAAGCAATAGTACACATGACACAACATAGAAAGCTAAAGAAAAAACAACACGAACCCCACGAAAAACTAGGGTTGATATAAGTGTTCTGAAAGAGTAAGCAGATCCTGCTCCCCATGTGGCACCCGTTAAACTATTGTATTTTACAGATAAATTAAAAACAATTAAAATCAAAGCAAAAGCTGATCGATTCTCAGATTAATTCCATAGAAGTTCTGAAAATATATTAAAAAATGTTTAGTTAACAGTTATCATAACATAAGAAACATGTGCTATGACTGCCAATGAGAAAACCCTCCTCAAAAAAACAAAATTACTCAGACATTAACAACTATAGGTCACCGTACTGTTCAATTTAAACTTTATATAATGAAAACAACTTGTTTCCCGATTTCTGAAAGCAAATGCAGTATGGCATTAGTCACCATCTCTTACTAGATAGTCAAATGTATTCCCAAACCAATCTCACAAATTAACCAAGTATCTTTTAACTTACCATTTACTTTTTAACAGAATTGCGTTATGTAATACAATTAGAGAAAGGAAATGGGGAATGAGTCAAAGCGACAACAACCCGACCATAGAGCAGACAACAGCCGTAGGCCACCAATGGGTCTTCAATGTAGCAAGAAACTCCCACACCCGTTAGCGTCCTTCAGCTGGCCCCTTAAAAATATAAATATATGCAAGTTTGAATCATTCTGTTTTTTTTTGGTAATTTGTTCACGCGAAATAAACACCGGATACACATTTGGATGTAAGAACAGCTGATGTTATGGATTGATTTCCTTTTGACTTTGCTTTTCTAGAATTAATGTTCTCCCAATTAGGTCACAAATTGTATACAACTTGTCTTTTTGTTTATTCATGAATTAAAAATACCAAAAAAGTTTAAACTCTGTCATTTTTATTTCAGTTTATGTGATTTGTTCTCCTCTTTGTTTAAAATTAAACTGTTTTATTTTTTAACATTTAAAAAAAAAATTGAAATTTTGGTTCTTTAAGTCTTTTAAAAGAGATCAAAGGAATACTGAACCAGTATATCATTAGGAAAGATCATCATTATGAATACACCTTTTCCCTTCCAAATTGATTTATCAAATGATTAGTTTGAATCTTTTAGGAAATGCAGTTAAATTATATACCATTGCTAAAATAATAAAAAAGTAATACTTTATATAATAACAAAAGCATCAACATTATATATTAGCTATATAATATATACTTATTCCTTCATGAATTTGGTAAATCAATATGAAGAGGATTTTTATGAAGCTTTTAACCTGTTACAGCAAAAGAGATATCTAGATTTATTTATTTTATTTTTTAACACACCACAATGTCTTTCCTTTGTGCCATATATCACACATTATAACACTGCACAGCTTAACGCCAAACAATACAGCAGATCTTGCACAGTTATATGGTGAATTAAACATACAAGAGGTTGTACAAGAGAGGTACTTTGATGCCACAACCACATATTGTATTTGTTTACTCCAATTTTCACGTTTACTGTAACACGATCAAAATGAAACATTCGAATGTCTTCTCGTGTCAAAGCTCGTTTACCCTGTGTCCGATTGGAGAGTAGTTTATGGAAGTTTACATAGATAATTCATGTTTAACCGTTATTCTCCACATCAAATATTTGTAAAAACCAACATGCATTTATTTAAAGTTCTGCGTGGTCTACACCCAACTGTTTCTTTTGACAACAATCCTAAAAAATCCCTCATTTAACTGTTAGGACTCGTTCTATATTACGATCAGCAAATGTTATATCGTTAGATATATAACTGCCAGCGTAATTTTTATCAAATAAGTTTTTTCTACTTTTTCTTGAAAAAGATCTTTTGATTTTGCTTATTCTTTTGCTTACACTTTTTCCTCTTTCCTTTTTTTTGCCGGATGTCGCTTATATATTGTCATTTGACTGTTTATTTGCTTTTGGAACTTACACTGCTTAAACAAATAGTTTTCTGTATACGAGTTATCTCCCCGAACACTTTGTCTTGTTATTATAACTTACTTGCTACCATTAAATATAACTACACATTTCTTTCCCAAAACTGCTCATTAAATCTTCAGGTTGAGGTTCCTGGATCTGCATTATGGAAGGTAAAGTCAAAGTCGAAGATCAAGGTCATGTTCTTAATTCAGACTTTGGCTTAATGTTGCTTTCCCTTAATACCGTATAAGATATAAAATAAATATCTTAAATTAAATGTTATTTGCAATATGTCGTAAAATATATCTTTTGGTAAAATTTCCATTAAAGAATTATTCAAATAGATTCATTGTGTGTTGCTTTTATCATTTATTATTCTGCCAGTAACCTCAACTAGAGTTTTGTTTCACCACAAAATATTATATATATATATATCAATATAAGCAATATAAGCAATAAACCTTTATGTATAACTACTTGTAGAATGTCAATAAAAAGTGTGTCCCTCCCTTGTTTAAAGTAAAATCACAGAACTCCGAGGAAAATGAATGGATAACAACTGTTATATGCTTGACTTTATACAGGCATTTTCTGATGTAGAAAGGGGTAAAATTGACCTGGTACCTGGTTTCTAGCTAGAAAAACCTCCCACTTGTATGACAATCAAGGACAGATATTAAAGAAAATGTTTGTTTAGGAACTGATCTATCCTACAGACTGGTAACGACAAACTTGACCATTTTCTGGTATGTTGTGAAGTAGGACTATGACTGGTAACAATACAGACAGGTTCAAATGTCTGATCTGAGGAAGATATGTCATAATGATATCTCGGGTCTTGGGTCTGTAAAACGGCTGTGTCCTGTGATCCGTCCTAATATATCTAAAATGTCTAAAGAGATGATTTAGGATGGACTATGTATACCTATGTACATGTAGCTTGCCTTGGATGTTATGACAATTATCATAAGTGTTTGCATAGGAGAAATATAAATAGCAAAATTAAAATTACAGTCAAAAATGCATCAACCTTGACCAATGTACATTTAAATGTTATTTAACAAGATAATATAAATAATAAATATAATAAATACTTTTACAATTAGTAAGTAATACATATTGCTTCTTTTTTTTTAAACTATTGAAGGTTTCCACATACGGAACACTAGGAGTTTATACATCTTAATTTTGTATTTACTTGCATTCGTTGTAGAACATAACTTTATTATGGTTTATATTGCTTGTACTGGTAGTTTGGCACTTTTAATAACAGTTGCAGTTGTATACCGAAAGAGGCTTCAAAAACTGGGAAAATCACATATTTTGAAAAAGAAAAGAATGCAACCATGTGTGCGGAATGGCCAGGATCAGCATGAAATATACAACTTTCAGGACAACGGAAACGTTTATAATATTATTGAAGAACGAAATATGATTGAAATTTAATAAGAAATTTAGTCAGTAAAACAGTGTTATGAAGAAAACAATTGAAATGCTTTCAGAAACAGTTCTTTTTTATGTTGTGTTAAATATAAAATAAAAAATTTATTGTCAATAATGACCACCCAAATTTTTTATAAATCGTGCATTCTACATTGTTCTACGCATCTACATGTATTTACTTTACATATCGTCTCCTTTCATATAATAAATGAAAATCAGCAATTATGAATAAATTATAAGCAAGTGGCAGTTGTTTTTCATTCTTTAGATGTGTTTGAGCTTTTGATTTTGCAACTGAATAAGGAAATTTCCGTTTTTGATTTCCCTTGGAGTTTATAATTTTTCCATGATATTCGTTTTGTACTCCTTGTCGAGAACTTGGTTGATTATGAATTTATAGTCACTTAATTGAGAAGACAACGATGATTCGCTAAATGCTTTTTGAAACAAAACACTAATATCAAGGACAAATAATAACTTCACAATGTATCAAATATCTCCAAAAATAAACGATAATAAATCCTATGCAAACAACTTTAATATTTGTACAACATTGCCAAAGTAATTCAATAAGACAATTGACCCATGAAAAACTTGAAGCAACTCAGACGACTAATTTTATTAAACTTGCTTGTGTATTCATTGTGTATTGTTGGCAGTCAATCAAATGTTAAATTACTACTATATATGTCTGCTAAATATCATGTTCTGTATGGGTGTATTTATGTACTGTAAACAGGCTAAATCCCAGTGCACTATTTTAAGTTAAATATTATCATAATTGCCTTAACACTGATGTATATGCTACTGAATAATGAAAGTGTACTAATTGAACATGTACAAAGACAGATGTCAGCATAATTGAAATATATTAGTTTAACCGTCAAATGATTTAAAGGGTAGAATGGAAAGAACATTAAGAAAAGACAGGTACCAAGCCTACTTTTCATGTATCGTTAATAAAGTATGAAAATCAATCAGATATTTTTTTTGTCGGTTCATAAAAAGTAAATGAGATTCAAAGTGACACAATAAACAGTAAAGAAGACATTATTAAGAGTGAATTAAATGCTGTCAGGATTAATGATAAAAAACGATCATTTAGTCGGATTAATCTATATAGCAGACATATAATGAGATAATAATTTTAAAACTGATTGACAGGTGACATTTACCTTTTAAAGCGAGTGTTGTTTACAGAACACTATATGTATGTTTGCTTGCTTATATGATGTTTTCCTTGGGTAAAAGTAAGGATTCCTGTCATTGCTTTTCATTTATAGATATAGTTATGATTTCAAGGAATAGATCGGTCTCACTCAAACCCGGTGTTGTACAGTGATCCTTTACATATCCAATCCATATACGTTTTTCATATAAATAACCTAGTTTCATTAAAATTTTGCCGATCGTTTTATTTTCGCGTTTCAAGTCTTACCGCGAAAATTGTGAAAAAATAACTGCCGCAACAATTTTCCCCGTTTACAGTATACAATTACAACAAAAAGACATATGCATGTTCGTTGTGGCTATCATTGTGATATTCTCCATATGATTGCAAAATTATTTTTTTCATTACATCGAAGTGTTCGAAGCTCTATATGTTACAGCAAGAGTATTCCAAAAACATTTCACGGTGTTCACAGATTCATTTATGCATTCGGAGTTATAATTTCAAAACTATTGCTGATGATGAAAAATCTAACAAAGTTGATAAATAAATAATTCCATGACGCCAATTGGGTTTTTTCATGAAGGTACAGAAGAAATACCAAAGGGACAATAAAACATATATGTTGAAAAAAACCTGAAAACACATGTTAAAAAAAAATTAACAAACAAACTAAATTATACTCAACACAACATAGAAAACACACTGAGCAATATTAACTCCTACAAATACTGATGTGGTCTCAGGTGCTCCTGATAGGTAAGCAAATACTGCTTCTCATTTGGCACCCACCATATTGCTCACGTAAGTGATCCGGTTATCAGTGTTACCACTTTCTGGGATAGGGGAAAGGGTGTTGTAATCGAATTTAGGACAAAAAATTATAGGACAAATGAAACAGACAAAAAGTGACGAATAAAAACTCACGGGACAAAAAGTTACAATTCATTTTTTCGAATTTTTTTCTTGAAATAAAAAATGATTGTTTCAACAAAAATATTTTTGTAATTTGCTTGAACTATTGTATATAATCAAACCTTGTAAACAAACTGTATCAAAAAATACCAAAAGATGATCAAATAATGTCAAAGTGACTTGGCATTTAAATGGCTTCATGGTGCCAATAAATATACCGTTTGCTTGATAAAAAATTAATAAATCTTTATTTTCCAAGTATAATGACACATTTTCTAATCTTTAATATGAATATTTACATATTAAAAAGTAAATATTTCAAGATCTTTCTGTTATATAGTCAAATAATTGTCACCAAATATTTGTGACTTTTTGTCCTGTGACTTTTTGTCCTACCAAATTTGTGACTTTGTGTTCTGTGACCTTTTGTCCTGTGACTTTCTGTTCATTTACCTTGTAATTACGACAAATTCAAACTTTGTCAGATGTCTTAAACAGCAATTCATTAGTTTCGACTGATAGTGAACACAAGAACAAAACATGTGCAAATTCGGATGTGAATAACCCTGAAAGCCAGTCCAATTAACTATATATGGGTCATTTTCAAAAAATGTCGAATTTAGAAATTGAAAAAAAATATTAAAAGTTATTTTTCCGAACAACCCTCTACATAAGCAAATCAAAACAAACAGTACTTTACGAACAACATATCAAAAGATGCAATCTTAAAGACGTCATACAAGAGTATATCTACAAACATTTTTTGATCGGTGGTACAATATTTTGTCTATCCTGTTACCATTTTCAAAAGAAATTTTGGGCTATTAAGAAAAGGTTTAGATAAAATTTTAAGACGGGTTTACGTAGCCAATGAGATGGTTTTCAAGATAATAAACTTCTATATATATTCATTATGTGAAATAAAAGATTATTTGCCAATTTTCTAGGTTGTACTGAAAAATGCCTATAAAAATTGGTTTTCAAACGTTGTAAAAATTACCACCCGTAATGCAAGTCTAAGATAGCAATATATATTGTTAGGCATTGTTCCACCCTTTCAAATAAACTCAACACCAAGTAAATCACTCATAAGTTAGTTTACTTTTCTCTTTATTTTGTTGGTAACAGGAACGTATGTTTCTGATAAATCACTTTATAAAAGTCTATCCTGTTACCTTTTTGTCTATCCTGTTACCGATATCAGTATTTCACCTGCAAATGCTTAATTGGGAAGCTTAAGACGCTATAACCTTAAGATAAGTTCAAACAATGAAATATTTCTTTCGTTTTGCACCTACATGTATATGTTAAGATAAAAAAAAATAACGACGTGTTTGTCTACAATTGTCTATCCTGTTACTGTAACCATAGCAACCATAGTAACAGGATAGACATAACAGGATAGACTAATTTCTTCGTTTTTGATTGCTGTTGTGAAATAACTACTCCCTTTGGTGAAGTGATTATGGTTTTCTATAGTGAATTTGGTTTTCCAACACGTTATTGCACTTTTTACAAGCATACTATTGGTGTAATTAATCAAAATTGTTGGTAACAGCATAGAAATGAAAAAGTACACTCTATTTTGTTTACCAAATGTCTAGAAATTTCTTTTCTCAACACTGTCGTTCAAGAAACGATGCGTTTTAAATGTAATGATTACTTTGCACTTTTGAAATCAACACTGACTGATTCAATATGCATAGGGAGAATAATTTAACGACTGATTTCAGTAGCGGTAACAGGAAAGACACAAACCTCCTGTACGCTGCTTGAATTTAGCTTGTAGATAATCTGTTACATACAATGATAACGAAACTACGACTTTTCGTTAGAGTAATAATTAACGTTCTTAAAAAGTCCTTTTTACAGACATTAAGGCGATCAGAAAATCGGAAAATCATTTGAAATGTGTTTTTCTGACACCGTACGTACACAAATATTCCCAAAATCGGACTTAAATGCAGTTTAATCTTATCAAAATAGATGATAGTTGTGTTTATTGTTAATGTTTTGAATCACAAATCCGACAAGCTTTCATTTGAACCATTACAACTGAAATTTCCATCAGAAATTACAAAAAAATAAAAAAAATAGCATTGGTGTACTGAAAATTCGACATTTTTTTTAAAATGACCCATATATATCATATTGACCATGTTGACGACCTTTCTGTTTTTTTTTATAAATATAGAAAACAGTATTGTCAATATCTTGAGCATCGTAGATATGAGCACTTTTAAATTGCTGTACATGTTTGCTATTATCAAACTTGATTTATAGTCTAAGGAAATGCGGGTTTAATAAATACAATATAAACTTAAGACGGAAAAAAGGGTAAGTTTTAAAATGTAACCATCTGCTATTACGCAATACTTTATAGCAGTAGCTTTTGTTTAACAAAGGTCTAAATAGTTCGAAACATGTTTATTTTTTCGCATAACACATCAGTTCTGTAATATAAAAAAAAATTGTGAACATTTCAAAAATGGTGAGAGCACGGTGCTCCTTCGTGTAATTCTTTATCGATTTGAAAACCTAAATTACCAAAATAACTTCCAACCAATTACCTTTCGGATTTTTTCTGTTGTTTTTTTTACTCCTAACAAACCTTAGAAACAAATGCAGTTGTAAAACCGAATGGATCGGTATTGAATTTTAAGAAAATAGTGAAAGGATAACAATGAAAAAATACTTCACATTTTCCTGTCCGTGTGGATTTCGCGGAACTTTTAAAGTTATCATATGCATGTCGTAAGTATTGTGTCTTTCTTTTGGTTCCTCGACGTTGAGATTTAATTATAGGAGTACCACAGGTATTTCTATTGTGCAAGGTTTTTTTTGTGGGTTTTATTTATATTCTTACTTCAGATTAACATGATTAGTGTAAGCCTCTGGAGCACCTGAGATCACCCCTAGGTTTTGGTGGGATTCGTGTTGTTTATTCTTTGGTTTTCTATGTTGTGTCGTGTGTACTATTGTTTGTCTGTTTATCTTTTTCATTTTAGCCATGGCGTTGTCAATTAGTTTTAGATTTATGAGTGTGTCTGTCCCTTTGGTTCCTCTTCAAGACACTGTTATTATATTACTTTGTTTTATTTTGACTTCAATACTGTGATTATTTCTTTTTAAAACGCAACTTATAATAAGTGTATTGTTTTTGTCATTTACAGTTTGAATCAGATACTGAATATGTGACTTCTTTTTTAGATAAGTGTTCTAATATTATATAGATGAATAACTATTTTCAGATATTACTAAAGAACGGAAGCGTATTAGGGCAATTTTTCTTTGTATTTTATCAACTTCTCAAATTGTCAACTTGTTTACTATCTTCGTCACCTAAAACACTGACCCCTATGATTGAGACGGTGAACATGGGATGATTTTCACTTGCCTACCCTTGATTTTTTTGTTGGTGAAGCATAAATTATCCCGTTGCCACTATCCGCATCTACTGTTCTACTATCTACTCCCTCGAATTTAGCTCCATGGCTTCGATTCTAAAAGCATGTCCACCCAGGGGCATCTTTGAAGGAGAGGATTTCGTGGGATGGAATCTCCCTTATTTTGAACGATCAATGCATTTCAATGGGACATATGGTTAAACCCCCCCCCTCACACACATACACACTATCCACAATCTCCTTGGTTTGGATACCTCATTTTAAAATGTCTGGATCTACCCCTGCACCTTTTCTTATTGGTATCATACAGTGCACTGTGATATGTCACCTGGGGATCTAATTTGGAACAAAAAGTATCTTATCTAAGCTGCATGTGCCAGCACTGTCAATAGTATTACAAACAATACAATATATAAATAGGCAAGATAAAACGTAAATTTATGGCATACAGCATTGTACTTAAACTGTATTCTTATTTTGTGAGCTGAAATACGTTAGGTTCACGCCATTGTCGATGTCTTAGCTTCACGACCCCCTGTAGATCATTTAAAAATCCATTTTGATATTGTGAAGAGAATTTTTGCACTATTTCGTTATTTAAGGTACCAAACTAGCTTTTTCAAAGACGTGCGTTACATTTTCACGTTTATTACTTGATTTATTTTTTCGTTTTTGATATATATATATATATAATGAGTACATTGTTACTCATGTTTCTGTCGAAATATAAAAAATCATGATTCTATTCAAGGCTGAGAGGAAATAGTTCAACGAATGCATGTGGGTCAGATGAGGAAATATCTAAAATCCGATTTAAATGACGATGAAATAATTGTTAAAGTCGTAAAAGGAAATCCCTATAAATATTTCCTTGTATCGCAAGATCGAAACTATATTTTCGATATTCAGATATAATTATGGGTCAAGAGGAAATATGTATTTCTGTTTTAAATGATAACAATACATTTTTTGTAGTTTGATAAAGCAAAAGTGTGAAAATACTTAATCAATAATTATACTATAATATCATGCATAAGTGACAGCTGTTTAAATATAATTCATCCAAATTTGATGTGCGCTGCCATAATTATTCTAAGAGGGATAACCGCAAATTATTTTATTGTATAATGTTTCATAGTAAACTCAGTAAAAAGTTTACTTTTTCTGAAGACTAATAAAATTGAGAATGGAAATGGGGAATGTGTCAAAGAGACAACAACCCGACCAAAATAAAAAAACACAACAGCAGAAGGTCACAAACAGGTCTTCAATGTAGCGAGAAATTCCCGCACCCGGAGGCGTCCTTCAGCTGGCCCCTAAACAAATATATACTAGTTCAGTGATAATGAACGCCATACTAATTTCCAAATTGTACACAAGAAACTAAAATTTAAATAATACAAGACTAACAAAGGCCAGAGGCTCCTGACTTGGGACAGGCGCAAAAATGCGGCGGGGTTAAACATGTTTGTGAGATCTCAACCCTCCCCCTATACCTCTAACCAGTGTAGAAAAGTAAAAGCATAACAATACGCACATTAAAATTCAGTTCAAGAGAAGTCCGAGTCTGATGTCAGAAGATGTAACCAAAGAAAATAAACAAAATGACAATAATACATAAATAACAACAGACTACTAGCAGTTAACTGACTTGCCAGCTCCAGACTTCAATTAAACTGACTGAAAGATTATGATTTCATCATATGAACATCAGACACAATCCTTCCCGTAAGGGGTTTAGTATCATACCATCATAACATATATGAGAAGAACATAACCCGTGTCATGCCAACAACTGTTTTTAGAATAAATGTGTTTAGTTCCGACGCAAAGACCTTATCAGTGACTCAATATTAACGCCAAAATATGCAATCTTTAATGACTTGACAACAGTATCGTAATTATATCCCTTCTTAATAAGTCTATTCAAAGGTTTTGTAAGTTTATGAGGTGAATACTGACACCTTTGTGCTTTATAAAGAATATTTCCATAAAAAATTGGATGTGAAATACCTGAACGTATAAAAAGTCTGCATGTTGAGCTATATTTACGAATGATGTCATTATACCGATGATAAAATTTAGTAAATGTTTTGACTAGTTTATGATATCGAAAACCCTGGTGTAATAATTTTTCAGTAATACATAAATTTCTCTCGTTAAAATCTAAAACATTGTTACATACACGAGCGAATCGTACAAGTTGAGATATATAAACACCGTAAGATGGTGACAAGGGAACGTCACCATCTAAAAACGGATAATTAACGATAGGAAATGAAAAATCATCCCTTTTATCATAAATTTTAGTATTCAGCTTTCCGTTAGTGATATAGATATCAAGATCGAGGAAAGGGCAGTGTTTAACTCTTTTTTCGTTTTTTGTTTGTTGTGTAACTTAATTTTATCGGGAACACACAGACTGAAACGGGTTGCATCCATACCTTATTACGTTAGGATCTATATGACCAAATTAAGAGATAAATTATACATCAACATGTAATGTAAATTCGTCTGAGGGAGGTGGAACATACATTTCAGAAAAACTTCACAAATCATCAGAGGAAATTTAAGAACGGTAGCATGTCAGTACCGAAGGATATTGACATCTGTAATAGGGTGGCAGACATTTTTAAGAGATTCTAATTTACCATAATTATAGTTCAGCACAGTTTTCAAAATCTAATCGGAATTTACAGCTTTGTCTGTGTGTCAGCACACAATAATGAATTTGTTCCTTTACATTTAAATTCTTTTAGAATTCTTGAGAATACATGATGCGTAATGACTTTTATCATTTATATCGCATACATATTGCAATATGCATCCTTCTTTGTTGCATTATACTGATTTTATAATGAAAAAGGGGGAAAATGAACATAAAGCCGATTCGAAAATGTGTATGGTGTAGACAATCATCTCACTGTTAATCTACCTAGCAGATACAGGAGAATTTTAGAAAAAGTGATGGTGTGCAACTCGCCTCAGAATTAAATCTGATCGTTACAACAATATTTATATGGAACATTCAGTAGATTTAGTTGTATTTGTGACGTTAAAATTTAAAAGCAAGTACTGATTCGAACAAACAATTCTGATTCAAACAAAAAATCTCTAAAACTGACATTATCAATGCAAGGTGCTTCATTTCTTGATTGACAACATATTTGTTACGTTCGGAGGACGTGTTTTTCGGCATTTCAATGGGAACAAATTGTTCCCCACTTCTTGCCGATTCGATTCTTTATTATTATTAGGCTGACTTCATACAGGAATTTCTTAGGAAGAAATATAAGAAGTTAGCAATATCCTTTAACTCTATTTTCTGCTATAAAGATGATGTTCTTTCACCAAATAATTCAGAATTTGGCCACTATGTTGAACGCATTTATCCTATCGAATTAGAGTTGAGGATACTACTGATACAATTAAATCGGCCTCATTTCTTGGCTTACATCTAGAAATTGACAATGAGGGTCGTTTGAAAATAAAACTTTACTACAAAAGAGATGATTTCAGCTTCCCATTTTTTTTCATTTCTAATTAGCAACTTTCCAGCAGCACCTGCATACGGGGTATTTATCTCCCAATTGATAAGATGCTTGCATCTCCTATCATGATTTTCTTGGTATAGGGTTGCTCCTAACAAGGACTCATTTATACCAAGAGTTCCAAATGGTGAAGTTGAAATCATCCCTTCGTAAATTTTACGGACGCCATCACAAGTTGGTTGACCGTACGCGTCATGTAATAACCGTTTAACAAATGATATCGGATATATTCCTTACGTCGTAACTACAATCCCCTTCCTTTCATGAATGTGACCTATCGAATTTGACTATTTACCGGATTTGTTTTCACATAAGCCACACTACGGGTGCCATATGTGGAGCAGGATCTGATAACCCTTCCGGAGCACCTGAGATTTTAGTAGGGTTCGTGTTGCTTTTTCTTAAGTTTTCTATGTTGTGTAGTGTGTAATATTGTTTGTCTGTTTTTCTTTTTCATTTTTAGCCATCGCGTGGTCAGTTTATTTTCGATTTCGGTTTTACTGTCCCTCTGGTATCTTTCGTCCCTCTTTTAAACTGTCCTAGGCCTGTATATGCAGATATACGTTATATTAATTAATCATGCTTATATTTTTGATGACAATATAGTGTCTGATTCATGTGATAATTAAACACTAATATTTCATTTTACAAATATGTATTTTGTGCTGCCACAATTTGCAATGAAATTGTATTTAAAGCCAAAATGTATTGTATACTGATGATAGCTGACTTATTTGTCTCATACAAAAAATATAATATATAGCTTCTCATACATAACTAGCTATTTATAGAGTGATTCTTGTTGTTTATATGTGTTTTAATAATCTGTAAGGTGTATATGTATAACGCTGAGGTATAACGTGGTACATACCCAACTATATCAGTCCTATTCAGGACCGATAACTCTGTCGAGAGATAATATCGGGTATACAATATTGTTAAAACTAGACCAATCGTATTATAAGTCTCAGTTGGAATGTAAACAATAACTCTTTTTTTTTAACACAATTTAAACTTTATATCGATTCATTGCCTGGATTTATCTTTAAATATTGAATTAAAAAATAAATTACAACAAAATCATATTGAATGATCGAAATTCATTTAAATTAGAATTTGAATTAGAATTTGAATCAGAATATTTCTTTAAAATAATTATAGAAACATATAAATATTTGAATGCCTTTTAAGCAAAAAATAGTTTTTTAAATAAATTTTCATCATATTCATATTTTCCTAAAGTTTATATAAAACATACTTCTTCTGATTTGACACGGGAAGGAGAAGATATTTATTTGTACATTTATGAAAACTTTTGTATATCACAAAATTTAAACTCTGGTAATACATGTATACACACTGACAGGATGTTGAATGTCACCTGGTTGCTTTTGGTTTGCACGTCTACCTGACAATATATTATGATGTAATATTATAACCCAAGTAAGATTTCACCTGTTCGGTCAAGGAATGAAATTTTAAAGGTATAGAATATTTATCTATTATAATAGGTCATTTTTTTTTTATCTCTTAGGATGAAAACATTTTTTTTTGTTTTAAAAGGAATGTATAAATATATTTCTTAAGAAAGATGAAATATACAGAAAACTTGAAAAACACCTTTAACAAAAAAGATATTTTGTTTTATTATAGATTTTGCAAACTATTTTCTGGTAACAGTATCTCCTGGCTGCATATCTGTCAAAATAAATGTTCCCGTGTCACACTTAAAATAATTTTTGTTATTAAGAAATTTTGAAATCAATGATATCGAAATAAAACTAAAGGAAAATAACAGAAACATCAGAGATTCTTTATGAAAAATTAGATATAATCTAGGAAAGTCTTACTATAGAAATCATTGATTTGATGCAACATTTTCATATGATACATCAGCCGCCATTTTGAAAAATCTCGGAAAATTCCCTTTTTTAATTCGACATTGACCGAATTTGCCCTGATATTAAACTGTTTTAAGTAGTATTCCTTGCTAGCTATATGTTTGAATATACTTAATCGATTTGCAAAGTTTGTGTTATATTTACAGAATTTCTTTATTTGTTGTAAAAGTAGACATGGGTATCGGTAATTTAGCATTGCGTCAACGGAGAAATGACGAGAAAAAGTGCATGTTTTACGATTCCGATTTGACCGAATTAAATCAAAAATTAAACTGTTAGGACCAACATTGTTTGATAGAAATATGTTTGAATATCAAGGATTGATTTGCAAAAGTAAGAAAACGGATCAGGTTTATGAGAAAATAAAACTTTATTGAAGCATATATGCATTTTATATGGGGAAATATAATACAAAATGGCGGCTATTATACGTCACAAAAGTCACGTGATGTCTAACTTAGTTGGATATGAAGACTTAAAGAAAAGTTTGAAATACGATACCAATTCATTGATCATGTGATATTAGTGAAAACAATGTATAATGTTGGTTTTTTTTGTTGTTTTTTATGTTGTCCATCAAGTTTAGATAAACAAAAGTTATTTAAAGTCTTCTTCTGTACTTAAAAGTTGAAGATCATGCTACATTTAATTGTGTAGTTTTACTGACATGCATAGTTTAAATGGTTAGTATAGTCTTCTTGGTAATGTTTTATGTACGTTTCTGAATTGGTTATCAACTTGTAAAAATGGAAACTGTGTACCTTTAATTATTTACGCCCTCTTACCAGCGAAAGATACACAATGTTGTAAAGTGATGTGGAAAAAAAATTTGCGATCTCTGTCATCGACAACAACTTTCCTGGTGGCAGAGGTTATGCATATTGACTTTGAACAATAAAATGCATAACGCAATTATGGAGGTTTTTCCGCAATTTCATAATTCAATATTGTCGTTTTCATCTGACTTAGAAGTGGTGTAAAAAAAACAGTATGTTGGGCTGAGCATAAAGTATGTAGACAAATCAAGAGACGTTAGTAAATGTCTATCCCAATTGAATGACAATTCGTAACATTTGTACAACCGGCTAACGGATGAGATCTACGATGATTAATGAAAAATAACATTCACCTATAATAAACCTGTAATTAACCTTTTTCATAAATCGGCGAAAATGAAGAAAAAAAATCGGCGTAAATGAAAAAAGTCGGCGCAAATAAAATGCGGATCGGTGCAAATGTAAAACGCAGCGCCAACATTAGACTATATATTTTATTTGTTTTATCTCTTTAATCTTTAATCGTGCCATTGTCATTTTTAAGTTGAACATTCTTAATCCAACCTCACGATATAGTTTATATGGCTAGATCTTTTTCGTATGACTCTTCTAGTAGCTCAATGTTAACCGAATTGTATTTCACAGTGCTCATACATTTTCATCGATGCTCTGGTGTTTTCTTAATTTTCCTCTGAATTGAGTACTAATATATTGGATCTCCAGCATTGTTTAAAAAATGTTCAAAACAAAGAGCTCTTGTTTAAGAATAACTTTTCCTTTGAACTCATATTGCCCTTTTTGGGTCAATGACAAATTTAGCGCACCAATTTTATCCATGATTTTCTGAATCGTAACTTTAATCGATGATGCGTTGTCAAACGTCTTGAAACAATTATTTTGAATTGGTGTTATACTATTTAAAATGAAATTTTTTCCTTCTTTGTTTGGCTGGTAAAAAATATTTGCATATCATTAAGTGACAGGTTATTCATATTCATTTTTTTGGTTCTGTTTTGATTGATTGGTAAATTATTTGATTGAGTGATTGCTTATTTGCATGATGTAGATGCACGAATACGTGTATATCATATTAACTTATGTATTATTGTAATGTGTATTGACAAATTTATACCGAAAATTTTAACTAAAAGAAGCAGATTAAATGCCCCCCTCTCCTACGAAAATAACTAAAGATAGACAGACCGTGGACCACTCCTCCTATTGTGATTTACGAGTGAACCAAACAATACAAGAAGATTTGGGATTCACATCGAAACTTTAAAAAAAACAACAAAGAGTTAAGATACCAGACAATATCGAGGTGCATTCCATAAAGCAGAAACAAACACATATTATGTGGGGTGGTTATCCTTGTCTGTTCCGATTGAAATATATAAAGGAGAATTGAAGGATATTTCATATAGTTCATCGCTATTTCTGAACTGATTTTTATTGCACGCTGATTTAAAAATTTAACTACATGTATTGTCTTTAGTTGCATCTTTTCTTGTTTCCTATAGAAAATGTAGAGAAAATGGGAGCTCTCATAAATCAACCAATAACCTTCATTGAATAGTGTCGAATCAAAGTTTGTTACCCGGCCACCTCCACTTGTATTTTTTGTCTATCTGATGAGTTAAGCCTTTTTCAACTGATTTTTATAGTTCGTTCTTATTTTTTACTGTTATACCACGTCCCAGGTTAGGGGAGGGTTGGGATCCCGCTTACATGTTTAACCCCGCCACATTATGTATGTATGTGCCCGTCCCAAGTCAGGAGCCTGTATTTCAGTGGTTGGCGTTTGTTTATGTGTTATATATTTGTTTTTCATTATTTTTTTTACATACATAAGGCCGTTAGTTTTCTCGTTTGAATTTTTTACATTGTTTTATCGGGGCCTTGTATAACTGACTATGTGGTATGGGCTTTGCTCATTGTTGAAGGCCGTACGGTTACCTATAGATGTAAATGTTTGTGTCATTTTAGTCCTTTGTGGATAGTTGTCTCATTTGCAATCATACCACATCTTCTTTTTTTATATTGACATACTGTGGATTCATTTATTCTAATGGGTACCAATGTTCGTAGTTTGAAGAAAACGTGCATATTCGGGTATATTTAATTTCGTGGTTTTCGAAAAGTCTGCATACATTCCGTACCAAAACTTGTAATTTGGTGAAATTTTAAAAATATTTATCAATGAAAAGCACGAAAATAAGAATATTCATGAATCAACCTTTTTGTTAGTATTGCATATTGACCTCTTAGACTAGATAGTTTTTAAACATTTTTATATACCAAACATCCATGGAAGTATATTACAATGAACGTGTTGATCGAGTGCGCATGTGCATTTCAACAAATTTTGTTTCAGGATTGAATGAAACACACAATAATGAACCATCTGATGCATCGAGTATTGACACATCGAGTGCTAACCGATGGCGAACTGACAGATTGAGTACTGACTCATCTAAATTAAAAGAATCAACAGGTAACATTAACTGTACTAGTCGATCCCAATGTAGACCTTATCAATTGGGTGAAATTCAACATTGTTTGGTGATCCCTGATGTTTGACATCCACGCTATATTGACAATGAAAGACATTGGGACCTTTATGACACATCAACGAAAAGTTCATGTTTAGTCAAAATATAACAATGTGATGCAAATTTCAGAGTTGGTGAAATATAGCAACACCATCAAAAATATTTGAAAAAACGTTGTACGAAAGCAGAGAAAGATTGCCTCAATATACATGGTTATTAAGTCTTGTATTTGTTATCTTTTTCTTTTCTTTACCTTATGTTGTAAAATATATATATATATATATAGAATGTTGTGTCTATTTCATATTAACTTGCAACAATGCTGATATCTGGCCACGTCAGTAAGTTATTGTCTGTAAATGTCAACCCATAATCATGATAATGACAAGGAATAAAGATGATAAAAGAGAATATGTAGTTTGATTGCCAATGACACAACTATTCACAAGAGACCAAATAGCACAGAAATTAACAACTATGGGTCATTGTACGCCTTCAACAATCAGCAAAGCCCATACCATATTATCAGTTATAAAAAGCTCCGAAAATATAAGTTTAAGCAATTCAGACAAGAAAACTAACGACATAATGTACGTACAAATAAATGAAACAAATCTATAACACAGCATCAAATGATAACCACTGAATAACAGTCACTCAGTTCAGCGGAAGTTGAACACTATTTGTCAGTAAGACAAAACGTGTTTCCCCGTTATTTCTTCAAGAACTCTTTCATTATACACAGTGACACCATTTGATACACTTCCAACGTCAATGTCGATAGTTTTAATGCATTTCATGACATTAATCATGTTACTGTAATAAGTATTGTTTTACTTTTCTGGACGGTCTTTTTGGTTAAGTCAGTTTGTTTCTGAAGTTCTTCAATTTTTTGTACGATTACGTGTTGTACTTGCGAAAAACTTTGTCGGAACTATGTCCCGTGCGCGTAATGCTCTCTCGTTCATTGATTCCTGCGATACACAATTTTATAGCACACTTTCTTTTACTGGAGTGATTTGTAAAATTACAAGTAAAGCATTGTTTTTCATTTGTGTTTTCAATCTCTGTTTTTAAAGAGAGAATGCTGGCAGTAATTCACAATATCACCGCTTAAAGGTCTATGTGGGAGGAGTGTTTCAGCCAGACCTTGCTTTGAACATCAAAATCAATATCTTCCCAATTAAACATCCATTTATCATCATTTTTGTGCGAAACATTATCATATGCTTAACTTTATTTCTATGACTAATAATTTGAAAAACTTACAAAAAGAAATCATCGTGTTAAAGTTTAAAGCAAGGAGCTTGTAGTTGTGTTTTTTTATTGTTTGTTGTCTTTCGTGTTCTTATAATGATTACTTGATCAATAATTTGTTCTCATTAACATCAAGCGAAAAGCGATGCATGCATATTCAGTCAGAGTATCAAAGTCAAAAAAACTATGTTAATACGTAAAAGAGGTGACGAGTGTCTTCAATGAAAATAATACATGTTATATGTTTATATTCTTGTTCACCATGTTCCAAGTGTCAAAAACCCCATTAGTTGCCATAAGCGATTAAACTTTGTTATTGTTTATTAAGAAAGTTTATGACAAAAGAACAAAGTTTATAGGTTTTGTTCAAAGTATATTATTGTTTTTTATGAAAGTTTATGAAAAAAGATAATTACGTACTAAGTTACCAATTTGTTTGGTCCTTTTTTTTTATTATAAATAAACATACTAATTAATACAATGACGAACTCGGTCCATAAACTGACTTAAACGCCACGGTTTTGTTATGAAATGTTCATTTTATTTTCATAGGTTTTGATGGGCAAAGGATTGTTTACACAGTAATCGGTTGTGCTATGACCGTTGTAATCATAATCTGTATGAGCTTTATGTACGTTTTCTTCAAACTGAATAAACGAATATCTATGGGTCGAAACATGCAAGTAGATAGTCAAATTCCATCACAGTCTGTCATTATACCTGAAGAAGAAGTTGAAGTTGTTCAGATTAGAATGCTAGGTGATGATTATGAAGAAATAGATGAAACAAATTTGGTTAATGATAACCTGAACATCGATAACACCATAGATGAAAGCGAGACGGATTCTAATACCGCTTCTACGATTTCCCCAACAGAAGACGATGAAGGATATCTACATCCGTACCATTCATTGGTACATCTTAAAAAGATTGAAAACGTCGTTTTATATGAGTTTGATAGTGAAACAGATCTACGGGGTAATGTTTTGCTCAAAAATCCGTACGATCATCTTCAAATACCTATCAAAATACCAACCAATATTGAATGTATTGGTATTGAATCCATGGAAACGATAGAAAGCTCACCTACAAATTAAAAAAATGTGGTCGAGAACATGTACTTGAAAACACTGTTGACCCATCTAGTAGCCAAGAAGACAGGAACATACGAATCTATGCAGAGGTGGAAAATAAAAATCTACCTGCACAACAAGACCAAATAGACAGGTATTCCTTAAATGATCTATCTCTCTCAAATTGTTTTAATCGCTAATTAAAACAATGGTATTGATATTTTTATTAATCATGTTAATGCATAAACGATAATGTTGATAACTCCATATCTATATAAATCATTTACTACCAAGATATAATTGTAAATTACTGGCGAAGTATGTTACAATGACTCTGAATGTCAACTAAAATATAATTATGTAATTTTAAATATTAGTTATCAGTGTTTTAGTACCATTGATATCCTATTTATCTTTATTAAATTTGCACTTTTCAAACAATTGTGCGGATTTGATCTGTTTCAAATAAAGAAATAATTGGCATTAATATGGATGAAACTTCACATACAATGTTACTTTCCATTGCATATACGAAAATAACCGATCAAGTTGTAACCCCTTATTTATATAAGTAGAAGCTTTAGTAACCATGTAACCTCAAATTTTCCAAATACTACACAGAAACCCTTAATGAAAAAAGTGTGCTTTGTAATACTTAAGATATAATTGTTTTTATGATCATAAAAATATTGTTCTACCAATAGTAGTCATCCCTGTCTCTTCAGGTAAAAGTTGCCTTTACTTTGCATGGGCAACCGGGAGAAGTAAAATTGTACACAAATTTGTACTATAGTAGTATGTATACGGTATGTAGTAGGCAACATTTTTTTTGTTTTGAAGAGTAACAACTTTGATGTCGGACATTAAAGTGGTAGTCTCCCTTATAATAGGCACTGATAAAAAAAATCTGGGCAACTCTCCGTAATTAAAAAAATATATATATTTAATTATTTAAATTAGATATAAAAAAAATGATAATTTTTTCCATTGATTTATAATTAATAAACCATGAAATACTTATACAATCCTCAATCTTTAATTGTGTAAACAAAAAAATTGATCATTATTGATTTTCGGCTTATCTGGTTAATCTCTTTGGGAACATGAGTCATTATTGATTTTTGACTTATCTGGTCAATCCTTAGGAGACATACATGTAAACGTGTAAATAACAGTATTGATTTACGGATCATATCATTACTGTGCTTTGGTAAACATAAATTATGCATTTTGTATTGCACTAGTTTGTACTATAGTAGTATATATGTATAGTATATCGTATACAGTAGGCAACATCTTTTTTTTTAAGCGTAACAACTTTGATGTCGGACATTAAAGTGGTAGTCGCCCTTATAATAGGCACTGATAACAAAACATTTTGGCAACTATCTGTAACTACGAGCAGGATCTGCATTCACCATAATTGGAACTAGCGTGTGTCTCTAGTGTTTGTGCAATGTGCAAGTTATGTCTTATTTTGTATGCATTTTTAGGCAAGTTTATCCATTGGCAAGTTTCTTTTCCTTCTCGACAAATGACGTGAACAATATAGAATTTTCATATATTTTATTATCATGAAGCACATCTAAACATTAGTATATTTATCTTATGGACTGTCGATGATGTTTTGAACCTTGTACTTTACTTTCCATCTTTCCTCGTTCGTGGTTCACAAGTGAATGAATATCTGAAGAAAAGAAAATAATTTATAGGTTAAAATATTACCAATAATGCAACACAAAAATGATACCAGAGTTTATCTGAGCCGTATTTGGCACAACTTTCGGAATTTTGGATCCTCAATGCTCTTCAACTTTGTAAGTGTTTGACTATAAATATTTTTAAATGAGCGTCACTGATGAGTCTTATGTAGACGAAGCGCACGCCTGGCGTATTAAATTATAATCCTGGTACATAGATAACTATTTACTAGAATAATCTAGAATATACATTTCATACTTTATTACTTTTTCCCCCAGAATGCTTTTCAAAGACTATATAAAATTTCGAATTATCGGTTCATTTCATATTTACAACAGTCTAGCGTATGTGAAGATGGATACAAAAAAATGTCCTATTTGTGAGTTGAGAATTTCAAGAAAAGATAAAATGTTGCGACATCATAGAAATGAACATGCAATAAGTCAACCATATCTACAGAGCGATGATATGTATCCGTTGCCTCCTCCGTCAAAGGTTGATAGCCTACTGCCTCCTCCTCCTCCTCCTCCTCTGCGAAAGGAAGATAGTCTATCGCCGCCTCCTAATCCTCCTCCTCCTCCTTCAAAGGGAGATAGCCCGCAGTTATCACAGCTGCGGGACGATAATGCAGAACACTTCACGTTTAAACATCCATTAACAATGACAGTGAGCGGACCAACTTCTTGTTGGGAGACATATTTTCTAAAATAATTGCCTCAAAATTTAGACATTGTTTCACCCAAATCACAGAGAATTATATGGTTATATAGAAGATGGCGCCTTTGTATGAGGGAAAAACACAGTTCTACCAGGAGTGCAGTTCATTCAAGGGATACATATAGATTTGGAAAATGATAGCTTTCTTGACCCAACAGAGCGAAACTTGATTATTTTGGACGACTTGATGTCTTCTGCAGCCAAAGACCCGAGAATTACCGTTGTCATTATTTAGTTATGTTTAATAATCCTATAGATAAGCAACAAGTGATGACATTAGCTAAACAAATGTTTCCAGGAAAAGTCAGTTATTTTATGGATAAGTTGCAGGAAGCTATAAAATCTTTTCAGGGACGGAAGAGCTGGCAGGGTTAGATGGATTGAAATAGTATCCCTTGGGTAGTCTTTCCAAGACATGCTGGTTGTTCTGCGTTCTAAAGTTTAATTTTGTTTTATGAAATATTTCTCGCTTTCATTATCAGTTTCGTCATCAGTGTTATTTTCGTCTTCACTACCGCTTTGGTTGTCATTTCCATTATCACTTTCATTTTCTTTCGATTCAGTGTCGTCATTTTTACCGGAAATTTGTCTGTTTTTTTATGAAGTTCTCAAGCTGGTGTCTATATTTTTTAATCGCCATCGGGATAGCTCTTTGATCACCAAATCCATCACGTAAATCCGCTTCGACTTTGTTCATAACATTTACATGCACTTTTTCATATTTTAATCTCATGATGTATTCAATTACCTGTACATATTTTATTATAAATATATTCCAGTCCTCCTTTTTTGAGCTTGTCATTTGCTCTCTGTTTGGCTCCTGTTTTCGAAAGCCCCTTTTTCAAATATTTCTTTATTTTTTGACTCTCTTTCTTCTTCATTATAGTCTCTTGATATTTTGCCTATCTTCAGAAAAGCTTTATTTTCTTGCGTGTTGTCATTTAAAACGTACTAATTATATGATTGGTTGTCAGGTCTTGCCCTTTTTGCTGAATTATTTTCTTCTATATCTTTAGGCAATTTTCTTTTTGATTCTTTATTTTCCGGGCACCATGTTTTAATGTGTCTCTGTAGATCATGAATAGTTTCAAACAAAACATCACAATCGTCACATGAATTCATTTTTGAGAAATCTCTATTTAACGTCTGTTCACTTCCAATCTTTTCGGTATAATGTTGTAAATCTTCTCTGACTGTTGTATTTGTAATCATTTGCGTCTGTGTGACGTCACGAAAGATTTCTTCTTAAATATTTGCTCTTAATCGTAAAGTTTCGAGAGTTGTTGGTTTCAAATCTTCTAATAAATATCCGAAAGATTGTGTTATAGCTTCCTGAAACTTATCCATAAAATAACTGACTTTTCCTGGAAACATTTGTTTAGCTAATGTCATCACTTGTTGCTTATCTATTGGATTATTAAACATAACTAAATAATGACAGTTTCTCCTCTGGGTAGGGTCCTTGCTGTAATACAAATTTTGGTTAAGAACTACTACGGATAAATTCCTGTGCTGGCTTCCTTCAGTAAACAAATCGGTAAGTATCGGGTCTTTGGCTGCAGTAGACATCAAGTCGTCCAAAATAATCAAGTTTCGCTCTGTTTGGTCAAGAAAGCTATCATTTTCCAAACCTATAGGTATCCCTTGAATGAACTGCACTCCTGGTAGAACTGTGTTTTGTTTTCCTCATACAAAGGCGCCATCTTCTATATAATCATATAATTCTCTGTGATTTGGGTGAAACAATGTCTAAATTTTGAAGCAATTATTTTAGAAAATACGTCTTCCCACAAGAAGTTGGTCCGCTCTATGACATTGTGAATGGATGTTTAAACGTAAAGTGTTGTTCTGCATTATCGTCCCTCAGCTGTGATAACTGCGGGCTATCTCCCTTTGAAGGAGAAGGAGGAGGAGTAGGAGGCGGCGATAGACTATCTTCCTTTCGCAGAGGAGGAGGAGGAGGAGGAGGCAGTAGGCTATCAACCTTTGACGGAGGAGGCAACGGATACATATCATCGCTCTGTAGATATGGTTGACTTATTGCATGTTCATTTCTATGATGTCGCAACATATTATCTTTTCTTGAAATTCTCAACTCACAAATAGGACATTTTTTTGTATCCATCTTCACACATGCAAGACTGTTGTAAATATGAAATGAACCGATGATTCGAAATTTTATATAGTCTTTGAAATGCATTCTGGGGAAAAAGTAATAAATTATGAAATGTATATTCTAGTAAATAGTTATCTATGTACCAGGATTATAATTTAATACGCCAGGCGCACGCTTCGTCTACATAAGACTTATCAGTGACGCTCATTTCAAAATATTTATAGTCAAACAAGTACAAAGTTGAAGAGCATTGAGGATCCAAAATTCCGAATGTTGTGCCAAATACGGCTCAGGTAAACTCTGATATCATTTTTTGTGTTGCATTATTGGTAAAATTTTAACCTATAAATTATTTTCTTTTCTTCAGATATTCATTCACTTGTGAACCACGAACGAGGAAAGATGGAAAGTAAAGTACAAGGTTCAAAACATCATCGACAGTCCATAAGATGTATATACTAATGTTTAGATGTGCTTCATGATAATAAAATATATGAAAATTCTATATTGTTCACGTCATTTGTCTAGAAGGAAAAGAAACTTGGATAAACTTGCCTAAAAATGCATACAAAATAAGACACAAAATGCAAATTGCACAAACACTAGGGACACGCTAGTTCCAATTATGGTGATTGCAGATCCTGCTCGTAGTAACAGATAGTTGCCCAGATTTTTTTTTATCAGTGCCTATTATCAGGGAGACTACCACTTTAATTTGTGTAAAATTTTACTCCTCGTTACCCATGCAAAGTTAAGGCAACGTTTTACCTGAAGAGACAGGGATGACTACTACCAATTAAGATTAAAATTAACCTACAATTTCAAGGGAATTTTTTTGTCCACCTTTTTCGATTGGATTTGACGTACTATGATTTGGTGGTATTAAACTTAATTTTTTTTTATTTTTTTTTTTATATTTGCCACTGCCAAAATTTTAACTAAATTGATTTAAAACATGAATATCCAATAATAACTGAGTATTACATGATATATATTATTTCGGATGTAGCATACACTATAGTTTTTTAAAGACATAGCTAAAGTTGATATCAACCGAGGAATGAGAAAAATAAATTTGATAGGTGAGATAATTGTCATATTTTTAATCATATGTCATTATCCTCGAGGCCCAAAAAACAACAAATAGATAATAAGGTTTTGGCAGTATTTGGCCACAGCTTTATCTTGAATAAAATATAACATATATGATATATAATATGTATTTAAATTGGCAATCTTGCTCTGAAATATATTTATCAATGTCTGTATTTAATATATATGTAAATTATAATGTGGCTACCGCAAATTATGGCAGACCACTAATATAAATATATTTAAGTAATATGTCTGGTACGAGAAGTTGACTGATGAGCCCTGGTAATCAGAGGCTATCATTACTGTTCACTGAATATATGAATGTTAAATCCAGCGCAACGAAATGTGCTCTGCCAATGTCCAACTTTTACATCTACTTTATGTTCACTAGTTGTCTCCTACTCTCCCATCTCAGTACCATTTGCAGAAATAAGCTGAAATATAAACTTAAAAGCAGTATCTGGTTTCTTACTTCCATTCAGAACAAATACACATGTAACACAAAATTAATTTACATTGGGAGGGTGGTGGGTTTTTTAAGAAGATTATTTTCTCGTCCAATTTTCGTCTTCTGAAACTTTGCCGTCGTATTTCGAAAAGACCAAAGCGAGGTTGCGATCAAACTAATCAACACAAATGTTAAATACCCAACAGTGAACCACCACCTACCCAAATTAAAATATTAGAGTTTGTACCCAATGGATAACGGGCTTTAAAATTGTAGATTTTAAATCCTTTTATCCTCGAGGCCCAAAAAACAACAAATAGATAATAAGGTTTTGGCAGTATTTGGCCACAGCTTTATCTTGAATAAAATATAACATATATGATATATAATATGTATTTAAATTGGCAATCTTGCTCTGAAATATATTTATCAATGTCTGTATTTAATATATATGTAAATTATAATGTGGCTACCGCAAATTATGGCAGACCACTAATATAAATATATTTAAGTAATATGTCTGGTACGAGAAGTTGACTGATGAGCCCTGGTAATCAGAGGCTATCATTACTGTTCACTGAATATATGAATGCTAAATCCAGCGCAGCGAAATGTGCCAAATTGTCCGATAAGATCAGAGTAACAACTTGATCTGATTGGATTTAATGTCTAAACACAATCTTGGTTTTGATTTATTTTGGCTGTGACCGTTTACTTAAATTCGTAATTCATTTGCACATTAAATTTTTTTTTGTATGTTTTAAAATGTCGCTTTTAATTTAAATTTCAAGACATCGTGATTAAATCGATATCAATCCGTCTTTATTGTATATCAATATACACTTATAACCCTTTATCAAACCTATTTCAGGTGTTATTTCAACTTTTTTAAGAAGATTATTTTCTCGTCCAATTTTCGTCTTCTGAAACCTTGCCGTCGTATTTCGAAAAGACCAAAGCGAGGTTGCGATCAAACTAATCAACACAAATGTTAAATACCCAACAGTGAACCACCACCTACCCAAATTAAAATATTAGAGTTTGTACCCAATGGATAACGGGCTTTAAAATTGTAGATTTTAAATCCTTTTATGTACATATAGACCGTTGGTTTTCCCGTTTGAATGGTTTTACACTAGTAATTTTGGGGCCCTTTATAGCTTGTTGTTCGGTGTGAGCCAAGGCTCCGTGTTGAAGGCCGTATTTTAACCTATAATGGTTTATTTTTTAAATTGTTATTTGGATGGAGAGTTGTCGCATTGGCACTCACACCACATCTTCCTATATCTATATAAATTCAAGAATCATAAAATAAAAATTCAAGACCTTACCAAATCTGTTGGTTTAATCCACCATTTTCTACATTTGAAAATGCCTGTTCCAAGTCAGGAATATGACAGTTCTTGTCCATTCGTTTTTGATGCGTTTTGTTTTTTGATTTTGCCATGTGATTATGGACTTTCCAAATTGATTTTCCTCTGAGTTCAGTATTTTTGTGATTTTACTTTTTGATATTAATATGTTTGATTGGACTATGAAATGTGTCCTTACGTCCACGTATCTATTTTAATGTAAAAAAAGATTTATTTATGTTAACTGTAATTTGCTTTTCAATATGTATCTAGTAAATGTTTTTGTTTGAGGAATTCAAAACAAAATAGACACCAAAGTTACATTTTTTTCTCTTCACCAAACAGAATGTAGTATATCATAGTATATATCGTCTTTGTGATTTTAATACCTTTATCAATGTAGAAGAGGCAAGTACTCATTTTGTCTGTTTTGTTTTCGATTAACACACACTAATTTACACGGCATGATTGTGAACCGCTTAGACATGTTTATAAGCTTGTAAATTAATTTTTTTAAATATGATGCCGTGTTGTAAATAAAAATTGACAACATACGGATTCCTGTGTTTTTAAAGTTATTTTTTTTTATTTCGTTCAACAATTACAAATGACTGTCACATCCATATCATGAGTTCGGCAGTTGTAAGCCAGTGTCATACTAAGTTCTTTCCTGTAACTGTGTAATATAAGGTGTAATGCAGAGAGGGGTATTGTCTGGATTATAACACTTATAAGTATTTATAAACAAATTGTTCGTTGAACTTAAAAAATGTAACCAGAAAACAGGTGTATATCATAATGCTGTTATTGGCTCTCCTGCTCTCGCTGACCACCTTATGCACGTAGATTGAGATTTTGTTTCAATCTACAGAAGTCGTGTGTAATACAATTCTTCCTGAATCCACGAGAAGTTCGGTCACTATTCGATTGCCATTTTGCCAACAGCGTTAGTCCGTTAGCATGATATTCATTTAGGAATTGAACTTAACTTTAAATTGATATCGACAAAAAGGACATACAACGCATGTAGAAGAGGCAAGAACTCATGTTTCGCCCTAAGTAAACACATGACACAGAAATCAACAACTATATTTCATCGTACGACCTTTAACTATTAGCAAAGTTCATGCCGTATAGACAGCTATAAAATGCCCTGAAATGACAAATGTAAAACAATTCAAACAAGTTGTGATATATGGACTAATTTATTATAAATTCAAACGATAAAATCTTTACATTTATTTTTCTCAAATGAATATTTCATGTAGCATGTTTTTGTCAATTATAGTTATAGTCAGCTGCATGATTTTTCTATATCATTACATCATATTTGAATCGTTACGGTGCACTGGAATTGTCTAAGCGCTTTGGAAATTGCCGTTGAAAAATTCGGGATGATAATCGTAACTCTATGCCATTATTTCTTGTTTGATAATCGTAATTTCTTTATCGAATAATAGTAACTGAAAAATGATAAATATGTCTTTCAGTATTTCAATGTTTTTTTGTGTGTTAAAATGCAAATGTCCAGAAAAAAAAAATGACGAAACTTACAGGTTAACATCTAGGACAAATTTACTTGTATATCTCGATTTAAAACTTACAACAATATGCATAACCTTTATATATATATATATATATACAATGTACCTGTTAAAGATATGGAAAATGAAGCATCTATCGAATCAATTATTGTCGAAAGTAAATATTTTAATTCCTTTCAAAGTTTCAATGTTCTGAGCGCGTTTAAGGGTTATTTTTTTTTTGGGGGGGAAGGGGGAATTAGCAATAATGCATATCCCAACAGTGCAATCATTTTAATGCATTGCTCAAAACGAAAGTCCCGTATACCACATTTTAATATGCAATATGTTTTTCCTCCACCATCACGTTAAGACTAAAATTCTGCGCAAAATGAACAAACATTTCATCAATAACTTTATAACTGGATTATCGGATTTAACAGTTGATACTTTTATCAGTGGATATTCCTTAAATATTCTGTTGGTAATTATACTATAGTCATTGTACATATTGTAATATTGTATTGTTTTGTCTGTTTTGTGAAATTTTGTAATTTAATCTGTTAACATATAGTTGTTCATTAAATCTCTTGATTGAGGACAAAAGAAATGAATGAATGAATGGAAAAGTATTATCACAAAAGTACTTAACTCCGAGAAAAATTCAAAACGGAAATTCCCTAATCTATTGGCAAAATCAAAAAAGTCAAACACAACACACGAATGGTAACAACTGTCATATTTCTGACTTGGTACCGGCATTTTCTCATGTAGAAAATGGTGGATTGAACATGGTTTAATAGCTACATGTGGCTAAACATCTGACTTGTATGACAGTAGCATCAACGTCAAACCTTTTTAATATTTCCTTAATATTGACCAAAGAGTTCAAATTGACGAGTTTGGACGTCTCAAGTCAGTAGCCTGTAATTCAGTGGTTGTCGTTTGTTGCTGTGTTCAATATTTGTTTTTCGTTCGTTTTGTGTACATTAGTTAGGCTTCTTGTTTTCTCGTTTGATTTGTTTTACACTTGTGCCTTGATGGCCTTTTATGGCTGACTATGCGGTATATGCTTTGCTCAAATTGAAGACTGAGTGGCGACATATAACTGATAATGTATGCGTCAGTTTGTTATTTGTGGAGAGTTGTTTCGTTGGCAATCATATCACATCTTTTATATATCATTACTCATGGACTCGTCGAAGTTATTGACATAGTGTATGAACACATAGACAATAGAAGTACATATCAACGATATAAGGCTGGGGCTTAGAAACGGGGAAATGCGAGGCTCATCTAAAAAAGTATTGAACCAAGTATATCTAAAAATATAACTGCATCAAAGAAAAAATATCCAAATGTCTTCAAAGATGGCCGTCTGGCAGTCGATTCAGTGTTGTACCACATTCATCAGGAAAACACACCTCTGATACTGATGGAAAGAACGAGCGCAGTTATATCATATCCAGAATCATTTGATAAAACACTTTTAACTTTCTACAGTTACTTTCGTTTACTGAACGGTGAAACTTTTTGCAAGCTTGATATATATTGTAAAAACGGAAGTACTTTATTAGAACATATCATACTGCATTTACGGATTGTCTTGGAACATGTCACTGATGTGTTTACGATTGATGCTCGATGCAATGAGGATATAGACCTTATTGACCATGCAATGAAAACCTTTGGTATGAAAAACGTACCTGAAGGAACTTACAGCTATAAAGGCAGGGCTTTCTTTGGAAGACCAGTTGTAACACAAAGTATGTTATGAATTGTGGACCTTATGACTGTATAAATAAATTTTCTGAATGCTATTTTTATATAATTTTTAATGAAGTGAACTCCTTTAAAAACTAAGCTTATCTATTAATAAACAGATATATATATAGATTTCTGATTTTTGGCCCAGTTGTCAAGTTGGTCCAAATCGGGGTCCATAATTAAACTGTGTTTGATTTCAACATACATCGAATATATAAAGGATTCTTTGAAATGCGGCGGTATGCTGAATCTAAACCTGTATTTATTTTCATTAATAATTAGATAAAACAACATTGAGGTCCAAGTGGTCTTAAATTAAACTTTAAATATGTTTATTTTCATCAAAAATTGAATTATTGGGGTTCTTTGATATGCTAATTCTAACAATGTTTTAGTGGTCAAAATATTTCTAATTTTAGAGAAATTAAGTCATCACTGGTTGTTGTTATTATATGAGTTTGAAAAATTTCCTTTTGAACAGAAATGTAATTAATAAGTCTTTCATCCAAAATTAAATTCTTGAGGTTCTTTTATATGCTGATTCTAACAATGTACTTAGATTTTGGATATTGGACCATAAAATGTCGAATGTCAAATTTATTCAGTTCTTTGACCGGTACCACATTCATTTGTGTCACAAACCTATGCTGTGTCAAAAATTCAATCACAATCCAAATTCAGAGCTGTTTTAAGCATATTAAATGTTGTGTCAATATTTGCTCAACTGTTCAGGGTTCGACCTCTGCAGGCAAATCCGATTTGCTGTCACTCTGACAGCCTCTTGTTGCCTATTATTTTGAAAACTATAATAATAGATTAGAGTCAAACTTTAAATTGCAAAAATGTTCTGCAATACAAGTTCTACAAATAAGTTTAACATGGTCGAAATCGTCAGCCGACTCCTTATTAGAGTTATTGCTCTTTAATAACGATGTTTATCATTTTTTTGAGTTTTTGCCTGAAATCTTAAAAGTTATAATAGATAGATAGAAACTTAAATAAGGAAAAATGATCAGCAAGAGAAGGTCTACAATTCATAGAGGAAACTGTCTGACGACTTCTTATAGGAGTTATTGGCCTTTAATGACGATTTTTACCAATTGTTTTGACGTTTTCCTTACATGATAAAATTTTCAATCTATAATACTAAAACAATTGTTCCATTGGTTCATTTATTTTAATTTTAATATTTTAATACCAAAATAACGAGATCAAATTTGTTAGCCGGCATGGCGTAAAAACGACGAATCAAAGAATTCAACTTTATAATTATGTGGTTGATTAAAAATTTGATTAATGGCGTTGATTAAAAATCTCACCATTCCAGGCCCTTTTGTTCTCAACATGACTAATATTGTCAATAATTAAGAAGTTATTGGTCAAATCCGATACCTGTACAATTAGTTATGTCATATATAGTTTCCGGTTGTATGTATGTATGTTCTGTATCTCCCTCCTTAAATAGGAGTACCAATATGGGTCCTTGTGTAAAAGAGGACATTTAACACATTGTGTCGAAACAGATTTAATGTCAGCATATTCTCACCCAGCTTCTAAGCATGGCCGTGAAGGGTCTTACTAACAGAAATTCAAGTTAACCTTAAAAAAAACAGTTTATTCTGCACTAAGAAAACCAGGACGGGTTCAAGCAGAAAGATTGATTTTTTTAAATCAGACAAAACTATGCACCTTTAAATCAGCATGACTTTATCAGATGACAATATAAATACTAAAAAAACAGGCTCAAACAAGGCGTAGGTACTTTATTTCAGTCACCGCCCACGATCTCGCAGATGTGTTCTAGTATTATTATAAGATAAATGGACACTGTAAATCTCAAAAATGATCAGCAAGGCAAGATCTACTAACAGGTCAAATTTTGCCATTAAAGGCAGTAGAATTTCACTCACTATAGAAGTGATTGTCCTTAAATAAGGATTTATTTTACCCTCTTTTGTATTTTGAGCAAAAACTAAAAAAAAAAAGGGAAACTAAACAGACTTAATAATCAGCAATACAAGATCATCAAAATAGAGATTTTTGTCATAAATTCTCTTCTTGTCTACAATGTAAAAAGAGGGACGAACGATACCAAAGGGACAGTCAAACTCATAAATTTAAAACAAACTGACAACGCCATGGCTAAAAATAAAAAAAGACAAACAGACAAAGAATAGTACACATGACACACACGAACCCACCAAAAACTAGGGGTGATCTCAAGTTGGAGAGTGTCATTTGTTTAACATGCACATAGACCTAGGTGAGCGACACAGCGTCTTTAGATCCTCTAGTTTCGTCATATCGCTGATTGTACGTCGCCGATACTTTAAGGTTTATGTACCCTTCTGTAGCCATTTTTGTACAAACTTTTCAAACTCCAATTGTATCAAAACTACAGATATAATGAATAACAGAGAAAGACCGTTTTGTACATATTCACAGGGGAAACTTGATGCAAAGCATTATTTTGTACTGTTCCATTGCATTTAATAGATAAAGAAGACTTTGTGGCAAATAAATCAAGATTTTTATAGAAAATCCACAGCCTTTGTCCTTGTACTCTCATATTTGACAATTTGACGACTGCTAGATATAGGATTATTGCATGCAGTGCTAGCATTGATTTCCTTAAAACAAGTTTATAAATCTAGTTATTGGTTAAGACAAATATAAATATGGCCAAAATCAAGTACACCTTGAAGGGTGCGCTCGACTTAATTGACTCAGCACGAGGTGTTTTGGAATTTACAGGTTGGTTAGGACTTTTTGTAAAAAATAAACACTAGCACGTCATAGAAAATCAAGTGAGTAATTTATGTTTCAAATTTTATAACAAAAGTCCCTGTATTAAAGGCTGTGGATTTTTTATAAAAATCTTGATTTATTTGCCACAAAGTCCTCTTTTTCTATCAAATGCAATGAAACAGTAAAAAATAATGCTTTGCATCAAGTTTCCCCTTGGAATATGTACTAAATGGCCTCTCTCTATTATTTATTATATCTGTAGTTTTGAAACAATTGAAGTTTGAAATATTCGTACAAAAATGGCTACAGAAGGGTACATAAACCTTAAACCAACTTATTTTCGCGAATACTTCATTTTCCGTTAAACCAATTCTAGTCCATTTCGCGGATTTTAGAATTCGCGATTTTCTTTTTTAGTAATACTTGATGTAGATTAATAAAGATTTACTTATTCGCGACAATTTATATTCGCGTTATAAATCGCTCGCGAAAATAAGTTGGTTTACAGTATTAGAAACTCATGAGTATATGGCATGTCAATGGGCATGATTTACTCCGTGCATCTGAATAATATATAGACGGAATAATATACAAAGGTTCCTCGAAAGGTAAGCTTAAACCTCCCTTGCACAAAATATACATTAGAGCATATGGCTATTAGTCTAAACCCCTTTTATATATACATGTACCTGTACTAGTATATAAAGTCGACATGTATTTTATGTTTTGTGTTCTGAGCATGTCTGGTAAACCCATCATCGAACTATGAAAATTTGGTACGTTTTTTTTTATTCAAATTGGAAAATTGTAAAAATATCCATGTGAAAGTATAGCCGCCGATATTACAATGTTACGGCTTCTATATCACCATATAAAGTGTTATTTTAGCTTTTTATCATTCAAGCGGTGTAATCTACATGTAAAATATTCATTTGCGTATTAGTATAGATATAAAAAAAAAGAGAAAAGTTAGTTATTCATATGTCAATGATACAGCAATCCAACGACACCAATAAAGCAAAAGAAAAATAGGATATGTATGATTGCCAATAAGACAAACATCTAACAGAGTACAAATAATTTGGATTCAGGCAACTATAAAACGCCATATTTCATTGACCTGTATTCGTCTTCAACATATATGTCGAATACTGGCTCGCTACGTAATCCATTTATTGAAAACATGTACATTCCTCATTTCTTTGTCCAAACATGCATTGGTTGAAAGAATGTTCCTAGTATATAACTTTTATACATTTTCACATATGACCTTACGAAATTCTTTTCAACTAAGGATAGTACACAGAAAAAAAATAATAAGGGGTCAAGATATATTCTAATGTCGAAGTATTAAATTTTCCCCCTTTTGAAAATTATGCAACCTTTTATGATTCTTTTTTTTAAACTTGGATATGTCATGTATAGAATTGTTATTACTTAGTCTAGATTCACACCGGGTCAAATCTCCATAGTGTCATTGTATTTTTTTTTAATTGAATAGAACAAGGAATGGAACTTCTGTTAATTAGAAAACATTTCGTCAAAACTGTTTTTGGAATAACTGATATAATCACGTGATCGAATTGTATAAAGGAGATGATTTTGAAATATACTACGTAAAACGTTTTTAATTTTATAGAAATTAATAAAGTTTTATTAAATTGCATCAAATGTTAAATGTATTCAATATGTAATTGTTTACATAATATGTTTATCAATCGAATTGTGGTTTATGATAAGATGTAACAATATTAGCAGTAGCAACATCAGATACAATGTCACACAGTCCACTGGTGTTGTAATATCGAAATCCACAGCAGCCTTTCTCAACAAGACATTCCATTCCACATTCAACGTTCGAATATTTTTTCATGGACCGTATCTGTTCAAACGTAGGACAGTTCTTTGTCAACCTCTAAAGTTTCCTGGACTTAATGGAACTATTTTGAAGAGAGGTAATCGTCTGATCTAAAATATGAAATAATAAAATCTTAAATTTCAATAATTACTTGTGACTTTAGCAACACATGAAACTACAAGTATTTTGTGTGTTGTTTGTGTATATTTGTGAGTTTTTTTAGTGTATTTTTTTAATTACATTTAAGGTGGTACCTAACACTACAGGGAGATAACTCTGTAAAATCAGCTAAACGCTTTAATTACGTTGTGTTGTAAAAGGAATGTTAAGCTGCTTAATGATCGAAATTGGTGTTTGTCAAACTGCTATATAACCAGTGTAATATTTCTGACAAAACGATTGGTTCAAAAATTTTGAAATTTTGAAATTTTGTTACAAGGTCTAAGTAAGAACTTTCACAAAATTTAATGAAAATTAAACAAGCCAAATTAATTTTAGCGGTGCAAGAGTTGAGTACCACATTAAGTAGGAGGAGGAGCTTGGAGTAGATGATTGATATATGTAGTGTTCATATAAACAGACGTCAGATAACAGAAGTGTTTTGTGTCGAGTTAAAGGTTTTATTACCACAGCAGGATCTGCTTGCCCTTCCGGAGCACACGAGATCGTCTCCTTGTGTTTGGTGGATTTGTGTTGTTTTGTCTTTGGTTTTCTATGTTGTGTTTTGCATACTGTTGTTTGTCTATTGGTCTCTTTGGGGTTTTTATTCCATGGCGTTGACTGTTTATTTTCGATTTATTAGTTTGAATGTCCCTTTGGTATCTTTCGAATCTCTCGTTTAAGCAAAGTATTGTATACCGTTAAATTAAAAGACGATCAAATGGAGAAAATGTTATTGCAAATGAAACACATCAATGTTTCAAGTTATGTTTATTCCGTATTTGAATTACTTCTATAAGTATGCACTATATATAGAGATTAATGCATGGCCTTTTCCACATCGGCACGGGTATCATCCCAAGACCCCTATATCAGCCCGAAAAATTAGTCGTAGGATGATGATGACCGGGCCGATACGGAAAAGGACATGTAATATTCGTTCAAATAATCGTATACTTCCAACAATTCGTTATTATATGAAGCAAATAGCATGACTGTTTTTTTTGGATTTTTTTTAGCCGAGTACAAATAAAATTTACATAAAATACATTTCGAGAAAATTAATGATTAATCTTTCTATACTGCAATTCCTGAAACTGTGCCAAATGAAATATTTGGGGTAAAACCCATATGTTTTTACTTTCAAGTGGACGACGTAATTCCGCAAACCTGTATTGACGTTATAAACGGAAACGTATTGTCAACGTAATAAACAAGACAATATACGGTCTGTGACTGTTTTTCACATATGAATACTAGTCAACGGTCAATGCGATTTGACTGCTCAAATAGCACCGTTGCAACAGTAATAAACCGATCCCCCTCTGTCATGTCTTTGTGTGTCTGATATTATTTGTAAACAGACGACACCGGAAGTAACTTGTGCGAGAGGCACTGTAATGAGTTTATTGCACGCAAAGCTCCTGATATATGGGTTATCAGCCTGGGTGTAAATTTATGGCCAGTGGCGGATCCAGAAAATTCATAAGTGGGGGCCCACTGACTGACCTAAGAAGGGGCCCGCTCCAGTCACGCTTCAGTGATTCCCTATATAATAAGCAACCATTTTTTTCCCAAAAAGAGGGGGCCCGGGCCCCCTGCCCCCTAAATCCGCCTCTGAGTTTACTTCCACTCGTTTCACATATGCAAAAACTAAGTGTATGATAAGTTATAATATTATATGATCACGTGCTTCGTGTTACATATATGTAATAAATACAGATCAAAACGGCTATACTACCTAACTATCCTCGTATTTGGGTTTGCGTGCTTTTAAAATGCATTTTGGCGTCACAATTTACATTGAAAAAGCATGCATAGTACGAATTCATATTACGTACGAAAACATATGATCTGACGATAATATTATCATTTTAACATGCAATTTTCCCTCCGCAATTTCCTCGGAAGACAGCTGTCCTACAATTGGCTATGCTGCTATCATATTCGATAAATAGTTTGAATAGCATTTGTCTTATTTGCTTATTTGACGTTTTAAAACTTGTTGTTTCTTTGATCAAATGTTTTATAATCAGAAGGTACTTCAACTTTTAATCTCAATAATGTCAGTTTTATAAGAAAATACATGTAATGAAATTTTAAATACAAAATTATTGCCAATGAGGCAGCTATACATCAAAGTACGGAAGCGTATTAGCGCAACACATTTTTTTATATTTTATTTTTCTTCCTATGTTTGCGTTAAACGCAAACATTTGCGTTACTGACAACGCAAACCTTCTGCGTTATAACGCAAACATTTGCGAAATAACGCTAACATTTGCGTTTTAACGCAAACCTTTGCGATATAACGCAAACCTTTGTGTTAAAACGCAAACATTTGTTTTAATCTATTTCTTATTTAAGATTCAAAGGAAACAGTAGTAAAACTATTATTAATAGAGGAGGCTGTATATATTAAAGTTTATCACCTTTGTAGTCATTGCAAAGTAAAATGCTTGAATAATTAGATCATATCAATGACTAATAATGAGCAGAATAATATAACAAGATTTGGTATGAGTGCCTATAAGAAATCTCTCCATCTAAGTCACTATTCGTAAAAGTAAACCATCATAGGCCGAAGTACGGTCTTCAACACGGAGCATTCAATTTGGCTCACACTGAACAACAAACTATAAAGGTCCCCCAAAACGATATCCATGTTACTGCTAGTATATATATTACAAAGAAAATTGAGTAAACTGAGGTTATACCTAAGAAAAAAATCAACCCTTCTAATATAACTATAACCGAATATAAATATACTTCCAAAGTAAGCTCTCGTTTGAGAACTGTGTAAAGTAGGTTAGATTCAAACAAGCTAACCTTTGGCAATAAATGTATAGAATAAAGATGTTTTATTAATAATATTATGTTCTCTCTATTCAAATTGCTACCCAAGCATCTTAAAAATACTTCATTATATTGAATTGAAAATTCAATGACTTTCTTTCAAAGAATCTTGATCATATTCTGAAGTTTAAAAAATGTTTCCTTATTAAGAATTCATTTTAAAGTAGAAAGATCATTTTGTCTATTTAACTTGGAGGTTTCACAAGTGTATGACATTTTTTTTATCTTTCAATTTAAACATGACCAAGGATTTGTATAGTGAGACTATACAAATCCTTGGCATGACTATATACTAAACTATATCTATTTTCTTGTTAAATTATATACTTTTCTGAGGCACAAATCAGTCTTAATTTATGTATAATTGCACTTCAAGTATTCCATTATTCCTATGCATATTTATTATAACGATTTGGCCTTGTATGTCTGTTTCTTTTGTTTTTATCTACTAGTAAAACACAGCCGAAATGAATGACAGACGGACATATATACAAAACGTAATGAATAATTGAAATCAAGATATTTGCGTTATAACGCAAAAGGTTTGCGCTAACGCAAAGGTTTGCGTTTAACGCAAAGGTTTGCGTTTAACGCACAGGTTTGCGTTATATCGCAAAGGTTTGCGTTACAACGCAAAGGTTTGCGTTATAACGCAAAAGGTTTGCGTTGTATCGCAAAGGTTTGCGTTTAGCTCAAAGGTTTGCGTTATTTCACAAGGGTTTGCGTTAAAACGTTAAGGTTTGCGTTATATCGCAAATTGATCAACGTAAATTAAAAACAATTCAAGCTGGAACACAACCGTTAACTTCTATATCATTTCGTCTCTGTTGGAGAGTTGTCTTATTGGCAATCATACCACATATTCTTATAAATATATACACGACAACCGACCCGATTTATGTATTCATTGTTACTCATATTCATGATATTGACACTAGTCTTCACTACAGAATGAGTTTGACATTGAAAGGTGGGTTGAACTGCAACACATGTCAGACAGTTTGTACCTGATAGTTCTATGGTGTTAAACTTTTTAAACAATAATACTTACTGGTACTGTTAGAAACAATAGTCCATTCCAATGTTGCGCCATTGCCACCAGTACTTATTTCAATGTTATTTATAGCGAAAGGACAGTGATCAATGTCAGACAGGAAAACGTTAACACCAACTTTATTTCCTCTCCCAACTTCAATGATACCACGTTGCCAACTTATCCAAAATGACTTGGAAACAGAGCAATCCATTTCTGAAGAAATGTGTTCCTGAAGAAGTTTGTATTCTTGTATTTTTCTAGCAAGTATCGATTTTGTGTTTCCATATCCATCAATGATAATATGATAATATGGAGGTGTTACTGTTATGTGGGAGGATAAAATAAACATGGCATCCCGACAACCTTTTGCACCAAATCTTAGATATTTATCCTCGTGTTTAAATGCTCCTACATCTGCCAGAAGTATATTGTTTGTACCGCCGTCGGTTGTTGTCACCAATATGTCTGCCACTGTAATTATTGAACAATTCTTAAAAAAAGTTGAATCATAAGAGCCAAATTAGTCCTTAAAATATAATGAAATCAAATCTAAATCAATCTTTATGCAAACGTTGGCATGAAATATCATGAGGTTCTTACGACTGTTCAAATAGATGCTTTTTTCTGTTGTTTATAAGATTGTTATTAAGTCATCAAAAAGTCAAAGATCAAAGCAAATAGACAATGTTTGGTTAAAATGCGATGTGTTATGTTAAATAAGTCAACACCGCAGCGTAGACTAGACAGATATTTTTTTTTGAAATATAACTTCTGGTGAAATTTAGTGAAAACCAAATAAATGGATTTGTCTATCAAATTTAGGAACGCAGTGATATTTCGTGCAATGTCGATTTCATGCCACGTCACTTTTCTTCACAATGTTAGGTTCGTCTACTAAATTTTGCCTGCAGTATAAAACCATTATAGAACAATTTCAGAAAAAATATCAACTTGTTTGTATTCAGCACTAAACTGTTTTAAAGGGCTCGGTAAATCTCGCTCTTCCCCTGCAGAGTCTCATACAAAAAAAGTTGATATTGTATGATTATCGGTGTTCCCACTGTCTGAATAAAATTGCATTTCACGTCTTTGCTGGGTGTGACGTCAAATACGTTAACCGGAAATAAATAACTTTGACCTGGACATAATTATCATCGATGCATGAATCAATGCAAACTCCCCGGCAGTTCCAGTTCCGATCCGAATACGGGTCCTCATACTACTGTACACTGAGCACAAGGATAATAGTTACGCTGAACGGTGCCCACTGGTCACCCTATAAATAGTACTCTTCTGTGTAGTAATATTGTAGTTCTAAAAATAGAAAACCAAAAATAGACAATTCTTCTTTCTATTTAGCAATACACCATAGATCTAAAGCCTATCACCGTCTGTATTATCTGTAAGTAAAATTAACGTACTGAGCAATTGAATACAATGAATAACACAAACTTCAGTTTAATGAAGTTATTCAAAGCAAAATATTTGTTTCATCCATTTTGCATGATTTGTCATTTGTGATGACACGTTTTTTAAATGTTCGAATCACAGACTAGAAGGAAATCTTCTTTTTTCAGAAGTCCGCGGAAAATGTAGATAAGAGTGGTATGTATGCATTTAATGTATTGTATGAAAACATTAAATATGATGGCAACATACACTATGTTTATATAAAGCTGCAACTATCAATCTTTTTGAACTTAAAACTTGCAATCATTTGGCTACTTAGGCTTGATTGAACGAATCATTTTTTGTTTCATAATTACCTTACACAAATATTAAATTAGATTACATGTGGTCATCTTAACCAGAAATAGGATTTGTTAACCTCTGTTGGCCTTAATATGCTAGAATGGGGTAACTTCTGGTCACCTTATTCATATATAGGATTTGGTGACCTCTGGTCACCTTCTGTAAATATTGGATTTGGTGACCTCTGGTCACCTTATGTAAATATTAGATTTGGTGATCTCTAGGATCTTATGTTAATATTGGATTTGGTTCCGTCTGGTCATCTTATGCAGATTTCAGATTTGGTTATCTCTGGTAATTAACATTTTCATACAACTAGTTGATGTTTTTCATATCATTTGTAAAAAGTTTGAGACAATCAAAGAAAAATAGAAAAGAAGAAGAACAGGTTTGATAATTATTATAGGTCAACAAGAATATAGAATATTATTTTATTAAGTTTGATATATCGATTAAACTTTACACAATGAACATTATCTTTCACGATCATCTACAAACAAATCTAAGAAAAATCCTTGATCTTTCAAACATTGCCAAGGACATGGACAGTTGATAATTTAGTCAATTTCTTTTTATCCTCATCAGACACTTTTGATACATAAAATTGAATTTACTAATACAATTATCATATGTAGATGAGAGTGGAATGTATGCATTTAATTTATTGTAATAAACATTTAATATGATGGAAACACACAGAATGTTTATATAATGCTGCAACTATTCAACTATTATTCTTTTTGAACTTAATAATTGCAATCGTTTCTGGTAAAATGGCCACTCAGGCTTGATTGAACAAATCATTTTTTGTTTATTGATTACCTTACACAAATATTTATTTTGATTACATGTGGTCATCGTAACCAGAAATGGGATTTGATAACCTCTAGTGGCCTTAGTATGCTAGAATGGGGAAACTTCTGGTCCCCTTATTCATATAATGGAATTGGTGACCTCTGGTCACCTTTTGATAATATTGGCTTTGGTGACCTCTGGTCACCTTGTGTTAATATTGTATTTGGTAACCTCTGGTCACCTTAATCATATATTAGATTTGGTTACCTCTGGTCACCTTATTCATAGTTTAGATTTGGTTACCTCTGGTCACCTTATTCATATTTTAGATTTGGTTACCTCTGGTCACCTTATTCATATTTTAGATTTGGTGACCTCTGGTCACCTTATGTTAATATTGGATTTGGTTATCTCTGGTCACCTTATGTTAATATTGGATTTGGTTATCTCTGGTCTCCTTATGTTAATATTGGATTTGGCTATCTCTGGTCACCTTATGTTAATATTGGATTTGGTTATCTCTGGTCTCCTTATGTTTATATTGGATTTGGTTACCTCTGGTCACCTTATGTTAATATTGGCTTTGGTTACCTCTGGTCACCTTATGTTAATATTAGATTTGGTGACCTTTGGTCGTCACCTTATTTTAATAATGGATTATGTTACTTCTTGTCACCTCATTCATATATTAGATTTGGTGACCTCTGGTCACTTATGTTAATATTGGATTTGGTAATCTCTGGTCACCTTATGATTATATTGGATTTGGTTATCTCTGGTCCCCTTATGTTTATATTGGATTTGGTGTACCTCTGGTCACCTTATGTTAATTCTAGCTTTGGTTACCTCTGGTCACCTTATTTTAATATTAGATTTGGTTACCTCTGGTCATCAAAATATAAGTCATGTTATTTTTTTTGATCATTTGTAGGAATTGTAAGACAATCAAAGAAAATGAAAAAAAGAACAAGAACAGGTTTGATATGCATTACTGGTTCAGCAAGACTATATTTTATTGTATATTAGTCAATACACTTGATTCTCAAAGAAAACAGTTTTTGCTGGTTAAATTACATATATTGGTGATCTCGTGTTTTTTTTAAGCATTCATAGAGTAGTTACATGGTAGGTAGGGAATTGTGAATGGGTCGAAAGGAACATTCAAACTGAAATTTGGAGAACAAACTGACAAAGCTGGACCAAAAAATTAAAAAAGATTGAAATTCAAATTGCAATCATTATAATTCAATATAGAAAAAATAAAACTGAGCAACATAAACCCCACCAAAAACCAGGGTGGTCTCATGTTATCTAGAATGGTTAGCAAATCCAGCTCATTATGCGGTGCCAATGATATTGTTCATGCTTGAGTTTAGGATCCCTTGGTATATTACTGTATCATTAGAAATCATATGTCTACTGTGAATCATATACATGTCACTTTGCCAATCTGTAAGACATTTTTTTAAGTTGTAAGAAATTTCATAACGGTGCCTATTATGTCTTATTCCATATATTTTTCAGCTTAACTGCAAGAAAAGATCACAACTGTATCTCACTTCAGTTCCAGGTGATGTTGACTATCAAGTTAAATGCTTTAACCGAGGCTCCTGTCGATAACGAATCAACCAAAAAGGCTGTTTTCCGAAAAAGGAAAGGGACATCTGCCCCAAAAAAGGATGACAATGAAAAAACTAAGTAAGTGTTTGAGGGGAATTCAATTGTTCAGATTTTACGAACATTGGATCTATAATGGCTACAAAAGCAATCGTCTTCTTGACATCCTTATTACATACTAAGAGTATGGAATAAAATACACAATAGAAAATGCAAACAACTAGATTAACATCACGGTGGGTATGGTTGTCCTGCGAGAGAACGTACTGTGCTGGTGATTTGGTCCTGACGGGTGCTGGTGGGTCCTGATTCTGTGCTGGTGGGTTTGTTTACATTGTATCAGAACGGCAATAAAACGACTGTTTTGTTGCTTAATTTTTCTCTGATGTGTCAAAAGTACCATGCAAAGTATATTACAACAATATTATATTGCAAAAGTCGTGCAAGTTCGTTAAACGGAATTGTCCTGACGCTGTGCTGGTGATAAGAAAAACGGTCCTGGTTCTGTGCTCCTATGTCCTGGTTCTGTGCTTTTATATTTTAGTTAAAAGTGGCATATATTCAAGATCATTGATGATGTACTGTTATTGACTTATTAGCTGTTGTCTGCTTTCTTGAAATTGACATTGTTGTGAATCTGTTTACTGTTATAATGAGAGAAAAAAATACCCCTTTTTTAAAAAAAAATTAAACTAACTGTAATCTTATTTATTGGCCTGTTAATGGAACCCTTCTTGCCCCCTTTTAAGATAAGGAAATATGTTTACGATTTTCGGGATTACGATCATTTTGCAAGATCACCAAAATACGTTGTAATTTATACAATACTCATATAAAGTAGATGATGTGGTATGCTTGTTGTCAATGGACAAATTTCCATAAGAAACCAAAGGAAGTATGTGTAAACAACCATACGCCATCACACAATATCACACACCTATACACCCCCTCCAAAAAAAAAAAAAAATTTGACCCCCAAAAAATTACCCTCATTTCAAGTAAAAGAGCCCTAAATTTTTATAAAAAAGCAAAAAAACACCCCAAAAAACACCAAATTTTCTTACTCCCAAAAATTTTTTTTTATTACTTTGGAAAAAAACCAACAATAAAAACACCCAAAAAACAACAAAAAAATTCCAAAAAAAATAAATAAAAAAAACCGGGAGAACTGACAGAGAAAGAATTCTGTGGGATTTAAGAGAAAAATAAAAAAATCAATTTTTACTTTAAAAAATGAAACAACCTACAGCTCCTAATTTATATCCAGAATTACCTATAGAAGATGGACAAAACTATAGATTACAAAAAATTTCAGAAATAGAAAATTCTTTAAAAAATGAAAGAGACAAAAGAAATTCTTTATATAAAAAATATAAAAGAGGAGTAAACTTTACAGATGGAATAGATACAACTTTAATTTCAGCATCAGTTATTTCTGCAGGTATAGGTATTGCTATTCCTATTTTATTACCATTACAGATTACAGCAGTCGCATGCGGTAGTGTTGGGGGTGTAATAAAATTAATAAGAAGAAAGCTTACTTCAAAAGCTAAAAAACATTATGAAATAAAAACTTTAGCAGAGTGTAAATTAAATAGTATTAAAGATTTAATTTCTAGATCTTTAACTGACAATAAAATAAGTGAAGAAGAATTTAAACTTATTTTAGAAGAACTAGAAAAATTTAATGAGATGAAAAAAAATTTAAAAATGGCAAATTTAAAAACTTCAAAAAGTTTACCAGAAGATGAAAGAAGAAAAATTATAGAAGAAACAGAAAATAGAGTAAGAAATGAAATAAAAAAAAAAATGGAAAATCTATAATTTTTATAAACAAAATAACTTTAGTTGAAAATCACCACTATGTGAACGTGGGAAATCCACCAAACTATGAATCAATTTTTAATTAAATAAATGGATGAAGAAACAAAAGAAAAATTAGTAAAAAATGTAAAAATAATGTTAAATAAAAAATTTAATTATTTTTATCTTAAGTTGTTTTTAACAGGTTCTTTTTATTGTTTATTATCTAATATTTTAGATGAATAAAATGGCTGAAGGAGGTTATGAGTTTGATAATGATTATGATAAAGAAGAAGAAGAAACGTCTGTTCAAAATGATGAAGAGTTTCAAAAGTATATAAATAAAGAAATTGAAGTAACAAGAGATTTATCAGAAAATGATGCTAAAATTCGTAAAAAAGAAACTACAAAAAAAATGATTAAACAATTTTATAAAAAAAATGGTGAAACTACACGTAATGAAGTAGGTTTTTTTGTTAGGGCAGATCATAATGAAAGACAAATCTTATATGTAAAAGATGAAAAAGGTAATGATATTGCATTAACATATTACCAAAAAGGAGTATTAAAGTTTTATAAATTTAGCACTCTTCAAAGAGAATACAGTGTTAATTTTGTCAGGGATGTTTTAGGTGTAGATGATTATAAAATATCTGATTATTTAAAAGAAGGTAGATCAGTGTTTCAAGATTTTCAAAAAAAGATAAAAGCACCAATTCGTGAACTCGATAATATAGAAATTCCATTACAAGAAATATCTACACAAGAAGAAGGACAAGAATTATTAGAAACAGCAAGTAATGCAGAAACATATGTGAAAGAAATAGAAACTTCATTTATTGAACAAGGAACATCTTTAGTAGATAATGAAACACAAACAGAAATGACAAAAAGAGAGATGGATGGAATAATCAGTGCAATGACATCAGTAAAGGAAGAGATTGCAAATGAATTAGCAAAACTGAATGAAACAAATAAAAACTTAGCAAAAGAAAATGCCAAATTAAAACAAGCTAAAGAAGACAATTTAAAATTTCAAATAAAAAGAATAAGTAGTCGAATGAGAGAGTTGGAATCTGAGAGAAGTGCAAGAATAGAAGTAATTAATATTAATAGAGAAAAACTACGTAGTCAATTAGATAGATTTAAACAAACAATACATAAAATTTTAAACGAAGACAGAACATTAGGTGAAAGAATAAGAACATTATTCAGAGAACAAGGAATAACAATAGTTAGTGTTTTAACTGCTTTTGGAATGATTATTGGTGTTATTGTTGAAGCATTTACTGGTTCTCCTTCTCCTTCTCCTTCTCCTCCATCAAAAGGTGGTGGTGTACAAGACTGGATAAAAAAACAATTAAAAAATCTTGGAAAATTATTATCTTTTCTTGCAGGAAAATTAGCAGCTGCATTACCAGGTATTATAGGTTCTATTGTTTCTTGGTTATTGTCTGCAACAAAAGACGTAGTTAATTGGTTTGCAAACAACTTATGGGCATTGCTTATTTTAGTTGTTAGTTTATTGTTTACTGCTGCTAGAGATTATTTGAAAAAATAAAGTGCTGTACATCCTATTACAATACTTACAAATATTATTGCTTGTTTATTATCTTCATGATCTTCATGTTCAATTTTTTTTATTGGATCTATTTTTGGTTCTTTAGGCTTTTCAGGTTTTATAGGTTCTTGTGGTTTTACAGGTTTTTTTGGTTTAAAATCAACATGATCAAAATTTTTATTATTTAAATCATCATTTAACCCAAGTGTTTGATTTTCTGTTGCAATTATAATTTTATTATTATAACCAACAATACTTCCAATTTGTAAAACCATATCACTGGGAGACATATATAAACCAAGCCCATAAGCATAATCAACTTTACTTCTTGCATATTTTAAAACATTTTCATAATTCGATATCTGGGTGGGTAAATCGATAGGACTATTTATTACATCTTGTACATTTGCTAAGAATTGTTTTTGTGCATCAAATCCTGTTCCTACTTTTAAAATTTCTGTTTTTGTTTGAGATTGTGCACCTAACAAAGCCCATACATAAATTTTAATACTTTCATTAATACGTTCAATACCTGCTTGTGTAAACCCATTAGAGTTATCTAAAATAAATGTTGTCCAAGCCATACTTATATCTTTTTCATGATACAATTTATCATGAATATTAAAGAATGGACCATCCTTTTTATGATTTTGTCTATATTCACCACTTGGTTTATAATATTGCTCAAAACTTCCTAATCCTTGACATGATGATTCTAGTTTTTGTCTCCAATCTGTATTTGGAGAAATATTAAATTCATCACATATTTTTTGATATACAGCTTTGTCATATGGGTTCTTGTAATAACAAAAAGAAGAATCTGTTGGTAAAGGTGATTTAAGTTCTTTTAAAATTCTGGCAATACAATAATATAAATGAAACATATAAAAAGACTTTGATGCATAATTAGTTGTAAGATATTTTTCTAATGTTGTATAGGATAAATTTAAATCCTTTAAAACTTCTTCTGTTGTTTTATTTCTTTTTGAATTTAAAGCAAAGAATTTATTTATTTCATCCCATTGTTGATATGCTTTCATTCCTTGACTGTATAGTTGATTTGGAACACCTTCTATTGTCATTTCTACTTTTGTTATGTTAGGATTATAATAAGTTTCGGTACTTGTTCTTTCAGGATCTTCGAACAACATTAGAATTCCTTTCATACTTCTAGCTGGAACATTTAAATTTATATTCCACAATGTATCAGATTTGTTTTTGGTTATTTTTCTATGTCTTAGTATTCTATCGTACAAAATAACCATCTTACCATTAACTTGTTGTCTTATCTGTCTTGCTAATTCTGCATCAGTAACCATATCAAATTCTAAACAAATGTTTTTGATTGTATAACTTGCAGATGTATCTGTTGATTTAATAACATTGCTATAATTATTAAATGTAAGTTCATATTCAAGTCTATCACCAAGACCTGCTTGATAAAAAGGCATATGAGTTTCTAATAGTTCAAAATCAAGTGGGATACAAAATCTTGCACCATATGCAGTTGCAATTGCTTCATCCCCTATGTTTGATGCTTTATCATCCGCACCAACTCTGTGTTTTAACATGTTTGTTTCACCAATTCCTTGGTATGCCATATTTAAACGTTCAGATGTAGATTTCCATAAATCAACATAACAATGATAAATATCACTATCATCAATTGACATAATTTCATTTCCACTTATACGAATTGTTGTTTTTTTAACTATTGTTCTTCCTATGTTTTGATATATAGTTGCATTGTCGTCTGTAGATGTGAGTTCTATTTCAAATGCCAATCTGGTTGTTCCAGGAACAATAACATCATTATTGCTTAGATTGGGGAATCTCACTAATAGCTGTTGATTTTGATCAATAGTTGAAGGATTATTTGTTATTGATACACTTTGACGAATACCTTTCACACCACGGGGTTCTCTTATTTTTCTGTAAGGATTTAATTTGTTTCCGTATGCCGACATTTTTAAGGATTAAATTTGTTATAAAAATAATTCAATTATCACTGATACTAGAGTATTGATACATGTAGAATTATCACTCTCACTAACAAACCCTATAATATCTCCAGCCTTAACTTCAAAAGGTATATCAAAGTTATGATAACTGTGTGTGTCACCATTACTTAAACTTATTCCGTAACTATATGTCTTATAATTATTAACAGTTATCATAACATCTATATTATCTGAGTTTGTTCTTAAACTTACTAAACTAATACCCAATATTTGTCCTGGAAAGTTCATTACATAATAACCACCACCACCATCACCAAAATTAAACTTTTGTCTTGCATGTATTGAACCATCAATTCCAGCATTTATACTTATTAATTTTTTGTCTGGTTTATTTTTAATATTACTAACTATATTTTCAACATTTAAAACTCTGATGGTTAGGGCAGCGACACTCCGGCGTAAATCTCTATCCTTAGTATCCCTTGTTCGAAGTTCACTCTTCATATTTAATATTTCCTTTTTTATTTCCGATGTATCTACGTTTTTTTTTTTGACACCAAGTATGCTCATTTTATTAAATAAATTATATAACTTCTAAAACACAATTAATTGGTAAATGATTAATTATCTTGTTATTATTTTCATCTCTTATTTCTAATTTCAATTCTGTTATAACATCATTTACTAAACACTTATATTCCGGATGCTCAAATCTCGCTGTTATAACTTCACCAAACTCTTTATTCTCGACTGGAATAACAGCCAATAATGTACTTGGCTTACCATCAAGATAATTATGAGAAGTGCTAACTTGTTCCAAATGGATATATAATGATTTATGGATAGCAAAATCCACAAATTTGTTTCCATAATGTAATTCATTAGGTTCGAATTTACGTTTATTATTAAATCCTAACATATTTCCCAAACCCTTACTTATCTTTAACTCAGTAGTAGTGTTTAATGAAGCGATACCATTTGCTTCATTTACGGATAATACAATATTTTCTTTTTGAAATTCATCCACTATTTGTTGAAAACTATAATAACCATTCATAATCCTTTGTTGTTCCTCTCCGGTTTTTGTTATAAACCCATGATAAACATTATACCAACCTATACTGTATCTTATAAATTTCAAACCAATACGTTTATTTCCATTTCTGTTATTTATGTATTGTTCTAAGTTTATTGTATTATCAATATTTGAAATAGTATGAAACATTTTTAATATAAAAAAATGATAACAAAAGAATTTAAATATAATCCTAATGTTTCATATAATCCAGGTATTAAATATTCTGAAAAAGATCATCAATTAAAAACAAATCCATCGTACGACCTTCAACAATAACCCATAAAATAAAAATGTAAAAGATTTTGCATAAAAATGGAAAGCAAAAATATAGAACAAAAGACTTTCTGAGCGTTTGAATCATGTCTTTAGCAGCTTAATACACATTTGTTTGTGAACAATTGAGTGCTGACTATAAGAATGACAAAAGTATTGCGGGGGGGGGGGGGAGGGATGGATATAGGTTAGAGCGAGGTTACAGTGAAAGCTTGGAATAGTTTCCCGTAAGATTTAAAAGTTGTATTGTAAAAGAAAAAATTATCTTATAGCTATTAAGAATCACTTGCTGTAAGATTTTTCCAACAATTTTTTTGTGTCTAAACGGTTATCAGGTAAAAAAAATTTTCGAAAGTTCGATAGAACACTAAAAAAAATCACTATTTTATGAAAGGGCAGGCTAGATTATGTCAGAGAATGAAGACGAGATAACCTAGACAACACTAATAAAATTAAGATTTCTTAGCTTTTTTCATTTCAAAATAAATATTTTTGATAATGAATTACGGGGGAGGAAGTGAACAATGTGTCCTTCTTTTCTATATATAAATATTTTTCATGAATAAAAATAAAATGTGCCTTGATTATAATTGAAAATGAGTAAATGGAAAAAAATACCCAACTCAAATACACTTTTATTTTAATATTGGTAATATCACTAAGCTTTTAAGTTTTGTTTGTCAAACACACCATCTCTGTAGTAATGACTCCTTACTACTTCATTCATTTTTTTTCTGCATTTTTTATATTGTGAATCCATAGAATTATTATATTAAAATGTAGCCTTAATTTATATTTAAAAAAAACTTAATCTTAAGCCAGATATATCAAACATTTTTGTTTCCATCTATCCGTTTTCAGGACTTTAACAATCAACAATAACACGCCTGGAAAGTAAAATGCGTACTCGGCTGTCTGTAATCGACCATTTTTAGACACCCCAGGCTCCTAAAAAAACAAGCCGGGGTGGGGGTTCACAGATGCAAATTTAGTACTTATATCAATATTTTATCTTTTCGTGTACGGTTTATGACCCCTCCAGTGGCCTGTCAATTCCGAAATGTGCAAACTACAATAGTATCAAAACAGCACAGACAATGAATGATAGAGATATAATTTTGTACATATATCACGGGGAAACTTCTTGCAAAGCATTATTATTTATAGTTCATTATTGTATTTAGTAGAAAAAGAGAATTTAGTGAAAATAAAATCACTATTTTTGTAAAAAATTCACAGACCTTTGTACAGAGATTTTTGTTATGTTTAGGATGGGATCAACACAATGGTTCATTACCGAGTAAAAAAAAATCAAAATGTCTATCTACCTTGCACATTTCAGAAAATTCAGATCAGATAACGAAACTGGTTCCAGCAACATTTATAAGCAATTTAAGATTGTGATCCTCACAGTTTCTATTCACCACAAATATTCTCGTTACAACGAATCATTTTAAATACTAAAATACGTGCATGCAGCATTTTGTTTATCTATTAATATATGTATACGGATAAAGTTATGAAAGGCAGCAGGGTCATCAGGGTGAGGAGTCCATGTCATCTGATATAAAAGCTAAGCATAGATCTAGAAAGCGACATATAATAATGACATTAAAACAAGTCTCTTCTTTTCGACTTTTTTCGAACAAATTGACACATACAATGAATTATAACAATGATTTTGTTATGTACCTTTATTACCAAATTGAATGTAAATTGTATGCCAAACTCCGCTATATATTAATGCTGTATATGTTTATGTAAACTGTATAATTTGTGTATGTATTTAATCCTATGAACTGTATATTTGCTTACGGAATAAAGAATTATTATATAGTATTGTGGAATTTTTAACTTATTTTTAATTAGATACTATATATTGTTATCTGATATTGGACGAAAGATGTTGCCCTTTTATGTTATTATGTAATACAAGTTCAGATCATTTGAAAACACATATTAAACAGCCAAATGGATGCACAAGAGCTAAAATAGGAGTCATAGATTCTGTTGGCAACAATTATCTGGCTAATTTTATTGATTTTGTAACATTTGTTTCAAATATGACCAACTTCTTATCCAAAATCACCAGCACCGTATCAGGACCCACCAGCACAATGACAGGACACACCAGCACAGTATCAGGACATGAATAAATTGAGAATTGCTAAATTTTAATAAATTGCAATGTTTTTTCACACAATTGTTTTGTCGTGTGGATTGCGGCATAGAAAGCGGACTCTATGAGCATTTTTGTTTTATTTTTTCAGTTCGAGATTTTCTGAAAATGAGCATTTTTGTATTACGCTTACTGAAACAGTTTAGAGGGTCATTTTTTTAATGGTTTACATATGAACCCATAAGAAACGAAATTGAAATAACCCAACTGTTTTCTTCCATTTTTTATGAGTAAAAACATCAAAAATCATCATTTTCGTCTTTGTTTACATTTTTTCATTGATCACCAGCACCCGTCAGGACCGAATCACCAGCACAGTACGTTCTCTCGCAGGACAACCATACCCACCGTGAACATGAAATATATAAAACATACATTTTCCAAATACCATGATCATTATATATTCATCTTCTTAACAATCAATTATACACTGAGTATTCTCATCTATTTTTCAATAATTATTCTAGACTAAATTTGAAACAAAATTCAGTTCATAAATTCATAATCAAGTCTATAATGCAATCTATCTTTTTGCACTCGAGGTCTACAAATGTATTATATAGAAAATGAACAATTGTGTTAATTGCGAATGGAAATGATTCAAACACAAACATACTACCAGCTGTTCAAAAATAGATTTTGTTAGAATATAACTCTATGGACACGGGTAATATGCCAAAGAGAAAACAACCCGACCAAAACGTAAAAACAACTCAAGGTTGTGCAAATTTCATATTTCTCTGTGTACTAAATAATAAACTTATCAAAGCAAACTGACATGCAATCAATCATTTTAAAATTAATCGCATCGTTAGAATACGAACTATAAAATCATATACAATCTACTTCTTACAGGTCATAAACGTAAAACAATCCACACTACATTTTTATCGGAAAGCTAGGTAGAACAATTGATGTACACATTACTATTTGATTTGGCCTTACAATTCGACTTGGTCCTATGTTTTATTGTAGATATGTATAACATTGCTATTCTCATTTATTTTCAAACGGTTTAACATGCTCTGTTTTATTGTAGCTAGGAAACATTTGAAATTATTGAATAAAATATTTGTTATTAATGACATAAATTAAGCATTATAGTACCAACATACTAAAACATTTTAAAAAGAATATTTAAGTCAATTAAATACATTTTTGTAAAGTATTTTCTTTGTTCAGATTAAATTAGTCTTATTAAAACTAGAAGTCAGAATTAAAATAGTGTCATTATATAAAATAATGTAGGTAAAGAAATGTCCTGTAATAATAAAACTGCTGTCTTAACTTATATTTGCAGAGAATTTATTGGCCATGTTATAGGCGAACTAAATAAAACAAATATTAACAAGGCAATTCATGGGAAAGTTTTGAGGCCTTTTGGAAGACAATAGAGACAATGCTGCCAGGTAATGATTTATTAGACGCATCACACGTATTATCTTAACTTCAAACATATTTGATCATTTGCTTAAAACATATTACCTACTTGAGACAGCAAACAGACCTAGTCAAATGTATATATATAGCCAATTTATCTGTTTGACAAAATCTTCATTAGGGATAGGTATTAGTTATATTAAATTATATACATTTGGTAACATCAGTATCTTTGCAAAACATATCAAGAGCAAACTGTATATGTCCTACTTTTAAAGCCTTTATTCGCCAATGTAACATATACATTTTTTGAATGAATATCAAGAAAAAGCAGTTTTTCTAAATCAGTATAATATTTCATTATTTTGGTCATTGAAATAGTTTACGAATGGATTCTTTCTTTCTGTGGGTCGATTTGAAACTGCCATCATCATTAACTTTACGCCCCTGTTTTTTACAACACATTTTCGGCTTACTGAAGAGTCATGATCAGTTTTTGAACTTTTGGATTTTCTGCTTGGAAACAGCGGATGTTGCTTTCGCTTTCTTGTTGTTTTTGGAAAAGTTGGTTGTCTTACAAATATGTAATGCCGTTGTGATTGCTTGTAAAATAGTCTTTTTTTTCACGTCAATTGTCAGGAAGTTATCATTGTTTACATATATACTCAATTTTTCTTTTAATAGCCTATTCGGTTGTTTCTTTGTCTTCCTTTAATTGTTGTCTTGTTTCATCAATTGGGGTAGACTCTATGTCAGGTGATGAAGATACCATTTTTTGCTACCATCACACAAATACAATGTATACCATGGCTATTGGCAAAACATGTACATTTAAATGAGGTCAAATAAACAACTGATACATTTCCCAATCTGGACAAAACCTCTAGATCTGCGCCCTACAGTGAGGTCGATATTCCTTTTAGACGCAATAAACTCAGCTTAATGAACATGCTTACACATCCCTAAAAAATAGGAGAGAATGGAACATAAATAATGCATTATACCTTTATGGTTTACTTTCAATTGTACAACCTTCAAACAAAACCACTAATAAACATTCAGTAAAGATTAACTTAAATTAAATCGCATTGTTTTAGAAAAATTGATGAGTCAAATGATTATTTGCACTTGTATAACCTGATGACGCCTTGTTGGAAGACAAAAACAATCAAAATCGAGGAGACTCTTAACCCAAAAGACATTCACAACAGTAAAAAAATAAAATAATAAACAACGCGAATTCCACTAAAAACCTGAAGTAGAATTAGATGCTCCAGAAGGCTAAGCATTTGTGGGACCATATACGGCACCCGCAAAATTAATAATCTTGATTTCAACAATTCTTACTTGATGGTGTACTTTTAAACATTGTTGAACTGACTTAAGATAATAATAAAAAACATACCTCTTGTTGTTGCAGCTGGACAATTGCACACTACATTGACAATGTCTACATTATAAATCGTCCCAAATGCTGTCTGTGATGGAACAGTGCATTCTGTGGATGAAGTCCATTGCACCATTTGTTCAAGTTCTGCCTTGAGCATATTCTCTGCTGTCAATTTACTTTTGTCTTCCCTTTGTCCTCCCATATTTTTCAAGCGACTAATATTTGCGAGTTCATCTAGATTGCTAAAATTACGATGTTTTTTTATTTGAAAACATAATTCAAAGATCTATTAATAAATTATTTCTTAAAAAATTGAATTCACAGTATTTAATATTCAATGCAATTGCATCTTTAATTGAAATCATCTTTCTAATTTCAGACGATTCAAGTGAACGATAAGAAGAACAGGATTGTGACAAAATTAAACTTACTTACTCATAAAACATAGTTACATTTACATGGAGTAAGATTATTAAGTCCTCTACTCTGCTATTGGCATACCCACCAAGGAAATGGTATTTCATGCCCAGGAAAAACCTGAAAATGACAAAATGTTATTGAGTTTGAATTTATGATTTATGTTTGAAGGAACAAATAGAAAGTACATAAAATTTTAATGTGTATACATTTGAATGTTATAAGTAGCATTATATTTTTTGTTTTAATGTTTTCATACACATCAGGTTTTGCTAGACTACATTTTTCATTTGTCTGCTTTTATGTAATTATCGACTTGCATTGACGATTATGATTTTTGTATTAAATTTGCATAACCCTATCATGAAAGAACGGCAATAATCTCTCCGTATAGTTAAACAATTGTATAGTTTATATCATTTTAAGTCTTTGGTTACCCACGAAGAAGTAGGATATAGACAAAGTGTAACACTTTTTATACTTCAGGTCATAAAAACAGAGACAGTTCAGTTTATCCCCAAAATAAAATATAATTAGTTACTATTATCAAATAGATAATGATTAGATGATGCTTAAAATTTCGATTTTGTAATATATAAGGTGTATAGTAATAAAATGTATTAATAACCTTTCAACTAAGTTATTTGTATCTTGATCTTAATGAAAAAATATGTCTTCCATAGTTGGTCCATCGACATCCCAACTTGTCAGTACACCAGTTGTCTAACAAGTAGTCTGTTATTTGTTTGGAAGGCATCTTCTCTTGCAACATTTGAACTTTTTGAAAAGTATATTTGTTGATGAAAAATTATATTGACACATTTCTTTTGAGTATAGGAACAGAATCTTAAGATTAAACACGCATGTACTCATAAGCATTGTACATTTATAGGTAAGGTCTTCAAATCGCATCAAGCAACTCTTTGTACTTTTAAATTATTTTACTGATATAATTCAGTAGAGATTCATTGCTATATGTTTTAGTGGGTTCTTTTTATCTTTTATCAACCAAAATTTATGTTTTTTGTAAGTGTCACTAGTTCATGAGATAAATATTATTATGTAAAATTATTTATCTAATATTCTTTGCCAAAATTCAACTGATATTTGTGTTGACGTTAATTGTATTAAATTTGATATGCAGGAAAAGATGTTTCTTTAGATGAATCTTTCTTAGCATTGTCTATTGGTCAATTGTTAAATAACTATCACTGCACGAATATGTGAATAATGTCATAGTTTAACCTGTAATTTTTACAGACAAATATATTAAAAGATATAATTGAATGATCTTTATTTATCTTTTATATCCATATCAGATTTGGGTTTGACTCCGAATGATGTAACTAACTGTAAACAAATAACATGACGAAAATGGAGTGTTAATAAGCAATGATATTGAATTTGAATTATTGTCAACTTTGATACCCACAAACCTTGGACATAAATCAAATCCATGATTTTCAGCCGTAGTCTTCAGAGATCTCACAACTTTTTTGACAACCAGTATCATTTGACGAGATATATTACAAAATATGAGTGCCCCGGCCTTGCTGTTCATCTCTTGCAAAAAAAAAGCATAGAATGAATAACCATAGGCAGTTAAACAAAACATATGTTGTAAGTTTATTGTCCCACAGTTAAACTTTTTTTAAACGTATCAATATTTTAAATTGAAATTTCCATGACTATATATAAGTATATACCTTTATATGTAACATCTAAAACCACCACATTTTCTCCTAGTTTCATTATTCTTTTTCTTTGTGCTTCATTCTGGTAAATAATTACTAATGGTTATACCCCCCTACAATGTAAATGTTACATATTTATAAATGCCCATAAGTATGAGTATGAATTACATATTTTATGTTAAAATCATGTTCATATAATGGAAGAGAAGACGACAAACTAGCTACATTGTACTCATATTAAATAACATCAATTAAAACTGAAAAGACAAAAATGTAAACTCTATTGACAAAATATATGACGTGTGAACAAGTATAGCACTTAAAACAATCAAAGGGATAAACAAACGAAAATACAAAACATCTATTATAAGAAGTCAGATATACGTTCAGTCTACAGAAAACTCGTCTGTACAGCTCTCATTGAATCATTTTACGGACAAAAACATATACGAAATTGAACAGACGAGTACTATAGAAAATATGTCATTTGAACATAAGGCAATCAAGTTATGTCTGAAGAACAAAACAGGGTATCAATCAGTAATTTCTGAATTACTCTTTATCAGCATTATGCTTATATCAGTCATTAAAATTTACAAAAGTACATTAGTATATAAGAACAATTTCTCTTTCAATTCTTGGTAGAAAATTATCTCTTCCTTCAGTATTTGTCTGCATAGCTCTGGTTCAGCTACAGCTTCATTCTGGTGAATTCTAAAACAAAGGAAGAAAAATGCAATTTAACCAACTTTTATAGAAATATCATAGATCAATACAATTACTGACATATACAGAACCAATGTCAACAGTACATCTGTATACTTTGACCAGAAAACACCAAAGTTCATTTACTGTGTAAAATGTTGCGGGAAGTGTTAACCAAATTTAACATCTGTATAGTGTGATACGAGATAACCGATTCCAATAAAAATTCATTGTGACCAGAGGTTACCAAAGCCAATATTTTTGAACGGTGACCGGAGGTTACTAAAATCAATATCTGTGTATGCTGACCAAAGGTAACCCCATTCCACTAAAGGGTGACCAGTAGTAACTTAAGTTAATATATGTATACGATGCCCGGAGGTAATTTCATTCAATAATATGAAAGGGTTACCCAATTCGATAAATGTGTAGGGTGACCAGAGGTAACCACATTCAATATCTTTTAAGTTGACAAAAGATATTCATTATTAATGAATTGTAACCATAAGTAACATAAGCCAATCTATTGTAGGGTGACCAAAGGTAACCATTTTCAATATGTTGTGTAGAATGACCAGAGGTTACCATAGCCAATATATATGTGGGTGACCAGAGGTTACCATGTTTGAAATATATGTAGGGTGACCAAAGGTAACCAACTTCAATATATGTTTAGGGTGACCAGAGGTAACCATATTCAATATCTTTAAAGGTGACCAAAAATAACCTTATTCAATATCTGTATAAGGTGACCATAGGTAACCTTATTCAATATCTGTGTAGGGTGACCAGAGGTAACCATATTCAATATATTTGTATGGTTACAAGAGCTAACCACATTCAACATCTTGGTAGTGTGACCAGAGATTACCAAATTAAACATATAAGTAGGGTTAATAAAGGTACCTAAATTCAATATTTATGCATGGTGTCTAAAGAAAAATATTTTTTTATCTATGTATAGTGATCCGAGGTAACCACATTCAAAAAAAGCCAATTGCTATATATATTTGTTGACAATGGCAAAATAATTAGATATATGTGTACAGCGACCAGAAGTTACTATATTAATTATAAAAGTAGCGCAAAAAGTGTGAATCGAGATATCCGATGCTAACCAAATTCATTTTTTGTGAATTGTTATAATAAGTAACATAAGTCAATATATTGAATGTTGGCCAAAGGTTACCATTTTCAATATCTTTGTAGGATGACCAGAAGTAACCATAGCTTATATCTGTGTGGGTGACCAGAGGTAACCATTTTCAAAATATGTGTAAGGTGACCAGAGGTAACCTCATTCAATATCTGCATAGGGTGACCAGAGGTAACCATATTCAAAATTTTGGTAAGGTGACCAGAGGTCACCATATTCAATATATTTGTAGGGTGACCAGAGGTAACCATGTTCAATATCTTTGTAGGGTGACCATAGTCAATATATGTATAGGATGACCAGAGGTAAGCACATTCGATATCTGTAATGGTTAACCAGAGGTTACCTTTTTCAATATTTGTGTAGATTGATCAGAGGCTACAACGTTCAATATATGAGTAGAGTGAACGAAGTTTACAAAATTTAATATCTAAGTATGCTAAATATAGGTAACCAAATTCAATATGTATGCACGGTGACTAGAGATAACCAAATTATATATTTGTGTATGATAAGAGGTATCCAAATTCAAAATATGTGAAGGGTGACCAGAGGTAACCCCATTCAGTTGATGTGTGGGGTCAATTGAGGTATTTAAAGTTCATATATGTATAGAGTGACCAGAGGTCACCACAATTAGTTATGTAAAAGGTGACAAGATGTAACAACATTCAATATCTGAGAAGGCTTGCGGGGGTGACCAGAAGTAACCAAATTCAATATCTTTTAATGTTTAAGAGAATTTAATGCATGTGTTGGGTGACCACAGGTAACCAATTTCAATATATGTGTAGGGTGACCAGAGGTCACCACAGTTAATATCTGAAATGTGACAGGATGTAACAAAATTCTATATCTGTTTAAGGTGGCAAGGTTGACCAGAGGTTACAAAATTCAGTATCTAATTAATTATAGGTAAATTCAATATATGTAAAGGGTGATCAGAGGTTACCAAATTCAATATATGTGTAGGGTGACCAGAGGTCACCACAATTAATTATGTAAAGGGTGGCAAGATGTAACGAAATTCAATATCTCTGTAGGGGGCCATTCAATATATGTCATGAGAGTGCAAAATAGGACATTAGGTTTTTTTTTCTAAAAAAAAATAAGCCATGTCACTCGCTTTAAGATATAAATAGAGTAAAGGGTGAATCTTCTATGCATTTTCAATTGTTTCTTTTTAGTGAATTATTATGATTATTGATTATTTGGTATTTTCTTTACTTTTTGTATCTCTCTCAACAGTATCCTTTGAAATATGGTTATTCCGGAACTTTGCATTAAGCTAATATCCGTTTTATATAGCAGCAATTATAAACTGTGTATCCCCTTAGTAACGTACTTTCACTTTAAACCGGAAATCATGTACTATTTTTTGTCGCGTATAGACTCAATTTTAACCGTTTCTGTTCAGGTGACCAGTGGGCACCGTTCAGCGTAACTATTATCCTTGTGCGTACACTGATGGAGTAAAGCAAAAAAGTTCCGGAACGGAAAAGATCACTGTACGGAGTTTGGAACCGACGTTAATTAATTTGACTCATATTTTATAATCGGCATGACTTTATCAGGTGACAATACCAATATTAGAATAACTTAAAGGCTTACGCATACATGTAGTTATATACTGTAGTTCAGTCACGGACCCGCGATATCACGTTGTGCTCTAGTACTTCTAAATAGTCTACTTTGTTATCCATACGTCTGTTAAGTTGATGATGAAATAGTGAATATAAATAATTAGGTTGACAACCAGTGGCAAGTATTTCATGCATATTAATTTTTAGAAGGTTCTGCAAAGTGGGTCACTGCTGAGGTGTCGAACCACCAATGTTAACCACTCAAAGTATAAAAAAATATTTAAAATAGTCTCTACTCTCAAAGATAATGATGTTGATGCATTGTTGTTTAATTAAAAGAGGGACGAAAGATACTTAGAGGGGAAAAAACTGACAACGCGATTAAAAAACCAGTTTTAGACTGTCTAAAAGAGAACAGGCCGAATATAAAATAACTTAAGAAAAATAATGACTGAACAAAAATTCATTTTATTTAATAAGTTCTCCAACGGACTCCAAACAGATACAAACTTGTCAGAGGAACATTTTTTTTTCATCCGTTCAGCGTCCGTTCAAGCAATCCGCGGTTAAAGTGTGACCAAAGCCTAAAGGTCATGAGCTTGATCGAAGAGGATGCATTTACCAAATGTAAAGGCCTAAGTTGATTCATATTCCAGTTAGAATTTTGAAGAATTAAAGTCAAACTGCGACTACAATGGCATGTGTTGTGTTCTTGAACAGTAAAAACCTCTGAGTCAGATTGTAGAAATAAAATGTATATTTTCATGTATATGTTAATTGTTCCCGTAAAAGAAAACCGAAAAACTTATTTTTCCAAATACCCCCTAATATCTGAAGTATGAGATTTGGTTAAAGTTTAATTGTCACTTCTGTATTTGTTATAAGTAAAATAGTTTTTTAACTGGCAAACCATAAATGATGGCGAACTCGGGTCTTTTGAATTCGCGTCTTTGAAAAGAAAATAGTGCCCAAGTTACAGGTTTAGGTCGTGTCCTAAATTCAGCTTTCAATTTTTGGCTTATTCCCATTTCTCCTCAGAAAGAGTTAGAGATGGCTTCAAAATGTTTTTGTTTACTAAGCTTTAAGTAACACTTTGTCGTAACATTTGTATTTCTGATTAAAAAAGTGGGTTGATTTTAATGGAGTTACCTCCCTCTTATCTTTAAAATTAGCTGCATTGAGGTATAACTAATTCACCATTTATGGTAGAGTTTTAGGATCGTTTGATTTGGTTGCATTGCATTGTGACGTGGACATTAAGGTAGGTAGGTGTTGAAGATAAACTTGGAGATTTAGATTTTGACCTCTGCTATAAAATCGCTTTTGTGCATGTAAAAGTCTTGGGGATGGTAGCATTAGGATGGAAAACATTTGACCTTGAAAAGTTAGACTCGATGAACCGGAAGTAGTCAGTTACTTTATTAATTTCATTTAAAATTACATTGATTCATAATATTTTTTATTTAGTCTTAAAAGAGGGACGAAAGATACCAGAGGGACAGTCAAACTCATAAATCGAAATTAATCTGACAATGCCATGGCTTAAATGAAAAAGACAAATAATAGTACACACCATAGAAAACTAAAGAATACGCAACACGAACCCCACCAAAAACTAGTGGTGATCTCAATTACTTTACTACAAATGTATATAAAATTGCAGAGTTTTCTGTATTTTTTACTGATCAAAAGTTACACGTACAAATATCGACTGAGTGGATAGAAGGTTATCCAACTCATCGGAGAAATATTTTTATAAGATTGCATATGAAACAACATTGTTTACGTTTCTTCATTCCCCGTTTTTAACAGTCTCTTCCTGAATATAACTCTGCATTTAATTCATGGAATTTTAATCTTAATTTACCTTGTTTGCCTTGGATTTACATTCATTATTTAAGATTCTGTTTTGACAAATGTTCAAACAAAAATTGTACAGTGGATGAATTATGGGATATTAATGAAAAAAGTGTTGTTAAACGTAAACAAACTATGTACATTTGCATTATCTCGTAGCCAAACGTATCCATAACGATTATAAATAATATCTGAGAGTCGGGAACGTCAGAAAAATATACTCGATCTGAACATGAATGAAACATTTGCCACTGGACGTTATGCTACAAACAAAACCAATCAATTTCCTTCTTCAAATTATTCCAAGAAGAGAACTTCTCATACATGTACTTTTCATTTTAAAATAAAGTATATGAATCAGTCATGTGAGTTTTGGATGATGCTGTTATATAGTTTTGTTTTTAAAAAAAAAACATCATGAACTACTGACTTTAAAAGTCACTTTTTTGAAAATTCATTATTTAATAATTAAATTTTAGATGTAACGGGTCTTCTGATTGGCTGACGATGTTTTGTTATCAGCCCATAGAAAAAAGTAAGTCATGTGACCGTAACGTCATCAACGTTTTTTTCATTGTTTGCCTAGGTTTAAAATGGAATTTAGAATTAAATTATAAGAAATGACTGTTATATTTTTTTCTGTCCATTCGAAATAACATAAAAAATGTGGTGCATGCACACTGTTAAAAAACCCGCTTCTCGCGTTATTCATTGTGCACCAAATTTGTACCAATTAACTGCGAGACATAATATGAAGCCTTGTCTAGTTAGCGTAGCGAACGAGATCAAAAGCCTTCATATAATGTCAAGCAGCTGATATGTATAGATTATTACATGGCATTTTTCATATCAAACCCTTTATCGGCCCAAGGTTGTGATATCAGCCCAAGAGCCGGAGGCTCGAGGGCTGATATTAGGAACGAGGGCCGATAAAGGGTTTGATATGAAAAATGACATGTAATTATCTTTTTATCATATACTTCAGCAGAAGATATACAGACAAGAAATATTAAAATTTAATTTTTGTTTGTCTTTGAACTTTCAGAAAATGTTCTTCAATAATATTGTCACCTCATTTATATCTTTCAAAACAAGTTTAACTTTATTCATTTTTGCTCCTCAACTATTTTTGGAAAAGTCTTATCAATTGCCGTTTTCCACGTTCTGTTGTCGTTTTCAATCAAATTTCCGGAAATGCACGAAGTTGCATGTGATAAACGTCACGGAAATTAACGGAAAGGCATGTGATAACATTCTGGAAGCAGTCAATAAAGGTACCGTTATCAGCCCGCTATGGAAATTCTTAAGAATCTGGTCAATAAACCTAGTAATCCTTTCATAGCCTTTTGATATTTTTAAATGTTATTGAACTGTAAAATTTTAGTAATATTATAAACAAGTACTTTAGTATATGATAAACTACAATATCAATATGCAGATAATCTGATAATCGATTTATCGGGCTATATTTGCGTGTTTCAGAAGTGTTTTCTTTGTTTCACCAGCACACAAAAGATGACTTGATAAGTTCGAGTCAAAGTTATTAACCTCGGTTCAAACATTATGACGACCCTGATATGTCCGGGTCAAAGTTATAAAGGCCAGGGTAACGTATTTGACGTCACAAAGACATGATACAGAATAATATTAAGAGCTGAACAGAGTGATATAGACAGTGGGACGACCGATAATTTATGTTATTTCTTCATAGACAGAAAAAATATTACAGTCATTCCTTAAATAGTAATATTATCGATACAGAGAGGAAATAATGGCGCGCTAAATCAATGTGGAAAAAAATTGGTGTCATCTTTATCATGCAATATCTGTCCTCACATAGAAATATTATTGGTTAACAATGAGGCCATATATATTTACATGATATTAAAGTATATATGTTCAGTTTTGGTTGATGCTGTCAAATAATGTTGTTATTAAAACAACTCAGTCTGATATATAGAAACTACTGAAATTTGTTAACAGTTCAATATATTTTGAATATAAAGAGGACATGCTGTCATTTGAATTATACAATCCATCGTGATTGGTTGTTGTCTACTCTATGGTCGGGTTGTTGTCGCTTTGACACATAACTTGTATATTACAGTCCCTCTTGACCTAAAATTATAACTGAATTACTGTGCAGCTACTAGTATATAGATTTGCAGAAAGAAAGCAAATAAGGTCAATTTAGATAGATGCGGTCAAAAGATTTTATTACACGACTCAGTCTGAAGTAGGAAAACTACAGTACCTGATATTTGTTTACGATTAAATACTTTGAATAAAAAGAGGACATGCTGGCACTATAAATTCATGCAAACAATATTTTGAGGTCATTGTTTTCCAATATTGCTGTAACTTGTATATTACAGTCCCTCTTGACATAAAATTATAACCGAATTACTGTGCAGCTATAAAGATTTGCAGGAAGAAGGAGCAAATAAGGTAAGTTTAGATTGATGCGGTCAAAAAGGTCCGTCCGAGGTATCAACACTTCTCGTAAACAGATATCACAATTGTTAACGATCCAATGTTTTAAATAAAAATTGGACCCCCCCCTTTTTTTTGGACGATCAATGCATTTGAATGAGGACATATAGTTGGACCACCCCTTTTTTCCTGGGTTGGGACCCCCCCCCTTTTTTTTAAAACTGCTGGATCCGCCCCTGGTGGTTAGGGAAACAACGCATTACATTAAGGTCAGATAATTTTTTTATGTTAAACGAGCCATCCTGACTCCCGGAATGACAAATGTAAAACAATTGAAATAATAATGCCCCCCTCCCCCAAATATCAATGACCTAATTTGTGTTAAAAAATGAAAGAAAAACAAATAATTTAAGTAACACATCAACAATAGAAAATTACTGAATAACAGCCTCTTGACTTGGAACAGTCACATACATGTAGAATATGGCGGGATTAAACATGTTTTCAGTCTTGCCGACGAAAAAATTTGAAATAATACCGGGAAAATAGCAAAACTCTTCATAATATTAATCGCTATTTTGCCGAAGCATTTATATTTAGACAAAGAGTTCTTGAAACTTATAAATCAATTCTAGCCGTAGAATTTATAAATCAATTTTAGCCGTAGGATTTATAAATCAAATTTAGCCGCAGGATTTATAAATCAAATTTAGCCGTAGAATTTATACTTTAATTCTAGCCGTAGAAATTGTAATCAATTCTAACCGCAGGACTGTTCTAGAAGTAGAACTGACCAAAGATTTGGTATTTGGTCAGTTCTAGGTAGAACTGTCTAACACTGTTCTAGGGTAGAACTGTCAGGATCCGTTCTAGGTAGAACTGTCAAAATCAGTTCTAGGTAAAACTGACCAAATCAGTTCTAGCTAGAACAGTTCTAGCCTAGAACTGACTAAAAGCTGTCAGGCTGACAGTTCTACGTACTGTTCTAGAACAGTTCTCCTGACAGATTCTGACAGATTTAATGAGAGGTTAGAAGTGATCTCCACTGTATTGACGTTGCTAACGTAAAATGTTATTTTCGCGACGTCAAACTGTGACATATCGAGAAAAGATGCATTTTTTGACCGATTTTTATCATTCAATCTGATTTAATTTAAAAAAGAGTGCATAGACCCCCATTTTTTTTTAAAAGGACATGTTGTTTCAATTTGCAGGGAGATTATGTGGACCAAATTTTATAAAACTGTAGCGTGTTAATAGTGCATTTTTTTTAATATTGATAAATATATGTAGCAAAATTTGAGGTTTTTTTCTCAATTCATGACCATTTGATATATATAAGTTATTTTGAACAAAAAATGCATACATTTTTAGACAATTTATAAAATACATAAATTACAAACAATTTAACAAAACACAATTTTCGTATCTTTTAAAACAAAAAAGTTATGTCTTTTTTTCGAAAGGGAAGATACGGCCACAAATCCGCATTATGAGTAAATATACCAAATTTCGACCTCATTTAACTCAAAAATTAGCAGATGAAGGTATATTTTTTATTACATATTTGACTTAATCAGGTAAAAAATAGCCTATATGCAAATTTTCACCAACTTGTAAATACGGGATCAAAACTGTATCGTATGCCCTTAATTTATCTTGATCGAGATTGATAGAGTTGGTCTAATCAGCAGTGTGAACCTACATTTGTAGCTTTAATAATTACTTGTGAAAAAAAATCTAGTGTTTTGGGGGGCTTTTGCAAGAACGTATTAGCGACAACAGATCTTTTTGACGATCATCCAAATGCGGTACCCGATCTTTCATGATTTGGTTCAAATATTATAACTGTGTTTGCAAAGTTTCTGAATACTATAAATCAATATAACTTCAAGAACCATTTCAAACAGTCATATTGAACGATATTTCTAGGAGAAAAAATAATATATGCATTTCAAATTTGAAAAAAAAACCCGTTTGTTTACATTTTTATTTCTCGGAAATTTCGAAGAGAAATCCGCCATTTAAATGTTTTTCATTGAATGATTTAACAATTTTTCCAATTATGACATGTATGATGAATTGGATTTCGAACTTGTGTATTGTTATTTTTATTGACATTATATATATGTGTTAAATAAAAAGACGCACAAAGTAGAAAAAATATCATTGTAAAATAAACTCATTATCACTGAATAATTATAATATATATGTGTTTAGGGGTCAGCTGAAGGATGCCTCCGGGTGTGGGAATATCTCGCTGCATTGAAGACCTGTTGGTGACCTTCTGCGGTTGTCTGTTCTATGGTCGGGTTGTTGTTTTTTTGACACATTCCCCATTTCCATTCTCAGTTTTATCATCAATGTTTCAAGCCAGATATGCATTATGCACTGTAGACTTGTTGAACAAGATTTTTGTAATCAAATATTTGAAGTCAGTGCCGTGAATATCTCAATGTTTTGTTCGTAGCTTCTCAAGTTCTGGTGAACCGTATATTAAGCATACTTTCTTTTGACAAGTTAGGCCCGATAAAACAGTTAGTTTCCCCTAACTGTCTATAATACTATAAAGACAATAAAAAAATATCACCTGCACTTTTCAACAAGATTTAGTGTACATAATGTTCGCCATTTACTCAAAAACATATAAAAAAGAAAACTTCATCAGCTCGCTTTCTCTATGCAACACAAACCAAAAGGACACATGTACATGTATGGATGAAGCCAGAGAGCTTTTAAGAGGAGGAAATCACACAAATCACTCATTTCTGCTCAAAATATCAAAAACAAATTATATAGACCTTATCTTAGATGACTTTACATTCATTTAAAAGCAACAAAAACAAAAGTGATGGAAAAAAATAAAAAATTAGGCATTTTTTTTAATTTTTTTTTTTGAATATTAGTTCGCTGCAATTAAAGGAAACTGTATTTCGGGACAACGATAATTGAAGGTACATGTACTATGTAGATAACTGTGTTCCCGGACAAGAAATGTGTGACTCTGATTTTATACTGAACTTTAAAAAAATGTTTAATACGGCGTTTGAGAGAGAAAAAAACAATGCACTTCATATTCAATACTGTTTCACCATGACTAAAAAGATAAGAATATCAATAAATAGATTATAACTGCTACATTTTAGTCCCACTTCTGTTACGTAAAATTTGTAAATATGACATATTAGTTTGCAAAAACGCATGAATATAATAAAAAAACCTGTACAATATGTGTATTATATAAAAGTCTGCTGTCAATCTCAATTCTCCGAAAACATAATGTCACAAAATTTGTTATGCACTTTCGATAAGTTCAGAAACTGGAAATCATATAATTATGCTGTACCGCATATTCATGTATTCATTGAAAAATCTCAGGTTTTTCAGATTTATCTAGTGGCACTTTGATAGGAATTTGCAGATACACCATATTTTCATGTACGATCTGATTTGAATCCGGCATTACAGCATAGTTTTGAAGGTATAGTTTATTTTCCTGTATAGTCTGGTTTTTATCGTAAGGAATCTCGTCGTACCCCTCATTGTGCATGTTGTCCTTTATTTCTGTTATAGAAGAGTAATTGTTCGTTTCCCCGATTTGTGCATACGGATTAAAAGTATTTTTGTCAGTCTTCACAATATCTTCATAGGTTGGTGGTGGTGGTGGACTCATACACTGAGGATTCATTCTGAACAACCTAAAAATAAATAATTGAGGCTTGGTTTAACATTGCTTTTTTCAAAACTTTATTAAAAGTGTTAAGTAGCAAAACAGATGTTATCTACATTGTAATTAAATGAAAGTAAGGAGTACATGTAAATTCTTTATTCCAATTATACTGTGACTTTTTAGTATCTTTTGGTACTCAATCAGTACTATGTGTTTTTCAAGAAATATGGATTTCAATAAAATACAAATGTAGATTTGTTGGGGATTTGAAATCAATTATACACAAAAGTAAAACGAATTCATTATGTGTTTAGTTATTCGGTGGGAACATTTTTCGCAAACAAAAAAGGCCTCAATACTTTCTGGCAAATGTAAAGTTAACCTTTACGGTAGATGGCTTTTGTTCGAACTTTTTGGTCATTAAGCTCTAAGACTTTTTAAAGGGCTAGAAGTTGTGGAAAAACAAAATTAATTATTTTAATGCGCTTCAATGTACTATACTGGCGTCACATGTCAGCGTATACACTGACGTACGCCTGACATAGAAAACAACGCATTCAACTTGTCAATCATATCTGCATTGAGTGTACAACGAGCTTAAAACGTGTTTTAGGTGTGCGAGAAGCGTACATACGTGTGTTTCGGGCATTAAAGTGACGTATATTGGCGTATGTCTGGCAAAAAAAGAAAAGCGTCCGATTTTTTTTATTAGTAATAAGTGGCTTTAAAGTAGCTGTCAGTAACTACAAGTACTCTCGAATCTGTATTCATTGTCTTTTTGTTGATGGGTATCCAAGTACTCGTCCACTTTCACTCTGTGTAATATTTCTAATTGTATCCATCTGATAATTTTTTTTCAACTGATTTTTATAGTTCGTTCTTATGTTTTAATGTTACACTACTGTCCCAGGTTAGGTGGGGTTGGGATCCCCCAATATGTTTTACCCCACCACATTATATATATGTATGTGCTGTCCCAAGTCAGGAACCCGCAATTCAGAGGTTGTCGTTTGTTGGTGTGTTACACATCCTATGCTCATTGTTGAAGGCCGTACCCGTAAGGTGACCTATAGTTGTTAATATCTGTGTCATTTGTTCTCTTGTGAAGAGTTGTCTTATTGGCAATCATACTACGTCTTCTTTTTTTTATATAAATAATACCATTTTAAAAAAGCGACAAAAAGGAAGGTGGTTAATACACTACATAAAAACCCACAGACTGTCCAACACGAACCAAGCAATAATTTAAACCAGTTATGATCTCGTGTGCTCCGGTAGGGACAGCAGGAACTGTTCCACTTATGGCACGTGTTGTGCTGCGTGTGGAAGTACAAACTAATTGATAAGTATAATTTGATGATTAGTCGTACTCTGTAAATACTTCAGTATCAATGGCTTCTGTATTAAATTGTGTAAAGTTGCGATAATACTAAAATCGATTGACAGTGCCTCAATATATGAATTTCGGTGTATATTTATACGATCGTTTAGTTACTATTAAATTAAATAACTTACATAAAAATTGTGACTATAACCACCAGCAGGATAAAGACGAGCACAATCAGGACTGCAACTATTACCATGATGTCAACAGATTCTTCATCTTTACCTAAAATTGACAGAATAGTTCTTTGCAAAATATATAGATAAACGTTACAGACTTTTATGTTAAGGCAAACCAAAGTGTAACTGTGCAACGTATAATGAAAGAATACTTATTTTGTAAATCTTCTGCGCTGTGATTTTCTGCCACATGCCTTTACAGTCTTCATTTTTAAGCCATATGACTTGTACGAATACAAAACTTCCCGTTCATACAGATCTGTACACTATTTTAAAAGTTTAGATATTAGAATATTGAAAATGATCGAGTTCAGTTTATAATTACTTCTAAATAGTTTCTCACATAAACAATCGTTTCTTTCTGGTCTCTAACATAGTCAGATAGTCGTTCTGTTATCGCGTGTATTAAAAATGTAACTACAATCTATTATCATGATTATATCGAGTGTATTTCATATACTGTACCACTTCTATCTTGATTATTGAATAAAGCATCTTCTTTTTCTTCAATGTACCACTTTGTAATATTTTTTTTTTATCTCTTTGATTAATAAAAAAATGACATACATGAACATTGTGAGGAAATTTCCATTCCATAAATTAAAATCATAATGCATTCAAAATTAAGTATTTTAATAGTAAAGAAATTAAACTGTCTGTACCTGTTTGGGGAAGATGTGATGTTGTTTGTTTATTCAGTGATGAAGTAGTAGAGATTTCTCCATTCTTAGTTATGGATGAAACTGGTTTGGTCTTGGTTGTCCATACTGTTTTAAATGTTGTAGTTGATCTTGGTGTTGTTGTCGTTGGTTTGGTTGTTGTCGTAGGTTTGGTTGCTGTCGTTGTTTTTGTTGTTGTGGTTGATCTTGTTGTCGTCGTCAATGTCGTTGGTTGTGGTAGTGGTAACGTTCCTGGCGTTGGAAGTTCAAGAACAATTTAGATATGTTATGTAAATGGTGATTAATACTATTTCTTATATAAGCCTATCTGACACATGTGTGATAAATAGTATTAAAAAGTCAGAATTGGTATACATGTAGTCTTCATGCACCTTTTTGGGTATACGAATATTTTCATTTCAACTAAATTTGAAAAACCTTAGTCTGTGCTAGTTATTTCTACTTACAAAATGTATATGGTCCATTTTATTGTCAACTCAATTTGGTATTTGAATGTTATGCTCAACACGGCGTTTTAAAAGACAAATACGCAACGTCTTTACTCAGTACTATATGTATTTTTATAAATATCTCTATATAGCTAATAAAAGTTTAAATCATACAAAAAAAAAATTGTTGTTCAAAGCGGATTTCAGAACATCATACACATTATATTTGTCAATATATGATTATATTAAATAACAACCTTGATACATGTAACAGTATTACTGATTTTGCAGATGGAGAATGGTCGAAAATTAAGTTTACAAGCGACAGCTACATGTATCTGTATTTGCGATAACAATATTGTTATCTCCGTTCTAATGAAACTGACAGAAACAACGTCAAATCATATACTAGAACCTAAAATCTGTCATACGTCGTATGACCTTTTGCGTACGCTTTTATGGCATCAATTGTGTATTGATGCCATGAATTTTGGTGACGTTTTCCAATCAAAACGAACGTTACAAATGATGTTGCATTAGATAAAGCAATTTTTAAAGAATGAGCACTTACCGAAACAGTATGCTGATTTGTCAACATCTAACTGTGCCAGGTAATATGTTCTGTAGGTACCACAGTTTCGTACTTTTATATCATATTCTTTTACACAGGTATCAGTTAGTCCGGATCTGCAGACTTTTCTATTTACAGTTTTATCTCTCTCTCTTCCATCTGGTATACTTCCTGAATGAAATACAGAATATAAAGTATAACATGTCTTTGCAAAGAAAATACGTGAGGAAAATAATTTGTGACCGTATGTTTGATTTAAAAAATGAACCGTGTTTAATGAATACAGTAATCTTCCCTTTAAAAAGAGAACATTCAAAATTCACAAATCAAAGAGATATTGACAACACCATTGCAGACAAGAAAAGACGAAAACATGACAAGAAAAGGACAACTTCAACTAAAGACTTAGCCTCACGAATTACATAACAAAATTGGGTATTCTTTGGTGGCCCAGTAGCATCCATAATCCTGCACCACTCGTGGCACTCATCATGTTGCTCTTGTTGTGGATAGATTCGACAACAAGTCTCATTCGATGACTTCACAGTCGAGGTGCCATATAATTATAACATGTACACAAGCATATGTATCATGGAATAAATACAGTAGGTAATGTGTCTTGTTCAGTGCTATGAGGTATGTTTTGCATGTGTACAGTCTCATATAAGTGTACTTTAGTATGTACAAGATTATTTTTGTAAATTGTCTGTACTTTAAGGGACATTTAAAATGTATGGATGTATCGTTTGAATTTGAAATTTGTTTGTTTTTATACATTTTGAAATAAAAGAACTTTAGAGGTATATTTGACTTTAATATTTTTAAATAATGTATCATGGTTCATAATGTCTTTTATCATCATATCATAATACCTTCTATCATTATTATGTTATTTTTTATTTTTTTTACCTCATGTATATTCGCGCTTAAAAACCATACAAGTCATATAGTTGTCCAATAAAAACAGAACAAAACACTACACCTACCGTGTAATTATTGCGGTTTACAATCACATATTAAGATTTTGATCATCCCAAAATCTCACAAAGTTCAACCTATTTTAAAAAAAAAGTATATTAAATAAACCTTTCATCCAGAGAGGATAAAGAGTGCCACACTGCATCATGGGAACACTGTAGTTTGCAATATCATTTCCGGTCACACTGTCAATCCTATACCATCCCGTTCTGAGTCGACTGTCTTCTATAGCTACGTCATTTGCTGTCAGCGTATAATTGGAGGATCTCTTAACTTCACCTTGTAGTACACCATGATTACTGCTTTCGCAAGGATCAGCTTTAAAAAAAATGTATGTCCGCTCTTCTAGTTATGTTGAATAATTGTTAACAAATGTATGATAAGCATTATATAAACAATAAGAACAGAATTAAGTAACAGGCCCACATTATTTTGTATCATTAATTTATTTCAATGAACATTTCACCTTGGTTAGTTTTCAGACAACAAATTGCTTGTTTAAAACTGCACGTCAATGCAACTGTTGTAAGTTTTCATTGTCTATATAGATATTGCCTTATTTATTTTCAAATATGTTTACTACATAATTGTCAGATGTTACCTATTTTTTTTAAAAAGAAACGAGGAAGAAGGAAGGAAAAAAGCATAATACAAAATCTATACAAATAAAGATAAATTGACATATTAGGATGATTCTATATACTTACGTTCACATCCAGGACTGAAACCATTATTAGACATTTCTCCATTTGGACATGGAAGTTCTGATCCTGCATTGTGTATATATAAAATTTGTAAAACTTGTTTTTAAAATGCATAAAATATAAAAAGAAACCGAATGGCATTTTGAATATTCAAATTATATTATGAGACTCATGTTTTAATTTTTGATTCAAGCATCATATTGTAAAATGTTGTAGTTGCTCATCGAACGGAATTGAAAAGAGGGAACGTTTATAAATTTATACGTAATAAGTAATACCGACTAATAAGTAATTAAATGTTCTCAAGAATATATTTGTTATGACGTTGTTATAGGCAAACAGTTCTTCCTTAAATCTGTTAACGAATTTAAGTTTAAGCGATATCCCTGTACAGGATTAAAACAGAATGAAATCACAAAAATACTGAAATCCGAGGAAATTTCATGAAGGAAAGTCTCTTCTCTAATGGCAAAATCAAAAACATCATCTTTTCATTATTAATAAATACATGTATGATCATGGTAATTTTTGTCTACATTGTTTAGAAAATTAACTCATATCTATATCTACATATGCAGAATAACGTGGGTTAAAGAGGTATTCATTATGTTTATTGGTTATTCCAATGTAAAACTCACCAAAGCAATACGCCTGGTAGCATGGTGCTACAGGAACCAAACTGTAGACAAGGTAACTGGTGCAATTTTTCACTTTTATCTGATGTGAATATGCACAACAATTTCCATTGTAGTTCGCTGCACATGCTGTAACTGATTTGGTTTCATTTGTTACCGGATAGGTTCCTATTATGTTCATAAAACATAAGGCATTTGTTATTTTTGTACCATCATGAATATTTATAAGCAGGTTTCAGATAACGTTATGCAATTGTACATTTAAACCATTTCCATAAACTAGTGCATATGTTTGACATTGATACACAGTACAATAATATTTTATTTGAAATAAATTATTAGGGCATTTACTCTTGGGATATTTAAATTGCATAGGTGTTTTGGTATATTACACATTTAAATATGTCAAGAAGGTAGTCTTTTTTATTCCCTTTATTATGTTGTGTGCTTCATATCTTTTGTGACAGCTGAAATAAAGAGATTCTTTCTAACGAGTATATTGTTCATTTATGTTAAATTGTTGAAAAAAATGAGACAAAAATTGTTTTAAATGAAGTTTTACTTTATTGAAACGTACATGTATAAAATTAAGATATAATTAATAAAGATGATTGAATAAATATTGAAGAAAGAACACTATTTACATAAATGTGTATATCTCAATTCCTCTGATTGAAATGTCCAGCTGACTGAGAGTGTTTTCATCGTCAAAATATAAAGCATTTAACCATAAAATCTTTAATTTTTACCATTCATCCATATAGATGATATTGTCCCACAACGGAAACCTCCCTCTATACATTTCGTTGGCATTCTTTCGCCCGCTTTGCTTATGATTCTATACCATCCTGACTCCAGCATATTATCACATAACGAAGTTTCTTTACTATAAGCAGCAGATCGTTTGAAGTCGTCTGCTGAATCCAACACTTTATAGTTGTTACATGGATCACCTGTTGATTCAAAAAGAAGTAAGTTTCAATCCTTTAAAACAATAATGTGTCTATAGTACAAGATGCCCCAATCGCACTATCATTTCCTATTTTTAGTGGACTGTAAAATTGTGATTAAATAAAAATTAAATTGGCATCAAAATTAGAAAAGATCATATCATAAAGATAATATGCACTAAGATTTACATTGATTTGATTTCAACTTCATCAAAACTAACAAAAATCCTTAACCTGAATCGGGACTGACGGACGGACGAACGGACGAATGCTCAGACCGAAAACCATATTGCCCTTTTGGTGCATGGGCCATAAACACATCCATATTTGTGTAGGAAGCTGGGACCACTAACAGGACATGCATGTCGTCATTTAAGACAAAAGTATTACAGAATGGACAGAAAGTATTGGTGTTACCAAGTCAGGAATATGACAGTTGTTACCCATTCGTTTGATGTGTTTGGACTTTTGATTTTGCCTTTTGATTTTTGATTTTCCTTTTTGAATTTTCCTCGGAACTCGGTATTTTTGTGTTTTTACTTTTTAAGCGTGAAACGTTCGAAAAAAAATAACATTTTAAGAAGCATAAGTTTTACACCCTTTGCAGATAAAAGTATACAAATTGAAACACTCGGTCTGAAAAATCTTAATAGTAGACAGATACTCGTAGATGAACAATAAGCATGTGATACTAAAAAAATATATACAAGGAGAAAATTTATATTGATGTAGAAATACATAAGACCAAGAGAGTAACCAAACTGTTGCTTTTGCTCAGTGAAAGGACAACATCTGTATAGTGAACTATAAAATCCGAAATAATCCATACATATTTTCCCCGCTGGAAACCCTGACACAAAGGCGGAGTATCAAATCAAAAGTTTTCAAAAAAAGCCAATTATTATTTTATTAACGCATTATTTTGATAATATCTCAATTAGCCATTGACCATGGAATATCAACTTACACATGATTTTTTTTCTAGATCACTAATAGCCATACAATGTATACTTTGATCCTCTTTTTAGTGTTGGAAAGTCATATGTTTGTATAAAGCTTTGATTATGAAAAATACGACTGCACCTAAGATAGGATACTATTTGATCGCTTCGTTTCTTTCAACTTTCCTTAGATAGTTTGTGACCTCAATGGCTTTTTTGTAGGTTATGCCTTTAATTTTAAAAAAATCCAGTTTTTGTTTAAATATACTGCTAGTGATATTTCATGGAATTTTTTGTTCATATATAATTCCACATTCTTCGTTTGTTTTAAAATTGAATTGTTGTCATACATGTATATTGACAGATGTTTTAGTGACTTCCTTATTCTTGTAGTAATCCCAAAAATACGCTCACGTACATTGTATATATCCTTATTTTTTTATAAGATTGATATATTAAATATTCATTTTTAGAAAAGACTTTAACAATGTTACAGACAAATTGAGATTTGTATTTGATTTTCCACAAGAAACTTCCTTTTAGAAAAGACTTGTATTAGAGGTATACCCACTTCGAATGTTAGTATGGTTAGAAATAAGAGTATATTGTGCGTTTAATAATTTGATCGAAGATTGGATGCAATCTCATCAAGGTCACGGAGAAATGCAGCCCTTTTTATTTCATATTTGAGTGAATAATCTATGTTTAAAAGCTTTATCTAAATGATGCGCCATAAGCGTTCTACTGGATTTACGTATATCAGTACAATGGTTGTTCTACATTTACAAGTAAACAAAGCATAAGTTCTCACCTTTTACCGAAAATGTCAATATTCCAAACCAAAAAATCGATAAACCTACTATAATTGTTTTCATTTTTATAATTATGTATGTTAACAATCCGACTTCATCTTAAATCAGTTTGCATACGTATTTTAGTAACTTCCGTGTTCCATTGATCAGCCGACTTAAGTCTCCATTATATATATTGTACATAATAGTATTTAAATACAGGTATTTATTTTACGTATTCTTTTCAAAACAAAACAAAAAGATATAAAGCACCTTTGAATATCGTTTGTTCTAATATACAATAATTTCTTTAGCAGTTTTTTTATCAGTGTATTTTCGTCAAAATTTTTTTTGACTCTTTTTTAACATGACGACACTCAAAAAATGTATGATGTACTTAATATCATTGAATCTTTCTTTTAACTTAACTAATCAGATGTCCCTGCTAGAAGTACACATTATAGTAGTTTATGTTGACCAGACAAGAACGTTTTAGCCATAGCCACAACAAAGTTCAAATTAATGTTAAAAGAAAGTCCCCTTTTCTATTGATTGATTGATTGATTGTTGGTGTTTTAACGGCACTTTTGAGTTATATCTTTGTGGTAGGTTTTTATTGTTGGAGGAAGCAGGAGTGCTCGGAGAATACCACCGTCATTAGATAGTGAAATTTACAATCTTTGTTAATTAAGATTTGAGTCGAGTACACCCGCACGAGCGCACTTCGAACTTACAATCTCTGTGATAACTGGATAAGATGAAAAGTAAATATAGAAATGCACTTTTCATCTTGATGGTACTAGATCACGGTTTTAGATCATAGATTAGGATTATAAAAATGACACCCGTTTTATGATGGAAAAACATTTTTTGTTAACTGGTAGGTTTTTGGGAGTTTATGTCTATGGTTAATTAACATAAGCACGTATGAAAGATATTAGTCACGTGTTTGCTTAGTGAAGTTGATCAAAGTATGTAAATAAATAACACGCATTACGAAAAACAAATATGAAAGACACGAACCAACGACAATCACTTCACTACAGGCTTCTGACTTGGAACAGCCGCAGATTGGATATAACGGCATTTAGCTGATTTACAGGCGTCAAACCATACCCTTACCTTGAATAATGGTAAATAGTACAGCAAGGAACAAACTATAAAATACAGTTGGATAGCGCTTAAGTAATCAGATGAAGACCATGCAGAAATTTGAATCAGCACAGCTGATATTGGGATAATAAAATTAGGTGGTAATTATAAAAAAGAAGATGTGGTATGAATGCCAATGAGACAACTCTCAACAAGAGACCAGAATGACACAAATTAACAACTATAGATCACCGTACAGCCTTCAACAATGAGCAAAATCCATACCGCATAGTCAGCTATAATAGGCCCCGAAATGCTAATGTAATTGCATGTAATAATTACAGTTCATCTCTTGCATGGTTACGGTGTGTAATGTAATACAATATGGTTAAAACAATTAGAATGTGAAAATTAAATTGAAGCAAAATATGCCAATACATAAGCGAAAAGTACTAATTGTGGCTGCAAAATTGGAAAATTAAAATCATCATGCTTGATACTTGTTTGTGGTCGTCCTTTTGTGCCAATGTCTAGGAAAATAATAAGATGTAAAGGTTATGTTCTAATTAAATGTGTTGTAGTTCTAGATTTGAAAAAATAAAAATCACATATATATCATGTAGTATATTACCAAATAGAAAAAAGTTGCAACAAAACAAATAGCATACAAATAATTTATTTTTTTATTAATATTCTTTAAAATCGGCTTCTAGTTCTGGAACTGTTAAATCGGTATTGTCAATATCCGAATCGTTTATCTTCATCTTGTCTAACCTTGGTTGTATTCCTCCTCTGTAAACTATTATGGCTATGTTTACACCGACCAACAAGGCGAGAACAACAATACCTACAACAACGCCAATGGCAATTTTCCCCTAAAATGATAAGATTATTTTTTGAATCTTAGAATGCAATTCATTCATTGCAAATAAACTATATAAACATATACACGTGACAACTGAGTGTAATGTTAACATTTATAAATTCACTTATCCAAACAACCTCCACAAATGTAACATAAGCCAATGGTTTTGAATTTGCACCCTGAATATCATTTAAATACCATATTATACAATTATAGCCTTTGTAAGAGGTCGATACGAGGTTATATCGACATAAGAGAAGAATATTGACTGAGGAGGATATAAAATGGTATTGAACTCAACCAAAGACTATATTTGTTTTATTATTAATTATTTACTATTGCATGAACAATGTAAATTTGGGGATTTCTAGACTGTATTTTTAGTAACATGCTGTATGCCCTGTGCAATATGCTGTTTTTGACCTACGAAAAAACTAAACACAACATTATTGGCGTGCAAACTGAGTAAATATAAATGTTCATGTTATAAAGTTTTAACGAATCACAAATCCTTAAAAATATTCGATAATAATAGACTTGTATACAATGTTTTATAATGTAAACACAAATTATAATGATCGTTGACCTTATTAATCTCAATTGACTAGGATTGTCAGTTTTTCTCTCTAAGGTCTGTTGTTTTTTCATGGGCTTTACGGCTTTCGTCCACCAATAAAAACTTGCCTTCACGAAAAAGCCCAAACCAATATAATTTAGTTATATCAATACTAAGATAATTCATATCAAATCATGATCATGACTTATTAAATAAAGCAGTAAGTAGTCTGTTATTTTCTTTTTAATAGTGTATGCTTACAGCATCTGATAAACCGGTTTCTGGTTCTGACACTGTCCTGTAAACTGGATCTCCAAGGTTGAAATAACATTTTGTAATATAGTTGTTTTCATCAATTACTGTAAGATAGGCAGATCTTGTACAGCAGTTACCACTTAAATTGAAAGAAATATAAACTCCTTTTATTCTTATTATTTGTGCAATGATGTTAATATGGCTTGTACATGTATTTATCTTTTTCATTAATTGTTAAACTATTTCTGTGGCTGCTTGCATGTATTTTAAATGTTAACAATAAGCATTTTCATCGAATAACTTGATAAAAGTTTTCGGCATGTTCAATGTATCAAGCGGTCCCATGAAGTAACTGAAATATGTATTTTAAAATATATATTTCACTGTAAAGTACATACATATATATCAAATTGCATTTCATTGTAGCGAGAGAATGATACAAACGATCGGTCCAGACGAACTTCATTATTGTTATAAAAAATTACATGCATTAACAGGGAATAGGAGATTCGTAACAACTCGGCCGATTCCGTACCTCATCTAGAAGGAGAGAAGCAGAGTCAGCCGATGATTGCCGATTGGGAGGGAGAGGTCAGATATCACACATACCTGACATTTACAAACAATGGTGACTTCGACATGTTTGTGTGACGTAAATTTAATCCGATGCTTCCTTTCAATGAGGTCAGTGCTGCATCGTAATGTATAACTGACTGTCCAAACCAGTTGTATAATGAACACATACCGTCTTCAAACGTAAGTGAACAATTTCCTGTATTTGACGTCACAGAACATGTGGTCGGGGTATCAGACCTAATCTGCAAAACACATTTTTACCTTTTAATACATTTCCTGTTAACCCCATGTTAACAGATAACAACTCTTTCTATTTCTTTAACGTGTGTTCTGGGTTATCATTGACTTGCAAATGTTATTACCTCATACGTTGTAAAATGAAATTTCTAGTGATGCTATATAAATTAACTTGACAATAAATAGGACATACTTTGGTGCCATTCAGTGAAATGATTAGCAAACTGTTAAAGGACATATTTATATAACATGAAAATCAATTCTAGCTCTCCTGTTTGTTCTATTTATGTACCGTTGTTTTTGATGATATTTGATTGAATTTGATTATTTTATTGATATGTCAACTCTCCATTTTTCAGTATAAATATATGCCCTCTTTTGTCATCTACATGTCCGATTAAAAACTAAACGCTCGTGCATGTTCACGATATACGGACTTAATTAACAGACACACGTGCTAATCTAACACAGGTATGAGAAAAAAATGAGTAAAATCAACAATTCATGCGTGTATGGCCATCATCTCAAATTTGGGTGATCAAATCTTAAAGTTCATGACACAAGTCACGGGATCACATCTTTAAATACATTAGCAACTGTCAGTTGTCGTATTTATCGATCACGGTATATTAGTTTGCATGTAAAGCTCTATCAATTGAACAGAATAATGGCCATGCCTTCGGATTCAAGTCCTATTGTATGATTATGATAATGAACCAACTATTTATCTTATTGTAATTTGTGTATTAAATAATAATTATGGTTTATTGCTATGGTCAATGCAACATTAGTGTTAAAGGCAGAAGTGGTATACTATGTTTAAACAGATAATTGTTTAAAAATTGGTTTACAAATTATTCAACATATCATTAAATTTTGAACGTACGAAAACAGTCCTTGTTTCTTGTTGAAGGTTTTCAGTAGATCCTAGTTCATAAACAGAAACTGTAAGTGTCCTGCAATTGAAAGTTTTCTTAGGCTTACGAAACATTTCAGTTTATTACTCATACAGGTAAAACATAAAAAAAGGTATTTTTTTGTTACCAAATTCAACATATACAAATTTGTTTTTTATTGTCTTGCAAGAGAGATAATAAAAAGTATTGTTTTTAACATTTACAACAAATATGTGCATATACCGTGATGCAATGCATGGGTTTGTGTTACATGTACATGTCGTGTAAATTAATTTTATATTTCAAATGCAATTGTGACGTTTCATTATCTTCCTAACAGCAACTGTTATCGATATGATGTTTGATTAATGATAGCAGCAAATAATATACTAATAGTGTTCATTAACTTTCACGATAATAAACAAACTTAAATTCTTCCATGACACTCACACTGTCTTGTACGAAGACGTCGCTAAAATGTTAAAACTACCATTAGCCATTCCACCAGCTAATATCAAATGAGTTTCAGTTGCCATATCGACTACAAAATGGCGATCGTTTTCTATTCTTACGATGAATGTCTGGTTGTTTGGTGAGTAGTTTAAGGCAGTATACTCGATCTTTGATGTAGTATCGGCGATCAATTCTACAAATAAATAGTTTTGTGATTTTAAATTCACTATATCAATCTGATAATTACTGTTAGCGACTTAAATAAAATTGCCTTACTCAATTGAGTACAACATCATCTGCTGTTTATATACGTTAAAAAGCTCCTATTTCTGACGCTTTTTTATATAGTCAAAAAAACATGTCTATTTTTAAAAAAATGGGAAAAGATATAAAAACAAAAATGTCGAAATAATGGAAATAGAAAGAAATTGCAACATACCACGGAATTATAAAAATACATTCTCTGCAATTGTAACTAAAAATAGTGACAAGTTCTATTTCTTTAAAATATCAATAAGTAATGTAAGGTCAAAAGCACCTCTCTGAATTTGTTACACAGTAAAGCTCAAACAAGTCATTTGAAAATAAGGGATGTGTATATCGTTATAATACAAATCAAGGCTCCAAAGAGCCTTTGTTACTCACCTGATACTGATTCCTACAATTGATGCATGAAATTATGCAACTATATACTTTTTTAATCAGAGATAAATGTCAAAAACTGCATTTCACCACTACGTTCTATTTTCAGCCATGTCGGCCATGATGGTTGGCATCGGGGTCAACTAATATATATTTGAACTAGATATACTAATGATAATTGAGGCTTAGTGTGGTTGAATCGTCTATGTATTTTCAGAGGAGAAGATTTTTGTAAAATATGCTAAAAATTTACAAACTATCATAAACGATCTACTATAAAGGGCAATTGTAGATCTTACTTTGTCTAAAATAACTAATTTAGGGGCAGCAACCAAACAACAGGTTGTCTGATTCGTCTGACATTCTGATGAACATGTTTACCCAAGTAAGAAGCAAAATATAAAATTAATGAACTCTGAGATTTACTCTAAATGGTTTAGGTACAGAGATATAATCCAAAAACTGTATATTCACTCCTATATTATACGTGTTATATTTTAATTTTATGTTGGTTAACAGGCGGGGTCGTCGGAAGCATTTTATAAACTAGATACAAGTGATTAAATTTACCACAAAAGGAGAATTTTTGTAAAAGTTAACAGTCGACGGACGGACGATGACGAACACGACGACGGAGGACAACGCACGCCAAGTGATTAGAAAATATCACTTGGCCCATTGTGCCAGTTGGAATAAAAAAAAACTACAAAAGAATAGACAAAAGGTAGAACATTTTACAGGTTGTTCGAACGATTTTCTGTATAAAGTCAACTAACCTGAAGGCACATTTACGATTAGCTTGAGCTTAACTGGTCTTATCTTCGATGAAGATGTTCTGCGGAAAGTATTTCCATATTCATCGATACCAGAAATGCTGACTTGATATTCCTGTAAACATTTAAGAAAACTTAAAATCTATAGTAGTGTTGAAGTAACTACAATCGAAATTAAAAATTTTGCAGTCACCTAATGTAAAATAATTTTATCGAAATGTCTAATAAGACGAACTGCTATTATTTTCGAGAAAAAAGTTTGAAACTAAAATTACGACTCTTTATATTTTGTAGCCGGGTAAAAAATATTGGCTATTCGACTCTAATGCAGTTTTAAAAAGCTAACAGTTCAAAATTACAGCCATGCAGGTGTTCGTGTCTTCTTTTTTCTATAATCTTAGATACAGTAGATTTTTCGGACAACATCTGAAATTATATAGTTCTATATATTTATCATCTTCTGTAGATTCATTTATTTTCGTTGGTACTCAGTTTCGTAGATTGTGGAAAACTTGTCTTTTTTATATCTGATTTCAATGTTTTGCTTACGTCTGCATACAACCTAATAGAAAATTTGCAATTCGTTGAACATTTTAACTCGTGGCTTATAGGAATCCCCAAAAAGCAAAAAAAATGGTATCAAACGAATGATAATTAATCCACAGTTGTTTGATCCTTATAGTCCTTGTTGTTTCAGCAGAGTAGCCGTAAAATTATTTAAATTTAACATACCTGCGCTGTAAACTGAGTTGATGCCAAAGCCACTGTTGCGTAAGACGATGACACATGTGTTATGTTGAGATGTTCTACAGTGCCATAATTATCAGTCAGAATAACATCTGATAGTGCGTTACTGTAGTTCAGTAAATTGTACACTGTTATTTCAATTGTGTAGTTGTCCCCTGTTAATGAAAGGTAAAAAGAACACTAAACATGCTAAGTAATCTAATCTCCCCGAAATTTTACAGATCATTTCATCGTCATTTTTAAAATTACATTTTCTGTTCTTCATTACCAATTGTGTGGTATGATAACACTTTTCAACTTTCATACATTGCTTGTTAATTTCATAATCGATTTCAGTGTTTTAATGCGATCAGATCTAAAACTGTTAGCTATTAGATATAATGAATATCTATACTTTTTGGACACTAAATACTGAGTATTTGGCAATATATCTTCGTTACGTTTAAAGCTGTCAAACCTCGCTAACTTTTGTCAGAAAGAGGGGCATTCGGTTACCAATTCAACTATAAACAATAACTAACAAGATCAAAGAAAGATACTAACAGTCTGCCATTAATAACATTTTGAGTGATATTGGGTATATTAAAACCTGGCAATAACTGTTTTCATTCGAATATTCCATGAACGGCTGTTAAGGAAACAAATAGTATTTTGAAGAGGCGGTTACAAATGATAAACAATCAGACTTTGAAATCATTAAAGATGTTATATTTTACTTACCTGCAATAGGATTTCTGGATATTCTGTACAAATAATCATTGTGATACTTTTCCAGAATAAAGTAATTAAAATCCACACCTGTCTGTGCTGTTATGTTTACTTTCCATGCTTTCTGTGTTCTTCTTGTAATAGTATACAGACCTGGCGAAGGTCCCTATTGAAAAGGTTTTTTATAAATATTAGAACGATAGTTAAAAAGTCAGAATCTACAATTTGTAAACAACTGCTGCTGGTGTATGAGTCCTGAGTTGAAGAGACATGAAGTTATATTCTTTGTGTGTGGATTGTTTAAGTCGTTTCCTTGGTCTAGTTAAAAAAAAATATACATATACAAACCATATGATGTACTACGAGTACTAACTATACGTATCAGTTGTAAAAAAAACAATTGCAACCGTAGCAAAAAATTGCAATAAAACACACAATTAGTTTTACCCTGCCACATAGAATATGCGCCAATTCAAACCTGTTGCCTGTATTTTATGGAAATAGAAAACAAACAATATCCACAACAAATATGTAAACGATTGAACAGAACAGACATGACGTGATTGTAGTATAAGTGTATGAGTGCATTTCGAATAGTTAATCAGTTAAAATTGAGAATGGAAATGGGGAATGTGTCAAAGAGACAACAACCCGACCAAAATAAAAAAACACAACAGCAGAAGGTCACCAACAGGTCTTCAATGTAGCGAGAAATTCCCGCACCCGGAGGCGTCCTTCAGCTGGCCCCTAAACAATTATATACTAGTTCAGTGATAATGAACGCCATACTAATTTCCAAATTGTACACAAGAAACTAAAATTTAAATAATACAAGACTAACAAAGGCCAGAGGCTCCTGACTTGGGACAGGCGCAAAAATGCGGCGGGGTTAAACATGTTTGTGAGATCTCAACCCTCCCCCTATACCTCTAACCAGTGTAGAAAAGTAAAAGCATAACAATACGCACATTAAAATTCAGTTCAAGAGAAGTCCGAGTCTGATGTCAGAAGATGTAACCAAAGAAAATAAACAAAATGACAATAATACATAAATAACAACAGACTACTAGCAGTTAACTGACGTGCCAGCTCCAGACTTCAATTAAACTGACTGAAAGATTATGATTTCATCATATGAACATCAGGCACAATCCTTCCCGTAAGGGGTTTAGTATCATACCATCATAACATATATGAGAAGAACATAACCCGTGTCATGCCAACAACTGTTTTTAGAATAAATGTGTTTAGTTCCGACGCAAAGACCTAATCAGTGACTCAATATTAACGCCAAAATATGCAATCTTTAATGACTTGACAACAGTATCGTAATTATATCCCTTCTTAATAAGTCTATTCAAAGGTTTTGTAAGTTTATGAGGTGAATACTGACACCTTTGTGCTTTATAAAGAATATTTCCATAAAAAATTGGATGTGAAATACCTGAACGTATAAAAAGTCTGCATGTTGAGCTATATTTACGAATGATGTCTTTATACCGATGATAAAATTTAGTAAATGTTTTGACTAGTTTGTGATATCGAAAACCCTGGTGTAATAATTTTTCAGTAATACATAAATTTCTCTCGTTAAAATCTAAAACATTGTTACATACACGAGCGAATCGTACAAGTTGAGATATATAAACACCGTAAGATGGTGACAAGGGAACGTCACCATCTAAAAACGGATAATTAACGATAGGAAATGAAAAATCATCCCTTTTATCATAAATTTTAGTATTCAGCTTTCCGTTAGTGATATAGATATCAAGATCGAGGAAAGGGCAGTGGTCATTGTTAGTATTAGCTTTATTTAAAGTGAGTTCACCAGGATAAATTTCATTAATATACATACTGAAGTCGTCATTATTGAGAGCCAAAATATCATCCAAATATCTAAAAGTATTATTAAATTTGTTTATCAGATGTTGTTTTGATGGGTCTTTGCTTATTTTTGTCATAAATTGTAACTCGTAACAATACAAAAAGAGGTCCGCAATAAGTGGTGCACAGTTAGTCCCCATTGGAATTCCGATAATCTGACGATATACGGAATCCCCAAAGCGAACAAAAATGTTATCTAGTAAAAATTCAAGGGCATATATAGTATCAAAGCATGTCCAATTAACATAGTTTTTTTGTTTATTGCTACTAAAAAATGACCTAAAAGAGTTTGAACATATATATTCACATTCTGATTTTTTGAATGCCCATTTAATTAGGTGTGTGAATTTTTTCTTAATGAGAATGTGAGGCAATGTGGTATACAGGGTAGAAAAATCAAAACTTTGAACAGATTCAAAATCACCAATATAAGCATGCAATTTATCAAGTACTTCCAACGAGTTCTTGACACTCCAAAAGTAATTTATTCCACTATTTTCGAAGGCCTTATTTGAACAATTTATTATAAGGTTTTTAATTGTACCAAGTGTGCTGGTAAGAATAATAGACAATTTAGTAGTTGAACAATGGCTTGAAGACGAAATAAATCTATATTTGTAAGGGGTTTTGTGTAGCTTCGGAAGCCAATACATAGTTGGAACTTTCATTGTATTTGGCTCTGCTTGTAAAGCGGTGGCTAAAAGTTTATGTTTGTTACAGATTTCGTTTTCTGAAAATGGAGTCAGTTGGAATGTTGGTGAATTGGTGATTTCCTTTTTCAGAACCTCGATGTAAAATTTACGTCAAACAATAATAATATTATTAGCAGCTTTATCGGCCGGGACAAAAACAAATTCCTTGGCTAGTTCTTTTAGTTTATGTTTGATACGAGAAATAGGTTTATTGTGGTTATTGTTAATAGTAAAATGTTCTTTAAAATGTTGAATACGTATATCAACTATCTTCATTACTGAATTAAAAAAAGAGTCCAAAGATTTTTTGTCAGCTTTTTCCCGTTTTATCCATTTCATACAGTAAGTATGGAGTGAGTCGTGGATGATATTACGACACTCATTCCAATTAATAATTGACGGGGGACGATATTTAGGTCCTTTACTGAGAAATGATTTTAACTCTCGGTCTTGAACGATGTTAAGATCTCCTGTTATAACATGGGAAATGGGTCCATAAATATATTCGGAATTACTGCAATTACATAAAGTAGGTGTATTTTCACTGATATTAACATCTTTACACAATTGACTATAATTAAACACAAATTTCCGGGTAGATTTCTTGTAAATATAACAAATAAGAGGTAGCTCAGTATTGTCAAAATATCCAGGAATTTGTTCTTTAACAGAATGGTCGTTAAATATACCGGCAATATTTACAAAATCAAAGCCTTTATTGACATACTTAATTTTAATAAAATGTTTTTTATGATCTTCAGGGCGATCAATTTTGGGAAATAATTTAGAATAACAATATGCCATAATAATTTGAACAATTTCATACTTAGGACTGCTATATGAAATTGTGTTGCAATCCTCCAAAATTTTATTTAACTTATTAACCGGTAACGAACAGAGTTTTGTTAACAGATAATGTCTGCCGTTGTTTTTTGAAATAGAAATTAGGTCCGAAATATTGGTATGATTGGCCCGAAATTTTCTTTGATTGCGATTTGTTCTACAACCGTGAGAACGGTTTTTACGAACAGTTTTAGAAACAATATCCAAAATGTTAACGGAATTGGTTCTAGATATATTACCAATTCCCATGATATTATCATTTAGACCGAGAGGGTAAACTGTCTGTAATTTTTTAATCCAATTTAATTCAATTATTTTCCGTGATCGTACAAACTTTGAATGCGATTCACCAGGCTGCTTATTTACTACTTCTAAAGGTTGAACTGCTAAATATTTAAAAGGATGGTTGTGCTTCTTAAGGTGTTGGTAAATGATACTTTTGAATTTATTAGGTCTTTTAAAACGATACAGATGTTCTTGAGTGCGTTTTGATAAATATCTTCCAGTTTCTCCTACGTACTGAATACCACATCCCGGTTTGTTTCATGTGAGTAAATAAATAATACTGTTTGTTTTTCAAGTAATATCAGTTTCAAAATTTAAAGAAAATGTGCGACCATTAAACGTGGACCTTACCGTATTGTTGGTGGAAAGACGGGGACATGTAAGTCATTTTTTGGCATGACACTTATCGATAGAAGGGTAACCACGATTTTTATTGTTAAAAATGTTAGCGATGGTAGTATTTTTAGATAACCGATTTTGAAAATTGAGACGTGTAGATACCCTTTGAACAAGTTTAGTATTTAGTATTTTTCCGTTTCTTAGTTTCATAATTTTTTTGTTATTGAATTACATAATAAAGGAGCAAAGATTGGCGTCCAGAATATGAACCAGCATACAATAATTAAGTTAAGTAAAAGTGCACATAGTTACATGTAAAGGAAAACATTCAAAGATGTATTATATATAAAGTCTATGTAAATATAGATAACTTATTACAATATAGTAATAAAAGTTATAACATATTTTATGAATATTATTATGTAAAAATAGATAACTTACTACAATAGTAATAAAAGTTATAACATATTTCATGAATATTATTATGTAAAAATAGATAACTTACTACAATAGTAATAAAAGTTATAACATATTTCATGAATATTATTATGTAAAAATAGATAACTTACTACAATAGTAATAAAAGTTATAACATATTTCATGAATATTATTATGTAAAAATAGATAACTTACTACAATAGTAATAAAAGTTATAACATATTTCATGAATATTATTATGTAAAAATAGTTAACTTACAACGGCAGTGATTACAACTTTATCTGGGATCTCTGACAAAACAGTGGCTTCACCATTTGCTATTAAGGACCCTTAAAGAACAAGATTCAATATAATTTATCTATTTTCAGGTTTTAACCAGTAGATACATAAAACATATATCAACAAAAGAAACTGTCAGCACTATGTCAATTGGACAACGATTCAAAGTTCTCAATTTTAATGTGTCTAGTTGAAAGTATAACACGTCTAGACACTAAATTCTGACAGACTTGTCATCCTTACCAATGTCAATTACAAAACTGGAATGATATTAAAGAACAAAATGGTTGATGATTATCAAGACCAAGCACACATATATTTACATGCACATGTGTTGAGTTTTAAAATACGAGAAAACAACTGTAATTCATTTAATCTATTACAGTCCTTGGAACAACAAACCATTGATTCCAAAGATGCATTTTGAATTATATTTGTTTATGTTTTACATTCTTTCAGGATTATTTATTTAACTTGTTAAAGTTGCAATTACTTATGCTGATGTCGAAAATACGCATGTTAAAATGTTTCCTTGTACTAAATAGTGTTTACGGTGGATTATATTCTTTGGCATATCAAACCTAAATATATTATACACCAGTGAAATTTCTGGCGATTGATATGCCTTTTTTCTAAAATAAAAGTATCGTTGCAATTAATATTTTGAATCTATTAAACTAAAATTTCGTGATAAAGACATATCAAACGTGTTCTTTATAATTAGGTGTAGATCAATCACGTCTATACCTAGAGTATAAACTCGTATATATTGGTTTGACAGTCAACGTTTTTCTTGTATTCTGGTTGTATATAATGACAAAACAAGATCCGAGCGGAAATGTGAACATGTATGTATTTTTAAGTTGATAGTAAATTTTTAAGGAGGCAAAAGATTCCTTCCTTGATAAGTCCAATTTACAATTTGATGAAAATTTCCTTTATATTATTTTTAAAATAAACATATGTATTGTAACATATGTGAGGACTCAATACAAAGAAAAGTTTGCACATATTTGTTGAAGCTATGGTAACATAGTTCATCTATTTATCATGTTTATTAAGAATCAATTTTAAGATTTGGATAGTTGTTCACATATATCATGTATACCTGAAGTGTTTGATAAATCCACATCTGATGTATTTGATGTTCCGGCTATCACAATCTTTATATTCTTTACATATGAATCAGCTACAAATTGGAAGTTGTTGCTATGACTAGTGTTCATAGATAGAACATCTATAATAGCTGTTGCAGAGGGGAATCGTTCCTAAAATATATAAGCTCTTTATGTATGTGTATTGTTTTAAATTTGACAATCATAATCATGATTATTCAACTTCTAATAAATAATGATAATACCATACATTATTGAATCCAAACGAATGTTGCCATTCTTTTCAGTATAATTTATCATTACAGGATATTATACTGGTGTCCAAAATGACGTTGAAATATTAGAATTTAAAAATGATCGCCTAAATATATGTCTGTTACGAGCGCACATATAAAAGTAAAAGATTAACATTTCAAAATTAAAAATAATTATGTAAATGTTAAAAACCGAATATATATATATATAAAATTGCAAAACAAATTTTTTGGAGCACTTTTTATATCTGGGCGTCACTGGTGAGTATTGTGTGGACAAGGCGCGTTTTTGGCGTATTAAATTTTAAACCTGATGCTTTTAGTTATCTTTTAATCATGTGTTTCTTTGTCTAATCCGTTCTCCTATTTATTTGTATTATAGTCTTGTAGTATTACGTTGTCATTTCAATGTTACGTTCTCTTATTTATTTTTTATTGTAGTCCTGTAATATTATGTTGTCATTTCATGTTATATTTAAAATAGCCATTAAAGTGCGAGGTTTAGCATGCCACAAAACCAGGTTCAACCCACCATTTTTATTCTTTTTAAAAATGTCCTGTACCAAGTCAGGAATATGGCCATTGTTATATTGTCTGCTGGTGGACGTTTCGTCCCTGAGCGTATCACCAGCCCAGTAGTCAGCACTTCGGTGTTGACATAAATATCAATTATGTGGTCATTTTTATAAATTTCCTGTTTACAAAACTTTGAATTTTTCGAAAAACTAAGGTGTTTCTTATCCTAGGCATAGATAACCTTAGCCGTATTAGGCACAATTTTTTTTGAATTTTGAATCCTCAATGCTCTTCAACTTTGTATTTTTTTGGTTTATAACTATTTCGATATGAGCGTCACTGATGAATCTTATGTAGACGAAACGCGCGTCTGGCGTACTGAATTATAATCCTGGTACCTTTGATAACTAATTCACCACTGGGTCGATGCCTCTGCTGGTGGACGTTTCGTCCCCGAGGGTATCACCAGCCCAGGAGTCAGCACTTCGGTGTTGACATAAATATCAATTATGTGGTCATTTGTATAATTTTCCTGTTTACAAAACTTTGAATTTTTCTAAAAACTAAGGATTTTCATATCCCATGCATAGATAACCTTAGCCGTATTTGGCACAACTTTTTTGAATTTTGAATCCTCAATGCTCTTCAACTTTGTATTTGTTTGACTTATAACTATTTCGATATGAGCGTCACTGATGAGTCTTATGTAGACAGAACGCGCATCTGGCGTACTAAATTATAATCCTGGTACCTTTGATAACTATTTACACCACTGGGTTGATGCCTCTGCTGATGGACGTTTCGTTCCCGAGGGTATCACCAGCCCAGGATTCAGCACTTCGGTGTTGACATGAATATCAATTATGTGGTCATTTTTATAAATTTCCTGTTTACAAAACTTTGAATTTTCGAAAAACTAAGGATTTTCTTATCCCGGGCATAGATAACCATAGCCGTATTTGGCACAACTCTTTTGAATTTTGAATCCTCAATGCTCTTCAACTTTGTATTTGTTTGATTTATAACTATTTCGATATGAGCGTCACTGATGAGTCTTATGTAGACGAAACGCTCGTCTGGCGTTCTAAATTATAATCCTGGTACCTTTGATAACTAATTCATCACTGGGTCGATGCCTCTGCTGGTGGACGTTTCGCTCCCGAGGGTATCACCAGCCCAGTATTCAGCACTTCGGTGTTGACATGAATATCAATTATGTGGTCATTTTTATAAATTTCCTGTTTACAAAACTTTGAATTTTTCGAAAAACTAAAGATTTTCTTATCCCAGGCATAGATAACCTTAGCCGTATTTGGTACAACTTTTTGGAATTTTCGATCCTCAATGCTCTTCAACTTTGTATTTGTTTGACTTATAACTATTTCGATATGAGCGTCACTGATGAGTCTTATGTAGACAGAACGCGCGTCTGGCGTACTAAATTATAATCCTGGAACCTTTGATAACTATTTAAACCACTGGGTTGTTGCCTCTGCTGGTGGACGTTTCGTCCCTGAGGGTATCACCAGCTAAGTAGTCAGCACTTCGGTGTTGACATGAATATCAATTATGTGGTCATTTTTATAAATTTCCTGTTTACAAAACTTTGAATTTTCGAAAAACTAAGGATTTTCTTATCCCAGGCATAGATAACCTTAGCCGTATTTGGCATAACTTTTTGGAATTTTTGAACCTCAATGCTCTTCAATTTTGTATTTGTTTGGTTTATAACTATTTCGATATGGGCGTTACTGATGAGTCTTATGTAGACGAAACGCGCGTCTGGCGTACTAAATTATAATCCTGATACCTTTGATAACTAATTATATTATGGTTCGTTTCTGTGTGTGTTACATTTTAACGTTGGTTCGTTTATTTTCTCTTATTTTTTAATGTAAATTCACATTGCGATAAGACGTGTCACGGTACTTGTCTATCCCAATTTCATGTATTTGGCCTTGATGTTATATTTGTTTTTCTCGTTGGATTTTGTCTGATGATTGGTCCGTTTCTGTTTGTGTTAGATTTTAGTGTTGTGTCGTTGTTCTCCTCTTATATTTAATGCGTTTCCCTCGGTTTTGGTTTGTTACCCCGATTTTGTTTTTTTGTCCATGGATTTATGAGTTTGAACAGCGGTATACTACTGTTGCCTTTGTTTAAACCTTAAAACCTCAAAATAAGCTTAATATTTTTTAAAGCGTTTAAATAAATGTTTCCAAAGTTCAATGTGACAGAATACATAAAATTATAATATACATTATGTTAAAAAAAGGTGTGTATGCAATGATAAATATAAATGTGTATCGTGATTAACACTTTTATTATTAAGTCAACGTATGAGTATACGTTCGTTTATGAATATCATTCACTTGATGTTTTCTCCTTTGAAGAAAAATCTTATATCGTGATTATTCTTTAGTATTCTATTCGTTATCGAATAACATTAAACCAAAAACCTATGTGCATGTATTATCATTGATTTTTAACAGAAGTCTCTGCATTTGGTATCATTGTATGCAAGTGTATTTCCGTAGGCAGTGACAGTCACAAACTAATCAGTAATCAGGAAAGTAAAAATGAAAGTGAAAAGCCATTACGTTATACGATGGGGAAAGGGCAGAAAACAAATCCCTGCTGAACTACAGTTCTCATTTCTTAATTACATCAATGTAAATGTTTACCATGCAAATGATGAATGTAAAATTTTTCTAACAAATTAATACAAATGTTTAAAACAATGACAAAAATAACGTTCTGATGATTTAAGTTGGAGATGACAACGTTTTGACCCAAGCAGATACCTGTATTTGTAAAGCATCATGATATTCTTTTTCGGAACTCATAGTATTTAGAATGGGAGGTTTAAATTAAGGACGGAACGTGTTCTAAATTGGACTTTTCGGCTTGATGTTTGGTTTTCAACAATAAGCCGACAGGAATCAATGCTGATTTGTACAAATTACCTATTTTTAATAAGAGAAATTCAGCCATTTTAGACATGCAATGACAATTCTGTAAACAAGATAAACATTTTTAATGTAGATTTGTTTTAGCTAGTACAGTCTTGAAAAGGATATAATTTTTAACTAATTCATTTATTTTACATAAATAAGGCCGTTAGTAATCTCGTTTGAATTGTTTCATTGTCTTATCGGGGCCTTTTATAGCTGACTATATGCGATATGGGCTTTGCTCATTGTTGAAGGCCGTACGGTGACCTATAATTGTTAATGTTTGTGTCATTTTTGGTCTTTTGTGGATAGTTGTCTCATTGGTAATCATACCACATCTTCTTTTTTATAATTTATCATCTGACAGTATATGACTTGGAAGTGTTGATTTAATTCAATTTAGATGGAAACTAATACACATTGCACACAAATATCGTTACCTCTGTTGCTTCTTGCAAAACTGTTGTAATTTGTGATGCATCTATTCTATATATGTTGCCACCGGTAGCCGTCGCAATTAAATCATAAACAGAGCTTAATGTCTGACGTTTTTGACGATCTGTAGTAAAAAAAACACATCAATATTTGTATAAACAAGTGTTAACATTATATAAATATATATCATTCAAATATATGAAATAATTCAGAAATGCGTTATGTGCAAATTTGTAATATTTTTTCTGCCTGAGTATACGGTTACTGAAATTATCCACCAGGAATTAGATGCATCTTTTGAAATAAAACGATATTTCGTAAGACCCATCATCTGCAAAATGCATTGTTGATCAGTATGCACATAGATTTAATCTTTGATGATTTTAATTTCAAATATTTGTTCTCTCTTTCGACAGATTTAGATCGACATATTATCAGATATAATATGGGTATCAATTATGAAATTTTTCGTTACCCTTTTAAAAATTTATTTGAAAGGAATTATTCACTTATCTTAAAATTATATAATTGAGTAACACTATTGACAGAACATCAGCTGCTGTAATAGCAGACGTACATGTATTATTTTGAGTCTCTATATCCATTGATAAACTGCATATCTGACTATTTTGGGTAGAAATGTAGTTGAATTAAATTTTCAATTAAGATAAAATTACACACATGTTTCTTTGAAACAAAATAGTATATCATTTGTATATGTAAACCTGAAAGAACCCAACAGCACAACAAAAAGACAAGCATTGTGGAAAGGTTTTGCGCAATGGATAGCGAAACATAAAATATACCAAAATTCACCACATAACAGTCGACTGAATGTACTAATAGCTCATTAAGGGAAACAGTCAAAATTGATCATATACAGATATTGTGTGTATTTTACAACTCAGTATCTATAATATATTGTGCAAAGACTTATATGGTTCAACTTCTTCCAAATCAAATAAGTATATATAATTGTATGATATAACCATGCTCGTATGGTTTAACCGTGCGCGTTTGATCTAACAATAAGTATACGAATATGGTCATGTCCCGACGAGTATAGACCAGAACACTTACATTCACGTCATATGGTCAATTTGATAAATTGCCGGGGTACTACTTATACTAGATACACGTATTTGTTATAAGTGTCTCACAAAAAGCTTAAAAGCCTTAAATTTACATGTATTTCGTTTCCGTCTGCAACATCCACCAGTCAACATAAAGTCCACAGTTATATTTTTGCTTAAAGCTATTGCTATGACATCATCATATTCTGGATAGTCCTTCGAGGTAGCGTCAGTGAAAACAAATACAGTTGAATGATTTTGACATTCTTCTATACCTGAAACAAAATTTTAACCTGCATACTAAAATGCCTATAACAAGTAAGGAATATGACAGATTTTTCCATTCGCTTGACATGCTTGATATGTGTGAGCATTTGGTTTTGACATTTGGTAATGGAATTTTCAACTTGAATTTCCCTCGATTTCAGCATTGTTTTTTTTTTTCTTTTGTTTTTTCTAGTTTATATTTTATATTTAAACCTGCGTTTCTGTTTGAAAATATTATACCAATGGTAATTAGTACGTATAAGTCTGTATGAGCTTTTGTACTTTATTAGTCTTGTATGTTTTTCTTCAATTAAGTTTTAATATGTTTTTCAGTTTTGTATGACGCCCATTCTCAGTGAACTATTTCATATTTTTTAGAGGCCAGCTAAAGACTGTCTTTGGGACCCCGGTGTTGATAACTCATTGGTGGCTTTCGGCAGTTATCTACTCCTTGTTCGGGTTGTTGTCTAATTGACATATTCCCAATTTCCATTTTTAATTTTATCTTTGATATGTATTTTCTGAAAATATTATTGCTTCTAGAAGAACATATGAACGGGTATAATAAAACCTTAATATTTCCCATTTATTGCTTATTCAAATGTCGTTGAAATATTTGAACATCTAAATGCATATTCAATTTATCAGAAGTATTCCAAAACTCAAATAGGTATAGTTATTTGGTAACGTTGATTTCAATTTAGTGTACGGAATACATGATATGGCCAGATAGCTCGGTTGACATATATATACTGTTGCGGATAAAAAACTTGAAGTTCTTTCATTCAGTGTCACTTGGTATCGGTTAAGCTTACTATAAACTGTATACTTTTAAAATTGTCTCTATTTTTGTAGGTTATTTCTACTGTCTGGTTGAATAATTTTGCAAATAAGGGAACGTTTGGATCAATTTGTCTGTTAGGCAAATTTTCAACAACAAACATTGTCTTAAATATCCCTGCAAAATTATAACGAATTCTTACATTTACGCAATCCACTCATTGAACATTCAGGATAATCACCACCACCAGATACTGTCAAATTACTAAGAGCTGAAATCATCTCAAGTCCGTTTTCTGTTCTCAAAACCAATGTAGTTAATGATTCTGATATATTAAATAAAAAAACTAGTTTATTATTTTTTAACATTTCATGTATTTACAATGTGGATTGAATTTCAAGCATGACTATTCGTTTAATCATTTCAATCTGCAATGTCTTTCAAAACAGAATTTATATTAGATACAATGTATCAATCTGAATAAAAAGCAGCATCACAGAGTAACAAAATCAGAGATGACAATTTTAATTTTCTATTTGCAAGACTTGTACATTTGAAAGGAAAAAACTTCCTCAATATTTTCAATTTACATGCAGTTAAATATTTCAAAACTTATGCATACTTGCTTTATGATTAAGATTATCTCGTTTTTATAGAAAAAAATAAGATACGTCTTACTATGTTGTTGATATAAAAAAAAGAATAAGTTCTTAAAAAATATTTCAGCTTTATTTTACCTGGATCAGAAAATGTAGCTAACACGTAATCGGCTGGTTCATTTACTGTTCCCCTTACAATGTAACTATCTCGATACATCCTTTTATTACAGCGTCTATTTCATCTCTCATTGAACCTGTAACATCTATGGCAAATCCAAATGATCCTTTGTTTTTCTTATATAGACTAAAGATCTTTGCAAAAACATCTTCAGATAAGTCCTTCATGATACCAATTTCTACAAAATATATCTATTATGTCGAAATTTATGTTGACATGGTCTTACTAGAGTGTACTAAGAACAAGGGTTACACCCATTTCTGAATACTAGTTTATAAGTTATATTAAACATGTAAACAGTAAAAAAAATATAAGGTACTACAATGAACTGTTAAAATCGTTTAGAATTATTCTTTAAGACAAACAAATCCTATGATAAAAGTACCTTTTATCGTTAGATTGATTCCAATGGCATTGTATCATTAGAGTATTTTAAGATGTACATAAAAAAGTAAAGTGACTTGAAAACCAGTCTCAATTTTAAAACGTACCAGTATAATTGTTCAAACTTAATGTTTTATTGTTCTTTTTGTGATATTTTATCTTGCACCATAACATATAATAATTATTTGCACTTGATATACATCAAGTGCAAACTTTAAGAGTTTGAAAATCAAAATGATAAAAAAATAATAATACTATAAAATACTACTAAACTACTAAAATAATAATAATAATAAACTTTTAAATACCTCAAACTATTCTACAGTCAAAATCACTAAAACATGCTGCAATCATGCTTTTATGGGTGGATTTATCATATTTAAATAAAATTTCAAAATAAGAAAGCAATGAATGAGGGTGTTACGTTTAATATGTGCCTTTTTGTGCATCTTTGTTAAACATTTATTTGGTTTTTTTTTGTATTAAGGTACTTGTGGTACTGCTACATTTTCTCCTTTTTATTTTTGATTTTGCTTATGTGCTTTGTGCCTTTAGGTGTTAATTTGTGAAAACTTCATTTTTGTTATGTACTTTTTTTCTATATACCGTTTTATGTTTATTTGTTACAAATATGACATGGGTCTGTACTTATACATCCTGTCATTGTGCTATGGTATATTTGTGTATTATTGTCCTTAATCTTAACTAATATCCCATTTGTTGCGTCTTTGTTAAATGTTTGTATGTTTTTAGTGATTAGGATTATAGCACAATATTGACCGCTGTATTTTTGACATTTTTACCAATTGTGTTTGTTTGGTTTCTTCACGCATTGTTGTCAATATGATAAATATGATGCGACTGTCATACAGGTTAAAAGTTAGCTAGCTATAAAACCAGGTTCAATCACTATTTTCTACATGAGAAAATGCCTGTACTAAAACAGGAATATGACAGTTGTTATCCATTCGTTTGATATGTTTGATCATTTGATTTTGCTATTTGATTTTGAAGTTTTCTTTTAGAACTTTCCTCTAAGTTCAGTAGTTTTGCTCTTAAAACAAGTTATTATTTTGAATGTAAAAAGATAGCATATTAAACAAAAGGCTAGTTCTAACAAATATACTTAGCGATGCGTTGTAAAGTTAGAAAATAATAGGTTTTACTAACATACAAATATGAGTTTTATGTAGGCGAAACGCGCGTCTGGAGTTTTAAATTATAATCCTGGTACTTTTGATAACTATTGTACAAAAAGTAAAATCACAAAAATTACAAACATGCAAAAGTTCCCGTGTTTTTATAGTATTAATTTATTTAATTTTTAATTGAATAAGAACAGATTGATATAATTCATGTTCAATCATAACCGTACTGATTATCCGAAATATGTATAAAGACTTTCTTAGATGCTTTTTTAAATTTCTATTTATGATAGTTTGTACACTTTGTAGACATATTTAAGCATGCTATAATTTATTGCGTAAAGGTAGTGTTACTCGTGAAAAGATGCCAAAAAGATAAAGAATAACAAACTATACAGCACCTTTCTTTATATCTCTGTTACATGCAAACATGAACATTGCAAACTTTAACTGCAAATTTTGTAACGAAATTCTTACCTCATTTGAACATAATTAAAAATATGAAATATTCATAAGTTACACACCTGTTATGGTATTTATTCATTATTTTGGCAGCAGAATGCATGTAAAATGAACTATAAAAGTTTCTTATCTGTGTTTTAATTTGATCTGTATAGATGCACGCTCGATGAAGCTAGTGTGTTTAGCAAAATGTTGCGTTTATTTTTTATTATACTGTTAATATTTTGTCCATTCTGATATTTTCTGATGATCGTGTTGATAATGTATTAAAATAACAGTGTAAGGCAGTTTATATACACACAATAGAAATTATATCAACTTACAATACAAGTAACATTAATTTAATGAATATGTTTGAAAATTGACGACTGAACACTAAATAAGCTTGTTCAATCGCCGATGACACCAAGTGTTATACCTGGGTCGATAAGAAATTGAAACGTTGCTTCTACGGCTGCAAAATATGCTTTTAAGTGCAACTGATAATGCGGAGAATATGTTTGATAATCTCTATCTTTATTTATTCCACCGGATGCAGTTGTTTCTCCATTGTTTGTATCGGAACTTCCACCAAAACCACACTTTCCTTTAGTGTCTTTAGAACTACCTTTAATTTAAAAAAAAGTTACATGAAAGATGCAGATGACCTTCATCAAAAACAAAAAGACACTGTACAGTTTACATTTATTTAATGAATGGACACTTGAATTTTATTAGTTAAAAAGATTGCACAACGGTTACCGTGCTTATTAATAATTCAGCCAAAGCTAGAATCTGCTGTATTTATAGATAAAAAAAACATTCACAATGTGTACATCGGTAAACTTCAATCGCCTTAAGTAATCATACAGTAGCAATTGTTGTTACTTTATTATACCTACGTTGAGGACTAACAGCATCTTGTTCACTATGGTATCCACTCGTTAACACATCAGTCACAAGTAAATTGTTTATACAAGAGTTTTTGTTGTCTCTTCAATAGATACATAAATATATCAGTAAATACACAATCTAAGACATCGTGCCACTATACACATATTAGTGCCTAAGAATGTAATTGAACTCATTAATGAGCGTAATAAGATTAGTTGTAACATTTTATATTATTAACGCAATATTTCGCTAATCAACTTAACTTTATTAGGCGCGTGCAGCAAACCAAGTAAAAGTTAGAGACTGTAAACAAATTTTTGCAGCTCAAAAATGTATAGAAAAAGAAAAAAAATGCCGCTTATTGTACATAGCAATTCTTAAATCAAAACATATAGTTGTCTTAGTTAAATATATTAGACATGTTAGAGTTTCTGATTTTTTCCTTTGATTTTGTGTATAACTGTTTTCCATCTTTTTTCAGAGTACGTAGTGCATGCATCCAGAAACCTTTTCTCTGTTTTTTTTTTTCTTTTGAGAGATCCAATTTGTAAGGTGATATTTTCAAAAGTATGCCTTGTTCTTACATGTCAGAGGTGTCTCGTCATTAGGCAGTTACTTCTTTTCGTATGAAAATACTGGTGATTGTTAAGTCTGATGTTGAAGTTAGTTTCTGTTTACTTATCATATTGCATCTTGCAAGTTCCACAAGTAATAATATAAATACTATTTTCCGCTTTGAAATTTGATGTGACATATATATTGTATCGCTACTCATAGAGCAGTGTTTCGGGTGAAGACTTTTAAAAGATAGGAACTGATGTGTATCAATTTTCTTTGTGTGGAGATCAGTTGTCATAAATCCGTTTTTAACAAATGTGGTGGTGTCGGGAAAAGCAGTTTTCTCGCTTGAAAATTCAGATATACATTTAATTCAATGATAAAACTAATTACCATTATCTAAGAAATCTTAAAATTGTTCAGCAGTATCGTTACATACATTAAAGATACGTTCTCCAAGATCCCCAAGAAAATAATGATAACAAATATTTCTATTTTCCCAATCAGTAATTGATTAAACAAACTTACCCAGAGTTATCGCAGTCCGAACATGTATCAACATCACCAGCAGCTACTTCGCTCAGTGTTTTGCCAGGTACACCTTTGTAAAGACAATTATTTAATTCAATCTGATTAAATCATTTCAACAGTGATTCTATTTTTTCCGTTTGTCTTTTCCTAAGTAAATGTAATCATAAAGAGAGATTTTGTGTAAATCACAAGAGCAAAAATCATCTCATTTTTCAACCAAAAAATTCCATGGTGATATCAATTTTAAGAATTACAATTATTTATAATCTAAGAAACATCATTACTAAATTAAAACATCAAAGGTTACGTCCGCCCACAAAAATACAGATACATGTACACAACACATGTACAGTGCATATATTGGAACATGTACATACGTTACTGTAGCAAATCAATTAGACATTTACCATTGACAAAAGAAACCTCAGAAAAATACAAATAAAAGAACAGAAGAAAAAGCAAAAACGTTAACATAAAAAAATGGACAAGTATATCAATGCAAAAAACTCTAAATATACATATTACGCTTACCTTGCAGACTGGTTTACCTCACAGTACCCTTCGGGCATCGATGTTAATGTCCTTAGTGTTTCATAAACTCACCAAACTCTCTGTAGGTTTTATTTCTATCCATTTCAACCCAGTTGGTTGTGCTGTAAAACGCTTGTATGGTGTATAAAGATTTTCCTACATTTTCGCGCAATAGAGATGTGCTATAATCTGGTTCTTTAACAATCTCTTTCATTTGTTGCCGTAGTGACACTAAAAATGTATGTGCTGCAAAGGAAATATTTCTAATAAACGAGCTTCAAGCTGCTTTTCTGTTTGAATTTTACTAAATTATTAGAAAGATTACAATTTTTACAGACAAATATCTTTTCAATACACATGTCCCTTGTTATGTCAGATTTGCTCCTACTGTTATAGTTTCCAAAGCGTTTTTGTGATTTTACTTTTTTCAACTAATCTAGGTCTGTGGGTCAGATGCATACATGTTTTTGTATATAATACAATCTATAGAATATAAACCCTAAGAAACATTCAAAAACAGTTTTAAAAATATTTTGTCATGTAGTGTCAGAGAAAAAGATTTTTGTAAACTTTTTTTATCATGTTGATTTATTTGAGGTCTGACTTTGCTGACCTTTTGCTGTTTACAGTTTATCTTTATTTTCAATAATATTAATCATGATAACAAAAATCTGCAAAAAAGTCATTTCCTCATATTATGAACTAAATTGCAGCAATCAAACAAAGTTTATTCTGTTTGGCTGAACATTTCAGAGCTGACTGGTTTTCACTTATTGAACAATGTTATCATAGATAGATTTGCTCTACATGCTTTAGTTTTTAAAATATAATCCAAAAATTGCATTTGACCCCTATGTTCTATTTTAAGCCATGACAGTCTTATTTGTTGTTGGGTCAAAACTTCGGATGCAATTTATGAAAATAGTTATCACAAGGAACATTCAGTTAAAATTTGAAGGTACGACATACGACGGACAATGGCGGACGGCGAAAGACGAAGGACGACGACGGACGTTAAGTTATGAAATAAACTCACACGGGGTCCTTCGGTCATCGGTGAGCCAAAAAGATCTCAAATCCGTTAGGCTTATACGAATTTGTTATTGACCTTTCAAGTATATAACTCCTAGCGTTTTAATAAAGTTATTTTCCCCGGTCTGGTTATGTTACAATTTTTGCATTCCGTGTCATCATTCTCCCTGACAAAGCCCATAGAAAGTACACAATGTAAAAAGCGATGTATTCATTAATTAATACTGTTTCGTTATAACCACAAGATGACTATTTGCTCCCGATTGTATCAAGTAACACATGTCTCCGATTTTCTACATACCACATTTGCCTTTTACACCTCATTTTTTCTAAAAAGCTGAGTTATATCTTGTCCCATTGGTGAACAAAAAACGAAATAGGCAGAATGAATAGTATATACCTTCTAATATCTGTTCCCCATTACAATGTATGTAGGCCTCTTTAAGTGGTTCTTGTTTTTCTAGAAAAGAATAAATTTCCTCACCACTAGCGTAATATTTCTCTTTTCCATCACTGTCTACAAAAGAACAATATGACTGACTAGTATTAAACCGTTTTCTACAACAGGAAATGCCTGTTAATGTACGACGTTTGAAATATAACGGTTGATTTTCTTTTTGTTTGTGTTTGACGTGTTTGATCTTTTGATTTTGCCATTTGATAAGGATAAAAATAAAATAACAAAAATTCAAAACCCAAAGTAAAATGTTGGATTAAACCTGGTTTCACAGCTAGCTCAAACTCTCACTTGTATGACAGAAGCTTTAAATTCCATCTTATTGTCAACAATGTGTGAACAAAACGAACTGACTCAAAATAATGGATACAGCTGTCACAGTTGTGTTATAATCTTAAACACTGAAAAAATAACATATATGTAACATATAACATAGATAAAAATATATAAAAAGCACATTAGCAAAAATGAAAGACAAGAATATAAAAAGTTACCTTATCATAATAACATGATGTACAAGTACAAAGACATGTCATATGTGAGAAAGGAACACCGAAAGGTATATAGACAAATCACATTGGCACAACAGTCTGTTGCTGTCATTTATATATAATTTTCATTTAAGAACAGTACAACCATGATAACCGCATTTGTAGATATATTTATATATATATCAATCATTTTGCATTTAACTCTTCTTTCAGGTACCACAAAACTGTTGTTACAATTGACAATGATAATTAGAACAAACAAAATATACAAGTAAAATCATTTGAAATGTTTTGAATAAAACCAAGGCCTTTTTAAAATAAAATATTCAACAGAAAGCATATGGTCAAGAGAAGTAAACGATATCAAATTAATATTTTAACTCATTAATCGATAACAAACTTATAACGTAATGGCAAAAACGAAAACGACCATCAGGCTAAAAAACACTATTAAGAACAAAATATAAAAACACATAAGCTGAACAATACCAACCACAAAACAAAAACGGGTCGATATCAGTTTTAAAGTATTTTTAAAATGGATCATCTTCTTTGTTTGAAAGAAAAAGTAGCAGTCAGATATATTACTGAATGAAGTCAATTTAAAATGCGCATAACAGATTAAGACTTTATTGGTTAGACGAGTTATATATACTAAACATCAACCCAACAATGTTAGATCTGTAAATTTGCTTTCGCAATTTTTTTGTTCTTCCCTCGACTGGATTCGAACCCATGCTACTGTGATATCATGACACCAAATCGCCTGCACTGCAGCCGTCCCGCTAGACCACACGACCACCTGGGCTTTACAATAATAAAGCTTTCAGTGGCCGTGTGTTACCTTTCCCCGTCAGTTTTCATCTAGCGGCGTACTACAGTACATGCTATATAAGGAGTGGAGATGTTATATATATAATTAACTGTATACTTTATTATCATATATTGCATTGAATTGAAATACTCACCGTTTCCAAAAAAGACATCCACTGCCAGCATCCAATGCACACTATCTTCAAGATAGTTATAGTCGTTTAGGAACTGCCCTACGGCCCTTCCAATTCCTAAATTTACCATACTCCTGTGCGACCTCGTATTGATATGAGCCCATCCAGTCAACGGAAAAAGTGGAAATCCATAAACATCATGTGAAACAAGGAAAAACATAACAGCATAAAGAAACTTCTCCATTGTAATGCATCAGTTTTGTTTCACGTTTTAGCTATTTTTCTCTAATAGAAGATCAGATATTTACCATGTTTACACGATATATAAAATATAAAATCTTTAAACCAATAGATATAAGACACCAATGCCTATAGTTAAAGAAAGATAGAAGTGGAATCAGAACAATAACAAATTATAACATAACACGGCATCATAAACCTAACTAAAACCTGATGTCAAGACCGGATGAATCCACAGTTATTGTTACATTTGGCTTCAATCGTGTTTCTCTAGGTAGTAAATATCCTGTAATACATGTAGGGTCGCTTGAAAATGAAAATAATGTCCGATTCAGAAATAATATAATTCACTGTATCATCACAAATATTCAATAAATTAATGTAACGTCAAATATTACGAATGCAGAAATCGTATTGGAGACCGCCGTTTAAATATCTTTAGTAAAATACTAGTTACAAATCATCGTTGGACGTCTCTACTGGTAAACATGGCAAATGCACCCGCATTGTTTACACTACACAAGGTGATAACAGTAATACGCTGTAATATGCCTTAACGTTATAAAATATTTTACGGTATGCATGGTTATGATATTTGCTTTCATAACAGTCCTGTAATGTCTACATGTTTGACGCATTGCCGACCGTACACGATATTTTTGTTTTATATTCAAATTAACAAACCTAATCATACGTTTTTTGATTGAGTTAAGTCTGCTAATTGATATTTTATCGTATGTATTTATATGTTGTGATGTTATGCTATTGTTTCAGAAAAAGGGAGAAGGTTTGGGCCCATTAAAACGTTTAATCCCGCTGCAAATGTTTGCACCTGTCCTAAGTCAGGAATCTGATGTACAGTAGTTGTCGTTTGTTTATGTAATATATACGTGTTTCTCGTTTCTCGTTTTGTTTATATAGATTAGACCGTTGGTTTTCTCGTTTGAATGGTTTTACACTAGTAATTTTGGGGCCCTTTATAGCTTGTTGTTCGGTGTGAGCCAAGGCTCCGTGTTGAAGGCCGTACTTTAACCTATAATGGTTTAATTTTTAAATTGTTATTTGGATGGAGAGTTGTCTCATTGGCACTCACACCACATCTTCCTATATCTACTAACGAATGTTAGTCCCACTGTGATAACTGATTTCATTTTTAAATACTGCAAAAATAACCTAACTTTTTTATGAGGGGTTATTAAACATTTATGAATAAAGTTGAGTTATATGAAATCTTTAGTTTGATAAGATTGCTTAAACATTTGGACATCTTTCTGTTTTGTGTTATTTAAGACCTACTCGAATAAACTATTAATTATAGGCACGAAAGTTTAACATTGATAAAAAATATCTTTCCATGTGTAAATCAAATTTTATATCTAGCATCATATAACTACTCATATGTGTATTCAATAAAATCGAATTACTTACAAACCAAACAAAGAAAAATATTTTAATTAATTCGATCAATTATACTTACATTTAGTATACATTTTCAAAAATCAATAAACTATTCCGTTTTTCATTATTCAATAATTATTTAAAATATCAAAGATTATAACATGTATCAACCCGGAAAACCCATTAGATGGTCATCTTTTTTCATTGGAACACAAATAACAAATAACACAAAACTGTCATTGTATACTTTATTAAAAACAATACTTGCTTTTACAGCGTATAAACACCTTTGTTGTAAAACGTGTCTATGTTAAATATATTTAATGGTTGCTAAACAAAGTTCAATCGGTCCTTCAATATTTTTGTAATATAACGTGCGCCTGAAGCATTGTAAGGAATGCACCTTTATTATGAACACTAAAACCTTACTATGTGAAAGCCAAGAGGTTTTAACCGAAGTTTCAAAGTAGTTTAACTAGATTCATGATATGAACTGTCCACTTTTAGAACGTTAATTCAACTATTCACCACACATTTGTTACTTCTATGTTTCAACGGGTACCCAGCTTCTTGTTTACGAATTTGTTCAGATGTACGGTACAAAAAATAATCATACGTCAAGTAGAACTTTATAAAACTGTCATGGAACGGTAGAACGATATACTGATTTTTTTAAATAACGTTTTGAATATAATTTATAACTAAGTTTGCTTTTAAATTTGAATAGCAATATTAAGAAATGAACCATTTTTGTTAGATTTTCATGCTTTCAGAAAACATGGCGTGTTAAGCCTTAAATTAATTTAATTGAAAAAATATCACCGGTTAAAAAACAACATAATTTAGATAATGTACAAAAATATTCAAGCCAAATGCAACTGCATAAAAATGTGTGTCTATGTACACATTTTCAAGGTTATGATTCAAATCGGTCGAACTATGCATTTTCCCCGATTGTGCATCACTTTTAGGTTGAGGTAAAGAGTATATGTTACATGTATCAACGACATAACTTCCCATATCATCTTAACAAACACCCTAAAAATGACAGCCATAAATACTTATTTTCGTTACAGATATTCAGTATCTCTACAACGCTGACAAAATCGTACGGAACTAATGTTTCTGTTTTAACAGTGAATACAAATTATTTTGCATTATTTTTCAACTTAAACGACGACTGTGTACCACATGTACTCTAGTACTTATTTTTAAGTTTGGTAATTTTATCAGTGTTTGCAGAGAAGTCTTGAATATCTTTCATAACAAAATATAGACGTCTCCCTTTATTGAATGAATCTGTATTGCATAAGTAACAACACAGCTTTCGAAAACATATACTGAGAAGGTGATAAGGGTTTTCATAAGTACATATTGACCTATATAGTAGGGGCAATAAGTCCCTTATTTGGCCCAAAAATTACTGCAAATTTAAAAGTTATTAAACATATTCTTAAATTACTGAAAATGTGACTTAGGTATAAGTTACTAAGAAAAACAAAACAAATTTGACATCGAACACGTTACCATGGCAACAAATCATGACTTCATTTGCATATTTTGTTAAATCTCGTGATTTTCCTTGTATTTCATCATCAAATTATAAGTCTATTTTAGATTGAAAAAGTATGTGCGCACCCAAGAAACAACTTTATATTTGGTGAGATTATGCCAATAGTTATAATAAAGCTTCTGTTAAATTATTTTGTTGTTTCTTGGCTGCGCAGGATGTTTCCACAACAGAAATACAGATAGAAAACTGCATAAGTTCTGTATTTTTCTTCGTTTTTGTGAAAATAGTACTCATTATGACGTAATTGTGACGTCATCAGATAAAAATCTTTATGTTTTTATTTATATTTCTTGACCCTATGCATTTCTGAACATTATGTGCCAATTTGAAATAGTTATCAAATATTTTATTTTCTTGGGCCAAAACTAGGCCTTAATGCCCCTACTCCTTTGAGAATGGAAATTGGGAATGTGTAAAAGAGACAACAACACGACAATATAGCAGAAAACAGCAGAAAGTCACCAACAGGAATTCAATGCAACGAGAAAGTCCCGTACCAGGAGGCATCCTTCAGCTGGCCCCTTAACTTATATATACTAGTTCAGTGATAATTAACGCCATACTAAACTCCAAAGTGTACACTAGAAACTAAAAGTTAAAATAATATGAGACTAAAAAAGACTTTAGGCTACTGACTTGGGACAGGCGCAAAATTGCGGTGGGATTAAACATGTTTGTGAGATAGCATTGGTCTTTTAGAACAACATGTGTGCTCTTGTTATAAAAGCTTGCCATACTTACTTTATTTGGTGTAACGACACGAAAGAGTGGTTTTCGAAACTCAGGTGTACTCGCAAAATTTATATGAAATACTCATGAAATCATGATCAATTGGATGAATTTTACTTAAATAAAGGATATCAATTATGCATTTACTGTAGTAAGATTTTCAAATATTATTCTATTAGTATATATTTACATTAATTGTGTTTCTGATATATCATTATCAGAACAAAGTAATAGTTTATGTTACACATATGAAGCAATTAAGTTGTATTATATAAACATGTACATTCAGTCGATAGTTTGTATTTTAAAGGTTTTTTGTTTGGACTATTTGTTAATATCAAATCCTTAGAGACATCTTTTTTGGAATTTTGTGTCGTCAATGCTTTTCACTTTTGTACTTGTTTGGCTTTACAACTATTTTGATCTGAGCGTCACTGGTGAGTCTTATGAAGAAGAAACACACGTCTCGCGTATTAAATTATAATCCTGGTACATTTGATAAGTATTAGAACTGCAATGTTTGATCGTTTAGTCTAACATAACCTGGTTGATGTATTAATTGTTATTGGTTTTGTCCTTAAAGCCACAGACTCAAAGTCATATATAAAAAAAAAATGTGAGTTTTTTGTGAGTAATTTGTATCAATCTTATTAATATGAATTTTAATATTGTTTGTGCTTCATGTCAATCTGATTAATATGAAAATTAATATGATTTTCATTGGTTGTCGTCTGTTCATGTGGTTCATAAGTGTATCTCGTTTTCGTTTTTATATAAATTAGTCTGTTGGTTTTCCCGTTTGAATGGTTTTACCCTAGTAATTGATGGAGCTCTTAATAGCTGCTGTTCGGTGTGAACCAAAGATCTATGCTAAGGTCCGTACCTTGACCTTAAGTATTAATGTAGTCTTCTAAGACCAAAATAGGCGGATTGTATAAAGACGAATTTGTCAGTCATAAGTCGAAGAGAAGCAATAGGTATCATTGCATAAAAATGGGCGACGACGAAAACACTTATAAAAGACATCAAAAGCAAACATAATTATGATTTGCATGACTGCAAACGTCTCCAATATCCACCGGAACAATACGACGAAAACCCCATTATCAACATTTTAAAGTGAACAATGACCATAACAAACGTCGCACTGTACGTTATTAAAGATCCAGAAATGAAAACAAAATATAAATGAATCAAACGGTCATAATCCGTTTGTAAAATATCGGTGGCCTTGTAAAGGGCCGTTGATTATATCTATCCTTGTCACTTAATAAATTCCCCCCAAAAAACGATCCTAGGCACGATTGGTATCCGTAACGAGAACATTTTTTTGTTTTGTTTATTAACGTCAGTGACGTCATTGGTATGGGTAAGTACTTGTACACACACCAGGAAGCCGAATGACTATTCACCGGCGGAAATATGGTGATTAAACTCTGGTGTATCATTATTATGGTTATCATGTAATTAAGAAATACTACATTTTAATTTGCTGAAAAATTATTAATTTGATTTATAATTTGTACAATGTGTTTTCATAATCTACAATGATGTTCAATGATAACATGTAACAGCATAGTTACATACTATTTTAGCTCATTCGATGCGTTAAATAACTCTGCAATATGTACAGATTACAATTTGTTGACATACTGCTTTAATAAATATATGCAATGGAAAATCTTTGGTTATTTAGGATGATCTCATGGCAATGTAAGAGGATTTTGGAGATGTATCTCACTGTCCTCCACCATCTGATTTGAAGCTGGCATTGTAGCAAAGTTTTGAAGGTACAGTTTATTTTCTTGCGCATACTGATTTTTGTCATATGGAATCTCGTCGTAGCCTCCATTGTAATTGTTTTCATTTATAGTAGAGAAATGACTTATTTCCTCAATTTGTGCGTAGGGATTAGTTATTTGTTCACTCTTTACCGTTTCTTCATAGGTAGGAGGGGATGACCGCTTTGTGTTGTTTACACAGTTATGTTTTCGTCTCAAAACTCTGAAATGAATAGTTGAAGCTAGTTATATTCTATGAATCATAATGCGTTGAAGAGTAAAGTAAATGGTAAGCTAACAAACTATGTAAACATGGTACAGTTTAGCGTAGCTGGAGGCAAGTAGAGTAATAATTATTCCTTTAAAATTATATACAGTAGGTACAAGTTTAGTTTGTGAATATATGTGCACCAACACAATAGGGTTTCAATGAAGTACAACTTTATAATAAAATCATATTTAAATTATATTTAATTAGTGAATCAGTTATACACGAACAAACACAAGTAGTCATTTTCTTTAAATTGCACATGCATTAATTAAGTGGTTGTTGTTTAACACCACTTTCATGTTATTGTTTTTTCGTAGTGTTAAGTTTTTATTTGAAGAGGGAGTTGGAGTCAACTACGAGAACAATCGAGATCGACTCCTCTGAGGAAAACTGACAATCCTCATAAAGTGATACTGGAGTCGAGAGAACCTGACATATGCGGGATAGGAATTCGCAACTCTAGTGTTGAAAGGCAATTGATGGTTCGACTACTTAGACCACGCGGCTACAGAAATTCATACAAACGTTTCCAAAAGTTACATAAATACACCCAAATTTAAAAACGATAGTCGAAAAGAATTAGATTCATCTTCAATTTGTTTAGCTCCGTTAAGGCTGTTACACAGCGACCCTTACGAGGAAAATGTTGTTTTTTTTTTCGATTGAAGCATGTTGAACGTTTAACAGTCAGCAGTAAAACTTAAAACCATTACCCCTGTGTTCCTGCTTAAAATGGTATTATCTGAATCTTATACTTTTGAATAAAATTATTCCTAGGTTGTTTTGTTTTGCCATGTATAAGGTAAAATACTTACACAACAAATACGGCTATAACAATAAGCAAGAAAACAACAAGGACAGTCAGACCAACGACTGTCATACTGATGGAAGATTCTGCCTTTTCATCTTAAATTGAAAAAAAGCAACAATTATGTAGGTTAAGTAAAATGCTAGCATGTTTAAATAGTGCTGAAATTTACAATATGTGCCATGAAAAGAATTTCTATGATAGATATCGCAAATTGATTATTCTCCGAAAATTCCATACAATGATGTTGTTATATATATTGAGCCTTATGTTTATGAAAAAAGATAATTGAATAGCATTAAAGCAGTAAATTCAACTCAAAATCATTAATATTATAAAACTACGCTGTTTCTTGTACCTTGAACAAATGTATAGGTATGTTCTTTTTTAAATAGAAACAACATTTTCTCATCTTTGCTACACGTTATGATTTTTGAATTGTAATATCAGTCCCATTTGTTACAAAAAAATATTTCTGACAAGTCATTATTCATACACACATTGAGACATCAAAAAAGAAAGAACTTTTATTTCCGTACCTTTGTTCGGTAGATGTGTTGTTGTCGCTAGTGAAGTAGTCGATATGTCCTGTGAATGTGTTGTTGTCGGTGATGAAGCGATTGCTGCGCTGGATGTATCAGTTGTTTCTTCTGCTGTAGATTCTTCATTAGGTATTTCTGTGGTTTGAGGTTTTGATCTTGTTGTTGTTGGTGGTGGTGTTACTGTTATTGTTGAAGTTAATTGTTTTGTTGTAAAGGTTGTGGTCGTTAATTCTCCTACAATTTACAATAAAATATTATATATATTTATTTTATTATTATAAACATTTATGTGCGCACTAAATATATAGCTATCAACTCGAATTTGTCTAAAAAGAAAATTGTGGTAAACAAATATCATTTGCAAAAAACGTTGGCTCAATATCATTGAATAGTTAGCAAAACAAAATATGTTTTATTTAGAGTACTCAACTACACAAGATACACTATACGTATCCGATAAGTTTTAATGTGATATAGTTTTTTAGATTCGAAGGAAGTGCGATGTCTTAGTTCATTTTATTTTATAGATTTTTCCGATACAAACATCTTGAAATATACTAACAAATGTAGATTAATGTCTAATTATTGTAAAGGTGAAAGTAAGAATATGGATAATAAAAAAAATGTATTTTACAAAAAATGAAACAATAACGTTAACAAATGTAGATCTTCAGTACTTACGTCTGCATCCGGGACTGAAACCATTTTCCGAAGTTTCTCCAGTCGGACAAGGCAATTCTGATCCTGAAATATATATTCTACATATATAAGTGTGTTCTTATGTTAACTTACTATAGATAAATAACGTGTATATATAACATAATGTTAAGTGTGTGTGTTTGACGCGCATATCGTCCAAAAAGAAAAAAATCAGTGACGTTCAATGGCTAAAACTAATGATTATAAACAAAACGTCCGAAATATTAAAGCCAATCAAGTCTTACTTTAGCTATGGCAAAAATACAAGTGATATAAGATGTAGTATGATTACCAATGAGACAATTTTGACAAGAGACAAAATGACGCAAAAAATAAACAAATATAGGCCACCGTGTGATCTTTAATGAGCACAGCATAGTAAGTTAAAATGATATTATTTGATTTGGTGACTTTGAAGATGTATTGCATTGTAACGGTTTAAATGATTTGAAAAATATATTCTCTTATCTTATATTCATAACTTTGTTGTCGTCCTTATCTTGGCGTCCTATTGTGAAAAAGGCTCACATAATGTCAAACTCAAAACTTAAATCGGTGTGTCTGTATAAATAGCACTGATACTATTTGAATTATACAGAGAACATGCTACTATCCTGCCTTGGCGCGTATTTACGTTGCTGGATTATTACATTTTAATCCAGTATCAATAATATCAAATGAATGATAAGAAAATTAAATTAAAGTGAAGATCATACACAATATAAGAAAAACAGTTCTTCAAATGTAAGTTATTGATAGTCTTTGAAATTCATGATTTTCTGAAATTTTCAGATGTACATTTTAATATCAATTCGTTGACTGAATGTTTAACTTACCAAAGCAATAAGCCTGATAGCATGGTGCAACAGGAACCAAATTGTAGACGAGATAATCGGTACAATTTTTCACTTTTATCTGATGTGAATAGGCACAGCAATTTCCATTGTAGTCGGCTGTACATGAGTCACTGAGTTCGTCTCATTGATAATTGGGTAGGTTCCTATTACATAAATATCAACGTTAAAAGCAGTTTAATGCATGATAATTGATTATTATAAACAAGCATACTACATATGATATTGTACTTGTTTGCTATACAATTGTTTTCCTCTGTTTTAATATTGAGGTTGAGTTTCACATGTTTCATGTAAATGGAAAAAAAAAATCGAAAATGGAAAGGATAATTCGTTTCGAATAATTTCTAAAAAAAAAGTGACATGAACGTTCGAAGTACATCGTGGGTCAAAGTTAAAGATGTTTACTAAATGTCGACAAAAAAAGAGAACATAGAGTGCAAGGTTCAACAACGAAATACTTAAATCTAATGTACTGATATTTGTTCTTAAAACATAAAATTAAAAGATCTGGGGAATTTTGTAATTTGTTCACACACCAAAAATTAACTTTCGATGTCATAAAAAGACATTGGTCTGTACAATTCAGATCAATAGACCTTTTATGTATGATTGTTTGATCTATTGTTTTATTAATTTTCTTGAAAAGGGAGAATACGAATTACACTTTTGAAATTGCTTAATTTCAAAAGATAATATTACTGAATATTGAAAATTAAAATGTCTCAGAAGAATCATTGATTAAATATTGTTTCTATATGAAGAAGCTGCTTAAAAACAAATTGTATTTAGTAATACTTTCTAGTTCACTTCGTACACTGATGTAGATTTCTAGTTTTCCTTTTTCCTAGTACAAAAATTATGCAAACTTCAGCTAAAATTTGATATTTTACCACTCATCCATATAGAGGACGTTGTCCCACAACGGAAACCCCCAATTATACATTCTGTAGGCATTCTTTCTCCCGCCCTGCTGATAATTCTGTACCATCCTGACTCCAGGGTATTATCACATAATTGACCGTAGCTATTTGCAACAGATCGTCTGTGGTCGTCAGCTGAATCCAAAACTTTATAATCAGTACACGGATCACCTGCATAATTTAAAAAAATGATAATCATGGTAATGATCCAGATTAAGAAAGTTAGCTTGTCATGTTTTTGAGTCTATTTCAGATTTTCGGAATCTTCTTGTTTTATCCTTTGAATGCCAAAACAAAATTGCCATATTTAACCCCATTTTTTCCTTTGTACTTTGTTTTTGCATCAATATAAGCTATTTGTAATCATTTTTATTTTAAATAGATTTTGAGAAACTTGCCAATGCTTAAGGTATGATAAATCAAGGGAGATAATTTCCCCGCCAAAATTTTAATGGCTTATGTCTCAAATAACGAGCACACTTTCCTTTATCTTCTGTTTGCTCTCATTGTTCCTTTGTTGATCCTATATCAATATATACTTGTGTTTTGAAACGCTTGTTATTTTGAAACTGCGTAGCAAACTTGCATACTAAAAAACTACAAATCTGAGGATTTGTAAAATTGTATAATTAAAATTTGGAAGTATATACATGTAAATATAAAAAAAGGATAAAGTGGTATGATATATTGCCAATAAGACCACTCTCCACAAGAGATCAACATGAAACAAACATTACCAACTATAGGTCACCGTATGGCCTTCAACAATGACCAAAGTCAATACATCATAGTCATGTAAGTCGAAATAAGGATAGAAAACATCATATCAAACAAAACGAAAACGTCAAAAAAATTATTTAAAAGTGAGTAAAGTGAAAATTACAAAACATTGGAATTCCTTCGACAAGTGTCACTTGTAATTTACTTTGGAACAAATGACAATCTGATAATCTGATAAATAGCTATATAGTCAAAACGATGACAATAAAGTGAATGGAATACAAACGTAGGCCATGGTAACACATATACAAATTTATTATGAGGATACCCATACCGCTGGGAGAAATTGCATTAATCTTTCAAAGAGGACTAAATTTCAGTCTCACAGTAATTTTATCCCAGTGAAACACAGAGATACTCGAATTGAAGAGCAAGTATAACAAACAGAACTAAATGTTGTGGCATTATATACATATAGATGAAGGCTCCATGATATTTTTTTCAATGAATTTTCGGTTTCTTAGAATGGAAGATTCCAATTTGTTCGTTTTGCTAGTGATTAGTGCATTTATTTCGGTCTGTAAATTAGTGTTTACAAAGAATCATATGAGAAATACTGTATAATGAATATCAATAAAAAAAACAGTATGATATCAATATCGTGTTACAACTTCACAAACAATATTTAGTTCTTACCTCTAGTTGTCATCGTCAGTATACTAAAGAATAACATCGATAATGTTTTGTCCATCGTCTAATTGTTTACGAACCAAATGATTAATTTAAAAAAAAGAAAAAGAAATATACATGATCACCTTCAACTTCCTTGCTAATCGTGATCAGCTGACTTGTGTTTTTAATTATACATATATATCCACGTTTAAACAAGTATTGTCTTTGTGAATATCTTTTGTTTAGCAAATGAATGTAAACATACAATGCTGTGTTAGGTTGTATTTTATTTCAAACAAATGTTATTTACTTATTGTGATGAAAGTATATAGTATTTCTCATCAATTCATTTCTTAACTTTACTTAAAATATGGAACTGTGATATAGTAAATACAAACTGCTCTATATAATGTATATAACAAGACAAATTGTTGATAAGAAAATTGAGTGAACGCCACAAGAGAAATTATGTAGAATTCATGACATTTTGTATCATACAAAAACATGACAGGAATTTATATTGCAGTGAAAACTTATACTCCTGTTATCTTTGTCCTAGCCAAATTGCAACTTTTAATTGTTTATGAATAATTTATATGATAAAAAGTAAAAACACGTAAATACTTAACTTAAAGTGAACAAAAAAGGGCAAAAGCAATAGCTCAAATGCATCAAACAAAAATAAAACAACTGTCATTGAATTTTGTTGAATTTGGTTCTGACATTTACAAGTGTAGTAAATTGTGAATTAAACCTTGTGTATTAATTTACTAAACCCTTTACTGGTATGACAGCAATATAAAAGTTGAAGCTAGCTAAACCTCGCACTTGTATGACAGTCGTATCAAATTCTATTATCTAGACCATGACGCTTGGACAAACGAAACAGACACATTAGATAATCTAAGTTAACAAAAAGTGAAAATCACAAAAAGGAAAACCAAATCGGAGAGTCTTTAATCACATGGCAAAATCAAACGAAACAACACATCAAAAACGAATGGACAACAACTGTCATATTCCTGACTTGGTACAGGCATTTCAAATGTAGAAAATAGTGGATAAAACCTGGTTTTATAGAGATAAATCTCTTACTTTGTTTGACAGTCTCATTAAGTTTCGTTATATTTACAATGATACGTGAACTAAACAGACATTATAAATAAAATTGTCAAAATGAATTGTACAGCCGTCATCATCGTTTCACAATTTTAAAAGAAACAATTCCGCAGGGCTCACTCTGACGTCAAAAGTCTATACGTCACATATTTTTGTGGTTCACGTTATTTACATCGCTATCCTTTAAAATGTATAAATTTAAGCAGCTAGCATAATTTTTTATTATATAATTATAAAACAACATATATTTACCCTGCTTATAGTTTTTAAACTTATCAAATATGAAATGTAATGCACAAACTCCTCGGGGAGGAAACAGGAAAAGCCAAACATTTTTACAGTATTTTCGTACGTTTCTACCTATAAATTACTGTATTTGTCCTATTAGAATCGAAATAACTCATTCGTGTCATGCTCTATGCTCATTTTATCATGGGTAGGCTTTATATTTGACCATATTTTACACCTCGCTAACGCGCAGTGTAAAATATCGACAAATATAATGCCTATCCATGTTAAAATGAGCATAGATCATGACATGAAGGATTTATTTCTTCAATAGAAATATAACGTAATGACAAATTATAGAACATTCACATACCGATAGGACATTTTGAAGTACAGAGTGACGCTAAAAGAACCAACTAAACACAGAAAGTCGCAAACACAAAACACACCAGCAAAATTGAAAAAAAACACAACCACATTTACGGGATGTATAAGTACCGGGCCACGTTAAATCGATATCACAGAAAACAATCCAACAGTAAAAGTAATATTAATAATAGAACAAAGACAAATAAATAAACAATATAATACGTTGTTAAGATGATAAACAACTTCAGTACGCAAAATCTATACATCAAGACCATCATGTATTATTTGTGAAGTTGATACGGAATATATATCAACAAGGTCTTGGTACCTTTCGATGAACTTTTTTAGAAAAAGGACGAGTCGCTCTTTGACATACCCTTGGTTCATTAAATTTCCGCTCAGACACCGATGACGTTTCACAAAGTATGAGTAAGAGCTGCAGGCTCTTAAATATCGAATACGTTGGGAAGTGTATATCCCATATGCAGGTGAAGTTGGTGTAATACTGCAAAGGTGGGGAAAATTTATAATTTCAAAATCAAAATCGTCTCATTTGTTATATATCCTGGTAATGAGATGACTGTGTGAGTCAAATTCCAGACATAAGTCTAAAAATGAGGCGGAGGCAACCGTGTCTGTTGTTTCTTTAATTTCTAGTTCTAGGGGATATATTAATGGAATCAAATCAGAAAAGTTGGAAGGTTAATGGAAAGCATATCATCAATATATCTTAGAGTGAAATTAAATAATTGGTTCTTTGATCATCTTGATTTTGACAAGTGTCTGAAGAAAATCCGATTCATATGATAAAAGGAAAAGGTCGGCAAGGAGAGGCGCACAGTTTCTTCCCCTAGGGATGCCGACAATTTGTATGAAAAGTCTACCTCCAAACTCAACGAATATGTGGTCAATAAAATACTCCTGTATACAGAAAACTTGTTCTTCTGTGTAGCATGTACTACCTTTTTGTTTTTCACTATTAACTAAATATGCCTTATGATATCCAAAGTAATAGATGTATAGCGTATGCTATCTTTTTTATGTTGAAAGGCATTTCTTTCAGTCGATTTTTCAGTTTTACATGGGGAATGGTGGTATACAGGGTTGAAAAATCAAAAGTTTTGGAAGAACGTATTTCAGAAAAAGATCGAAATTTAAAATTATCTAGAAGTTCTTTTACCTTTCTAAAAATCCACATATGGTTAATACCACTACGCTAGTAAACAGTTTCATAGTATTGCTGAAGATCCTCTTTCACTGCGTACAGAATTTAAGTCAATCTTTAATGGAACACGAAAAGAGCCAGCAATATACCGTTGTACGGAATTTTATGAAGCTTAAGTATCAAATACAACAAAGTAAGTCCTCCGATTTCGTGTCCAACGTAATGTCAATTGAAGCCATGAAAGACTTATAATTTGCTACAATCTCATTATTGTCAAATGATATTTCTCTGTATGTGGGATTACCTGAGTGCTCATTTATACCTATTTTTTTTTAAAGACATTCATAGTAAAACGATTTACATACACAAACAATATTGTTTGAAGAACCTCATTCGTTGATTTTATTATTATTTGATTGATTTTATTTATCTATGTAAATTCCATCCAAAGCGAATTACAAAAATTTTAAGTACTGGAACCGAATCCTAAACCAGACAGACATTTGGTTAGATTAACATTTACTTTGACGTAGAGTAACGCGTTTGACGTCACTCAGGTAGATATAAAATAATTGTGTTGTTCAAAGTATGAACAGAATATGGCCTATAGTTTTATATGCTACTTTTCTGGAGTGTGATAAAATTTCGTTTGTTAGCCCATTTTTATGAATACACCCGTATTATTTCAGCCTTTTGTCATCACAGGGTTTTTCCTATTATTGATAAACCTGAAAATCATAAACGACATTTTCTTATATCAAAATATATAAAGAGAGGTATTGATTTTATCAATGACTCTTCTGTCTATAGCTTAATACCTCCATATTTTGATAATATAGAACAACCCATTATTTCGTATTCTTATAAAAAAAAAACGAGCAGACATTTGATTTTCAATTATACGTCAATTACAACAGACGTCAATATAGAACATAATTTTCCTTCCACTTGAGATTGCGAAACATCTAGTTTTAAATATGTTCCGTATGGTCATGTTATCACAGGAGACCTCAACATAGTCGATGACCGTGAAGTCATAACTTTTCTAAAGAAAGGACCGAAATACCGTCCTCCATCTACAATAAATTGGAAAAAGTGTCGTTAGGTCATTAAAGACGCTCTGTATGCCTATTGTAAAAATTGGTGCAAACGTGAAAAATCCGATAAAAAATCTTTAGACAGTTATTTGAATAAAATTATGAATACTGTTGATATTCGAATATCTTATTTAGAAAACAATTCTGAAATTAACAATAGGAACCATGATATACCCATTTCTAGAATAAAAAACAAACTCAAGGTAATTGCAGAGCCGTTTGGGTTCGTACCGGCAGACAAGGCAGCAAATAATGTAGTGGTGGTGTGACGCATTTACTACACGAAAGTCCTTCAAAACGAAATTATCAATTCCTCTACATTCAGGTCAGTGCGCACCGCAGAGATTCAAATCGTTAACAAGCATACCACTGCCACTGCCCAGCTTAAAGCATCTTCCGAACATTTGAAAGTCCCTACCATGTACTGGTTACCGAAATTACACAAAAAAACATTTAAATTCCGTTTCATCTCCGCTTCGAGTAAGTGTTCTACTACTAATCTATCAGTGCTTCTAACCACCTCCCTTACTACTATCAAAGAACTGGTTATTAACTTTTGTAATAAAGCTTATGAAAATAATGGTATTAATTTTTTTTGGAGTGTTAAAAATTCTTTAGAGGTTTTAGATAAAATACATGCTTTCAATGGTCCTTACAATTCTGTTGACAGTTGTGATTTTTCTACTCTGTACACTACACTTCCACACAATCTTATAAAGAAAAAGTTTTTGTATTTGATAAAATGGTCTTTCGAAAAATCTCATTGTAATTTTATTTGCTATAACTCGTTTAAGGCCTTTTTCTGTAACGAAAAAGAAAAGTATGCTAGATACACTTACTGGAAATGTGAGGATATGATTGAAGCTTTAAACTTTCTGCTTGATAACATGTATGTACGTTTCGGCGATAAAGTTTATCGTCAGGTATTAGGTATTCCTATGGGCACCAACTGTGCCCCTTTAATAGCAGATTTATTTCTATATTGCTATGAATCTCAGTTTATGACCAAACGCAGTAAAGACCCATCATTGTTACATCTGGTTGATACATTCAAAAATACCTACCGTTATCTGGATGATATTTTTTCGTTGAATAATCCAGAGTTCTCTGAATATACTTCAGAAATTTACTCAAACGAACTTACTTTAACTTAATCTAACATAAACAGCAGCAGTTGTCCTTTTCTAGATTTAGACATTTCAATTTCAAACTGGAAACTTCACACTAAAATTTACGACAAAAGAGACGATTTTTCATTTCCTGTTGTTAATTTTCCTTTTTTAGACGGCGAAGTGCCTTTGGCTCCACCATACGGTGTTTATGTATCGCAACTCGTTCGGTTTGCCCGTGTGTGTTCTGATGTCATAGATTTTAACGAACGTAATCAATGCATCACTGGTAAATTGTTGTGTCAGGGATTTCGATACCATAAATTACTTAAAACTTTTACTAAATTCTTTCATAGATACAAAGATTTGATTAGTAAATTTGGCTGTACCTGTAGAAAGCTTATTAAAAATGGTATTTCACATACTAAATTTTATGGTAATATTGTACTTAAAGCGAGGAATTCACTATCACAAACTTATAAGTAAGGGTTATCGTACCAATATTGTAATTAGATCTCTGAATATAGTTCACATTGGCACTAATATTGATTTTGTCATTAGCAAATTAAAACATAACTAAATTTCATTATCTTTTGAGGTGAGATGTATAGAGACACAGACACGTTAACTTTTATTTCTATAGAACGTCGCTCTTCACTTTACTACTACCTGTCGATACATTTATTGTTGGCATTGTACAAGTCATGTCTTCTTTGACTATTAATGACGTTAAAATACTAAATCCCTGTGATGTGTTTTAGTCGATTTTAGTCTCTGATGCATGATTTTTTACTACTAATTGGTTTTGGCTTTTAACTAGCTGTCAGTAACTGCGAGTACTCTCAAATCGTATTTTCTGGTTAATTCGACCTGTTGATACTGTTTATAATGCTTTTTTGTTATTTTTCATTTATATGGATCTTGTCTGTACATCAGCTTTGATTATTTGTAATATCTTCAATTTTTCAATTATTCTTACAACATTTGTATAAACTTCAAGATTATAAAAAAAACGAATTTATTCGTTCATTGTGTAATCATACGTTTTTTGATTGAGTTAAGTCTGCCGATTGATATTTTATCGTAAAACTATGTTTTTCTATGTTGTGATGTTATGCTATTGTTTCAGAAAAAGGGAGAAGGTTTGGATCCATTAAAACGTTTAATCCCGCTGCAAATGTTTGCACCTGTCCTAAGTCAGGAATCTGATGTACAGTAGTTGTCGTTTGTTTATGTAATATATACGTGTTTCTCGTTTTTCGTTTTGTTTATATAGATTAGACCGTTGGTTTTCCCGTTTGTATGGTTTTACACTAGTAATTTTGGGGCCCTTTATAGCTTGTTGTTCGGTGTGAGCCAAGGCTCCGTGTTGAAGGCCGTACTTTAACCTATAATGGTTTACTTTTTAAATTGTTATTTTGGATGGAGAGTTGTCTCATTGGCACTCACACCACATTTTCCTATATCTATATCCTCTTCAGAATCTAAACTAGAGGGTTTTCATGATCTTTTATGATTCGTCTATATGCATTTTGTAATTTTTTTTTCTAAAAAAAGCCACCTTGTATATAAAAGAAACACAAAATGATAAGCTCACAAAGCATCGGCAAACATGACAAATACAAAACTCATCATAAAACAATAACACAATGACCGGATGTATAAGTACAGAATCACGCCATATGTATCAAAGAAACATAAAAAGTCATTTAGACTAAGCACATTATTGAAAACGAAAGATAAAAACACAAAAAATATAGAACAATAACACAATGACGAGATGCATAAGAACATAGTCACGTCATATGGTTATAAAAAAACAACTTAACATTAAAAATGATATTAATAAAAACCAATGAAAAAATACTATACCATGTTATTTAGATGATTAACAACGTCCCTACGCATAATCTATACTTCGTGTATTATTTTTGAAGTAAGTTTATACGAAATGTTTATCAACAAGGTCTTGGTACCATCCAACGAACTTTTGTAACAAAAATAACGAACCACTGATTCATCAACGTTCACCTTAACACTAGTGACATTTGAGTATTAGCTGCAAGCTCTTGAACATGTTGAATAACAAAAAAAAATAGAAAATGTATATACCACATGCAGGTGAAGTTGGTATTTTGCTAATAAGGTTGAGGAAAATGATTGTTTCAAAGTTAAATAGTCTACTTAGTCATAGATTATACAGGTACTACTGATTATTAAGCATATCGTGCTCAAAAAGGGACGAAAGATACCAGAGGGACAGTCAAACTCATAAATCGAAAATATACTGACAACGCAAAGGCTAAAAATGAAAAAGACAAGCAGACAAAAAATAGTAAACATAACACAACATAGAAAGCTACAGAAAAAACAACACGAACCCTACCAAGAACTAGAGGTGATCGCATGTGTTTCGGAAGGTTAGGCAGATCCTGCTCCACATGTGGTACCCGTCGTGTTGCTTATATGTAGTACTTATCGTGTTTCATGTATTTGTACACAACCGTTGTTAAGTCTGATTCATTAGATAATATTCTGAAAAAGTTGGAGAGATTCTAGGTAGGACAGTTTTAACATTGTAATCTGTAATCAGATATTACAAAGTTGTAAACCTACTCGTGTCGGCGTCTCTTCAATTAACGAAGATGACATTTCAAATTTACCTTTAAGAATAAGCAGCAATCCTCTCTCAAGGAAATGTATGTAACAGCATAATAAAATATACATTAAGATTTCATTGATAGGGGTTGTTGCTTACAGGGAAGCTATTAATCCAAGAGTTCAAAAAGGTGAAGTTGAAAACATTCTCTCGTAAATTTTAGCGACGCAATTACGAGTTAGTTGACAGTTAACTGTTTTACAAATGATATCGGATACGTTACTAACAATGACTAATGTCATAACTATAATTCCAGTCCCTTTTCACGAATGTGACATACCTAATCAGATTATTTACCGGGCTCGTTATAACATAAGCAACACGACAGTTGCCACATGAGGAGCATGATCTGCTAGTATCTATATGTTTTACTTTTTTTAGCCACGCCATAACCTTTTTTTTTTCAATTGATAAATTTGACCGTCCTTTTTGGTATCTTTCGCTCCTCTCTTTTATTGAAAGATAACTGTAATCAAAACAGCTGCTTCAACATATATTTTTGTACAATAAGAGTGACACATGTGACAATCAATAAAAAATTAAACCTCTTGTCATTGTCATAGAGATTGAATATACAACAATAAAGTACATTTGTTATTAACCACAACTGAAACATTTAAAATTTGGATAGGTGTATTCTTTTAGAATAATTATATCGTATTAGGGTTGTTCCCTTAAACGTAAAAATCAATCGATTGTAATCATATATTTGGCAGAACATGAAATTGATACATAAACGATCAAAGACACTATAAAACCCGGAAGATACCTTGAACAAACCATATTTATATTTTCGCTTGAAAAAGTTAAAATGAAATAATATTGTGAAAAAAATGTCTGACTTAAAATTAAAATGAATAACTTTATAAATCATCACACTTGTATTTTTTCCATCTATGATTTAATCCTTTTTCAACTGATTTTTATAGATCGTTCTCTTGTTGTACTGTTATCCAACTGTCCCAGATTAGAGGGAGGGTTATGACCCCTTACATTTTTAACCCCGCAACATTATATATGTACGTGTCTGTCCCAAGTCAGGAGCCTGTATTTCAGTGGTTGTCGTTTATTTATGTGTAATCTTTTTGTTTTTCGTTCATTTTGTATATAAAAATGACCGTTCATTTTCTCGTTTGAATTGTTTCAAATTGTCATTTAGGGGCCTTTTATAGTTGACTATGCGGTATGGGCTTCGCCCATTGTTGAAGGCCGTACGATGAGCTGTATTTGTTAATTTGTGTGTCAGATTTTGGTCTCTTGTGGAGAGTTGTCTCATTTGCAATCATACCACATCTGGATTTTTTTTACATTTGCGATATAAATTTGTTACAATTATAATGTTAAGATAATTTGAAAGACGTCCGCGCACCTAAGCGTATAATGGACAAAAGAACTTTCCAAAATGAACGTCAAGTTAAGGGAAGATATAAGAAAAGAAAAACTACATTGTATTTCACAACAACAAAAACAAATCTTTTTTTTATTAATATAAACTCAAACTTTGATCGTCATTCTACATGTTCTAATGCAATCAATACAAAACACAATTTATAATTTGTTATCTTTTAAACAAAATGTGAGCTTGACCATAAAATATCATAGCATTTATCATTGAATTATTACCCTTAAACTTGTTTATGCTAAAAAAATATATATTAGTATTTGATAAAACAATTAAGGAACTTTCGTTGTTTCTGTCATGAAAAGAACATAGTGCTAATTTTATGCGTCCAAAATTCATGTTTGATGATATTGTATAATTTATATATAAAAATAGGATATTAACCTTCATCCATCAATAATTGTTTCATCATTTTTAAATGGACCTATCATACTTCATCCATCAATATTTGTTTCATCATTTTTAAATGGACCTATTATACTTGAATAGGTCGATGTTATGTAATTGATATGTTTTTATCTAATCTAAGTGAGAGAAAAAATGCATAAGACCAAATAATCTACCTTACTAAACTTATTGGTTTGAATTAAAATGAGTGGCATTTGTATGCAATCTTCGTTATTTTAATTTACATAAAAGAATTATTTTGAACTCATTCAAACATTTCATTTTAATCACATGCTTACAGTTTTCATATTTTTAAAAGAACTTCTACTGTCATTCACTTGTCAGTAAAGATCAGATAAACGACCTGTCATTTTTGTAGTTTTTTTTTTCAAAAGAAAACCATATAACGAATGTACTAACAAACATAAAAGAAATTTAAATGGCCTTTTTTCTTCAAGAATAATGCTATCTTATTAAATTTGTTATGCTTGTCGTTTAAATCATTCTCTGGTTTACACATATTTGGCAAATAACATGTAATTTGAGAATTTACAAACATGCTAAACACGGAAGATACCTTGACCTTAGTGATGTTTTTATATATAGACTTTCACTGAGCTAGATGAATATATTTTAAAATAAATAGAAACAACGTCGATTATACGAGAGGAGCACTTTGATGTATGTTTGGTATCATTGCGAACTTTGAACTCTCAATAATCGCAACCACATCAATACAAGTTGAAACGATATCACGATTTTAAAAGTTTGATGCACAAATAAAACACACTACATGTTACGTCTACAACTGAGAATTAATTACAAAGCAATAAACGCAATCGTCCTTCCAAAATTTTTACATGCGACCTAGGATTTAAAAGACACATGGCGGTTTCTTATAAAACGTCGTTTGTATTTGAGACTTAACAAAACTGTATACAAGACTTTTTTAAATATTATATCTTTGAATACAAAACTGATGAACATAACAACATCCTCGATAGTCATTTAAAATCATTAATACGATAAATGTTTTAATGCGCATAAGGTCAGCATTAATTTGGTTTGGGTTTAAAGGTCCCTTACCCACTGTGTATCATCGCCACCGGAAATTGGGTACTAACGAAGCGGAGAGAAATAGAAAAAAAAGTAAACAAGTTAAGAATTCATTCAATTTAAAGCATTTCCACTCATTTGATGAGGATGTCGCTTAAGAAATAATTTTCTCATATATAATCCTTTAAATTATTAGTCCGATAAGTACAAAATTAATACAAGATATTGTGTAATACTCCAAAACTTGTCACTTAGTACCGGAAAATTTCGAGGTCGATCGTCCTCTGTCGTCCCATTCTCAAGATATTGAACTGTTTTTCATTATTTTTCCAGACACGTTTTTAGAATATTAAAGTGTAGTACGGAAGCCCATAGGGGACCTAAAAAAAAAAAAAATATTTCGTTATCTCAATATATATATCGTTATTTCGATATAATTAAATCGTTATTTCGATATAATTAAATCGTTATCTCGATATAATTAATATCCTTATCTCGATAATTATTTATTTCGTTATCTCGATATAATTATTTCGTTATCTCGATATAATTATATCGTTATCTCGATATTTAAATCGTTATATCGATATATTTATTTCGTTATCTCGATATAATTACACCGTTATCTCGATATATATGTGGTGTATGGAATGACTGTAGCGGGTACATGTCTGTCTGGCAGGTGTCATTTGTCCTTGACCTCATTTTCATGATTCATTGGTCAATGTTAAGTTTTCATGGTTTGGTCTTTTTCCTGTATACTATAAGCAATAGGTCAACTATGTTTGGTGTATGGAATGATTGTAAGGTGTATATGTCTGTCTGGCAGGGTTCATCTGACCTTGAACTCATTTTCATGGTTCATTGGTTAGTGTTTAGTTTTCCTGTTTAAGTCTCCTTCTTAGATACTATAAGCAATAGGTCAACTTTATTTGATGGATGGAATGATTGTGAGGTGAACATGTCTGTCTGTCTTGGTTTATATGACCTTGACCTCATTTTCATAGATCATTGATAATTTTAAGTTTATGTGATACTTGTAGTGAAACTTTATCTGTAGGACTATTAACATTAAACCAATCATGGTTAGTAAAGCAGGCGAGACATTTTAGCGTGTGCACTCTTGTTTAACGAATCCACTACAAAGTAATAACACTTGTGTAGGACCTATATAGTGAACACCTATATCAAGTTTGGTTCGATTCTGATTAGTGATTCTCAAAAAGGGAGATGCAAATGTGGTTTTCCATAGGGTTTCAATGTAAATTTTGACCTCCGCTAGTGGCCAGACAGTTTGAATTTCGTATCGGCTCAAAAAGTAACAACACTTGTTAAGGACTTTGGTAAGAACATATTTACTTATAATTAGATTCAATCAAATCAATTCAGTAGTTATAGAAAACTCTTGAAAATCGACCAAACAGATTGTTCAAAGTCCCCTGGTGGACGTACGTACGGACGGGCGGACGGACAAGGGTAACACTATATGCCAGAATACCCATAGTGGTTCCAAAGAATTTTTTTTAAACTAAACTGTTAATGGACGGAAGACGGATGCATGAGGATGGCATTGGCTGAGGCTCATGTGATTCTTCAGATTAAGTGCAACAAAACACAAACCAACATATAAATATAAAAAAGAAGATGTGGTATGATTGCCAATGAGACAACTCGCCACAAGAGACCAAATGACTCAGAAATTAACAGCTATAGGTCACCGTACGGCCTTCAATAATGGGCAAAGCCCATACCGCATAGTCAGCTATAAAAGGCCCTGAAATCACAAATGTAAAACAATTCAAACTAGAAACTAACGGCCTACTTAATGTACAAAAAAATGAACGAAAAACAAATATGTAACACAGCAACAAACGACAACCACTGAATTACAGGCCCCTGACTTGGGACAGGCACATACAAACATATATCATATATAATATTCATAATATTTTAAGCATTTGCAAAACTAAGTTATGCAATCTTTCCAGTTGACATTGTGTTTTTGTTGGAAGTATTTCTATTGTATCCATCTGATGAGTTAAGCCTTTGTCAACTGATTTTTATGGTTCGTTCTTATGTTGTACTGTTACACCACTGTCCCAGGTTAGGGGAGGGCTGGGATCCCGCTAACATGTTTAACCCCGCCACATTATGTATGTATGTGCCTGTCCCAAGTCAGGGGCCTGTAATTCAGTGGTTGCCGTTTGTTGCTGTGTTACATACTAGTATTTGTTTTTCGTTAATTTTTTTTGTACATTAAGTAGGCCGTTAGTTTTCTAGTTTGAATTGTTTTACATTTGTGATTTCGGGGCCTTTTATAGCTGACTATGCGGTATGGGTTTTGCCCATTATTGAAGGCCGTACGGTGACCTATAGCTGTTAATTTCTGAGTCATTTGGTCTCTTGTGGCAAGTTGTCTCATTGGCAATCATACCACATCTTCTTTTTTATATTTATATGTTGGTTTGTGTTTTGTTGCACCTAATCTGAAGAATCACATGAGCCTCAGCCATGCCATCATCATGCATCCGTCTCCCGTCCATTAACCGTTTAGTTTAAAAATCTTCTTTGGAACCACTATGGGTATTCTGGCATATAGTGTTACCCTTGTCCGTCCGCCCGTCCGTACGTACGTCCACCAGGGGACTTTGAACATTCTGTTTGGTCGATTTTCAAGAGTTTTCTATAACTACTGAATTGATTTGATTGAATCTAATTATAAGTAAATATGTTCTTACCAAAGTCCTTAACAAGTGTTGTTACTTTTTGAGCCGATACGAAATTCAAACTGTCTGGCCACTAGCAGAGGTCAAAATTTGCATTGAAACCCTATGGAAAACCACATTTGCATCTCCCTTTTTGAGAATCACTAATCAGAATCGAACCAAACTTGATATAGGTGTTCACTATATAGGTCCTACACAAGTGTTATTACTTTGTAGTGGATTCGTTAAACAAGAGTGCACACGCTAAAATGTCTCGCCTGCTTTACTAACCATGATTGGTTTAATGTTGATAGTCCTACAGATAAAGTTTCACTACAAGTATCACATAAACTTAAAATTATCAATGATCTATGAAAACGAGGTCAAGGTCATATAAACCAAGACAGACAAACATGTTCACCTTACAATCATTCCATCCATCAAATAAAGTTGACCTATTGCTTATAGTATCTAAGAAGGAGACTTAAACAGGAAAACTAAACACTAACCAATGAACCATGAAAATGAGTTCAAGGTCAGATGAACCCTGCCAGACAGACATGTACACCTTACCATCATTCCATACACCAAACATGGTTGACCTATTGCTTATAGTATACAAGAAAAAGACCAAACCATGAAACCTTAACATTGACCAATGAACCATGGAAATGAGGTCAAGGTCAGGTGATCCCCCCCCACACAGACATATACACCTAACAATCATTACATACACCAAACATGGTTGACCTATTGCTTATAGTATACAAGAAAAAGACCAAACCATGAAACCTTAACAATGACCAATGAACCTTGAAAATGAGGTCAAGGTCAGATGAACCCTTCCAGACAGACATGTACACCTTACAATCATTCCATACACCAAACATAGTTGACCTATTGCTTATAGTATACAAGAAAAAGACCAAACCATGAAAACTTAGCATTGATCAATGAATCATGAAAATGAGGTCAAGGACAAATGACACCTGCCAGACAGACATGTACCCGCTACAGTCATTCCATAAACCACATATATATCGAGATAACGGTGTAATTATATCGAGATAACGAAATAAATATATCGATATAACGATTTAAATATCGAGATAACGATATAATTATATCGAGATAACGATATAATTATATCGAGATAACGAAATAAATAATTATCGAGATAACGATATAAATATATCGAGATAACGATTTAATTATATCGAAATAACGATCTAATTATATCGAAATAACGATATATATATTGAGATAACGAAATAATTTTATTTTTTGTTAGGTCCCCTATGGGCTTCCGTAGAAATCATTTTCTCTGTTAACTGATTGATGTTCACTGTTATTTACAAGAATTACATTAAAATTTGCTGTCCATCTCTTTCTTTACGTTGCTTCCACAAAGGAGTGACATAAACAGCATATACATGTATGTAACTGTCTTTAAAAATCTTTGAGTATAGTAACTCCTTGATAAAATGGAGAATAGAAATGAGGAAAATGTCAAAGAAACAGAATCCCGACCAAATAGTAGAAAACAACCCAACACAGCGAGAAAATTGTGCACTAGGGTGGGGTGGCAATACACAGATAGAAAAAAAACTTTAAATTGACACTCATATTTTTTAAACACCCTCTTTTCCTTCCTTCCTTAGAACAAATAAGTCTTAATATTTGAGTTATGCATATGTATATTCATGGAAAGAGAATCGTCCATAGATTTGATTTCCAATAGTTATAATGGTGAAACATAATCTCTCTTGTTTGTGCAACCATGGCAATCAGCATTTATTTGATACCAAATATTGCTAAATAGGGGATAGAACATGTCACAAGGTTTAAAAAAATTGGACCAAAGGAAATTTTCAATCAATTAGAGTGATACCTTTTCTGAGACCATAGACATATATCTATCAAGAGGTAATAAAAACGTATGCATTTCTGCTGTTTTTTTCCATAAAATTGAATTGAAAAGATCGAGCGTAAAATCTTTGTTGAAAAACAATACAAAATTTCTAAATCTATTGCAATATAGATAGGTAAATATATGGACGGTCAAACTGAAAAATGGCTTATAAAACATGCTAAAAACGATCTAAATGTTTAAATAAAACCACTATGACGGCTATATCATTCTTCAACTATCTAAAAACAAATTTATTTTTTTAGAAAATTCACCATGGCCATAATGCGAAACTTAACTTGTGACTGTTTATTGGTATACCGGAAGCTGTCTCCTAAGTGAGCAATCATTTAAAACTACAAAAAGGGGGTAGATGTTCAATGTTCGTTTCCTGAAACATATAAATGAAACAAAATTAAAATAAAATAAATACAAGACTACTACACTACCAATAATTTACCCATACTTTTTTGGTACATTTCTACCCTCGTGCATATCAGTACTGTTAGGAAAGACTGAAAACTTATAATGTTATACTTTCAATGAAATCAGTACTGATTTTGCCAGTACTGTTTTAGTACTGATTTTTACAGTACTGTTTCAGTAATGATTTTGACAGTACTGTTTTAGTACTGATTTTGACAGTACTGTTTCAGTACTGATTTTATCAGTACTGTTTCAGTACTGATTTTGACAGTACTGTTTCAGTACTAATTTTGTCAGTACTGTTCCAGTACTGATTTTGTCAGTACTGTTTCAGTACTAATTTTGTCAGTACTGTTTCAGTACTGATTTTGTCAGTACTGTTTCAGTACTGATGTTGACAGTACTATTTCGGTATTGTTATTTTCAGTACTGTTTCAGTAGATTTGGTGTTGTTAATCTTTTTAACTTGAATGTGTATTGTTTCAAAAAATATTTGGAACTGAAAACTTTTAAACTCGGTAAGTATAGTATGCTATATAATAATTTGTGGCATATTTTGTATCTTTTGTAGATATCTCTGATTAAGTGTTTATCATTAGAGAAGTTTTTACAATGTGCATCTCAGTACAATTGGTATCCAAATATAGGTTTGATAATTCTGTGACAATATTATTATCTTTTTTTAGCTGGTTACGTTTTTCTCTTAGACTATATCACCCTGATGCGCAGATTTTTTTTAGCGACGGAAACATGACCAAGGAAAATTATCAAGCTTACTCTCGTCTATCGAAATACTATTGAAGCGAAGGAGAAAACAACAGAAATGAAGCAAGATAAGCAGTTTATCGGATTTTACCCATTAGGAGCACCTGAATTCACTCCCGGTTTTTAATGGAGTTCGTGTTGTCTTTTATGTATTTTTCAAAGTGTTGTTGTAAATGCCCTTTTGTTTTGTGATTCTTTGCTTACTTCTTCAAGTTCTTGATTTTGGTTGTGACTGTCTTTTATTGTTTATAAAAATAATACGCATTAGGAGCACCTGAATTCACTCCCGGTTTTTAATAGAGTTCGTGTTGTTTTTATATATGTATTTTTCAATGTGTTGTTGTAAATGCCCTTTCGTTTTGTGATTCTTTGCTTACTTCTTAATTTTGATTGTGACTGTCTTTCAGTGTTTATAAAAATAATACGCACTCGACATCAGGCAGATTCACACTGTGGTTCGAGGCTGATATTTTACAGTATCAATTGTATAATAGCGCATAATTTATATATATATCAAACAAGATTAGAATCTTCAATACTGTTCATTTTTTGGTATTTTGCTATTGCTTAAAATATGTTGTAATTAATGCAGTTATATGTTACTATGTTAGGCAATGCGTTATAATCAACACAAAACAATGTCTCGATTACCTTATTTTTAATCATAACTGGAATTTCTTTTATTTATCATAACCATTTTTTAATATATAAAACATTCGATGTCATACCAACATGTGAAGTTTGTGGCAAAAATCTCTGTCATTTTCATGCCCCTTGGTTATTTTATGACCCTTTAAAGCTCATAAATAAAACAATCAAAGAAACAATTAATTTTGCATGTATCATGTTTCATTGCTCTCCCCCTATGCCATCTCTTCTTTGGAATGCTTTGTTGAATGTCAGTTTCCTGGCTCTTTTCCTCAATTCAGTCCCGGATATGATGTGTCTTTTTACATGTACAGTGGTAATTCAAGAGGACACTTTAGTTCTAATATGAGCTCATTATAAGCATCCACCTTTAATGTTTTGGTACTTGTACGAAACTCAGAATTCAATGGTTCATGATTAAATGTTGGTTTTTTTTTCTGATGAGTGCCATATTGTCTAGATACATCATTTTGTTTATAGGTCAATTTTCACATCGAACATTCCCATGTCTGCTCCTGTCTCCATTGTTGTTAATCATTCTGAGGAAAGAAAATGTAATGAATTGAGAATGGATATGGGGAATGTGTCAAAGAGACAACAACCCGACCAAATAAAAAACAACAGCAGAAGGTCACCAACAGGTCTAGGCTACAATAAATTATCTTATGTAAAAACTTTCCTCATTTCTGTGTTATGTAAAAATAAAAAGAATGCACAATTATGGAAGGGAATGGCATGACATCAAAATTTACTTATTACTTTATATACTACCATAAGTCCAGTAATCACTAATGGACTGGACTTCTGATACTACATGTATTTATAATATTATAATCAATCAAAGTTGAAATTTGTTTCTAAATAAAAAAAAAAAGGAAAATATGATAATTTAATTCATCATCATCAAAGTATTGGTGTTTGCCAGTGGCAAGTATTTCATACACGTGTAGCTTTAACCATCGGTCTATTTATGTGCTCTTTATAATAAGATCCGTGAAACAACGACGAAAGACATTTAAATATATACTAACTACTTTATACAAAAGTACATTAATGTTTAATAGATTGAAGTGGAAATTTAATTTAATTGAAAATTTATCGTACATAGTCATATATGTAGCACCTAGCCAGAGATGTTATACATCTATCTTTATTATACTTCATGTCAAAATGCAAGATTTTGATTGGCTAATACGAGGGTGTCAATTTACTCTATTACCCTTCATGGAGACGCTTGATCAAGTGTGTGCTTTATTAAATACGACTCTATCCTATGACAAATACTCTATCACCCTTCACAGAGACGCTTGATCAAGTGTGCGCTTTATTAAATACGACTCTATCCTATGGCAAATACTCTATTACCCTTCACGGAGACGTTTGATCAAGTGTGCGCTTTATTAAATACGGATGGTTATGTACAAGATGTCATAGTTTATTACTTTGAATTTTAAATTTAATCGACAGTAGTAACAGAACATTCAGTATAATAAATTAAATAACACATAGCTGAGAGGGTGATAGCGCAGATTGGAACCCCTCGAAAAGACATTGTCAACCTTGGCTTCGCCGCGGTTGACAATGTTTTCTCGGGGTACCAATTTGCTCTATCACCCTCTCAGCTATGTGTTATTTATATAATGGTATAGCACACAGAAACGTGTCCGATTCCTCAAAAACGCGTCAATGTGACGTCAATGATTTGATAAACATGTCAAATTGCACTGGCGAAACCACTTCTGCTGGACGCCGGTCGAGCAGTACCCTCACAGACATACATTTTGTAAAAAGACATTTATAGGCATCACCGGATAATATTAAAACAATAGAATTTACTTACTATTTATAAACGATGATTTAAACTTTACAAAACTTATTAAATGCAATGTTAATGGTTTTTTTTTCTAAATACGCATGACATATTTGCCACTGGACATTAAGTAATCAATAGTTAATTATGTGTTGTAAACTAAGCCTGCAGTTATGCTTGATATGAATTACCTATGCTGAACAAACTAATGTTTATCAATGACATACAGTAAACGTGGCCAAGCACCGGGAAGAAAATACAATATAAAATGTACATCATGTATTAGTTTTCTAAATTGTGAAGTACCTCTGTCTGAACTTTATAATAATAATAATCATATTGATAAAGAAAATCATAAATTAAAGCGCTTCAAATAAAAATAACTTTTTATTGTGCAATTTTTTTTTTAAACCAGACCTATAGTCTGTGTCTGCAAGCAGAAGAAAGCGTGCACAGTGTAGCATACCTTGGACATTTGTCTGTACGGATTACTAAACCTTTCCTCCAGATTTTTTTTTGGCACCTGCTTCGACTTTTTTTTCTAATCATTTACAATCCAACCGAACAATACGGGTTCTATCGTATCCCACACCATTAATATTGAATTGCGTTTTTACTTTGCAGAGTATCATTGGGGGTATATGAGTTTTGAAATATTCTGGCGTTTTTAACCGGACACATTCTTAAATTATCGGACACGTTTTTGAGATTGTAACAATACAAAAAAGGTTATTGTCTTAAGTCAGGAGTTTGGTATTTAGTAGTTGGTTTTCAAGTTTGAATGGTTTTACACTAGTCACTTTTGGGGTCCTTTACACCTTGCTGTTCGGTGAGAGCTCATGCAGGCACGGTGTTGAAGACCGTACTTTGATCTATAATGGTTTACTTCTACAAATTACGACTTATATGAACAGGAGACTTTTCTCATTGGCAGTTATACCACATCGTCTTATATATTAATACAACACTGAGCCACCCAACCCATCCAGTGACACCAATTACTCGTTTGTGAGGGCTGCCTAGAGTCAAAGGTGGATTTAGGGGGGGGCAGGGGACCCGCCCCCCCTTTTTGGAAAAAAATTGGTTGCTTATATTATATAGGGGAATCATTGAAGCGTGACTGGAGCCGGCCCCCTCTTAGGTCAGTCAGTGGGCACCCACTTATGTAAATTTCTGGATCCGCCACTGAGAGTGGTTACACCGGGCCAAAAATGCATCGGACTGAAACAACATACTGGTAGTGTGTACACTGACAATCAAATTAAAATCAAAAAAATGTATAAAATATTGTAAAAAATAATTTTTCATTTGAGTGCATTTACGTAACAATAACACAATGTAACCGTAGACATAAATATCATTGTTACACTCGTAAGTATTCTATGTAGTTCCTTAGTCAACCCTAGGTCTGCATTCCGGCGATATAGCCTAAACTTCATTGTAACAATAACTTTTTTACGACTGTTACATTTCAATGTAACCATAGCCAGTACCAAAATAAAATAGAAATTTAAATATTTCACAGACATCTTTATTTACAATATAAAAATAGGTGTTGAAGACCGTACTTTGACCTATAATGGTTTACTTCTACAAATTACGACTTATATGAACAGGAGACTTTTCTCATTGGCAGTTATACCACATCGTCTTATATATTAATACAACACTGAGCCACCCAACCCATCCAGTGACACCAATTACTCGTTTGTGAGGGCTGCCTAGAGTCAGATGTGGATTTAGGGGGGGCAGGGGACCCGCCCCCCCTTTTTGGAAAAAAAATTGGTTGCTTATATAGGGGAATCATTGAAGCGTGACTGGAGCCGGCCTCCTCTTAGGTCAGTCAGTGGGCCCCCACTTATGTAAATTTCTGGATCCGCCACTGAGAGTGGTTACACCGGGCCAAAAATGCATCGGACTGAAACAACATACTGGTTGTGTGTACACTGACAATCAAATTAAAATTAAAAAAAATGTATAAAATATTGTAAAAAATAATTTTTCATTTGAGTGCATTTACGTAACAATAACGCAATGTAACCGTAGACATAAATATCATTGTTACACTCGTAAGTATTCTATGTAGTTCCTTAGTCAACCCTAGGTCTGCATTCCGGCGATATAGCCTAAACTTCATTGCAACAATAACTTTTTTACGACTGTTACATTTCAATGTAACCATAGCCAGTACCAAAATAAAATAGAAATTTAAATATTTCACAGACATCTTTATTTACAATATAAAAATAGGAAGACTGTTGAATGATTTTCAGTGGCGGATTCAGAGGGGGACGTATAGGGCGTACGCCCCGTACCCCCTTTGCTCGGACTTTTTTTTTTTTTTTTTTTTTGTAAAATGATTAATCAGACTAGACTTCGTGAACTTTGCCATTTCCCGAGTATTTCATTTTTATGCGACAATTCTTTAGTTATAAAGACATTTTTCGCTGGCCGGTATTTACTGATTGTCAAAGTCATGTGATTGCTATGGTGGAGTTGACCAGTGCGTTGAAAAAACGGCACTCGGTCATTTTGAAATTCAAATAACAGTAATACACATTGCTTAGGCTGAGTTTGTCATGACAATCAGGAAACCTTCAAAGCGACACAGGATTGAGCAAGAACGTATTGACTTCTATTTCACTATTCCACTAAACAGAAAGTAATGGTAAATACTCTATAGACTATTACACCTTAATGAAAATAAAGTTCCACAATATTATTTACCTACGAAAACATGTTTAACAAATTGAATAATGATCCCCAGTCAGTATAATCTCTAGAAAGATTTCAAGTCTCAGGTACGAACCATTTGATTTGAGGAGGCAGTCTGAGATATTTGAGAGAAAAAAAAATGACTCTGATTTTAGCCTTAAACAAATTTTTGGCCGTATCTGGATTGAAAACAATAGTCTTGTCCACTTTTTTGCTATTAAAAACTAAAATTTCCAACAAAAATATTTAGCATGAAATGAACATGATGAATAAAAACGGGCGTATTTTTTTGTGGCCGGGGTTTGCATGTCTGACTGGAATGTCTGTTTTGCCGGACTTATATATATATTGAATACTTTTTTCAAGACCAGACTGCATGCAACCTGCCTACTGGGTGTGACTTTTATGTCTCCATTTGTTGACCGTCATTCATAACTTCGTTGTCATTTCAGACACTTTCGTAGTCTTTGGTGGATTTGGAACCCCTTACTTCGGTTCCCTAAGTTATGTTGGGTGAAACATATCAATCAAACATTTTGATAAAAACTGCTTGTTTGTCTTTTTTAACTCGTGTCGGTCGTATTGTAAATTTCATCTAATTTCCATGTCTATTTTTTACTGACAAGTCCTACATCAAATATATCAGTACATAGCTTTGGATCAATACTATCATTTTATGATAGACAATTAATAGGGAGAATACAGCATAAAAAATGTCCAACCCTTACACTTTACAGCAACTATAAAATATGCATGCCCCAAGCCAGGAACCGTTTAAATAGTGCATATAACACTTATTTTATGTTTTTTTTTTAGCCCAAAAAAGGTCCCAAAAAATTTCCGACTCGCTCCGCTCGACAATATTTAATATCTTCGCCCCCCTTTCAAAAATCCGGGATCCGCCCCTGATTTTTACCACATCAAATGCAAAATGAGCAAACCCATATATCGCGTTGCCCAGATCGCATAGTATGCTAAAAAAATATTTAAAAAACCCAGAAGTAACAGAAATGTTGTTGTTAAATCTTTTCAAACGAGATCACTTATATATAAAAATATACATATATGCAGCAACAACTGAACAGCAACAAACACAGCAGTCAATGTGGCGAGATGAAATAATTTTGTAGGCACCTAGGACTTATATATTAAAATGTTTCCCAAATTAAATGAAGCATTGGGCCCTATAAAAAAATCCTGTCAAAATAGGAAACACATTTTTAAAAGGGGGTTCCAAATCTGGAGATAGGGTTTCCAAATAGATTTCCCTTTTCAAATTTATGCATTTATCGTTAAAAAGGGGTCCAACCTTCGGACCCCTCCCCCTTCTTGCGCCGAGGGGTGTACCGCACCTCCCTTTATCCAATCATATATTTAGAAAGTCATGCTGATCATTTCACAAATATCAATTTGACAAATATTAATACTATAATCTATTTAATAAGATTTGGCAAAGAAGTATGTATATATCAAAAACAACCCGCGATTTTATACCTATTTTGACATTTACAGAAAGTTCTGTAACCAGAGGCGGATCCACCCATTGTTTTAAAAGAGGGTTCCAAACACAGTCACTTGTTTCTAACCATACGAAGGTCGACTATCCATAGTCGACCTTCGTATGGATAGAAACAAGTGCCTTTTGTTCCAAACACTCGGGATAAAAGGAAAAAGGGGGGTTCCAACTCAGTCGCCTAAAGATTTCATAATTATAGCGAAAAAATGGGGGAAATAAAATATTTTAAGTAGTATTATATAGAATAATGCATTGAACGTCCAAAATAATTTGGTGTTCCCACCCCCGGAACCCCAGAGGTCCGCCACTGTGTAACGCGTATTCTGCTTTTTTAATTATAACGTAATATGTTTTGAATTAGCTATGCTACACTTTTCTCAGTTTTAAAATATTCAATGTACTACTATACCTTGATCTACCTTCAATGATCCCATAAGCGAGTTCGGAGTTTCGATTACTTCCGGTGAATGGAGATTTGCCGCTTTGCATTGTGGGATCGGACGGAAGATAAACAAAGCATGTCGGCAGTTACGTTTTGAGGAGAGAGAGTTTGTTTTTATCGAGATGTCTGAAAATTACACATCGATTGATACTTTTAAACGGTGGACGGAACCAGTGCTGCAACAGTGTCTGCGGATACGTAGTTTGAGAACATCTGGGAAGAAGGAAGAACTTGTAGCACTGGTTTATTCCGCTGATTTGTTGAAGATTAAGCCAGTGCCGGCTAACACCCGCCGAAGAGAGAAAACTGAAAGCTGATCAGTACTGTGACAAATTGAAGGCACCAAAAGGTTACATTTATAAAAATACATTTACTTTGCAAAATACCCATAGCTCAAATAAAAAAAATATAAGATATACAGACAGCTTATACCAGGTTTGGAACAAACCCTCTATATATGGTGATTATACATGTGTAGAGGGATAATCCTTCTATAGTGGGGTATTTTTGTTTTGTCGACCGTCGATAAATAAAATGCAAGGGAAGCATATATCACAATGGGTATATTCTGCCCTTAATGCTTATTGACTACCTCTGTATTACTTGGTATGAATTAGTCCAAATAATTATGACGTCTTGAAAGGCTATTATATTTTTTTTTTTCTTTGACGCCTTACATCGACGTGTAAGGCGTCAAAGAAAAAAAATATAATAGCCTTTCAAGACGTCATAATTATTTGGACTAGAGATGAATGTAAAAATGAAGGGATAACAAGTATTTTAAAACTCATACAAAGGGCAGCAAGATTGATTATAGATGCAGATACTTTATCCCCCTCAGCCCCCTTATTTGAAAAAACTTGGGTGGACGACAGATGACAATAGATAACACAAATATTTACTTCTATGTCCATATTTTAATGGACACTTTTTCATTCCTGAGGACATATTTTTATAGGGAATTGTGTCCTGGACACATTTGAATAAGTAAATATATTGTCCATCATGTCCATGGACAGTATTTATTACAAAATTATGCCTGCTTGACATTATTTCATGGGCCTGGGACATTATTTTAAAACTCCTACATAATCAATTATCTACTGCCAGAAGCTTGTAACCCTTTCTATTTGAAAATAGTTTATCCTATGGAAGTACATGTAGCAAAAAATACCTTTACAGTGTTATGAATAAATTTAAATTAAATCATTTATTATAACATTGGCAATGGATGACAGCAAATCTGTGATCAAGATATTTCACAAACAATTTCAAATGAAAATGGGGAATGTGCTAAAAAGGCAACAACCCAACCAAAGAGCTGACAACAGCTGAAGGCCACCAAATGGTCTTCAATGTAGCGATAAACTCACATACATGGGGGCTTGCTTCAATTGACCCCTAAACATAAGTTACTAGTTCAGTGATTATGGACTTCATATTCATACTAAACTGAAGTTAGAATTATACACAAGAATCTATAATTGAAAATCATACAAGACTGACAAAGGCCAGACTATCCTGATTTGGGACCAGGCGTAGCCGCGTAGCTGTAGGATTAAATAGTGCCCCCCCCCATGAAATGATGTCCCATGGACAAAATTTCATGGTTATGACATGTAAAATTTTGTCCAGGACTGAATTTTATTATAAATATTGTCCACCTCAGTTCTGTGTAAAAGTGTACCTTGATAAGTTATTCCATGTTGACCTTTGTTAGATATTTTTTCAAAGTGAAATCATGTCCAAATTGCATAAAAGTCTCGTCTAATACCAAATAATTTAATTTACAAAAAATAATAAATCTTAATCTACATTTGTTTTTAAATATACAGTAGGAATAAATGATTTGTTTTAACATCTTTGGATTGCCATTTTTAGCAAGATCAATAATATTTATGTCATGAATAATATTCATAAACACTCAGTTTGTCCTTATGAATAACAAGTTTTAATATTTTCTCCTGTGTTCTTGTTGATGTCTACATGTATATAAAACATTTCATTGTTTTTAATTTCAAATTGCTTGGCCTTCCTTCTAAATGATCTTCTTTCATTATTATTAAACTCTAGAGGGTATTGACCATAACACAAAAAGTCATATAGCTGTTTATATTCACCACTTTTTTTGTTTACACCTGTGTTGTCTTGATTTAAATGTCAATTATGATTTAACTAATTGATTCAAACATTTCAATGATTGCTAAATTATTTTCCTTCTTTAGGGACAGAAAAAAATAGCTACACTATGAAAAATTGTCCCTTGTGACATATGTATATAAAATATCCATGAAGTTATGTCCAAGTACTAGGGACAATATTTCACAAAGGGAGACACTATTTTATAGTTTACAAATGTGATATTCTGTCCCGTGAACGAAATTTCACAGATGAACTGTGAAATATAGTTCAAGAAGACACAATTTCATGGGACACATTTTTGGCTTACATAGCAACCCGTATGCAAAAACGCAGTTACATACACATCGAAAATTTCACCCCCCAAAAAAATATGGTAAATCTACATGTAGTAAGACTATAACCATGATAACTAAAGTAAGGAAGTTAATAAAAAAAATATATTCAAATAATTTAATGATCTGACACTCTGTAGCTTTATTCTTCTGAATAAGGGCCTCAATGAACATGGACAAAACTGTAAAGATTTTAGACATGAAGCCCTTTTGCTGCATTGCATATGTTAAAATTTTAAAGCAATAATATTATACCTACATGCATTTGTATTTGTTTTTATTTCAGCTTGATTCCAATCTTTAGCAATGGCTTATACAAGAAGAGGCAAGGCATATGTGTATGTACAATACATGATTCTCTGTAGCAATTGGATTGTCTATTCACCCCTATAAATGTAGTTTCACAACAACAATGAAACTCTAGACTACTACATGTAGGATGATAGGAAGTTATTTACATTTACATATACCTACAAGTTCATCTACATATATGAACAATTTTGAAGATTATTTATGCCAGGGTAATCATGTCGACAAGTACAACAAGTTTTGATTCAGCTTTCTGGCGGGAATTATTTATAAACTTGCCAGCAGTTACAACAAATGAATATTGTTAATTGAGTTAAAAATTAAACTCATTTGGACAGTGAAGTGATTTTGACTTGTATTGGAGTAGACATTAAACATGTTAAATATTCAAATTCATATAAAATTATGTGTAAATGCTAATCATGCATATATGCAGCATTAATTTATTTAAGAAATTGAGGATATAGAAATATTAAAAAAAAAGATGGACAAAATATTTGTATTAAATTTGTTTGAATTTTTGTCTTGCCAAAGATGGAAGTCAAAAAGAGAGGCATACATATATATATAAAGGTGTGTTGTTTTGGCAGCATCAACTATGTATTATAAAAATATAGTTTGTGATTTTGTGATTAGCTCTAGTTTATGGGAGGTCTATGATATTTGGTCAGCAGTTGTGTAAGCATAGGTATATCATTACAAGAATATTTATCCCCACCCCCTTTGTCATTGTCTATTGACTCTGAAACTTATTTTACCATGTTAACATGTATTAATTTAACTTTTTGATTAGGTCAGTTATTTGGGAACCACTAGTGAATGGTCAATGATATTTTGGTGTGTAGTTGTATAAAACTTTCAATTTCTATTGAGGATATTTGGCCCTGTCCCCTCAATTATTCTCTTTTTACTTGGAAACTTATGTTACTTTAAAATTTCATATAGCTTTTGATTATTTTACTATGAGGGAATCGAAACCAATCGTCGTAAGTCAATGATGATTGCCATGCAGGTGAAGAAACATTAGTACATCTCAGTTCCATAGAGGATATTTGGTTCTTACCCCTCAGTCATATGCATGATCTATTGACTTAGAACTTTTAACTAGTTTACTTGAATTAGTTTGTTATTATCATAATTATGTCAGTTTAAGATACCAGTAATCTTAAGTCAAAGCCATTTGGTATGCAAACGTATTGAAAAGTTTCATTTCCATGGATATTATATAACCCCACCCTCTCATTATTGTTCATTGATTAACTTAAATATTAAATATGTGTTAAGGTTTGTTTAAAGGAGACAACTTATGAAAAGTTAATGGTATTTGCATTGGTAAGCAGTTGTATAAGTGTTGGCACATCTTAAGCTTATTTCTATAGGGATTGTTCAGCCCTGTACAATCAGTCATGGATCATTGTCTTTGAATATATTTTACTTGTTAATGGATTTCTATTTTAATTGTATTATTTGCATTATGATTATCAAAATAACAAATAGGCAAAACATGTCTCTGCATTAACAGCTGATTATAGATAAGACATGTACAATTATTATAAAGATAAGAAGATGTGGAATATTATGATAGCCAATGCATCATTATGAGACAACAACTATATATATATCCAACAAAATTCAAATGAAGAAAGTAAGCAGTTATAGTTAGGCAATCGTACAGGCTTCAACAAATGTTGTATCATTGCTAGGCCATTATAACAACAATTGCATTTATTGTAATATAACTTACAAGAAAATTACACCACTTCAGATAGTTTCAGCTATGATTTGATGATTGTGCATACAATCAAGGATTTGTATAGTTAGATCTAACTATACAAATCCTTGATACAATGTAGGTGCACCAGTGATGCAACTAAAACTGCTTATATGGCATATTCATATTCTAGAATATAGTTGAATTAAACCATACACCACTGCTGGACCCCATTATTGAAATTATTATTCTTAAAGAATATTCCTCCATGCAGCTTGTAACTATTAGCAAAACCTACAAGTATACTGCATTGTAAGCTTTAAAAGACCAAGAAATTACAAATGTAAAACAATAAAACTAAAGCAGCCAGATTTATGTACAAAACAATTATGAAAAATGGATATGATATACAGCAACAATTACCAAATTACTAGGTCCTCAATATGGACATGTACAAACTCTCCCCTTACATGGGACAGTGTACAGCACATGTATGTGCATGATCACAGATATTAAATATTTAAAAAGAAAATTGGACATAACTTTAATTTTGAAAGTGGCAGGATTAGATAGTGAAAACTTTCGGGTACAAACATTGTTCAATAATTGAGAAATAGCAGAGATAAATATTTTGACCAATTTTTCCACAATATTCGTCTTAGCTTCTGCCAAGTTTGCCTCTGCTTTTTTTACTTAACTGCCTACAGCGCCTTTGGAACTTTGGTTTAAAATAAGCCATCACACACAGCAAGCTTTGACTAAGTTATACGACTGATAAAGGCCATAACCGGACCCAACAATTACTTGCGTAGAATCATTCAACATGGAAGACAAATAAATGCATTCCGTTTACAGTTGACACTTGTCATGAAAAAATATATAGAAAAAAGCTTTACAAGATGCATTATTGCCATCGATAGACGGTACTGACATGACCGTCCAGTATCTCCGTTTTTTATTTTTCTAGAAAAAATTTCCGTGAAACTCATTTGAAAACCTTATGTTTATCATTCAATACTACCGTTTGTTGCGTAACAATAAATATTTTTCTACCTGCGCAACGATTACTAACGTTTTAAAGCATATTCACGATATCCGTTGTGTGTTTATCCCGTTTGTTTATCTGCAATGACCTTTCGACCTTAGTGAGTGATCTCCCTTGAACTTTTTCGCACCTGCGCATTACAGAACTCCGAACTCGCTTATTGTGGTATTCAATCCAGAAGAAGTTTGAACTGTTGAACTGTTGAAATGTCAGTGCGAGTGCAAAAATAACGTTTGTAAACAATGAATGACGTCATGTGTAAATCCAATCACATAAACGTTTTACAATAGGCAATTGTATGTTTCATATTGACGCGCTTTTGTGATTACGATAATAACATCAACGGCAAAATTTGAGACAAAATGCAGTAGATCAGCCGGGAAGGATAGGATACAGAAATACAGCAGAGAAAATATCGGTTTACCAGCCACTTGCAGAAATTCTTAAAGTTACAGAAAGAGACGATTGTTACGACAAGTTAGAGATGGCGGACCCTTTTCGAATCATCTACGGATTGCTATTGTTCATGTATGTTTTACAAGTCAAATGTATGTCTTCTTCCATCACAAGTTTTATTCCGTGAGCATCCTGTCAGATCATATATTTTGCCGGAATCAACATTCTGTATACTGTGTCTACAGAATACAGAATGTTGATTCTGTATTCTGTTGACACAACATTCTATATTCTGTTGACATTTATACAAAAACAATGTCTTTCCCTTCAAAAATCTAGTTCAAATTTATGTGGTTCATAAGGGAACAAAACATTTGATTAACATATATATATTTTATAAAAAAAAAAGATGCCGTATTATTGCCAACGACACAACAACAACAGCAACAACATATATTTTATTTGCCAATCATGGCACCCAAAATGAGCGGAATAATCACAACTCTCCACAACAGATCAGATGACCAGAAATTAACAAATATAGGTCCCCATACGGCCATCAATAATGAGCAAAGCCATATCGCATAGTCAGCTAAAAAAGGCACCAAAATGACAAATGTCAAGGAATTCAAACAAGAAAACTAACGTTCTTATTCATGTACAAAAATGAACGAACAATGAATATGTAACACACCAAAAAACAACAACCACTGAATTACAGGCTCCTGACTTCGGACAGGAACATATACAGAATGTGGTGAGGTTAAACATGCTAGGGTCTTCCCCCTAAACCTGGAACAGAGTTGTAACAGTACTACATAACAACAAACTATAAAAATCAGTTGAAAAAGGCTTATTTAACTTTAAATAACAGATGAATGCAAATAGAAATACATCTCAGTAACAAAACCATAATGGACGTTACCGTTACTCAACAAAAAAAGTCACTAAACACAGATCTGAGAGTACTTGGAGTTACTGACAGCTAGTTCAAAGCCACTAACAACTAATAACAAAAATCATGCATCTAACTTCAAAGACTTGGTTCATAGTTTTTTTATACTTCTGTTGATTATATTTAATCTTAGTTTTTTTCCTTCTGTAAAAAAGAGATTAAATAACAGACGCAATGTTCAACAAATTTGTTTAAAGATGGCAAATCTGTGTTACATTCGTTTAATGTATAATAATACACACAAACTAAAGAGACAGAAAGACAAAGTTTGCCTCCAACGACAAGCAAGAATAAACCAAGAAACAGAAAACAGAAAATTTTCCAATGTCCTATTTGGCTGGCTTTCATATTATTCCCATTGTTGTTATAAAGTAGACAGAAGCAATGAAGAATCGATAATAGTGTGGTGCTTGAATATGAAGAAAAGAGAATAACAGGCAAAATTAATAATAAAAAGTGAAAAATGATATATAGAATATTACAGAATACAGAAATGAAGAAACCACTTCCAGACCAGACCCTTTTATAAGTTGCACATTTTTTATTTTTTTTGCCTTTTAAATCTTTCTGTTCGGACACCATATTGGTCCGACACCCCAATAGCCTGACGCCCTATTAGTCCGACGACCCATTGGACCGACACACGAATACTAGTAATCCGACACATAATTATTGAGCAATACTTTGTATGAATAATATTTATATTTTAAGAGGATAATCCCCATAGTTTAAAATTATCCTACTGAGATTCCTTAAAATAATAACATATTAGAGTACATGTATTAAAAATTTGCTTAATGTCCAGTGGCAAATATTACATGCATGTTCAAAACAATTGTTAAATAAGTACAATAGGTAAGTCCTGTAAAAGATGTCATCTGGGGTGAAAGAAGGTCAATGAAACTTGGACTGCCACTGGACAACGAAAGCATATTGAAGGTGGACAGGAATTTGCCCTGCTGCATATTCAGACGAAAGGCCACCGACTGCTTCTCAAAGAGTTGTTGCAATAGTTATTAATCTGCAGAGATCATGGCACTCTCTTTCTATACATGCTATATGAGGCATCCGATTAAAGGTGACCAATCTTACATTTTTTGAAAATTAAACATCCCGCACAATTTTACTACCAATGGTTTTACTGTATCACATAAACATTATCCGTTGTGATGATTGACTTGCACTTCTGGTGACATTTTCTTAGTGAGAATGTATTCACATATGGAACATATCTTGTCCTTATGCCCCACGTAAGTGTCATTAATAACTCCTGAACCACTTTACAGAATTTTGTAAATCATCGATACAATCTTTATCTCATGATGTATTTTTTCAAAGGACAATTTACAAAGTGTTACGTCCATAATTAATACCATAACATGCATGTTGGGAAAAACAACTTCTTATAAATGCATGCAAAGTATTTGATGCAGCATGATCTATTGTTATAGGTATCTAAAAATGGATCCCACCAGAACACAAAGACTAAGTCTATGAGGAAAATAAAGTTTTAGATCAACGACTAAAAATTGTCATGAACAGATAAAATATGAGATAGAGATAGAACTGGTATGAAAGGTGACAGTAGAACATTGAAATTATTTGAAAGGTAGGTATATATATAGTTTTACACTCAATTATGATTTTTTTAAAGTAAGTATTTGCAGTTATTCCTATAATTTTATTATATATTTTTTTAATATCATGAAATGTTGTAGTGTGTTCATATGACAACAAACCAACAACGAGCAAGTTCAAAAAAAATAAAGAGTAGAAATACAATTCTTCAACAATTGAAAGATATCATTAAAGTTAACAAAGAAGTCTACGGGAAGTACATATCCGTACACACAACTTCTCATTTAACTGTTTCACAGATTGCATTGATATTGTGCTCGAATAATCAGATTATATTAATACATATGTGTTTTGTTGCCGATCCAAAGATATCAGAGTGTTACAGCAGGACATAGTTGAACTTAGGAACCTAAAGGAAATATAAACAAAGATCTCCTTCTCTGTAACCGAATGACAGATTTAAAAGATAGTAATTTATTATAATGAGAATTTCCACTGGTACTAATAATGAAAAAATTCACAAAAAGAATACTTTTGTTTAATTTTTAAACTATTGCATATGTATAAAATGATAAAAAGTTGTAGGATTGTCACTGAGACAACTATCCACCAAATTTGAGACGATGTGAATGTGAACAATAATATACAACTGTACAGACTTCAACAATGAGAAAAGCCATACTGATTGTCGGCTACAAAAGACCATGACATAAACAATATATGAAACAATTTAATTCAGAAAAATTAACGACCTAATTTATAACAAAACAAATAAAAAATATTAAAAGTGCAGCCCGTATTGAAAACATGGACATTTGCCATGAACCCAGACTTGGGACGCTAAAATTCTTCTCCAAATCGTATAAGATCAGGCCCTGAAGTCATACAAAATTTTCTCAGTGCCCGGAGAAAAAAAAATCGTGGTCGAAAATTGAAATCCAGCATTTTGATTGGTTGATTTGTTGATTTTGGAGTTTGAGTATATAACTGACTCGAAAGTTTAATGACTTCAAGGACAGTTTTCAAGTAGGTAAATCAAACATTGTTCCATTTTTTTTTCTTTCATTTTTCTCCCTGTATAATATAAACCTTGTATAATTAACGTTATACCACCTTTAGCAATGCATGTACACTGATTCACATTATGTCATGGTTGACCTATGTTTAATCTTATTATTGGACTTTAGCAAAATGATAAATGTTATAATCCACTTTTTCCTTTCCAGAAACAAGTTGGCAAAGATATATATCACATGCATAGGAAGAGCAGTGGAAAATAACATTGAAGCAGAATTATGAAACAGTTATTTTAAAAAGACATTAAATTGAGAAAGAGAAAAACACATTTTTTTACTTTTTAATGCTGTTCATTCTTAAGATTACTGTTTATTGTATTTCGATGGAAGTTATTGCAGTTGATAAGAAGATAGAACAAAAATTTGAGTTCTTCAGCTTGTTTTATTCAGTCAATAAAAATTAATTTTGAAAAGCAAACCATATATGTTCAAAAATCAAAAAGGTTAATTATGTACCAAATGGCCTCCGTCAGACATTAATCAGTCTGTTGGAAATCTTTCTTTAAATTTTTATGCTTATTTTACAAAATGTACCTTTGTTTGTATGTCTGTAAGATTCAAATCAATCAGAGATTTCTGAGAAACTACAAACCAAGAGTTTCTGAAAGTCATCAGTCCTCATGTGAACATGCTATACTGAGTAATGTAGTTCTTACCCTTTCAACTCCCCGTTAACGGGATGCCTAAATATTTTAACACCAAATTTCATATATTGTTTTCGTAAAATACGCTTTGCAGTTTTATAGTAAAGAGTACAAGAGTTATGCATACATGTATCTAAGTTACTATTCACAATACACTCATTACAAGTGAATGAAATTGCAGCATGATTAATGTATATAAAAAAAAGAAATCTGTCAATAAATGTATTTAACCATTAAAAATCTTACAATGAGCATATGATTGGAAATTTATTTATGAGAAGTTAGACTAAAAAAAGTGGTCGTATTCTGAATATTCGCTCAGCTCACAGTAAAAGGAGAAAAACATACACTGTTCAGTCTGAAGGTACCTGTTCATGTAGGGGGACATGTCTTATAGCAGATTCTCTCCTTGTGGTGAACTAGCATGTTAAAAAGGAGCTAAGTGTATTATTGGTCTAGTTCTGTACAAAATATGTTAATTACATTGTATTTATATCGGAGTATCATGTCCTGTTCCTGCACTTAGTTGCCACTGGATCACATAACATCAATCCATCCACCCATCTTCTCAAAAGTAATATATCGAGTTCCAATGTTCAATATGTTCTGATTTGACTCAAGCAAGATATAAATACATGTAATATGGTATTGTCAAATAGAAGTATTTTAAAATGAGTATTAAAAACATAAACCTTGTAGACCACACAAGATGCAATTCTGACAATAAATGTGACATAAAGCCAGAATATTTAAAAACAAAAGAGCTAAAGTAACTGTCGAAGAGCTGGATCTAAAGCTGAACCACTTCAGGACAACAAAAATCAGAGCAATAAAAAAAAACATAACGAAAACATTAACATGTCACGATATAGAAAAAGAATGGAAATGGGGTAAGTGTCAAAGAGAACAATTAACCCACCCCAAATATACAAAACAACTAGGCATCACTATACAGATACAGTCTAATTTAAAAAGTGTTATAATGAAACAGTACTGAAGAAATTAGTAACGAAACACTACTAACTAAATCAGTACTGAATCATTACTGACGAAAACAGTACTGTCAACATCAGTACTGAAACAGTACTGACAAAATCAGTACTAAAACAGTACTGTCAAAATCAGTACTGAAACAGTACTGTCAAAATCAGTACTAAAACAGTACTGTCAAAATCAGTACTGAAACAGTACTGACAAAATCAGTACTGAAACAGTACTGTCAAAATCAGTACTAAAACAGTACTGTCAAAATCAGTACTGAAACAGTACTGACAAAATCAGTACTGATTTCATTGAAAGTATAACATTATAAGTTTTCAGTCTTTCCTTACAGTACTGATATGCACGAGGGTAGAAATGTACCAAAAAAGTATGGGTAAATTATTGGTAGTGTAGTATATAGCCCGGGTTGTGGACTCAAGTTGGATCAGGTGCAACAAATGCGGCAGTGTTAAGGGATATATCAAGCCCCCTTTATACGTCTAACCAATGTATTATTTCTGGACTCTATTTGTAATGTATCCAAAACTTTAAAAGGACGGGTTACTTCTTACCCAGCTAAAACCCTGGTTAGTCCTATGATGAAAATAATTCAGATGTGTATGGAATGTTTGATAAGTTACATTAACCCGGAGTATACCTGAATGGAATTGTTAAAAATATAGTACCTTTTCAATTTGCAATTCGTAAAATAACTGAACAGTGTGGACTGGTAGAAGAGGACGAAAAATGAGGACTTGGTTCTCAAATTGATGCTAAATGTGCTAGTCTAAGACTTCAGAAATGTAAAGATGGACCAAGGCTTTTTTTTGTATCAGCTCAGAGATCTTAATTGGGACTTGGAGATGAATGAGTGCTTCAACTTGTTACACCTTACATGTTACTTTCTGATTTAGACACTGGTTTTGATTTTTTCAAATAAAAATCAGTAAACTTTCGTTATTCCTTTTAATAAAATCATGTAAGCAAAGAGTTGTATGAATACCCTGAGATGTAGCCATAACTTATGAGAGCCCCCGCCATAAAAAATAATGTTCGCGCCATATAGTATTCACTCATTCTTTTTGTTTGTTACACTTTCCTACGTCATGACGATGACGACGATAACTCAAGTTTGCTACGACTGATTGAAATAAAACATTTACTCAACAATACACATAACCAGAAGAAGCCTTCCTTTTGTAGTTTGAAGCATTTTCGAATTTCATAACATAATAGTCATTTTTCTTGGAGTCAATCTTTCCGTCTGCTTTTCCATCCGTTCAATTTCCATCCGTTCAATTGTCTATTCATGTGTCAATAACAAATATGGTACTTTGTGTATTCTGAAAATTAGTCAGCTTTATAAAAGATTGCTTATAGAGCTCGGCATTTCTGCGACTTTGTACAGTGGTGTTCAAACTTTTAAATACATTAAAGATATGTACTTCCCCTTTTCATTGATGTTGGGTTCGTTTGGAAAAAGTGTAAATTAAAGTTGCTGTTAAATGTTGTCATCTAAAATGTTAACGAACACACTACCCCCCCCCCCCCCTTTTCCCCATCTTAATTTGCATTAGATAGAAATACCATTCGCTTTAAACGATGAAAATTTAATACAGTAGTTTCTTAACTTTTCTTTTTACAAATGAATCATTTCAGAAATTAAATAATTAAACAATGTATTTAACCCAGCACATACTTTATGTGTCTGTCCGAATTCTCGATCCTGTGGTTCGGTGGTTGTCGTTGGTTCATCTCTATCATATTTGTTGTTTTTCATAAATTGTTTTGTTATGAGTTAGGCCGTTAGTTGTCTTGTTGAATCCATCCACATTTTTCGGTCGGTGCTTTTTATAGCCGACTATAAGGTACGAGTTTTCGTTGTTGAAGGCCGTACGATAGCATATAATTGCTTACATACACTTTATTTGGTCCTGGTGGATAGTTATCGTATTTGCTATCATATCTCCACTGTTTGTATCTGAACAAAACCTAGCACCAACAAAATATAAATGTGCGGTTTATTTTATTGAACTTACAAACTTTCACCGAACAACAAATAAGACAACAGTCGTTAATAGTATATAATAACGATATATGAATGTATTTAGGATAATATGGTTGAAAAAGACCTTTTTGTACAAGGTCGAATAGCGGTACGCAACGACGATTTCTGAACGGAATAAACGACATATATTTAATAATATTTGATAAGTAAGTCATTTTGTATATTTGTAAGCCTGTAAAGCTTTGATATCAACAAAATATCGTCACTTGATATTATCGAAACAGTGATTAATTTCCTCTTGAAATTATGATATATTGCAAGACGCCATACAGACAAAAGTTGTTATTTTGCAATTCGCCGTACAACGTCCTGCGATTCGCCGTACAATAAACAAACAATGTTTTTGTCCATATTCTTTAAAAAACATCTTTTTGGCAACAAATTTCAGTTAATATGATGTCACACTATAATAATCTAAAAACGTGTCTGGAAAAATAATGAAAAACAGTTCAATATCTTGAGAATGGGGCGATAGAGGACGATCTACCTCGAAATTTTCCGGTACTAAGTGACAAGTTTTGGAGTATTACACAATATCTTGTATTAATTTTGTACTTATCGGACTAATAATTTAAAGGATTATATATGAGAAAATCATTTCTTAAGCGGCACCCTCATCCAATGAGTGGAAATTGCTTTAAATTGAATGAATTCTTAACTTGTTTACTTTTTTTTCTATTTCTCTCCGCTTCGTTAGTACCCAATTTCCGGTGGCGATGATACACAGTGTTACCTGATGAAGGATAATCAAATAAAGCGCTTGAGACCCATTAAATTAAAAACGTGTTATTCTTTTTGTTACAAGCCAATTGCTGAAATTCAAATAAACAGCGCTTTTCATGTTCAATTTACTATATATGTAGCGTTTTGACTAAGAGCTGCCTAGATTATAATTGTACTTTTTTTTATTTCGTTGTTGTTGGTTTTTTTCTCTCTTTTTTTCTGGTGGTCAATGAATGTCGTAAAACCTCATTTAGGCAAACAAAAAAGTCAAATTACAAAAAACCGAACCCTTAAGAGAATTTTCAAAACATGTCTTATCAAATTGAAAAATCAAATACTCAAACACATCAAGCATAGAAAAATATGCACACGTTCTTATTACATTTGTGAAACGATTTGATACTAGCATGATAGTCTGGAAAGCCGATTTACAGATATTTTGTAAAAAAATGTTTAAAAACGAATTATCGATGAATATAAGGATATTATTTGTTGAAATTAATATATTGTCTAGAAATAATTGTACTGCTAATTGTAATTTCGAACATATTGTTTTATACACATTCTTGATAATGCATTTAATGTCTTGTATCAACAAAATTGTTAAGTATCTATTATAAAAAAAAATGTCTATAAAAAGAACAAAACGCCTGCATGATAATATAAACATTAAGAATAACTAAGTATTTGTCTTTAATAATTATTTAATGATACGGTTTCAATTCTGTAAATTAAACATACAATAGATATAGGAAGATGTGGTGTGAGTGCCAATGAGACAACTCTCCATCCAAGTAACAATTTAAAAAGTAAACCATTATAGGTTAAAGTACGGCCTTCAACACGGAGCCTTGGCTCACACCGAACAACAAGCTATAAAGGGCCCCAAAATAACAAGTGTAAAACCATTTTTTAAATGGTAGATTCGTTTGTTTTAGCTGAGAACATGATACGTTATACCAATAATACTCTCTAAATGTAAAGGTACACTAAAGATAGTTTATTCTCATAAAACCATGCAAGTACAAAGGTTACAGAGAAGTTGAAAAATAATATACATAAAAAAAAAAAAATATGCATTTAAAATGCATAAAATTCAAAAATTTTCGGATGAGATAACATATTAAAGAATATATATATATAGATTTTGATAGTCAAGTGTAATAGCTAAAATTGTATAAAGAAATAAAAAACAATACAAACGGTTAATAACATGCAATTAAGGAAAACGACGAAAATAAAAACAACTATATCAACATTGTTGCTCAGATTTTAATTTGATAATCAATAATCTATTGTTTTGGAGTTTAAAAAAACATGTGACATAAATTAAAGAGAAAATATCAAAGTATTGTAAAAGAAAAATGGCGGAGCGTCAGCCATTGACAGTTACTTGATATGTCAACAAAAGTTTTACGGATATAATGGAGAAGATCACAACATTAATCTTTTTTCTTTTCATTCATTTCTTAGCGACTAAATGTGAGTATCTTATGATTTTTTATGTGTGAAATATAAAAAAAACGAGATATAACTACTCTTAATATCAGCACAACAATGTTAAATCTGCAAATATATGTAAATATAACATAAAGCCACTGATGTTTACCTATACAAGTATAACAATAAAACTAAATGTCATTTTGCGCTTACTATTCAGTAAAGCCTTTGTTCATTATTAAAAGCCTTACAATTTACTTTAAACTATTTCATTATCATAATTTGGTAATTGGTGAAAAGTCGTAACATACGTAGTTATGCCACTTATTTTGTGGGTTATACATTGTCTCACCATTGTAAATATGTGCCACCTTTGATTAATATTTTGCATCATTTTTGTTCTCATAATTTGAACAACAAGTTAATTTAGTTTGTTTTGTATTTCCATATTCCATGTGCTCCTTTCAACAAAGTTAACGTTATTATAGTTTACGACATTTTGTACAATGTATGTATTGTCGCTCAAATATTGTTTTACGTCTCCTTCATTTTTTAAATTTTGCTTTTAATTGTGTCATACATGTGTTGGTCATTTTGTTGTTTAGTGTATGTTCAATAGATTTTGTCATTAAACGTTTTGATTGAGTTACGCCATTTTAACTAACATTTGTATATAGTGTGATCTTTCTATATTTTAATTTTATATCACTTAAGGTTAGGATTTATGTTTGCACTTGTAAAATAGTAAATACCTGGTGTGTTTGTTTGCAACTGTCAAATGCCCAGAAACTGTTTTTCAGTGTTTGTGTTGTCGTATGTGTTTTTTGTTTATGCCGTTTAGTTTTCCAGTTATAATTTGGATTTTTGGGTGTTACTTATAGCTTGTTGTTCGTTATGAGCAAAGGATACGTGTTTCAGGCCTGCTTTTGCCCTTTAATGGTTTATCTCTTACTAATTGTGACTTGGATGATTACTTAAATCATTGATACTCATACCACATTTCTTTATATTCGCACCAACATTTTATTATGATAAATGATTGTGAAAAGACTTACACTGTTATATGTACAACATTGCACTCTACAATATGTATCGCATTTATTATAATGATGATAATAACAATATGACATGTTATCAGCTGACGTATTAATATTGACCTATAACTTTTTTCAAGGTGATCCATGTGAAACTTACAAAGTTCTAGACTTCACAGAGGACTACGTCCGATCTGTAGCAAACGCTGCGTCTTCTCCTACACTTTGTGACAATACACTAGAAGCTGGCTGGTATCGTGTAACTAGCTATGCTGGAGAACGGATGCCAACAGAATGTATTATAGGTGGAATGAGGTGTGGCACATCATCTTCAATTTGGATGAACGGTATTTGTTTTTATTGACATATCTTTTGATCAATCACATATATATTAATAAATTTTTAAAGCTTATCAACGAATAAACATGTATAACACATGCTTATTATTGATGAATGTACTGGTACGCCTTCAAAATAGAGAAATATTGATGAAAAGAAAACGAAAAAGAAAGCATGCAACTCTTTTCATCTCAATATGACAAGTAAAAATGAACTTCTCATGTTCAATTACTGACGCAAAACAGATGTGTTTGTATAACAGGGAACCCTACGAACATCAACAAGGAGCTAACTAGTATCGTATATTTTGTTGAAGAATGGTCTTTTAAAACAAGGTCACGATGTCACGTGCACAAAAACGATGAAAACAACCAACGCCCTTATTTATGATAGATAAAACCAAAACAGAGATAAATGACGATCACTGAATAACTAGTCTATCTAAGGATAATATCGATCGTGGTAGTAGGCAAATCATTTTATATTATAAAACCTACTCGTATCTCGAAATAACACGACAACCATAATGAACATTGTGTAATTACATACTGTTAATAGTTTAAAATTGTTGAACTCATCAGAGTAACATGACGAACAAACCAAACACAACAAGCATAAAACCATTGTACATATTAAATGAAAGAGCATCATAACAGAATAATTTGGGCGATTTCTTTCTTTAAGTAAGCACTTTTTTCTTATATGTATTAACATGTATTAAAACTATATTTTCATCACTTATGATTTAGGAACTTATCCAGAGACCTGTGTAGTTGAGACTGTTCAAGCATGCGCAGCACATTATGATGGAGATTGTTGTAAATACTCATATGACATAGAGGTCAAGAACTGTACAAACTATTTGGTGTACAATTTGCTTCCGGTGTCGTCATGCTATCAGGCGTACTGCTTTGGTATGTTTAGTAATTTCAAGTTCAAAATTTATCTGCGAAAAGATTAAGAAAAATATAGAACATTATATAAAAAACATATAGCTGAGAGGGTGATTAAGCAGATTGTTACCCCGTGAAAATATTGTAAACCGCGGCGAAGCCAAGGTAGAAAATGCTTTTTTTGAGGGGTAACAATCTAAGGAGAGTATTCAGCCATGTGAGAGGGTAAATAAACTACCTCGTATTAGTCAATCGAAATATGACATTTTAACGTGAAGTTTAATAAACCCTTGTATTGCATTTTTTTTTACAGAGTTCATTTGCTCCATGTGTTACTAATTATTAATTATTGTCTCAAGAAACTATTATCTCCTTTAATAAAAAAGTAATGTACTTAAAATTATACTCAATATCTAATTTCAATTTTAAAGGCATTTAACTATTCTAAGAAAAATTTTGAACATGGTATACTAGTTTATGTAACAAAACAAAAGTAAAACCCCCATACTGATAACACAATTGAAAATTTTATCAGCGGTAATATCGGTTAACCATAAGAACGTTTACCTTATTGTATAAGGTGCTGAAATTCCATGTCCTGCTGGTGAAACATCTGATAATGGATTTACACCTGGATGTAAATGTAAGTAGTAACATATTTATAAACTGTTGTACATTATTCTAAAACATGGTTATATATTCTATTGGTAATTTTTATATTTATCAATCCTTGAACTATATGTATCTATCTATTCAAATTTAGTTTACTACATTAGCTGTTTAATAGAACATATGCTTCTCTTTGACAATTAAATCAAAATGAATAAGGGAAACACTCTGCTCCATTATACGATTTAGTTCTATATAAAACATATTTTGATTTGATGGTTATGTTCCTTAATATTCACATAAACAGCACATTAGGTTTTCAGAGTATGGTTCCAGATTTAGATAAACTCATCATAGATATTGAAATTTGTATATGTGTCAGACGCGCTTTTTGTCTAGAATGACTTATAAATGGCACTAGAATCATGAAAATTGAATAAAAACTCATAATCGGTACGAAGTTGAAAAACATTAAGGATCAATTTCTTTTTTGAGAAAGCAGTACTGAGTATTTCCTCGTTTAACAAAATCAACGTTCTTTAAGCTAGCTCTAGAGTTTGTCATACATGTTGGTAGTAAACCTACCATAAGTAGTCATTTCGAGAAAATATGAAGCAGATTTATCTGTGTCGGTAATATCTTTAATTTCAAGTTCACTTGGATATATTAAATGTAAATGGTCACTGAATCTTTTATTATTAAGAGACGGTACATCGTCAATATACCAAGAGGTGAAATTAAAAGACTGGGTAAATTTCTTTTCTCCTTTCTGTACAAGTCCGTGGATAAATTCTGCTTCATAGAAATACAAAACAAATCTGCAAGTAGAGGAGTGCAGTTGATACTCATTGAGTTTCTAATAGTCTGTTGAAAGACCAAACCTCCAAATTCAACACATATGTTGTCGATTAAAAATTTTAACTTTGACAAATACAGTAAAGTTATAAATTCATGAGGTAGAAAAGCCTTTTAAACTTTTCAAAAAAATCTTCGTTTAAACAGTTATTTTATGTTAATGATAATTCATGTCAACACAGAAGGGTTTTTCTATAAGTCTGGTGATATCCTCGGGAAATAAAATCTCTACCAGCGGTGGTATCGATGTAGCGATTTTTTTGCAAATCGTTTTGGAATTCTAATTAGCTCAACTGGCCAAAAGGACCAAACAAGTTTTCTGGTCAATGTAGCTGAAATTTAAACACGGTGAATATGCAAATTTTGTCTTTTATTTTTAAAACCGTTATAAATACAGAAAATCTGACAGAGGCCAACATGTTTAGAATATAAACATCTCTCAATTGTCCATAAAGGTAACAAATTGTCAGGCGACTTCTAACGGAGTTATAACCCTTTAATGACAATTTTTACCATTTTTTAAGTTATGACTGTTATGTCAAAAACCATAATAATTACAGAGAAAACTTTATTTAATGTGACTCTGTGCGTACGTAAAACATCATACTTTGAACGATAAAATTATTTCATTTATTAATATACTTTTACTTATGGATCTTGACATACTTTGAATGACAAAACTATTTTATTCTATGATACTACTTTTTCTGTTAAGTCTGTTTTTTATGATATACATTTGACGTGAAACTGTACTTATGTATGTCGTTTTACTTTGAAAACACACAATTATTTTATTTCTTATTATTACTTTTACTGTTAAGTCAGTTTTTTGTTATATCTACTTTACGTGACTCTGCATTTACATGTATGTATGCCGTCATACTTTGACTTATTTTATGTCTACCTGTGCGATTTTTCACCAGTACTGAATACATTTCATCCGTTACGGGTAGACTTTACATAGATAGATAAGCCGTCTAAGATAAGCAAAATGAGTATGTTTAATTTGATGAATGCCTTTTTGTGCTTCTTACATTTGTTGTTTTTATAGTGATTAAGATGATAACACAATATTGACTGCTGTACCCCTATTTTTGACAATTTTTACTCTTTGAATATGTTTGTTTTGATCATGCATCGTTGACAATGTAATGGAAATTGATGCGACTGTCATACACGTGAGAGGTTTAGCTAGCTATAAAACCAGATTCAATCCACCATTTGCTACATACGAAAATGCCTGTACCAAGTCAGGAATATGACAGTTTTTATCCATTCGTTTGATTCGTTTGGACTTTTGATTTTGCCTTTTGATTTTGGACTTTCCTTTTTGAATTTTCCTCGGAGTTCAGTATTTCTGTGTTTTTGCTTTGAATGGGCAAAAATGATCGGTTGGACATAGGAATATTCAAGTAGCTTTTAGTTTCCTCCTGTGAATATTTTGCATATCAGATATATAAAAAACGTTTACTTTTTATTTACATGTATGCATTTTTAATCCAAAAAGTCTTATCCCTTAGAGACACATGGTATCGCTCCTTTAAAAACTAATTCAATTGCCTATAAAATTTTGTTTCACTTTAGTTTGTTTTATCCTGAATAAAAGAATTGAAAATATGTTAACTTCTGTTGTTACTAAATTATGTGTTTCGTGTTACGGTCATTATCAACTTTATCAATATATATTATCTTGTAGTTGATCCTTGCTTGGATGAAAATTATCAAACTTTAGATGATTGGCAGCGATCAGTTTATAATACAATAAATGGCAATTTGTGTGATAATCGGCTGACTCCAGGATGGTACCGTCCGATAAGTCTCGTAGGAAATACGATGCCAACAGAATGTATACAAAACGGATTCAGATGCGGAACGACTTATCCAATATGGATGAATGGTAGAAAAAATATTAAACCAAAAAAAACAAGAGAATTAAATTTCAATGATGTTTTATTTTGGGAATATGTCGATTAAACTTTTAAAAACTCAAAGTGATACATTTGTAAAACTTGATGCGAGAAAAGGTTAATTAAGATTATTTGAAATTGATTTGGCTATATCAGTTTTTCAATCAGTGATAAAGTCAAAGTTGAACAAAGTTAATTTAAAATGATAGCCGATATAAGATTAAAGAAATATAAATGTTTTGTTACAGGTTCGTATCCATCTATTGGGGTAATTGCAGATGTTGAGGCCTGTGTTGCAAACTTCAACGGAGGCTGCTGTTCTAGTTCATATGCGATCCAGGTTAAAAATTGTGAGAGTTTTTACGTATATAACTTACAAGCCACAAGTGGATGCTACCAATCCTATTGTTTCGGTGAGATATAACATTTCTTGGATTATTTTTTTCTTACATTTGTTTTTATCTGTGTGTTGTTCATAAGTGTATTTTAAAAAATTCTTATTAACAAAATCAGGAAATAGAAAGTAATAAATAAAAAAACAAAAAAAGGGGTAGGATTGCCAATTAGACAACTCTTCACAAGAGAATCAATGGCACAACTATAGGTTACCGTACGGTTTTCATCAATAGGCAAAGCCTATACCGAAAAGGTAGCTATAAAAAGCAACAATCTGACAAATTTTAAACAATTTAAACGACGGCTTAATTTATATACCAAAAAAAACGAAAAACAAATATAAGGAACATCAACGAACGAGAACCACTGAATTACAGTCTCCTGACTTCGCACTGGCACATACATACATAATAGGGCGGGGCTAGGCATATTAGCGGGGTCTCAATCCTCCCCTTACCTGGGCCAGTGGTGTGACAATGCATCAGTCGATTTATCATAACTGTTATATGATAAAAAAAAATTGAAACATAGCGCAAAGTTATAAATGTATAGGAAATCAAAGACATTATAGACCGCTAAACCGAAATATTGATCATATGAAAAATGACTTGTATTTCTGTACAAATTATATTAAAACTATCAGTTTCAACTTATTACTTTGTTTTTTGACACATGTAGCATATTTCATCTTTCAGCGGTTGTTTTGAATTAGCCAAACACATATTTGAATTGACAGAAGTGTAAATTATACGAAGTTACATGCTATACATATATACATTTTAGGTACTGAAGTTAAATGTCCAGTGGGAGAAACTTCGGACAATGGAGGGTTTACACCAGGATGTGAATGTGCGTATTCAGTCGATATAAGAACAAAAATGTAAAGTTAACTTCTTAAAAATAAAATATTTATAAGCATCATTTGTATATTTCCTAGTCGTAAGTGTATTTTTACTTCTGTCTAAAGACAAATATCATATAAAAAAATCTAATCGTTTTTATTTTATATTTAAATATCATATTAATAACGATGGTATATATTCGACAATATCCTTTTTAAGTATGTGTTGTCCGACAATCGCAAATTAGAGCACAAATGAAAAACTAGCTATACGACAACACGTAATTATAAAAGACAGTACGCTCTTTATGGTTTACTTTGAGTATTGTTTTTATAATTGAAAAAAGGCATTAGATTATTCACAGCAAGTAAATATTGATTAATAAATATTCCACAAAAATATCCAGAATCTGCATATACATGTATATAGATAAAAATCTTATGTAATTTTTTAGTTGACCCTTGTCATAACAGCAACTACGAGGTACTTATTGGAGAATTGAAAAGGTCTTCAAACTATACACTGCAGTCCGATGATGTGGCAATAGAGGACAGCCGAATAACATCGGGATGGTATAGAATTGATAGTGCAACCGGAAATGATATAGTCAATGAGAGCGTGTCTATGATGCAGTGTGGTACTTTATATCCATTGTGGATGGACGGTTAGCACAGATTTATATATTATTTGAGTACATTTTCTTGGTTTGAATGTATGTTTACGGCCTTTTGATATGTCGTATTGATAATTATCTAGAATAAAGCAATGCTTTTTGACAGATATCATGTAAATAAATATGTACCAGTTCAATAACTTCAAACCTTATTCTCTCAATCAATAATATTTTTTTATGAGGTTTTATACATTAATATCTACTCTACTCTGAAACCAGAGGTGTGCCTTTCAAATGCAGGATATTCACACAAGACAAGACTATGGCACAATAATCGTTTTACAAGTACAAATTTGCCAAACAGTAATTACATGGAGATATATATCAAATTTTGTATAAATGAGACAATATCAAATGTCTACTGGTAAAGCTTTTGAAAGGCAAAAAAGGATATTCTTTTAGTTTAGTCAACCAAACTAAACACATGCGTACGAAAAATGAGAGAATACATAATTAAACATTGAAATTTAAGAGAGAAATTTGAGATTTGCAATAAGATGTGCAAAATAACCCTATAGAAAATGAGCATATGCCAAAGGTATAAAATAGTAGATTTGTAAACATCATCTAAAATAAAAAAAATAAATTGATAATACAATTCCTGATGATGGCGGGCTTATGTTTAAAACCTAGTAAAGACTCTTCAAACATACTGCTGAACGCTATGCAGTCAGTTACAGTATTCTCCCAGATCATGCTAATGCTCCATGAGTAAAATAGTGTCATTCATCAATTGATTTGGAAAACATTTTGACATAAATTATATAAGTATATCGGATTTAGTGAATATCGAGTTTAATTTAAATTGAAAGTATTGATGTTTCAGGAAATATACCGGATGTTTCTGATATGACGGTCGACAGAAAAGTTTGTAGATCAGGAATATCCAGTATTTGTGACCAGATGGTTGACATAAAAGTTCGAAATTGTGGTAGCTATAGAACCTATCATTTAACACAGCTGGATGTTGACAAATCAGCATATTGCTTTGGTATGATAATATTTTATAGAAAATTTTGTTGTGTACTTCTAGTCAGAAATTGCGTTTACTAATAAGCCACATCATAAGAAGTATAGTATCCCAGTAGTAATATGGTCGTCATCAATACCAAAATAAAACAATGAATTCAATTAAAATCAACAGTCGAAGATGTATGAGAACAAGTTACACGTTTTGTTGTTGTCACTTGTTTTTTTTAATACTTTCAAATAAAATTAAACTAGAATTCTAGTCTATCAAAGTCGTCATATGCTAGTGTACTATCCCTCTGTATCCCTACCATGGTAACAACTTTATTCATCACAATCTAAAATGATAATATTTTTCGTGATTATATATTCATTGTCGTAGAAGAAAACAACCTAACAATGCCATTTATATATTTTCATCTTCAAAATGCTTAGGCACACTTTATGTCACATGTACCTTAATTCTACTGGTATGTTATTTCCTCAATTAGTGCAAAACTTAATTTATTTTGTAACCTTATGCTATTGTGCATCGCCTATTTCTACCGTTGTCTTCATTAAACATGTTCAATTAGGTTGGGTCTGTTCAAGATGATTAGATCTTTCTATTGATGAGACAATTTCTAGTGATTTTTGTCCTTTATTTCTGATACGTTATTTAAACATTTTAGGTACTCTACCCGTCCCTGATACTACAATTACAACCACAGGACATCCTCCAGGAAAACCTCGACCAAAAGAAGGTATGTTCCATATACCAATTCTAATTTATCATGGTATGTACGTTAATGCCATGTGATGTTAAGATAACTGGATTTAATCGATCACTTTTCAATCAAAAACTATTATGATAAAAAAATAAGATGTGGTATGATTGCCAATGAGACAACTGTCCACAAGAGACCAAAATGACACAGACTTTAACAATTACCGTACGGCCTTCAACAAAAAGCAAAGCCCATACCGCATAGTCAGCTATAAAAGGCTTTGTTAAGACAATGTAAAACAATTCAAACAAGAAAACTAACGGCCTTATTTATATAAAAATACGAACTAAAAACAAATATGTAACACATTAACAAACGACAACCCCTGAACTACAGGCTTCTGACTTGGGACAGGCACACATAAATAATGTGGCGGGGTTTAATATGTTAGCAGGAACCCAACCCTCCCCTAACCTGGATGCACATATATGAGAGTCCTCGCAGTTATCTGGCAGCTAGTTATCTTCCATTTCTACCTTGTTCACTTCTCCTTTCAAAATAAAGATTTAAGCAACTCATGTAAATGTACATTTTATCATAATTTCAAATTAAATGCTTTAATAAGTAAAACGAGCTGTGACGAAGTACAACTGCAGTACGATATATCTTACAAAGTATAACACAATAAAAGATGTTTTGAATTATAATTGTTATTGGCTGCACAGATAACTGAATCTTACCAAAATCGTATAAAGTTATTAATGTGCGCGAGTGATACCACTTTATTTTACACGTGTTCATGATACGATTGAGGGTGAATCTTTGAAAATGGTCTATGTCTTTCTCAAGTTAATTTGCTTTCAAGTGTCTTTCTGTGCTTTAATAGGTGATGAGCATGAAAAAGAAGACAAACCGTATATATGGGTAATTGTGGTTATGCTTGCAGTGCTTTTAACAATATTGTTTACTATTCTCATTTTAAGGTAAGTTTGATGACACAAAATAACTATAGTTCATGTATTTCTTTAAGATTTTAACCACTTTTTGTTAATAAAAACACGAACTATGGAAATGTTATTCCAAAGTCAAATTTTTGAAATGAATTGATGCTTTAACCTTCCATAAGAATGGTATAATTTCATACAATAGATAAGTAATGTTTAAAGATCAGTATCGAAACATAAGTAAATCGAAAGTAGTTTGTCTTGAAATCATCTTACTTATTTTTCAATCAAAATCGATTAATAATAACATATAAATTTTTACCATTTTGATATGGTCTTTTACTTCAATCATCATGGTAACCCGTTTGAATATACTGTGTAGGCTGATGTGATATTTTGCTCACAGATTATTGGATTTTATTCCCAACAACAATTCCTGTTTTATTGATACAAGTAGCTCGAGTAATACGTGTCGTATCTTCTGACATACGTTAGTTTCTGTTATGTTGTTTTTGCTTTGGTTTCTCGTCAACATTAAAGTTGAACAACTTTAAATAATGTTTGTATTCAAAAAATGTTTATCTGTCCTCGCATAATAATTAAGTGTATGTGTCTTTTTTTCTAAATGATTTGTTTAATATTAAGATCACGGAACTAAAAAAAATGCTAATTTTTATTTTGTAATTTTGTGGTTCAACAATAAAAAAAAAATTTTTTTTTTTTTTATTTTCTATTTTTGATTTTTAAGATTGCTTGTTCCAAAATCTTCTCCAAAACGCTCAGGTAGCATTTACAAGGTTCAGCCTATTAATGGAGAAGTGAAAACAGAAAAAGTAGCCAACACTAATAACCAGTGGACGGACAAAGAAATAAGTGGTTCACTACCCCCAAGAAGTACAAGCTTTTTAGGGCTGAAAGATACGACTACTAAATTATTTGAAAAGCATAATGCTGAAGGATTCAAAACTATACGACCTAATAAATTGTAGTAAAGACAGTGATAACTTTTGTTTATAAACATGAAAACTTGCATGTATATTTTTCAAGATGATGTTGTACATATTATTTACTTGGTTCCGATTTCAATACTGTTTAGACACTTGTTTGAGTTGTATTGCAGCAAATTGTTTTCAAAAAGTTGATGCTTTTATTTGTTTGTTTTTTTATTATTATTTTTTTTGGGGGGATATGCAACTTTTTTTTCCAGATATATCTTACACTCTTATTCCTAGTTTAATGTATGCTTATAATAGTATCACACACTAATGCATCAATTGGAACTTACTACGCCGAACACAATATATTATTCGTTCGTTTACAAAAACACCTTACAAAGTAGATCGATAACAAATGTCATATTTCTGACTGAGCACTGACTTTTTAAAAATGAAAGTATTGGATTAAATCTAGTTTGATATCTTGTTTAATAAACTCGCGTGCATGACGGTTGTATATATATTTTTGATAGAAAGGGAAGAAAAACATGCATGATAGTTAAACTAAATTGATTAAAACAATTATATCTAATTGGACACGTAATACATAAGGTAGAACTACAGCTTCCTTATATCTAAAAACAAAGGCAACAGCAGTATACCGTTGTTCATATATCTATTGAGTGAAGGTATATTCTGGTTACAAACTACAACACAGGGAAACGCATCAACTACAAGAAGAAAACAACGAAACAACAAAAACACGAATGAAAATAAAAAAACTAAGAAAAACTTCAACATTCATAGATACGGACTGTTGCATAACAACTCAACATCACATCTAAAAATTGACTATGATTATCGATTGAGAACAAAATTTACTACAAGAAGTAGTTCAACATTCAAATTTTAAACGGTTTCTAAGTCGCATCATACATGCAGCGACTGCATACTTAAGCCTTAAAAACGCGTCCCTAAGCACCATAAAATTATTAGCTGTAGACTGTTGTTTCATTTTTGAAAGATGCATCTCCAATTGAGAATTGTTTTTAAGGGATTGCTCACAAAATCATAGTTTTTATAATGATAGATTGTTGCTTAAAATTGCATTTACTGACGTGGGTTGTGGACAAATTTAGGTCATTCCTGTACTTTCAAAAGTTTATTGGTGTTATCATGAGCCTACTTATACTTATATTCTTTTTTTGAATCTATACTCATTTCCCGTTTGAATGGTCTTGCACTAGTAATTGTTGGGCCCTTTATAGCTTGTTGTTCGGTGTAAGCCAATGCTCCGTGTTGAAGGCCGTACATTGACCTATAATGGTTTACTTTTTTTTGTTATTTGCATGGCAAGTTGTCTCATTGACACTCACGCCACATCTTCCTACATCTATCATGTAATTCTTTCTTTTAATGTAATATCATCAACGTGATCAAATCTAACAAAAATACCGAACCCTCAAATTGCAAATTAGAACTTCAAACAAATCAAACGAATACAACAACAAATATCATTTTCTTAATTAGGTACATGCATTTCTTTATGTAGTGAATGCTTTCTGATCAGACACTCATAGAGAAATAAGAAGAGGTCGTCAAGAAGACATGCATAGTTCGTTCCCATAGGAATGCAGCCAATTTGTAGAACAGCTCTATCTCTAATTCAATTATATATTGTAAATAAGAAACTGTTTTTTAGAATTCACATATGGTTAATACCCCTTCGCTGTTAAACAGTTTTCAGTTTTTCTGAAGACCCTCTTTTACTCTCTTTATCAATTAACTGAACAATTCTTTCATTCAACACTCAAATGAGTCTGCTATGTATGGTCATTTTTATAAATTTTCTGTTTAAAAAACTTTGTATTTTTCAAAAAACTTAAGATTTTCTTACCCCAGGAGTAGATCACCTTACCCGTATTTGGCACTACTTTTTGGAATTTTGGGTCCTCAATGCTCTTCAACTTTGTATTTGTTTGGCTTTTTAACTATTTTGATCTGAGCGTCACTGATGAGTCTTATGTAGACGAAACGCGCGTCTGGCGTATAAAATTATAATCCTGGTACTTTTTATAACTATGTATGGTTATTTTTACGGTATTTTGTGTATCGAAGGTATTTTTTAATCCAATTTTCTGTTGAATGTAATTTGCATTGAAGCCATGATTATGATACACCCCATTTTAATGCAATTTGAATGTTACAATTTTTTTCATTGGCTAAAAGTTGCCGTCAAATCCACAGTTGACCAGGCGTAACTAAGGAGGGGCTCGCCATTTTGAATTAAAGAATCAACAAATGTTCGATTACTACTATATAATCGATAATAAAACAACACCTACCTCGAATTCGCCGTTTTAATGTACTTTTATCCGAATTTGAAGCGTACAGGTAACGTAATAACATCCGGTTTGTGAGTTTTCATTGTATGACGTCACGTTTAGCCATGACGTCTTTGTGCCAAAATCATTCATGAAGTTTCTCGGATTTTTTTTTTATTTGACAAATTTAGACATTTGTTCAAGTTTTATCGTAATTTTTATTTTTGTAATTCATTAGAATCGGAATAACAGTATTGTAGTTGAAGAGTTGCCACCGTCAATTTTGATTTGACGGTCTCAAATCTCCGTTTTACTGTCTCCGTTACGCGTCGCCAGTAAAACTGCATTTGAGACCGTCAAATCTACAATTGACGGTGGCAACTCTTCAACTACAGTACTGTTATTCCTTAAATGTATTTCTTGTCAAATGATATGATTTGGTGTGTGCGATTACCTGAATTGCCATTTATTCCAAACGCTTTTTCAAAACACTCGTAGTAGTACGATGTACCAAAAAGACAGTATTTTTTAAGATTGCCCGTAGAAACAAAAGAGACTAAAATGACACAATCATTAACAACTATAGGTCACCGTTCGGTCTTCAACAATGAGCAAAGCCCATACCGCATAGTCAGCTATAAAAGGCCCCGATTTGTAATTGTAAAACAATTCAAAGGAGAAAACAAACGGCCTTATTTAAATGAAAAAAATGCAGAAATTTCAATCACATAAAAAGGGGGTTTGTTAACAAATTTGGGATGGTAAGATCAGAAGCTATATATGACTCATCAACTTGGACTTGTAATATTTTTACTGTCAAAATTGAAGAAGAGTTTCGACAATGTAATAAAAGTATATGAGTTTGGTAAAAAGTTATTTGCATTTATGGCCTTTTTATTTCATGTGTTTTCGTGTTTTGGCTTTTATTTCTAGTTTTTGGTTTGACATGCATTAAGGACAATTTTCATTTACTTTAGTTTTCAACGGTTTTATGCTTTTGATTTATAATTCTAAGTTAACTATCATTATGAAGTTATTAATAGTTAAATATGTTGAACAGAATTAAACTTGACAATGTTACAACTTTTGATTTTGTAGATGTCATCATAAAGAACTAGATGGAATCACGGAACAGCAATTGAAGTGTATGACAAAACTATCAACTTTATAAAATGGGCTCCAAAAAGACCAGGTGTGAGAAAAAAGAAGTTGAAGTTTCACTATTAATTATTAAATTTATTTTAATTTTATCGTATTGAATATTCTGTATCATCAGTGGTTAAACATTAGAATATATCGGGTATGAAGTGTCCGAACAGCAAACTTTGTTTATATTTTTATTACTCAGATATTTAAAATAGATATAAAGCAAAATTTATGTATTAAGGGTTGTGTGCATGCAAAATCAATATTTTTCTTGGATGATAATTTGTGTTGTTATATGCATATCTATAAATGTTTAAAAAAATCTTGGTGGTTAAATTATGGTTCGAAGGAAAGCCCTCAACACACATATTTGTTATTCAGTTGATTAGTTGTTATCATCATCATAGTCTCATCACAAGAATGTGGTCACTTAGTTTTATTGCTGAAATTGCTGATATTTCAATGATAACTTGCAGTCAATGGTATCTAGTCAAATATAAAAAGAAGATGTGGTATGATTGCCAATGAGACAACTATCCACGAAAGACCAAAATGACACAAATGTTAACAACTATAGGTCACCGTACGGACTTCAACAATGAGCACAGCCCATACTGCACAGTCAGCTATAAAAGTTTTCTGCACCCAAACACTTTTATTGTTGTACCTATTGTTAACAAGACAACCATCAACCAAACAGCATTACATGTATTTATATATCTTTGGGTCACCATTAAGTCTTCAACAGTGAGCTAAAGCCCACACCATATCAAATATAACCAGACAATGACTTTGTTTAAAGTTGATCAATTTTGTTTTGAGAATATTTTCAAACTTGGGTCTAATAGAGCAGTTATTGGATCGGATGTGGCAGAATGTTGCTATGGAATTTTGCAAGTTGAGCGCTTTGAGAAGACAATAGCTTGAATATTGCTACAGTGTAAAATTATGGACTGCAAGCCAAAGAATATAGAATGAATGAAAGTTATTAGTTTAGATGGAAACACAGTTAAACACAACCACTAACCAATTTTGATTCCGTGTTGAATACTAGTATTGTATTCACCCTGAATTCAATCTTAATTCAAATTAAGCTATTGGTTGAAACAATGTTGAAGCAACCATTATTCTATATAGATTCAATGTTGAACTTCAACGTTGATTCAACATAGGATTTCAACGTTGATACAAATTTGCAAAATATAATAATAATTCAACATTGATTCAACATAGAAAATAAACATTGATTCAATGTTAAATCAACGTTGTGTGCCTGCTGGGTAGCTGCGACTGCATATATACCGATGTGACCAACTTCAATTCGACGTAACTGCGAACACCTTCGATTCTTATACATAAATTGCGAAACTTTATATATATAGTAGCATTAAACCCCACCCGTAATAACCGCCAAAACTGTCATCGTGCCTTCTGCACCATACATATAATCTATAAAATTGTATATACTGTTGCAGAACCCGTATCAGAACTAGCTATAATAGCTATACTAGTTCCCATCAATAAATTATTACTTCAGATAAATCCAATTTCATACGAAATAAAATACATGTAAGTTATATATTTTATCTTACCTCCTATACATTTCTAGGAATATGATAGGTTAAAAGCGACCTCGTTGAGACCGTGTACATTCAATATTAGGTTAGTAGGGAGGTGGGGGCCTTTTTCAGTACACGGTTAGTTGTGAATTTTCGACTTGAGCAGTGTTTGATTATTTAAAACTATTAAAGTTCTATTTAATTTTGTTGATATCAAGGTTGTTGATAATAAATATTTATCGTTTACATTATTTGTTTAGTGCAGATTAATTGAAGAAGGTTCTTAGAATTGAACACTTAACCACTTTAATACAGAAATAAGAAAATGTGTCATGAATGCAAATAAGTATGGTGGCCGGTTAAGGCCATTTCGCGTTTTCGCGTTTTCGCGTTTTCGCCCATCATATTATATAGGGCGAAAACGCGAAAACGCGAAATCGCGAAGTCGAAAACGCGAAAACGCGAAGTCGAAAACGCGAAAACGCGAAAACGCGAAGTCGAAATCGCGAAAACGCGAAGTCGAAAACGCGAAAACGCGAAATATTTTTTCTTTCCGATTTCGCGTTTTCGACTTTTCGCGTTTTCGACTTCGCGATTTCGCGTTTTCGCCTTTTCGCGTTTTCGCCTTTTCGCGTTTTCGCGATTTCGCGTTTTCGCGTTTTCGCGTTTTCGCGATTTCGCGTTTTCGCCTTTTCGCGTTTTCGCGATTTCGCGATTTCGCCTTTTCGCGTTTTCGCGATTTCGCGTTTTCGCCTTTTCGCCTTTTTGTCTAAATTATAGGTATATTGATCCAATATCCACCCGTTTATAGTATGGATCACATTTCCGACCTAAATTATAAATCTGTTAGAATGATTGTGTTAAGATAATTGTGTAGTTTGATTCGTTGACGTCCAATGGAAAATCAATAAAATTACAAATTCAGGATTTGCAATTTTATTGATTTGCCGTGTAAAATCATCAATAATCCAAACATCATAATTTCTTTATTTGACTCTGTATATTGAGCATTTTAGTTTTTTTTATATAAATTCTGACTGAGATTGTATGCTTAATTAAAGTAACAGTTTTTAAACGTAGTCAGAAGTTTTTTTCAAATATAACTAAAAATATAAATAACAAATATATATTTATTTTTATTCAAGTCTACCAAGACTATATATGACACTATAATAAAGTATTAAACTTACAAGATGAATATGCTATAAGTATCCAAGTGATTGAATTGTTTATAAATCCTTAACTCACTGGCGTTTTTCACAAAATTAAGTTCCATTTGTTTAAATGTCTCTAGTGGCGAAAGTATTCAATTGTTCAGTTTTGCCACAAGATCTTGTAGTTCTCTAAGAACATGTTTGTCAGCTTTTGGTTTTGACGTTGTCCAAGTTTTCTTTTGGTAACTTTGGTTTTCTGCTCTCTTTTGATATGGCTGGTTGTCTGTTCTTGGTTTCAGAGAAGCTGTGTAGACTTTCAGTTTATGTGTGAAATGTTCATTTATGTCTTTGCTTTTTGAGCTCAGTCTGGTTCTGGCTTCACCACTCTGTGCTGTTTCGGTACCAATGATTTCCATATTTTCAGAATATGTCTGATTTAGCTGCCGGCCAATGTCACTTATTTTGGTATTGAGTGTTTCAAGTATGGATGCATACAATGTATCCTTAGATGTCTGAATGGCATTGTTTATGCTAGTGGTAATTTCACTATTTTCTTTCGCACCGACACTTCCTTTGAACGACACATTCAGTACATCATTTCTAGTGTTACATTTCTTCTGAGAAACGTATAAAGGACAGAGATTTCAAAAAGAAAATATCTTAGATATTAGATGTTTCACAAAACCAACTGAAAAATTCCAATATCTACACCAAAATTCTTACCACGCTAAAAGTTGTTTTAAATCCTTTATTAAAGGTGAAGGAATACGAATTCTTAGAAATACCTCTGATCCTGACAATTTTAATGAAAGAATAAACTTATTTACAGAAAAATTAATACAAAGAGGTTACAAAATCACTTTTGTAAATAAAATATTAAGAAATATTTCCCATACAGAAAGATTAAACAAATTAACAAACAAAGAAACAAGAATAAACAAAAACACAGATAACTATAATATATCTTTCATAACACAATACCACGCTAATGCGGAAAATTTACAAACCATTATAAGAAAACATTGGCATTTAATTCAAGACAACCCACAGTTCAAAAATCTCTTTGATAAAAAACCTACAATAGCATTCAAAAGAAACAGGAACATTGGGGAAATCGTTAAGAAACACTTGAAATAAATCAATGTCTCCCAATAGAAATTAATTAGACAGTTATACTAAAACCAAAGGAAGGTGCGTTGACAATGAAAAATGCATATTGAAACGTATCTTAAACAATAACCAAAACCAGTTATCCATACGTTGATAAAACGAACAATAATAAATAAAAGGTACAATAATAAATAAAATGTACAAAATAATAAACAAACAAACATTAAAAAATAAAAATAAAAATAAAAATAAAAAATAAAAAATTAAAATAATAATAATAATAAAAATAAAAATAAAAATAAAACGGACGACCTCTGAAGAGAGTTACCTGGAATATAATTCCGAAAGAACTCGAAACATTGTACACGTAGCACGTAATCAATGTAAGGTCGGAAATGTGATCCATACTATAAACGGGTGGATATTGGATCAATATACCTATAAGTTACCTGGAATATAATTCCGAAAGAACTCGAAACATTGTACACGTAGCACGTAATCAATGTAAGGTCGGAAATGTGATCCATACTATAAACGGGTGGATATTGGATCAATATACCTATAATTTATGAGATACATATACCTATAATTTAAGCTGTGGATATTGGATCAATATACCTATAATTTATGCAATGTAAGGTCGGAAATGTGATCCATACTATAAACGGGTGGATATTGGATCAATATACCTATAATTTAGGTCGGAAATGTGATCCATACTATAAACGGGTGGATATTGGATCAATATACCTATAATTTATGAGATACATATACCTATAATTTAAGCTGTGGATATTGGATCAATATACCTATAATTTATGCAATGTAAGGTCGGAAATGTGATCCATACTATAAACGGGTGGATATTGGATCAATAAACCTATAATTTAGGTCGGAAATGTGATCCATACTATAAACGGGTGGATATTGGATCAATATACCTATAATTTAGACAAAAAGGCGAAAAGGCGAAAACGCGAAATCGCGAAATCGCGAAATCGCGAAAACGCGAAAAGGCGAAATCGCGAAAACGCGAAAAGGCGAAAACGCGAAAACGCGAAAACGCGAAAACGCGAAGTCGAAAACGCGAAATCGGAAAGAAAAAATATTTCGCGTTTTCGCGTTTTCGACTTCGCGTTTTCGCGTTTTCGACTTCGCGTTTTCGCCTTTTCGACTTCGCGTTTTCGCGTTTTCGCGTTTTCGACTTCGCGTTTTCGCGTCTTCGACTTCGCGATTTCGCGTTTTCGCGTTTTCGCCCTATATAATATGATGGGCGAAAACGCGAAAACGCGAAAACGCGAAATGGCCTTAACCGGCCACCATAAATAAGACAACTTTCGTCTAAATTCAACAAATAAAGATAGTCGGGAAGATAAATTCGTTATATAGTATGCAAGTGACGCTCTCACCCCATATGGAATTTACTGACCCTGTATATATCATATTAGGTCACTAACACACTATTTGACTAATAGTACCAGCTTAGTTAATGAAAAAGGGAAGGGATGTATTGTTTCTATTTGCAATGACATTTTTATCGCGGAATAGCTGTCACCAAAGTGGGTTTGTTTTCAACAATTTTAATTGAATCGAATGAAATTTTGTCTTTTGAAAAGCAATGTCCAGGTACTTTTGATAACTATTGTATGCACATTGAACGACAAATTTATGTGACGTATATAATTTTTCTGACGTCAGACACTCAAATCAATCCATGTGTTCGTAGATAGTAGATGTTGTTGTGTCCTGTTAAATTGTTATACGATGATGACTGATGTTCCCATATTTTGACTATTTTATTGATTGTGACTGTTCATTTAACGCATCATGTAAATGTAACGGAATTTGATGAGACTGTTATTGGAGTGAGAGGGTTGGCGCTATGGAACCAGGTTTAATCCACCATTTTCTACATTTGAAAATGCCTGTACCAAGTCAGGAATATGACAGTTCTTCTCCATTCGTTTTTGATGCGTTTTGTTTTTTGATTTTGCCATGTGATTATGGACTTTCCAAATTGATTTTCCTCTGAGTTCAGTATTTTTGTGATTTTACTTTATACATGTTTTAACAGATAATGAGGACATAAGTACTGTATATACCCACCACACCCGACCCTTTTGTGAGTAACGTAAATATTAGTCAAAAGAATATCAAAATATCGTATAAGTTGATCATTTGATAGAATGAAAGTTATGCGTAAATTGAAAGAAAGTCAAGAACTGACAAGATGACGAATTTATATACATTTACATGTAGGTCACAGTAGGATTTCTATTCGGTGTGTATAGTCCTAACATGCATGCTTTGCCACTTGACGTTAAGCAAGTAACCAAAAAGTCAATCAACCTATTCAGTGTGACCCCATACGATCTTAAAAATCTTACACACGAATATGTTAAATATGGCTTAAACAGTACAACGAAAAGGAAAAAAAAACCTGCCTGCAATACTTATAAATATACTGATAAATAAACTCATTATGGATTTCACGATACAAAAAAATACGCCAGATGCACGTTATGTATACAAACTATTCATCAGTGATGTTCAAAATAAAGATTAACAATGCTAAATCAAGTACGAAATTGATCACGCAAAACTAAAAAACAAATATGACTTCTATAGGTAAATATGATTGCTCATATGATATTTTGTCACATCTCAACACATTCAGCGTTTATTCCTAATAAACTTGAAAACGCGCGCTAGGTTTTGGGTAACAGACATACATATGTATTTGTTGTTGTTCTGTATCTTTCCTCCACTGTCTATTTTTTAGTCCAACAATGTTACACTATAATACAATGATTTCTGCATTTGGAAAAAGTTTTAAGAATTTCTGGGAAAATTGTTTACAGGTGGCAGAAATATTCAAAATAAGTCTTACTTATAATATAAGGATGAATAGTTACGCTTATACAACCATGTATATAATCACATTACAGCTCATGCATGTATGACCAAGTAATATTCATGTCTTTATATATCCCATTCTATCAATGTCCTGGTGAATAGAGGACAACAGATAAATACTAGGCTAGAGAATCGTTTTTTTCAGACATACAAAGCTTTGCTAACTACGTCAATGAATTACGCAATTTATGCACAAAACATAAAGCGACGTCACACTACCTCGTGGTAACGTTACATATTTTAATAAGAACTGTAAAGGATAAAAACGTTAGCACAATCATGCTAATATTGTGTTATCCTCCTACCTGATTGTTGTAGTTTTCTTTGAAAAAAAAATATATAAATATACTTTTTTCTTATTCTATTTGATCTGTAAATTCCCCTTACAAAGTAATAAATTAGACTCAAGAAGTATTCAACGAAGGTAACTGTATTGATCCAGAATGTTTAAAAACTATTTGAACACGTATAAAATAGCTGAATAAAAAGTTGCTAAATCTTTGTTATTTGCTTCAAATTTTAAAACGGTAAAACATATTGACAACGCGAAGAAAAAAATCTATAGTATTATAAACCTTGAATATTAAATTGTACACTTATAATAACTCTTTAATTTTTAAATCATATAACAACTATTGACACTTTGTACAATGTGTGGTAACGGTCAATGATTATCTGATTGACATGACTTCCTTGTTTAGTACAGGACAAACACCAGATTGATTCCTTTGTTTTTACCAAAAACAAATACAAGTGTCACATTACTATTACGCAGATAATGAAAAGTACTTCGTACTTATATGACATGTTAAATATTCTTAAAAAGAAATAATCAAATACGTATGATCTGCAAATAGAAGCAACGTCGAAGTCATACATCAATGCTTTATTTATATATTTTTAGTTATGTGTCTGTCTACGTTGTATAATGTACCATCATTATGTATTGATGATGTATTGTCACTCAATAACGCATTTTTAAGTGAATGTTTGCATTTTGAATACTATAGAAAACGTGCAAGGCTTTCAGTTGTAGGTTTTCAAAATATTAAATATATAACGTTTTTATCAGAATTGTTTTTTTCTCATCGTCCAAGGCTGTGTTGTTGTCAATAATTGCCTACAATGACTTTATGTGAAATGTGTTCTTCACAATCATACCACATCTCTGTTTTAGTTTTATATTGAGATAAGAGATACTACCGACAGTAGAAGGTCTTGAAATAAGTACCAACAAGTAGTTCATTAAAATCCAAAGACAATCAATTATTCCGTGTTGATTCGCATCAATGGAATTTTTAAACCTGATTTCTCTGTTATAACTATTTCCCATGATTCGGACTTGAAACTACCATGTTGCCAGACGTACTGTAAACAAAACCATACGTTGATTTTACTAAGATATATTTATGAGAATCATCGGTTTCACAGCTAATTGAATAAGGAGATATAATAACAATTTTGTATCAGATAACTACAGTTATTTTACACCTTTGTATGCATACCTTTGTCGAACGGTTATTGGCTTTCGAACTGTGCTGCTGACTTTTGAGACTTACATAAAATATATCGGGCTGGTGTTCAGTTTTGTATTTCATCTGTCATTTTAAATATTCACAAATTATATAAACTCTATAAAATGTGTTTATTCCTACTGGTACTACTACTTATTCTTGAAACTAAAGGATGTCCACAACAGTTGTATCTTAACGAAATAAAATGTACGAAATATCAAATATGTTCTCTATTGGTAAAACTTGCATCTTATTTTATCGCTGACCGTTAAACATGTAACAGATATTCGGTTCAAGTCCGATGAAATTGTGTTGACAGGACAGACATCTATATGAATAAGATTATTTTTGAAAAAAAACTGTAAACCTTACAAACGGATAAAGCATTTTAACAAGCATTTGCCTTTGCAGATATGTCATTTGAGACATTCCACTTTAACAATAAATTTGTCTTGTGTAGAAGATACTATATGTTGACCTTTAGATGTCATTGTCTTTTAATGTGATTTTGTTAATTTTGTTTTGCTCAAAAGATGAAAATATATTCCCCATTTCGTCTTTTATCAAACTATATCACTGATACAGATAGCTGATGTTGATGCATCAATTCAAGTTTCTCACATGTATTTGTGACTTTAATTTATTATGTTGATTGTAAAACTATCTTTTGGAGGCATTCAAATAATAGGACTTTCCAGATTATAATGTCGATATGTTTTTTCGACAAAATTATTCCTACTGGTCGATTTTTGTTATATATACTTCATATCTGTTATTTAAAAAACTAAATTAATTGGAGCATTTCACTTCAATTATACAAGTATTTAAATGGAATATATTGAATGAACCAGTGCTATTTAACACATTTACCGTATCGAAACATTACTCTTAAAATATAACTATGAATAAGGAGATACACAAAATGAGGAGAGCTAAGATACACATAATTTTTATAATAGAAATGATATGTATTCAACAACTTGAAGCAGGCAAGTGCAACTTATACGAATCTTATTATTCACATTTATTTGTTTGCTAAATAATGGTTAGTAAAACACCTTCAAAAGACGTTTTTTGTCATTTTAAAATTCATTTTGTGATTATGTTGTGCTGTTTAGATGTGCTGTCGTATGTTGTTTTACGTGTTCTTTTTTATTCTGAGGTTAGTCGGCACTTCGGTGTTGATATGAACACCTATTATATGGTCATTTCTTTTAATAAATTTACTGTTTGCAAAAGTATGAATTTGCTTAAATACTAAGGATTTACTTCTCACAAGCATTAAAGACCGTACCCGTCTTTGGCACAACCTTTTGGAATGTTAGGTCATCAATGCTCCCTAACTGATCGACATGATTGAATATAAAACAAATCGTTTATTGTTTGTTCATTATTTCGGCCTTACAAGTTGTTTTGTATGTGTCTTCTGTATCATTTTATACTTCCTCTTATTTTTCCTAATTGTCATATGTAAACCATAAAATTAATGACGTTAAATCTTAAATATCATAAAATTGAACGCTTGAATAGGACATTCCAATTGTTATACATACAACATTTTCATAAAGAAAGTTCTTTTTGCCATAGATTGTACTGATATTTCAAGTGTTTGATGATTTGGACGTCTGTCGAATTAATTTGTGACGGGTTAAATGTAGTTATACTAAAATCAAAGTCAGTTATTATTTACTTTTCTTATCAATGGCACCTATTTGCTAGCGATGTTTCGGAGATCCAATAGTTGAAACAAATATGTGTTCGATTCATTAGTGATTAAGATCTCATTACGGACTCATGTGACTTGAATGTGAACGCGAAAACTTTTATTCAAGAATGAAAACATACATTGATATTATTTTTTTTGGGGGGCTATTTTTGATAAATTAGACTGGAGTTGCTGATTTCGTTGTGAAAACATTTATCCCGTACATAATGGAAGTAAGCATACTATAGTATCTATTAATCTATAATGTCAATTCAATGAATACTGATTAACATTGTCATAACAGCCATTAGATAGATTAATGCAATATAAAATTCGTATCCGATATCTAGCTTATCAAATACAAACGTTGTTACCTTGGGCATGATAGTTGTCAGTCCTTGAACTAAGATCATGCTCAAGATTCTATATCAAACCTGATATGAAAATATGCTGTGAATATTCTTTTCGTATGAAACATATTTGTTATCTTTAATAATTGGACATTATCAGTTTCTTATCGTGCATTATTAAAAATAAGTCATATACATCATGTACATTCACAAATATAACTGACTGCATGCACAACTTACATAGTTAAAGAAAAAATATAAACATAACTAAGAAAAGTCTAAAAACTAAGACTGTCATAGTGTTCATTTAGTGCAGGAATTTCTTTTTGGAAAACACTTAAGTGGGTAACACATGGTTTTCAAGGCTAGCTTAACCTCAATTTGTATGACAAGTACGGTTCACTCATCGGATCACTCTAATTAATGTTTTGCAGCTGATCCATGCCAAACAACAGCTCATATAGACGATTGGCAACGATCTGTAGCATTTGCAATTGATACTACACAGATATGTGATAATGTTCTAGCAGATGGATGGTATAGAGTTACAAGTAACGCAGGAGAGCTGATGCCAACGCAATGTCCAATAGGTGGATTAAGATGCAATACAGCGAAACCAATATATCTTTATGTTGGTAAGGTTCAATTATGTTTACTACAGGTTGTGTTTACTGTAATGTCTTACGAAAAGAAGTATTAGGCAGGTATGCTAGTATAAATAAATGATAATGAATGTTTCTCATACTTTCATAATTTAGTTCTTATGATGATATGTTCACAAGTATAATTTATAATAATATTAAAGGTCACTGAAGCTTTCCATTAATATAATTGAGTACAAATTCTTAAAACTGTTTGTAAAGTCATTTCATCGAAACATATTTTAATTCGATTTCACAATTTTCACGACGACGACTTTCGAAGCCGACTTTATGGTTTTGGGTGTTTGTGTCGCTGAAGAAGGCACGACACGGTTGCTTACAATTGCTTACATTTATTTTATCTGAGCTCTGAATGATATTGGTCTTGTTTGCAATCATAATCAATGCTCCTTTGGTTGACCTTATATGTATTTTTAGATGATTTACCTGCTGGTGAAGAGCCATATCCTTCAGTTGGAGTAACAGTTAATAGAACAGCATATGCCTCAAACTATGATGGGAATTGTAAACACACAGAATACGACATCCAAATTAAAAACTGTGATGGCTATTTTGTGTATTTCCTCACAAGTATAACAGGTGGATGTACATCAGCTTACTGTTTTGGTACGTAAATAAAAATAGGGAAACTATCAAATCAATAAGACTTGTTCATTACGATATTAAGCAACCAAATATTTCGTAACATTGTCAATTAACAATTCAACCTTATAAAGTTATAATATTATGCTGACATAAATTATCTTTTTTGTTTCATTTCTATTATGTTTTATTGCTACATATATATTATTAACTAAATAAAAAGTTATCTTTCTGTTTTTGGAATGATTTTCTTGTAAAAGCTTTTTCGTCAACTTTTACTTGAAGGTGACCAACTTCCATGCACAAACGGCACAACGTCAGCGAACGGATTTACACCAGATTGTGAAAGTATGTATAAATTCAAATTGGAACATTTAAACGTAACTTTATCAAGAGAACATTTCAATACTTTAGTTAAAAGATATGTAAAATATTCAAATGATCTTCCTTCAGAGTCAAGTATCGATATACACATCAACGAAACCAGGAATGAAATGTTGTATATACACCAGACGCACAATTCGTTTCGTATTGAACTGACGAACACGTAGAATTGTGGATATAATATTCAGAATGAAGTCAATTTATAGATATCTCCGGAAAAAATGAAAATCTTCGTATTTGTTTGATACAGCAACTGATATAGTTAAAGAAATTTGTATGGTGCTTAAAGTTGTTTGATGTATGACGGTATGTTCTGACATTTGAATCAACAGTTTGTTGTAGGCCTTTTTGTCACACCTAGACAACTAAACAATACTCCATCAAAGTCATTTTTTATCTTCCAGTTGTTAAAAACATTTAAACCAATCACATACAACTTAATCTATTTTTCAATTTAGTATTTCCCAACGTAACGGTTACACCGTATGTTAAAGTCACCCTCACAGAAAGAGAGGCTATCAATGAATTTAAAGTACTTATGGTCTACAGTAATGCAACTTTTGAATGCCATGCGGACGATTTACAAGATGGATATACCTACACAACCCGATGGTATGTAAATGACATTGAGATGAAGAACGCCAAATTACAAGATTTGTCAAAAACAGACTTAGAGGCTGGTTTAGGTCGTATGCTAGAAGAACACTGGGCATCGATATATAAACCTAATATGTTAGTTAAGTGTGCTTTACAAGTAGGAGGAGGTAACTTTACAGTCTATGGTCCACAACATAAGTCTCCAGTCTTTTTTGCAGGGTTAAAGGTTAGTTAATATAGTTATAAAAGGTACCAGCATTATAGTTTAATACGTCAGACGCGCGTTTCGTCTACATAAAACTCATCAGTGAAGCTCAGATGAAAATAGTTCTTCAGCTAAACAAATGCAAATTTGAAGAGAATTGATGACCGAAAATTTCAAAAAGTTGTGTCAAGTCCGCTCAACTAGAGATTTTATGTTTGTATTTTTTTTTTTATTTGCCTTGTTTGATGTTAATTCGTACCTGATAATTCAAATGAAGACAACTCACATCTCTTGCATATTAATTTGGTATCTTGGTATCTCTGATCGGGTTAAGTTTAACTTCGACCCTCCAAAATAAAAAAAAATACATCATTGAACGTGCATAATGATAATTGTAACAAACATATGTATAAAAGCAGTAAAACTGAATCTTTCAAATTACAGATATTTTATTACCAAATGACCGATTGTGAACGTTCATAGTTCACTTATTTTTTACAAAAAAATATATTTATATTGTGAACTTTTAAATTACTATCAGGGAAATATCAAAAAATGCGCCAAAGGTGCTGCATGTAGCACATTCTAACCGACAACAATACAAGGCAAAATCATACAAAAAATAACTGAACTCAGATGAAAAATTTAAAACAGAAAGTCCAAAAATTAAACGACAAATTCAAAACCTCAAACTCATCGAACGAATAGATAGCAACTATTATATTTCTGACTGGGTACAGGCATTTCGTTATGTAAAATATTGTAAAATAACCTAGTTTTATAGCAAGGTTGGGAATCAATCGCTCGAACGCCAACTCTGTTAAGGTGTATATTTGGATTGCTTTTTCACATGCTTTAATGTCTAGCTATATGTAAAGGTGTAAAATACAGAGACAGAATTATTCTTTCTTAATTAAACGTGTAGTTATTTGTATAGTAATACTCCAATGGTGTGCTTGCTATGTATCTCTTAAAATCATGCATCCGCAATAGATTTGTTCATTTTGGTGTTATACGCTGCTGGCATTTGGAATTTGGCGAGGTTGCTTTATTTGTAAAACTAATGTTCAAACTAGAAAGCATTTGAATGAAGCTTGATTGTTTGTTTGAATTACTATAGTCAATATTTTATCTATATCGTGAACATCTTGAATTCCCTTTAATCAATCTACGACTTTGGCTTTTAGTTCAACCTAATACGTAAAAAAAATCATTCAAACTCTCAAAAGATTACTGTGAAATGACTCCCTGTGGAATTTTATAACAATCCACTGTCCTTGGAAGAAAAATCGTTGAATAATATCTAAATGTTGTAAATTGTGGATTCAGTTCCTGTAAATTCAATTGGAACGTAAGTGTACATATGTGTATAACATGTTAAGAGTAATAGCATAAGTCATACAGTACTTGCAACCTTAGGCGTTACTATTTCAGCGATCAATCAGCGGTCATCGATCAGTCACCGATCAGTCAAGTTCGCGTCAGACTCACGTCAGCAATCCGTCAGACTTATAGTAAAAGTAATTGACTGATCGGACGGATCGGACGGATAGAACCGATCGACCTTGATGACGGATTGACCTGTAATACGTCACATGATAAACTAATACAAATTACGGAATCTGAGTTTCGTTTTGTTTAATTAAAATGGCGACTAGTGAAAATCGAACGTTCAATGATCATGATGATACATTTTGCTTTAATAATAACAATTTAGCAAAGTTTTATTGAAAAGAAATGTACTGATAAAACCTAACATAAATATATTATTATTAAAGAATGGTCTTTTTGTTTTATTTAGGCAATATATTTTCAAACCCGGCGGGTTTCAAAACGGTGTCTACATCGCGATTTTGATTTTACAATTTTCCAAACATCCTCGGGAAAAGCAAAATGAAAGGATCAGTTATTGAAAGATGTAGTCTATATTCAAAATTTTTGTATCCCTAATATGATAAAATCCTTTTAAAAAAACTTATCATAATCAAGGACTTTTTATATTCCTGTCACAATCGAAAACTATAAAATTTTAAACAATACAAATAAAATTTAAGTAATATTTATCTGACACTCTTAATTTCATGAAAAAAAAACTATTCTAAACTTTAAAAAGTGCAAAAATCAAATGGCGGTCAATAATTTTTAGTAAAGTGAAGAAATCAACAACTGCATTCTAATTCAACCAAAAATAAAAGTTTAAGTATTTAAATTCTCAGTATATCTCAATTCTGATTAGATGACTTGTCTCAAGATGGTAAAAATGACTAATTTCAAATAAAATAGCATCATTTTTAATAAAAAGAAGACTAATTTTGGTTATTTTTAACAACGCATATAAAGTTTTAGTATGATTTCTCTGAAACTCTTTTAATTTCATGAAAAAAAACTATTCTAAACTCTAAAAAGTACAAAAATGCAATGGCGGTGAATAATTTTTAGTAAAGTGAAGAAATATTTGTGGTTAAGGTAACGCGTACAAAAATTTGATATCTTTTTCCTTAAAGTAAGCATATTTTATGAAGAACAGCCAATCTTGTTGTACAAAAAGTACTGAAATCATATGACGGTTAATAATTTGTATCAAAATAAATCAACAACTGCATTCTAATTCAACCAAAAATAAAAGTTTAAGTATTTAAATTCTCAGTATATCTCAATTCTGATTAGATGACTTGTCTCAAGATGGTAAAAATTACTGATTTCAAATAAAATAGCATCATTTTTAATAAAAAGAAGACTAATTTTGGTTATTTTAAACAATGCGAATAACATTTTAGTATGATTTCTCTGACACTCTTTTAATTTCATGAAAAAAATCTATTCTTAACTCTAAAAAGTACAAATATGCAATGGCGGTGAATAATTTTTAGTAAAGTGAAGAAATATTTGCGGTTTAGGCAACGTGTAAAAAAATTTGATATCTTTTTCCTTAAAGTAAGCATATTTTATGAAGAACAGTCAATCTTGCAGTTTAGTCAATGCGTACAAACATTTGATATCTTTTTCCTTAAAGTTTTAGTATGATTTCTCTGACACTCTTTTAATTTCATGAAAAAAAACTATTCTAAACTCTAAAAAGTACAAAAATGCAATGGCGGTGAATAATTTTTAGTAAAGTGAAGAAATATTTGCGGTTTAGGCAACGCGTACAAAAATTTGATATCTTTTTCCTTAAAGTAAGCATATTTTATGAAGAACAGCCAATCTTGTTGTACAAAAAGTACTGAAATCAAATGACGGTTAATAATTTGTATCAAAATAAATCAACAACTGCATCCTTATTCAACAAAAATAAAAGTTTAAGTATTTAAATTCTCAGTATATCTCAATTCTGATTAGATGACTTGTCTCAAGATGGTAAAAATGACTGATTTCAAATAAAATAGCTTCATTTTTAATAAAAGAAGACTAAGTTTGGTTATTTTAAACAACGTGTACACAGTTTTAGTATGATTTCTCTGACACTCTTTCAATTTCATGACAAAAAACTATTCTAAACTCTAAATAGTACAAAAATCCAATGGCGGTGAATAATTTTTAGTAAAGTGAAGAAATATTTGCAGTTTAGGCAATGCGTACAAAAATTTGATATCTTTTTCCTTAAAGTAAGCATATTTTATGAAGAACAGCCAATCTTGATGTACAAAAAGTACTGAAATCAAATGACGGTTAATAATTGGTATCAAAATAAATCAACAACTGCATTCTTATTCAACAAAAATAAAAGTTTAAGTATTTAAATTCTCAGTATATCTCAATTCTGATTAGATGACTTGTCTCAAGATGGTAAAAATTACTGATTTCAAATAAAATAGCTTCATTTTTAATAAAAAGAAGACTAATTTTGGTTATTTTAAACAATGCGAGTAACATTTTAGTATGATTTCTCTGACACTCTTTTAATTTCATGAAAAAAGAACTATTCTAATCTATAAAAAGTACAAGAATCCAAAGGCGGTGAATAATTTTTAGTAAAATGAAGAAATATTTGCATTTTAGGCAACGTGAACTAAAATTTAATATCTTTTTCCTTAAAGTAAGCATATTTTATGAAGAACAGCCAATCTTGATGTACAAAAAGTACTGAAATCATATGACGGTTAATAATTTGCATCAAAATAAATCAACAACTGCATTCTTATTCAACAAAAATAAAAGTTTAAGTATTTAAATTCTCAGTATATCTCAATTCTGATTAGACGACTTGTCTCAAGATGGTAAAAATGACTAATTTCAAATAAAATAGCTTCATTTTTAATAAAAAGAAGACTAATTTTGGTTTTTTTTTAACAACGCTAATAAAGTTTTAGTATGATTTCAATCACTGCATTCTTATTCCACAAAAATAAAAGTTTAAGGTCAAGGAACAGTAAATAGGCTATGTCACAGATTTTGCTAATAATTTGCATACAACCTTGGCTCGTTGAACTACAACTGAAAATCGAAAAAATAATACATTTAACTCTTTTATTATCTGAAAAATTGCAGATTGATTTCTTTTAATATGGGTGAATATTTGTATAGAAAGCACATAAAATCGGCAAAAAACCTTCTAAAATTTGTCTTAAAATCGCCAAATCTTTAATTCTAATCCATAGATTTTTCTTAAAAAACTATATATTGTTGACACATAAATTTCTGTTTTAATGATATAAAATAATCATATGGTCACCGACTTCGTTTTTTGTCTAATAATCAATTTGTTACCTTGTTGGTAGTGAAAAACGTCAAAAATCAACGTTTTACGGCCTGCAACGCGATAACGTTACGATTATTTCGACGTTTTGTTGGATTTTTTCACAAAGAACCAAACTTTGAATGATGTATACCGTAAAAACGAAGTCGGTGACCCTATCTTTATTTTGCATCATTATAACGGAAATTTATGAATCCACAACATATAGTTTTTTTAAGAAAAATCTATGGAGTAGAATTAAAGATTTGGCGATTTTAAGACAAATTTTTGAAGGGTTTTCGCCGATTTTATGTGCTTTCTATACAAATGTTCACCCATTGTGCAAGAATTCATTCAGTAATATTGTAAATGATAAATGAGATAAATGCATTATTTTTTCGATTTTCAGTTGAAGTTCATCGAGCCAGAGTTGTATGCCAAATTTTACTGAAATCTGTGACATAGCCCATTTACTGTTCCTTGACCTTAAGTATTTTAATTCTTATTATCTCAATTCTAATGAAAATATTTATCTCCAGTTGTTTGAAATAACTGATTTACAAAAAAACTTCGTCATTTTTTAAATAAAAGAGAGTTTTTTGGGTTATTTTGAACAATGCGCATAAAATTTAAATATGCCTTTCTGTTAATTTTTTTAATTTTATGAAAAACGACCTTTTCTAAACAATAAAAGTTCAAAACTCCAATGGCGGATTATCGGCATTTTCGTAGGTAGAAGTTCATGTTAACTGAGACATATAATACTATTATGTATTATATATGTTTCTAATGTTTACAATTTTTAATGCAAAACTATTAATCAACACAAACAATTTAACGCTTTAATTAAGAATCTAATATAACTGTTATACTATTTTTCCTTTTTTTATTGCAACCAAATTAACGTGTAAATTATGGTGTCTTCGTCGAGGTCCGCGTTCATGGATCGTAAACAATGTTGAGTTCGGTTTACATAAGAATTTGAAAAATATACGTATCCGTCCGATCCGTGCATACATTTGATTTACTGATTGATCGATGACCGTTGTCACGGTAACTCTCACATAGGTTATTTGACTTATCTGACGGATCCTATGGGTCACCGATCACCGATCAGTCATCGATCAGTCAAACATCCGTCACCGATCATTCACCGATCAGTCAAGTTCACGTCAAAAAGTAACGCCTAAGGTTGCAAGTACTGTAAGACAACATTGGAGTTATTTAACATGCATTGCATTTGAATATATGCATGCCTTTTGATAAATCATTTTAATCATTATCTAAGATTGTTTTTTTTTAATTTAAAAAACAAACTCATTGTAGATGTCTTGATTTATAGCTTCCCTATGCACAACATAGTAATTCATTCATCGTGTTTATACGTTGTTGATACGTTTTTCCAATAGATTGCTGCAGCCTCAGCGACCAATTATCAAGTCAAAGAAGGGGAAGAGCTTCAAATTCCAGCTAGTTTGACGATGCCACTGTCATGTGCTTGGCCAAAATATGCGTTAGTATTGACAACATAAGGTTGATTATTATCAATAGTTAATGTACATGTATATTTTTTCAATAAGCAGTTATATCCCCCTTCGTCAGAAAATATAAGATATCTATTTACTGTTAATGCCTAAATAAACAATACTTGAAAAACAAAATTAAAAAGTAACAGTCAAGGCACCAAATGTTACCTGTTTGTTCGCGATTTTATCCTGATCTTTGTGACAAAAATGTCAGTTGCATTTACTCATATCATGGACCGTTCAACTAAACTTTTTAGAATTTTAATATGTTGTTACTGACAACAAAATGTAGGTCAAGTTTAATAATTGCGATTTTGAGTTTTACCGTTCAGGAGTTATGGTTCTTGAAAGGTTGCAAAATGGTGTGTCCAGTCCTGTCCGTGAATTTACTCATGAACTGTTAAACCAAAGCTTTAGAAATTTAAGATGTTGTTACTAATGACAAAATGAAAGTCAAGTTCAATAATGACGATTTTGACTTTTACCGTTCAGGAGTTAAGGTTCTTGAAAGATTGAAAAATGGTGTTTCCAGTCGTGTCCGTGTATTCACTTATGAACCGTTCAATCATAGCTTTTTAAATTTAAATAAAATTGAGATTGGAGATGGGGAATGTGTAAAAGAGATAAAAACCCGACCAAAGAAAAAGAAAACAACAGAAGGTCACCAACAGGTCTTCGATGTAGCGAGAAATTCCCGCACCCGGAGGAGTCCTTCAGCTGGCCCCTAAACAAATATATACTAGTTCAGTGATAATGAAAGCCATACTAATTTCCAAATTGTACACAAGAAACTAAAATTAAAATAATACTAAACTAACAAAGGCCAGAGGCTTCTGACTTGGGACAGGCGCAAAAATGCGGTGGGGTTAAATATGTTTGTGAGATCTCAACCCTCCCCCTTTACCTCTAGCCAATGTAGAGAAGTAAACGCATAACAATACGCACATTAAAATTCAGTTCACGAGAAGTCCGAGTCTCATGTCAGAAGATGTTATCTAGGTTAACATAGGTTATTACTGCCAAGAAAATGAAGGTCAAGTTCAATAATAACGATTTTAATTTCTACTGTTTAGGAGTAATTATTCTTGAAAGGTTGATAAATGGTGTTTTCAGTCCTGTCCGTGCGTTTACTCATCAACTGTTTAACCAAAGTTTTTTAAATTTTGATATGTTATTAATGATGACCGAATTGAGGTCAAGTTAAATAATGACGATTTTGACTTTTACCGTTAAGGAGTTATGGTTCTTGAAAGATAGAAAAATTGTGTGTTTCAGTCGTGTCCGTGTATTAACTCATGGACCGTTCACCCATAGCTTTAAAATTCAAATATGTTGTTACTGATGACAAAATGAAGATCAAATTTTATATTGACGATTTTTACTGTTACCGTTCATCAGTTATGGTTCTTGTGATATTGAAAAATGCCAGAACACGAATAAATGTTAATAAATCCGGTTTGTTGTCGCTCTGACAGCCTAATGTTTGTAAACTGGTTTGTTGTTTAAGCACAGCAGAATCTTCCTTACACTTCCTTTACACTTGGTATCACCCAAAAGGTTTGGATGGGATTCGTTTTGCTTAATCATTAGTTTTTTTGTTATGTAGTGAAAAGTATTCTTTGTCTGTTTGTTTTTTTTTCTTTTTCAGCCATGTCGTTGTCAATTTATTCTATGAGTTTTAAAATGTCTCTCTGGTATCATTCGCCCATCTTTTATCAGAAATTCAGGAGAATGAACAATATAAACTAGAAAGTACACCCCAAAAAAATTGTATATTACTGGCTGTTGACCCAGGATTGTATACCACATTAAAATGTTACATACTATGTGGTAGCATAACCTGATACACCATCAATTAAGGGCAAATGCAAGTAAAATCAAGGATTTAAACGATTGTTTTTTAAAGTGAAGACATTATGGAAGTAGTTTAATTAGCGGGTGACAATTTTCGTGCCTTCAGCAGCGTTTATATGTTCGTGATCTCTTAAATTTTTGAATTTTAGTTTTCTGAAGAAGAATTATCGAATGAAGAAATTAAAGCCATCATCAAACTATTGATACTATCAAATATTTTTGATAATAGTCATATGTTGTTTTAAAATTATAATTTGTTATGAAATGATTGCTTTCGGGAAAAACAGATTATAAATACTTGCAAAATTTCTCAATTAAAAGAAATTGCTAAGTAACTATTTTAAATACTTCACTCTTGTACTTATAAAGGCATGACCGTTAATTAGACCGTTGGTTTTCCCGTTTGAATGGTTTTACACTAGTAATTTTGGGGCCCTTTATAGCTTGTTGTTCGGTGTGAGCCAAGGCTCCGTGTTGAAGGCCGTACTTTAACCTATAATGGTTTAATTTTTAAATTGTTATTTGGATGGAGAGTTGTCTCATTGGCACTCACACCACATCTTCCTATATCTATGACACTCATTTACAAGAGATCGTATGATCAACAGATTAACGATCATCAAAAGTGTTAACTTGACAATAAAAACGCAGCTTGAAAATCGATTACATAAAAATATGTTACGTTTGTTTTGTGGAATTAGTTGGTATGAAATAAACAAGCAATTCCAATATGAAATTGGTTATTTTGTATAAGAATTAAGTAGAAATAAAATAAACACTCAATCATCGCATATCATCACCGGGAGTCTGACTTCCATCGATAACAACTTCTTTTATCATGAGAATTTAAAGGTTAAAGGTGATTCAGTTCATGTTTTTAATAGATTAAATGAGTAAAATCATGTCTGAAGATTATGGTGCATTGGCTGATATTCGATGTATTCTCTACAGTATATGCCCGTATCCATATTGTTAAAATTACCTGGGTATCTTTCTATGTCTTGATTTAGACAACAGTTGTCATATTTCCATGGACACTTAAATGTGTGGATAAAGCCATCCACGAAGCTACGGCAATTGGTACCTTACAAATAAAAGTATTTTCACGGTAACTTTATTCCTGTCGTATCTAGAAAATATGAAATTGTCATTTTTTTTCAAAATTGCACCCAAGGTATGATTTTTTTACACTTTGCTTTGAGAATCAAGATGTCATTACACATAGTCGGAAACGGGTCTTATATTTGTATACAATGAACCCCAGGATGGAATTTTATAATATGAAAATTGTTTATTGGAAGACAGTTGTCGTAAGCAATTACAGCGAAATTATCCGACAATTGTTTCAGTCCCAAATCATCAGCTTATCAATAATATTCGTTCGAACACAAAGCGACAAAAAAGTATTTCAGACTCTTCTGAGTAGGCGTCAACATTTTTCTTAGCAATAAGGACAATCTATTCCCAACATGATAATAAAATTAAACTTTATAAAAGATATATCATTTCTAATTTCAGACCTGAACACCAAATAGCGTCTATCAAAAAAGACGACTGTCTCTTAGTTCTTTTAAATGGAGTTCCTGATTACCAAACCAAGGGATGTACAAATGGAATCACAAAAGACGGCCTTGTATTTACAACAGATTATTGTGGTATAAAGTTTGCTCATAGTAATTGGCAGGATCCACAACTGATCAACATAACAGGACAAATAGACCAATTGGCAAATATTGAAGATAGGTTAATCAATTTAAGGCTTTATAACGCAGATACAGTAGCAGCAAAAGGCTCATTAAGTTACTGGAGAAATTATCATACAACAGATATAAAGGTAAGTGTTTAGAATAATTTATGCGCCAGGCTTTTATCAGGAATCCTCTCACAAAAACCTCGTTTTTAAGAAGCAAGACGGAAGATTATTAGTCTGCCTCTACTTCGCCGTTAATAAAAGATCGTCTTGAGTTATAAATTATAGATGCTAACATTATCATTTGCTCGTTTTTCAAAGCTTATATTTTTATTTTTATTTGTACTGTTTTTATCTAATACCTTTTGTGATAATTAATGATTCGTGCATCCGGTCTTCGGATTCGAGGCTTTCAATGTAGCTAATAAGGATATTTCCAGAGGTGGTGTCTGGACGCATGATATTCTAAAAGTGTTGTTTACTTTCCAATTTGTTTATGTCTTTGTATTTATTTATGACTTAATTATTACCAGTATGTTTGTTTCAAAATCTTTCTTGATGGCGTTCGGTCAGATATGCTTGTATACTATTTTTTAGGTCATAAATTTTGTACAAAATCTGTTTGTGTGATTTATGGATATATCTACATTGTATTGGTTGGTGTATCCAAATTATGTTCAGGTTGATTAATTATGTTTGGTTAGTTCATCAGCAAATTTTGTCATTATATCGGAGCTGAAAACCTCTACGATACAGGAGGAATACTGTATATGTAATTTAATAATCGAAAAACTTACTTCATATCATGCTGTATGGTCAGTTTAACATGGTAGGTATAATATTTGACCATATTGTACATTTCGCTAACGCTCAGTGTAAAATATTGACAAATGTAATGCCTAACCTTGTTACATTGACAATAGAGCATAAAATGACAGAAGTATGTCTTGATTAACCAATCTAACCAATTAATTCGTCTTGTAATTCAAAGAAAGAAATGTGACAGTTATGCAATCGTTCGTTTGTTGATACAGTCGATCGTTTCATTTTTCGCTCACCTGGCCCAAAAACCAAAGCATTTAGAACAAATCTGACATGGGGTAAAATTGTTTTTAGGTCAAGATATATCTGCCCTCAAATTTTCAGATGAATCGGACAACTCGTTGTTGGGTTGCTGCCCCTGAATTAGTAATGTTAAGGACATTAATTTGTTTTTTGAATATTTTCTTGAATATTATTATAGATATAGATAAACTGTAAACAGCAATAATTTAGCAAAGTAAGATTTACAAGTCAACATGACCGAAATGGTCAATTGACCATCTAAGGAGTTATTGTCCTTTATAGTAAATTTTTAACAATTATCATAAAATTTGTACATTTTTACTAACATTTTTTCACTGAAACTACTGGGCAAAGTTCATTATAGATAGAGCAGCAAGAATGATCAGTAAAGTAAGAAATACAAACACTTCACCATCACCAAAACACAATTTTGTCATGAATTCATCTGCTTCTTTTGTTTAATATTCATATAGACCAAGGTGAGCGACACAGGCTTTTTAGAGCCTCTAGTTCATGAACTCCCAGGCTTTTCGACGTACGTCAGAATTTCGTGATTTTTGTGTATATTAAATATATGATAGGCTTGTTATAAATGAATTCAGTGTTTTAAATACCTACTAGGCACGAAATAAAAAGACAAAAAAAAATGTCATAATGCATATTAAAATTCATGTAATTATTAATATATTAAATTGATAACACTGATATGCTTGACCATAAACCATAGCATATTTTTTGCCAAAACACCTTTAACATATAGGTGAAATATTAAATTTATCTAATAATTGAGTTGAAATTTCTAATGGATTAGATAGTTTGAATGTGGATGTTGATAAGAACATTAAACCTAGATTCTAATGCAACAACGTTTGTAACGTTCATTTTGATTGGATAACGTCACTTATTTACATCACATCAATTTACAATTGTTGCCATTGGACGTCCGCGCAAGAGCAGTAGGCATATATCAGATTTTAAATACATGTTTTAAACTTGTCAATGTCAGTTTCATATATTAGAATGGAGATAACAATATTGTATTTTGGGCTCCGCAGACATCAATTGGGAATTCGATGGTCGTGAATACTCGTTTATTTACTGTCTCCGCTAACGCGTCGCCAGTAAACTTAATTTGAAATCAAATCCTCAATTGATGACTTCGGAGCTTGAAATACAACACAGTTATCTCCTAATTTACCGGAGTATGTTACACGGAGAAGAGGGACAATAATATATATTATAATTATACTATATAGAAAAGATATTGATACGAAATAAAAGTTAACGTCGTTAAGACAGTAACTTTAGAATTTACGTTAGTACGTAAAACATTTCGAATGCGAATTAAACTAATTCGAAATAGTTAATGCGAATCGAAATCGAATTACGTGTGAACTCAGCATCATCCTGCAAACGGAACTTCTTTTTTTGTACATAAATTGCAGAAAACAAAAGCCAAATCTTTTAAAGGAAAATCTTCAATTTGCTAAATAATGCTTTTGTCCAAACAATGAAACTATAACTTTGCATTTTTTGATTTGGCAAAAACGATTGGATTAGTTGCGATTAAAATCCTTCTCCCATAGCGTAATTTTATTGGTCAATAACTGTTTATTTTTTTCACCATCAAGCGCATACATAAAATATCGCACGTCCATTCCTCTGTCTGTCCTTCCGGTCCTTCTCGTTAATTAAATTTTTCAAGTGTGCAATTCTTGATAACTTTCTATAAAACTGAATTCACATGGACACGCTCGAAAATCAGTGCATATCAACTAAACTTTAAAAGAGTTATGCCATTTAGAAACATTGATTATATTGGAAATTGCATTGTATTTGCTGTCATTCCATCATTTCGGTAATATATTTATAAAACATACATGTATAAAGAACAAAATAAACAGCTGCACTACGAGCGCATGATACGCCAGTCGTCTTATGATAAAAAATTATACATGTTTTTAAAATAACATGGGGGTTTTACAGGAAGTAATGCTAAGTATGTCTTAACTCATTCATTATTCTTGCTCAATAAGAAGTTTGTTATGATCCTCAAACTGAAGCTCAATAAAAATTCAAGAACTTAAAAATGAATAAAAGAATCATCTCGCAAAGGTATCCATACCGTAAGAGTAATTTAACTAAAAAGCACGTGAAGTTTTATGCAATTATTGAAATAGGTTCTGAGATACGGCTCGACATGTGAAAACCCCATTTATGTCATAAACTCAATAACTATCAAATCACAATTTTGAATCATCCTCAAACGTTTATACAGATCTTCAGATTAAATAACTAAGAAGTGTGTAAATTTTTAAGCAATAGTCATAAACCGCGAACCGTGAAGAAAACCTGTTTAAGTTACAAGGTCCTGTAACTCAAAATGTTCACCAAAAATTAAACAGATCGTATGACCATCATGACTGAAAAAAGAACAATGTTCAGCTTAATGAGATTTGGGTAATATGATGTACAATGTTTACGACGGACAAACGGACGCGGGTATTTGTATACCATAATACGTCCCGTAAAAATTTTTACGGGTGTATAAACATATTGTTGTCGTTTGTTAGATAAAATGCGTTCAACGTGGAAGAAATAAGAACATTAGCGGCGTGTACCTAAATTTTCGGTAAACATTTTAAAATATCATTGGTTTTCTGTGCTGTAATAAAATGTCATGGATGATGAATGATAATAAAAATGATAATTGACATGCACCAAAAGGGTCAGTCGTCTTGAGATTGCTCACTACGATATTTTGTTGAAGATCTCAAAGAAACATATACAGTTATTTATTTTATTTCTGATAATGGTATTATACTGTTATCCTGTTAGAATCAAATGCACTAATTTTAATGGCGTAGAAGTAAGAAAGCGGGAGAAACAGAAATTGGAGCATCGACATTCCACATCACGTTTCTTATTACGGAACATTACACGCATTACGTTCAGCAAAAAGTGATGTTTTGCGGGAATTCAAACGCTTAACGTCGCGTCAAGAGTTAACTCCCTTGAAACTGTATGGGATGCCCTTAATGATATCTCAACCTGCAGAGCTCAACACATGCATGAATATTTCATTTTAGACTTATAAGATTGAAAATTTGTAGCAGGAATATCCAAAGGAAATAATTTCGTTTCGAACGTGACTCTTTTATTGTATCGTACACTAAACTTTGCCTCTTATATAAAGGAAGAATGTATTTAAAGAAACCGTATAGAGTAGATAATGAATGATGAGGATAACCATAGAATTGTCTCTAACAGGGAAAAAGTCAACAATTAAAAATTGTATACCTACTTTTGTACAACTAATGTGCATTTCAGATCTATGTAATAGACAAAGACGTTAGCACATTAGGCCAAAGTTGTTTTTCAAACAATGATCCGCACATGAGGACATTTGATCAACAGTAAGTATCAAATACCAGGTTTAATACACCATTTTCATTTAAAAATGCCTGTACCAAGCTAGGAATATAATAGTTCATGTTCATTCGTTTTTCATTTGTTTTGTCATTTGATTTTGTCATGTGATTAGGGACTTTCCGATTTGATTTTCCTTTGAGTTCATTTATTTTGTGATTTTACTTTTTACACAATAATTTATACATTACATTAAACAAATCATATCATCGATCTGTTGTCAACCACGGCTGTTTAAATTAAACTCGTGTATGTGCCTCTACTGCAGTTTTTGCTATTTTTTAATTAATGGAAATATTAAACCTGTATCCAGTTTATTGTAGCCTATCCAAGTTAAACCAGATGTCCTTATTGTAAACAAAATTTAATTTTATATTATAGTGGTATTTGGTTTATTGTTCCTAAAACTCAGTTTTGAATATGTAGAAGATAAATTGTTCATTTCTGTGCTTAACAAAAGAAAAATCACAAAAATAATGAAATCCGAAAAATTCTAAACGAAAGTCCCTTTTCAAATGACAAAACCAAAAGATCAAACACATCATACGAAAGGAGAACAACTGTCATATTCCTGACTCGGTACATGCATATTGCTTAGTAGAAAATGGTGGCTTAAACCTAGTTATAAACCTAACTAAACCTCTCATTATACATGTTATAATAGCACCGAATTCCACAACAATCAAGACAATGGGATCAAAATATTAATGGCAAAAACTGCATGAAATACCAAGAGATAGGGCAAAAAGAAGACAGAAGATACTAGGGGACATTAATTATTTTTAAAGCTTTAAATTTTTAGGAATTCAGAATAATGCTTTAAAATACATTATCTTTGCTACAATATTATCAACTGATAATGTATAAATACACAAATATTTCAGCAGCCAAATTATATTTTTTTTAATTTTCAAGTGACAAAACTACATCGGCACTAGAATAAAGAAAAGTATATGCCTACTAGTTGATACGATTTTTCAGAGTTTCTATAATGATATGATTGGAAGGGGATTGCTGCTTACAAGGATATATTTGGTCGAAAAGTTTATAGTGGTAAACATTAGGGACTGTTTGATAGACACCGTCACGAGTTGGTTGATCGTTATATATATCTGAATCACAAACATGTGACTACATATATGGTTGATGCTCGGTCCGTTTCTGTGTGTGTTACATTTAAGTGCTGTGTCGTTGTTCTCCTCTTATATTAAATGCATTTCCCTCGGTTTTAGTTTGTTACCCCGATTTAGTTTTTTGTCCATAGATTTATGAGTTTTTAACAGCGGTATACTACTGTTGCCTTTATTCAAAAGTAGTAACTGCAATTATGTCCTCTTTTTTCTTTACTGTGACAGTATCGAATGAGAAAAAAAATAACTGCTTCCTCTTCAAAAGTAGGTTTTTATCATCTAAATTTTGTGGCGTTCGTTTTACTTAGTTATAAGGTAAGTAAGTAAGTAAGTAAGTAATTAGTTTATTACAGTGTCACAATCTAACATTATACATAATATATTATACATCAGATAAAAACAGCATAAAAATACATTAGATTCCTGCCTTAAAAGACATATGAGACACTTTTACCTCATGCACATTAAATGCATACACAATTTAATACATTTTTCAAAAGTAAAATTTAAAAATACAAAACAATTACTTCGTAAATTAACAATTTTTAACTAAAAAGTACGAAAAGGGTAGAATTGATTTAAAAATCTTTAATAATATGCAAATAAATAATAATTAAAAAATTTAAGTTCTTTAACAGTTATAAATTTATCTTTCTCCTCTTAAACATCAAATGCAATGTTTTAGCTAACAAAAATTGAATTTCATCACAGCTCATAATATAATTAAATTTCTCTTCTACACTCAAGATTATAAAAACATAGTTTGATAAAAAGGGTGAATTTAAAAGTTCCTCTCTCAAGTCCGAATAAAAATTACAGTTCATTAAAAAATGTTGTTCAGTTTCAATCGTATTTCCATCACAAAACTGACAAATTCTTTCAGTTAAAGGTGTAACTGGCTTGGTGTAACGTCCTGTTTCAATGGCGAGTGGTAATGAACCACAACGAAAGTTTGATAAAGTTCTACGATAGTCTCTAAACTTGACGGATTTCACAAAACTGCTTGGCTGAAGATTACTTTTATACTGTCTGAACGTCCTAAGTTTATTTCCATTTTCACAGTTTCGATCGTTATGCACATCGCGTAGCCAATTTTCAGCATCCATAGTGTTTAACTTGTCCTTTACAATATTAACTTTTTGTCGGATTGTCATATTTTGAGCGTTTATCAAAGAACTTAAGTCACTTTTTTCAATAAATTTCAATACACGGGAATTCCACGAGCGCTGTTTTGATTTACTTGATTCATGTATCTTTTTAACTAGCCTATTTCCATCTAAATTTGTAACTTTAAAATACAGTCTCAAAACTTCGATATTTTGTTTAGTTTTTACCGTAGTCCATCCCATGTCTCCACGTATAGCTAGGTTTGAAGAGTTCTTAAAAGCACCTAGGTAGTATCGGCATGCTTTGTTTTGGACAGTTTCTAATTGTTTGTGTTCTGATATGCCCCAAATACTCGCTCCATATAATAAAACAGGCTGTACAAGGCTTTCATATAGTTTTGTAAATATGTCATAGTCCATTCCGCCACATGAAATGAACTTTGTATAAAGTGCGGAGAGAGCTCTACTGGCCGACTTTCTTATTTCCCTCACTGTAAATTTCCAATTTAGATGTTCATCAAGCCACAATCCTAAATATCGATATTTACTGCAATAATCAATAGTTGTGTCTCCAAAAAGAAAGTTAAAGTTCGATCGAGGGGATGCGGGACAACGAAAATGTATTATTTTTGTCTTTTCAAAATTTAAACTTAATCTCCATTTTGAACACCAGTTGCTGACTACATTTAACATCATTTGAAGGGATTCTTCATCTGGTGCTAGTAAAACAATGTCGTCAGCGTATAACAGGATAGACAAAATGCACGACTCATTGATCGGGATACCAAGATTCAGATTGTTTATTTCATCGACTAGATCGTTTACATACACAGAGAATAATGATGGTGATATTTTGCAGCCTTGTTTTACGCCCATATTAACGCCAAACATATCGGTCATATGGCCGTTTACTTTAACAGCATAGCGAACATCTACATATAGCGACTGTAGTCCTTTTAGAAACTTTCCATTTATGCCTATTGACATCAGTTTAAACCACATCATCTCTCTATTTACAGAATCAAAGGCTTTTTTGGCATCGATGAAACAAGCAAACGTTGATAGTCTTTCGATTTTTCTATTAGTTATAATACTTGTTAGAGAGTATAAATGTTCAATGCAACCACGATCTTTTCTAAAGCCGTTTTGTTCATCGGCTAAGATGTTATTTTCTTCTAACCAGGATGATAAACGTGTGTTAAGAATATCTGCATATATCTTACAGGGAATTGACATCAGAGCTATCCCTCGATAACCTAAAGGATCACGATAATCTTTGTCTGGTTTTAATATTGGATTAATGAGTATGTTGTTCCATGTCGCAGGCACAACTCCATTGTCAAATGCAAACTTTATGATCTTGAATAGAATATTCACACACGAGTTGTTACGAAGAAATTCGGCACATATTTGGTCGAGCCCGCCGGCTTTATTAAGTTTTGCTCGATAAACAGCCTTCTCAACGTCATCATAAGAAATATCATTATTTAAGATTTCTGAATCCTTTCCTGAAAGATTTATTATTTCATTTTCTAGTTGATGTTGGACAGTACATAGAAAGTCTTCGTCGTACTTACTATCAGTTACATTGAATAGATGTTCATACTTGCATTTCCATGTGTCATATACTGTTTTAATATCTTTACACACATTACCTTCTGATGTTAATATTTCCATTGGTATTGAAGAACGCCTGTCATTCGCTATTCCTAATTTACCAATTTTCTTCCAAAAGTCTCTTGTGTTGTTCTCTGTCGAAAGATTCAGTAACTCTTGTTGTTGTCGCAATTGATAACTTCGTTTTTCTTTCCTCAAAAGTTTATCGAACGCATTTCTCGATGTAAGAAATTGTTCTCGCACACGTTTCTTTTTGGTACCACATCCTTTCCATTTCAGCCATACTTTTTCGTGTTCGCAGGTTTTATCCCACAGCAATTTGAGATTATCGTTCCAATATGGTGTATGTGTCGTGTTATGCAGATTTTTTTGAAAAATAGTCTGCTGCTTTCAGATAGTTTCATAGCTCACATTGCTGCAAAAATGATTTATTTACGTGAACTAATTATTATGTGCGGGAATAAAATTTTGATTGATTTTGTATTTATTTTAGTTAACCGTGACTTTGGCAAATCCAAGATAAAATATGCACGAAAATTGAAGTTATTTTCTATCAATATTTTTTTTAACCCTCAACTTCTAACAGATTTACCACTTTTGCCTACAAAAATCATAGATTATTAAAACTGGCATCTTTATTAAATTTCTTTAAGTTGTCAATAGGTATGTCTTTTACTACACATTTTTACAGACAGATAAATTATTATTAACATTTTATCTTATTTTAATTACCATAATCTACAAAAGAAAATATCTGTACCAAGTCAGGCATATGACAGTTGTTTTTCCATTCGTTTAATGTGTTTGAACATTTCATTTTGATTATGAACTTTCCCTTTTGAATTTTACTAGGAGTTTGGTATTTTTTGTTTTTTACTTTTGTCATGCTTGTAGCAGCATTAAATCGGGATAATTAAACTCCTGACTGCACCAAACACGATGAGTAGACATAATCTTCATGTATGAACTAAAACAAAATTCCGGACGAGAATAGACACACTTCCTTTTAAAGTGTCCTGTGTCCTGTGTCTTGTGTACTGTCTTTACATGCTTGACGTATGATCGCACAACATGGAATTAGCACGACTATTGAAAGCTCACATAAAAAACAACGAAGAGAAAGAGAAAGATTATCTATTTCATTACTAGGTGTATTTATTTTATTCATAAAACATTTTAGAACATACGAGCTACAACTTGACGAAATGTTAGCAGGTGAATACATAATGTACAAACATTTGCGACTTCCGCTTCAGGTATAGTATATACTTAAATTACATCTTATCTAAGAATGCTGCATTTATTGGTTGAGGACCAGTGTATTTTTTGCATATTCTAACATTTTTTCGTCATTTCAAAAGAATTTGCCCCTTTTCCACCACAACCGGTGAATTTGCCTCAAATACCGTATTTGCAATTTTGGATATTCCTTTTTTACCCTCGGGAGCCTGTCCAGGCAAAAAAATATTCGAAACCCTTCTCTGTTATCCCGATTGTTAAGACAAAATGGTTAAACACTGTTGATTGAGTTAAACCGAAAACTGTTAGAGATATATTCATATAAAAAGGGAGAAAACGTCTTTACAAATGATCGATTTTCTGATTGAATACCAATGACGTTTACACATATAGGTACAATGACGTTTCAAAAAACAGCTATAAGGTACATGTATAATTCCCGCGGTATTACGATTACCATACATATGTACGCACAGTGTCAATCATAATTTATTTGGTGTAATTAAACAGATATATCATGCTATGGAGGGTTTTTTTGCGAAAAATACCAGTCGTGGATCCAAATTTTTTATCCGTAGCGGCTCGGGAAATTTTATAGTCCTTTGAACGGTGTTTTTCGCAAATACCCCTCCGTAACATGATAGATCTGTTCAATTTATTTTCTATGTTGATATCAGTTACTGTGGACAGTTATGTACATTTTGACCCAAGTGTATTATCAGTCAGTGCTACATTATTTGTACCATAATTTTGTAATCAAATTATGTGTCATTAAATTAAGTCATTACAATCTTATTACCTACCCCTGATGAAGCGTATGCGGTTTGAACATGTTTTTGAAAATCCAAATGTTATAATTCCTATATGAGCTACTATCAAATCCATAGCGTTGCTGCTGGAATGTTATTCTTAATAATAACATCCGCTAAAAAGTTGAAGCTATCCAGAGCAGTGTTTCACAAAGAATTAGTTAATAACGCGCCATTAATTGGTCTTATATTCACGAAATGTTTCGCTCCTATCAAATTATAATACGTGTATTTTTGTTTGTATCCATTTCATTTTGCTACCAAGCTGCATGAGTCCTAACAATATTGACATATATCTTCATTATCTTCTTTTTCAATTCTATGATTATAAAAATATCACTTATCATTTATTTTATATGTTGAATACTAACCTGACATGTATGCGTATATTTCAAAATTTCAACGAAAATCTCTTTATTAAAAAACGTTCGTTTGTTTAGAAGTGCTATTGGCATTCGTAATGGAAAATGCAAAATTAAGCAAGTGAACTTTATTTTTGAATTAAAATTACATTATTATGTGATATTAGCTTGAATAAATGTGCATGAAATTAAGAAAATTCAGATGAAGACACCGATTTCGATTTAATTTTCTAGATATATCATCCTTATTGTATGATAGAGACACCGTGTTTACTTCAAATACATCTTATCATTGCTTATGTAGGATGAATATTGCAGAAAGTGTTCCTTTAAAACACAGTTTACATCACTATTTAAAATTTGTAACACTAGCGTAATTTATTTAAGTGTTCAATTTTTGTAGGTCAGTGCGTACTTTCAGTCATGTTATACTAATGTTCTCTGTAATTGTGGAGTAGCTGTGCGCAGCGGAGACAGCTTATTTGTTGCAAACTACTGTGAGACAAAGTACAACGGAATAAATAAAGTTAACCGGTATATGAAACAAAGACTATGTGACGACCAAAGCTTGATAGTTACAAAAACAAGCTCATCATATACGGTAAGATCTTCGAAATAAAATCAATACGAATATCACTCAAGGGTGTACATTGTACTTAGGTGATCTTAGGTGAAATTGAATATATGTAGAAATTGAATTTGATACTCATATCTGAAAGAGAATAAGTGAAAGATCAAAATAAGCTTAAAATAGGGAAAGGTCATGGAATGTTTTTTTAGATGTTTCATTTATGAAATATGGCGGGAAAATGCTGACTCGGACATTTCCCTTATATTTGCATATGCATTGGATTGGTTTCATATCAAATGAAAGAACATATAGAATCATTAAAGTACAAGGTACGATAAGGCTCGTTTTTGGCACCCATATTTTCTCATTTTTCAAATTTTGATTTGGAAAGGTGCTTATCACTTTAAAATATTCCCATAGGTTTGAATTTAAATTTGGTCATTGTTTCTTAAAATTCAATAGCGAACGCCTACGTGACCAAGAATAAAATATGGCGATTTAGACAGCTAAAAAAAGTTCTCGTGTCATTGGAATAAAAATATTTTTTGATCCCGTTGGCGCAGGCACTAAAAAACTAAAAATTCGTTGTCAAAACAACTGCAAAGTGAATGATAATTTCTAATATTTGAGAAATAACTGAAAGTTTACCATTCTTACCTCACCCACTTGCTAAAATTATTGGTTTTGAAGTTCATTCAAACAAACTTCAAATCTAAGGTAATATTTCAACATAATAGGTAGCAGAATTTGAAAAATGAGAAAATAGGAGGCCAAAAACAGGCCTATAACGGTTGACTTTTATAAATTGTTATTTGAATGGAGAGTTGTCTCATTGGCACTCACACCACATCTTCCTATATCTACATATCGTACCTTGACGTCCTTTTGTCAAATGACCTTTTGTGAGCTATTAGGTCTTATATGAAAAGACTGTTGGTGTTTTAGCCCAAAATATTTTACAATGTAATGTATGGAAAACACAAAGGAGTCCGAATAACTGACACGAATTCCAAACCTCACTTTAAAAGTACATCCTTAACATTTATTTCTAATAGATATATTTGAAGAGGATTATTTTATGTTTTTTGCTAAAGGTTGTATTTTAAATTAAAACTTACAAAATGAACCATACAAAAATAACTTAAACCTATACATTTGTACATATACTTACTTAAATGATTTTATTTTTAAGATTTTCTTATGGTTTAAGTTGAATAATGTGTTATGTTTGATTGATTGTTGTCCAACTATTGATAAATGTTTATTTCATTACCAATATTGTCATATTCAAGTATATTATTTCTATACTGTGTGTGAATATGCATTCTAATACGTCGTTTCTTTAAATTTTGTACATCCAACAGTTATGCATTCATTTTGATAATGTTCTGTTATATTTTCGGTTGTTCTCTAAATAATTTTGAAATTGCCTTTCCAAAACACAATTGTCCGGAAAATTCTTTTGACGATTGTTTTGAAAATAATTGTCTCGAGTTCGACATTTTATGTAAGTTAAGTAAGCGCATTACTCTTTTCTATACCATGTGGTGTTTGTATTATACTTCTATGTTCGTTGTCCTGCAGTTTCCATTCTATTACGACTATTCTATAATTTGTTTGTGCTTTTCTATGATAAATGTTCACAAGTATGTGTTTGTGTGTGCTGTATATCTGTCACGTAGTGTTATATCCCTTCAGCCACATTTTATGCCCAACCTACGAAATTAGAGGGGCATTATGTTTTCTGGTCTGTTCGTCCGTTCGTCACTCTTCAGGTTAAAGTTTTTGGGCAAGGTAGTTTTTGGTGAAGTTGAAATCCAATCAACTTTAAACTTTGAACACATGTTCCTTATAATATGGCCCCATCTACGATAGTAGAGGGACACTATGTTACCTGCATTGTGTGTCCGTTCGTCCCTCATCAGGTTAAAGTTGTTTGTTAATGTTTTTTGTCAAAGAAGTTTTTGATGAGGTTGAAGTCCAATTAACTTGAAACTTAGTACACATGTTCCTTATGGTATGGCCACACCTACGAAGGTAAAGGAGCATTATGGTTTCTGGTCTGTGTGTCCGTTCGTTCGTTCGTTCGATTGTCTGTTCGTCCGTTTTTCCCTATTCATGTTACCCCAATTTTACGGTCCACTGCACATAAAAAATGATTGTGCAAGTTGGGCATCCGTGTACATTCTTGTTTTAACATTGTGATACAGTTTGCGGTTTGACTAGCAATTAAACAAGGTTCAATCCACCATGTTGTCCTAAAGTATCCTGTACCAAGTCAGGAAACTGACAATGTTTATCAAATAGTTCGTTTGTATCTATGTTTGCATATTTGTTCTAGCTCACTGCATTGTTGATTTTGTTATTTTCCTCTTATAGTTGATGTTTACCTCAGTTTTAGTTTGTAACCCAGTTTTTTTTTCTTTCAATTGATTCATGATCGTTGCACACCGGTATGCCACTGTTGGTTTAATGTACAGACTATGGTTTACTTCAAACGAATGCTTATGTTGTCGATGTTATTATCCGTTCTTTTAAAGTGATTAAACTTTTCATTTCCAATTTGATAACTGACCGTCCTTTTTTTATTTTTCTATGAGAGAACTTTTTCTGTTATTTAACTTTTTAGATGTATGTTTTTTTGCTGTTGTATCAAATTTACCAGCTCGTGAGATATACATGCATACGTGCCTTGCCCATGACCTTTTATTAACTTAGAATTCCTACTTATCTTTTTCCCTTTCATGTATGTTGTGCTGATGTTTTCTCGATAGTTAGTTTGGGTTCTAAATGGCCATAATTCAAATAGTCAAACAATTGTATCGCCATCATGTAAACACTGATGTTCGGATTCCGCTCATTAAAGGTGCGCTCGATTCCAATCTTAATTGACTAAAACTGCCAGTATCCTACCGAAGGTCAAAGATTCTTTCCGTTCACTCGAGATTCATCCATCAGTAAAAACTGATCGACAAAATAGTGTTGAAGGTTGCTTTAAACACCAATTTTAAAATCAGTTTATCAATAAAATATCATATATTTTTTCTATCAATATATGAAACATGTCACCATGTTGATATCCATATAAAATGTTGGCATGTTTTCATTCTCTTTTATCTTTCTTTTAATAGATCACTCTTCCAACTGGAACAAAGCTTACTTTTAATTATGGCTCTACCTATATAGATGGCATTAACATAACACCATCTGTAATAGATACCAATATGACAAAAGGGCTGTGTGGTATCTACAATGGTAATACGGAAGACGATTATACGCCCAGAGATCAGTTAGACTCAACCGACCTCAAGACTTTTGTTTTATCGTGGCAGTATGTATTTACATTTTTCATGTATCGATTGCGTAGCATGATTTTGATACAAAAAATAATATTTCATTTAACCATAAAGTTTAACATATCAGCAAGTTCTAGGTTGTTGACGCTATTCGATACAACACTGTGGTCAATTAATTCATTTCTACCTATTAACCTGAGATATGATAAAAAGACACAAAATAAAAGAGGAACGAAAGCTACCAGAGTTACTGACGTCACACTTATAAAACGAAAATAAACTGACAACGCCATGGCTTAAAATGAAAAAGACAAAAAAACAAACACAGGCCACATCATAAAAATATAAAAAAAATAAGCAACAAGGACCCCAACAAAACCTGTGATGATATCAGGTGCTCCGGAAGGGTAAACAGAACCTGCTCCATATGTAGTACCCGTCGTGTTGCATATGTAATAAATGTTGTCACTGTAACTGTAGAAGAATACGCTAAAGTTATTGTGTATTCTTGTTCTTTGATAAACAAAATGGTTTGCTGGAAATCAACCTTAATGGGATCGAGAATGGCAAAGGGGAATGTATCACAGAGAAAACAACTGGACCAAAGAGCAGAAAAAATCGATGCAGCCAAAAACATCCTGCACCCGCAAGCGTGCTTCAGCTGGCCCATAAATCAAAATATGTACTAGTTAATTGATAATGGACCTCATACTCAACTCAGAAATATATAAAGGAAACTAAAATACAAATCAAACAAGACTATCAAATGCCATATGCTTCTGACTTGGAACAGGCACAACAATGTGAAAGGAATTTAAACATTTTTATTGAGATCTGAACCCTCCCTCCCCCATTATACTTTGAGTCAATGTAGACAAAACAAACGCACAGAAATACGCAAAGTTTCGTGAAAGTCAGGGTCCGATGTCAGAATATGTTACTAAAGAAAAAAATGACAATCGTACATTAATTAATAAAGAACTACTAGCAGTTACTAACATGCCAGCTCAATACCTCAATTAAACTAATTGAAAGATTGTGTTTGCATCATATAAATATAAAGCACAATCTCTCATACAAGGGGTTTAGTATCATACCATCATAAACCATATAAGGAGAACATAACACGTATAAAAAAGCCTGCTATTTTTATGTTCATCAGTGAAAGTCATAAGTTAAATCACAAAAATACCGAATGAGGAAAATTCAAATTGGAAACTCCCTTATCAAATTGAACAATCAAAAGCTCAAACACATCAAACGAATAGATAACAATTTTCTTATTCCTGATTATGACTTGGTACAGGCATTTTCTTATGTAGAAAATGATGGATTATATGTGAACATAACAAACCGACATAATAGGTAAAAATATTAGAAATTGGCGTTCAACAGTCAACATTGTGTTATGGAGAATAGAGATAATAGGGTGATAATATATTAGTATAGATATTATAGTAAAAAAAAATAAAGAACAGAAAAAAGATCACTACAAATGTGATTGAAATATAGAAGGCCCCTTCATCCAAATTTGCTTACATTTACGTAATATATATGCGATTACCATTTGTTAACTATGGTAAGAGTATCGTTAATATTGTAGTGTCAATAGTACATATCCAGACGAAACTTTATTTCATCCTAACGGGACATTAAAGGAAACAGAATATTACGGTCAGCAATATTGTACCTGTGTGACACCTAATAACACTTATCCCCATGGTGACCCAGATTTCGACTGTGAATTAACATCTGCGATGAGACCATGCAGGAACACAAAAACTACACTAGGAGTTTATACTGCCGATTGTGCTACAGTTGCAAATCGAAAAAAAAGAGATGTATCAGGTTATGAACATGATGACTTAGAACCACCATCTTATCCAATGGAATCTGACGAGTCTCCGTTAATGAACGTAAGACAAGCTAATATGTATTATTTCATTATTTGCTCCCAGATCTCTTTAAAGTCATAATGATAGTTCATTATTATTATGTCATTTGTTTATTGCCTTCTATGATAATATTCATATTCAATGGGTGTTAACTTTGATTCTTAAAAACACAATTGCAATGTGATTTGTGTTGTTCATAGTACGAATGATTATATCTTTTTCACACTAGTGTATGTTGCAATAAACATGATTAATTTGTTAAAAGGTTTTTGGGGTTGTTTTTGTGATTCGTATTCGCTTCATGTGAGTGGTTCACATTATTGACAACAACAGGGAGATTGTTTAGTATCTATTTATATACTTAGTAATTGAAGTGCGAAACGTGATCGCTACCTAATTTTGTTATATTTCAAAGAAAAAATATATGTTATGCATACTTCAACCCTATCTTAAACAGGATATCATTTTTTCGCGAAAATATATAAATAAATTTAAAAATGTATGTTTCAAACTCAAGAAAGAGTTTATGTAATTTAAAATGAATTATCTCCCTAAAATTATCCCGTACATGTCTACCCTTAGCCATATACGCCCTCTCAAATTCAAATTATGTTTATTCTAATTCTGTGATGTTGGTTGGTTTTTGTTTTAATTTATGCTGTTTTGATTAGTTAAAGGGTCGTTTCGCGTATCAGTTTAAAGGCCCGCCTTAATGATTTTGAGATCGTTCAAGCAAAAATTTTATAATTTTGAAACTTTTTTTAATTGTGCGATATATTTGATATAAAAAAAAAATTGATTTAATACAGTTTTTTAGAATCACAAACTTCACCAATCGGAATTGTCCTTCAAGATTATTTGTATATCTTACTGAATATGTTGATAAAAATTATGAATGTCCGTTTATTTAGCTTGTTTTGAACAATAACGAATCCCTTTTGTAATGCACTTGAGTTTTGATATTCGCGCTCCAGTTTCCCTTTTAGAATAGAGAAAGGAAATGGGGACTGTAGCAATGAAACAACAACCCGAACATAGAGCAGAAGCATCCGAAGGCGACCAATGTGTCTTAAATGCAGCGAGAAAGTCCTGCACCCGGAGGAGTCCTTCACCATGGCCCTTAACAAATATAAACAATAGTTCAGTGATAATGGACGTCACACTAAATATCGAATTATACGCAAGAAACTTAAAATAAAAATCATACAAGACTAACAATTAAGCTTTTTGTTTTTTGAAGATTACAAAAGTATGGCACAATGGCTGGACAGAGGATTCTGCACGACAACATTGTACATACCATTTTCAAAATGCAGCAGCTTACAATGCATGCTCTGTATATGTTCCTTATGTGGAATCAGATCCATTCATCTCTGGATGTGTTTTGGACATTAAGGTAGTGCTTTCATTTATACAAACTAGATAAACAAAAATGTAAGACAAATGAGATAGCTATATAATGTTACTTAATGATAATATATGTACTCTACAAAGAAAGAGCATTATATGATACCAACGGAGAAAGTAAAAAAGAGCATAGGTCAAAGAAAAACTGAAAATGACAACTTAATAATAAAATACACCCTGCAAATCAGTGCATAGAAAAAAACACTGAATAACACTGACGTGCACTCACGCACACGTGTACTGGGCCCTCAAATCTTACTGAAAAATTGATACCTGCATCATGAGTTTAGATCAAAATGTGATAGTATATATTAAGGGAAAATAGTTATTAAAGGTACCAGGATTATAATTTAGTACGCCAGACGCGCGTTTCGTCTCCATAAAACTCATCAGTGACGCTCTTATCAAAATATTTATAAAGCCAAACAAGTTCAAAGTTGAGGATTCAAAATTCCCAAAAGTTGTGCCAAATACGGCGAAGGTAATTTACTAGTAAATTGATCGATAATAGGTACATATTTGAAAAATCCTAAGGATTACGAATCAGAGACATATCACATAATTTAAAAAGTCCCAATGGTTGTAAAAAAGCATCAAGAACGTACAAATGTATTTAATGGTTTGTTCAAAACTTTAAGTAGTAAAGTTTTGAAGTGTTAATGGGAATGTTATTAACAAAAGTTATTCATCGACATTTTAAATTTATTCCATATTGATAAAATATAAGTAGGTTTTTCTATATGAATGGGATTTTGAATAAATAAGCATATTCACCTGCGGAAAAAGGATATTCACCGCGCCAAACGTCGCGTGCTTTTACGTGTATAATTTTGGTTAAAAACGTTTGATGTACAATTGGTTTTGGTAAATATTTTCCATTACATTAATTTCTCTCGGAATGTGGAATAAAACATTTACTGTCTTTTGTTTCGGTAAATATGTGGTTTTATTGACTTTTGAAAAACTGATATTCACTTCGGCCGTTGGCCTCAGTGAATATCAGTTTTTCAAAAGTCAATAAAACCACACATTTACCTCACCGAAAGACAGTAATTGTATAATATCGTTTTTATCATAAAAAAAGTGGCGAGTGATACAAGAAGGACATTCAAACTTATAGATCGGAAACAAACTGATCACGCGATGTCTAAAAAAGAAAAAAAAGAAAAACTGACTCATAATAGTTAACACTACACAACATAAAAAACTAAAGACTTAAAAACACAAACCCCACCAATGGATGTTGTCCGGAATGGTAAGCAGATCATGTGCAAGATATGGCAATCGTCGTGTTTTCGTGTTATTTCAAAATTGGTAAATAGCTATATTTGTTGTTACAAAATATTAGAAATTCTAATATATTAAGGAATGTATCTCCCTCATGCAAAGCTCTGATTCCTTTCACGGATTTGGCTATACTTTTTTGACCTTTTGGATTATAGCTCTTCATCCTTTATATAAGCTTTGGATTTCAAATATTTTGGCCACGAGCATCACTGAAGAGACATGTTTTGTCGAAATTGTCTGGTGCAAGAAAACTGGTACCGTTAATTTTATTTTTCACTAGGTCACATTCGTGAAAAGGGATCGGGATTTTATATGTAGTTACGACATAACGAACATACCCTTTTTTTTTTTAATTACTTAGTAAAAGAACGTCAACTATATAGTGGAAGCTAAAGGTAAAGGATATTGCTAACCTATTTTTGTCTTGTCCTAAGAAATTCCTGCATGAGGTTTGCCTCATCAGAATAAGGGACAGGTCGGCAAGAAGATGGCACATTGGGAATGACAATCTTCCAAACGTAACTAATGTGTTGTCATGTGATCTAATTTCTATACAAGCATCATTAGGTTAACTTCCAGATTAAGTGAAAGTGTTGATATATCTTAGTTTTTGAATTGTGTTTCAGTCCACAGGAGGAGATAGCTGGTTGAAGGTTGCAATCAAAAATTTTGCAAGTGCATGCCGTCAGGAATCAAAACGTCTTGAAATTCTGACGGTTAACAATAGCACTAATTCAACAGGTGTCGATAAACCAATATCAGCTATCATTGAGGAGTCGACGTGTCCAGACAACTGCTCGAACCACGGACTTTGTGTTAATGGTATGATTACAATTCGACAACTTTTTTTTACTCATCAAAAAAGGGGGGGACTCAAAGTTAACAAAAAAAGGAAAGTTTATCTACGATGAATTCCTGCTATGGGCTGAAACATCATGTAGCTCTTACTTTGATTTCGTTGCATTCAAAGATAAAATACACGTTTGTCCTTATATTTGACATTTTAATTCTATTTGATATTTATCGATTCGCTTCTGCTATAACAATACTTTTATGAAAATTGGAAACTTTCGTCAATGCAAGACTGACTTTTAAATCGAATACAATGTGTTTATTCTAGTTCAAATCATTATGATCGAGCTATCAACGATACAGGATTATAAGTCATGTAGCCGTTATAGCCGGTTTTTACTAATAAACATTAATTGACATACATGTACATTGATAAATGAAATGAAACTATTTTAAAAACTTTTTCACTTCAAACCGAACACACAGAAAAATGTTGCCATCAAAGATCATGTCCGTCCATAACGCACATCACAAAATGAAACTATAATAATGAGTTGAATTAATAAAACAAAAATACAGAAATGAAAGAACCTAAATCCAGACCTTCCTGGATCTGTTACAATATCGAGCATCCAACTTTTACATGCAATTTTGAGATGACTGAAAGTACAAGCTTATTTTATTGCCTGGTACCGTACTGCAGAACACATTTTTTTTTTTAAATTTCTATGTCATTTTCGTCTCTCGTGGATAGTTGTCTCATTGGTAATCATACTACATCTACTTTTTATCTATGTTTTATTCTAACTTACATCTGTTTTTATAAATGTCCACTCAGGTAAAATAGTACCAAAACTTCTCACTATTCTTTTCAAAATAATTAAGTTGATTCAAAGCAAATACATAACATATCAATAGTTGTTCTGTTTTAATGGTGTTTTGTGTTGTACAACTTTCAGAAGAATGTCAATGCATTGACGGTTATTATGGGGAATTGTGTTCCTTCACGGCGTTCCAAGCACCGACAGTTATCTTTGATGCATTTGAAGGTTTATGTGACTCGTCAAAAAAGCCATGCCGTACATTTATCATTCCTGGATATGATTTTATCAACGGATCAAGTCTGACGTGCAAATATACTGCCATAATTGTATGTTGAATATTGAACATTGTTTAAGAATTATAAAACTACAATTAATCAATAGAAATGAATTGACACGTAGACTAAATGTTTTCAAACTGTTTCATCTTAAAAATTCGTAAAAAAGTACCATGTAGTTAATAATGATTCCCTGATGATTTGGTATAATTAAAATAACTTACTTTTACCGGTTATCTTTGATTTAAACATATAACATCTTAAAAGTATAATTGTCCAAATTAAAAAAAAAATCACATTATAAAGAAATAACAGGTTTTAATGATTTGGATGCAAGCAATTATAGGCAATCGTCCGGTCTTCAACAGTGCGGTCTCCAGTTGGAATCAAGTAAAACATAACATACAATTGTTTACTTTTTAAATTGTTATTTGAATGGAGAGTTGTCTCATTGGCACTCACACCACATCTTCCTATATCTAATTATCAAATTTACGATATACAAATATGCTTATCATTATAAAAAAAACCATTGGTGTATCTGTAAAAACTGAGGGTTAATCACTAATTTTATGTATTTGACACCCACAATAAAACAACTTCACCCGGGTTATATCAATGTAGTTTAATGTATATTGTAGCTTAAAAAGAACGATACGAGTACATTACTAGAGGAGGAAAATACATTTACCCATTCAGGAGTATATGGTAGCTCACAGTATATGTATTGTAAGCTACCTGGATCAAGAAAGAAACGATCGACTGGTTTTGAAACTGTCGCCACTGGATACCGTATTTCAGTTTCAAATAACGGACAAAATTATACAGATCCTGTAACAACAATAGTCTACGACTCAACGTGCTATGAATGTGATACAACATCTATGTCCTGTGATTTATTGGTATGTCGCTTACATGTTTTCATCGGCGACCTTTGTCCTTACAACCAAATATTTTGTAAATCACCACGTGAACATCCTGCATAGTGTTACATGTAATACAAAGTATGGTTCATTTTTTTACATTAATTTGAGAATATTTGTGCTAGGAGTATGGTTGAAGGATTTTCTACTTTAAATTTAACTACCTTCCTTCAATTTTTTATAATGAGAAGATGTTTCATTGTTCAATCGGAAGCAATATCATTTTTTTAAACTCCCTTTATCACATTTATTTGAGCGTACATGTTCATTACTTGGTTTTCGCTTATTTTGTTTTAAGTTATTTAATTTCAAAGTGTGCAATTAACTATTTAAGAAGAATCATAGTAACGTGTATACATACATGTATTTGATTGTTTTCATATGTTTAAATTAAATGTACTTTTATTATTTTTAGGAAACATGTCCTGTTAAATCTGAAGGTATGTAAAGCCATGGACATAAGTATTTTTTTTGTTATCAAATCGTTTTTTCAAGTTGATATATAAATTTCCTCTTTAATGAATAATTGTTTATCTCAAGAACTATATCACATGCAATGTATGTAGATGTACACGACTTAAATTTCAAATTTTATGAATCCTATATGAAGTTGTTGCAATCCCTTTCAAGGGGAACCACATTCAAATACACTATACTTATGATTTTTTTGTGCACTGTCGTCAATTAATTCAAGGTATTCAATGTTAATGATAATTTACTAATATTATTTATCTATGTATTTTTGGTTTGGCGAGCCACATTTCTTAAACTTTTCTGTACCATGTAAGGAATATGACAGTTGTAGTTTAACATACCAAACAGTTCTTGTTCGTTTATATGTATGCAATGGCATTTGCTTTTGTCGCACTTCAGGGTTTCTGTTTTTCCGTTGTTTTCGTCTGTCTTACAGCTGGGGTGTTTTCTCCGGTTTTAGATTGTAATCCGGATTTGTTTTTTTCTCAATCGATTTACGACTTTTGAACAGAGATATTCTACTGTTGCATTTATTAAACTGTTCCTTAGGTTAATCAACAAATGTGCGTAGAATCCAACCACTTTATACACTATTATTTTCGTGTTTCTAGCATCGGTTTGATTTGGCGGGGAAGTGCACACGCCTGCTATTTCTTGAGGGTATAACTAACTCATTATAAAGATCATAAGATTTTACTCATCTTAATCTACTAAAATGATACAAATATATAAAAATAAGAAAAAGTGGTATGACTGCCAATGAGACAATTATCTATAAGAGCCCAAATGACACAGGAATTGCGAAATAAAGGTCTCCGTACCGCCTTGGCATACTTTTTTTTTATACATTTCCCAATACAATTTTAAACTAGAACTAATACTAACTATGGTTCCTATTCCATTACGCATGGTATAACTGACATTGACTGATGTTAGTTTAACAAGTTAAGTATGCCCTATTGGATCATTTAACCTCTCAAAAAGTACTTAATAGCAGTAGTCACTTGTTAACCAATTGGGTTAAGCGTTTCTGGTGAAGACAAATCCAGTAAAGCGCTTCGGACCCGTCAAATGTTTTTAAATATGCAAAAATTTTACATTTATTTTAATTATTTTTCCAAAGTTCTAATATTACGTCAACTTGAACCTACACTTATTAAAATAATGACTAATTAATACAATTGTTCACAGAGCCTTCAGAAGAATCAAAGACTAAAGTTTGGTTAATAGTTCTGATAATAGCGCCTGTAATCATCATATTAATTGTTATTGCTGTAATCTTCTTCAAATGGAAAGTAAAACCCAAGTAAGTAGTGGTCTATAAATAAAAAATGTAGACAGTTTTCTATTGATTAAATAATACATTTGTAGGAAATAATTTTATAGGAACTATCAAATGTAGAGATATCTTCAATTGTTAAGTATTGCAGTGATAGGCGAATGCATACCATTTCATTGTCAAAATTGTATACATGCTAACATAAGACTAACAGGAAAGGTATATTTGAACGCACATCATCAATTTCATACATAAAAGGTCACACACAAAAATTAAAACATACAAATACAAATGTATATACATAATTTGATTTCAATATCGGTACAAAATTAAACATTCCGATTAGAGGCAAAATTTTCCAAATAACAAACTTTATATATTTCATTAAGTGCGAAAACGTTGTTGTTCTAAGAATAATATTTGCCAATGGTAACCGTAACAAAAACAGAAAAAGATTATTTCAATTATAAAGAAAGCAAGCAAAACTAAAAATGATATATAAAATGATAACATCAAACACCACACAACCATAAACAATATAAATGATATGATTTGTATGTTCAATTAACATGCCAGCAACACTTTTTCTTTTTTATATATGCGTTGAAAACTAGATTTGTTCACACAAGTAAACAGCTGCAAGGCGTCAAGATAGTCGATTGACTCATTAGTAAGCGAATGACATTTAAGTATTTCGACAATGACATGTGTGTGTGTGTTCTCCTTTAAATACAATTTACATGTATAGATAAATATGTCAAACTGATATCGATGTATATAAAAAAATTTACACGAGAGATACTAGAAAGATCTTTTATGCAACCATGTAACAACTGATTCTAATGCAACAACGTTTGTAACGTTCATTTTGATTGGATAACGTCACTTTCTTACATGGCATCAATTGACAATTGATGTTATGGGACGTACGCGCAAGCGCAGACGGCATATGACAGATTTTAAATACATGTTTTAACGTTGTTTTTTTGTCAGTTTCATTAGTAAACTTAATTTGCGACCATCAAATCCCCAATTGATGCCGTCGGAGCTTAAAATACAATACAGTTATCTCCTAAATATGGGGCTTTTATATGTAGTCGATTTTCGTTTACTTTGTTGATTGGCAAACACAATCAAGCAATCAATCAAGTGGTAGATCTTATTCATTCAGTTGGTATAAAGTATGTTTATCTTAAACATATGTTTAGCTGTTCGTTTGAATTCCAACGATGACTTCTAATTCTATATTATGATATCATTTTGAAATTATGTTTTTCATTTTATTTAAATTTCAGGCAATCTTATGTGAGAGACGCATCGTTTATAAGCATGCCAGACACATCACGACAGAGTGCGGCAAGGCGTCAATTCCTTGCAGATGAACATATACCTTTTAAATTTATAGATAATTAAGGACTTTAAGACATTGTTAATCATTTTTTTTTATACAATTGCCTACTCCGTGATGGATACAAGCTTAATGTTTATGTTCTTCGATATACTGATATTTGTATATTCTCATTCTATTAATCCGTTGTTGTGAACATCTGATCAGTAAAGCATTATGACTTTTGCATTAATATGTTTAAGTTTCAATTTTAACTTTTACAGAGAAAGGCATTGATAATAATAAAAGCCAACCATTTCATACTTGAATGAGGGGGAATTTATTGTTTCCGAATTATATGCATATTCTTTTATACAAGCAGCAGTCATTGAACAACACATACGTCTAAAGAAAATATGCCAATGCTTTTTAAAATTTATTTTGGACTCATTTAATAAAACAATATTTAAACCCATACATCAAATCACAGAGCTCCAAAAAAAGAATACTACTCCTCCCTCAAATTAATGTACTCATGTCAAATTTCGTGTATCTACATGTATGTCGCATAAATTGATAAAAGAAATATTATATTTCCTTAAAATATATGTTCAGACTAATAAAAATGCTTCCCTATTTTAAGAATATAACCAAAACATAAGTTTGGTTTTTAGCAACATTAAAGTTATGACTAATGATAACGTCACATTGTCTCTAAGTAGACAATTATGTGTGTCGTGCAAAATGGTCCCGAATTTGGTCAGCAGTCAACATCTACCGAAGAAAGTATAATATATACAGAAGGTCTTATGATAAAACCTACCAAGGCTCCCCATATAACTTTTACTAAAGCGGGTCACATTAAGGTAACACGATACCGAATGGCATATCTCCCGATTTCCAAACTTTTTGGCATACGCTTTCTTTGCACCGAGTTACATCGAAATATGTAATAAAAAATGGGGGTCACCATTTTTGTTTTCTTGGTATTTTCATTGGAAAACGTCGATTTGGGCGACAAATTTACTTAGGTATATAGGGGAAATGCCTGTTTTTCGGGTAACCTTTTTAGATTTTCCAATGAATGGCTATGTTCTTATATACGGAGAACAACAAAAAACTAACATAATATTCAGAATTACCAACTGAATTCATACATGTATAGAAAATCAAATGTCACCATCCTTGTTTTTGAGATAAATGGCTTCAAAATTGATTGATACCCTTAGAATTTGACCGAAAACGTGTAACGTTATTGAATACAGAATGTAACGTTATTCTCCTCATGCAGAGATAGGAGAAATGGAAAACACAAAATGTGTCGGGATCTGAAGGGTGTTTATTTAATTTTCGTTTCCCCTGTCAGGTTTCCTAGTGATATGAGATTCTTCTGATATAATTTATTTCGTCCTGCACATAGAAATTTCACTAACATGAATTTAACATTAATCTCGTCTAATTTTTACACTTAACTTCATATTTTTGTAAATTTCGAGTGAAAATAACATGAATATTTTTTACGTGTGATTCATTTGAATTAATAAGTTTTTAACTCCACCCTTTATGACAATGGTGGTGTCATTACTTCATCCATGCAGAAAAATAGTATTTTAAAAATTTGATTCAGTTAACAGTGATATAATTGCTCTGTTTTTGATGGTTGTTTAACGTTCAGTGGCAAATAGTTCATGCATGATAAATAAAAAACAAAACTCAAAGAAAAATTCAAAACTTATATTCTTGACTTGCTACGTACATTTGTACCATGATTAGTATAGTGTACTTTGCGTGGTGTAAATGTGCAAGTCGGACAAACATTGCAAACTGTATGCAGAATTTCACTATTAGTTCAACAGTCTGTCATTTGTGGAAAATTATTTATATAAAACAAATCTTGAGATCATCAAATTGAGAATGGAAATGGGGAATATGTCAAAGAGACAACAACCCAACAATAGAAAAAAAAACATGAGAAGGTCACCAACAGGTCTTCAATGTAGCGAGAAATTACCGCACCCGGAGGCGCCCTTCAGCTGGCCCCTAAACAAATATATACTATAATACAATGATAATGAACGCCATACTAATTTCCAAATTATACACAAGAAACTAAAATAAAATAAAATAATACAAGACTAACAAAGGCCAGAGGCTCCTGACTTGGGACAGGCGCAAAAATGCGGCGGGGTTAAAAATGTTTGTGAGATATCAACCCTCCCCCTTTACCACTAGCCAATGTAGAGATCATATATGCATTCTTTATAAGTAAAACAAACTACGAAACATAAAAGCTCAAGCTTGAAATTCCAAATGTAGGAGATGTTACCCGGAGTCTGTACTCTGCGGGCCTTTATAATTTATCAAAATGCCTAATCAAGCAACATATCATGAACAAAAAAAATTAGGAAAGTCCAGACGATATGCGCACCTTTAAAAAACAGATACACAATTTTAACCTGAAGCAAAAATACTATCAAGTGTGGGATTGACGGTCGAATTTACACGGGTGAAACAATATGATGCTGCGTGCTCTATTAGTTTCAAGTGGCGATTTTGATTTGTAGGATTGATTGCTGCATGGTAACTTTACGTCCAGTGGCAAATATTTTATGCATGTTCAAGACGCAGTTAACAATAAATAATACATCCCGCACAGCCAAATGTGTTGTCTCCGAGCTTGTACATGTACATTATTTCCACCTTAAATCACACCAAAAAAAAACCACACTACCACCAAATACCCATGCAAGCGTAATTAACACGAAAATAAAATCTAAATGATTTCAAGATCTAGCTATTTCAGTCTATCGAATAATAACTAGTCAGTCGTTTGATTGTAAATTTTGAGAGAAAAAAACGAAACCAGTCTGACTATAGCAAGTCCCGACTATCAACTTGCGTTTATAGGCGCAAGTGACAACTTGGGGATGGCTTTAATCAGACCGGCGGGGGGGGGGGGGGGGGGGGGGTAACTTTGATATTTTTTTTGTAGGGGTGTGCCATTTTTGCATAATTAAAAATGTCACATAGCCTGATGCATTGGCTTGAATGTGTGAACGTTATATTCGATAACGTCAGGAACGATAACTCGTGGCGTAACGTCATTCGGTATCGTGTTACCTTAATGCAATGCAATTCAATTTGTTTACGAAAGTGTAACGAGAACCGATGAAAATAAAAACATCGGCCGAATGTGGAAAATTTAATTTAATCAACTATTTATTAAACAAAATTTTGAACTTTTTCGCTTCTTAAATTATCTTTTTTGTTCAACATTTGTTACTCCGTATTCATTTATATTTAGTGCAATATGTGAACATAATTCATCAAAATAAATAGTTCCTACGTATTAACTTTAAATGTTACTACTGGTTCGTCCTGAACTGTTATTTCATCAATCAAGCGAAACCTTTAAGATTATAAAGTGGTGACCAGCATACATTATAATATGCCTCTCTTTCTGGATTAAAATGTCCATGTTTTTTTTATGTTAAAAATCCAGAAGTATTTCGCCATGCCACTGAAACATTATGGTTCTAGTTCTTCAATACATACTAAAGGAGATGTCACGTGGACAATTATCAACCGAATTACAAATAAGGTGGATGTTAGCAATAATGTGCAACCGTGTTGCTTACAGCAATGAGACAATAACATAATATATAGTCGGCTATATAAGGTCCCGACATTAATTCAATTCAAAAAGAAAAATATGAGCCTAATTGATAACAAAATAGTTTACGAAAAACAAAAACATAAAAAAAGGCAGACAACAGCCAAAGACAACCACTGAACCACAGACTTCTAACGTAGGACATACAAATAAATTATGTGCAGTTTCAAACATGTTAGCGGGATCCAAACCTTCTCCTAATATCAGACGGTACTGTAAAAGAGGGACAAACTCACATATCGAAAACAAACAGACAAAATCTAAAAGACAAACAGACAAATACAAGACAAAACTAAAGACTGAGCGACACGAACACCACCACTTACTGGAAGTGATATCAGGTACTCCGGATGGGTAAGCAGATCCTGCTCTACATGTGACACCCGTCGTGTTGCTTATAATATTACAAACCCGGTAAATTATCTTATTCGATAGGTCACATTAGTTGTGAAAAAGGAAGTGGATTGTAGTTACAACATAATAAATTTGAGAATGGGAATAGGGAATGTGTCAAAGAGACAACAACCCGACCAAATAAAAAACAACAGCAGAAGGTCACCAACAGGTCTCCAATGTAGCGAAAAATTCCCGCACCCGGAGGCGTCCTTCAGTTGGCCCCTAAACAAATATATACTAGTCCAGTGATAATGAACGCCATACTAATTTCCAAATTGTACACAAGAAACTAAAATTAAAATAATACAAGACTAACAAAGGTTTGAGGCTTTTGACTTGGAACAGGCGCAAAAATGCGGCGGGGTAAAACATGTTTGTGAGATCTCAACCCTCCCCCGATACCTCTAACCAATGTAGAAAAGTAAACGCATAACAATACGCACATTAAAATTATTCAGTTTAAGAGAAGTCCGAGTCTGATGTCAGAAGATGTAACCAAAGAAAATAAACAAAATGACAATAATACATAAATAATAACAGACTACTAGCAGTTAACTGACATGCCAGCTCCAGACTTCAATAAAACTGACTGAAAGATTATGATTTCATCATATGAACATCAGGCACAATCCTTCCCGTTAGGGGTTTAGGATCATACCATCATAACATATATGAGAAGAACATAACCCGTGTCATGCCAACAACTGTTTTTAGAATTAATGTGTTTAGTTCCGATGCAAAGACCTTATTAGTGACTCAATATTAACGCCAAAATATGCAATCTTTAATGACTTGACAACAGTATCGTAATTATATCCCTTCTTAATAAGTCTATTCAAAGGTTTTGTAAGTTTCTGAGGTAAATACTGACACCTTTGTGCTTTATAAAGAATATTTCCATAAAAAAATGGATGTGAAATACCTGAACGTATTAGAAGTCTGCATGTTGAGCTATATTTACGAATGATGTCTTTAAACCGATGATAAAATTTAGTAAATGTTTTGACTAGTTTGTGATATCAAAAACCCTGGTGTAATAACTTTTCAGTAATACATACATTTCTCTCGTTAAAATCTAAAATATTGTTACATACACGAGCGAATCGTACAAGTTGAGATATATAAACACCGTAAGATGGTGACAAGGGAACGTCACCATCAAAAAACGGATAATTAACGATAGGCAATGAAAAATCATTCCTTTTATCATAAATTTTAGTATTCAGCTTTCCGTTAGTGATATAGATATCAAGATCGACAAAAGGGCCGTGGTCATTGTTAGTATTAGCTTTATTTAAAGTAAGTTCAACAGGATAAATTTCATTAATATACATACTGAAGTCGTCATTATTGAGAGCCAAAATATCATCCAAATATCTAAAAGTATTATTAAATTTGTTTATCAGATGTTGTTTCGATGGGTCTTTGCTTATTTTTGGCATAAATTGTATCTCATAACAATACAAAAACAGGTCTGCAATAAGTGGTGCACAGTTAGTCCCCATTAGAATTCCGATAATCTGACGATATACGGAATCCCCAAAGCGAAAATAAGAATATATTCGATAAAATATGTGAAAAAGTTATACCATAATGGTCAACCAACTCGTGATAACGTCCGTAAATTCTACGAAGGGACGATTAAAAATTCGCCATTTGGAACTCTATGTTTTATAGCTTCCTTGTGAGCAGGAACCCTCTATCGAGGAGAGTAGATTATTTGACCTTATAATAACTTCACTGTTCAGCTAGAAAGCAAGCTACATTGTAATCAAAAATATTACATTTGCCTACACGCTCATTGCAATTGGCTGTAAAAGTACAAGGAAGACTATGTATGTTGGTTTTCTTTCATTTTCAGGTTCAAGCGACTCCGCAAGTTGTATTCAAGGTGTATGGTTCATTCTATAACTACCTCTTATACAGAACATATAAATTAAATACTCCAAACATGACAAAGTTACTTTCTCCCGAAAGAGCAAATGTTAATTAAAAACTCTTAACCAAGAGCAAATGCACACCGTCAAACTATGTTCAAACAGACAGCAAAGTGAAACCTTTCTAGGCTTTAAATGGTAGGAGGAAGTATGCGGACTAACTATGTTTACCCAGAATTGAACGGACTGAAGAGACAACGGACAGACGGGTGTAAAACAATACCCCCCCCCCCCAACTTTGGTTGCTGGAGCTGACTAAACAAGATGCAACACAACCCCAATAAATTTAGAGAAACGCGTTTACAACCGTATTTCTGTCCTATTTTCTTCTTCTTAAAATATTATCTATTTTTTAACACAACATAGTAGACATACAATGTAAGTTTTAAGAAATTAAATAATACATTTTATCTCGAACATTTACAATAGAGTATACACATACATATTCAATAATCATAATTTTGGCACATTCATTAGGATTTAAATACAGCAGTGATACAAGTTGCACTGCAATATCTATTTATTTATGTCATCTACTTCCATCCGCACTTTGATTCATTGAAGTCGGTAGCAGATTCAGATCGAAATCTTTCAGACAGAAATATATGTTCAGATGTCAGAAAATGAGATGTTGGCGCAATCTGTCGTGTTGTATTTGGTAGGCTTAACGTTGAATCTCTTATATAAGACTGTCTGAAATAATAATAAAAAAAAAACACACTTTTAATTATCTTTTTAATTGAATTGTAATTAGCCGAAAAAAGAATCACTTTTGTCATATTTAAGTTCCGTATAAAATCAAAAACTATGACAGTACATGCTACCCGTGACAATGTTGAAATAATGCACATGAAATAAAAAAACAAACAAAAAGGTTGATGTAACTATTGGATATAAAAAGTCGTAAAAGTACCATCTAGGCTTACGGTAAGTGTTCTTCCACCACATTTTCAGTGCTTTTAACGAGTTCCTTACCTTCTATCATTAGTTTGTAATAAAACATATAATAACAGTGGAATTAATTTTTTTTCGAGTGTGATATTTGAGATAAATCAAGAGCTTGTGGTGGTCGTATTTATTCAGATTTAGATTTTTACTTTTTCCACACAATCTTGATAAACAATTTTCTATCAAATTAAATTATATAAATTGTCGTACGATAAATCTGATTTTTTCCATTCACATACTTTTCAAACCAGTTTGTATTGAACAAAATGAAAAAAACTGTCTTACACTTTCCTTTGCCAACAAAGGTCTCAATTTCATCAGCTTGGACAATATCCTTCATAAAAAATAATTCGATTAAAATATACTTTCTTATTTCAAAGATTAGTCTGTACCTATCATTTCTAATACTTATCATGCTTATATTTAACCAAATAAAAGGAGGTATACATATTTGTTGCGCCTGTCCTAAGTCAGAGGCCTCTGGCCTTTGTTACTCTTGTAGGATTCTTAATTTTAATATCTTTATATCTTTGAGTTAAGTATGGCGTCCATTATCACTAAATTGATATACATATTTAATTAGAGGCCAGTCGAAGGACGCTTCTATGTGCGGAGGTTTCTCACTGTATTAAAGACATATTGGTGGCATTCGCAATTGTCTGTTCTTTGGTCGGATTGTCGTCTCTTTGACATATTCCCCATTTCCATTCTCAATTTTTATTTCCATACCATTACTTACTTTGGTTTAAGCTTCCATTTAAATATAAGTACAACGATAATAATTAATACAATGACAACAGCTGCAACTACCGGTACAATCATCCAAATTTTCGTCTTCGATTCATCATCTAGAGGCACTGTGAATTTAGTAACAAAATGATATATTACTGTACTTACATGCACAAAGTGAACAACTGAATTACTATTATCTAAGTACACGATAGACACAAAATCGTAGTTTATTTCGTATTTCTCATAAGTACATTTTTTTAAGCAGAAATTAAAATGTTTCTGCGATAAAGTGTTAGCGACAAAATACAATGCATGCATTTATATGCCTAAATATAAGACAAGTTAGGTTATTTGCTTAAGTGATGATTTACTTACTTTCAGCTTCAACAGGACAAGTTAGCTGTAATAAAGAAGATAAAACAAAATGATATTCAATACTTGACACTAAATGCAATCATGCAAGAGTTATTTACTCTTAGTTTCGAAATGAAGTTTTGCTGATAAAGACTTGTTCAACATCCATTGGTAGCCTTAAAAAACAAATTAGATTTATTTTGTTGTTTCTGCAACTATCTTTTAAATATTTATTAACAGTTATAATTATATCATGATAATTCATGTGAGCAATATGTGATTAAACACATGGATTGTTTGACTGTAAAAAGCATAGAGCTGCTTATGTTTCTGGGTATTTATTCTTCCTTGGCTTTGAACTCCTAAGGTTTTATAATTCCTAGTGATTGTCAACCTTGAATACTAGTTTAAAATTGGAAAAAAACTATTGTTCCTTTCTTGCGTGTTTTTGATATTTGATAGACAACACGTGCTTTGGAACGGCATTTAATTCGGCTCTTTTTTATAGATAAATTGTCGTAGTTTTGATAACGAAAATCGGCTGGTAAAATAAACCATGCTTGCAAATCAGTACTTTTATTTTTTTCAACTCTTAGCGTTTGTGTTAATTGACATTTTATACCGACACGTATACTCTGTAAATATTACACATTTTATCTTCATCATTAATCATTGTAATACACATGATGTCACATGCATGAAACACGTAACAACTATAACGTGTTTTTTTTTATATTGACCTACCAATTTTTCACATGAAAGAGTTGTTGTGTTACATTCATAGCATGTAGAGTCAAAGACGATACTAATGAGTGGTTCCGTGTAGTTTTCTCCGTTATTCGAAACTGCAATTCGGTAACCAGTTGCAACAATATCAAAATCAGTAGATCTTTTTTTCCTTGAACCAGGCATGTTACAGTACATGAAAAGTGAACTTGCATAAGTGCCAGGATGGGTAAATGTATTTCCTTCTTCAAGCAATGTAGTGGTGCCGTTAGATTTCAGCTACAAAAATGCAAATCATATACACTCACATTAATGAATCATTACAATCTGAATTGATCATTCATGTTATTTAAGCTAATTATATTTTTCAGAACAATTTCTTTATCAATAGGTAAACTATAAAAAAAAAGTGTAATTATATTCTTAAATATAGAAAAATACATACTGTGCAAACTATTTTTGGTTATTTAACATGCTGCACTTTATCTATCCGATGCAAAGAATACTACATTGCAATAAAACATATTTAACTTACAGACATTGAGGTATATTTGCACGATAGGCCTGCTCCATCGATGAAGTCATATCCAGGAACGATAAAAGTTCTGCACGGTTTCTTCGAAGAATCACATAGATCTTCGAATGCATTTTTGATAACCGTAGGTGCTTGGGATGTTGTTATAGAACATGATTCTCCATAGAACCCACTGTTGCATTGACATTCTTCTATAATAGGTAAAACGATTTAATCTTGAATTAAGTGTCATCCTCTAATTATTATTTTTCTTAATCTATTCAATTTAATGAAATAAGTAGTTGTATTTGTCCGTTTAATATAAAAAAGAAGATGTGGTATGATTGCCAATGAGACAACTATCCACAAAAGACCAAAATGACACAAAGATTAACAATTATAGGTCACCGTACGGCCTTCAACAATTAGCAAAGCCCATACCACATATAGTCAGCTATAAAAGGCGCTGATAGCACAATGTAAAACAATTCAAGACTTATTTGTTTTTTGTTGAAAGTATAGGTTATCAAGATTCGAATTTTCTTAACCTGTAGACAAAAACAATCTGTCCTATGTAAATTGTGTTTAGTGAAATAGTAAAATCCGTGGTGTACGGTTGGTACCTCTTCTGTTTATATTTGAATGTCAAATTTAATACTGCAAAATATCGAGCTGAAATTAAACAATGGCAGCCACCTGTCAAATGTCAACTTGAAACTGAGAAAGTTCGACAACAGAATGTCTCAACTGTTTTTTTTTTTTTTTAAATATGCCTCTTTTTTTTAAGTGTTTTTTTAACCAAATATAGAGATGTTGATTAAAGAATCTATTTTCATAAACGTTTTACATTCACCATGGATTTAAAATATTTCAGTAATGGTTGATTACATTAAAACAGTTCAAGCTAAAAGACAATTCCAAATAAAAAACAAAAAGGCATAATAATAATAGCAATATACAGCTCATGTTAACTTCGCTCGGGGAAGTTGGGACCATGGTTTCGTAGCAATTTCTTTATATATTAACGGGGGATTTCACAAATATATGTTCTAAAACATAGTTACTTTATACTGAACTGAAGAAATCATTGGGGTCTTACTATCCACCCGTAGAGGGATGGAACAATGATAGATAGGAAAAACATCGCCTTCTTTTTTTTGAGTCAGTGCTATCTGATCTTACTTTATCTGGTTCGTTCAAGCCTAAACCTTTACAAGCCCGGAAATATAATTATGTAACGCGTTTTGGAGCTTCAAGACCAAAAAGGTCAAAATTTAAATTAAAAAACGAACATGTGTTCCAAGGTATATAACATTCTCCGTAGTTGTGAAGATTGAGTTTTTTCACATCTGCTCAATTCTGGTTCTAACTTTGATTTGAATTTAAGTCTTTCGTTTTTTGTGCTGCATGTCTGATGCCTGTGTGGATGTTCTTAATATGTGATCACTATTGATAACAGAAAAATATAAGACTTGAATTTTTAATCATCTTACCATTTATGCAGAGTCCATTGTTTGAACAGTCATCTGGACATGTCGACTCTTCAATAATAGAAGCGATTGGTTTATCAGCACCAGTAGAATTTGTACTATTAGTGACAGTCAGTATCTCGAGACGTTTTGATTCTTGAAGACATACACTTGCAAAGTTTCTTATTGTTACCTTCAACCAATCATCCCCACCAGTAGACTGAAAAAGGATAAATTTTGAGGTATAGTAAATTGCAAACTTTTAATTTTCACAAACTGCATCGAGCGGTCTGAAAATAAACAGTGTGTATGTATTATGTGAAATGAATGTTAAAACAAATTTATGCCTATTTATAGAGTAAAGGTGTTTAATTTTCAGATACCATATTGTCTTTACCACAGTAAATATTTCAGGTCATTCTTTGACGTTTTAAACATTTGAGTGTAACCAAAGTTAGATTTTTCCCTCTTTGCAGGTTAATTTAGCAGTTACCTTTATATCTTTGACACATCCGTTGATAAATGGAGTTTTATCTACATAAGGAACATATTCAGAGCAAACATTGAAAGCCGGTGCCTTTTCAAAATGATAAGTACAATGTTGTTCTGCTAATGCTTCCGTCCAATCATTTTTCCATTCTTCTGTCATCTATGAAGTTAAAGCAACAACATGTCATTTTGATGATTTGAAAATACATTTATAACATAGAATGATAAAGGAAAAATAGGTGTCGCATCATACTAAGATTCAATTTAAGGATAATTTTAAAAAGTTTTATATTCACAATAAGTCTACAAAAAGTGTAAATATTATATATGTTTGGAGGAAGAATAATTATGCATGTTATTTTATAATTTAAAATAATTATAAACTGAGAGATCGAAAACTAAACAGCTGTATATATATATGTATCATTATCTTACAGTACAGATTTCTATCCCAAAGTAGAGATATTATATAAATATTCAAAAACAAAATTAAAACTTGGAATTGATTTATAGTTTTGAAGTCAAATAAGGAACAAAATAATATCAGAATATCTTACTATTACTGAAGGCTCATCATCAGATACCATAGGATAAGAAGGAGGTTCATAATCAGAGGTGGATCTCTTTTGCCTTGCTGCTTTTCCTTTATAAGAGGCGGACCTCTTTTTCCGAGCTACTACTGTTGCACAATCAGCTGTAAAAACGCCTAAGGGCGTTTTTGTATCTCTACATGGTTTCATGGCAGCTGTCAAATCACAATTGAATTCTGGACTACCGTGTGGATAGACATTATCGGGGGATACACATGTGCAATACTGCTGACCATTATATATTGTCTCTTTTAACTCTCCGTCAGGGTGAAACAAAGTCTCGTCAGCATAATCTCCTTTAACTCTGCAGTATCATAAATTGGTAGTTTCATAAATTATCATTGCTTTTTTTTTCATTTGTAATGTAAATGTTAATTTACTATACACATGACACATAAACATTACACAATAAATAGTCACAAAAATTGTAAAAAATACTTCTGTTTCTAAATTTATCTATATTCATTTCTTTGAGGAAAATTACTTGGTCTTTATTTTAATCTCATCTACAGTATGCATCGTCGACTTATTTGAAGTATTTCTATCAATATATTCATATTCTTAGATTGATACACCATTTGTTAACAACAATTAATATCACATTTGCCTTTGCGTTGTCTAAATATCCTCTACTCATGAAATTTAATATACTGTGTGCCAGTGAAAACACAACACTTGGTTTTCCAAAAATGAAATTTATATTAGTAATGATAATCTGTCAAAATAAATTGTTCTTGAAAATTAACAATTTTAACAAGAGATCGATATCAAACAAAAATGTTTAAATGTCATCTTTCGGGCGCAATAGGTAAACGAAACATCCAATGTCGAATCATCAACTCACAGTCCTAACAATAAATGTAACAACCCCGTGGTGCAGCTCAACCTCGACAGCGCCGTGAAATTGATCATTCCGGACGTTTGATGTGATCCCGAGGATTGTAATACACTTGTCCCGCAAAGCAAATGCAGGCTGACGTTATGATATTGATGGTGGTTTTCATCGTCTAAATCATGTCAAATCTTATGCAAAATTTGCTCCATCGGAGCAAAATCAGGCGAAAATCCGGACTTTTGGCCAAGGTGGGTGCCAAATGTCTATGTAACTACCACTGATGAATTTTGGTACATAATGAATGAATTTTGGTCTACAGAATTCGATGTTTGCACTAGACGGCCGTTTAGGTGTCACTAAGGAAAGACTGTGGTGCTCTTTAACAATTGCTGCTCAAATAGTGCTCTACTGAAATTGCTCCAAAGGTTCTACCGTGTCCACCATTGAACTCTCGTGACCTTTGGACAGCCATTAGAGTGGATATCGCATATGTTAAAGACCAAGTGAATCGGTCTTGCTGAGCGTTTCTTGCTTTTCGTACCTCGGTATGTGACTTAACATTACATGATCCATTGTTTGTTGAATTTCTGGATAATTTTGGTTATTATAGAGGCTACACCTTCAGTCTTTGAAAAGATTCAGTGTTGAAAAGAGGCCAACTCAGTTTATGTCCGTTCAAAATAACCCTTACTTCGAATTTGTTCCAAAAATCACTCTACCATAACGTTGTTGACAATTGTCTTAAAGGTCATTTCCAACCAATTATACGAAGCTCTAATATAAATAAAATAAAAAATTTAAGATTTTTTAGAAAAACAAAAGTGTTGCGTTTTCATTGGCACTCAGTATATATCTTTGGTTTTTTTTTTATCATCTTTTAGATAATGAAATATTACAATGTACATATTGTACAATAGATAATAGGTATTGTTTTAACTATCCAATACTTACTGCCATGATTCAGCAAACGTTTTAATATCTGTTACTGGAGCTAACTGATCTCTTGGTATAAAATCGTCATTCGAGTTACCGTTGTAAATACCACACAGACCTTTTGTCATACCCGTATCTAATACTGATGGTATTATGTTGATGCCATCTACATAGCTAGAACCATAATTGAATGTGACTTTTGTTCCAGTAGGGAGAGTAATCTGTGTAATTATCAATAAAACTTGAAAATGTATATACAATAAAAACAACAAAATCGAAACACAAGTAGTTCAATCAAAATAATACACATACACACTCTTGTCTCTCACCAACTGTTGTCTTATATCAACTATTGGTCATTTGTCAGTGAAAACCTAAATTGTCGTTTTTAGTCTGATACTACAAATGTTTAAACTGTGTACAATTATCTCATCAAACATCTCATTAATACATTAAATATTAGATAATGTCACGATGAAACATAACTATTGTTCTTTTTGTATTCTTACCGAGAACGTTGTTCCAGATTTTGTTACTGTGAGACTTTGGTCGTCACACAATCTTTGTGTCATGTATCGATTCGTCTTTCTGTGGCCTTTATAATTTGTTTCACAGTAATTAGCAACGAATAGACTGTCACCACTTCTAACGGCAATACCACAGTTACATAGAATCGCAGTAGAACACTTCCTAAAGTAGGCGCTTACCTTTAAATGAAATAAAGAATACAACAAATTCAGAAAAATCATCATATATCCTCAATTGTGAAACAACTAAGTTTTCAAATTTTTTTTACTTTGATATTTGTAGATCTTTTTCGGGAAACGCTTTTCCCTATGTATTTACGTAATGATACATACTTGGCTTTTATATATTTCTAGTTGGGTGTTATGAATGCTGATTAGTCCAGATAACCGGATTGAATGCAATAAATGTATCAAACTTGTTCATGTCAGTTCATTTATATCAGAAATATTTTGCTTCTTGTTTGAATTTGGCAGATAAAGAAAATAAAAATATATTGAATAACTACGCAGTTAAAGCTTCCTTTTACCAACTTTCAAGTTAAAGTATACATATACATCTGGGGCAAACAAAGGCAGTTCAAATTTATACCCTCATTTAAAAAATAAAGATAATTCAGACTGACAACACTGTTTAGTTTTGTGAGACTTTCTTTACTTCTTTGTTTTGCTTGTTATTATTTTTGTGCTTTTGATGCAATTTGGTTTTCTAAGGTTTTGTTTACTCCTGGTTTTGATTATTATTTTCTTTGAAATTTTGTTGCAATGTATTTTTTTATCGGATGTTTCTTTATATCTTATAATATTCAACAATCACGTATATAGAATTTCTGATACTCAACACTTTTCAAAACTTGTTTTTTAACCGTTTGGTGTCATTGTGCATGGTAAATTAGTGTCTTTTCTTTTGCCTTATACCCGTTTCCCCAACTTTCCAAGACATAAGATCTAAAAATGACTGTGTTTTGAAAGTAAAAATATACACCATATATTTGTAATAATTCATTTATTATTCCCAAGTGGTCGAAGCGTTCTTGTAAAAAAAACACGAAAATGTTATATATTTATATTTTTCTTTAAAAATACCTGAAGTGGCAGACGGTCGTGCTTGTACATAATGTATTCACCTTCTGTTAGTCCTTGGTGGAGCTGGAGTTCATAGTATCTAAAATTGAGTATTTATTGTCACTGATGAAGAAATAGTATTTATTATAGCTGTTGGGATATACGTTTCGTATAAAGGTAAAAATTAATACTGTTTGGGTGCTTTATGAATTTCAAAACAAAACAATATATTTGAAGAGAAAACAAATGTTGTCGGTAAAATATTATATCAAGTAGTTGTACCTAATTTGGCCTACTTGTTATATGTACATCGTTGTTAATTCTGATTTGATAGGATCATGACTTCATTAAAGCTAAACGTTAACTAAACAATGTGGGCTAACTGGATAGCAACAAAGAGCAGAACACCTCCAGCATACTGTCATAGGCGGGTCAGGACCCCAAAATAGAATAACATGCAGACATTTCTTTCTATAGATTAAAAAGAATTTTCTCGCAAAACAAAATATCCAAAGGAAAAAGGAATAGGTCTTTTGCCAAATGCGTCATGTATGATTATATGTTTGAGTTTGAAAAGACATTATTTAATCTGCACTTACTTCTGATCGAACGTCCTCATATGTGGATCGTTTTGTGAGTAACAGCTTTTACCTAATGTCACAATATCTTTGTCTTTTACATACACCTAAATTAAAACCAAACATAATATCATACACGACAAGAATGAGACTTGAAACGAAGATTATATCCATTATACATAAAATGTCATTTTATTCATTCTGTGGTTGCTGTGTTTACGTATCAACATGTACTATGTAAAGTATCAGCCTAAGCACTTTTGTGATGAAATAATGCTAATTCTTTGACAGATAAAAGCTTTTGGCCTATATGATCATTTTCATATTTTTTCACCTTTCTTACCTTAATTTGAAAATGAATCGAAATAAGTTGACGAGATATAAACAGTGAACTATTCATATTTTGTGTTATATCTTTGTTACGAATTTACAAAAATATGGATCATGTTATCAAAACAAGGTTGTTGGTGATGAATAGGGAAAAAAGTTCTTTACCTTTATATCTGGAAGGTGAATATTTTTCCAATATAATGTGTGAGGTTCTACTTCATCTGAGTTGTAAAGTCGTAGCAACACTATTCTGTCAGCAACATTAACCACTTGATCTGTTTGACCCATTATTTTGATTATTTGTTTTTCCTGCCAGTTACTGTGAGAAAACTTGATACCACATGTTTCGGAGTTGAATATTATTCCGTCTTTTGTTATCCCATTAATACACTCCTTCCCATTTAGTTGATAATCTGGTACACCATTTAAGAGAACCAATACACAATTGTTCTGTTTGATATTGTATATTGTATTATTTTCTCTGAAATTTTGCAGATAAAAATCTAATAGAGCTGGAAGAAAGGTAAAGTTAAAGAAAGATTGAGGTACCAACTAATTTCTACAGTGTACTGGAATTAGATTCTCATCATATTAATATCGTCTTTTTCATGAAATCTTATAGACGTGTATCTTTTTTGATACCAGAATTACTGTTGGGAATCAAATTGAATCAATGAGTTGGATATTCAAAACAAATTTGAAATAGACCATTTCAAACAAAAAGACACAATGCTGTGCAACATCTAGCTAAAACCATCTTTTCTGTAATTATATACCTTCATTTTGTCAAAAGTTAGATAAATGTTACGTGTGTCTACCCTAAAGTGACATATATATGATATTTCATGTTTATATAAAAAAAAAAAAAAAAGAAATTGTGGTATAATTGTCAATGAGACAATTCTCAACAAGAGACCAAGTGACACAGAAATTAACAACTATAGGTCACCGTACGGCCTTCAACAATGAAAAGGCCATACCGCGTAGTCAGCTATAAAAAGCCCCGAATGACAAATGAAGATCTATTCAAAAAAAAAATATGTCGGCCTAATTAATGTACAAATAATGAACAAAAAATAAATATGTTTTAACACATCAACAAACGACAACTACTGAATAACAAGCTCCTGACTAGCACATACATTAAGGAATTGTCAGGGTTATAAACATGTTAGCGGGATCCCAATCCTCCTCACAACCTATGACAATGGTGTAACATTTAAACATAAGAACGAACTATAAAAATCAGTTGAAAAGGGCTTAACTCATCTGATGGATAAACATAGGAAAACTAAACAGAGTACTTAAGCCTGGGAGTTCTAACTATATAAGCATCGCATGTTTTGAAGGAAGTAATTTCCCTGGAATCGGATTTACAATTCATTATTGTTCTTTTCCTAAGACAATATCGTTAATTAAAATATTTCATAGTTCATTATTGTTTTGTTTAATACGGTCGGTTTCGTTTTTTGTACAGATTAATTGAATTATTCATCTTGTTATCGTTTTGAAATTTTATAGAAAACATTTCACATACCGTCCTTTTGGCCAGGAGCATGATAAAGGCATTGTAAGTTCTGCCGGTATATGTAACTCTTCTCCCTCAAAAACTTGGTAATCTGTGGAGGAGGATGGGTCGATCTACAAAATTAAATCAATTTATGTTTTAGTACAAATCACAATATTATGTCTAAATATACCTCACAGAGGTTTCATATAAACATGTACTTTTTTTTTTTTTTTTTCAAATAATTGTGCTTTTGTGGGAATGAAAATTATATCATGTATAACGTTACAATAATTAATACAAAACGCTATTAATCAAGTATAGCAGCTGTTTCCATTCGTTTAATGGGTTTGATATTTTGATTTTACAATTTTATAAAGGACTTTTATGGTCTTAAGTTTTCAATTTTTCCGGGGGGGGGGGGGGTGTTGTCTCACTGTTTTGTTAACTACATATATATATCAATTATTTAATGAAAACCCTTACATTTTAGCTTATTTATACAAATAATGCAAACCTTTAAACCTGCAAAAAATACGTCTGAATTGTGTTGTGGTCCATATGTTCCGAAACCATCCCCTCCTACTTGTATAGCACACTTGACTATCATATTAGGCTTAAATTCCGATGTCCAGTGTTCTTCTAACATACGACCTAAACCAGCCTCTACATCTGTTTTTGACAATCCTTCTATAATGGCGTCTTTCATCTCAATATCATTGATATACCATCGTGTTTTATATTTGTATCCATCTGTTAGGTCATTTGCATGACATTCAAAAGTTGCCTTACTGTAAACCATTAACATATTAAATTCATTGACAGCCTCTGTTTCTGTTAGAGTAGCTTTGACAAACGGTGTCACTTCTACATCGGGAAACGCTGAAGAGGAAAAAATAATCACATATATCAAATGATCATTCAAATCTAATAAGTAAAAACAACTGATAATGCCATCGAAGAAAAGTTTAAAAGACAAAAAGGCCACCAGGGCCACAAACATAAGATAGTTTATATCGATTACGCAACACGAGCCTCACCACAAAACCGGTAATGAATTCAGTGGACCAGAAGATCATGTTCAATACAAAACATAGTTTAAAGTCAACGTCGTTGCTAAAAGTAGTCATGAAAAGGCAAAAAACTTTGTTTTAGCACAAAACATGTAATCAAAACAAATCAATACTTTAAATATACAACTGAAAACATTAATATGGTGTTAACAAAAAATTAAGTTTTGAACAAATGAAACTTATGATTTGTACATACTGTCACATCCTGGTGAGAATCCGTTTTCTGATGTCGTTCCATTTTCACATGGAAGTTCTTTACCTAATAATAATTAAAAAGGTAAAATTTGTAATTATGAGCATTGTTCTACGGTCATGCAAACAGATAAATAGGAATTAATTTGTCCAGTGATTAAAAAAAACGCAAACAAAATTTATAAACTAGTTTAATTACAATAACAGTTTCTTATGGCAATAATCGAAAACCAAATGTCCTTCGATAGTTTATTTTGAAAACGGAACCTCAACTGCTCGGACGAAAATAGTAAAGTATATAGAAAAATTACAATTTACAATTTTAGAATTTAAAAGATATTTTTTAACAAAGTCATTTTGTTCAACAAAGTGTGTGATAATACTCACCAAAACAGTATGCTGACGTACATCCACCCGTTATACCTTTTAAGAAATAGACATAGTACCCATCACAGTTTTTGATTTGGATTTCGTACTCGGTATGTTTACAATTACCATCATAGTTTGAAGCAAATGCTGTTCTAGTAACTGTGACACCAACAGCTGGGTAGGCTTCCTCTCCAGCAGGTAAATCATCTGAGAACATGAATACATATATTATTTCATCAAGGATGCATTTTTTTTATGTAGTGTATAAGGATAATGATAAGAACTACATGTAGTCTCTAAAACTAATCAAGTGTAACAGGTGTATCATTTTTTACGGCTGATGAGTGTTTTGTCCTCACGTGACTCATTTATTAACTGAAAAAAAAACATATTGAACGTCCAAAAAGTTTGAACTATTATATCATTAATAACAACACTTTTTGTTATCCTGAGTTGAATATGGCTACAGTAATCTATGAGGTAGGAATAAGATACTAGTGATAAGTCTTTCTAAAATGTTAACTATTATTAATATCGATTAAAACTATTAGAATATATATCAGGTGTGTTCTGGTATTGCTCCTGACTTTGTTTTCTTCTATCATTAAAGAATTTTGAAGTATATAATATGGCGTAAAGGTTAACGGATACCATACGTCTCATCATTGTGGCTCGATTAGAAATCGGACGGTCTCAAAGAAAGCCAGGCATCAAATTGTATGATCAAATGAACCAAAGGATATAAATTGTTAATTTGATTGAAAATTATCTGATTGGAACTCATACTACATCTTCAAATATCTATGTTATTTTTAGATCTAAGTTTTATTTCATTAACTTATTATTAAATGATTATCGTTTTTATTACATCTTTATCATCTCACCAGTATATAAATAGATTGGTTTGGCTGTATTACATCGTAATCCGCCTACTGGACATTCTGTTGGCATCAACTCTCCTGCACCACTTATAACTCTATACCATCCTTCAGCAAGAATATTGTCACATATCTGTGTAGTGTCAGTTGCAAATGCTACAGAACGCTGCCAGTCGTTAATATGTTCTGTTGTGGAACATGGGTCGGCTACCGAAAAAAACAGAAATTCAATCAATATTCCTCATTTGCCGTCGAATAGAGGCAAATAATAAAACCAAAATGGACATTCAAACTGATAAGTCATATACACCCTTAGAAACGATAATAAATATCAGAGGATTAGTTATATTACATTCCAGCTCCTTTGTTCTAACAGGGGTGATCTGAGCCGGATCACCCCTACCAGATCATCCCAGTTTGAGTTTCTTTGTTATGCATGCTTTCCTTTGTTCTGTAACATTTTGGCGGGAATGTCAAATCCACTATAAAACTTATAATTAACAATACGGAAAAGACTATCTATCAAAACTCACGTAGAAAAAATCCAGTGTATATGCTCGGATTCGAACTCAAGACCTTTAGCCTATCAAGCCAGGACACATACCACTACACCAGGACGACTGGATACGACATAATAGTAATTTGACACACTTAAAGGAAGCAAGATCTTTTTATAAGTGGGGCGAGTTGTCAAACCTTTATTCAGTGGGGTTTAAACCTTTTTTGTTAATAACATGAATACGTGAGTTTTCAGACTGATTGTTCTATTTGATTTTACACTTTTTCAAAAGTGGGGCGAGTCGGTAAACAAGAGTGGGGCGATTTTTTTATAAAGTGGCGATATAGTGTGGGCCGATTGACAAGTGGGGCGAATTGACATTATTTGATATCTAATCATCGTGTTTGAGGGTCATAAAGGGTATACATTATATAGTAATATATAAAGTATATAAAGTATATTATAATGGTCGTGTGACATTCTCAACTTGATTTTATGAATTGTAAATGGTTTTCCGTCTAATCTAAAACAGCTGGGATGTAAAATAGTTATCCCATTCGGACTGCCTCCGGACATCGGGGTGATCTAACACTGACACACCGCGTCCTTATGAGATAACTATTCAAGATTATTGTACACAACGCTTATCACATCGACTCATTCACAAATATTTTTTAAAATGTTCTTTTATTATCAGAGGATATGTTATCATAACCAAGGTTAACATTTAGAATTTCAAAGTAATGGCTTAATTTTCACCAATGTTCTTCCTTAATGGGTAGTAAGTTCCGAGTAATCAAAACTACAAATAAGATATATTACGATCGGGAAAAAACTCAGAGAAGATTAAAAATAAAAATCTTCTTTTAAATTTGACCAACTAGTCATCTTGAGAAAATAACGAAAATGATGTATAATTACTTCAAAAAAATAAGATACGATAACAGGAAAAACATTAGGGTAGACAACTATAATATGGAGAAGTGTTTATTTAGGAAAGGTCAACTTCAAAAACGCAATATCTGTTCAATTTCATTTAAACTACCTTATCGATATTTTGTAAAACAAATACACAACAGAAAACACATGACCCACCCAAATAGATTTTCGAGAGCTCCAACACAGGTCTTGAACATGTTTAACGGGGATTTAACCTTTTGTTTTCCTTTGTTAATAGAAGTTTTAGTTTTAAAAAAAATTATTTTAGAAAATAAAAAAAGTTCATTCACCATATCACTGGTTCAAAATAAACTTACATCAATATACAAAAGTGCTTAAACTCTAATTAATAATTCCACTGATTATATTCTTTAACTGTTATTTATTTGCATATGGCCTAATTCAATCAAGCCTGCATTTGGAAATACACAATGTGTTAAATTCGACCTCTGTACGAAATAAAGATACGATTTATACAAATACATAATGTTTATAAATAGTGTTATGTCTTACTGTGTATAATATGACCGGGCTATCTAAGACGAGACGTACAACAAATTATATAAAATTAACGTTTTGAGTTAATGATACGAGAGTAAATTATAGATAACACTATTCCTATTCGAAACAAATCAAATACATTTCATATAGACCGTAAGTCCTTATTTTATACATTTAAAAAACTTTTCGAATGTTACCATTTTTATAAAAATAAATTGTCTTTCATCATTTTAAAAAGGCTGATTGGTGTGTCTTAAAAGCACAAATGAATAAAAAATAGTTTACGTTAAGTATAGTTATGATTGTTGACTTGCCTGTTTGTACTTTAGGAAGACAAAGTATTGCTGTGAACACAACTATGTGTGTACCAATACTCCACATTATGTTTAGAAATGTATATCCCTTGTCATATGTGTTATACAGCCATGAGTTTATGTATTATAAACAGTTTCTTAAATAGCACCTATGCATTCATGGACAGCCAATAAGATTAATCTATGTAACTGTACTATACATTCATAGTTCTTTTGATTTAAATGTCCATTACGAAATGTATCTTTTAAAACTCCTATATAATTTGGCTTACAAACAAGAAGTAAAGAATACAAACATTATTATGTGTACTAGATACTTTTTAATGTCTAAGCAAAAAATATTTATATTAAAACTTTATTAACTTTTTTTACAATTTTTAAGTTGGAAAAGCAGACTTGTTTACACAAAGTTAAACAAGCATGTATTTTTTCTCGATCTTTGGCAATCAGGATAAACAATTATACTATATGCCCCCCCCCCCCCCCCCCTCCATACATTTGATGAATTAAGTTATGGCAGTATGAACAGTAGGAACATATCAATGGAAAACAGGTATTTTTCATAATATCATTTTGAAGACTAAGCAAGTTGCATAAATAAAGGCAACAGTAGTATACCGCTGTTAAAAACTCATAAATCCATGGACAAAAAACACAATCGGGGTAACAAACCAAAACCGAAGGAAACGCATTAAATATAAGAGGAGAACAACGACACAACACCGAAACGCAACACACACAGAAACGGACCATACATCAGACAAAACACCACGAGAATAACAAATATAACATGAAAATCAAATACTTGAATTTGGGATAGACAAGTACCGTGCCACGTCTTATCTCAATATCTCAAAAATAAGAGAAAAAACAAACGACTCAACGTTAAAATGCAACACACACAGAAACGAACAATAATATAACAATGTCCATCTTCCTGACTTGGTACAGGACGCTTTTAAAGGGGAATAAAAGTGGTGGGTTGAACCTGGTTGTGTGGCATGCCAAACCTCGCACTATAATGGCAAAGTTAAATATAACATTGAAATGACAACATAATATTACAGGACTACAACATGTACAATACAAATAAATAGGAGAACATATTAGACAAAGAAAAACATGATTAATAGATAACAAAAAGGATCAGGTTTAAAATTCAATACGCCAAAAACGCGCCTTGTCCACACAAGACTCACCAGTGACGCCCAGATATAAAAGATCGAAAGTGAAAAAAGTACAAAGTTGTTTATCACTGAAGATCAAAAGGTGAAAAGGTTTTGCCAAATACGGCATTGTTTTAATGCCCGGGATAAGAACATTCTTATTATATAGAACAATTCATGCTATTGCAAACAGTAAATTTTATCAAATGAATATTAGTGTTGTGCCAAATACTCTTAAGGTTTTATATGCCTGGGATAAGAAAATCCTAAATATTTCAATAATTCATACTTTTGTGAACAGCATGGTTATAAAATCGATCCTGTGATTTTCAATGAGCGAATATTTGATACAGAAATAAACAAATATAGGTCACCATGCGGCCTTCAACAATCAGCAAAGCCTATACCACTTAGTCAGCTAAAAAAGACCCCGCAATGGCAAATGTTAACATTATTTTAGCGGCATAAGTATACTTAAAGATGTTATCAACATTTCTAAAGTCGTTCATTTTTACTTCATACACATCATAACTTACAATCGCCCATTTGAAAGAACACGTTGACAGGTCTACAAATCAAGATAAGTAACGCCAAGCCACGCTTTTTTCCAATTTTTATTACTCGTACAAGTGCATTTGACATTTTCATATATTTTACATATGTGATATGAATGCTTTTGTCATTTAATTAAACCATGCATTTTATTGTATATACAATTACCATTAAATATACTGACAATAAAAACTACTAAGATAAAATTCTTCTTTTATTTTTGCAGGATATATGGGTTTTTGTCTTTAAATCAGTACATTTACAGTGGATTTTCAATCTATAAAAATGCTGATCTGTTTTTAGATTGAATTCCTTTTTTCCGAAAAAAAACAGGAAGTTGGAAATATGTAAGTAGATACACGTAACAGATAGTGTCAAATAATTAGTCTAGTTAATCATTATATATGCACAATTGAGAAATACAGTAGTAATAGATGTTTAAAAGATAGAATTTAAAGATATCGTCGCGTTGGGCAGACTATCAATAAATAATTGTTTTTAAATTTGAAAATAATCTGAACGGATCAAATATTCCTGTTATACGATATAAGGAACATTAAGACCAAAATATAAACATTGTTAATACTACATTGTTTCGAAAATTTTCAGTAGCTTGTCACATGACTAATTTACATTTTGTGTAGATCCATTTGAAATGTCCTTGTTTTCGCATGATCGAAGTGCATTGGTTTTAGTCATTTACATTTGTATTTACTATTGTTGAAAAGAAGCTACTTATTAATTTTTCAATGAGTTTCCATTACATTGCTACCTTAAAATCTTTTGGTTCCAAATTGCTTCGTTTACACATTCACCATTTTCACTTTCATTTTTAAAGTATTAAGGTGGTATGGGAGTCTAAAATAAAAATGATAGAATTTGTTTATACTTTGTCAAAATGTAGTATCTATTGATACATGATCAAAAATATTATAAAAATGATAGGTCACCGTGCATTTTCTCAAGCTACAGGTTGTGACAAAATGACAACACCATTTTGTGAATAAAAACTAAACAAAATGATAGAAGGTAAAACAAATTAGAAAAAGATTGCTTTCAGACAACGCTTTGAGAATATCATAAGAAAAGATAGGGTCACCGTACTTTTTTTCCGGCTAAAAGACAAAATAGGTCTTATGTGAGTATTTTTTCGATTTTGCTAATTTGTGTGTTGATATGTTTTGATATGTTAATTGAATTGTAAAAATCGTTTGTCTCAAGGTGAACAAGAAATTTTTTTTTTCGTTTTTAATAACTTTCAAATATGGTGATATGCTAAATCAGGGTAAATGAATTGATATCCGTTAAAATACTATTAATCTAACACAAATAAAAATAAATAGGTAAACGATACACAAAAATTAATAAGTTAATATATTTATTAGACTTTAAAAGTAACGGATAAACCTATAGGGTTTTGTTGCTAATGATTATGATATCAAGTGTTGAAATGAACACTTTCCGAAAAACCCACACAATGTGCAATCCTGCAATCTATGTTATAAATTATTTTGTTGTTTTTAGAAATGTATCAGAAAGTTGGAAACATGTCAACTGAATACCGTTAAAGATAGATTCAAACAGTTGGACTATATATTCTTCATGTTTTATGTCATTTAACCATGACGTACCTAAAGATGTTTATTAGATTAATTTTAAAATTATGTTGTACTGAACATTAATTACCAAAATATTATTGTTTATCAACAATATACTATTTTAACTGATCAAATGTTGAGTATAGCTTTTCAATTGATTATAATAATCTTTTTTTTTATGTCTTTTCTTATGATCTATGTATACAATAGTATCTTTTATAATATAAGTACTTTGGACTTTAACATACAAATTCAACATCATAGACTAACCTTTTTGAAATAAGTGCGTTATTGTCTAACATATCATTTAGTTCCAAAGTCAAATCTTTCTACTTGTTTCAGCTTAATTGTATGTAAACCATTTCAAGATGATTTTGAGCTTGAAATATTGAAATCATCAGACGATAGAATAAATATACAACGAGTGTTAAATGTTGGTATTTTTCATTTTTAGCCATAGCGTTTTCAGTTTATTTTCGATTTATGAGTTTGACTGTCCTTCTGGTATCGTTCGCCCCACTGTTAAGTTACTTGTGAAAAAAACCTGCATGTACACTGTCATTAACAGCTTGTAATGATCATGAATTATAACATATTTAATATAATTATGAATTAAGAAAATGTTTAAAAACTACTGTTTCAATAACTCAATTGGAAGGTAACCTAAGATTGTGGATGTTACTCCTTGTCAGTTGGATTTGTTCTGCAAAGTTCAAATAAAGCGTTGACTTTGATTTGCAGTGAAGATTGATAGAAATACACAAAAGCGCCTCAGAAATTTTTAAGTTGCTATTTAGAGGAACAACATATTTGTCGATTCAGCAATAAACTATTAAGTGATACAGATTGAAGTTTTCAGTACAACAGATTTATAGAATAAATAATAATTTCAGGGTTTTTTTATTAATTTTTTCAAATTGTAATCAAATTGATTAGTATTGAAGATTTGTATAATAAAAGAAATAAATCATTGCAAATTGCAAACATAACTTGTTACATGTATGCATTATTATCATTTAAATTAGCTAGTAAAAGTTTAATTGATATATTGGTTAAATATAATCTGTATTCATCATGATCATGTTATTTGGGTCGAGTTCTTTAAACACATAAAAGAACCAGGAAGAGTTTGTTTTCAACAAACAAAGCGAACTTCAATCAATAACACTATTTTTTACATCTTCCTTGAAAACTGAATATAATCAAAATAAAATCACCAGTTTTTAAACGTTTGAAAATCCTATGTGTTTTTTCTGTTCATTGTGCAAAAAGAAAACAAACTACATTATTGACAGCTAAAATTGATAATATATGAAAAGGAAAGTCTCTTAAGAGCATCTGTCGTTACCTTGGTCTATGTGGATATTAAGCAATGGACCAAGGACACCCTCCAATATTGTAGACGAGAATAGACGTTATTACGTATGCTAATATTCTATTACTGAGCGTTTGATCATCACTATCTTCTTTAGTTTTTCCTCAAAATAAACAGAAAGATTGAAAGGCTCATTGTAAGGCAAACACTTCAAAAAAGAATGAAAGTCTACTAAATATATTGCCAAACTTTTACCTTTTTAAAAACATATCTGCCTACATGGCCTAGTTGATCATTTGTGTGATTTTTTTATCTGTTATAACTTAAATTTTAAAAGACATGCTGGACAAAAACATTTCTCTCGAAACATAATATTTTTAGTGATAATTGGCAAAAGTAAGATCAAAATAGCAAAATTTGTTATTTATTATATTTACGGACAATAACTCATTCTTCAGTTATTAGGATGTGTCTGGGAAATAACCAACATCACCAACAGCTACGTTCATAATCAAATAAAACTGGAATAGACAAATAATATATAAATACAAACTATAATGTGCTACATTTTAAAACTTAGCCATAGAATGTGAATTTTCGTATCTTATTTTAACCTCGCTTTTTTAAAGCTTGCTACATGTGGTGATGTGAGTCAAATACATTTGATTAAATACATACATAGTCATAATAACTTGATCGACAATTGTTGTAAAGATAATAAGCAATTAACTAGTTAGAGAAGAGCTCATGCTATAGTCTAAAATAAAAATTAATGATGATGCTCACGTCATTGCATTTTCTGTTCTAGGTTTACATATCTTTCTATTTGTAGGTTGTAAATTGACTTATCAAGTTGACATTTCTTACTTCAAAGTGTATATTGTTCAGTGTGGGTATACAGCTGACGATATCGATTTATTACTCAGGATGTTAGTATGACTATTAATATTTCTACTGTAATTAAATATACCTCCTGATCAAACGGTGCCATTTTGGCAGCTCCACGCCATGGGTTTGTCATTCCATGTTGGTTCTTATCAAACTCGCCTAGCTACCAGAAACCACCTTGTGGAGGAACAGTTTTACAAAATCCACCATTTTCTACATTTGAAAATGCCTGTACCAAGTCAGGAATATGACAGTTCTTGTCTATTCGTATTTCGATGCGTTTTGTTATTTGATTTTGCCATGTGATTATGGACTTTCCGAATTGATTTTCCTCTGAGTTCAGTATTTTTGTGACTTTACTTTTTAAGAATTTCTTCTCCGTCAATTGTAAATCTGCATTTAATGAAATTGTAAATTTAAAAATAGATATTTAGAAAAAATAAAATAAAAATTGTATGAAAAGTATGTATCTCGTTGTTTATAAATACTTGTACATACAACCTTTGTCATTGGATGACAATATAATAAACAAAAATAAATGACTTAAAACGAAAAGTCATGATTTTAACATGATTAATGATCTGTATATTGCTGATATTTTTTACTTTTTATCTCAATTAGCTTTTCAAATCAATATAGATTAAAGTATAATAAAAGTGATAAGTATAAGAAGTATATCTTATTTTGTCTACAGAAAAAGTAAAATCACAAAAATACTGAACTCAGAGGAAAATCAATTTGGAAAGTCCATAATCACATGGCAAAATCAAATAACAAAACGCATCAAAAACAAATGGACAAGAACTGTTATATTCCTGACTTGGTACAGGCAGTCTAGGCAATTCCTTGCCGCTGTTTTTTTTTATATTAAATTGCTTAGGCAATCTAATAACAAAATAGCCTATTACGGTAGATGGTATCAAACAAATGTCATTTGTACAAGACAAGCGGCCTTTTTGTGATTAAAACGCAAAACATTATCCTGAACATGTTACATCTTTTAGATTTTCTCTATTTTAACGATTAAAACATTATAGACCAAACTTGCAATTCACTCCTGTTTTTTGTTCTATGTGACAGCCACGTTGTTTTGTACGCGGGATAGGACACATATTTGAATAAGATATACTAATTATGACTGTAGTCAATTTGCTTAAAATTGTCTAAGTAGTTTCAGAAAAGAAGATGCAACTGCGACTGACGATGATAAAAAAAAAAAAAATAAGAAAATTGTAAAAAAAAATACAAAAAAGTGGCAATACCTCCTGAGAGACAATAGATCATTTATGCATGGTTAACTTGAAAGAAGATATCAATTTAGTGAACATTATTCATGTTATTGCTTTATTAATTTTATCGTTGATGATATTCAAGAGTATGCTAAAAAAATGTCTAAAATCCTTAAAACTACTGATTCAGGGAGAGCAAACCAACACTTCTTAATCTGATTCGACTGACAATTGTAAGGCGGATAGATATAAACCTTAAGAACATGTTTACGCCTTCTCTAAGCTTCTTATGAGCACAAATCTGCCTGTTCTATTTTAAGCGAAGTCGGTTATATTGGTTGGCATGCATGATCGTCAGACACATTGTTGGAAAAAGATACCAACATTATTATTGTAAAAAAAGTATTGTTAAATTTGGTCTAGTATTTGCAGGGTGGAAAATTATTGTAAAAGATAACGGACAACGACGACAGCAGAGGACGCCGATGACAAACGACGGAAGACGGACAACGGACGCCAAGTTATAAGAAAAGCTCATTTGACCCATTATTGATTCACAACTTTTCAAAAATTAAATGTGATCGTGCTTTCTTTTTGCAGAAGTTTTTTGTCACCAAAATTATATATAAATTCTATATGATAAAAGAAGATGTATTATTATTGCCAATGATATCGAGACAACTATCAACCAAAGTTCAAATAAAGTAGTAGTAGTCAATTATAGGCAACTTATAGCATGTATATTCATAATTATTCATACTAAACAAATCTGGTTTTCCAGTTATTTCCCGCTGACACAAGGACTGTGATCGAGTACCGAATAAGATAATTAATTACTAGTTTGAAGTGACAATGACGAAATAATTATGTTATTGGGACAGCGTTTAAAGATTTAAGCAGGAAGTTGTAAATAGATACTATAGATACACTTCAAGCTTTTTAATTGCATTATTTACAGGCTAGAGATCGGTTGTGCAAATTTAGGTCAATATCACTATTGATAAATAGACTGATTAGTTTATCATACTTTTAAGTCGACAATTAAAACACATAAACTAACTAAGTGATATTAACAGCGTGTTTTTTTCTACTACTACATATATTTTAAGAGTGTAACACCACATTCACATTCATACCGTGTTTTTCTAGTCCAACCAGAAAAAAATATAATTATGATTATACATTGTTTAATAATCGATACTTTTCTTACATAAATTGTAAGCAATTCGTTATACATATAGTTGAATAATATATTAGTAAAGGGTGAGCAGTAATTTGTTTACATTTCTGTATGTAGAGTAGATGTAATTACGGTTAAGAATATTAAGAGACACATGTCCGCTACAACATGGAACTTTTTGTTGTTTCAGTAGGAGGTCTCCATGGCATAATTTAAAGGGGTGAATTTTCGTGGAATATTCCAGATCATCAATGTTAATTTATTCTAGAGTCATTTAATGTTATATGATAGTATATATTTAAGGAGAGAACACATTGCAGCAGCAATTTCACTATGGCATATTTAAAATGGCTGCCGTTACCATGGACACAGAAAAAAACATAAGAAACTTTAAAATGCTTCAAATTTAATGAAATGTTGCTGAGATTATGTATACTTGAGTTTTGAATTTAACATTTCTAAAATGGCCACCGTTTCCATGGAAGTTTTCAAAATGCTTCCAAATTGAAAAAACTTAAAACAATAACTGGACTTGACTTTTGAATGTGGAATTTCAAAAATGGCCGCCGTTACCATGGAAATGACTCAAATGTAAAACAAAAATCAATATTCTTCAAATTTAATTGAACTTTACACACACGTTATTTGTCATCATGGATACCGCAGAACAATGATTTGGGTTCCGTTTTGGCGACTTTAGTGTAAGCATCCCAACAAAGGATTACTTGTTGTTTTATTGGTTTTTGTTTTCGTTGATACGGAGATGAATTATGATTTGTTTAGTATAATTTGATTTAAACAATGGCGATATATCAAATTTACTGGACCAAATAACGTATTTAAATTTAAGCAGGAAGTTTGCAGACGGATACTTTAATTGCTCTCCAATTACTTTTAATACTTAAATATGGGCCAATGTAATGAATAGATAGACTTGATCAGGTTATTAAATGTGAAAACCTAAAACACACACGAATCAAAAGAACTTTTATCTACATTCAATTCGGCTAAAGGTATAGAGGTAAGAATGGATATCACTTGACATTTTGTACCTCGACACATTTTTAAGCCTGTCACATGAGAGCCTTTGACGTTTGTTAGTCTTGTTTTATTTTGATAATTAAGTATATCTATTTGTTTTGGAGTTCAGTATGACGTTCATTTTCACTGAACTATCACACATTTGTGTTAAGGGGCCATCTAAAGCCTTATTGTTGGTCTTCGGCTGTGTTCGGGTAGTTTCCTAATGATATTTTTCTAACTAAACTCATTCACATAGATACTGTTCATCGATGTTTAGGTAGAAAAGAAGGTCATGCATTTCTCACACTGTTTATTTCGTCGGTAAACGAAATCCCTTAGATGTGTTCTGAATGATAATTTAGACCGATAGAACACGATTTAGTTACACGTTGTATTTGGCTTTGGTCTAGCCTTCAATAAGTGCTAGTGCTCTTATTTTGGTGCGTCATGTTAACTGTTTTTTATATGAGATAGTCATGTAGCTCGTACCAAGTGTTTATGTTTAGCCTATTGTCTCTGATGTTTTAAGTTTCTTCCAATATTGTGCTATTTCACCCCCCTTCCAGATTAAATAGAGAGCTAAGTTTTAAAATAATGTTTAACACGTTTAAGCCCGCCATTTTACAACATATTGTGTTAATTGAAAGAGCAACAAGACAGTGGAACATAGCATCTTACCTTCCAGATCACAATATGCAATATCATTTGTATTTCTGCACATATTTATACTCCACTGTTATTATTTTATTTCGCCCCAGATCATTTGTTTTGTGTGCCGATTGTAGTGGTTTGTTATTAAATAAAACACATGCAGGTGTGCTATAATTGCTAGTGGAAACACTAATAATAGTAATAACAAAAGTAAACAAAACAAAATATATTATCAAATCAAGGTCTTTCTTTAGAAGCATAATCCCCTATTTGTGTTGATGATGTCTATTTGATGTTGTGGTTTAATGTGCATAAAGATTAGATTTAACATTCTTATAAATAAATAAAACAACACAATTTAACCAAATGTTTATTAAAACAACAAAGTCATGATTTTAAATCTGTCTTATATTATATAGTATTGTATCTGTAGATCGTTTTTATAATGAGCAATAAATGAAAAGAATATCTCAGTAAATATTAAAACTGATTATATCCTTTTGATGCGTTTCAACCTTGGTACATTTGAGTGTAGATATACTTTTTTGAATTCAGATGAAAATTCAGTAACATTATATAACTAGCAAAATAAAATGACGCGCTTTCACTGCTGCCCAGAAAAACAGAAGCTTACTTCTATTAAATCATTTAAAATAATTCATAATATATTTATCCAAAGTTCAAACGGTGTTAATCAGGAGCTAAATTTGTATTCAGTTAAATAAGACTTCATTGTGAATGATTCGTAATAATTGTATGCCAATACACATTTAGTGTAGTGGCAATATCATTATCTATTGATTGCAAAGTTCCTTTTGTATTTATGCATTTTATGATTTATCAAACCTTTTTCCCCAATGATAACTTATTTATGACACTGACTATTCATAAAAAGTCCAATATATAGGTAGCTTTTCAGGTATCAAAACCAAGGCAATATGATATGTGATTGAATATTTTAATTACAATTGATGTTGAGTCAGCAAAACAACAATCTTAAAAAACAATAAGTACATCATTTCCATATTTGTCAGGAATAAACAACTGGTAAAACATAAACTCAACCATTGTTTGTTATCATACATATCTCTTATACACCAACAAAGACAGGTTTGATAATTTTAGATATTTTAAAACAATACATAGATGCATAATCTACCAAAATAGATATTAAAAACGTAATTAAAAAAAAACATAATTTTAACAGTATATAAAAGGAAAATGTAAACATAACAAAACTATACGGACGGTATCGAAGACAGTGTACCATAGCGATGCATTAATATATTAAAAAGAAACACAGTAGAAGTTCTCAATAATTAAAACTAAATTAATGTTCAACAAAATGTAAAACAAGTACTTGTTAGTAAATTGAAATACAACGATCACGTTTACGAGTCCTTTGAAAACCATGGATGTTTAATTGATGAATATGAATATTTGTAAACACTTCTAAATATATAAAAAAAAACAGTATTCACTTATCAACGATTATGCAGATACTATTACAACAGACAGGTTATCCGATTGATCTGTTGGGAAACAGAAATATACAATCCACAAAACAAATTTTCTTTTGGATTCAGAACATTTTACAGAGAATAACATGTTATTTGTTGTCCTTGAGGCAATTCTCGTCTAGTTATTTCAATGACTTTCTCTTGTAGTATTTAATATGATTTCATTTGTCCGTAATTTGTACTGTTTGGTGGAACTGATGTCATACTTCCTATGAACTGATTCGCAGGGTTGCTTGGAGTTACTGTTTGAACCATCTGCAAACCAATATTTTTTTCGTTTTGAAGTATCGCCTCGTCATACGTTGGAAGTTTTCCCTTTACATCGACAAAGCTGACCGCGCGCTTAGATACGGTTCTTTGTAAGAAGAATCTGAAAAAAACAATACATATTAATTTCAGTTACAGGATATTTTTCCATATTAACCTCTATGTTAAAATGTCTTCCGTGACAAAAAAAAATGTACATCACATCGGGAGGAATTCCGGTAATTGCTCATTTAAACATTCAAAAAAAGTGTCAAGATTGTACATCTATACACAGAGTTATTAGCTCATTGCATTACACTTTTTAAACACATGTATAGTAATGAATGAAAACAAATAACGTCACAAGCTATCAGAACATCAAAATATCTCAAATATTTTAATACAACTATTATTTTGCAAACAGATCGATGAAAATTTAAGTTACATACTTAATCTGTTTGTTTAATAACGTCAGTTTAGAAATTGTTTTCTTTTACAACTAAGTTTTAGGATACGGCTTGTTTCTATACTTAGCTAACACTTACTTTACAAGAAGTATAGCCAGCAATATTGTGGAAAGTACTGCAAGCATACCAACAATGACCCATATATAAGGCTTGTCATCTTTGTCGTCCTCGTCATCTATAAAAGCAAGTGAGATTTCTTCTAAAAATATCATTTAAAAGATGCAGTATTCTGTCCAAATCAACGTGAGTAAAAGTAAAAACCATAATATTTATGTACAGTACATAAAGGAAAAAAACAAAGCATTCCTAAGTTTTTTTAAATGCTTAAAGCTACAATAAGTGCCATGAGATAACGGATTAAACCTTTGCGAGAGTATATATTTGGCCTTTTAACATGGTTAAGACGTAACATTAACAATCATGTATATGAAAACCCAACAAACACTAGAAGCCCGATTTCAGTCTGAAACGGCCATTTTGGTCTGATCACATCTTGATTGACTGGATTTACCGCTAGAGAAATTCGTCCAGATATTTCAGATCGTTTAGTCGCTGTTCAGATCGATAGCCTCATCAGGTAAATCAGTTCGTTAAGGCGTATCAAGACGGAAAAGACTGAATCGTCTAGCGGGTTGTTTAGACCCGTTAAGACCGTGTCAGACCAAAACAGACCATTGATACAAAATTACGTTCAACATGCTCAGACCCTGTTTAGATCCGTTTAGTATACCGGTTTGATAACACGAGTTGCGCCCCTTCTACTCGTTAATGCATTTTAGATTAATTTGTATCTATGGTTTTTTTTTATATTAGGATTTGTTTGAAGTATTATTTTGATTAATTACAAAGAAAAATTAAATCTTCTGTTGATTCTTTATTTCTTTTCTTGTTTTGTCGAGGAACTAATAAATTATTCGTCTATATATGTTGTTTATTTTTTTAATAAATGTTAGTTTATATAAATGTATATTGGTAATTAAATGCAAAGACGTATGTTAATTGTATACACACCAGAATGTATGCCATAAACCTTAAAATGTTGTGAACACCGGTGAAAATGTTTTTCGTATTTGAAGATTAATAACGGAAAAACCTAAACGTAACCTAAAAAAGTTAAGGATCCACAGAAATGCACCGGAGGCAAATTAACACATGCATATTTTGGTTTTATGTATGACATTTGCTTTAATTCGTTTTCTGTTGATATATGTCCTAGTTAACCGTTGAAGCTGTTGCTTTTTGTTTGCATGTGTATTAATTTAGGGAGATTTACTCTATTTAAGTTGGAAAAAAATATTCCCGACATCCGGAAATTCGAAAAAAGACTTCTCGGATCCCGAAACCTGGGTCCAGTTTCACGAAGCTGTCTTAGGACTAAGACATGTCTTAGGATGGTCTTACGACATATCTTAGTCCTAAGTGGGTTTCACAAAGTGGTCCTAAATTAGGACATCTCTTAAAGTTGGTCATAAAGTTAGGACAACGCGAGAGGTGTCTTATGATGGTCTTAGGATAGTTATACGTTTATTTATACAAATTACACTTATTTTTTATATTAATTTTGAAAAAAAATATCTTATTATCATCTAATGATCTACTCTCCTGTTCCTGCTTTTAACGTAATTTTTCTAGATTGACGGATTATCATGATTTGTCAACAATGTAAATTCGATGTATAATTGATATCAAGATTGCACGATTTTATCCCTTAACCTTTTATAACCAATAAAGTCGAAATTGAATTCAACTCACTTGTACCAAAAAAATTATCATTTTATATTCTTGTTTTCTTAAATTTTCATTAAAAATTTCATATTTATATTAATGTATTGTTTGAAGATAATTTATAAATAAATGACTTTTACTTTTTTTATATATTTTTTGCAAATTATGTCATTTATATTGAGAAATACGTTTAGAATAATTTATGGTAAGACATACTACATTTACATGATTTTTTTTCCGTAAATCATATTTATATTTGAATATTTAAAGAACTTGAGACAGGTTTAGGATGTCTAAGCTAAGATCATCCTAAGACAGCTTCGAGACGAGGTCTGAGATATGTCATAGGATAGTCATAAGAGAATCATAAGACATGTCCTAAGATATGTCTTATGACATGTCTTAGGATAGCTTCGTGAAACCGGCCCCTGATCCTCATACTGCATTCATTCAGTCTCTGTCGGGACAGTGTTAAAGTATCACCGTATAATATGCATTTTCTAATCCATATGATAGGTATACTGTACTTAGTATACATATGGCGTTAACTTAAACAAAATCTATTTTAGTTAAAATGGTTGAGTTCGATGGCACGTGCTAGTAATCAACCGGGTCAACAGGTAACAAAATCAATGATCCGTAACGTAAGAAAGTACATGCCTATTATATATTACAATTACTCTCATCATCATTCTTAATAGAAAGGTGCCGTAGGGCTAAACGTTAATAAAGAATTAATGAATTTGTGTATACACGTATTAGTGATGTCTGATCGTCAGTTTTTAATATACATGCTTATGTTTTCAAGATATTAAATTGAGCAAAAAAACATGAACTGTTCGGAAGTTTGTTAAGTATTCAAAAGAAACTTTTCGCTTCTCTACTTATATAGTTTACAGAGTATTCCTTTAAATTATGTCAGTTAAATAAAGTAGTGTGTATTTGTATTCTATTTATTTTGCTAATTGTATCATTATAATATTCATTTTGTATTTCACTACTATATATACTTTAAGTTGTAGTGTGATTGATTGTTGGTTGTTAAAAGTCCAGTGGCAAATATTTCATGCATTTTCAGGACCAGCTGTAAGTTGAAGACATATATGGAACTCACCGGTGTAGTTTTCACGTGTTATAATAGATAAAAGAATAAGTAATTTCTAAAATATCGAAACATAAAGGAGGCAAGGCGCATGGAATACCCGCACTTATCAGTTCTTTTCTCTGTTTTGTCTTAAAAAGATAATGTTATTTTTTTTTTTTTATATGTTTATCTAATTCACGATAACTGCGGTGTATACGTGCTGTCAGACGAAAGACAAATATGTGCCCTTTAAATGTCTTTTTTACCATGGATCGCTTGCTTTCGTCGTATTGAATGGAAGCTGCGCTCAAAGTACTAATTCTTTGGCGTATAACGACCAACCATGATGTGAACAATCTTCTAAAGATTAATTTTGAAATGTCTGACATTGTAAAGTTCGTCTACAGTAAAACTTGTAAAATGCATTTTTTTGTACAAAAAACACTTCATTTTGTTATAAAAATTTTAGTTCGAAAAAACCTTTTTTTTCATACATTTTTTGTTCGATTTAAATCCAATGTTATCATTAACTACGTTTCAATATTATTTTACAAATATTTTATCATATTCCATCCAAAATAAGAGACTAATTTTTCATGTTTTAAAAAATTAAGGTGTTGCAATACTTTTTTCCATGTGTATATATGTTTCTGCATGGGTGATTTGTACAGTTATATAAATACAGATTTAATGTTTTTACAAAATGCATTCATTTACACGTATTGAACGAATTTGGTAATTGTCATTGTTTGTCGGGAAAACACGTACTTGTAATAATTATCCATTCATTTGACTGTTTTTCCCCGAGGGCTAATCATAACCTATGCCATATGGCATGGAGAGATTAATAGAATAGTTTGAAAGGGTTTAAGCTATTATTTCGGGCGATATCTATTTGTGCCAAAAAGTAACTCATTTGCGCCACAACTTAATTGCGCCAATACTTCTTTGGCGCCACTTAATTTTCAAAACTATAGGTATCATTTGCGCCAATAAAATAATCATCTAATTGCGCCAATTTTTTTTTATTTATATAAAATAACTAAATGATTGACTTCCCTCCTTCTTTATCCGGGCTCGGGATCGGCAGTTTACCGACTGGCGGAGTTAAAGTCATTTTAATAACAAAAAGTATGCTGAATTAAAACGTTCACTTGTATAAATATACACAGTTACACCTTAAAATGTCTCTGTACATCATTGAACTAAAGGCTGGTATTTGTAGTTGAGAATAGACACATATATAATGTCCTATCTTGAAGCCATGCATGTATAGTATAAAGTTGTTTGAAATATTTTGGACAAATTTTATAGATACCAGCAAAACTTCCTCTGAAATTGTACACAGAAATTTTAAATTTTAAATTAGCTTTGCATCCTAATAAAATGATCCCGCTTTCTGGATCGTTACACAATACAAAGTCATCATCTTTGTTTGTAACAACACCAATAGCATCCACTATTCAGTGAAATTCGGCTGGAATTTAAGTTGAGCCGGTGAAGTTTTCTTCTCTCTATATACATTTACTGACGCACATATTTTAAATCTTTCTTTTCTTAGTTTTCTTCTTCAATTTTGAAGAGCTCTGGATTTATTATTTTTTTAAGGTAGCTCTGACAACATACTATTTGCTTTTCTTTTGCTATAGGTAAAAAAATATTTACAGGTAAATATGGCGCAATTTCATTTAATTAATTGGTAAAAAATAAAGGTTCCGTCGTCAGCATTCACGCCGACTAATTCAGCATTTAGGTTCAGTCTGTGGTTAAAGTTTTGTTTTACATCAAAATCGTTGTCAAACATAATGGAATTTCGAAAAATTGGGACATTGGCTTCTTTATGTCCAAAACACAGTATCCAGGGGAAAATTTTGCATATATTTATTTTCATATTTCCGTCTTTTACTACTAGATGGACCTCGTTTTTCCTGAACAGTTAATTTCATGTTTTGTCTGAGGTTAAAGATTTTTGTGCAGCCATCAATAACCGGTTTGTTTAACCGTACAGTTGCAAGTTAAATGCATATATCCATGCAGGTCAAGATCATGATAATGATAAATGAATGTTGAAACTATTTTGTTCTACATGGCGCTGGACTTTCACTCGTTTGTTCAAAATGCAACAGTCAGACTGAGAGCATGTATATATCAAAGTGGGTGTGGCTTTTTTTCACCTATTTTCAAACTTGAAAGGAGACCTCTTTCAGCGACACGAGTCTAGAACATTTACATGTGGCAGTTGCAAGTAATAGCTATATATAGATTCTTACATTGATACCAGTGGATTATCGGATTTATCCAATCGAGATAGTTAAATTATCAATTTTAAAGTCCGAGCCGCATCGGCGAGGACTTTAAAATTTATAATTTAACTATCGAGATTGGATAAATCCGATAATCCACGAGTAACTATGTAAGAATCTGTTTCTCTAATGATTAATAAGACATTTTCTTTTTTTTGTTAACCAAAAATCCCCTTCGAGTGCCTTTCACATTGCACAAAGTTGTCAATTTCATTAACACCTGTTATCATATTTTTATTCATTCAGTTAGTTAAAAAGGTCATGACCTTTGAAATCATCCAATGATCTTTTGAGATCACTAGCAACCACACGTTGATTAAATTTTTTTATACAATGGGTTCGGAAAGGGATAAATTTCCATAAAGTTAGAGAAATAAATATAAAAGAGAAGATGTGGTATGATTGCGAATGAGACAACTGTCCAAAAGAAACCAAAATTACACAGACATTAACAACTATATGTCACCGTACGGCCGTCAACAATGAGCAAAGCCCATACCGCATAGTCCGCTATAAAATGCATTTCAAAGATACTATAATTAGAATGAAAGGTTATAGAGTATATTAAACGTACTTACAAAATATGTCATCTTGTAGAATGTGATTTCACAAATATATTATTTTCAAATTCGCAGTCCAAGTCAACGTAAAATCAGTTACACACATTTTTCATGCTATAAATCCATTTCAACAATATCATTTCAAACACACACTAGCTTGCCTTTTCATTAATTTAAATAATACAAATTCAGCTAAATTTTGTTTATTCCCATCAACAGAGAAATCTCACACTTATTCTAGACGTTAATAATACTCATGCACTTCAATTTTATTAAACAATTTATTGATACGGATGACAACACTTTAAAAATACGGTTACATCAGGGTGTAAAAAAAGTGAATTTGTTTTAATTTGAATTCAAAGATAGATTAAACGGTAGCTTTAATAGTGAAATGTACTATTTTTTGACTCGCCTAAATGTATGTTGCATAGATGTATTTGACCCCAACAATTTTATTAAGATCATGCTGTAAATTATATTTATAAAACCATTCATTTGTAAATACCGCATATATCTGCTCACTGTTTGAATATAGAAACTTGTCGATTTTATAATATTGAGACATATCCGAGATTTTGTATTATGTGTGATAAACAAGTAATTGAAGATGAATATCATTTTATTTTAGTATGTGAAAAGTAATGAACTTCGAAAGAAATTTATCAAACCATATTGTTGGAGGAAACCGTTGAGTCATAAACTTATAAGACGATCAATGCATTTGAACGGGGACATATAGTTGGAACTCGCCACTTTTTTTTTTTTGTGATTGGTTGGGACCCCATTACAGGCTCATAGTATTTTGAAGCATTTTTGAAGTAATCAAATATAATAAACCAGAGACATATATAACTTGTAATTTATGTCTCTAAATGGACGAATGATAATTTTTACGAAAAGAAAGAAAAAGCAAGTCTATCCGAAAGGTGATTGTCTATTTGATATTTAAAAGGAAAATGTATAACTATAGTGTGTTCATTGTAAACTTGAACCATAATGCATAGAATTGTCTCTGCATGTTTATAACAGTCACAAGTCACTTCTAGAATTAAAGGTCAGCGATCGATTAAAAATTCGTGCAATTATATTTTGTCAAAATTTTCCAGAACACGTTAAATTTAATATCAGAGCCATATAATACATGTTTTATATCTTTGACTATTATGCTAGTAGACTAGTATAGTTTTCTCAGGTTATATTCTCCGTTGATATGTATCTTTCCTTTAAAGTCTTGTTTTTTTTTCTCTAACACTTTAGAATAGTATATACGGGACAACTTCCGAAAATAATCTTTCAAAATGCAAATTTAAAACTTGTATGTCAAATAATTTGACCACATGACAAAAAATTCTACAATAAACATTGGTCACGCTCGACAGATTTCGATATGAGACAGTCACACGTGCCGTTACAATAGCCAGTGTACACGCATTAGCGCACACATGTATGTCAAATAGGTCTGATTGGAGGAATGTTTCCGAAAACACGCCTACCTCAAACTAATACCCAATCAAACGCCTTTACCAGAAACATAAATAATACTTGGAGATTTGGTTGCGTATTATATTCTTTTACTATTTTATTATTTACTTAATCTTAAATTTTTTACTTTTTTTATTCATTTATTTATCCAAATTTTTTATTTTTAAATTTTTGTTTTTATTAAACTTTCTCATCATTCTAAATTATTTAAATTACCACATGGTAAACATATTAAATTATTTAATGCCCAAAAAGGCGCAAGCCAGGGCCGACCGTGCAAGGGCTGTATAGCCAGTCAAGGTCGTTAAAAACTTCCAATTGTTGGTTGCGTATTCAACATTTGAAAAAGTTTATAACACTCTTTAATTTTAGCTAAGAAGCAAAGAATATGCCCGAAATGCAAGTTTACCAATAAATTTCAGCTATCTAGTGATGAAAATAAATAAAAAAAAAAAATACAAATTAAAAGTTTTTCGAGTTATATAACTATAAGTCTTTTATCTGGCAAGAACAGCCCAATTTAGCGGACAAGCAGTCAAGTTATTCTTTTTGCTTTTACTGAATATACCAAGAAAGAAAATAAATCCCGATATTAATTTGAAACTTTGTTACTGAATACTTTTCCAAGAAAATATTCACATCTCTTGGTAACATGCATGTCGGAACAGAAAATTCTCTTGGGACGTCCAGTAGCATATATATAACGTGCATGTTGGAACAGAAAATTTGGCATACAGTACTTCAGAACGATGTTCACATTATAATACATTATACCCAACAATTGTGATGACGAATTCCTTCCTTTGTTCGAGAACAATTTTATTTAAATAGAAATCTGTGATTTTACTTTGTCCATTACTTCGACGAACCAGAGCAGGTTAAATATCGACCTGTTTTTAATTCAAATTGGTTCTCTTCTTCTTCTTTTGGTATACAATAGTCCATGGACATCCCATGATAACATGCTCAGTGGCGGATCCAGGAATTTTCGTAAGTGATGGCCCACTGACTGACCTAAGAGAGGGACCGCTCCAGTCACGGTTCAGTGATTCCCTATATAAGCAACCAATTTTTTTTCCCAAAAAGGGAGGGGGCAAATTGCATGTTTATTTATGTTTAATTGTCATTTTGCTTATTTTCTTTGGTTACATCTTCTGACATCAGACTCGGACTTTTCTTGAATTGAATGAATTTTAAATGTACGTATTGTTATGCGTTTACTTTACTACATTGGCTAGAGGTATAGGGGGAGGGTTGAGATCTCATAAACATGTTTAACCCCGCCGCATTTTTTGCGCCTGTCCCAAGTCAGAAGCCTCTGGTCTTTGTTAGTCTTGTATTATTAAATTTTTAGTTTCTTGTGTACAATTTGGAAATTAGTATGGTGTTCATTATCACTGAACTTGTATATATTTGTTTAGGGGCCAGCTAAAGGACACCTCCAGGAGCGGGAATTTCTCGTTACATTGCATTGAAGACCTGTTGGTGACCTTCCGCTTCCTCTTCGATACATTCCCCATTTCCATTCTTAATTTTATTTCTTTCTTATGTTCAATGTAAAAATGTATATAATTTTATCTTGCAACTATCTATAGTTCCGTAACTTTCTATCAAGGCGTATAAAAGAATGGTCGTTAAGTGCGTATATATATATTTTTGTTAAATCAATTTTTCTTGTATGTTTCAAACTGGCCTTTACTTTTGACAACGAGTACTTACATTTCCCCAAATTTACCATTGGAAAAAATGTGTAAGCAAATTTTTATTTTATCAAATCTCTTTTTTGGAATTATTTAAATTTTTATGAATAATATTCTTTACACCAGAAATGTTATTTATAAACAGTAATGACTAGTGTATCACTATCGGACACGCAGGACAGAGATGTATATTATCAAATGATTACCTATGCACCTGGAAGTTTAAAATGGAAAGATTCAAGTTTTCGGTCGTGTACACTGACAGAAGTGAAATGATGCATGAACTTGCAAGTCCGACAGGAAATCGCTTGAATACCTGGAGGTGTCACCTGCCAATACATCTGGGAGTAATACCTTTAGCCATGCTGGTGATCAGACAGGTGAAGGTCTGAATTTATTTAAATAAGTTTATTACATAAAAGAATTATGGACAAATTAGATTTTTGAAAACAATTTTCACGGAACGTCAGGGTAATACTTGTACAAGACATTAGTTAATTTTATTTACTTTACATTAAAGTAAATAAACCCAAGTCAGGAGCCTGTTATTAAGTGGTTGTCGTTTGTTTTTGTGTTACATCAAGGATTTGTATCAGTGATATTGTTTGCCTTAAATTAGTGGAGAATAAAGGCTTTTTCCCCTGGGGAAAAAGCCCAATTTAAAAAAAAAATGGCTTAAATTATTCCCAAAAAGACCACTTTTTTCCCAAACAGTGCAGTCTTAGTAGTAATTGTGCATATTAAATCCAAACTGAAAAACACTCTTTAAACATTTTGCATGCCTGAAATGACTATATGTGCAGATTTGATGGTCTGTTTATGAATAATCACTGACCAAAAGCGGTCTTATTTCAAAGCAAGGGTAGACTCTTGAAAGGGGGTCTGTAAATTGAAGTTTCAGTCAAATTTTTGGTTTATTTTAAATTTCCCCAATTTGATGAAAATGACGCATATTTTCCCAATAAAAAAGGGTAGAGGTAGTTTTGAAAAAAGCCAACAATATCACTGTGTATAGTGAGACACTATACAAATCCTTGGTTACATATTTGTTTTTGTTCATTTATTTTCATAAATAAGGCCGTCAGTTTTCTCGTTTGAATCGTTTTACTTTTTCTTATAGTTATCGGGGCCTTTTATAGCTGACTAGGCGGTATGGGCTTTGCTCATTGTTGAAAGCTGTACGGTGACCTATAATTGTTAATGTTTGTGTCATTTTGGTCTTTTGTGGAGAGTTGTCTCATTGGCAATCATACCACATCTTCTTTTTTTATATTTAAATAGTCTCCCCTTATTTTTTTGTCTGTAGTGTTTTTGTTGATTGCTGTTTATCACATATTTGTTTGTTTGTAGCTCATGTATACTAGTATAAATCAAGTTGTCATCACTGTTGGGTTCTCGTCTGAATTTTTTACATTAACTCTGTTAGAAGCCTAGCTCTTTCCAAGCAGAGCCATTTATAGAGTGCTCATCATGAAGTTTAAGTTTTTGGTCTTTGCTGAAGGGTGTGCAGTGACCTATTATATAGTGACTAAAAAGAAAATCACTTGGTCTACATGGTTTATAGTTTAAGTAATGCAAGTCGTCTCATCAAAATTCATACCCAGTGGTGGATCCAGGGGGAGGGTTCAGGGGGTTGGAACCCCCCTTTTTTGGACGATCATGGAATGGGGACATATAGTTGGAACCCCCCCTTTTGTCTTGGGTTGGGAATCCCCAATTTTTTAAATGGTTGGATTCACCCCTGATACCATATCTCCTTAGGCAAAACAAAAATTATGTTTGTTTCCAACATGTTCAATGTAGCTTACAGCTTCTGAGAAACAATTCAAACATTGATGACCTTCTGCTGTTGTCTGCTCTGTAGTCAGGTTGTTGTCTTATTGGCACATTCCCCATTTCCAGTCTCTAATTTCATTACGAAGTATCTGAGAAACAAACCTAACCATGTTAACATTGTATTAAACTGAAATAACCAAAATCACTTAGATTATCCATGAAATAAAATTAAGGTCAGGTCAACCTAACCTGATAGACAAGTAGACCTTGCAAGGTACTCATATACAATAAAATGTATCCAATTACATGTAATAAAATGTAACAGTATATTTTACACTCATTCCCTGAACCAGCTCTTTTAGCTTTTATAAATTTAAAGCTCTATTAAAAATAGCTTACATCATCACCCCAAGACTGTAATACATATTTCTTGCATATATACAACCAACTTTCATGACTTTCATGTAAGGCGAGACAAAATAAATTGATACTTTGAAGTACATGTATTGTTTAATATGTTCGACTACTACATGTACTAGTATAAAATGCCAGTTTCAGAATGAACAGTAATTTAGAAGATTGTCACCATACATGTAGATTCATTCAGACTATTTGAACTACAAATGTATACAGCAAGCTGTCATTTGACTCTAAGTGCAACCAACAACCGTGCCAGGGCTGTAAAGCTTGTCTAGGTTGGTGAAACTTCCATAATCATGCATATATGACACTAACCAATTGTGACGGACCGTGACAGACCCTCACGAAAGGTCAAAAAGGTTTAACACTCCCAGCTGGTGGTACATGAAGCCAACAGTAGCAACGCCAGCACAGAAATTCTTATTATATCCAAATTCTTATTTTAAATGTATAATTATCCAAGGTGAATTCAAATATATATGATCATGATGATGCACTTGTAGTATTGACAATGATCATGATGATTGTAAGATAATCACTGAAACTATGAATTTTCATTATTCCAATTTCCTACTTTTTTTCCTATGAATTTCAAGTTTGCTATTTGTTCAATTCACAATTTCCTTTTTGTCCAATCAGAACATCCCATCAACATCATGGCATAATGCTGTTAGCTTTATCAACGTTATTTCCAATTGCAATAAGTAACTCAAAATTATGAATGAATCCACCGTTTCGCAATTTACAGCTACAGAGGTGAGGTACCGTATGAGAGTAATTTAGTGACACTATATACTTCCTATGTATATATGATATATATGCCCCTTCATAATCTTGCTGGGAATCATGCTCAAACCAATGTGATATCTTATCTACAAAAAAAATTTACATTAAGAATTAAGTATTTATAACTTGTATTACATGCGACTTCTATAACATGTATAAAATTAAATAAGTCAATAGCATTAATACTATTTTATATACTACTGTTAATTCAGAAATTAATGTGAGGTTTTTATTATTGCGAAAAATGCGACTGAGTTGTAAACGCAATAACTTAAACGCACATTTTGTGATATTTTATATGAATTAAACAGGATTTTTCACAAAATCGTAAAAATTAAAATCGCATTTAAGTCATTAAGTCTAAAATGAAAAATTCGCAATAATTTGCAAGCAATAATTTCTGAATTTACAGTAACTACATGTATTTGATTTGTCACGTGATATTTGTAGTAATAATAATTCAACAAATTCTTTTAATAATACTTTTTTATTTCAAAATAGAATTTGTAGAATATTACTACATACATGACAAAGCAATGGTATGCATAGATTATAACATGTTATATTTAAGTTTTACAAAATTTAGAGCAAAACAAATCATTGATAACAATTCAGGGGAGAGTCCAGCCATTTTGAAAACCAGGACAAAGGGGGGTTCCAATTACATGTCCCAATTCAAATGCATTGATCCTCAAAAAGAGAAAGGGTTCCAACCCCTGGAACCCCCCTCTGGATCCGCGCCTGCAATTTAATGAAACATGCCTGCAAAATTATCTTAAATTTCTTATCACAAAAGTGTAAAAAATTGTCGTTAAGGACGCAATGCTGTCACATCATTTGGAATCAGGGCACAATATCAATATACTCTTTTTTTTGCCCCCGGCAATTTAGAGGTTATTGCATATGCAAACCCAAGCCTTGAAGGTATTCATAACAAATATGTGATAAATTATAATTATTGTACATCACCCACCAGTGGCTATATAAATAGGTGCATCATCATTGTAACATACATGTGAAGATTGGTTGGTTATGAGTTATAAAAAATCCAGTGACAGATATTTCATGCAAATTTTAGGACGTGACAGTTATCAATACATTATTAAACATACAATAAATATGAATATGTAGGGTTACTCTAGTCCAAATAATTATGACGTTTGGCAAGGCTATTTAAATTTTTTTCTGGGACGCCTTCCTACAACGTCCTAGGAAGGCGTCTCAGAAAAAAAAAAAAGCCTTGCCAGACGTCATAATTATTTGGACTAGGGTTACTCCATCAGGGGGTTAGGTCTGGTAATAGGCCCCCTCCCCCCCCCCCCAACCAAACCATTGTGAATACACACAATGGTTTAGGCAATAAACAGGTGTGTATCCAGCCCTTTTTAAAAGGGAGGATTTAAACCATAGTTTATATGTACCTTTTTCAAATCATGCATTGATCTTCCAAAAAAAGGGGGGGGGTCCAATCACAGGAATAATTTTTTTTACAAGCCCAAATTCTTACTTTGCCTTTGAACAAGTTACTGTACAAGAATGTGGTGTATTAGAAAGTCAATTCATACCTGTATGCACAAATGTAACAAATGTAAACATCTTTCCTTCAAACTCTTGGCCGGATCAATGATTATTCTCATGTCTGATAGGCATGTTTTAAAATATTATTCATTTCTACTCACCAATTGTAATTTCCAGCTCAGCTTATATTGTGCTGTAGTGTCCATCTACCATCATGGCATGTCAACGAATTTGTGTAAAATAAATTTGCCATTTGAAGATGCCGACATGCGACAAGTAAAGAGGGTACGGTAACGTTAAATCGTTTACGGGCTTATTTTCCGTTTTTAATCAAACTTGTCAGATTTGATTAATTATCGTCAGAAAATGTCCCTTATGGATAGTAATTCAAATTAAACCAGCTTTATTATGCTGTATTCATGTAATATATATAACCTGGTCTTCAAATGTACTTCAGGTACACTGGCCTTTTTCTGCTATAATATTCAAACTTTATCCTTTAACAAAGTCTTCTGGTGTGTAATATTTTTTTTATAAAAGGCTCTCGAATTATAGACTAAGTGAAAAATAAAGATGGAAAGTCAAACGCATGAGTCTGGCAAAAATGAACGGACAATGGCATGACAGTAAACGGAAAACGAGAAAAGACATAGATTCTAGTTATATATATATTTTTTTCCCTGCCTCACTCAAATGCAATTTATATAGCCAACATTAAAAGTTAAATGAATGCATTCATTTACAATATTAAAAAATGTTACATCTTAAATTTAATTAAACATAATTATTAAGATCACGCGTTTTCAAGTGTTCACGCACAGGCACTTGTCTCAGAAAAAAAAAATCCTATATACCTTATTATAATAAGGTATATAGGAAATTTTTTGGCACTTGTCTCAGAAAAAAAAAATTCTATATACCTTATTATAATAAGGTATATAGGAAATTTATTTTCTGAGACAAGTGCCTGTGTGTTCACGGCCGACATCCGTAATTATTTAATACGGGTGTAAAAATGATCTATTGCGTCAACATGACAAATTTTTCACCACCCACGACAGTCTGTAATTGCAAAAACATGTATTATAATCACTTGTAAACCTTTAATATAAAGGTTCAGGTGCTTACATTCAATAAATAAATGTTATTTCGGCAATCTGTTGAACTTTTTTTAGTCATTTCGCGGCGGTTTGTTCAGCAGTATGACTTTGAGCTATTTTTTTAAATATATACAAAACATGTTAAATAGGATGTAGTAAGAATTCAAATTGAATATTTTTTTTATTTAATTAACATGATTAAAGGGACGTGGTAGACTTTCAGTTAACATAAACCGTCTTCTTTCTAACTTTTATTTTATTTTTAAAAGGGGAGCAACCCCTGATAAACAATGGGAAAGTTTCACTCGTTTTGTGTCCAAATGATTAAAATCTGAACACGACTGGACACGGTCTGACAACATCTTGACGTAACTTTGTATCCATGGTCTGTTTTGGTCTGACACGGTCTTAACGGGTCTAAACAACCCGCTAGATGATTCAGTCTTTTCCGTCTTGATACGCCTTAACGAACTGATTTACCTGATGAGGCTATCGATCTGAACAGCGACTAAACGATCTGAAATATCTGGACGAATTTCTCTAGCGGTAAATCCAGTCAATCAAGATGTGATCAGACCAAAATGGCCGTTTCAGACTGAAATCGGGCTTCTAGTGAAATATAAAGAAAATGATATTTATGAATAGATTATCAAACCCACAGTTGTTGCACTGAAACATTTTTCATGCTGCGATGTAACAGGTTGGCTATCAGATAATTGTTTTCGTGTAGTTCACGTGGTATATTTTATTCACACACATGTTGAATACAGTATAGTGATTGTCAATCGGAGACATATTAGCCTTAAAGGACATCCCTGTTGACCGTTGCAATAATTTAACTGCCGTCTTTGAGCCGTTGATATGCGACTTTTGCACTGTTAATGTATGTCTTTATCAGAATAATGACTAGAGTTGCCGACGATTTGACAACTATATGATTAAATTACTTTTACATCAACTAATTTAAATTAATGAAACAGGGTTTGACCATGGTTCATTAAATTATTTATTTTACATTCTACATGTTCTATTTCTACATGTTCGATGAGCAAATTCAACTTTTTTTAATGCTCCATTTATGGGTTTTATGTTTTCTGATCTGTGCGTCCGTTCGTTTGTCCGTTCGTCCGTCTGTCCCGCTTCGGGTTAAAGTTTTCGGTAGAGATAGTTTTTGATGAAGTTAAAGTTCAATCAACTAAACACTTAGTAAACATGATCTGTCTAATTCAAATGCTTATTAGAGATTTCATCCCATTTTCACGGTCCATTTAACACGCGGATGGGGCATCTGTTTACTTGGGACACATTCTTGTTTATTATTTAACATGACAATAGAAAAAAGGCGATAGATACCAGAGCAACAGTCAAACTCATAAATCGAACATAAACTGACAAATGTCATGACTTAAAACGAAAAAGATTCTTTAAATGACTCAAAGATGTATCAAATACTAATAACACATCGTCGATACCTTTATGTGAATTGTTGCCTCCTGGTGGCGGTTTTCTGGAAATGGTGGTGGTGGCTGTGGTGGTTGTAGGGTCAGGAACAGGGAATGTACCTTAAATATCAAACGAATAACACAATAATGTTATTACACCTTTTAATGATTGATCAAGATCATCTTAGATTACTAATCGAACAATAAGTAAGCAAGTTGAATCTCTCAACCTCTCACAAAATCAAAAGAAATACATAAAAAAAACTAATTTAATCAATAAAGCTATGATTTGCTGAATGTTTTAAACAAGAATAAGAAATTAACAATTGTTTAAAATCCTTGGGTATGTACTCGTTAGTGTGTTAGAAATGAAATGACTAGACTAAGTGTTATTAACCTGACCATTTCGTAAGTTAACGTTACGATTGTTTCCTTTTGAATAAGATATTAAAAATTAATTCATTTGTTTAAAGTCAGTACATTACATGCATTACGGCATACAAAAACAAATCTTACCAAAGCAGTAGGCCGATTTATCAACATTCAACTGCGTCAAATAGTAGGTCCTGTAGTTACCACAATTTCTAACTTTGATATCATACTCCTTGTCACATGTGGTATATAATCCTGATTGACATACTTTTCTGTCAACGGTTTTGTCAGAAACATCAGGTAGGCTTCCTAAAACATAAGAGCAATATGTTGATGAGCTTAAATATGGTAAATCTGTTTAGTTACCAAATAACAGTTTATTAGACATATTTTAGAATGTTCATTACCTCACATGAATATAATATCAACTATGTAATTGTTTGGTTTTATAAATTTTTTGATATGAGCATCTCTAATAAGTCTTATGTAGACGAAACGCGCGTCTGGCGTACTCAATTATAATCCTGGTACCTTTGATAACTATATCAAAGATGTGTTATAAGTATCTCTTCGAAACATATATAATTACGTTATTTGTATACCTACAAAACAAACAAAAATAATACAAATATATGCTACAGTCCGCATATACAAGTATTGAAAGAAAAATATTCACCTTCCATCCAAAGCGGATATAAGGTTCCACACTGCATCATACCAACGGTTTCATTGACTATGTCATTTCCGGTTACACTGTCGATCTTGTACCATCCTGTTGTTAATCGACTGTCCTCTATCGCCACGTCAGTCGTCTGTAGTGTATAGTTCGATGACCGTTTCATTTCCCCTTCGAGGATACCGTAGTTACTGCTATGACATGGGTCGACTAAAACGATAATATGACTTTTTTAATTGAACTTTTCTAATTGCGCATAATAATATGTATATATGTTTCCTTGTTAAAAGGTTGTCAAAGTATTGGTGCGGTTTACACTTTTAATCACTTTTGCAGACTCTGATTACTTAAGCTGACTTGAGCGAAGCCATTCATAATTTGGAATCTTAAATAAAAATTAACTTCGAATGTTAATAGTACTTTTACTTTTTTTATAAAGCGCATCTTATAACGTTTATGTAGATGGGGCACGTTTGCCGTGCACATTTATAAGCTTGCTACTTTTGATTATTATTTTTTCAAAGTATTTAGAATGTACAAAATTTTTACGTACATGTATCTACATTGTTCGTTATTTTTATGAAAGAAAGCTGAATTGAACTTATTGAACCACATGAAATCGTTATACGTACATTCACATCCTGGTGTAAACCCTTCATTGTCAGATGTTTCCCCAACTGGACATTTTACCTCGGTACCTAGGAAAATAATTAATAGCATAATATAAGTTATTCAAAACAAGTATCAGAGTAAAATAATTATACATGTCAGGATAATTGTGTTTTTGAAATGTGGCTGGTAGTTCAAAGAATTTCTTGAATTAAACTGTTTTGTTCGTCCATTCTTCGACAAAAGGATGTCATTTATCTAGCATTAGCAATGTATCGATTAATTCCTGTTCAAATGGTCTCAATGTATCAGTACCCGTGTCTGATATACCCCGTGTTTTCCCAATTTTAATTATGCATGAAAATGTATTAATTATGTCAAATTTTCCCTTGACCTGTTATATTGGGTTGATGCATATCAGATCCTGTTTTCTCTGTTCAATACACTCGTTGTCACCTGAGGAGTAATACATTGCAATAACGGATATGGTATATTTCAAATGAACTACCGATACCATCGTTATTAAACAACAGTCGCCTCTTAAATAGATTCAAAGTGTTGCTTTTCATAAATTCTATTGTTGATGGTCTGTGCTAGAAAATCGCTTAACAGTGTTCAGATTGAAATTACTAAAATTAGTTTTCTCACCGAAGCAATATGCTTGGTAGCATCCACTTGTAGGTTTCAAGTTGTATATGTAAAACTCGTCACAGTTCTTAACCTGGATGTCATAAGAACTAGTACAACATCCTCCGTTATAATTTCCAACACACGCCGTTACATTTGCAATTTCGCCGGAAGACGGGTAGGATCCTGCAAACATATTATTATAAACCGGTTGTAGTAAAGAAAAAGATGGCTACGTAAAGCATACTTATTTTTTCAGCAACGGTATGTTTCAATTTTTTATTAGTGTTTCAAATTTATGAATTCAAATACACTCGATTCTTTATGGTTTTTTTTGTTATACTGCATGGATACACATGAGCTCACAAATTATTTTATAGTTAATTCACTTCAAAAATACTTATTGTCAAAGCAAAAAAAAACAAGAACACTGCGGTTATCACGAGTTGGTTGACCGTTATGGAATAACCGTTTCACAAATGATATCGGATATGTTCCTTACGTCGTAACTACAATCCCCTTCCCTTTAATGAATTTGACCTACCGAATTAGACTTTTTACCGGATTTGTAATCACATAAGCAACACGACGAGTGCCGCATGTGGAGCAGGATCTGCTTACCCTTCCGGAGCACCTGAGATCACCCCTAGTTTTTGTTGGGGTTCGTGTTGTTTATTCTTTAGTTTTCTATGTTGTGTCATGTGTACTATTGTTTTTCTGTTTGTCTTTTTCATTTTTAGCCATGGCGTTGTCAGTTTGTTTTAGATTTACGAGTTTGACTGTCCCTTTGGTATCTTTCGTCCCTCTTTTATAGCATTTAAAAAGCATTCAAAACACTACCATTTTGAGGCGTTCCTTCAGTAATTTTATCAACAGCTATAATAACTATTATTAATTGGAGAGCAAATTGTTTTATCTTTTAAAGACCTTTTAACATTTTTGAATATTATTTCCTTCTCAGAAAGAGAACTATATGTTTCACATGATTATTCATGACCATTTTATCTGTTGACATGTATTGCATTGAAATAAATAATGCGTGTGTATATGTTCAACGATACTATTAATTTAATTGAATGAAATTAGTTCCTACCATCCATCCATATTGGAGAACTGGTTCCGCATTTGTATCCACCTACTGGACATTCTGTTGGCATAGTATTTCCTACGGCACTTATTGGACGGTACCATCCTGGTGTAAGGGTATTATCACATAGATTTCCTATGTCTGCATTGTTAACTGATCGTTCCCAATGATCTAAAGTTTGATGATTTTCCTCGAGGCATTCTTCATCTAAAAAAGTATTCATTATAAATTGACAGTTCTGCAGATTCGAATGAGCAAAACAAAAGTCCGGTTTCTATTGAATACTAACACATTAGCTAACATAGAATCACCGTACTTACTCCACGTATAACCACCGGTTATCAAAACGCTCTGTTATAACTTGTACACAACAAGATTCAGTTAAATATATGTTACTCTGGCTAGAATTTTTTTTTTAATTTACTATATTTCGTAATATTTATCTAAATTTGCTGCAAAAACATTATTGAATAGCATTCAAGTTACTAGCATTAGAATATGACATAAAAAAAATCTAAAAAAAGTTTTGAATATAAAAATTATAATGGATGTTTGGGTTGTCATTCCGTTCATTCTTATGTAGATTGCATGAAATCAAATTAAATTAAATTTAACAGGTTTATCTTATATTTACCAGTAATGCGTTTGTCAAAATTGACCGTAGATAAACAATGGTTCGAACGAAAGAATAATATCATATTATTAATGCAAGTATGTATACAAAAATTATAAAACTATGGGTTTCTATTGTGGTCTTCTTCTCGTCAATTTGATTTTTTTATGATATAACGGGGGCAAGGGACAAATTTATAATCAAGCAGAATAACTTGAAAAATGCAGATATTCTTAAATTTTGGGAAATAAAACATAAAATAAATTATTTAAAACTTACATCTACATCCAGGGGTAAACCCGTTGTTGTCTGATGTTTCACCTGCAGGGCATGCCAATTCGGAACCTATAAAGACAAGATTTTATAAACAATTCCATATGAAGATACCAAATGTATCTTCGATCTATTTATGATTAAAATAAAGATATCTTAAAATGCTGCTATTCAATTAGTCAGAATAGAAAATGTTAAATTGTATCTTTTTAGCTAAAACAACAGGTTAAATCTACAATTCTGCATTCAAAAATGCCTGTTCCAAGTCAGAATATGATATTTGTTGTCTATTTGTTTTATGTGTTTGAGCTTCAGATTTTACATTTGATTCTGGACTTTTCGTTTTTTATTTTTATTTTTGCACAGTTTATTATACCAAAAGCTTTTTTTTGTATCTTATAAATATTCTTTTTGTTCTCACATCATACTTTAAATAAAACAAATGGTGATAACGTACCAAAGCAATACGCCTGATAGCATGATGATACTGGAAGTAAATTGTACACAAGGTAATCTGTGCAGTTCTTGACCTCTATGTCATAAGAGTGTTTACAACAATCTCCATCGTAATGTGCTGCGCATGCTTGAACTGTCTTCACATCTCCAGTGTCTGGGTATGTTCCTAGTGAGAAAAAAAAACGTGAGTGAAATATAAGAACAGGCGTCTATATAATATAGTGCAATGTTTACAAAAGACTGAAATACCTAAATTTTAGAAGAAAAAAAATGAAAATGATAAAAACAAGAGGCTCTCAAGAGCCTGAATCGCTCACCTTAATTCTTTTGGTTAAATCTCTCATCAATGATTATTTTGGCTTATCAATTTATTTAAATGTTTTTTGGATCGTCCTATTTTCTTCAAAAGCCAAAAAAAAAATCATTTTCTCCTATGTTCTAATTTATCCATAGTAGCTATGTTTCTTGACATACAAGGAAATAAAATATAAAATTTATACTAGATACTCTGAAACTCATTTAGCCTAAGTTTAGCTGAAATTGATACAGCAGATTCAAAGGAGAAGATTTTTTTAAAGTAAGTCAACATGATGAACAAATTGTGAAAAAAGTATTTAATGGGCAATAACTCATTAAGGGGTAAAATTTTGGTCAAATTGACAATTTTGGTCTAATTGACTTAATTGAAGATCTTACTTTGCTGAACATTACTGCTGTTTACAGTTTATTTCTATCTATAATTATATTCAAGATAATAAACAAAAACAGCAAAATTTCCTTAAAATTATCAATTCAGGGGCAGCAACCCAACAACAGGTTGTCTGATTCATCTGAAAATTTCAGGGCAGATAGATCTTGACCTGATAAACAATATTACCCAGTGTCAGATTTGCTCTAAATGCTTTGGTTTTTTAGTTATAAGCCAAAAACAGCATTTGACCCCTATGTTCTATTTTTAGCAATGGCGACCATGTTTGTTGATAGATCATAACTTTGGATACAATTTACAAACTAGATACCATAAGGAACATTCAGTTAAAGTTTGGAAGTATTTTGCCCAGTAGTTTCAGAGGAGAAGATTTTTGTAAAAGATTACTAAGATTTATGAAAAATGGTTAAAAATTTACTATAAAGGGCAATAACCCCTAAAGGGGTCAACTGACCATTTCCGTCATGTTAACTTATTTGTAAATCTTACTTTGCTGAACATTATTCCTGTTTACAGTTTATCTCTATCTATAATAATATTCAAGATAATAACCAAAAACAGCAAAATTTGCTTAAAATTACCAATTCAGGGGCAGCAACCCAACAACGGGTTGTCTGATTCATCTGAAAATTTCAGGGCAGATAGATCTTGACCTGATAAACAATCAACCCATGTCAGATTTGTTCTAATAGCAATGGCGACCATGTTTGTTGATAGATCAAAACTTCGGATAAAATTTATAAATTAGATACCCTAAGGAACATTCAGTTAAAGTTTGAAAGTATTTGGCCCAGTAGTTTCAGAGGAGAAGATTCTTGAAATAGTTTACGACGACAGACGACGACGGACGACGACAGACGACGGACGACAGACGACAGACGACGGACGACAGACAACAGACGACGGACGACGACGGACGCCAAGTGATGGCATAAGCTCACTTGTCCCTTCGGGACAGGTGAGCTAAAAACGATAAAAAGCAAGAAAGACAGACAAACAGACAGACACACACAGATATATATAATATACAAAAAAATATCGACCATGTGTGGATTCAATTCAATACTCAGCAGAAAAAATATATAATTTTAGTCAAGTCATACTTTCGACTTTTGAACCATTCTGTCAAATTTATATCTTTACTTTGCAACAATGACAGATATTCATATTGCATATGCGTTTGTCTATATTATCCCTTAATTTTTCAATCCGTGTCATAATGACTGACAGATTGTTTAATATATTTAATCATTAATATATCAGTAGAATGATCCCATTTTGATTTTATATCTGTTTATTTTTTTACTTTTACATACAAGAGAGTTTATACAATACAATGACAAGTATTTCATAGATTGTTACGAAATATATATCAACTGACACATCATTCATTCTAAAACGAAACTAATGAAAAATGTATATATTACATTAAAATATCTCGATGTCAAATTAACATCTGATTATGTTAGGACATACGTGAATGCATATATCATAACAATTACAAAAGTTAGCTATAAATGCTCTCATTTTTGCACGAAAACTGGACACGAGACATAAAATGAACTAGAATATATAAATGGCTTACATTCTACCTTTAATCGCTAGCCTGTATAACAGACTATGACGTATGGGCTTTGCTACATGTTAAAGGCCAAACGGCAAACTAAAGTTGTTAATGTCTGTGTCATTTTGGGCTCCTGTAGAGAGTTGTCTCATTGGCAATTATACCTCATATTTTTTTTATATTTATCTATTTTGATAAAAATTCAAAGTTACCAGGCTACGTTTTAACCCAAAGAAAGGAGACATATAATGGTTGAGATAATTTTCTATATCTTATTCTTGAGTTCAAACTACACGTTGTGTTAAGTCTTAAAAAATTATTGTCGTCTCTTTTAACAACAATTATAGATTCACTTTATATCTCAAGCATATAAAGAAGGAATAAATTACCATTCATCCATATTGACATAGATGTTCCACACCTCATTCCGCCATAAACGCATTCTGTTGGCATTCTTTCTCCCGCATAGCTAGTGACACGGTACCAGCCAGCTTCTAATGTATTGTCGCATATGGCGGACGGTAAGGCTGCATTTGCTACGGACCTAGCGTCTTCATTTTGTGTATCCAAAACTTTATATGTAAGGCATGGGTCACCTTGAAATAAACCAGTAATTACATTAATCAACATATATATCACGTTATCAACAAATTTTTCTTTTCATTTCAACTCACTTTCATTAATAATAATACATATGGTTGAGGATTAAACAGATTATCACTAAATTTGTAGTTAATTAAAAAGTAAAATCACCAAAAATAATGAACTCTGAGGAAAATTAAAAACGGAAAATCCCTATCAATTAGCAAAATCAAATGATGAATTACATCAAACGAAAAGACAATTATCATGTTCCTGACGTGGTACAGGCATTTTCAAATGTAGAAAATGATGGATAAACCCTGGTTTGGAGCTCTAAACCCCTCACTTGTACGACAGTCGCATAGTATTCCATTATAAATTATCATTATCTAATTTTGAGGGTTAATGACTCTCCTAAATAATATATAAATTTTAACAATCATTTTTCCACGAATTGTTTAAATGTTTCTGTCATATTAATAGATGAAATGTTTAGTGATTTATTACAATTTGATAATTAAAATACTTCATAAAGAACAACCAAAAAATTATAATAAAAACCATTTTTACTTCCGAACTATAATCATGAATATGAATTTCAATAAGTGTTACATAAATGTATTATTAGTCACGTTATACTTGTATATTTCTTGACGGAGAAATTAGTTTATCTTTAAGTTGTATTAATTAGCAGTGTATTATAAAATTAATATATTCGACCTAGAAACAAATGTCAACAAAATCTACCTATTTCTAATACAAAATAGATTCACAAAGAACATTTTTATGATATGTCTTTACCCTAAAATAGAAGTGTACCTGAATTTTGTAATATTTAAACCACCATTTATATATTTTATTTGAATTTTAAGTTAAAAAAAACAACTATCAATTGATACTCACAGTTAATCGTTAAAACACGAATGAAAAGTATCAAAAATAGTGATAACATTTTCTCCATTGTATCTGTAAAGTTATTTTCCTTTCACATTATGTTACTTCCAATGCATTAAAGTCTGACATTTTGTTTGATTGTCCTCATATACTTCCTGATTAATATGTGTCACGTGATTGGTTTAAAACCCAAACAAAGAATCCATTGATTGTTCATATAACATATGAGCCAAACTTATAAAAATGTAAAACGTATCAGCATCATCTTTTGGCAAGGACGTAAATTGATTTCATGATCACCAGCAATAACAATTTTCTGATACGTTCTTTAAAATCAATAAACCATATCAAATTTTCTTCTCAGATTTGCTATTATAAAGAACTCGTGAGGGGTAATGCATAATGATGCATATACTTGTAGTTTTATTATTATTTTTCAACATGTTTAGAATTATCAATGTATAAGTGATGAATAATTCAGGGCCATTTAATATCTATATTGGGTGGTTACAATGTTTCATCATATCATGCATTATTAGTTTAAAACACAATGTCTAAATGTATTAATACCACTGGAAATTTTCTAAAATCTTGGATGCACTCCAAAGGCTGTCTTTTATATGGTTTATTCTGTAATAGAATTACAAAAACAAAATTGTCTACAAAACTTAGTTGAATTTTGTACATAGTATACTTTTTTGTACATATGCACACAATAGACGATGACAAATGAACACAATTATTAATAAAAAAAAATGATACTGTTTAAAGGAAATGTTTATTAGTGAGTCCAAATCACTACTCAAAAAAGGTAAAAAAAATCCTTTTGCCCCACACTTATTTACGAGTTATAAGTAAAACAGTAATAAGTATTCGAGACAGTATTCAATGTGAAATTTAAGGAATTTATGATAGAAACAGTGATGTTACGTTTGGTCCTGTATGTGTTTATTATGCGTGGGTATCTGTTACGAAACTTATGTGCTCTTAAATGGATGGTGCATTGCAAATAACTGAATAAAAATCAATAACTATTACATATTTTATAAAAACATTTAAGTTCGTTGAGATTACTATAATAAAGAAACACTTAAGAGGGGGTCCATGGAAAAACCAGGCAGTGGACGGCACATGACATATTTTGTTTTCAATTTTTTTTCATCTATTTCATATCACAAATTCATTCTTTTTCAAAATTAAATTTTGTTTTTTTATTTAACTGCAACAAATAAAGAGAAAAAAAATACAGAGAAAGCACTGAATATTCATTGAAAAGGGGAGATAACTCTTCATTTTGTACAAAATTTTGTGGCGTTGTTAGTGAACTTAAAATAATTTTCTTAGCCATCCACTGTTGATTGAAAAACATCTTTGACGTATCTATCCTTTGTATGATATAAACATTGCATTGGAACCAAAAATTAGGTGGAGAAAAATTATGTTGTGCCACCCAAATCATAGGATTTGCCTGAAATTAACTTGGACAGCCTCTTAAAACATAATGAGGTATAACAAATATGTAGATTTTGAAACATATCTGCGAATTTTGGAAGTGTAATCGTATTTTGTTAATTTTGAAATATGTCATAATTATAGCTATTTTATGCAATGCTTGTAATACATAATATAGGTATTTACGTCAGGGTTTTGTAAAGTAGGAGTCAGTTAAAATTCATATTACTATAAATAGGGCCATGTAACTGGTATATTTAAATATTGTCTGGGTCAAGGTATCTTCCGTGTTTATCATATTTAAAGATCAAATTACAATTTGTACGCCAATTTTTGTATGAAATCTATAATACTAGGGACAAAGATAATTGAGGTTAATTATACGTGTAGAAAAAACAAGTTATGTTTAATACATTTATTTGGCATTTGTTGTCAGATCTAATGCATTGTTTTTTTTTTAAACCCATTGATTATAAAAAATCATAAATCTTCTCATAAAAACATGTTACTATGAATTAATTTGATCTTTGATGAAGATCTATCTCGTTTATGTCACATCTTTACTTTAAAATAAACAATAATAGTTAATTTCCTGTTTGAATTGTTTTACACTTACTCTAGTCATTTTTAGCATGGCATTGATTGCTTTTTGATGTGAGTCAAGGCTCCGGGTTGAAAACCTATCTATACATTGATAAATCGCATAAAAATTGTTGATACATGACAAGTTTAATTTGAATAAAATTGATATTCCCAACAAATTTTTTCCGAAAATCATTTCTAAAAGGAAACGACAACTACTTATCCTGGACAATGAGGACAATGACAATCAAAACAAAGGAGTAAACAAAGACTCACAAAACCAAAGGACATTTACATCAACAGTAATAAATATCAATTAAGAAACACCATGAACTCAACTAAAAACCGGGAGTGAAATCAGGTGCTCCGGAAGGGTAAACATTTCCTGCACCGTATACGTCATCCGTCGTGTTATTTCTTTGTTCAGTTCGGTAACGATGGAAGGTTATTATGACTGTGAATGAATATTAGATATGATTTCTGACACACTTTTGTCATAATGGCCAATCAACTCATGATGGCGACCGTAAAATTTCTTGAGTGATGACCTTAATTTGATTGATTCATAGCCCTGTCATGGCAACTTTTGAGAAAGCAGTATTCCTCGTTCAACAAAATCAACGTACTTTGAGCTAGCTCTAGAGTAATGTATCAATTTAGACACATACATGTATGGTCCATTTTCTAGTGCCGCTGGGATGTTGCGACACCGAAATGGAAAGTTGACTATTGGAAAATTAAAATCATCGCGTTTGTCATAAATTTTGGTATTCAACCTACCATCAGTAGTCATTTATATATATAGAGAAAAAGTTCTAAATATGAAGTAGATTTATCTGTGTCGGTAGTATCTTTAATTTCAAGTTCACGGATTTGGCTTTACGTTTTGGACCTCTTGGATTATAGCTCTTCATTTTTTATATAAGCTTTGGATTTCAAATATTTTGGCCACGAGCATCATTGAAGAGACATGTATTGTCAAAATGCGCATCTTGTGCAAGAAAATTGGTACCGTTAATTTTGATACTACCACTGGGTCGATGCCTCTGCTGGTGGACTATTAATCCCCGAGGGTATCACCAGCCAAGTAGCCAGTACTTCGCTACTGGCATGAAAATACGATTTTTTTTATATATTTGAAAGCATACATTTACTTTCAAACTACTGACATATTGGGTCAGCTGAGGTCAACATCATGATTTATCATTAAGTAGACGTACGATAAAATGTGTGCATTCAGTTTCCGTTTGTCTGAAATTCCAGACAGCTTGTTTTCCCATTGTAGGTTGTTTATGCGTAAAAGTAATAATTGTGATAACTAATTATAACTATCAGATTGGCAATCGTCAATATTAAGAATGGCTCGCAGATTTAAAAAGAAAGTAAAACCCGTTAAACAAACATTTAGATAACTTGATCGGATTTCTAGAAAGGAAAGACAAAAAAAGCACAGGTATGTAAAGCTAAACAATATGTATATAACTTAGCTAACTGTCAATTGACAGACGAACAATACATAGTTCAAGGTTTAAAATTTATACATATGCCTAAGAAGTGTAATTTAGGCAGAACTGTAATGGCAGACTTCAATGCATAAATTTGCCAGAAAACTTAGATGTCGTTTTCATTTTGGCATTACAGAAAGTCGGTGAATGCATTCATTCCGACAAAACACATTTTATGAACCAACACCTGTTTGCTTTGAACTTGAAAATTATATAGATCTAACAAAGTTTGAATATCTTATTTTGATATCCGAAATAACTACTACAATTTCACTAAAGAACAACAGCTAGGATTACGATCTTTAAAAAACAAGCAGGACATTATTTTTTCTAAGAGCGACAAGGGAGGCGCAATTGTAATATCTAAAAAGAAACACTACATTAAAGAAGTGTTAAGGCAGTTAAACTCTATCCATTACACGGAGATACAAGAACCTAATCTATTACTGATTAAAAATAATATACAAACACAAATCAGCAAAGATGTTTGACAATGGTGAAATTGATGGGATAACTCTTGCTTTTCTCCGTGAATCATCAAAAAAGGGTCTCCTCCCTAAACTTCACAAATTAATTGAACTTGTTATGTAAGGGATAAAAAAAAAACGATAACAGTAATTGATAACTCCCTATAATTTCTCAATGTAACTCTTTCACCGAAAGAGTTAGCAAATTTATTGATTACTTTTTGATACCTATAGTTAAAATACAGAACAGTTACATTAGAGATAGTGGGGATTTCATAAATAAAATAGACAATTTAAGGCCTGATCGGGATTGCCTCTTAATTTCTTTTGACTGCACCAGCATGTATTCAAACATAAAGTTCAATGAACTCATTCAACGTGTTGAATGGGCTTAAAACAGTGCAGTAAAAGAAGATTATCCAATAAAATTACCTAGCTGTGAAACAATTTTAAAAATCGTTAGTAGCCACAGTGTTGAAAAACAATTATTTTGAATTTAATGACCGATACTCTGTACAGAAAATAGGCGCTAGTATGGGAAGTAAATGCAGCCTTAAAATTTGTGATATTAGAGCATTCGAAGTTATCAATGAAATTATTGAAAAATATAAGTATAAAAATAAGATCTTATTTTACGGAAGGTAAAGAGATGATGCGTTAATAATAGCTTATTCATTACGAGAAGAGATTCAGGAGTTTTTTGAAATAGCAAATGATCATCACCCTTTATTAAAGTTTACTTATGAAATTTCAAAAGAAGAAATTATTTTTCTCGATACAGTCGTACATAAAGGGTTGAGGTTCAGGAACACCGGTATCCTTGATATAAAGAGCTACTCCAAACCTACTAATACGTTTCAATATTTAGCAATGACGTCTATGAATAACCTAACAGTCTTCTTCGGATTTATAAAAGGGAAAACTATTCGCCACCATCAAAACAACAGCAACACGCAAAATTAAAAAAAATGCACTTTGTAAATTCAAAGGCCATCTTAATCAAAGGGGATGTAAGGACCTTGAAATAATTCGTAACTGTGAATCTGCTCTCACTATCGAACGACCTGAGTTACTCCGCTTTAAACAAGAATCTGACAAGCTGTGACCACTAGTATTTGTAACTAAATTTCACTCCTCGTTAGGAAATATAAATAAAGCTTTTCGAAAGCATTATAAAAAAACTAGTTCTCAATACGAAATTTAGGGAGCTATTTCCAAAACCACCAATGGTGGCGTATAGTAGACATCGACACTTAAAAGAAATACTGACTAGATCGGTAGTCAAAGCTTAGTACAATATGAAGGAATGGGTCAGGACCCCTGATGAAGCACCTACCCTTTATATGAGCCACGGAATATTATAGAGTTTGTTCTATTCTGTACTGCAGAAACACGATGTGTTGGGTCTAGGAGAATAGGCAAACGTGACTGATAGTTACTTCCAGACATTAAAAAAAAACTAAAACTGAGGGAAACGCATTAAATATAAGAGGAGAACAACTACACAACATTAAAATGTAACATACATAAAAACGGACTAAGCGTTAGACAAAATCCGATGAGAATACAAATATAACATCAAAACTTTACCTTAAGGAGTTGGTACCTTAGTATTTAAATGATTTATTTATTAATAATAGGAAAGGAAAGACAAGTATAAATGTTATAAAACCGTATTAACTGGTTGTGAGGCCTAGAGATCCTTGTACTGTCTAGAACGTACAGCCATACAATTGTTTGATCACATAGTGTGGAAAATTGAAATAGAACTGTATAATTTTGTTACGTACGAAACAAGTGTGTTTACAATATGTAAACATTTAAATTACCGATTGAAGGTTTTCAAAAGATTAAAGATCAAATAACTTAGAAAAATCTATCAATATTTCAAAATGATATCCTCAGAAAAAAGTACCATTATTATCACTATTTTACATTTTCCGTTTTCAAAGGACTAAAGCATTGACGGTAGTGTCGCATTTTTTATCTGAAGGTTTAGCCGAAAATTTTTGCATTTTCGTAAATTATGATCATAATAACCATATCTTTCAGAAGGCAAAACTTACTTCAGGTATTTCTTGTTTATAACAAATAACAAAAATACCGAACTTCAAGGAATAATCAAAACGGAAAGTCATTAATCAAAGGGCAAAATTAAATGATAATACACGTCAAACGAAACTCATCTTATTTATCATTGTGTTTAGTTTTAACTTCTTTACTGACAAGTATAAAAAAAAATGTTTATGTATAACAGTATCGTATATGATTGTCCGAAGAATTGAAATGCAAATTAGTCCTTCAAGTTTACAGATTTTCAAACAAAACTTGAATTGTAGCACAAATGAAAGAATTTTGATATAGACTGAACAGCCTTTAGTTCATGATACTAATTCCATAGGGTACACTTTTTGTTTGTATCAATGAGAAAAAGCTTAAATCGTATGGAAAATCTTAAATACTTTTTTTTGGGGGTGGGGGGAGAGGGTTAGTCATTTATCATGACTGCTTAAAAACGAAGACAACCCAATTACCTCAGAGTCCAATGAAAGCTTGACATTCAGGGTATTCGACAAGACAATAACAATCAAACCCAAGGAGAAAACAAAGACTCACAAAATCAAGGGACATTTACATCTACAGTTATGAATAATAAATAAGAATTCAAAACAACACGAACTCCACTAAAAACCAGGAGTGAAACTAGGTGCTCCGAAAGGGTAAGCATTTCCTGCACCGTATACGAATATACAAAAAAAGATGAATTTAGGCTAATGGCCAGCTGAAGGACGCCTCCGGGTGCGGGAATTTCTCTCTGCATTGAAGACCTGTTGGTGACCTTCTGCTATTGTCTTCTCTATGGTCGAGTTGTTGTCTCTTTAACAATTTCCGATTTCCATTCTCAATTTTATTGTCTTACTTTTTTCCAAGAGACGAATTTAAATTTAATGTAAAATATATCGTAGTCAGACCTATTTAAACTGATGAGAAAGGAGATAGAAATGGGTATGACTGATGACACACAGATACGGCTGCTTGCAGAATACAAATCACAGTGGCAATGAACCATGCATGTAAGCATACATGTAGAATTTTCGAAAGTCAATTGTAGCAATGCTGAGAATTAGGAATGACAAAGCTAGAATATGTGTCATACTAGGGCAAAAATGACACGCATGTGAATCGCATGTGTCAGAAATACACCTTTGTCACTAATGTGTTGGATAACGCATATGACACATGCGATATTTGCTTGTGTACACAGGAAAAAGTGCCACGCATGACTAACATATGTTTTACATCGCATGTGAAACGTCTTTTTCTGACCATGCACGTAAACCGCATGTTACAAACATACATTATTCATGCGTTTTACACATGAAAATTATATTTAATGTTAAACGCATGTTTCAAAACCATGCGTTAAGCATGTGTTGTAAGAAGCATATGTATAATATGCGTTTTAAATGATGCGTATAACATGTGTGTAACAAGCGTGTGTAAAATATTTGTTTCAAACAAATGAAAAGATATTATTCCAAATCATCCATAAATAAAGGCATCAGTAGTATAACGCTGTTCAAAACTCGTAAATAGATAGAGAAAATATCAATCCAGGTAACAAACTAAAACTGAGGGAAACGTATCAAATATAAGAGACAACGACACAACAGAGACACAAAATCGAAATGTAAAACACACTAGTAATGTTTGAACCCTTTATGCATTTTTTTGTTAAAATGTTACTTATGGTAACTATTACAAACACATTGGTTGACATATGCATGTTATGTAAAAAGGAAAAACCAAATAGTTAATTTGATGTTTCCTTGTGTCCCTTCCGAGTTTAATTATAAACAATGTCTTGAGAAATCTGAGATCAAATTAATTTTTTTTAACAAGTTTAAATGATAAATTCAATAAAACCTCTCACGAATCTCATTTTCAATTTTTTTTTATGTTTATTTTTTGCGGGATATAATTTTTTTTAAAACTTCAAAAGATTTGATTCACTACTGTTATTTACAGCATTCTCACATCATAACAATCAACGTAATATATGTTGTTTTTTTTTGGTTGTTGACATCAGAACAATATAAATTGAATGTTCTATCTTCTAAATGTCACTCTTCTTGAAGTTGTCTACATCTGAAAAGAAAACAGTTGCATTCATAATCACACCTTTAAACTTAATCGGATGTATTCTTATATACTGTAAGTTGTTAGTTTTATACATAATGAATTAACCTCATTGACTTATAACATGCTTTTCTGTGTCATTTTTGTCTCTTGTGGAGAGTTGTCTCTTTGGCAATCATACCACGTCTTCTTTTTTTGTATTTGTCTCCTTTTGATCATTTAACATATTTGAGTAAAACTGGAAAGTATTTTATGAATAAAATATTGATTTTGCTATTAGTAAATTAAAACGAAAATTAACATTTTATTGTTATACACATATGTATGTTTACCAGTTTTACAAACTGTTGATACCTACATATATATGTTGGCATTGTACAAGGTCGTGATCTTCTTTTATGATTAATGGCAGTTTATTTACTAAATGTAAGAGATGTATACTGATTGATATGAAAGTCTTAGACACATGGTATTTGGTTTAACATTTGGCATGAGTTTTGCTTATTTTTAAATTCTCCTTCAATGGTCTCTGGTGAAGAGTAATGCTTCATTGGCAATCACACCACATATTCTAATTGTAATATTAAACTTTAATAAATCGTTAAAAACTGAGAGCAATTACTATATGTAATACAAACTATCTATTGCAATACAAAATGTAATCACAACGGATCTTTTTACTTACAAAATCAAGCAGTCTTTTAAGTCTTATAACCGTGAGAAGTAACATGTAGTTGAAACTTTTAATTTATTTATTTAAAGGTATCCCATGAAACTTTAACAAATGCAATGTGATGGGAAAGCAAGGATTAAAACAGTTTTTTTTCTCTCTCCCAATATTTTATAGTCATAATATTATATACTTATACATATTATATACATATTTATTTATATTCATAACCACTTTTTTTGCCTACAGAAGTCCATTATATGAAAATATCCTTAAGTTGTGTTTGAGTATCAAGAAACACCTGTAACATAAATGAAACAAAGTAAATTTTTGAATAAATTCTTTATTAGATAAGTCATTTTGTATTACATGTATTATAAACATGATAAAGGTACAAAAAGTTTCAATTTACTCTCAATGTTTTTCCATAAAGGATTAATACATGCCTTGTCATCATGCCCCATCCTTTAACAAACTCTAAATAAAACACTAGATTCACTATTAATATTTGGTTTATCAAAATGTCAGATTTGTCCATTATCATAATTTAGTTTTTTAAATTGAATTCCCTTATTTTCAAAGGTTTGATAGAAAATACGTTGTGAATGTATTTATGGGACACATATGATGCCTTCTTTTGCATATGTATCATGTTATAATAAAGTAGGGATTGAACATTAGACTTTAGCAATTGTAGCTCACATACATAGTCCTATACAAGAAAGCAGGTATTTAAGTAGCCCACACTGAATTTTAGGGTCAATTGGCGAGTGGGTCCCTGCTTATTATAACCCCTGATAAAGGGACATTTGCACTTAGTTGTAATAATCATTTGTGTGTAAGTTTCATGATATTTGTTTAAACAATTTTACCCCATGTCAGATTTGCTCTAAATGCTTTGTTTTCAGAGATATAAGCCAAAATCTATATTTTACCCCTATGTTCATTTTTCTATACAATTGGGGTTATATTACCATAGCGGTACGGGTATTTTGACCTGATGATCAATTTTTCAGGAGTTTTCAAAATACCATATAGGGGCCATCTTGCAATTAAATGAGTTTCTAATCTCTTTTGTTTTCGCTGTGAATTTATAATGGTGTGTGTGTCTTTGATTGATACCCCTTATAAGTCATCAGTTGTGTCTTTATTGCATTATATTTTATTAACAAATTTTCCTTACTATTTGTATCAGCAGTGAATCCAAAACTCTGTCGTATCAACAAGTCTTAGACAAAAAGTCATTGGACAGAAAGAACTTTTTACATTTTTTAGTTGAATGTATATTAGAAAAGTTCAAATTTCTGTTCTGTCAGACAAACCCTTAAACATTTTGTTACATACCGCAACAGCAAAGATACCTTAATATACAGTAATAAAGTTTCAGCATAAACAATGCATTGAAAGAAAGTTATCGTACAAGTACATATATATTATTCAATACAGTAGAAGTTGTTAAATTGAAAATGGCAATGGGGATTGTGTCAAAGAGATAACAATCGCAAATAAACTGCCAAATGCCACCAATTGTTTTCAACACAGCAACAAAAATCTTGCACCATACAATTAACATACTTACCGTTACTGGATTGTACTTAAAACATATACCACTACCAGGCGTCTTTCTTTGACATCTTTTTTCATCATTTGAGGAATTTTTTAAACATCCATGTAACTACCTGGCATAGGGGAGAAAAAAATTGATAACTAACCTATAGGATAAAAAGAAATTCATTTCATAAAAATACAGAAACTATTTTCATATAACTTTACAACTACAAACACAGTATGTGTTCATGTGAAAGCCAAAATGAAGATAATAGATATATAGACAATAACTATTGAGTGTCTTTAAATATCAGCTGTATTTGAACGAGGTTAAGAAACAAGGTGTATGTGAGCTTTTAGCTAGCTATTACACCTGTTGCGAGCCGAGTACAAATATGGCTAATATTTAAAGCTAATAAACAAAAAACAAAACATTGTCCAATAGGAAACAGGATGTACGAGTTGTCCTACTTCAGACTTGACATGCACTAAACATGCATGCTGAAGTTGACATGGTTGTTTTTGTAACACAATCATACACATTCAAGTTTTGAAATCGATAGTTGTCATCGTAGAAAATACTGCTGTTAATGTGTGTATGATGTCAGAAAATTTGTGTGATTCTTATAACTCCGGCAGTGGGCGGAGCTTTTACGCGATATCTGTATTATATACAGATACAGCTTATCGATATCTGTAGGGCTGTATCTGTATAGTAGAACACCCAATTGCAGGATAAAAGGAGATGTGGTATGAGTGCCAATGAGGCAACTCTCCATCCAAGTCATAATTTATAAAACATGTGAAAGTAAACCAAGTACGGTCTTCAACATTGATCTTTGGCTCACCCCGGACAGTAAGCTATTAAGAGCCCCAAAAATTAATATAATGAAACAGGGACCTTCACTGAAATAACTGTGTCAGTGGAGTAATTGTTAACAGCGAGCAATACTGTTGTTGAATAAAAAAAAATGATATAAGTGTAATATTATTCAATGGGAATTGCTGTACGCATTTTTGAGTTGAAAAAAAGGGGAAATCTCCCTTATTTAATGACAATAAAACATGACCATTATCTCTCAGAAACGTAAAATCTAAAATTCATAAAATTCTAGAGGGAGCTTACATCATATTGATCAATAGATATAAACAATTCACAAAAAATTTATAAAACAGCTGCTGGACATTTTTGAGTTATTGAATAAAACCTAGCAACTCCGAAACGTTATATTTAAAATTCCTATAAATCAAAAGGGAGGCAATCATGTTGATGTCAATAGATATAAAAAAAAAATCACCAAACTTTCTTGTAATTGGGAGAAAACATTCTTCTTATTTGGATGGAGAGTGGTCTCATTGGCACTCACACCACATCTTCCTTTATCTATTGAGTTATTGACCCGAAAACTGGAAAATCTCCCTTTCTTGATGAATACCCTTTAACTCAGAAACTCAAAATCTAAACTTTATAAAAAATAAAAGGGAACTCGCACCAATAGATATATAAACAAATCATCAAAGCTTTATGCGAAATGTTAATGCATTTATGAGTTAATGTCAAACATATTGACCATGGACATATGTAAGCCAAAAAAGTCCAATGAAATTGTGCCTTCTTGAACTATATTTCAAAGTTCTTCAGAGAAATTTAGTTCACAGGCGGAATATAATATGTGTAAACAATAATTTAAGTGTCTCTTTTAATTAAAATTTGTCCCTAGTACTTGGACATTACTTCATGGATGTTTTATAGAAATATGTCACAAGGTATAATTTTTCAGAGTGTAGCTCATTATTTTTTTTAAAAACCATTGAAATGTTTTAAGTTTTATGACTCCTTCTGTAGCCAACAATTTTGCTTTAGCGAATTGTTGTTCTTCCCTCCCCGGGATTTGAACTCATGCTTCCGAGATATCGTGACACCAAATCGCCGGCATTGTATCTGGCGTGCTAGACCACTCGACCACCTTGGCTTCACAAAATTAAAACTCTCGTGGGCCGGGTGCTACCTTTCCTCGTCAGTTTTAATCTAGCGTCTTAAATCAGTACATGATATGTAAGGCATGCAGATATTATGTTACTTCTCAGATGAATAATCTTTTGTTAAGAGTCCTACAAATTAATGCAAGAAACATTCACAGAAAAAATCATATTTATAAGTACGTCTGAATCAGTGACATCTCTACAACAGATTTAACCATCGGATCACCAGTACTGATGGTGATGCATGGCTATCTACAATTCGTCTAAACATCAACCCAACAATGTTAGATCTGTAAATTTGCTTTCGCGAATTTTTGTTCTTCCCTCGCTGGGATATCTGGACACCAAATCACCTGCACTGTATCCGGTGTGCTAGACCACTCGACCACCTGGGCTTCACAATAATAAAGTTTTTGGTGGCCGAGTGTTACCTTTCCTCGTCAGTTTTAATCTAGCGTCGTAATACAGTTCATAATATATAAGCCATGAAGATGTTAGGTTACAGATCTGCTGAATTATCTATTGTAAAGGATCCTACAAATTAATGTAAGATACAGTCACAAAAATAATTAGATTTATAAGTACATTTGAACTAAGTGCATTATATTTATATATATATCTATAAGTACGTCTGAGTCAGTGACAACCCTAAAACAGATGTATCCATCGGATCGCCATCAATGATGGTGATACATGGCTGTGTACATAATGTATATACAACTCGTCTAAACATCAACCCAATAATGTTAGATCTGTAAATTTGCTTTCGCAAATGTTTGGTTCTTCCCTCGCCGGGATTCGAACCCATGCTACTGTGATATCGTGACACCAAATCACCTGCACTGCAGCCGTCCCGCTAGACCACACGACCACCTGGGCTCTCCAAAAAAGAGCTTTCGCTGGCCATGTGTTACCTTTCCACGTCAGTTTTAATCTAGCGGCGTACTACAGTACATGATATATAAGGCATGAAGATGTTATTGTTACAGATCAGCTAAATTATCTATAGTAAAGGATCCTACAAATTAATGTTAGATACAGTCACAGAAAATAATTATATTCATAAGAATGTCTGAGTCTATATATATACTTCCAAGGTGCTTCATACAGTTATGGCACTTAATTATACATTTGCATATTTTATTTAGAGGGAGACCATTTGATATTCTGGGGGATGGGGTCGAGATGAATTTCAAAATAAATAGGCCAGCCTTGATAATCACAAAAATAAATAGTTTGGTCTGTGGTAGTTTGAAAATAAATTACCTGACTTACAATGTATTGAAAATAAATAGCTCAGTAGGTCTAATCGAAAGTATGAGATGGCACTTGATTCTTCATAAATTCGTCTTTTATCCCGCAACAAATGGGAAACACTTTAATAAATATTATTTGAATATACTTGATATGTCTGAAAATAGGTTTCATTTAACTAATTTTTATATAGGTATATTTTCTCAGGAACGCTTACCTTACTTTTATTACAGGGCCGTTCCTACATTGAGGCAAATGCTTCATGTAAGTAATTTCAAAACCAAACGCTTGTCTCATTATCAAATTATGTTCACAGCGAGTGGCTTGCAAGAAGCACATGCTGTTCTCCCTCAGACGTAGCCCCTAATTTTCTGGAATCAATGTTTCTTTTTTTTTTTTTTTTGGAATCGTGTCTTTTTTTTTTTTTTTTTTAAATTGATACTTGTTTATTCCAAATATTTCCTGTTTACAATTTCCTCAGTTGCCCAGGATGCAAACTGTGGAATCCCGTTTACATTTAAACCAACTGTCCGGGAAGCAGGAGGTTGAAAAATGTGCACTATATTATCCGAAAAAAATAGTATACATGTAATAATACTTATATTCTTTTATATGACAATGAGTGAAAAAGGAATATCTTTATAGAATGTACTACTAGTGGTTAATAATATAACATTATAAAAACATAAACGAGTGCACCTATAAACCAGATTCACATAATATTTTAACATAATCGAGTGCATCTTTAAACCATGGATTACCGTAATCAATATAAATTAAAGAGATAAAAAAAAACAGACAACATGACTGCTATCTCCTGCAAGGTTTATACTTATAGTATGAAATTAATTAATGTGTTTATTTTCTCTTTGTCTAATGTATTAATTGATAAGTAACAGGGTACAGATTTCAGATGTGTTACCATGTATGATTTCCAAAGATTTAAAATATATGTAGAGGACATTTTTATCCCATCATATTTAATTTTGTTTCTTATTTTCCACAAGGACCATTTTGTCAAAATAAAAAATAGATTTACAAGTAAATTTTGGTTCGAGTGATCACTGCTATCTCCCAAAAGCATAAACTGTTTTAAATTATCATCATCTAATTGAATATTCCATAATGTAAAAATATCTTTGATTTTACTAATGATTAATTTTGTTGTATTGCAATCAAAAAATAAATGTTGAAGATTTTCAGTATTATTTACAGTTTGGCAAATATGACATTTTCCGTTTGACAATTGCATTTTTTTAAGTCTACTTTCCGTATATATGATATTGTGAATGCATTTCCATTGAAATTCTTTCATTTTATTGGTGATTTTAACTTTTTTCAAATTGCCCCATACTATTTTCCAATTAATTTCGTGGCCATAAAATTCTTGCCATTTAAGTTGACATTTTGGATATATATTCTTATTAATCATGTCTCGAATATATTTTAGTTTAAATTCTTTTGGTTTGATTGTTTTCCCAAATCTGTCTAATATAACCATTTCATTAGAAAGTTTCAATTCTTTGTTTGGTTTCTTATTAATTTCTTTATCAATTTCTAACATTTGTAAGAAGTCAATTGGTATTGCACTTTTAATTCTTGAAAATTCCGATATGCAGTTTCTTTTATCTACAAGTTTTTCAAATATAGAACAACAACTGTTAAATTTGTTGGTTTCTACATTCCATATGTCTTTGATATATTTCATGTTACTATTTAGAAAGGAAGAAAAAAACAATGGCTTATTTTGAAATGAAATTTTTGAATTACCAAATAGTCTCATATTAAGTACCTCGTTCTTAGTTTTGGGATTATCTCCAATTTTTAGAAAATTAGACCATGTAAAAAATCATTTTCTGATAAAATAAAGGAATATTTTTAATATTGAGTCCTTTAATATTTGAACATTTACATAAAAAATACTGATCATTATACTTGTTGTCAAAGTGTCGAAGCCAATACTTGCCAATCGCATTCCATCTTTCTAATGGTTCATGGAGAATGCGATAAAGAGACTTTATTTGTTTACTTCTAATGAATAAGTCTATACTAATCATGCCCATTTCGCCCTTTGTTATATCAAGACAACAAACCTGTCTTTCTATTTGGTTAACTTTCCCATCCCATATAAAATTCCAAATAATATTGTTTATTTCTTTTGAATATTTTTCAAGAAATCCCCGCATTTCAATTTCATAACTAAACATGGGCAATATGAAATTTTTTACAATTAAGGTTTTACCACTAAAAGAAAGTTTCCTGCTTTTCCAAACGTGGACACAGTTTTTAATCTTTTCTATTATACTTTGCCATATAGCATCATTATCAATTTCATATCCGTGATTTACTCCGAGGGTTTTTACACTACCTGTAATCCATTTAATTTTATTAAATTTTAGTTTTTTCCTTTTAAGAGATCCTATAAGTAAACCTTTGGTTTTATCAAAATTAATTTCAGATCCCGAAGCTTTTTCGTATAGCGTTAGGACATCAAAAGATTTTTCTACTGATTTCTCATTTTTGTTAAAAAGCTGGGTGTCATCAGCAAACATGCATAATTTAGTTTCTATACTTTTACCCCCCTCACCAGGTATTTGAATCCCTTCAATTTCCTTGTTACCTCGTATTGCACATGCCATTGGTTCTGCTTGCAAAATATATATAAGGGGTGCTATTGGACAGCCCTGTCTGGTCGAACGTGTTATCGAAAAATATTTTGAAACATGTCCATTTGTTTTTATACAAGTAATAGCATCATAGAGTAACATTTTAATCCATTGTCTAAATTTCCCCCAAAATTAAACTTTTCTAATACAAAATCCACCCATTCCCATTCAACTCTATCAAAAGCTTTTTGTTGATCAAGAAATATTATTATTCCATCGTCATCTTCGTTGTCAATATAGTCTATTATATCTTGAATTAATCTGTTAGCATCACTAATGTTTCTTCCTTTTACAAACCCTTTTTGATCTGAATGTATTATTTTCGGTAAGACATTTTTCAGTCTCATTGCAAGAAGTTTTGCTATGATTTTATAATCGGTGTTAAGTAATGTAAGAGGTCTCCAATTTTTAATATTTTCCCTTTCACCACCCTTATGTAATAACGTAAGAACCCCTTTATGTTGTGATTTACTTAAGACATGTTTATCAAATATTTCTTGAAGGAGTGTGAAAAAATCATTTTTTATTATATCCCAATACAGTATGTAAAATTCAGATATAATGCCATCCTCACCTGGTGATTTGTTAGTCTTGAGATCTTTGAGCACTTTTTCTAATTCTTCCATATTTATATTACTATCAAGCATCTCCTTATCGTCCGAACTTACCTTATTTTCAATAAATTGGCAAAGCTTTTCACCGCTATTTTTGTCCCACCCTTCAGCCGTAAAAAGTGTGGAATAGAAATTTACTTGTTCTTTTAATATCGAATCAATGTTTCTTGTTTATTTGTCAAGTGTTCATTGTTTGCCCTTTGTGTATTCTGTTAATATTGTATTCCTTTAGCAATTTAGTAATTTTTTAATTAACTTGATCATGAGATTAAAAAAAAACAGAGGCCACATTCTTAACTATGTGAATTATTTTTTTGCTTAACCATGCATATTGGTCTTTTGATGTTGTCCCTAGTAACTTAAGTCTTTGTCTAAAAATTATTAAAAGAGAACTTGCATTTTAAGATTAAGAAAGGGTCTGTCAGAACATTGTCACATAAATTTCCCATGTATCTATTGTTAACTGATCGCTCCTAATAATCTAAAATTTGATGATTTTTCTTCGTGGCATGGCTCATCTACAAATAAACATAAGAATAAATTATCAAATTGAAGTTCTGGAGTGAGTGACAAAAGTCAGTTTTTCAATTGACTGCAAACACACATGAGTGGACTTATGATCACTGTATTATAACGCGGTTCTTCTCATGACCACTTAATGTTTTAGAAAGTTCTGTGATGAAAGTATACAATTAAGTCCAACTGAAACATTTGCTCTGTGTAGGAGTTATCTCCTTTATTACTTTACTTTGTAATATTTATCTAAGTTTGATGCAAAAACAATTTTTAATAGCATTATTGATACTCTTATTAGAATATATATACCATATAAAAAAGAATTAAACATATCTTTCAAATAAAAAAAACTAATCAAATGAATGTTTTATTTATTTTCGATACATTGTAAGAAAGTAACAACAACTCTAGACTAAGTGAGCTTTTTAAGTCGACATTATAATAAATTACACTCAAGCAAAAAACAAAACACGCACATTAAAACAAACATATATGCATTACACCAGGATATAAAAACACCAAGCATATACATGACATAAGCAAATACAATAATATTGTTCACGCAGCTAATTTTAGTATAATATCAGAAAAAAAACCAAGCTGAGCTCAAATTAAAAAGCACTAATTGCATGCATCACTTTGGCATGAGCTGCCATTCCACATGTTCAAAGTCTGTATTAGATTGGAAAATTGAGTTAGATAATTTTCCTGTCTTTTGTGGCTTTGCAGCTCATTCCATGATTATGCAGCACTATAACAAAATGGTTTTAACCCATTTTTTGTAGTTTTAACTCTTTAAAGATCGTTAAACATTAAAATAAAAGGTAGAGTTAAACAATCCATCTATTTATTATTCTTATCAATACGTAAGTAACCTCAAATTTATGTCTATTAGATGGTTTGGTAGTCATTCCGTTTATTCTTACGTCGATTACAATCAATCAATGTAAAGATCAAAAACGATTTAAAGATTAATCGGATGGGTACATTTCAAATTTACTAGTTGCCATAATGGATCGTCGAAAAACTCATAAGACTATAGAAACTGTTTTAATACAAAGAATGATGTAATGTATAATTTAAAAAAAATATGGATACTGATAGTTATTAAATGTATACGGCATATATATAATGATACGCCAGACGCCAATTCATCTACATAGGACTCATTAGTGATGTTCAGGTCAAAAAAGTTATAAAGCCAAACAAGTTGAATAGCATTGAGGACACCAAATGTCGACACGTTGTGCAAAATTCGGGTAAGTAAATATATGCCTAGGATTAAACATTCCTTAGTATTTCGAATAATTTATAGTTTTGCAAACAGTTAATTAGATAAATGACCATTCAATTGATATATATGTCAACACCGCAGTGCTGACTACTGGGCTGATGAATAAGCTGAACACGTTTTATGGTTTCAAGTGTGGCCCTCCTCATAATATCTTGATTTGTGGCTTTTGTGTATAATATAAAGCAGGCATTTAATCATAATAACAGGAAATAAGCAAATATCCTTTGACTTTGGGTAAAAGATAGAGGAAAATTGGATTAAAACTTACATTTACATCCAGGTGTAAACCCGTTGTTGTCTGAAGTTTCGCCTGCAGGACATGCCAATTCAGATCCTGGAAAGACAAATTTTTATAAAGAATTCCATATAAAGATACAAATTGTATATCCAACTATAATCGTAAAAAGAACACACAAATAGATATCTAATGAGATATCTTTAATAAACTACTATTTTGGTCATGAGAGTAGATAATGTTGAAGGATATTTTTATAACATAGATGTATGACATTAAATGAATTTGTTTTGTATATCTTAATGAATATTCTCTACGTTCTCACATCATACTTTTTTTTCAAATAAAACTTATGATGATAACGTACCAAAGCAATACGCCTGATAGCACGATGATACTGGAACCAAATTGTACACAAGGTAATCTGTGCAGTTCTTGACCTCTATGTCATAAGAGTGTTTACAACAATCTCCATCGTTGTGTGCTGCGCATGTTTGAACTTTATTCGTATCTCCGATTTCTGGGTACGTTCCTAATATAAAATTAAAACGATTTGAATGAAAAATAAGGACAGTAGTCTATATGATGTATATGATAAAGTGCTATGTTTACAAAAAAAAAGAAATACCTAACTTTTAGAAACAAACAAGAAAAAGACCAAATAAATAGACAAGCAAAATCGAAAAAAAAAGAACGAAAGAAATGAATAAAATAGATAGACACACAAACAAAATATACAAGAAAAAAGTTATCGATCATCACTTGTTTCAACTAAATACTCAGCAGACATAATCTCTAATTTTAGCCAAGTCTCATCGAAATATGTATTATTTAAAACTATTCTGTGTATTTTTATATCTTATTAACTTGATGACAATGTCAGATATTGATACTTCATATGCGTTTTTCTTTGTAAATTTGTCAATCCGTGTTATAATGACCAACAGATCGACAAATTACATCTTTGATATATGTAATCCTTACTCTATCAGTAAAATTCTAACATGACATCCTTCAAACGCATTGAGTACACACCCGTGGTATATTATGAATATATTATTTGGGATGTTCCGATCGTACTCCCACGTCAAATGCTTTTTTTATGAATGAGGTACCCGACGTCATAGAACGTTGCCGTCAGAATGTAAGCATTTTTCCGGAAAATACACGCTTGTGAAACCGAAAATCATCACAACAAGGAAACGTAAACTAACGATGCTAAAATGTGTTATAAGCCATTTTTAATATACATTTAAGACGTATAAGTAAATTATCATTTAAATTCATCCAAAACTATCCAATAGTTTAAGCATGTAACTCATTCAGTTTACTCAGTTCTTTTACCCTAATTTAATATTGCGTATATTTAAGGGAACGGCCAATATTTGCTTCCACCTAGACCGCTTCGATCCAAAAGTATTGCCATATTTGTCCTATTAGAATCGAAATAATTCATGGGGGCTTGAGTATATCTAGATTTTACCACGGGTTGTCCCTTTATGCTAATATTTTAAATAAATATTAACTCATCTCTACATATAAAGAAGGAAATTTTACCATTCATCCAAATCGAAGCTGCTGTCCCACATTTCATTCCACCATAAACGCATTCCGTTGGCATCCGTTCTCCTGCATAGCTAGTGACACGGTACCAGCCTGCTTTTAATGTATATATATTGTCACATATTGTAGGTATGACAGAATTCGCTACGGACCTTGTATCGTCATTTGGTGTGTCCAAAACTTTGTAGGTAAGGCATGGATCACCTTGAAATAAACCAGTAATTAGATTAATCTCTTTATATATCACGTGATCTACATATTTTTCTTTTAATTTCAACTCACTTTCGTTATCAATAGAACAGATTCACAATAAATAAATAGCTAATTGAAAAGTATATTCACAAAAAAAAATTAACTTTAAGGAAAATTAAATTTATCGGAAAGTCCCTATCAAATGACAAAATCAAATGATAAATCACATCAAACGAATACTCGACAACTGTAATATTCCTGACGTTGTACAGGCATTTTCAAATTGTGGATTAAACTAGTTTTGAGGCGCTTAACATGTCGTTTGTATGGCGGTCCCATTACACTTCATATAATAGACACAACGTATGTATCCCCTCTCATTAGGAAATTATGTTCTCTTTTTTTAGGCAGATGTATCGTCTGTTATAATATATAAATTTTAAAAATATATATAATTCTTTTATGTTTAATCTATGTTTAAGTTCGAATCATTTAAGAACAATGTATTGATATGTCTTTACACTTAAAATTTACTTTACCTGAAATTTGTTACATTTGTATTTATGTTAGCCATGATGAAATTTATCCCCCATTGACATATTTTATAAAAATGCAGTAAACAAAATATCAATAGATACTCACAGTAAATCGTAAAAAAACAAACAAACAATATCAAAAATAATATCAAAATGTTCTTCATTGTATTTGTATAGTTAGTTTGCTTTCACATAATGTTACTTCCACTTCAGTTAAGTCTATCATTCGGTTTGATTGTCCTCATATACTTCCTGATCTATATTGGTCACGTGATTGGTAAAAAACCAAAACAAAGTATCTATTGATTATGCATGTGAAATATGAGACAACATTATTAAGAGGTAAAACGTATCATCATCATCTTTTGGCAAGGACGTAAAGTTATGACCACCAGCAAAACAACGTTCCAATATGTTCTTTTAAATCAATAAACTTTATCAAATTGTCTGCTCATTTTCTATTATAATGAACTTATGAGTCGTAATGCATGATGTTACATACATCTGTCGGTTTATAAAAAAAAACTTGTTTAGAAATATCAATGTATAAGTGATAGATAGTGCAGGTCCATTTAATATCTATATTGAATGTTTACAATGTGTTTTGTTATCATGTTATAGTGGTATAATTATAATCCTGGTACTTTTGATAACTAATAACACACATTTTCTATAAATTACACTGGAAATTTTTTAATAACGTGGATTGATTTCAAAGTTTGTCCTTTATGTGGTCTTATATTTAAAAGAATTACAATTTGAAAATAGTCTTATTATAAAATATTTAGTTAAATTTTGCACACTGTATACTTTTTTGTCCATATTCACAAAATATACGATGACAAATGAAAAATAATGATTTGATTATTTTTATTCGCGTTTTTTAACTGCAATGTTCAAATGATGTTTATCAGTAAGAAAATACAAGTCAAAATTACTATTTATAAAGAAGTGAAAAAGTCCTTATTGATTATTCTTGTCGACTTGGAACAGAAAAGTTGGCCATCGTTTGCAAGTTGACCAAGTAATATATTTTATATCTTTCTTGCAAAATGAGATCGGTTACGGAATAAGTAAAATGTCCTAGATTAGCACCATATAATAAAGGGCAAGAAAATAAAAAAATCAAGTCATGTTTGAAAATAATTTATTCATGCATACATGTATGTAACATTTGTTTATATTAGCTATACACAAGACAAAGTGTTTATCAATATAGCTTAATCGATTTATTCAAAATACATGTAGTGCCCGTAACAAAAATACACAAAAAGAGTTTAGATTAAAAGAAAAAAATGCAGTAAAAAACGTAATATTAAGTTCATTTAGATATACACATACAATACATTTTACTTAATTCACACTTAACAGCCAAACTGAATTTTGTACAAAATTAAAAAAAGACAGACGTCGGGGCCCTTTTTAGTTGATCTACCAGAATTATAAGTGCCTGTACAATGGTTCCATTAAAATCATCCATCATTTATTACGTGTGATGAGAAAAACCGTAAAGAGTACTTAATTTGGATTTTTAGGATTTCTGATAGAGAGCAGATGTAGCGATGTTATGTTTGGTCCTTTATGCTATAATTATGTGTAGGTATCTGTTGCGGAACATATGGTTTTTTTCTAAAAAGAATGATGCATTGCAATGATCTGACTAAAATCAATAACTATTGCATAGTTCTTCAAAGCATTTTTATTCGAACAAGATTACTGTAAAGAAACACCTAAAGCGATAATGAAGTATAAAAAGTTTGTAGATTTAAAAAAAAATATCTACTAAATTTGGAAGTGTTATTGTGTTTAAAGGTGCACTAGCTGTCAAATTTATGGTCACCGATTTGACTCAAATTCTCATAATTGATTTAAAACAATGTAAAACATTTGTCCTAAATACCAAAAGTCCAAACGAAACAGTTTATAGAGCATGGGATAGATAATATGTAGGTTCGTTTCGTGTGAATTTTAGTCCAGACGCCATCTAATTAACTATCCATTTGACCTCAGATGACCATATCAGCGATGTAAACACAATAAAGATATGAATAGATTAAACCAACACATGCAATTGGATTTGTATAGCTCTGTTTGATTTTATTTTATAGATACAACAAATATGTTTCTCCTTGTTCTTAACCGTTTAAGAATGATTTATATTGATCGCATAAGTAATCAAATGGTTTACCGTAGTTTCCTTTTCATTGTTGACATTCTTTTTCTTTACAAATAACCAGTACACGTACAATGTATGCGTTGTCAATCTCTAGCCAGGGGTTAAACTAAAGTTCACATGAATACGGATTTAATGAGGTCTACTGATTCACTTGCAAGTGAAATAGAAAAATATCAATGTTTTCACGCTAAATTTGACAAAATTGAACTATTTTGGCTGCTGAAAGCGAATTATTATTTCACATTTTCACTCACATTATTGATTTAAATAAAACAAATCTTACTTAAGAAATGTTATATATCTCGTAGCTAGTGCTCCTTTAAAAAGTATAAATTTTGGAATACGTTATAATTGTGGTAATTCTATATATTTACTTTTTATGGGTATTTACGTTTGTCATAATTATTTAAAGTCAAAGTCGGTTCAAATTCATATTACTATAATTAGGGCCATGTAACTGGTTTAAACAAATATTGTCTGGGTCAAGGTATCTTCCGATCGTATCATATTTAAAGATCAAATCACAATGTGTATGCCAAATTTTTGTATGAAATCTGTTTAGTTGCAAAAATAATTGCAGATAATTACACGTGTAGAATAAACATAAATAATATTTAATTCATTTATTTAGCATTTGTAATCATATCTAATGCAAGTATTGTTTTCTTTTGAAATCTCTTAATTATAATCTTTTATATATTATTTATGTTATCATAAAAACAGGTTTTAAGCAGTTGATTACCCATTTTTTTGTAATTATGAAAATAATATGAAAACTATAGTATGGTTTTAATACGGCAAAGGTTAAAGGTGTCGATATGTGATTTTTTTCAATATGTTTTGTAAAGAATACTCGATGTACGGTTTGATAGTTATGTCAAAAAATAGATTCCATAATCAGTGATAACTGTAACTAGTGTGTTACGATATTTTTCCATTCGAGACATTTACAATCTAATATTTAAAACACAATGAAAACATACAAAATGCTTATTTCATGAAACCGTAGCCGTAGAATGAATATAAAAAGGAATCCTTGATTACAAAATGTACATGTGGCCGCTGTCACACATCTTTTATCAATGGTTTTGACAGTTTATTTTCGATTAATGAGTTTGAATGTCCCTGTGGTAATTTTTGGCACCCATGAAGTTAAATATATATATTAAGAGTGTGATTTAGAGTCATTTTATTACACCTACGAATCAACGTCCCTTTATAAGAATTCGTATGTTGAATATTGTCATTTCGAAAAAAGATTAACCTTTAAAAACACTGGTATTAAAGAGATAATCGTAACTGCAATTACGATTATCCCAATATGGCGACGGTAGATATAGGTAAAATCTTTACACTCATTTTTCTTAAATGTAGCATATTTTTGTCAATAGTTACTCAGCTGCAAGGTTTATCTATACCATTACATCATAACTGAATCGTAACGGTGCACTTGAATAGTCTTAGCGCTGTGAAAATAGTTGAAAAAATCGGGATGATAATCGTAACTCTATGGCATTTTTCTTCTTTGATAATCGTAATTTTCTTTATCCGATAATAGTAACTGAAACGTAATAAATGTGTCTTTCAGCATTTCTATGGTATTTTGTGTGTTAAAAATGCAAATGCCCAGTTTAACGATGACATTGGTGCATATAAAAATAAATAAAGAAACTTACAGGTTAATATCTAGGATAAATTTACCTATATATCTCTATTTATAACTTACAACAATGTGCATAACCTTTTGATATATACATGTACCAGTTAAACGGAAAATGAAGCAGCTGTCGAGTCAGTTATTGTGGTAAGTAGATATTTTTATCAAAGTTTCCATGTTGTGCGCGCGTTTAAGTTTGTTCGGTTGGGTTTTTTTTGGTGTTTTTTTTTGGGGGGGGATGAGAAAAAGGATGGATTAGCTATATCTCATATCCCAAAAATGCAATTCTTTCAATTCAGTGCTCAAAATGAAAGTCAGAATTCTGTGCGAAATGAACAAAATTTTCCGTCAATAACTTTATAACTGCATTATCGGATTTCGTGTTCATATTTCCCTTTTTCTTATAATTCAATAAATATAGCCGTCCATATTTTTCCCTTGGATTCACTTTTTTCTATTTTATACTGATATAATATATGATTTTAAAAATTAAATTCAATTGTTTCGATCAAATACCCATGTATTTAGGACATTTCTCTAAAGGCCTTCTTTTAAACAGTTTAGGTGGTAAAGGATCTAGAATAGTTACCCGTGTATTGTTACTTTTGTTGAAAAAGCGTTTGACTCTCTACAGTGAAACTTACTTCTGTTCAAATTATTGCAGAGTGAAGTAAATGGGGAAATTTTTTCGTGTTATTCAGAGTATGTAACAAAAATGAAAATTTTCAATTCCAACGTTAAATCAGTGCTCTTGTATGGATCAGAGACATGGAGAACAACCAAAACAATGTTGTCTAGACTCCAAAGGTTCATCAACTGCTGCCTAAGAAGAATCATGAACATCAGATGGTTCGATAAAGTAAGAAATGAAGAACTATCGAAAAGAGCTGGACAAGAACCCATTGACATCCAAATGAAGAAAAGAAAATGGATATGGATAGGCCACACACTGCGAAAACCAGCAAGCAGCATTACAAGACAGGCACTTAAGTGGAACCCTCAAGGAAAAAGAAACCGAGGACGACCAAGAAACACCTGGCGTAGGGACACAGAATCGGAAATGAAACAGCAAGGACACAACTGGAACACACTAGAAAAGCTTGCCCAAAATAGAGTTAGATTGAGGGAGTTCGTCAATGGCCTATGCTCCCCGGAGGAGCCAAGGGCCTAAGTAAGTAAGTAAGAGTATGTATAATTATGCCAAGTCTCGTATTATAAATCAAGGTAAAACATATGATTTCTTTCCTTGTGAGATGGGGGTGCGGCAAGGGGAAAACCTTTCACCTGATTTTTTTTCATATTTTTTAAATTTGAAAAAAACATAAAAGGCTTAAAATTTATATAACAAAAAATCGAAAATGAGCTGACAGTATTTTTGAAATTATTTTTACTTTTATATGCAGATGATACTGTTTTATTAGCAGAAAATAGCACTGATCTACAATATATGTTTAATACATTTAACGAATATTGTGAAGAATGATAAATGAAAATAAATACAAATAAAACTAAAGTTTTGATCTTTTCAAGAGGCAGAATGCAAGCAAATCTCAAGTTCCCAGTTAATTGTAACGACATTAAAATTGTAAAAGAATACAAATATTTAGGTATTTTTTTTCTAGGAGTGGATCCTTTTTATCAAATAAAAAATATTTAAAAGAACAAGTCACAAAAGCTATGTATAGTGTTTTTAAAAAAAGGTAGACAGAACAATTTGTCAATAGACTGTCAACTTGATATATTTGACAAAATGGTTTTACCAGTATTGATATATGGATCAGAAATGTGGGGTTTTAAAACTATAGACATACTTGAACGTGCACATTTACAATTTTGTAAAATGATTTTACATTTAAAACAGTCTACTCCAAATTTCATAGTGTATGCCGAACTTGGCAGATATCTTATTACTGTGTCTGTAAAACTACTAATGATTAAATTCTGGAGTAGACTTCTTAATGGAAAATAAAGTAAAATTTGTGCTGTTTTATATAAACTTGTATTTTTATATTATAATGATTACGGAATAGACCCTAAGTGGATATCATATATTAACATTATTTTTGATAATTGTGGTGTGTCCAATATATGGAATGCACAGTTTGCTGATAAATGGGTGTTAAAATGTATTGAGCAAAAACGCAAAGATCAGTTTCAACAAGAATGCTTTGAATTTGTTGCAGAATCACATACAACTTTATGCTATCGTATTTTTAAAAATAATTTTCAATGGGAAAAATATTTATCTGTTTTCCCTTACAAAGTCACCACTTGTCGATTGAGTCTTGAAGATGGCAGGGTTCACCGAGAGAAGACAGAATCTGCCGTCTCTGAGACTCAAACGACATTGGTGACGAGTACCATTACATTATAAATTGTGGATCGTTTATGTTTGAAAGAAAGAAATACCTACATACTGCTGGTCTGACCCTAATATATTTAAATTTGATCAACTGTTTAATTCATGTAATATTGTAATATTAGAAAAACTATGTAAATTTATCAAAGTTAGAAATGTGCAAGTCAGTCCTCTAATTTAATTTCATTGAATTGTTCACACATGCTTGTAAAAATTGTACCTTATAGTTATATTTATGTATGTTCTCTATTGTGGGGACGATATCTTATAATATGACTCTGATAAAATGCACAACAGCTTTGTAGTTTGACGTTTACTAGTTACTAACCAAATATAAGGAGACGTCGCCATGTGACGTCGCCCTTAGATACAATGTGACTTCCGATACGTTGGCGGTCCCGTGGTCTCCTCAACATTCTCGGGGCCTAAAAAAAATACTTTACGTAGAAAAGAAAATTGAAATACAATATATAAATTACATTGAATTAAGATTAAAGTCTCTCAAATGAAAAAAAATGATTCACAGTTCTTTCACAGTTGAACTAACGTAGTTCATAAAACAAATTCGCATACCATTAACAGTCCATCATAATTGCGTAACACATTTTCAAACAAAATATGCTCGATCATACTTTACTCCGAAAGTCCATAAATATATGTAATGCTCTATTTAATCGTTGTCGTGTTTCCATGGTAACTTTGCATGATCTTTGTCGTCGCGAAACTCTATTGAAGTTCTTATAGAGTTCTCTTTTTCGTCGTGTACTTGTTGAAATTCTACTTCCCGATCTTCAATCTTCCTTAACGCTTCTAAGTTGTGTTCCTCTGTTTGATGTGAAATAAGTACATTGGAAATACTTGACACTGTTGATAGCTTTGATTTTTCTGAATTAAACGGTCCAGAAAGTAAGTACCCTAATTTTGATTTGACAGCGGTGGGTCCGTTTCCTCGTACAACTTTATCTTGAACTATTTCCCAATAAAAATCGGCTCCAATTAATAGTGAAATTTCGAAGGTTTCCTGTTGCGTAACTGGATGTGCGAGCTTAAGATCTTGTAAATAGTTAATGTTCATGTCAAACGAATGTGATTCTGTATCGGCGTAGCTATCATAGGAACGATTAATGCATGTATTGGGATTTTATGTCCAGTTTCAGTTTCAACATAAACTGTGGCTTTATCGAGTCGCCTAGCATTAGTGTGGGTTTCTCCAAATGATGAGAGTTGAATCTTTTCGGCTCCTTCTCTCTGCAGGTTTAATTTTCGCGCAAGACTCTCTGATACAAAAGACCTTTGAGCGCCTTCATCAAACAACATATTCGTATCTGTGCAATGATGATCTGACCAAACGGGGGCCACGGCAGTTTTCAACAATACTTTTGAGTGAGTTTGTGCTGACGAGTGTAATATTGTTGAGTCTTCTTGTATCTCGGTATCCTTCACAAGATAAACTACAGTTGGTGTAGATGTTGTACATTCGTTCGTACAACTGTGTGTGGAATCTTTCGTGTCAGTGAAACGTTTTTCACTTCTCTGGTCGGGGTTCGCGGTTTGTCCAACTTCATTACATAAACTAGTGTGGTGTCGTTTACCACAGTTACGACATGAGCTTTTCGATTTGCATTCTTTTATGTGATGTGTACCGAGGCAGTTGAAGCATAAATTGTTACGTTTAACAATAGCGATGCGTTCATCTACATCGCGTACTTTCTGGCAGTTGGCAGGCGAATGAATATCTTTGCAGAAAATGCACGGCTTTTCTGTTAAATGCTGATTAACATTTCTAGTACTTGCATTGTGTTTTCTTTGTGAATTATCACCGGCGAAAAGGGTAGAATACGAAATATCACTTTCTGTCTGTGTAACTTGTCCGGCTTCCATGATTTGTATCTCTTTGTGTATACTTCTTCTAAGATCTCGTAATAGCCAATTTGTCGTACCATGCTCCCGCGCGAGATGCTTTCTGATTTCTCCGGGCAGTTTGCTGATTATAATCGGGACTAATAAATTACTGTATGAGTCCTGTGTCTGTCCAAGCGAATCAAGTCCTCTAACTAAACTCTCCATTTTGTCATAAAACATTCTCAGGCTTATGAGGTCACATCGGGGTGGCGTAATATCAAGCAGTGCTTGTAGGTGTGCTTGTGTGATTTTATGAGTCTGTCCAAATCTCTCTATCAGAACATTAACGGCTTCGGCATAATTAGCGTTAGTTAGAGAAAATCTGGCAATTGTCTGAGCGGCTTCGTTTTCTAATTGGGCCTTCAAATAATTAAACTTTTGAACATCTGTCAATGTTGGGTTGTAATGAACTGCTGATTCGTAAGAATCCCAAAAGCTTGGCCATTCTAATATATTGCCATTAAATGTAGGTAACAATAATTTTGGCAATTGGTGATTGCTGGATATAGCGGACGGGACAGCATAGCTTGACGTGGGAATTGATGTTGCAATTTGGCTTGTCTCTGTTAAAATTCGAGCGGCATCATTTGACTGTGGCAATGACGGGGCGACATAACTTGTCTGTACAATATCGGGTGAACTAGTAGGGATGAACGGTGGACTGTCTACATTTAAAACTTGATAAGACGAATGTGATGGTTGATTATAAATAGGTTGTAATGTTTTATCTATGAATATCTTAAAATGTCTCAGTTTAGTAACAAAATTTGTAGTATACTCATCTGTGTCTACGATTTCCGTCTCTATATCCTCTGTTTCCGATGTGTTCTCAATTTGTTCATTCAGTGTGTCGAGTAACCTCTTCTTCTGTTGTAGATTTTCATATGTGGCTAACAGCTCCTCTCTGTCGAATTCAGAACTTTCTTTTGCGTCGGCAAATTTTCGTAAAAGTCTGGTAACGTCACTACGATTGCCCGTTCTTCTTGATTTCAGCTTTGGTAGCTCCATTAGTCACGGCACCATAAATGTGGGGACGATATCTTATAATATGACTCTGATAAAATACACAACAGCTTTGTAGTTTGACGTTTACTAGTTACTAACCAAATATAAGGAGACGTCGCCGTGTGACGTCGCCCTTAGATACAATGTGACTTCCGATACGTTGGCGGTCCCGCGGTCTCCTCGACACTATAACTATGTAATTGTAGTTTTATGAGAAATAAAATATTCGTAGTATTCGTTTATTGTTACTTTTGTTTATTGAAAATTTTGTTGATTGTTACTATTATTTTTTGTTAATATTAGCCTTACCTATAGTCTTACGAGGCATTTGACGGACTGAAACAATATTTTGTAGCATAACTAGTTCTTTGAAATTTCTGTATATTAACATAGTTCGTGTTTTCCTCATTTTCAAATTTCTTGAAGCTTGTTCACCCTTCCAATTTTATGATATACTAGTATGTAGCTGTTTTCATAAAATCTATTGATAATATATGCATAAACAGAAATGTGATAAGATGTTGGAACGTTTCATAAATAGTTCATCTCCATAATTTCACAATATGCTATCAGACATACGTTTTTAGTGTCAATATCAATGAAACACTTTCCAGTTACTATTATCTTTTTATTTTTAAATACCATAATTACGATTATCTTTTTTTCCGAGTTACGATTATCATCCCGAATTTTTCAACGGCAATTTTCAAAGAGCTTAGACAATTCATGTGCACCGTGACGATTCAAATATGATAAAATGGTAAAGATAAACCTTGCAGCTGAGTAACTATTGACAAAATTATGCCACTTTTAAGAAAAATGAGTGTAAAGATTTTACCTATATCTTCCGTCGCCATATTGGGATAATCGTAATTTCAGTTCCGATTATCTCTTTAATACCAGTGAAAAATCTGTGCATATTAACATAGCAAATGAGTTTTAATTAAACAGATGATTTGTTTGTTTTAAAGTGCTAAAGATTATAACATAATGATGACTGCCAAACCCTTTTTTAACAATCTTTTACTATTAAGTCTGTTCACATCATCGTTGTCAATATTGTAATATATTTTTTGGGGCGACTGTCATACAATTAAGAGATCCAGAAAGCTATAAAACTAGGTTCAATCCACCGTTTACTTAACTAGAAATGCCTTACCAAGTCAATTATGACAGTTGTAAACCATTCGTTTGATGTGTTTGAGCTTTTGATTTTGACCTTTGGTATGGGACTTTACGTTTTAAATTTTCATCATAACTCGGTTATTTTGTTCTTTAATTTGTTTTAGGAAGATGAAAACATGGATTTACGACGATAAGAAAATATAAATCATTATAAAAAATTTGTTAAATATTTTCAATTTGAATATATTATCCTATCATCGTGGTCAACTAATCTTATCCAATGAACATTTGTCGTTTGATCGTTTATTATCAATTATTTGCCAGTTGTTTTTAATTAAATGAATTGGCGTTGTATATTTTAAACGTACGACTGAATAGTACATATGTTGATATAGTGTTTACGGTTCCTTTTTTAACTTTGTATCAATGGAATAAGCTATATGAAACTAGGTTAATATCATCATTATATACAGAAGATATTGCCTGTACCAAGTCAACAGTATGCCTGTGTTTCTCCATTCGTTTATTTGATTAGGGACTTTCCGTTTTGAATATAGTTCAGTGTTTTTTGTGATTTACTTTTAAACAAAAGGTCATTAATGAATAGGCATATAATGCGTCTCTATCATCATTTGTTCCCAAAAATATCCGCAGAGCAGTTCATCCATGTAATATCTTGATTTTTATACAACCTATTTTGATTGTGTCCTAAAAATATCATAAGACAGCTAAGGTATAACAATTCTATTACATTGAAAGTTATATGGTCACGATGGTGACAAAGTATACTTGAACAGTTTATTAAATAAACTATTATTTGTTAATTCGTGATCTTGAAATGGATCAGATTTCGGTCATATGACAACATGTACTTGCAATCCTTCGATAGCAAACAAACTTCAAATAATTGAAACCATCAAGTGTTGTCAATAGACGACACAGACAGGAAGTTGATGTCTTCTCTTGAATAAGGAACGCAGTTGAATAAAAAAGGCAAAATGAGTGACAACAAAGAGGTTGTAAAAAGAAGGGCGCACACCAGTTTTCCACAAACAAATTGCACTTGCATTTGTAAATCAGAATAAAACTTAAGTGATACGATCAATTACTTCACATGTAATTGTTTTCTTCTGGTATGTAATAGATAAATGCTTTTACACTTTTTTTGGTGTAGGACTCTAAGTCCGATTGTCACGCTTGAATGCAAAGGCCAAGGCTTAAGAACACTGGTTTGGTATGCTAAATAGTTATAAAAGGTACCAGGATTGTAATTTAGTACGCCAGACGCCCGTTTCTTCTACAAAAGACTCATCAATAACGCTCATAAAAAAATAGATATAAAGTATAAAATATAAAAACAAGTACGAAGTTGAAGAGCATTGAAGATCATAAATTCCAAAAAGTTGTGCCAAATACGGCTAAGGTAATCTATTCCTGGGATAAGAAAATCCTTAGTTTTTTGAAAATTCAAAGTTTTATATTCAGGAAATTTATCAAAATGACCACATAATTGATATCCATGTCAACACCGAAGTGCTGACTACTGGACAAGTGATACCCTCAGGGACGAAACCTCCACCAGCAATGGCTTCGACCCAGTGGTGTTGATAGTTATCAAAGGTACCAGGATTGTAATTTAGTACGCCAGACGCGTGTTTCGTCTACATAAGACTCATCAGTGACGCTTATCAAAATATATATAAGAAAAACAAGTACGAATTTGAAGAGCATTGAAGATCCAAAATTCCAAAAAGTTGTGCCAAATACGGCTAAGGTAATCTATTCCTAGGATAAGAAAATCCTTAGTTTTTTGAAAATTCAAAGTTTTATATTCAGGAAATTTATAAAAATGACCACATAATTGATATCCATGTCAACACCGAAGTGCTGACTACTGGACAAGTGATACCCTCTGGGACGAAACGTCCACCAGCATTTGCATCGACCCAATGGTGTAAATAGATTTCAAAGGTACCAGGATTGTAATTTAGTACGCCAGACTCGCGTTTCGTCTACATAAGACTCATCAGTGACGCTCATATAAAAATATATATAAAGCTAAACAAGTACGAAGTTTAAGAGCATTGAGGATCCAAAATTCTAAAAAGTTGTGCCAAATGTGCGATTGTTTTATACGTTAAAGAGCAATGGTATTATGTTATTCATTTGAATCGACTAAAATGCGGTTTGGTTTTTTTTCGTAAATGTATTTACGTTAGAAACGTTAAACAACATTTTGACGAGAATGTTTGTCCAGATTAAGGGTTTTGTTTACACAAGAAAAGAAGCACTGGACAAACAAATGATCACGGTCTGGGACAATTTTGTCGTTGCTTGATGGGATTGACTTCATTTGTAAAACTGTAAAAAGAAATGTAGACAAAACAGCTGGGGTGCTTTGTGGATATTCAATGTGAAGAGCCAAAATTTTATTTAATGGTTTAATTAATTCAAAACAAAGTATTGCCATTCATTATAATTATATAAAATAAAACAATAGGTTTTTCTTCTGTAAATGAATATACGTCAACAAAACAGCAACCTAACAAATGACCTTCGGAAGGGGTATCTTTCAGAAATTACAATCAGTCGAAGGTTATAATACCTTGGACGATGAGTAAAGGAAAATTTCGTAATGACCACTCGTAAAAACATTTATTTTTTTTAATTAGATAAACATTCAATAATGCTTGCTGCATTTGAATAAAGCTCAAACGAGTCCATTAAGGTAAAAAGGGAAAAAGAAAAAGGGAGTAAAACGGTGAAGCGGTGAAATATGAACATCTTTTATTCAGCATAGAAAAAAATATTTTTGAATCGACATGTATAAAAAAATATACATTTTAATCTCGAGAGAGCATTTAATTAAATATAATTGAAAATAAAGTAAAATACATTTTTTTTCTTCAAATCAATGAATATCAGCTAGACCAATTTAACAAACTCATATACAGTATTAATATAGTTATATCATTTAACTATATCATGATTATGTTATCATTAGCAGTAATATACTCTACACAATTCACTACACGTAGTAAGTATAGTTTGAAGAAATTTGTAGGATGTATTCGAGCACTGTTGTGACAACAATAACTGAAAATATTTTTATGCTTACGATCTACTTTTTTATTGTGTCAGATTATAGGACCATTTGTTCAGTGTAAACAAGGATGTATTTAATGTACTTTCCTACGTGACGATACCTTTAAATTACGTATTGTATACATCTGTCAGTATTGCATGTCTTAAGGAGATCCCAATTTAAGACGATTTTATCCAATCATTTGAATATATTTCTGTTCATGTATCTATAAACAGAGTGCAAACTTCCTCGTACATTTCTATTTTTTTTTTTAAATCTAGTTAAACGTAATGGCTGTTATAAGTTGTTTGCGTGTTTTTATCTTTAATTTTAGTGAATTAACTGCACAGTGTGTCTGTTATTGAGTCGTCGGTGTAAAGACGATACATCGAAATTTCTCTCTTTTTTTGTGTTTTTGTTTTTTGTTTTTGGTGGAGGCTTTTTTTGGAGGGGGTGTATTTTCTCTGATATCAATACATGCAATAATATCATTTAATGTTTTAGTTCGACAATGTTCATTAATACATGTACTTATAGTAAGCAGAATTATAATAATAATATTAATAATACAATAACAAGGGGAAAATGTGTCTGTACATCACAATCAAGCATATATTATCTAATATTATTAATACGTATATTTTAACAAATTTGATTCGTTTAGAGATAGTCACATGTTAAACTATATTTTCGAAGGTAGAGAGAAAACGGCGGATAGCAAAAAGCATATTGACCGGCAAAAAGCATAAAGTAAATGAAATAACAACTAATATGTTGTTACTGTCAAGGAGACAATGTAATATCTATAAAATTCCAATAAACCTAAATGACGATTTCGATACAAATATGGTCGGAAATTAATAATATAACAATACAGGATATATCGACCCAAAGAAGTATATCGACCTCGGACTTCGTCCTCAGTCAATATACTTCTTTCAGGTCAATATATCCTTGTATCGACCTCATACAAAGGCTGTATTTGTATAATATTCTCATTTTATCAGTTTGAATGATTAAACGTATACAAAATGCAGAAGTACTTTAATTTATTTAATGATATTAGCAAATAAACCCTTATACGGATAAATCAGCATGTGCAATACTGAAAACGTTTAATTGTCAATATAAATCAAGATTCAATATTGCTCTTCGAACAGGGTCAATAGGGACAAAACTGGGCCAATACAGACAAAACCGGGAAAAAAGCCGTGCTGGCCCTATATTGATCACGGTTTTTTTTTTTCAAAGAAAAACAGAGCCAAGACAGAAAAAAAGCGGGGAAAAACCTTATTGGCCATGTATTGATTACGTTTTTTTATTATCTCATAATCATTTAATAAAAGTGTTACGAACTGGCTGTATCTGTATTGGTACTGGTATAGATTATCGGTCAGCTGTATTGGCCCTCGACTCTACGGCTCGCGAGGCCAATACAGCAAACCTTGAATCTATACCAGTGCCAATACAGAGACAGCATGTTAATAACACTTTTATTAAATGATTATGAGATAATAACTTATATTGTTTCCGTATAGTTAAAATCTTGTTCGGAAATTAATTCCAAATTAAGTGATACAAGTTAAACATATCAATGAACTTAAATAATATAATTATGATAACAATCAAACTTAACTCTAAAACAAATATGTAGTTTTTGAGACATAAATTTCAAATTTAATAATCATTCATTTTCTTCTCATCTGTATAATTGTTGAAAAAAATGGTCCTAATTATGTTAATATGGCGAAATCTTTAACATGAAGTTCTTACCAATTGTCGTAGCAATATGAAATAGGTGCAGCCCTATTTCCATGTACATCCCATGTCAATTGGGTTTTCAAAATTCTTGGATATGCATTGTTTTAAATCATTTCGTTCGGAATAAGAAGTTTTGTACTTAAAAAATCCAATTTAAAAAAAAATGACAGCATGTTCAATTTGAAAATCGAAGAAAAAGCCAAATAAATGACAAATCTTTCTAAATTTTACTCAGGTATAGTTATTGAGATTGGTAAACTTTAAAGTATGAATACAGTTGAAACTGAGGTTTTTGTTCATGATAGTAACCAAAAAATGTGTTCAGTGATGAAATATGGAGAAATCTTCAAACATGAGGTGCTTTTAAATTGTCGTAGCAATATGAAATAGGTGCACCCCCACATTTTTTTTTCATTCTGAGCACCATGTACGCCATCAAAAACTAGAGGTGATTGAAGTGTTCAGGACGAGAGGCGATATTCTCCTCCACAAGTTACATCCGTCGTGATGCTCGTGTGTTAGTACAAACAAGTCAATAAGTCTATTTTGGTAAGTCAAATTTCGAAAAACAAATAATACAACAAGTTGTCATTAGTTATATTCTTCATCACAAATTCGATTTGATAGAACGCAATCAGCTTATTCATCAAATTTTGAATAATTTAGTAAATGAATGAGAGAACATTTATTATTTTGGAGGATTTGAAAACAGTATATAACATTTTCATCCTGAATTTCATAATACGAATTTGTAATAAGTTTGCCGTACGAACATATTGAATTATCTTGAAAATGTATTTATATTTTTACGTGTGAACAAGTCGATTTTTATTATTTTTTTGTAAAAATGACGCATTTAGATTGGCATTTAAAATATATAGAACTGTACCATACCTATAAATGTATTTACGTAGCAATTTGAAAAAGGAAAATCTTATTGGTTGTCCTCGATTTAAATATGTCTTATTTAAGAACTGCATTAAACCTAAACATAGGATCTTGCATTGCAGAGTTCTACTACACATTTCATTTTGGTCTCCGCCGTGGTTTATCTATCACAGGTTAATTCAGGTAAGTTAAAAAAATATATATCATACTTTATTAACTAATGACTTATGTCTGCAATTCAAATTCACAATTAGATACAATATTAATTGTTTGAAAGTGTACTTGAAATTAGTTTTTTACTGGACTGATATAAAGTTTTCTGGCCCTATTACGTAATTTTTTCCTTGCAAATTTTGCTTCAAAAGGTTTTTGAATTAATGACGGGTGTCAACAACTAGATGTTAAAGTTGGTTTCATTTGCATTTATTGTTTTTTTTAATTATTTGTTAGAAAATATAGTTATACGGTGTATTTATCTCCCATTCGATACGATATTCCCTTGTTTGCATTTCCTATCATGATTTTCTTGATAAAGGGTTGATGCTCACAAGGAAGCTATTAAACCAAGAGTTTCAAATGGTAAATTTTACACACGCCATCACGAGTTGGTTGACCGTTATAGAATAATCGTTTAACAAATGATATCGGATATGTTCCTTGTGTCATTAACTACAATACCCTTCCCTTTCATGAATGTGACCTATCGAATTAGACAATTTACCGGATTGTTATCTAATAAGCAACACAACGGGTGCCACAAGTGGAGCAGGATCTGCTTACCCTTCCGGGGCACCTGAGAACATCCCTAGTTTTTGGTGGTGTTCGTGTTATTTTTTCTTTTGTTTTCTATGTTGTATCATGTGTAATATTGTTTGTCTGTATGTCTTTTCATTTTTAGCCATGGCTTTGTCAGTTTGTTTTAGATATATCAGTTTGACTGTCCCTATGGTATTTTTGTCCCTCTTTTATGATACATTCAAGGGTGCATATCATTTATTTTTTTTATTTCAGCTTCCAACTGTTTTGATTCGATCGTCTGTATTTCTTATGTAGACAAAAGACGCTTTTTTTATTTATACTATTGATTATTGTTCATTGAAGATATACAACACATATCTTTAGTAACCTCCGATATACACCTATAAAGCTGTAGACATACATTATTTATATAATAAATAAGAAGGTGACATGAGGAAGTTGAAGTGCGAACGTCAAACTGAAGTGCGATGTTCAGTGCCAAAGCGCTATGGTCTTATTATTAACAGCCTATTGTTTATGCGCATCAACTAACGCAACTTGGTAGTGACATAAAAGCTATATGACGTTGTTCCTAGCAATGAGAAAACGTCAAATTATAACGTCCTATTTGCGTTTTTCACGAATTCCAACATGGTGTATACCTTTTCGTCTCCCAAGAAAAGAGGAATTAAGCGTTGCGATGATATCTTGTGGAAATATAACACAAAAGAACACAAAAACTAATACACTATATTTTACCTTCGTGCTGATAAAAATAATAAAAGATGAATTTTGATCACGACTTTTTTGCGCCGATCTGCATCTCATTTTTCATTCTTCCACATGCGAATAGATTTTGTCTTATATTTTCGCCGATCTGCATTTCATTTGTTTTTATTCTTTAACTTACAAGTGTAGATTTTGTCTTTCATTTGCGCCGATTGAGTACGGGTTACCGGGTTATAAGAATGGTGAGCGTTATTTTTATGTCCAATTTATGTTTTCTGGTCTGTGCGTCCGTTTGTCCGTTTGTTCGTTTGTCCGTCTCGCTTCAGGTTAAACTTTTTGGTTAAGGTAGGTTTTGATGAAGTCGAAGTCCTGTCAACTGAAAACTTAGTATACATGTTCCCTATGATTTGATCCTTCTAATTTTAATGTCATTTTTTTTTAAACATTAAAACATTGAGTTATCAGAAGGTCAGGCCGATAACAAATTATTCCTGGAAGTTTTGACATACTTGCAACGTATGTATGTAACTGATATCTTGATGATTCTCGTAAAATAATGTCCAATCTTGCAATGAAGTTAAAATTTATTAATAATGCTTGTTGGTAAAATTTCAGAATGAAAATTAAATTATGACAAAGGGTCATTGTCGTTTGTCATTAATTTTGTTTGAAGAAATGATATACATTTCGGCTGATATGACTGAAACTTACAGGTAATTTCCTAATGTATGTAGATCAATGGTTTGTTTGTATACGTTGTATAATTTTATTTTGATTATGTCCAATTGAATTTAAATATCATATATACAGGTTTACATAAATATATATGAAAGATGTCAAACTTAATTATAAAGCTTGAATTAGTATTCATACAAACAAAGCAAGGAAGCCAACCAAAGTTTTCCCCTACTTCCATTAAGAAATTAGCTGTGAGGCAAAACATATTAATCAAACTAATACTCATCGAATATGAATTTAAATCAAAATGTTCGGTGTTTAAAACTTAGTTTTTGTAAATTTAACTTAAGACAAAAACAATTGCTCCAAGAATGATGTACAACATAAAATCTCTCCCTTTCAATTAGCTACGACTATGACTGGAAAGATTTAAAACAAAATCGATTTCCAATGCCGGCAACAACCCCAGTGTCTTTGTTTTAATTTCCAAAATTAGCGCAATTAGACTTATAATATGTTATCCTGTTGGAGAAATATTATTTTGTAATTTTCAACAGAAAAAATATTTTTAAATTAATTTTTGAAATAAAAAACTTTTTGTATTTTATATTTACTTTCTCGTTTTATTCAAAACATGTGAGATAGTAATAACAGGGGTTGTATTTTATCAAAGATGTATAACGTTTTAAAATCAAATCTTTTAATTCATATATTATACCTATAATTTTAATTGCCTAATATCTTAAAAGAGGGACGAAAGATAAATATTAAAAAATAATGAATTCACAAACTAGATTGATTAACTTTTATACATTCATCTTGGTCAGAAATATAATGGTGTCCATGCTTTTGTATGTCCGTCTGTCAACAGTATCAAATGAGTTCGTTACGGCAAACTTCTGAAATTAACGCGCAAAAAAAAACCCACACACATCTAGTCTGATATAGTCAAATACTCTGTAGTTAGCCAGTGCCATCTTTCATATCTTTTTTTATTCTAAATAATTTTGTTAACGAGGGACAAAGGACAAAAACAGACTTTCCTAACAAAAGCGGCATGAAAGGTTATTTCAAACAATTTTCCATTCCGACGGATGGTGCATGTTTCTGAAGGTTAATATAGTGCGGAAACAACATCATAAGTTCTAGTACTGACACATGCATTTAATCTCTTGAATTACCGAATAATAAAGTAGGTGTATATAGTTGTTATTCTTGGAGATTTAAATGTGGGTTTCAAACATCCAATTTGCAGATGATCCATGCGACACAACAGAGTATATAGACAACTGGCAAAGATCTGTAGCCTTTGGGACTGACGCAACACAGCTGTGTGATAATATTCTAGCAGAAGGATGTTATAGAGTTACAAGTGGTGCAGGAGGGTTAATGCCTACAGAATGTCCAGTAGGAGGATTAAGATGTAATACAGCAAAACCAATCTATTTATATACTGGTGAGAGCTGAATCTAGTCAAATGTTGATTTGAATAATTAGTTTAGTATTTGAAAATTGAGAGTGAAACAGTATTTGCAGTCAGTTGCACTGTTTGCATACAAGTGAAAGTCATAACTGAGAGTTTTTCTTTGGAAACCTTTAAAAACGAAATTAAAACTATACTTTTTTTGTGAATATTATAAATTGTGCTCTTGTTTTTAATCAGTTCACTTACAAAAGCTTTGATAACTAACATCTAATTCATATGTGAATATAAGAACAAAGTAGAAATTCCATCGGTAACAACTTTTTAAATAAAGGCAACAGTAGTATACGGCTATTCAAAACTCGTCAATATATTGACAAAAAAACAAAATTCGGGTAACAAACTTAAACTGAGGGAAATGCATTAAATATAAGAGGAGAACAACGACACAACATTAAAATGTACCACACACGGAAACGGACTAAACATAAGACAAGATCCGTCGAGAATAACAAATATAACATCAAAACCAAATACATGAATTCGGAATAGAAATGTACCTTGACACGTCTTATAGTATAACAGACATCATCAATACCTTCACCTTTCTTCAAGTATGATAACAAACTTGTTCAAACACGTCATTGTCAAAATACTAAATATTCAAACTTTTTACAAGATATTAATAATAAATGCTAAGTTTTTTGGTAATTTAAGATGATTTACCTGCTGGCGAAGAAGCATACCCAGCCGTTGGCGTCACAGTAACAAGAACAGCATATGCTTCAAACTATGATGGTAATTGTAAACATACCGAGTACAAAATACAGATAAAGAACTGTGATGGGTACTATGTTTACTTCCTAAAAAGTATAAAGGGTGGATGTACGTCAGCTTACTGTTTTGGTAAGTATCAACATTAATATTGATCATAACTCTTTTATGTACAGTTTGAACTTTTATATCAATAGAATCTTTTGGCTTTCTTAAACAATTGAAAGAACACAATTTATTTAGTATTCAAAAGCTGCTTTAAACACAATTGAGGGTATTGTTAAATTTTCATAACATCTTAGTTGCATCCCTGGACAAAGCAATTCCTTTTAATCATGTTGATTTGTTTGCACGTTTGATACAACAGTAATCATTATTACCAATAACTGTTCTTCTTTTTATATTCCAGGTGACCAACTGCCCTGTAAAAATGGTGAAACATCTGAAAATGGTTTTTCACCAGGATGTGAAAGTACATATATATCATCTTATTGATTAGTACATAGTATTAACTGTTGTTTATAACTATATGGAAATGGTACAGACACTTGTTTGAAAGAAGCAGAAAAACACTTAGAGGACATGCCAAGCTTCTACGTCGATAATATAGGCAACATTTAAAAAATTTCATTTAAAAAAACGAAGATGTCTAAAAGAAAATAAGTTTACAAAACACAGCATTGAATTAATTGGCCATTTCAAACCCCTTCAAACCAGGGGAGCAACTCCAGAATAAATATTGTATAGACATATGTGTGTTGAAAATAAAGTCGTATTTTTACTTTTTTGAACTATTTACTTGAAGTTCAATGTTTTTCTTTTCTGATCTGATAAATAAAAAGCAATATTGTAACATTGATATTTTCTTCTTTCCGTTTAGCGTTCCCCAATGTAACAGTATCGCCGTATGTAAACGTTACACTAACAGAGACGGAAACTGTGACTAAATGGAATGTTACAATAGTTAACAGTAAGGCAACTTTTGAATGCCATGCAGACGATCTACAAGATAAATATAAATATAAAACACGATGGTACATCAATGAAGTTGAGATTAAAAGTGCAAAACTTGAAGATTTGTCAAAAACCGATTTAGAAGACGGTTTAGGTCGTATGCTAGAAGAACATTGGACATCAAAATATAAACCAAATATGTTAGTGACGTGTGCTCTTCAAATAGGAGGTGATGGATTTGAAACTTATGGACCACAACATAATTCGAAAGTTTTCTTTGCGGGGTTAAAGGTTTGTATCGTTTAATTCAATGATATCAGCAAAATATTGTTTTATTTGAATGAAAGAATAGATCTCTCTTGAAATCATCATATTAAAAAGTCCTTTGGTAAAGATTGACTGTTTTTTTTTTCGTTTCGTTTTTTTTTTAACGAATAATATAATCTCGAGTCAACTTAGTAAAATTGTCCAATGATATAGAATTATACTTAAGTTAGATTATCATGTAACCTATTTTTCTGTCCTCTTGTTTTGTAGATTGACTCATCAACTCCAACAGAATATCAAGTTTTAGAGGGACAAGAATTAGATATACCAGTAAAATTAACTATGCCATTGTCATGTGCCTGGCCAAAATATGCGTATGTTGAATATAATTAATTCAATAATAATATTAAAACAAAACTATCTGCCAAGACCTGATCTTTTGACCTGATATAAACAAATGTATTTTCTTTTTAATATTCTATAATAGATGTAAGATTATGTGATAAAAGAACTTATACCGAACAGCAAGCCATATACGGCCCCAAACTGGCTAGTGTAAAACCATTTGAACAGGAAAGCCAACGGTTTGATCTATACACAAATAAATAATAAAAAAAACAAAAAACACTATTGAAACCACATCCACAAAAAACATCCACAGAAAATGTTTTATAATTTAAAAAAAAAAGACAAAGACAAACATTACCGAGAGTAATTTTGCTTCATTTCTTTATGTTAATGATATTATTATAATACACAGACACTACATCAAATCACAAAACTTCAAACTCAATTCACCATACTTAAGTCAGAAGAAAACAAAACAGCAAGATTACGTTTGTGAAAATCTACTTGTCGACAATTGTTTTCCCTACGAAAAATGGAAAAGTAGTTTCCCCATAACAACCATTTTTTAGACTTCAAAAAAGCATTAACATTCGTTCGCAAACCTTTTTTTTTTTATTTGAGACCGAATGAAATACATGTACCAATGCAAAAAGTAAAATCACTCCGAGGAAAATTCAAAACAGAAAGTTTTAAATTGCAAAAAAATAAACACAACAAATAAGTAAAAGTCCAAGTCAGCCTTACCCCGTACATTTTTAACATAATCAATTTTGAACTGAGCTCCAGGAGTACAGTGGGTTATTTTCGAGGGGTGTATTTTTTTTTAACTATTTTCGCGGATAGGTCAAACTTATCGAATGTGACACCGCAAAAATAACCCGCTAAACAGTAAATGTAGCTTTTCGTTCCATTACTTTTACTGTTCGGACTTATAGCATGCATTTTAAAATCCCAGATACTGTTTCAAATCTTCCTTCATGTTAATACTAGTACATCCTTAAAGTTATATTTTTGTGTTTTTAATTGTTCTTGCAATTGACCTTTATGCGATACAAATACAGAAGTACAGATAACATGAAGTGATGTTTAATAATGAACGTCTATTGTCGCTTATCGTTCAGACGAAAATTGCTTCTTTTTTGTCCCTGTTTCGAAAGCTTAAACGTTAATTTCATATTTTCCAACAATGTTCTTCTAATGTATATGTCAAATTGTATTTCGTTCATTCTGTTTTTCATATATATACTTTCAGTACACAAAGTACCAAAGACAACATCAAACAAAATAGTTGTCTTTTGGTTCTATTAAATGGGGTACCCGATTATCAAGTAAACGAAAAAGAGTGCGTTAACGGAATAACAGTGAATGGAATCGTCTTCACGACAGAAAGATGTGGTATTAAGTTTTCTCATAGTAACTGGAAGGAAAAGCAAACAATTAAAATATTTGGCCAAACAGATCAACTGGTTAATGTTCAGGATAGAATAATATTTTTACGACTATACAACGCCGATGATGTAGAACCAACTGACCCAATACTTTATTGGAAAAACATTCACCTGCCAGATATCAAGGTGTGTAATTATTCTATTCAGCCTTTTCAATAGTTCAAAGTAATACGTAGTTTTTTTTCATAAACAACATTGGTATTTTTACAATTGAAAATTCAAATGTACTTTCATTTATAAAAGTTACAAAAAACTTAATACATCTACCATATATTGAATGAGGCAATCTATTTCAGGTTTATGTTAAGGATGCAGATATTTTGACATTAGGAAAAAGCTGCTACTCTCACAACGATCCTCATATGAGGACCTTCGATCAAAGGTCTGTCCACATTGTTTTATGTATTTTCTATTTTGTTTTGGTTTTTTAACGTTAAAACATTTTATCACGAATGAAATAGAAGTTCCTAAATACATTTTTTAGATTAAAAAACATCATTTGAAAAAATACTCAAGAACACTTTTCCTACTTCTATTTGCCAAAACGAAAATGTTACAAATCTAAAAAATAAATCAGCAGCAAATATATTGTTGGTCCCGAAAACAAGAAGAAGAATAGGGCAAACTTCGTTCTGTTTCTTTACTTGGTGCAAGGAAATTCCATCAGCAGCTGCTTATGGTGTTCAATTATGATATATCAATATTCCAGAACATGTATTCGGTACCATAATATCCCCCATTGGGGTTACCAAAACCAGGAAGCTTTGAAAACAAACGATTGAAATAGTCTTCTCAAACGACTTATTGATGACGTCTTGATTTGAAATGGTAATGCGGCACCGGTATGATGTCAAAATATATAAATAAATACAAGAATTTTGCATCTGACGATCGAAACTTAAACTGACATGTAATTGCATTATTTTCAATTTCATCAATTAGACTTGTTGGAGTATAATTCGTAGGATTTTTTTTTTGTATCAAATTTAAGTTCATATGATATACAATTATATATGCTTATAAATATTCAGTACCGTAAAGAACGCAAAAAGAAATGAAAAACACGCTAAGGGGATACATATATTGTATTGCTTCTATTGTTTTCTTCAGACATTCGAATTCACTGTTATTATTTTAGTTATTATGAACTCCAGATTCACAATGGGCTTACAGAAGGGGAATATATAATGTATAAGCACGATCGTTTGCCACTTCAGGTAAATTAAAGGATTTAGATATCATGTGTGTGCAATATCAAATCAATATGATGAAAAGAAATGTTACTGTTGTAAATCCTTAATTTAAAAAAAGAAATGAATGATGATCAACTAAAAATCAATCTTGTAAAAAATGTCAGTTTTCACATTAATTCTGTGTAAATAAAAAGACCTGTTGAAGAACATGCAGTCTAGTCTGATTTGATCTGTTATAAATTTAAAAATTTACATTTCTTTCTCATGTCTGAGGGAGATACAAAAATTTAGTTTAACTACTAAAAAATGTTTTCCGAGGGAAAATCCAGTTTGAACCACGAGCCCCGATGTTACCGATACTCAGAGGTATGAAGTTTTGTTTAATGTTATATAGAGACTTAACAAAGCAGTTATATTGATTTCGCTGTTAATATTTACACGCAGTGGTAACAAAAAGTGAACTGTATAAGTGAACTTATAATCTAAAAACAAATCAATCAGATAAATATGAGTAACTTCCACCGGTGCTACAAACAAGCAAGATAATTAAAATTGTGACAGTAAAATATAAACAATGAGTAGACCAAAGTACATATAATGGTGAATACTAGCTTTCCAACTAAAGGTATTGGTTTATAATTCTTCTACTCACAGATAAGTTGTGTGTGATTTCAAATGACTACCAAGAAGGTGATCACTCATTCTGAAATGAACAAAACACTTATTCAGGCATTATATAACATTTATACAAGCATTATATCATGAGCCAAATTTACATACTCGAACACATCCCGTATTTTCTCTCAATATGTTGAAAGCGAAAAGTACATGGCATTATACTTGATTTATATCAATTGTCAAGGCCCCAGTGGAATGAGTTATGATCGTCTCATATTCATCAAAAGGCTACAAATTTCAAGTATAATCATTTAAAACTTACCGTTCCAGCTCATTGACGAACATGCACTGATCACTTGTTTATCGCACATTTCTTACACCACATCATACATTGTATTTGTTCGTTACTCAAAAACTGTTTACTGCAATACACTTACATCTTTAAAACAACAAACAAAAGATGAATTTTAAGTACTTATCGTCCCAATCGCATATACTTGAAGCGATTGCAATTGTATTGGCTTACCAAGCAGTAACATGAACATACCCATTTTCATTGAAATGTTTAATTTGAATTTGTATTTTCCGTTTCTGTTCAATAGGTCAGTGCCTATTATCAGAAGTGTTATACAAGAATTCTCTGTAACTGCGGTATTGCTGTACGAAGTGGTGACAGCCTGTTTGTAGCAAATTATTGTGAGACAACTTATAAGGGAAAAAGAAAGACAAATCGATACATGTCACAAAGATTATGTGATGACCAAAGCCTTATAGTTACAAAAACGGGAACAACATATGAGGTACGATATATATTTATTTCTCTTCATAATATTATAACATTACACAAAAAAACGTCAGGTACTTTTGCGAATTGACCACTATCTGTGACTTCACCTATTGTCCTGATATAATCGTACACTTTATACACTTGTAATTGTTCTTTTGGTCCAGCACATCGGATGCTTTATTTATATCATTTTTCAAAGTTAATATTTAGTTTTTGAATGCTAACTTAATTAAGCATAAAATAAGTAATTTATATAATGTACGGATTCCGTCCAATTAAATATCTACTTAACTTAGATTACAAATGTATTGATAAAAGAAATTACGAGCCTTAAAATTTTAACAGCCAGAGATGTATGAAGCATTTTGATACATAACATTATTTTTTTGAATATAGTTGTAATTTTTATGCAGATCACTCTCCCAACTGGGACAAAAGTCACATTTAATTATGGGTATAGCTATGTCGATGGAATTAACATCATCCCATCAGTTCTGGATACGGGTATGACAAAAGGGCTATGTGGCATTTACAACGGTAATGCAAACGATGATTTCATGCCAAGAGATGAGCTAACTGCTGTTTCATCGATTGAAACGTTTGCATCATCATGGAAGTATGTAGTAGATATGTTCAATATTTTATTTTTTTCAAAAATGTCACAAAGGTGTTATATATGTCAAAACTAAGTTTTATACTAAGGTTGTCTTGGCTTTCATTTGATATAAGTGCATGGTATACATGGTATACATGTAAACATCAGACCGATTTTCAAAGAAAAGTATGCTGCACTACTAGCCTGAAATATAAAGTTAACATTTCACTCATTAAAATATCAAATAATGATGATAATACATTTTACAATCAAAGCGTCTATAAAGGTGCATTCAGTATAGATCGTTATTTGTAAGGTTGCTCTTTTCATGTCCTGCCACCTATAAAGTTTAAAGATACTATCAACATTGTAGAGTTACGGGTGACTATGCAAATGAGACATTGTTTAATCCTGATGGTGTGTTAACAGAGATAGAATATAGCGGTCAGCAGTATTGTACATGTGTCTCCCCTGATGACGATTATCCCCATGGTAGTCCAGAGTTCAAATGTGAATTGACAGCTGCTATGAAACCATGCAGAGAAACAATAACAACCCCTGGCGTTTATACAGCTGATTGTAAAATAGTGGTTACCGATTACGAAAGAGAGGACGAAGAACCACCTGCTTATCCAATGATTGCTGACGACAATAACCCAATTATAGTAAGATGTACAATATTTTTCATTTATGGAATTCAATACGTTACATATGGACCTGTTCAGATTATAGGACAATTAATTGAGGACGAAGTCCGAGTGTCAATATGATATAACAGTATATTATTAATTCGTATATTTTAACAAATTTGATTAGTTTAGGGATAGTCACATGTTAAACTATATTTTCGAAGGTAGAGAGAAAACGGCGGATGGCAAAAAGCATATTGACCTGCAAAGAGCATATCGCACGGTTATTTTCAGAATATCTAAAAACCGATAATATTTGTGACGTCGTGTAATAATTTTCAGGATATTGTTTAACGTTTTGAAACAAATGATATATGTGATCGATTATTTGACGAAAACAATCTTCAAATACATAAAATGTCCAAAAAAAGTAAATGAAATAACAACTAATATGTTGTTATTGTCAAGGAGATAATGTAATATCTTTAAAGTTCCAATAAACCTAAATGACGATTTTGATACAAACATGTTCGAAAATTAATAATATAACAAATATAGCCTTTGTATGAGGTCAATACAGGATATATCGACTCAAAGAGGTATATCGACCTCGGACTTCTTCCTCAGTCAATATACTTCTTTCAGGTCAATATATCCTTGTATCGACCTTATACAAAGGCTGTATTTGTATAATATATATCGTATTGACTGAGTGAAAGTCCTTAGCTTCTATATTACATATATGTAAATAATGTTTTAGGGAAATGACGTTCAATGTTATTTCTGGGTTTTTCTAATTGTATTTTGCAATAACTTTATCATGTTATTGAAAATATATATTTTTTTAAACTTCATAGCTTGTTGCATTAGCATTCTTGTATTCTTATCCTCTACTTTTAATATAAAATTCTTGAAATCTTATGATAAACTTGCAAACGTTCTTTTCTGATGCGGCGCTTCCTTTGTGGTGTTTATGTGTGACGTCATGACGTCATTTATCTAAATTAAGTAACATTTTTATTTTGACCATCAATATACGTATAAATAGAAACATAGCGCAAATAAACGTAAAAATAGAAACAAGGCGTCAAATACGAAAAACAAACTTTGAAACACGTGATCGTCATATCAAATGAAAACAGTAGAATGCTACAACAAATGTAATATACTTAGTTTCCATTCGCTGTTCCTTAGTTAAGATAGATGGGGTGTCTAAATTATAATCCATAGAACTTTTTGTTAATTTGCCAAAATGTAGTTTATATTCCGCTTGTTTAAAAACATTATTAAACAAAATCGGTCACGGGACTTTTTTTCACACTACAGGTTGCGCAAAATTGACAGATTTTGTATAGATTATGCATGGAAAACCCAATTTTTTGCCATAAAACAAAAACTACACCATTAAATTTTGAGAAAAAAATATGAATATAGCTCCGATATTATGCTTTCAGAAAATAAAAAGAAAAAAAGGGTCACCGGACTCGTTTTCTTGCTACATAAAAAAAATTGGGTAAAATCATAACACATTCTATCTTAAAAGTAACACTATCTGAATTATCTGCCTTTGCATTTGAGTTGTCTCCCCTTATTTGGCAAAGTTGGAAAACATTTAATCAAATACAGGTATTTGTTTTTTTTGTAAAATACAACTAACAATTATGATAAAACATTGCATTTTCTATATTATAATTAAAATTCTTACACATGAATTATCTACTACTTTTAAATTTGCACATTTTATCAAAGATACCTTGTTTTCTGGTATTTTAAAATCCAAGATGGAGGAAGACACCTTATCTACCTTAATTGTATAAATACATACAAACATAGCCGTATTCATGATGTGATTTGTTGTAACATAGCCGGTACAATCTAAGTGAGATTCCTAAAATGAATATACATGTAACTGCATAAAAGGTAGATGTGGTATGTACAATTTATATGTTTGATTAATATCATTTGACATTGACATGATGTGGGATGTGGGATGTACATCTGTACATGATTCTTGTAAAATTATTTTGTGTATACCTCACCCGTTTTATCAACATTTTGGCCAATACTACTGACTTGATTGGTCGTCAAATTTGAAAAAATGATTACTCAAAAGCCATTCATTGTAAATACACAATTTTTTTGCAGATTTACATTTGATTATAATATTTTTAAAATTCTTTGAAATTTTCCACTTCTATTACATATTTTGGAAATTATTCAAGAACGAGACTTCAACGAGACTGAAAAGTCAAAGGAATACATCCCAAAACATAATATATGTGCACCAAAATAATGTCAATTCACATATAAAAACTAAGGGGTAGCTGTTGATTTATGAAGTAAAATGGTGATATTGATTTAATATTTATATAAGCAAGGACTATATTTTGAATATTGTATTATTTTTAAAGATTATTCTTTCTGACATATTTATATAACTATAGGTACTGAATTTCAGTGAATGTTATATTAAAATGGGTACCTTTTTGAGTCAAAAAGGACACCCTACCAAAATGATATCAAAGTTATTCCTCCCGTCCGGGAGCGCTCCTTATTTATTTTTTTAAGTTTAGAGATATTCAGATGATAAAACTATAGAAAAAGTTTCATCATATGTTTTTGTATAACCAACAACTGCCTCTTATTTTACATTTATTTGTTTATCGGTGATATTTTATTTTATTTCTGCCTTAGCTTACTGAAAAGTGGCAAAATGATTGGACGGAAGCATCTGCAAGAGAACACTGTACATATCATTTTGAAAAGGCGCCGGCATTCAATGTTTGTTCTGAGTATTTTCCTTATGTAGACAAAATTCCTTTCATAAAAGGGTGTATCGCAGATATTAAGGTATAGTTTTTAATCAAATATTTACATCAATAAAGCGTAACAAAATGTTTATTTCCATCCAAGAGTTTAAAACTTCGGTTTACTGGAATATGTAACTATTGTCACAATGACTGTAGAATTCATTAAATAAAGTTATGAAGCCTATCCTTGCTAAGGAGAAGCATTTACTAAGTTTCACATGATTTGTCAAAACCTTACCTTGCCAAATTGTATCTCCAATCTAATGTCTGGTGTATGTCTGGTACCTTGCTTTCTGAACTTAAAAATTGTTAACGGTGTCTGAAGCAGGCCTGTTGACAGACAAAATTGTCGTATTCCGTCCGACATTCCCTGTTAAAATATTTCTTTTCTAAATCTGGATCTGAGACTTATCTTTATGAAAGCAACATCAAAGCTTAACAAATCAAAAAAAGATACGATAAAAAAAAGGTAGAAACTGTTTGAAAAATTTAACTGTCTTTTTGAGACAGTTTTAAAAAGTTGGTATCAATAAAATAACAATTTATGAAGATGCGCTTTTTTCAGTCTACTGGTGGAGATGATTGGTTGAAAGTTACAATAAGAAACTTTGCAAGTGTATGTCTTCAAGAATCAAAACGACTCGAAATACTGACGGTACTTAATAGTACAAATTCTACGGGATCAGACAAACCAATCGCTTTTATTATTGAAGAGTCAGTATGTCCAGATGAGTGTTCCAACCAAGGAGAATGTGTGAAAGGTACGAAAAGAATTAAGTCTTGTCATTTTTTTTTTATTCTCAAAAATAAAATATTGCGGTTGTCTCTTTGCAATTATACGACATTTCCAATTTTTAGCTCACCTGGCCCAAGTGAGCTTTTCTCATCACTTGGTGTCCGGCGTCCGTCGTCGTTAACTTTTGCAATAATCTTCCCCTCTGGAACTACTGTGCCAAACTAATCCAAACTTGGCCATAATCATTATTAGGGTATCTAGTTTAAAATATGTGTCCGTTGACCCGGATGTTTGGATAACGATTAAAGTCGAGTTCACCTTCATATTGTAGGGTTCGAACTCACAACCACAGTATTGATCGGCTAGTGGTACAGAAGAGGACGACCACAGCGGCCCCGGTTTTGACCAGATATTACTTAAATATTAAATTATATACTTGTAATTATAATTATATCTCAATATGCTTTACAGAAAAGACAGTTTAGTAAATTTACTTTCATGTCTTCAATTACATACATTTCCTTTTTTTTCTATTCTACAGACAACCTGTTATATTAAAGCTGATAGTAAGTAAACCATTATTTATTCAAATACTTGGTCCGAGTACACAGATATTTCGTAGTACATTTCTTTTAGACAATAACTGAAAATAACTTAAAACTTATTTCGTAGTGCATTTCTTTAAAATTATAAAATTTAAAATGAAAATAAAAAAATAATGATCGATATTTGGTCTCAGAGTATTTGGTGTACACTTATCTGCAACCTTTGTACATGTATTATTGCATTCGTTTATTCACATACTCTTCAGGTGAATCAGAGATGAAACTTTTGATAATAATACCAATAGTAGCGACTGCTGTCTTGATTGTATTGATTGTTATGGCTGTATTCATCTACAAATGGAAACAAAAACCAAAGTAAGTAGTGATATGAAAATTACATTTTTTTTGTTCTTTTACAATGCACGTATCTGTCAAGAAAGGCTTCAGTATATTTACATCCCAGCTTATTTGTGCTACCAGGGTTAATCTGAGCTAGATTATCCCTACAAGATCACCCCAGCTTGTGTTTCTTTGTTTTGCATGCTTTCCTTTGTCTTGAAACATTTTGGCGGGAATGCTTATCCACAATCAAACTTGAAATTATTTATTAAGAAAAGAAACACATTTAAAATTTATTTAGAAAAATTCCATTGTATATGCTGAGATTTCAACCCAAGACCTTAAGCATATTAATTCACGACACATTTTCTCTTGATAATATTGTATTCAAATATGTACAATTAAACATCTATCAGACAGTACCAGGTGTCAGACACATTCAGTTACATATAGTCAGTTACAAACATATAAAAATTCCGATACTAGTGTGTTTATGATTAATAAAATATGTTTGCATGGTTATCCCTTACGTTTATAACGGGATTGTCCAATATGAAATATGTTTCTAATAGGGAATATTCTTTTCTCTGATTTAAAATAGTTAAACATCGTGTTCGGGGTTATGAAGGGTATATATTATGATAATATATAAAAAATATTATAATGATTGTTTGGCGTTGCTAAACTAGATAGTATATTGACCTGTAAATGGTTTTCCGTCTAATCTAAAACAGCTCGAATGTAAAATAGTTATCCCATTCGGACTTGGTGTGTCAGTGTAACATGTAGATCAGCCTCGGGGTGATCTAACACTGATGAACTGCGTCCTCATGGGATACCTATTACTTACCTATTTACCTCGTAAATGGTGAGCCATAGTTATATTTAAATGCATTTTTTGTATGACATATTCTGTTTCCCTCTTTAGTGGTATTTTGAAATATTGATGACCATGGCAAGTGTTTAAAACATTTATTATTCCGAAAATGTATTTAGAATCAGGAATATTTGAAGCTTGATATAATGCGTTGACACTTATTTAATGATGTACACCGTATGACGAAAAAATACGAAAAAAAATGATTGTATTCATATATAAGCGGTTCTTTTATGGATAAATGAATTAAATTGTATTTACCAATCAAACAGCAATACAAGAAAAAGAAGGTGGTGTTAAAAATATAAGTTAAGGGGGAATAATAACACTCTCAATAGTATAACTTGAGTTTCTGATACAATTATATGTATCTTAAAATATGTTAATGATGAGCGAGTTTGACTAAGTATTTTGGTCATATAATGCTGCATATTCATTGAATGAAAGACATGGTATTTTTTCACCAATTTCTATGTGTGGAGCTTTTCTTTCTCTGCTGGTGTATTTGTCATTAGGGAATTCCATGTGTCATGGCAGATGGGGAATACCATGTCTAAAAGTAACCAAAAGAATTATTTCTATTTTAAAAGTACAAATTTATAGTTATTTTTTATATATTGCAACTCCTACAACTGTTCCAAGTGATATACTTAGGATAAAAAAAAAACGTCATTATTGAATTTGAAGCGGCTGACGTAAAAATTCCACGGATTTGTACCTTGATGACGTTAATAAAAAATCAATCGGAACGCACTGTCAACGTCATGAATAAGGAAAAAGTAAAATCACAAAAATACTGAACTTAGAGGAAAATCAATTCGGAAAGTTCATAATCAAATGGCAAAATCAAATAACAAAACGCATCAAAAAGCGAATGGATGATAACTGTCATATTCCTGATCTGACTTGGTACAGACATTTTTAAATGTAGAAAATGGTTGATTAAACCTAGATCTATAGCGCTAACCCTCTCATTTTAAAAACAGTCTTATCAAATTCAATAATATTTACATTCTGATGCGTTAAATAAAAAATAAATAGTCAAAATATGGGTACATCAGTCATTATCGTATAACAAATTTAAAAGGATATATCTATTTATACTGCAACTAGTTGTGGGTATTTTCTTAATAAAGTAACGCAGTTATAATTTCTGCAATGTCAATTTCGTCACGGAACACATTTTCTACAGGCAGGGATTCATTTAGGGATGAAAATAAGTTTGAAATTAGTTTTCCTTTTTTTAAAGCTATCATTGTATTAATTAGAGTTGCAGTATCAAAACAATATAAGGTCAATGTAAAAAATATACACTTTTTTGTAGTCGGAACAAAACTGGGAAAGAGCTCGGTTTCTCAGTCTAATACAAAAAAGTTTGTTTTTTTTCTGACATTGACATGATATTGGTTATATATATATACATGTATATGGTAAGTGAAATGATAATACTGTCAAACAATTTGACTACGCAAATAGAACAGCTGCAATATTTATACAAAAAAAAAATTCAGTAGAAACTCCATATGATACCTGACTACAATAAAATTTCAGAGGTAAATATAGATTCAAAGAACATTCGTAGGCATTAAACAATTATATATCATGCTTACAATGGGTATTTGCCAAAAATACTGGTTTCGAGGTTAACAAATTCCCCTCGCCTAACGGCTCTGGCAATTTTTACCCCTAAACTAGAAAACTCTTTGAACAATGTTTAATATATAACTATATATTTGTATACAATTGTGAATGAAGTTTCAACTATCATAATGATAATTAAAGTCAAATTAAAAACTAATTATGCATACGTTTTTATAGCTAAATAAAAAAAATTATTGAACTTTCGCATGTTTCGTATTTATACTCAAGAAAATTCGATAATTTTTCTAAGTTGAAAAGAAATATAGTTTTAATTATCTGCTCCCAGTAAACAGTTCGCCGATATATTTTCCGTATTCAGCGAACTCAGCGTGAACTTTCTCGAAAATATCCGGTGAACGCAAGACGCCTGCGGTATATTCATTGAAATAAACTAGTATCTTATTGAACATGTTATACACATGGTCAACATCCATGCTTCTTTGTTGATTGTTTACCTTATGGATACAATCGGTAAACTAAGGCTTAAAAACATGATAACTATTTAATAAATGACTTTAATAGTCCTGTCTCTTCTCATTTCAGAGAGTCGTATATTAGAAACTCAACATTAAGCCTGCCAAACACATCACAACAGACAGCGCCAAATTCTCATTTTATGGACACAGACAACATAGTTCCAACTGACAAATTACCATCTGAATCTGACTTAAATAATACAATGTTTGGTGGTCTATAGATGACTATATTAGCAGATATTGCAGATTGTTGACTTTTTAGCGATAAAGAATATTTGAAAAATTGTGACATTGTTAATCAATTTGTACTCTCCTTTCTCTGTTCGATATATCATATAGTATTGCTATTTGTATCAGAGCTATAATAATGTTTATAAAGAAAGCATGTGACAAAGTAAGTTTGAAATATTGTTACTCCACATTTCCGGTTCCGGTTACAATCTTGATTGTTTTCGGCTTGTTTTCCCTTCTTGTCATTGCACATTGATTAAACGTACGTTCTTTACTTCGAAAAATGAAATAAGATATATCTATAGAAAAACATTGAAAAAAGAAAGAAAGAAATGTAGTTCATGTGATCATATTTATTATCCTTTTTCATCCCTTGATATTCGACCATGTTTTGTCACAATGAGAAAATTACACCTTTGTAGTTGGAAAATCAATTGAGTGTGTAATGCATAGCTTGCTTAATCCTGCCGCCCCTTGGGGTAGCATACATGCCAATAACTAGATTTCTCTACCCTGTATTTTTTTTTGTTAGACTCTCAAGATCATGCCAGATGTACCCTTCTTTCAACATCTCGACTGCGACATTCCTCCCACAGATCTTGGTTTGATCTCAGACCATCTGAGACAGTTGTAAATGCAGACTAGTTTTTGAAGCAGGTTTTTAGTTGTCCTGCAAGTTTCAGCTCCATATAAGAGTTTGGTTTTTTTACATTTGAGTTGAACATATGTATTTTGGGCTTACAAGTGATGTATCATGCCTACCAAATTCATCAAATCATATAAAACGCAATTCTAACTCCTGATTTTCTATATCTTTATATGAACCACCGAGACTACGCTTGCAAGGTTTGTGGAGGAATCCCCTTCTTATAATGTACAGTACAAGTCGCAAAATATAATAAAGATTTAAAAGAAAATATATCAATCTTTATAGCTTAAATATTTTACTCATACACACCCATAGTGTATATACAAGCTAAAGGATTTTCCAAAAAGTAAAAATATCACTGATTTGAATCACTCCTTCCATCCATTGTCAGGTAAAATAAAGGACAAACATTTATGTCTAGTCTCTTTTTCTCGGGAACAACGTGTACATGGAAAATCAAATATGATACACAGCAACAAACATCAGTCACTAAAACATAGGTTTCGAACTTGGAAAAAGCAGATACAGAACGTGTTGGTTATTTTTTTTTATATAAATAAGGTCGTTAGTTTTCTCGTTTGAATTGTTTTACATTGTCTTATCGGGGCCTTTTATAGCTGACTATGCGGTATGGGCTCATTGTTGAAGGCCGTACGGTGACCTATAGTTGTAATTTTGTGTCATTTTGGTCCTTTGTGGATAGTTTTTGTGTCATACCACATCTCTTTTCCTATATAGTTACATTTTTGTTTATTTATTCAAGTGATTACGAATATAAAAAAATATGAACTAATTTTTGAATTTGTCACCTATTAAATCTGTTCGTTTTGTATATATATGTATATCGTTGTCAATATGATGAAATTTTATGCGATTGTCATACACGTTAGAGAAGTAGCTAGCTGATTTTAACCACTATTTTCATATTTGAACATGCATGTACCAAGTCAAGAGTATGACAGTTATTAACCATTCGTGTGATGTGTGCGAGCTTTTAATTTTGCCATTTTATCACTGACTTTCCGTTACAAATTTTCATCGGAGTTTGGTACTTTTTGTTGTTTTACTGTTTGTCAACTATATATACATAATTGAAAAGATTTTGTTTGATTGCCAATTAGAAAACTCTCCACAACAGACTAAATGACACAGATAAAACAACTTTAGGTCACCGTCAAGGCTTCAACAATGAAAAAAGCCCATGTCACCATCTTCGCTAGCCAAGGGTTACGATCTACTCCCGCTCTCTCCAACCTTGGCGGATTGAGTTAAAATTTCGAAGACACAAGGTTCAGATTTTTATTGGTTGCAGTCGAAACACGCTGCATCCAATCAAAAAGCGCCTATAACATGATCACGTGTAAATGTAAAAAGTGTTTGTAAACAATTGCCACGTGTCTATTGTGCAACAAGTCCTTACATCCCTAAACATTCGACCACATTCAGTGAAAAGTATAATATTTTTAATCGACTAATAGCAGTACCTTTGAATATTTCTTGCACAAATGCATAAATGTTGATGTATTTGTTCGTTTCCGGTTTTTCCAAGTGTGTAGCATCTAGACGTAACTATGTTTTTACCTCCAAATTGAAGAGTACAAGTGTTACCATTGGTCAAGAATAATGTATTCGGAATGTACGTGACTCTAATCTTCCGGTAGATGGCGCAACATTGAAATCACAAATGTTGGCTGAATCCGCCAAGGGTTGAGAGAGCGGGAGTGTATCGTAACCCTTTGCTAGCGAAGATGATGTCCCATAGTCAACTATAAAAGATCACGACATAGCTAAGGTAAAAGATTTCAAACTTGAAAGATTGTCATTGATATGGTTATATTTATAAATTTACTGTTTATAAAAATATAAATATAAAATTTAGATTTTTTTTAAATACTAAGGCTTTTCTACCTCAGGCTGTATTTAGCAAAACTTTTAGGAATTTTGGTCCTCAACGCTCTTCAACTTCGTACTTCATTTGTTTTGTTGTTTTTTCTATTTTTTTTCAGATTCGAGCGTCACTGATGAGTCTTTTGTAGACGAAACGTATATACTAAATTTAGTCCCGGTATCTATGATTAGTTTATTAATAACAGCCTAACTTATGTATTTAATATGATAAAGAACGAAAAATAATTATACTATAAACTGCTTTTGTGATCTATAATTACAACGTAACGTTGTCAATTTCAAGCAACAATTACCACTCATATCAGTGCTAGAAACCGTCTCAGATTTGCGGCAAGGGATATGAAAGTTGCATCTATTCGTTTGATGTGTTTGAGTGTTTTCGTTTACCTTTGATTAGGGTCTTTCTATTTTGTTTTTTTACCCAACTGGACAGTAAAAGTAGATAGTTATAAAATTAGATCATAAAATTCCCTGCTAAACAAAAGGCGGAAGAAATCAAAGAGCTTTAAGCAGGCATTGACTATGACAGATTTTGTAATTGAACAGATTATGTCGTCTGTAATTGAACAAAATGTAGACGTTTCGTATCACCAGCACTGTAATCAGCACTTCGGTGTTGACATAAAAATCTATTGTATGGTCATTTTTATAATTTCCTTTTCACAAAACTTTGAAATTTTAAAAAACAAACTAAGGATTTTCCTTTCCAAGGAATATTTTACCTTAGCCGTATTTGTCACAAATTTTTAGAATTGTGGCTCCTCGATGCTCTTCAACTTTGTACTTATTTGGCATTATAACTTTTTTTTTATATGAGCTTCACTGATTAGTCTGGCGTATTAAATTAAATTCCTGTTACCTTTGATAAACAATTAGGTAATAGTTTAAGAATATGGATTTTTTTATGCTAAACACACATAGACTTGATTTAAATGTTCTATAAAGGCTTCTGTATGAAATTATGTTCATTTATAAATAATTTAGAACACAAGTACACTGAATCCGACCAAGGTTTCCTCGATGAGTACCACAAATACAATGTAATATGTGTAACCTTACTGAGAAGCTGATGTACGTTTCGACCAGCCAGTGGAATTACAGCATCGGTAAATCAAAATGATATAATATTGTATGTTTTTACTCCATCAATAATTTGCAGTTTCGTTCATTCACATTGCAAGATGTTTTGTCCCAGGCGGATAACCCTGGCCTAACAACTTTTTGGAACTTTTGGTATTCGGCGATCTTCATCTTTTTAGTTGTTATGGCTCTCAAACTTTTTACATTTAAGCATAGTTTTGTGTAGACGTAGTGCGCGTCTGGCGTACACATATATTTATAACTTGGTTATTATTTGTTTGTTTCTCTGTCCAATATTTTCTCCCACTTATCTGTTTATTTAGTTGTTACCCTGTCGTGTAATGTTGATATTGTAATGTTATAATTAAAACTTCCATTGAAGCGGGTGATTTGGCATGCCACAAAACCAGGTTCAATCCACCATTCATTCATAAAATGCCCGGTACCAAGTCAGGAAAATGACCATTGTAACATTTTAGTTCGATTCTGTTTGTGTTACATTTCGGTGTTGTGTGTCTGTTGTGTCGTATTTCTCTTATGTTTGATACGTTTCCCTCCGTTTTAGTCTGTAACCCGGATTTGTTTTTTATCGTTCGATTTATGAATTTTGAACATCTGTGTACTACTGTTGCCTTTATATAGCTCCCTCAATATGGCTTAATTTTATTCAAATAATTAGTCAATGAAAATATACCAGTAAGATGTTTTATCAGAATTTCATTAAAGTACAGTAACTATTAATGGAAGTTGTTATGCCTGTTCGCATTATAAATAGCTCACATTTGTAACAGGACTTTTTCGGCAAGATTTTCTTGTGAAAATGCATATATTATTTTGTTCATCACCATCTTACTTAATGCATAACTACATAAAGTAAACGGCATATATTTGGCATACATTTTAGATACAAAAGTTTAAGATATTCTTTATTAGCTAACATTCACTCGGAAGATGCAAGGTTCATTCGAATCTAGAAGTTACAATATATTATGATTATATATTTTCTTAGTACTTTAATGTTTTATATACAAATAAGCCATACAATAGGACCCTATCATGCTTATCATATGAAAAAATGACACATTATAATTTGATTAACACATTGATTGAGTCATTGGGTCAGAATAACATATTCATTTCAACTGTAACGCACGTATATGGATACTTCGATGCATATATAAATTCGTCAGTTCTCCAACGTCTCTTATACCAGATATCGTATTTCACCTATTTAGCTGTATTACAAATTTTGATAGACTTGGAAAGATTTAAAGATCAACATATTGTATAAAAACTGTTCTATTAATGGATACTGTAAGTATCCCTTCATCCACCAAATACTCAAACAAAATTATCAAATAATGTTTATTTTCAATATTTGTTAAAAGAAATATAAATATTTCAAAATATTTAATTTTGAACATTTTCACACAGTCGATAAAAATGCTTAACGTCTAATTTTGTTTTTTAAATTCCTGAATATTAGTTATAATGCCTTTATAACGTTATGGTACAAAACAGTTACATATATGCATACATATAGACCACTAAATTATCACATGTGAGCAAATAACTCTACAAAATATACTAATTCGACAATAGACTTAAATACTGTTTTAGAGATATGCCGACATCATTGAATAATCGTATTTGACCAATTACAAATGTAACACTGCAAACTTTCTTGAATCGTCATAAAACTTAAATATGGTTTTTAGCCATGGTCTTCACGTCACCAACATATGGTGCTTGTTGCCTGAAATCAGAAAGATAGGTAATCGATTCCATAGAAATAATGTAGACATCAATGATGCCTCTTAATCTTAAATACGAAAGCATCAGTTACACTTCTGAAGTTTTTGACCGACCAGCCGACATCATTTTAATTCAATGGAACTAATACGAATCATCATAAAAATAATCAACATATTTTTGTGCCTTTTTTTCCCCATTCTAACGTTATATGTTATTCCTGCGTTCATTTGTTTTATTAAATTTAAAAATTGCATGCTTTAAAATATGAAATACAGGGAAGTGCTGTTTTTTGTATATAAGACAACAAGTACATAAACGAATTCGAACAAAAAGTGAATATTTAATTACGTAATTGAAACGTATATAACTATGTTAATTAAATTTATTAACCTTGTTCTTATTTTCTTCTTTAGACACAGTAATCCAACTATCAACATGATAATCGAAATCGATATAGCCAACGAAATTACCAAAAATATAGATATTGAGTCTGTTGGTGTCGTAGGCTCTGAAATCAAACAAAGTTAAAACCGTCAATTATATGATAAACAATGTATATCATCATGAGAAGAGTCAAAACAATCTTTTCTATAGCTCTTATTGTCATTTCCAATATCCTAAAGCAAAAATACTTTATAACTGATTGAGGGTAGAAATGTGAGAATCAGATAACGAGTTGTTAGTTATATAATTGAAATGACCAAAACTCTTTTAAAAAAATTTATTCCTATGAAAGAACTGACTAACTATGTCCAGTGTTAAAAATAATGAGTACAGTTTAGTACGGAACCTCTTCCGTCAATACTTTTGCTATGGTATTACAACTATTCTATATACTGGACCAGTACATTTCTCTTCGCAGATTTCAGAGTGATAAGAACTAGCATAATAGCACAATTATTCAAATAAGTAGATGATTGATTACAATTATTCATCATATGAAGATATTTTTATGACGTCCTCAGCGTGACACTATGTTTGCAAGCTATAAAAGAATAAAAAGTAGAGAAATGAAAATTACTTGATATTGATTAGTTCATAAAGATATTTTGAAATAACATTTATAATTTCCAACAAATCTTAACCGCAACATCAATCTATTACATCTTTACAATTGTTCTTAATAAAACATACCTTCATTTAATTCTGGACATGTGTCCTGCAAAAACATTTAAAGATAAGAAATAATAAGAGTTCAGTCTGATAATCAGCGCATCTTAATTTGTTATAGTTGTTATAAAGAAAATAACAGATTTTTCTACACAAATAAAATCTCATAAAGCCCTTTATAAGAAGTGAATATTTGCTGGATTAATAGTGATAACAAAATCTCATTATCGATATTAGGTTAACAATGTATTAAACGTATTACCGAGACTCGAAGGTTACGTCAAAACTTATTTGAAAAGCATTGAATAACATATCGGTATGCTTTTATTCACCCTGAGATACATAATAAAACTGACATTGAAAATTGAGAGGAAGGGACTAGCAAATTAAAAAAGAAAGAAAGACAGGACAGGACAGAAGTTTTGAACAGAATGCGCAATTTGGCAAACTAATAGGTAGACTTACAATTTATGTAAACAAAGTCAGAATAAACTAATGAAAAACACAGGCCCATATAGAGTGCAAAATAAAACAACTGCACAGAGATTGCAACTAAAAAAATCCATCCTAGCCCTTCCCCAAACAAATCAACAACTGAATTAGCTCCCTAATGCATCATCTGTTATTTAATTCTATACATACTAACAGAAAATTCCGAAACACTTCAAGCTGGGCTCAAACAAAGTTAGTTTATAAAATATGTGATTTTACTCACCAATTCTTCGCATTGCAATTCCGTTAGATTACATTTGAAACATGAAGAATCAAAAACGATGATTGTTAGAGGATCAGTAAAATCCAATCCATTGTTTGATACTGACACATCATATCCTTTTACAACTTTGCTTTCATCTATAGACCGTTTTCGTCGAGTTTCAGGCAATTCGCAATTCATGAAAAAAGAACTTCGAAATTTCCCAGGATACATAAAAGTTTCGTCCCACACAACAGTGCTTGAGGAAATGTTCTTTAGTATCTGATAATAAACATATTTATAATTCAGAAAAGTTGCATGATTTCAAATTTATGTTTCACATACGCATAGTTTACACGGACAACTAAAAGTCTGTCGTGAAGGCCAATTCACTGAGTGCCTTTAATGACACAGCTATAAACGCGTATTACGACAAATGAGTTAAAATATAGCTTATATCCTTCAGGTAAATGTCGATACGTGCACATGGATTAAACTTTATTTGTTAATGAACTGTGGAATATATGGGAGATGAGCAAATATAAAAAAGAAGATGTGGTATTTTTGCCAATGAGACAACTATCCACAAAAGAAGTCTGTTTTTAGTCAAATTTTATTTGTTTTGCCTGAACAAAAATGAAATATGAAATTACCGATATGAATTAATTAAAATGCAAAATATATTTGACGAAGGTCTACATGGCTGTTTTTATTATGATAAACCATTTTCAAAAACCATAATCTAACATCGAAATTGCGAAATTTAAAAAAAAAAAAAATTAAAAACTAGAACTCGTTATTTTTTTTTGGTATATCGTGGCGATGTTTGCTCTTTTACAGATTAAGGAAATAGTTAATAGCATGAAACTATTGATATGTCATACGTATACCTGAATTAAAAAGTAGACTATGAAACAACTGTTTTGAAATTTAAATAGTTTTACATAAATAATTACAATGTAATTTTAAATTTGACACGTTACAACAGATATGTTTGATGACAAGTAGATTATCCGTTTCCCCGTACTTGCATTAACTGACAGGTAAATGTCGATACGTGCACATGGATTAACCTTTATTTGTTAATGAACTGTGGAATACATGGGAGATGAGCAAAGTCGGTTATAAGTCAAATTTATTTATTTGGCCTGGACAAAAATGAAATGTGAAATTAAATAAAAAGTTGTATTGCTTCCTCGTGGACCTGTAAACAAAACAAAAAATCTTCCTAGTCAGTTTTACTCCAATTAGATAATAAAACAAATATATTTCTGAATTGGTGTTCTTGATTATTTATAATATACCGCATACTAACCCTAAAAGACTGAAATCTACATGTCAGGTTACCATCATCAATGAAATTACTGCCAGGAATTATAAATTTCTTGCATGGTTTTTTCGCTGTATCACATTCTCCTTCAAATGCGTTCCGTATTAATAGCGGTGGTTGTGAAGCATCAGATGAACAAGAGGATCCAAAATATCCAGTTGTACAATTACATACACCTAGAAATATATACAAACTGCGTTTTGTTCTGTCCGTCGAACATTGATAAAAACGCATTGATACAGATTAACTATTTGTATCATGCTGTTTATACATTATCTAAGAACAAAGTAGTTTTTTTATAAACATGTTTAACCCCGCCGCATTTTTGCACCTGGCCCAATTCAGGAGCCTGTGACCTGTGTTAGTCTTGTATTAGTTTTAATTTTAGTTTCTTGTGTACAATTTGGAGTTTAATATGGCGTTCATTATCACTGAACCAGTATATATTTGTTTAGGGGGCCAGCTGAAGGACGCCTCCAGGTGCAGGAATTTTTCGCTACACTGAGGACCTATTGGTCAAATTCTGCTGTTGTCTTTTCTTTGGTCGGGTTGTTGTCTCTTTGACACATTCTCCATTTCCATTTTCAATTTTATTGGCATGTTACTTAATAAAAAAATTCTTATTTGTCAAAAAATCAGATCAACTTAAGCATAAAGTAATCCTTAAACACTGAACGCATTAGTTCATTAGTATTTTCCACTACTTCCATGATCAATATTTCACAATAACCTTATAATACCTAGTTTGGCATTTCACAAGGTCATGTTTTTCATTGACTATTAATGACACCTTCGTTTATGAACTTATTTGTATTGTATTCTTGTATACATGATTTTTTCATTACTTTAAATTGGCTTTGAACTAGCTGACAGTAACTGCGAGTACTCTAAGATATGTACCTAGTGTCTTTTTAACGTTGGATGTATAAGTACCAGTCTACGTCCACTCCATAGTTATGTTATGTGTTTTAATATTCATCTGATTAATTAAGCCTTTTCAACTGAATTTTATATCTTGTATCAGTGTTGTGCTGTAACACCGTTGTACCAGGTTTGCGAAGGAAAGGTCGCTCATAAATATGTTTAACACCGCCATATTTTTGATGTGCCTGTCCTAAGTTCGAAGTTTGCATTAAATATCAGTAGCCTACCATACGGTATGATTTTTTTTCATTTTTGAAGAATTTACGTTCGCTTATAACTGCTAACATCCACTTGTACTTGAACTTAATTGACTATTAATGACAATCATTACACATCATTACACATCTCCTTTATTTTATATTTTATAAATGTTAGTTGTTTAAAAGTGACCAACAAATTCAATATCAAATTTAATTACTTAATTTTACATTATTTGTAACAAAATAAACGTCTTACCTTCCAAACATTGTCCATGACCGGAACAATTGTCTGCACATGTCGATTCCGATATTAGGTCGAAAATAGATTTCTCGACCCCAGAAGATGTTGTGTCGTTTGTTTTAGTCAAATTTTCTAGTTTCTGTGCTTTTTCTAAGCAAACATCGGCAAAACCTTCCAATGTCGACTTGATCCAAGTAGGATTACCTTCATACTGTGTCAAAAAAATAATTTGATTAATGGATGCAAAACGTGAGTTGTGTTCTATAAAACTTGTGTTAAGTCATGCTAAATTGCTGAAATCTTCACAATGTTAGCATTTGAGTTAAATTTTAGACGTTTTAATAAAAGTGGCCGCCATTGTGTTCATTCTTAATATTCAAATGTAAGTTGTTAATGAAGATAATTCATTATAACTAGAGAGAGAGGTTGTGAGTGAACTGGGATGAGGCCACATTAAATTTTGACAAAAACATCTGAAAATAAGTATATTAGGACACATTTTATAGAATGTTCATATTCATGCTTGCATTTATGCGTCTGTAATGACTATATCAGTTCGAATCTTTCATATTACCTAATTGAATTGAGTAAACTGGACACTAAAGTGTTTCGGAGGTGTTCAAAGTTTTTCATCAGAAGAAACTAAACTTTTAAGCCAGGATCGGACTTTACATGACAACACCTTTATCAAAACAAATCATGAACACTGAAACTTCTAACTATAAAGTTAGATTTTTTGTAAAATAAGCAAAAGATCGAGTCCCGAAAAAACTCATATTGGAAAGTCCCATATCAAATGGCAAAACACATCATACTCATGGATAACAAATTTCATTTTCATGACTAAGTACAACATTTTTCTTGTTATATAGCTAGCTTAACATCTCACTTGTAATACAGTCGCATCAATTTCTATTAGAAATAAACAAGCAGACATAATAGGTAAAAATGTAAAAAAATGGGGTACAACAGTCATCATAGTGTTATAATCTGATTCACTATATACACAACTAATGTGTCAACACAGATAAATAAAAAAGCAAACAGGAAAAGCACCATAGCACAACCAAACAAAAATACAAAATACCACCAACGCTCAATAAAACAATGACTGGATTTATAAGTAAGGAGCCAAGTCAAATGGTTGACATTAAAAATAGATTAAACTAAAAGTTATTACTTAAATATTATAAATTATAATTGAAGTACCATATAAACATGATAAATGAAGGAAAAAAACGAAAGCCATGTAAAATGGAAAAAAAATGCTGAAAAAAGTCGCTGTCTACATTTAACAAACCTTAATGTCCAATATGCAGTTTTCTATGTAGGCCTCTGGATCCATAAATGGAACATATTGGGAACAAGGACCGAATGCAGGAGCGTTATAAATACTGTCAGTACAAAATTGTCGTGCAGTATCATTAGTCCAGCCATTCGACCAGTCAGACTCAATCTGGTTCTAATTGAGAGATAAAAATAACAAATATGCTTAATTTTCTATTGACAACTTATTTGAAACGTTAAATTGTCGTTCATTTGGACAAGCAATTGAATTTCTATTCTGTTTGGACAGCACTGAATATTATTTTATCATGTGCAATATAAATGGTGCCACTATAACGAATTATATATTTCGTATAACTAAATACCACAGACCACAGATATGTTGTTGTTGTTTTCACGTCCACTCTATATCCATTTCACCAATTGTGACATTACAAAACGAGTCTCATTAGCAAGACTCAACCCCGAATTGTCTTCACTTTGTGTTCTATCTATAGATAAAATATATCATTTTAACCCTTTAGTAGAACCTGAGATCAGCCAAAGTTTTCTGTGGGGTAAGTATTTATCATTTTATGTTCATTTATATTCTCGTCTAAATTATTTTTTTCCCGTCTTTTCTTTTTGCTATTGGGTTATAAGGGAATCTCGACTTATAAGTGTTAAATGTCCTCCTAGAACGCCACTTTTTTTTTAAATTTGGGCAATTCATGAGGTGCTTATTGTAATAATTTAATATACTGTTTGACAAATTGTCAATTCACTCGAAATATTGTTTTTCATAAATATTATTATCTTCGTTACAAAATGATCGGATTCAATCAAATAATAAAGTATTCTGCACGTTTCATCGTTTGATGTACGTATAAAATGGCGACGTATTTAATTTGCCTATATATGTATTTTTTGACTCGCAATATATTGTTTAACTGATAAATATCTCTTTGTGACTTAAAAACTTACACTTTCATCTTCACTTGAATCAGATGTCATTGGATACATAGTTGGCTCATCATCATCTTCCTCAGTTTCGTCAGTCGATTTTGTAATACCACGTCCAACTGATCTCTTCGAAAAGTATACTCTGTTTTTACAGGATGTTGTGTATACACTCTTAAGTGTTTTTAAACTTCTACATGTCTTCATTGCTGCGGATAAATTACAGCCGAATTCCGAACTTCTATAAGGGTAGTCTATATCAAGAAGTTTACATGTACAAAACTGTGGAACAGAATATTCCGTTGGCTTTAATTTTCCTTCCGGGTCAAATAAAGTAAAGTCTTGAATATCTTTTTCAACTCTATAAAAAATAAAAGAATGAAAACTTATATCACTGCTTCCGAAAAATATTGAAATAGAAAGAACAACAAACGCCAAGGTGGCTTTATTGGTAACTGCAAATAATTTAAAAAAAAACTTTCGGATCAGCATTTCTAAGCTTATAAATATTGACACAATCTCCGTATTTGTAGTTTTTCTCTTTAAACTTTTTTTTCAAAGAACAAAAATTGGATGATGCATGTAATAGAGAGATACTTATTTGTAATCGAATTCCAAAGTTGGCCATGTATACTTTTAATGAGAACTTATTTTGCTATTACTTTTTGCAATGTAAACGTTTACTGTATCGTGTAATCCATAGATTAAATCATGCGTATAAATTGTCATTGAAGTTCAGTTACTTCTTTATATGAGAGTCTAGCTCGGGGGGTTCTATATTTATACATTTTAAGTTTGTTAATTATCTTTAAAAATGTACAACAAATTACTCTAGCTTTAATTTTTTTTTTATTAAGGAATAATTTAATTTTGGATGTAACGCGTCTTCTGATTGGCAGACCCTATTTAGTAATGAACCCATAGACATAATTTTGTCATGTGACCGTGACGTCATCAACGTTTTTTCTTAGTTTTCTACGATTTAAAATGGAATTTAGAATTAAATTATAAGAAATGATTGTAATATGTTTTCTGTTCTATTTGAAATAACATAAAAAATGCTACGCGCGTTTTGTTCAGTGTGCACCAAATTTTTTATGTTATTTTTTGATAGACAGAAAAAATATTACAGTCATTCCTTAATTATAAAAATTCTTTATTCTATACATGATGTGTCGACTTTTTAAAAAAAAATAGTTTATGTGACCTAATTGTAGGAATATGTTTGCTGAGTATTTCATTTATTTCCCTGTTATAGTTCTCGTGAGAATTCCAATTAACAATTTGTAAAAATTTTATCATTTACAGGACTACACATGCTTATAGAATGAGCCAAGTCATAATGTTGGCAATGTTGACCTGAATGCTGATTTTGGCTGACGGGTCAATTAATTTATTTCACTTTTTTCAGTATTTCGTTATATTTCGATGTTCCTGCAATAATGAAAACTGCAAACAGATTTTTTTCTAGAAGAAAGTTATCATATAAGCGTTCATCTTTAACTCATGTTTTATGGAAATTAGAAGTAATATAATATCAAAGGTCTTCGACGAACCAAACTAAAAACATATACTAAAAAATGTTAAATTATAACTTGTGTGATGACAGAGCAAATCTGAAGCAAGAAAGCGATTGCGGCCGATACCAAGAGGACATTCATAACAGTCGAGAGAAACTGATATCTAAATGGCAAAATCAGAAGACGATGAAAAAATTTAATTAAACTTATTCGACATTAAAAAAAAAAGAAAACAATGTTCAATGAAAATATAATCACTCATGTTAGCCGTTAATTGACAGTTTTAGCAATATGTACTCATTTGTAATTTACCGTTTGACAAATTTTCAAGCCTCGAAAAGCGATTTAAAAGACACATCAAGGAGTTAAATTAACCAAAAATAGCAAGACCGTGTACGTCCATGAAAACACGTCTCTTTTTAAGCAAGAATCAACCAAAACGCGAATGTATACTCAACAAAAATGTCTTAATAGGATGAATTACAGATCCGACGACTGACTGGGATCTTAAGATTTTAAGAAAATCTAAAAACAAATGTCACTAGTATCGGTCTACCAATTCATAATGGTAGCCTCAAAACTTTTGTAGGTTAATTTTTATCCGTTCGTCATCATAACATTGTTTGGTCAAAATACAAGTTAAGCGTGACTTATATATTGACAGTAAATCAATCTATGATTATTAATGTTGTAAAGACTTACTTCCAGGATTTTGCAAATGTTACTGCATCAGAGGCTATAAATGTGTTCCTTGGTATTAAACTGTCATCTGTCTTACCAGTATATGATCCACACAGACCTGATGTCATATCAAGATCTAGAGAAGATGGAAATATGGATATTTGTTGAATGGTATGTTTACCATCATTCGACGTTGTATGGGAAAAAAGTACTTTCGTACCAGTTGGAAGAATTATCTAAAACAAAAAGAATAATTAACTTAAGGAAATAAATCATCAGTGTGAAGACCGGAATTCTCATAAATAGATTTTAAAGTTGCATTATTACTTATTGGATTCGGGATACCTTTATGGAAATAATTGCAATTGGGAACGACAAATACAATCTAGTTAGAATTATTGCATATTCGATGTATGCGCGAAATTTTTGAGGTATGTTATTTGCCTGCTATAAGGTATTCGTTTTGCTGATCTACATTCATTTAACTCTGGCGGGTATTTCACCCAGAGACATTCCTACAACATCACTTCATTTTTAACATATTATACAATAAAAAGCGAGTTAAAGTTTATCATACAGTCATATACTCCTTAGTATGACATTATTTAGACTAAAAGTCATACTTTTTCACACACTTAGTTCTTTTTATACTGCTACATAAATTATAATTTTTCAAAATTGTTAACAATAGAATGTGTTATTTATGTGAATTAAACACAATGATGTGTATTTCCAAATTTACCTTACACTTGTTAGTACTCCTTTCATCATTTTACTTTTGACATGTGCGCTTAGAACATGTAGAAGGACCAATGTTTAAATGGCATTTAGAAAAATCTAAGAAAATAGTGTTTTTGATGTTTTTTTAACGTTCAGTTATGAATGCTTCTTGTATGAAGGATACAAAATAGTATTAAAATGAAAGAGAATACAACCTTAAATTTATCGCCGGTTTCTTCCACAATAAGATTCTGGTCGTCACATAACCTCTGTATTATATAATTGTTTGTTCTTCTCTCACCATTTGTCAATTCTGTTTCACAAAAGTTAGTTACAAATAAACTGTCGCCACTTCTAACAGCTACTCCACAATTACATAATGCATTACTTCCACTGTTACATCGTTTGAAGAATGCGTTTACCTAAAAAAATTAAATTTTTGCAATTTTACTTTTAATAGAATTTAGTATGGAAATGGGGATTTTGTCAAAAAGACAACACCGACACGGAGCTGATAACAGTCCACTGCCACCAATGGGTCTTTTTTAAATACATCACAAAAATCCTGCAACTGAGGGCATGTTTCAGATTGCCCCTAAAAATGTCATATTTAACTCCCAAATATTTTTTTTATATCGTTGAAGAAGTATAAGAAGTCTGTACGTTGATTAATGTTAACAAATGATGTCCTTGTACCGATGATAATTTTAGTTAATGTTTTTACTAATGTGTGTTATCGAAAACTCTGCTGTAATAAGTTTTCAGTAGTACATAGATTTTTTTCGCTAAAATCTATTAAGTTGATACATTCACAAGCGAATCAAACTAGTGGGAATATAGAAACACCATAATATTATGACAAGGAAACTTCACAATCTTATAATGGATCAATTAACAATAAGAATTGGAAAATCATCTCTTTTATCATAAATTTTGGTTGTAATAAAATTAACGGTACCAATTTTCTTGCACCAGATGCACATTTCGACAATACATGTCTCTTCAGTGATGCTCGTGGCCAAAATATTTGAAATCCAAAGCTTATATAAAAGATGAAGAGCTATAATCCAAAAGGTTCAAAAAGTTAAGCCAAATCCGTGAAAGGAATCAGAGCTTTGCATGAGGGAGATACATTCCTTAATTTATAATAATTTCTAATATTTTGTAACAGTAAATTTTAATAACACAATGAATCCGTATTTTCATGCCAGTACCGAAGTACTGGCTACTGGGCTGGTGATACCCTCGGGGACTAATAGTCCACCAGCAGAGGCATCGACCCAGTGGTAGTAATAAAATTAACGGTACCAATTTGTACACTATTGTTTCAGATAATGTCAAAGGTTTGGTACCATAAAAACGTTAAAACCCGTTGCAATTGTTTGAAGCTGTTCTTATTTAGTAATCTGATATTCAATAGTTTTCGTTTGTTGATAATATTTTGTCTCCCGTTTCAATGGTTTTACACAAGAATTTTTTTCAACTTACATCTTGCTGTTCGATGTGAGCTAAGGCTACGTGTTGAAGACCGAACTTCGACCTATAATGGTTTACTTTTATAAATTTTGACTTGGATGGAGAGTTGTCTCGTTGTCCCTCATACCATATCTTCCTTTATCTATATACAATACCAGTAGGTCTTGAACATTATGTTTTCGATTTTGCCCCTCAACAAGGATCTTTGCTTCTGTTGGTTTTTAATATTAAGATAGATTATCTTAATGAGGCATACCTCGTACTCATGGTACTCGTGTTTCGTTGCAATACATTCCTGATACATAGTGAATTAAAGGTGATCAACAAAAGATCTTATATTTAAAGTTGATGATCATGAATTTGATTAGCTAAATGTGCCAGGACCTGATAGAGTTTAAACGTGTTTCTCACTTCTTGTTTTTATATAAATTACACAGTAGTGTAATGTTTTGATAGTTTTACACTAATTGTATACGGCTTTCTGATAGGGTGAACCAAGGCTAAGCGTAACCTATCATGGTTTACTAAAAGTTGTGATGTGTACGGATAGTTGTCTCATTGGTTCTCATACCACATCATCTTATATTGTATTGTTCATTTTTGTATATATGGTATGTTTGTCACAGATGATGTGTTTTTTTCATTTACGATAATCTATGACCAAATGTTAAAGTGCACCATACCTGTAGAGGAAGCTTCTTATGTTCATACATTATATATTCTCCTGCAGTTACTCCTTTCACATTCTGCAGCTCATATTTTCTGAAAATTAGAATCAGAATACTTATAAAAATCAGTTTACATAATTCGTAAAAGAACTATGATTACATAGTATGATCAAATATTTGTCAATAAATACTCAGTCTGTTATAAAAAAAAACAATTAAAAATCTGATCATTCACACAATGTACAATTATGTGCATTGATTTGAACAAGCATTGGATTTTGTCTTGGCTTCTTCAAATAAAGATATACTAATTGTTCAATTAAGTGCATAGATCTGCATACCTTTGACCAAATGTCCTCATATGAGGATCATTTTGGGCGTAACATTCCTTTCCTAATGTCGCTTCATCTGTGTCATGAATAACTACCTACAAAAAGGACATCAGCTTTAAAATGTGATATTTGATAACTTTTGACAATAGTGTGAAATCATTTGATTAATACACACCAATTATTTAAACCCTAAAGAGTAAGGAAGCTCTTGGCGAACCAAAAGTACTGAAATAACAATTGAAAACTGAACCAACGTTTTGTTTTATAAACATTTTTTTTAGGAAATACCGATATAGTATATTATATAAATATTTATGGAACAAATTTAGAATAACCATGTACAAAAGCATGGCTTTATGGTTCTCGCGCAAATACAAAACTTCAATCCTGATATCTACTATGAGTTTACATATCAGTAACTATATTAATACGACTTACTTTAAAAATCTGTTCATGGCTAATGTACAATCCGACTAAATATTGTTTTTTTTATCTTTTCAGTTGCTTGTTTTATGTTGATCTCACGAGTCGAAACGATAACATTTGATGCGTTTCTCTCAGTTTTAATTTGTAACCCGGATATGTTTTATTTTTTCTCAATCGATTTATGAATTAATTTACTACTGTTGGCTTTATGTATCCCGTGAATGATGTAAACATGAACTAAGAAAAAAATATGAACAGACTTGTAAGCGGGCTTTTTGAAGTGTTATGTGGTCTACAATGCAAAAAAACGAGACATCAGTTGATGTTTTGTTTTGTATCAATGAATCGATTGAGGTACCTTTATTTATCTTTTTTAAGCGTGTATGTAATTAATTTACTACACAATGTGTAACTTTAAACTGCCCCTATCTTTATGTCCTGTGAGACAGAAGAAATGTTCACCAGATGTATAAAGAATCGCCTGATAATGAATCAATCAGGTATTCCTGTGATATCAGTCTGACAAAAACCAGTATTCCTACAATTTCTAATTTCGATCGTATTGCGAGTAAAATTATTGTTAAAGGTAAAGCCATGCCTCATACATATTTGCTTAGGCACTATTAGTAAAATATTTTTTTTTAGTCGAAAACGTAAATTGCATTCCGTTTATAATGTTTCAGTGACATCTCAAGTAATCTTTATATACTTTATATATATAAGAAGATGTAGTGTGAGTATTCACTTAAGCATGTTTAGTTTCTTTTCTTGTTTTGTTATTTATCGCTAAACCGAACATAATTTTAAGTGTTTTATCAATTTTATCAATTTTACATAATTTAAATTATTGTATGCTGGTTAATATTCTGGACGCCAATCTTTGCTCCTTTATTATGTAATTCACTAACAAATGACATCAGACTCGGACTTATCTTGAACTGATTTTTAATGTGCGTATTGTTATGCGTTTACTTTTCTACATTAGTTAGAGGTATAGAGGGAGGGTTGAGATCTCACAAACATGTTAAACCCCGCCGCATTTTTGCGTCTGTCCCAAGTCAGGAGCATCTGGCCTTTGTTAGTCTTGTATTATTTTAATTTTAGTTTCTTGTGTACAATTTGGAAATTAGTATGGCGTTCATTATCACTGAACTAGTATATACTTGTTTAGGGGCCAGCTGAAGGACGCCTCCGGGTGAGGGAATTTCTCGCTACATTGAAGACCTGTTGGTGACCTTCTGCTGTTTTTTTTTATTTGGTCGGGTTGTTGTCTCTTTGACACATTCCCATTTTCAATCTCAATTTTATTTTAGTAATTTTACTAGTTAAGGTGCCCAACAATTCCTCTCCTACAAACTCTTCCTACAAATGTTATTTAGTCCGTACCTTTATATCTATAAGATGTATACCAGTCCATACTTTTAGAGAACCTGACGGTGATACCCGATCTGGGTCATTGAATAAACGCAGGTAAACAATACTGTCCCCACTATTGATCTGACCATTGGAAGCACCTGTTACATGTACGTACTGAGTTTCTGTCCAATTAGCATGGCTAAATACAATTCCACATTTATTTGAATCGAATACCAAACCCTCATCTGATATTCCGTTTTTACAGAAAGACCCATCGGTTTGATAATTGGGTACTCCATTTAGTAAATTAAGTACACACTGAGTTTGTTTCATGTAGTCAATTTCAGGTGGTTTACTGAAACAGATTTGTAAAAGGAATTGATACATGCATGCAACCGATATATACGAACTACATCAATTTTTGATGGGTTTTTTTAGGGGGGGGGTATCAAAAACAAATATACAGATAAATGATAAAATCACTTTTAATTTGAAGAACGTGAAGCAAAATAATGAAAATGACTTTTAAAAACTGAAAGCAACACGTTACTAATTCAATGCGTCAAAACGCTTTCGCTTTTCTGGATTTACTTTTATCACGAACGTCGATCGTGTGAAATAATATGTATAAGAACAGAACAATTAAAAGGCTTCATCACGAAAAGTTTCAAAAAATAACAAAATCAATCTTAAGTACACTTTTGATTGTTTTGTTAACACATTCTTATCAATTTAAAATAGTTTGATACGACTGTCATATAAGTGAAATATGTCGAATAAATTACTTTAATCAAACAATTACATGTATACAAATGTTTGATTTTTTTTAACAATTACAAATGTACTTTATGTGCTATATTACGATTTGCATGTTAACATTTGCACGTATATTTATATACACATATGTTTGAATTTCTATACTTTAATTTATCGGTGATAAAAAAAAATCAATACATATACTTACTATGTAGTTGGCCAAGAACAAGAGAGCGGCATTGTTAACTCTACTGGAATTGATATCGCTTCATTTTCGTTTATAATATATTCTGTTTGGTCAATCTATTAAAAAGATAATAGTTCAAATAAAGCTAAATAACATATTTTGAAAGCTTGATTAATATATAATCTTAAATTTCTATTATACATTGAAATATTATAAGATGGAGAAAGGCACTGAGACAATGCAAGTCGACAGACAAGATAGATTAAACATGATGTGTGTATACTCAATATAACCTTTTGCTGTCTTATTACGTGGATACTTTACTTTAAACATATTTTATTTCAAAAAATCATGTACATGACATATACATATAAATACAGTTGTTGTGTTTTTTTATTTGGTCGGGTTGTTGTCTCTTTGGCACATTCCCTATGTCCATTCTCAATTTTAGTGATACACTATTACAAAAGGATTCGGAAACAAGGTTCCCTTTATATTAATCCGTCTCCCTGTATAAAAAAGATAAAGTACAATAACTGCAAATAAAAAAGTTGGTTTTTTTTTCATCAGATCTTTCCTATATATATATATATATATATATATATATAAAAGTCTATAAAAAGAACCAACCAGCAAATTTACTATGTACCGGATCGTCTAGAATAGGCGATACTATGCAGATAAGGAAAAAATTATATCAGTCTAAAGATTTGCACAACGGTACTGATATAAGGTGTTATTAAACGAAAATGTTGTTATAAAATCGTGTTGACAAATATTTCGGCTCAACAAATGGCCTTCTTCTTGTGTCACAAGTTTTAACAATACTGATACATAATGTATAAGGTGTGAAAATAGATCAGGTGATAATACAGGTAAGTTTTGGTCGATTGATTTTAATCCTGAATATCATAATTTTAACAAAACACTAAAAATCAATATACGTGACTGTGTATATTAACAATAAAAATAAGTGAAAACAAAACTGTTAGTATTTCTTATTGATGCCGTTTGGGTGATGTACATTAAGTTCCTTTATCCAAAAGCTTTCCCGAACCTGTCGCTGTGCATCACTCCAGTGAATGTTCTGTTCAATCACTAGAATTTTCATGCGGTTAAAGTCATCAAGTTTGTGATCTGACTGTCTGAAGTGCTGAGAGACTGGAAGAAGTGGCTTCTTAGATATATCACTCCTATGGCCATTGAGGCGTTTGTGGAAAGGCTGCTTTGATTCACCAACATATTGGAGGCCACAAACCGAACATTCTAGTATGTAAATAACATTCATACTTTTGCAGGTAACATTGCAAAATATCTTATAGTTATTTTCGGTTGCCTTACTGTGAAATGTTGACGAATGCTGCATCTGTAAACAGCATTTGCAGCGTTTTTCTCCACACGAACGACATTCTCCAGGAGTACTTCTATTATCAGACACTTCAGCCCGCACTAGTAGGTTCCGTAGACTACTAGGTTGCCTAAAAGCTATCATTGGAGGCTCAGGGAAAATCTTGGACAGTTTGGAATTCTTTTCAACTGATTTCCAATGCTCACGAATGACACCAAAGCTGTTTTTGAGAGATGGGTGATAAGTTAGAACACATGGAGTCCTTTTGCTTTTCTTTTTAACTTTGTATTCCAATAGTTCACTCCTCGGAATTGACTCCGCTTTCTGAAAGCTTTTTTTGATATTTCTGTGTTTGTAGCCCCTTTTCTTCAAGCGAGTTTCAAGTTTACGCAGTTGTCTTTTAGTTGTTTCTGTGTTGGAGCATATTCGCTTGACTCTAAGTGCCTGACTATATGGAATGCTCTTGGTAAGATGAGCAGGATGGCAACTTTTAGGGGACAAATATTGATGAGTGTCAGTAGGCTTAGAATATAAATCTGTAGATATGATGCCCTCTGTGAGCGAACTTGAAGTATCGAGGAAGGCGATTTTGGATTTAGACTTCTCATGAGTAAATTTGATACTTGGATGTATGTTGTTGGCATGAGTGATAAAAGTGTCTAAATCCTCGTCGCTTTTATTCCATTTCATATCCACATCATCTATAAATCTAAACCAGGAAAGCGGTTTTTCGATGGAAGTTTCAAGGAGTTGTTTCTCTAATTTGCCCATAAATATGTTGGCATATGACGGAGCCATTTTGGTGCCCATGGCAGTTCCATTTACTTGCAAATAATGATCTCCATCAAAAGTGAAGTTGTTTTTCTTAAGTACCAGCGTGAGCATTTTGACCAGGCATTCAGTAGGTGGATATTTCACTGGTCTGGAATTCCAAACTTCTTTGCATGCATCGATGCCATCTGCATGTGGAATATTAGTGTAGAGGGAGGTAACATCCATGGAAACAAGAGTCGTGTCGGAGGGGAGTGGGTTTAAGGCCTGCATTTTTCTAAGATAATCGGTTGTATCTTTGATGTGAGATGGTAAGTCTTCAACATGTTGACGAAGATGGAAGTCAACAAATTCCGATATTTTTTCCGTCGGATGACCGTTCGCTGAAACTATAGGTCTTCCTGGGTTATTGGCCTTATGAATTTTAGGTAATAGATAAAATCTGCCCGGTTTTGGGTTTTCTGGTTTCAAATATTCAAGAGTTTTGTCATCGATGAAACCATCGGCATGCATTTCTACCAAACTATTAGTAATATCTCTGCTAAAAGATGTAGTAGGATCAGAGTCTAGTTTTTGGTAGAACCTTGCATCGCTAAGTTGTCGTTCAGCCTCTTGAATATAGGCAGTTTTATCCATGACAACAACTGCACTGCCCTTGTCTGCAGGTTTAATAACGATATTGTTGTTAGATCGTAAGTTTTTCAGTGCAGTCCGTTCTTCATAGGTAAGATTGTCAAAAGGTTTATTGTTATATTTAGTGTTTTTAATAATGTCCGACTTAAAGTTATCAATAAAAGATTCCAAGGTAGCATTTTTGCTCGGTCTAGGGATCCAAGAACTCTTTTTAATAAATTTGTAGTTGTTCTCTTCGTCTGAAATTTCTGAGTCCCCATCCGCGCTTATTATGTTATCCTGCTTCGACGCGAAATATTTCTTAATACGTAGACTTCTGGCAAAATTGTCAAGGTCTTCCGACAATTTGGTGTCATTGACAGGAGCAGGTAGAGGACAGAAGTTAAGTCCTCTAGAGAGACGGGATTTTCCGAGTCCGTTAATTGGTGTTGAGAAAGATTGACCACGATGTTGGAGGGTGAATCAGTCTTTTGAGGTCTACGTTTAAAGCGTCTAATTCGTTTAGTCTTTCTCTCTGATGGTAAGGAAGGGTGTGTGTATTCTATGCCATCCCTGCGGAATTTTCGTTTTTGTCTTTCACTTAAGTTGTTGGATTGTATAGTAGTTATATCCTTGGGACGAGTGTTGATATCATCATAATTGTCAGATGTTAGATCTCTTTTGCAGCTATTCAAAATGGTGTTAAACTCGCCAGTGAGAGTTTTGAGATGTCCTTCGCAGTGTTGTTTGAGGAGGACCACTAACCGCTTTGAACAATGGAAGAGGGTTTGGTCCAATCTGCGAAGTAGTGTTTTGGATAAAGAGCCACGTGCTTGTGGCTTTATCTTGATTTGTAGTCCGTTAGGAATACGTTTATTAAACTCGTAGTTAATCAAATTAGATAAATGGTGTTCAGTTCTAATTTGTTTTTGTTTAATAGCTCTAAGTTCTTTAAAATAATCATTGATGTTCATGATATAAGAGCTAAAAACTTAAATTTGCTGGGATTATGTGAGTAACATGATACAGGTCATTCAGGGGGAAAATAATACAAAAGTCTATAAAAAGGACCAACCAGCAAATTTACTATGTACCGGATCGTCTAGAATAGGCGATACTATGCAGATAAGGAAAAAATTATATCAGTCTAAAGATTTGCACAACGGTACTGATATAAGGTGTTATTAAACGAAAATGTTGTTATAAAATCGTGTTGACAAATATTTCGGCTCAACAAATGGCCTTCTTCTTGTGTCACAAGTTTTAACAATACTAATACATAATGTATAAGGTGTGAAAATAGATCAAGTGATAATACAGGTAAGTTTTGGTCGATTGATTTTAATCCTGAATATCATAATTTGTAGGATCCTTTACTATAGATAATTTAGCTGATCTGTAACAATAACATCTTCATGCCTTATATATCATGTACTGTAGTACGCCGCTAGATTAAAACTGACGTGGAAAGGTAACACATGCCCACCAAAAGCTCTTTTATTTGAGAGCCCAGGTGGTCGTGTGGTCTAGCGGGACGGCTGCAGTGCAGGCGATTTGGTGTCACGATATCACAGTAGCATGGGTTCGAATCCCGGCGTGGGAAGAACCAAAAATTTGCGAAAGCAAATTTACAGATCAAACATTGTTGGGTTGATGTTTAGACGAGTTGTATATATATTATGTACACAGCCATGTATCACCATCATTGATGGCGATCCGATGGATACATCTGTTGTAGGGTTGTCACTGACTCAGACGTACTTATATATATATATATATATATATATACGAGTCTAAATTGAAAACTATATATATGTACCGGCGGCGGAGTGTGTTTACAGGACTTTGTCAAGACTGTCTCACCCAAGTACGATGCACGAAGGGCGCTATTAGTCAAAACGCTTCGAATCTACCAAAAAGTGTTGCACTTGTTTAAACACGAGTACATTTTCCTCTTGATTGAGGTTATTGCAGTCAAATAGGAGGAGTGTTTCTATATTGTATGGGAAGGGAATTTTTTCTATCGAATGTTTTCGGACAAGGGAGTAATTATTACACTCGAAGAGAAAATGCTTAGTGCTCTCGATTCTACCACAGGTACAGTTTTTACGTTCTACAAGATTTCTCTTAAATAAATGTTCGTTCAGATTGCTACAATCCATTCGAAGTCTGGCATGAAGTATTTGTCCTTTCCTGTCTCCATAAAAATAATAATTTTGCATTTTTCTTACATTTTGATTAAGGTAACTTTTCAGTGTAAACTTAGATGGACTTAGTCTGATATCGTCCGGAATAGCATTCCAGAATCGAATAACTGACGGAAGAAAAGATTTCTGGTAAAATGCAGTTCTACACTTCATATGTTGCGTGTCATTCGTTCGTCGTGTGTCATAATTATGAATATTGAACAATTGTGAGGGATAATATTGCTTAAATAATCAGGGGTCTTATTGTGAAACGTTTCATGAAATTTTATAATTTTGTGTTTTTTACGTCTTACTGATAGTAATTTCTATCCTGTTTCGTCGTATAATTTATTTATGGATGATAACTTATTACCACCAGTAACTATACTAGCCGCTTCAAGTTGCATAATTTCTAGTTTGTCACTTAAATAGTCTGGAATGTTGTCCCAAATAATATCTGTATATTAAAATAAAGGTCGGATAAAACTTAAATATATAGTTTGTATATACTTTCTTTTCAATTTGAATTTCAAGGCACGAAATAAATTTAATCTAGGTGTTATCTTTTCAATTAATGCCATGAACCATCCTCATGAAAAATTAAACCAAGGTGTTTATGGCTTTCTACTTCTGAAATCATATCATCATTCATATGAAGAGGTGGATGATGGGGTTTAACTGATTAATTGGAAACTATTACGTGGATAGATGATATCATTTTGTATGCTCAATAAAAACGCAGATTTGTTACCTTTCTTTACATCGAATAACGTTTACTAAATTGTTTTGCACTTCTTAATTTTCTGCAAATTTTTTATACAACTATCGTTACGAATCTTTTAAATAATAAATGTACATGTAACAACACTCCCTTATGAATCGAGTAAAGCCCTATAATTATTTTCATAATGTGTTAATCTTTCGTTTTTGTATCAATATTACATGTACATATGGTTTCGATTTTTCATGTTTTCATTAGATTATTTGGTCATGTGTTTCTCTAATACGTATTTTGTGTTTTTGCCATTTTTAGACATATTAACTCGACTTTTATCAATTAATTTATTAAAAATAGTTACTTAAAGACAACATCATTTTCAAAATCCATACAAATTAAATATAGAAATTAAACTCTCAGACAATAGTTAATATCCTGCTAAAATAAAACTTTGCCCTTAAAAATCGGGCTACGAAAAAAAATACGGTGAGGTATTGACTCAGGTTATCTCACTTTATCTTTGACAATAGGTAAGAAATTTAAAACATTATAAACATTTTACGATCTTTCTTGAACCAACCATGATCACCTATTGCTTTATTAGACAAACATACCCTCAAGACTTCCTGGTAGAAGCTGATGTATCCCCTAAATAAGGTTCCTCGTCGGTAGACTCTTTTATAAAAGGATTTAGGAACAAACATGCTGATGTTTCGGCAAAATTGATCTTTACTACCAAGACTTCTGACAGTCACTCTTTAAGTACCGACTGTTACCAGTTTTTTGCAATTTTAGTTGCAAGAATATAAATGGTGTCTGTCTCATACAGTTCAAATGTAGTAAACGGTTTCTCGTTGAGTCAGAAAGCCATTGCACAAACATATACTAACGGTCATTGTTGTGCGTATAGATGCAAGCCAGAACATTCTCATAGTTGACATTTAAAACTTTAAGGTCACAATAACGCAGATCTCAATCGACTGACTATTACATTATCATTGTGTTTATTGTTTTAAAAACTTTTGTATTCTTGTCGTTCATTTTGGCTAATGTGCTTCGTCCATATGCCTATTCGTGTTTCTGTGATATATGTGACGTGGCTCTGTTCTTATACATCGAATCATTGTGTTTTTGTTGTATGATAATTTGTGTACACTTGACTTTAATTTTTGCTAATGTTCTTGGTTTATATGCCTTTTTTAGTTTCTTTGATACATATGACGTGGCTCTGTTCTTATATGTGTTTGAGTTTTTAACTTAGCCATTTAATTACGGGCTTTCCATTTTTCAGACATGTCAGAGTAAAGTATTTTTATGATTTTACATTAAACCATAAAAAACAACAAAACCTCTCGATTCAGGGAGAAGAGAATGACGCTGAAACGATTTTGTATAAGAATTCTGGCACTAAATTGGATCAAAGGTGTAGGACTAATCGCACAGTGCTATTCATTTTGGCTTATACAGTATTTACTACTGTACTTTCATAACATTCGTCAATTCTAAAAATCTAGAATTTTAAAATTTTAAATTACTACTGGCCTTCAATGTTAAGATGTTTTGATACGCAGCCCTTGTTGTAATTACTTAAACTTTGTAAACTGTGAAGTTCAAAACGTATACAAGCTCTGTAACTTTCGTCACCATGAAAATTGAAACATTGCACCAGTTCATATCGCACGTTTAAATCCAGCTCAGTGTTTCGATTTATTCAAATACCGAATGTTTGAAGGTATTTGAAAAATCAACGTGAGCAAATATAACAGCGGCCATGTGTGAATTTGTTGAATAATTTACTTTACAAAAAGTAAATAACAAAAAATAATGTACTCCGAGAAAACTTTTCTATATTCTATATAAAACAGATATGCTTGATTACCTTAATGCCAGCAAAGAAAGGTTGAGAGTACTGCTCTGGACCAGGAGCCTTATAACCAAATCCGCGGACTTTAATTGAACACTTCACAATAAAGTTTGGGCTGAATAACAATTTCCAGTGTTCTTCTAACATTTTTCCATTCCCATTGTCAACTTCATTTTTAGTCAGATTGTTGGATTTTGCTGCGGCAATTTCGAATTCACTAATATACCACCTTATTTCATATACATAATCATCAAGTAGATCCTCTGCATGACATTGGAATGTGGCCCTGCTAAAAATTGAATCATTTTCCTGCGTTTCTTCAAGCTGTGTTGTGACATAAGGAAGTACTTCTACTTCCGGATAAGCTGCAAATATTTGTAATTAGTTAAGAAAAAACAAAAATCAAAAACCATTTTCATCAGTATATTTTTTTAACTGTGATTACATGAAGGGGTATTAGCTACGAGAGATAAAAAAAAATGGATTTTTTTGTACAAACATTTAAATGATTTCCGTGGGAAGTCAGTTTGTTTCAATTTTTTTTAAATAAAGGAAGAAACATCGCTCCTGAATTATTCACTTGGAAGTAAACCAAATTACCTCACTGAATCCATATTCATTTGATCTAATATTTACTCCTTCAACTAAAGATGTGTTACGCATGAATTAAGCGTGGAACCATTTAAAAAGGAAACAAATATCAACATTTAAAATGATATATGTATTGTATTCAAATACATGCTAGAAATATCTGCAAGGTTGTTTATGCATTATAAGACACACAATTGCAGGATTAAATGCTTTATTTTTGTATTGTCGGTTTCTTTTTATCTCTTAATTTCTACCTCCCTCCTCTTTTTATATTAATTAGCATTCTTGTTTAACTTTAATTTTGTCTTAATTTCGAAATAATGTTAATAATATTCATGTTACATAGATGTAAACAGTCTCATGTGAAAGTTATTTCACCTTTTGGAAATGATCAAAAGACTTCATATGAAACACAGTTGTAATTATAAAAAAAACATATATATGTTACAGGCATTTTGTAAAGTGACTGAATATTCTGTCTTGCAATGAAAATAACAATGGTTCAATAGAATTAGTCTATTTTCAAAAAAACCAAGTATCATAAGATTTGTACTTTTTTGTGAAACTACTTAAGTTCATACTCACTTTGTATTTCAGATACAAGTAGTGAATTTATGATTATTTTGTCAAAATGCCAGAAGCCTGAAGGACAAAGGTCAATAGAACAAACTTTACAATATATATTTCAGAAATTCTAGATTCAAAATAGTAAATTAAAATGAAACATAGGAAGCAGAAGAGTTTTTTTATTGACTGATTGTTTTTTGTCTTTTTTCAGTCGCAAATATATCATATAAAAAAGAAGATGTTTACACATGAACAAATTGGTTATTATCCAAATGGGTTATTTATATAGGGGATTGACCCGGATGAAGGACAGACACTTGCAATTGCAATGAAGTAGAGAAAATCCCACCTGCAGAACAGTCATAAACAAAAATTCAAAAATGAAGAATTTTAAACGTGAAGAAAGTATTGCATTTTACTAAAAAATGACAAAATTTAATTTTCCCATTCAGAAACAATGAGAATATTAATTTCATACACCCACATGGAAACAAATTCCCCTCTGCAATGTAGATTTTGCCATACAACAAGGCTGTGTTTTGATGTGATGCAAAGATGTGGTTGGTAGTGTCATCGGATACAGTTTTCCATCAAGATAGCCTATTGGAAATTGTGGCTAGGTTTACATTTATTTGCGATATAGATAACAAAAAAATTAAAAAAAATGTTTAAAATTTACTTTAAAGGGCAATAGCTCCATTAGGGGTCAATAGACAATTGCTTATTGCAAATGTTTGATGATTCAAGTTTTATTCAATACAATTGAGGTGCTGAAATTAGATTTTACGCCGAACAATTATGTGTTTACAAAAATGCAAGACAAATATTGTGTAACTTTATGATAAATAATTGTCAAATTTTTTGGAATAATTCAGTAAAAAATAATCTTGATTATTTAAACTCTTCTTTTTCACACAGTTGTAAGTATCATAAATAAAACCTTTCCGCTGTTCAAAGCTTTTATTTGTTTTTCAATTTTAATATTTATTTCTTTAAGATGATTTTAGGCATTTTGTTAAATGCCTTGAAATTTTTCCAGGCATTTTATAAAATGCCTACAAAATTAGTCATTATGTATAATGACTGAATCTTTTTTTATAGAATGCATTAACTTTCAGGCATTTTTGTCAATTTAGAAAATGCCCGTAACATATATCTATTGAAGGTTTATCGTGTTTAAATCAATTATTTGTTATGTTTTTTATCTACTAGTATACAGAAATTTCCAGTTTCTTGATAAAAAAATATGAAATAAATATATGATGAATTAGAGAAATCACTGTTGAAAAACAATATATTATATGTGTGCATACAAACCATAATATAGCTATATATAGGAATAAAATACTAGTACACTTAATTTCAATATGTATATACAAATCATGATTTCTCAGTAATGAAACTTCATAAAAATATTTCATAATAACCAGTTTATCATTTGAGCTGCGTCTGAAAGAAAACGACCTTATGCAAATCAAAATCAATATATCTTAACCTATTTCTGGTTGTAAAAAACCTGTATGGAACATATAATAACCCTACAGCATGTACATCACAGCAAAATTTGTTATTTCGTATTTAAATATCTAAAAATTAATTAAAGTCTTATGCATGTCCATGCATTAGGTCAATTTTATTCGATGCATATCATTTAACATTCTGTCATAGGGTGAAACTATGCACATGTATATCTTATCTAAGATCGGTCTGTAATTGCCCACATTAATTTTCTATAGTAAAGAGTGTTAAGTATTTGTGAATTTATTGCTTTAGTGAACTTTAGCAGACTGTCTAGTTGACCATTACATTTAATGTATGATGCAGCTGTATTTTAACTGTATTCATTATTATAATTAGAAGCCGTATAATGTATGTCTCTGTTTGTTCATATTCAGTCCCTATAGTTGTGTGGTCTGAGGACAAATGACGATTTTATGTGTGAAAAAGTGATGAAAGTAGTGAAGACCTTCACGATAAGAAAAGTTGGTAAATGTTGAGATGCGGGAGAGTTGAGGATAGTTAATGAGTGAATGGATGTGACTAAATATCAAACAATGTAAATTAATAGAAACAAACATTGTTTAACCTGTTAATAATAAATATGTATATCTGAACCTGAGTCTTTAAAGCCAGTGTCATTTCATCAAATACATATGTAAGACCACAAATTAGTTTTTGACAAATATTGCTATAACATTAGAAGAAACCCCATCAGGATGTATCCACGGCCATTGTTTTGCGCTCTATAATCTCCCATTGACTGGTGCAAATTAATGAACTTCTGTCCGTATCGCCAAAAGGCTCATGACGACCTTATTATAGACATTTGAACTATGGTGTGACCCAGCTTTGTCAACGTCTTAAAAAAATAATTCGAAATACTAATCAGGAATAACCTTTATGTTTAGATTTATATTTAATATTTGAATCTTCTTTATTTGTGTTTTTGTTATGTTTTGACAATCTATTTTCATAATATGACATCGCACGTTCTTTCAAAAAACTGACTTTAAAGCTTTACAATGCATGTTTTGATTGATTATCTTTTTTCGGAGGTCGAAACCATTTTAACAATTACGGTTGTCGAATTATGTCATCTTTTAACTTTTATCTGGTCTAAAATTTTATTTCAAAACGAATGCATAATCCACTTTCAAAAGTTGCCCATGAGCGCATGATATGCTCGTCTCGTTTTCAAAAGATAAAGTTCAATAACATTCTCAATGTCATATCAAGTATTCAAAAGAGAGCTTACGTCAATATATATAAACTAGTCAACAAAGTCTCATGAGACCAGCTTAACACATTTTTTAGCTGTTGTGCGAAAACAGGAAAATCCCCTCTTTTTTAATGAATGATCAGAAAATGAAAAATCCTAAATTTATAAAAAATTAACAGAAGCTCAGGTCAATTGACATAAACACTTAACAATTTCTGGCAAAATGGTGATAGCTTTTTTAAGCTATTGTCAGAAAACAGCGGAAAAAAACCTTTCTAAAATGACAAAAAAATACCATTTCTCGGAAACTTAGAATCTAAAATGTAAAAACAACGAAACGTCGTTATATATATGTTACAGTTAATAGGTGAAATTAGGAATTACACCTAATTACTAAACATTTCAGTAAATACCTGTAATCACTAGCCAATTTAGTAATTACATGTATTTACTAGTTGATTCAGTGATTACTGGTATTTACTGATTATTTTAGTCATTTTTACAGCTATTTACTGACTTGATTTTTTTGTTTTAAAATTAAAGACATAATTCAAGATACCAAACAAGAAAGTACAGGGATAGGGATTTTTTGGGCTTATACTTAAGGATTAAGGAATATAAGGCACATAAAAAGTGCATACTCTTTAGAGTTTGTGAATCGAAACTGGAAAATGGTGGTTTAATACGTTTTGAAACTCCCTAAAAATCAGCATGCAAGACATTGATATCAATCCAAAATTTTGTTTATATCTGATGATTTTCTACATATCTTATATATTCATTTTGTGGCATATATGACCCCCCCCCCCCCCAAAAAAAAAAAAGAAGCAATTTAAAGCAAACACTGATATATATTTAACTCAAAAATATAAATCATGTTGATTGATGAATAAATTGAGTTAAAAACAAATCAGGTGAGCGATTCAGGATCTTGAGAGCCTATTGTTTATATTAATTTTGCTTTTCATGTTGCCCAATGACAAAAGTTAAAATCCCTTTTCTAAATAGTTCATCAGTTTTCCTAGTTTCTCGTTTTTATATAGGGGGACTGTTCTTTTCCCCATTTGAATGGTTTTACACTAGTATTTTTGGGAGGCTTTTATAGCTTGCTGATCGGTGTGAGTCAAGGCTAAGTATTGAAGGCCATACCTTGATATATGTACAATGATGGTTTACTTTAAAAGAAAATATACGTTACTTGAATTGAGAGTTTTCTCATTTGCATTCATACCACATCTTCCGATATCTATAAACTATAAAATTGAGAAAGGAAATGAGTTTCAAAGCGACAACAATGACTTCTTCTGTCGGACATTTGTGATGAATCTAATCTTTTTGTGTATTGAATAAGTCACCTCAAAATTTCACCCCTTTTGTTGACATTATTTTCATTTTTGTTGAGCATGCGTGTGACTTTTATCGCAAAAACGCGAGACATAGTGAACCAACCTATGTTCCATCATCAGCGGCTTAATTTTGATAACTTTCTTAAATTATCCTGGATTTCTACCAAACTTGAAAAGAAGCTTGTTTATGATCATAAGACAAATATTAAGAGGTAAATAAATCATGTAAAAATGAAATCCTTTTTTTCCCGCATTTTATTAAACATGTTATAATGAACTTGTTTGTAGTTTTCATGCCATTTAACATTAACTTTTCAATATGACTGGGTTTCCACCAAACTTGGACAGAAGCTTGTTACTGCGATCATAGGATAATATCTTGAAGTAAAGTTTGTAAAATAATACTTTTATCGTATAGTACTTATAGCTGATCTTAGTTTTTTCCAAGTTAACATTAATTTACATTCAAAGAGTAAATTATTAACTTGCAAGTGCACAACTCATCAACCATGTTTCTCAGCATATTTAACAAAATAGAACCAGTGAGATTGCCTGCTAAAAGTGCATTCTAATTTCATTATAATTAATGACTTAACAACACAAAAATCATATCTAATTTGCTATATATTTCGTAGCTTATGCACCAATAACAAAAAAGAACATTTTAGGTTGATAACTTTCGAAGAGTATCCACTGATCTTCTAGTAGGTATTACCATAACTATTGATCAGCTGACCATATTACAACATTGTTTTAACAGTTAGTAAATAGGTGTAAAAAATCTATTTAAAAATTAGTAATTACTGGTAATAACTGGGCAGTTTTAGGAATAACATGTATTTACTAAGTGCATCGGGAATTACATGTAATTCCTGAATTTTAGTAATTACATGTAATTCCTAATTTCATCTATTTACTGTAACATATATAAACAATACACCAAATTGTATGCATATTATTTTAAGCTTTTTTTAGTTAATGTCCAACAAGATGACAACGGACGGACGGTTAGAACGGTCGGAGAACGTTATACCATAATACTTCCCGTAAACGGTCGTACAAAATGCCCGACCAAATAGCAGAAAACAGCCTAAGGCAACATGTAGATCTTTCGTAATTCAGGAATTGCTTTTAATATATTTAGTTCAGATAAATAGTATACTAGCCAGACTCAAGTTATAGATATTTACGTCAACTTTGGCAACCGGCTGCTATGTATCTATTAAACACCGTTCATCTTTTGGGGCTTCAACTGTACCATTGGGCAGGCATTTGTGTTCGACTTTTAAAAACAAATTCAAAATCATACAGCCCGCATTTTTAGAGCCTGGTCCAAGTTAGGAGTCTCTTGTCTAATAGTCTGTATAATTATTAATTTTAGTTTGTTCAAATGTTTTGGAGTTAAGTATGGCGTCTATTTTCACTGTAAACATTTTATTGCAGTTTTTCGCTATCGCTCGGGCAACCTTATCCCGAATATAATGCATACCAATGTAAAAACTTCAATAACGTATAGCTTGCAACAATTATTTCTTAAACCTACCAACTTGTTTTGGTCTGTCTTGTCTTATTTGTATTGAGCAATACAAGAATATAAACTACACAGTACAGCTTCCAACAAGAATACAGGAAAATATATTTAACAATGCGGTCAAAAGTCAAAATTTGAATAATCAACAGATTTATATTCATTTGAAATAAAAAAAAAAATGTTATTATTAACACAATGCTTATTTTTACAATATAAACATAATAAACATTTGAATTATATTTATTTTTTACCAATTTAAAACATCTGTGACTTCGAAATTAAGTAGACCATAAAAGCGATGTTCATTATCTTTCTTCTGTTGTAAGTTTAATAAAGTTATTTTGTGTCATGAATTTGCATTGGTGTCATCTCGTAAATTTTAAATATGAATTAAGGGATAGTCAAGTGGTCATATACTTCAATGAGACACAAACTAGAGGCTCTAAAGAGCCTGTGTCGCTCACCTTGGTTTATGAGAATATTAAACAAAGTAAGCAGATGGATTCATGACAAAATTGTGTTTTTGGTGATGGTGATGTGTTTGTACATCTTAATTTACTGAACATTCTTGCTGCTTTCAATTATCTTTATCTATAATGAACTTGGCCCAGTAGTGTCAGTGGAAAATGTTAGTAAAAATTTACAAATTTTATAACAATTGTTAAAAATTGACTATAAAGGACAATAACTCCTTAGAGGGTAAATTGACCATTTCAGTAATGTGACTTATTTGTAAATCTTACTTTTCTGAACATTATTGCTGTTTTCAAGTTATCTCTATCTATAATAATATTCAAGATAATAACAAAAAACAGCAAAATTCCTTAAAATTACCAATTTAGGGGCAGCAACCCAACAATGGGTTGTCCGATTCATCTGAAAATTTCAGGGCAGATAGATCTTGACCTGATGAACCATTTAACACCAGTCATATTTGCTCTAAATGCTTTTGTTTCTGAGTTATAAGGCAAAAACTGCATTTCACCCCTATGTTCTATTTTTTACCATGGCAGCTATCTTGGTTAGTTGACCGGATCACAGGACTTATTTTTTAAACTAATTACCCCAGTGATGGTTGTGGTCAAGTTTGGATTAATTTGGCCCAGTAGTTTCAGAGGAGAAGATTTTTGTAAAAGATTACTAAGATCTATTTATACGAAAAATTGTTAAAAATTTACTATAAAGGGCAATAACTCCTAATGGGGGCAACTGATCCTTTTGGTCATGTTGACTTATTTGTAAATCCTACTTTGCTGAACATTATTGCTGTTTACAGTTTATCTCTATCTATAATATTAATCAAGATAATGAACCAAAACAGTAAAATTTCCATCTAATTATCAATTCAGGGACAGCAACCCAACAACAGGTGTCTGATTCATCTGAAAATTTAAGGGCAGATAGATCTTGACCTGATGAACATTTTTACCACTTGATGGATTTGCTCTAAATGCTTTGGTGTTTGAGTTATTTGCCAAAAACTGCATTTTATCCCTATGTTCTATTTTTAGCCATGGCAGCCATCTTGGTTGGTTGACCGGGTCACCTGACACATTTTTAAAACTAAATACCCCGATGATGATTGTGGCCAAGTTTGGATTAATTTGGCCCAGTAAATTCAGAGGAGAAGATTTTTGTAAAAGATTACTTAGATTTAAGAAAAAGGGGTTAAAATTTACTATAAAGGGCAATAACTCCTAAAGGGGTCAACTGACCATTTCGGTCAGTTAACTTATTTGTAAATCTTACTTTGCTGAACATTATTGCTGTTTGCAGTTTATCTCTATCTATTATAATATTCAAGTAAATAAACCAAAACAGTAAAATTTTCTTACAATTACCAATTCAGGGGCAGCAACCCAACAACAGGTTGTCTAATTCTTCTGAAAATTTCAGAGCAGATAGATCTTGACCTAATGAACAATATAACTTGGTGTCAGATTTGCTCTAAATGCTTTGGTTTTTAAGTTATTCGCCAAAAACTGCATTTTACCCTTATGTTCTATTTTTAGCTATGGCCGCCATCTTGGTTGGCCGGGTCACCAGACACCTTTTTATAAACTAGATACTCCAATGATGATTGTGGCCAAGTTTGGTTATATTTGGCCCAGTAGTTACAGCGGAGAAGATTTTTGTAAAAGTTAACGCCGGACTACGGACGACGACGGACGCCGGACGCCGGACGCCGAACGCAAAGTGATGGGAAAAGCTCACTTGGCCTTTTAGGCCAGTAGAGCTAAAAACGACAAAACAAATTAAAAAAAAAGTTCAACATTCATTCTTCAACTAAGGAATACATCACAAGTATATATTGTTTGTAAGAAAGGTACTTAAATTCGTCAGAAGTTGTGTTGGACTTGCATAGTAAAGGCAAACTGACAAATATCTGAATGAATGAATCAATCGAATAATGGTCTTAAAAATAAAAGATTTTTTTATTATCCGAAACTCTTCACCAACAAACTCACATGTTTTGCATTGAATAAATAGTAGCCCACTCTTGCATGATCACACCGTTGAAGAATTTAGGTAAATAATTCAGTTTAGTTACTAACAAAAGTTTTACGGTCGCCGATACTGTTCTGAATTTCATTCTTTATTGAACAATGAAAATCAATGTTTTGGAAGGATATGGGACAAACAACAATCTCTTTTACTTTGAATCCTCGTATATTTGCATGCTCAAAAATAACAAAAAGCTGTGTGAGTACGATATTGTAATATTCTTAACAGACATGTTTCTGGAAAGTGCTATTTTTTTTTTTAAACACGATTACAAGCTGTCTTAAGTTTTCACTTTTAAAGTGTAATTTGCCGATATTATAGGTAATAAAATTGAGAATGGAAATGAGGAATATGTCAAAGAAACAACAACCCGACCATAGAACAGACAACAGAAGAAGGCCCTCCAAATGTCTTTAATGCAGCGAGAAATTCCCGCACCCGGAAACGTCCTTCAGCTGGTCCCTAAGCAAACCACGAAATATATATGGTAGTCAGTCAGTAATAATGGACGTCATACTAAAGATGATCTCTCAAATTGTATCATAGGTGTCCTATTCTGTGACAGAAAGATCACGGTAATCCGTCAGCGTGGAGGACAATTGCTCATCCGTGCCTGAATATTCTTCTAATATATTTTCAAAACTCTAAAAACTACAATGAAATTACCTCAATTGTATACTTACGTCCACAATTTGGGGTGAATCCAGTTTCTGATGATTCTCCGTCAGGACATGGAAGTTGGTCTCCTAAAAACACGTCATTTTTGTGAATAGTACCAATATTGTTACAATCATTTGTATCTGAAGTGACGTGGATATATAAGTACAACTAGTAAACTTAAAACAAGTAAAAATTTAATTTAATAAAGTTGATAATCTTGATTGTTATGTCTGAAATAAGATCAAATATAACGAATAGATATTACAATAAGAATGTAAAGGGTTTTGATATGCAAAACGATACTAATATAAGATGGTGCTTTACGAAGATGATGTTATAAAATCGCGTTGACAAGTATTTCGGTGATCCAATAGTCTTCATCATTAGAATTCAAACACAACATTCGGGTTAAACATGAGATATTATAAACTAGTTTTTTTTTATATACTCATAATAAAAACAATTCATTCATAATAAAAAACAATTCTTTACAACATACCAAAACAATATGAAGCATAGCATCCTCTTGTTGGTCCTAAATGATATACGTAATAACTCTCACAATTTTTTATCATAATACGAAATGCCTCGACTTTGCAACTATCATAATTGGATTGGTAGCCTGTCCTTTCAACCATGTGTCCGATCGCTGGATAAACATCATCACCATCAGGTATATCTTCTGCAAATAAAAATGAACTATTAGAAAACAAAACTTTTGATAAAAGGTCATTTTAATTCTTTTCATTTTTCAAACCAATGGAGTTAAGTGTCTTTTATATACAACAATAATTTACAATAACATTTACAGCTGGACTAGCTACACTAGCTAATGATACAGTAATTATATTTTCCTATGCCGACAGTTGGTGGCCAAACAGTCTTAAGCATTGAAATCAGGTAGGCGGTTTGAGTTCAATATTCCCTACAGCTTTGTTAATAAAGTGCAGAAGGCTTAAACCTGATTTGGTACAGGCAATCAATTCTTTAATTCCATTGACTTTCAAAATATGAAACCCCTTATCGATCTCGATACATTTTGAAAATTAAGCCAAATAAGCATATACTATGCGACAACCTTTTGAGGTCTGTTAACGAACTTCGCTGAATAGTTTTATGGTCGATCATTCAGTCCTTGTATACCTATTAGACGGAGTTGCAACGTACTAAACTCGATAAGGACATATTACGAACAAAATTGCAATACATGGAACGTACTGGCGATGTGGTATGACGCTAGATAGGTGAGACTTCTTATGAACAAAGTATCAAAGTGGACCACTGTAAATGTCATATTTTCCAGCGTGAAAAAATGGGAATAAATTGACGGAAAAAACTATCAAAAATACATGATTCGGTGAATAAATTTTGTCTGTTGCCTTTATTTGTGTTCATGGGTGTGTTTTATGCACAACATTCACCCTTGTACCCTTTGGATATTCCACTTTTCCAACACGCCAAATTAAAGCAAATCGACATCGGGAAAATATCACATTTATATTTTCGCACTATATGAAAAGTTATTCATTCTAATAAACTTAATTATATTCAACGGGTGAAGTAACAAACCCTAAGCGGCACCCCTATCAATGAGATAATGAAGTGTCCCCAGATGCATTATGAGGTATGAGCATGCGTCTGTTGGATAAATTATTTCAGATGGACCTTGCACATGTGTAGCGCGTTAACCGTGTTTACACACAGACTCGAGTTCCTTATGTCTTTCTTCATTCAATTTTTAATATGATCTAAATAAATAGTGAACAAAGATAGCAAAATGTTTCATCACAGTTCACGAAGTCGGTATGCAGCACACGGTATTGTATAACAAGATAGCATTTTTGTATCACTTGGGTACTGTTATGCACAGAAGCATTAACCTTGGAGATCTTTTAAAACATGTTAGACATAGGGTTTCATTGAATTTGTATTGCAAGCAGAGCAATATTGCAGTGAGATGATAGAGCAAAAGAAAAGAAGGAAAATACCACGGCCATGATTGTTTAATACTGGAGATAAGATTAGAAATGGTATATCATCATCATCTGACGAAGGAGATCTTGTAGATGATCAAGTGTTTCTACGGTTTTAAAAATCCTACATAAAAGTTTACCGAACTTCTTAAACGGATAATCCACTTTATAGTACATGACGACCTCAAAAACAGCAAGGATCTATAACCGGGATTGCAGCTTGCCATGACACTGCGTCATCAGGCGATTCCGAGTTTCAGTTTTTGCGAAGGAGTAGGTCCAGTTAGACCCCTTTTTGGCCCCGAAATATAGCACTTTTACAAAATTGTTAAAATGTAAACTTTTAGTTATTTATTGGATAGTAGTATGGTTCTGCTACATAAATATGGGCTGTTTTTGACAGTACATTGCACATATATTGGATACTTGCACCATTAAGTCATGCTAAATTACTGAAATCTTCACAATTCCAGCATTTAAGTTAAAGTGTCCGTGTAAAACGAAAGTGGCCGCGTTCGTGTTCATCCAAAATATTGAAATCGAAGTTGTATTTGATCATAATTCATAACAAATATAAAGAATGAGGATGAACACGGGTGCGGCCACTTTCGTTTTTGACAAAAACCATCTGAAAAATTTGAGCTTGAATCGGATCGTTTTAATGACTAAATAAGTTAAAATCTTTCACATAAATTAATTTAATCATATGAAATAGACACTTTAGTGTTTAAAAAGAGATCAAAATCTTTCGTCGGATGAAACTGAAATTTGAGGCCAAAATCGGTCCTTACAGGACCTACTTCTTTTGGCGCTTTAGCGGTTATTATGCGTGTGTCAATAAGTGCATGTAAATCGTTTCATATCTTTGATTGGATAATGATTAAGTGACAATTCAAAGGTAACCTGACAGAGTATTTTTTCAAAACCTATTAATTGTAAAAACGAGTACTTACTTATACAAACTCCTGAACACACGTGAAAGATTTACCATTTGACATTATGCAACCAATAAACTATGTATATTTTAACTGTTTGGTACAGTGTATTGATAACGGATAGTACTTGCCGCTATCATGTTATTACAGTTGGCTTAACGACATTTCAACTCAAAAGGAGATAAACGATAATTATTTACTTACACTAATATTATTTTCGATTTAAAATGTAATGTAACCTATGATATATCCATAATACTTAATTCATATTTCTAAAACCCATACCACATAGTGAGCTATCAAAGGCCAACTAAATTATGAATGTTAAACAGTTTAAAAGAGACAAGTATGACCTGATTATGTTCAAACTGATAAAAAAACGAATAGCATATACATTTACAAACAATTACAACTGAATTACATGCACTTGTTTAAGCAGACCAAAACATTGGCATGTGTGGCATTTTTTGAACGTTTATATCCCAGGATCTTCAAAATTATAAATCTTTACTACCTCTCCCTTTTTCCTTTATTCTTGAAGTTCTTAAAAATATAATTTACCGCTAATCAAAATAGAAGCGAAGGAGGCTAAAGGTGAATTTAAACTATGAAATCGAAAGCAAATTAACGATGACATGGAAAAAACTATTAAGTATAGACTAAACAAAACTAACTTAATTCAACATACTGAGGTGATCGCAGGTGCCTAATGGTAAGCAAATCTTAAAAAACAAGTGACAACTGCTGTGTTACATACAAATGTACAAATCCGGTGACAAGTCTAATTCACTGGGTTATTTGAGATTAAGGTTATGACAGTTAAAACTATGTGTCGTCATCTTTGAAACAGAAACATCACAACGGTCCACAAAATAGTGATGACGTCCATAATTTTTTTTAATAGATTATATCAACTTCACCACTTGAAAATCTTGTTTTCATAGTTTAAATCCTCTTTCAAGAAGGCATTGAAATGGAGTGCAAGAGCTGGAATGTCGTATGAACTAGGAATGAAAAACTTGACTAAATGAAAACTGAATTTATCCTGATTAAGTTCAAGACTTGTGTCTTTATGATATAAAACATGGAGATCATATCTGATAAACCGTTAGTAAACAAAAGAATTTATTTACTAATATTACGTACCCCTCTTTATAGGAACTGATGGAGCTCATATGACGGCTTACCCCTTTTTACGAAACGTTAATCTTGTATTTGATTGTAACTAGTAGCCAATGTACCAAATATGTTTACCAAAAACTGTTTCGGTTTAGAATAAAAAGAATTCAACATATTTTTTTTAGAAGTAATTGATGTGTAAACAGTGTCGCTAACTTACAAACTTAAGTGAATCGCCCCATTTAACGCATCAGTAACCTCTCGAAAAAAAAACTGTTTGTAATCTAATAATAAAACAAAAGATCACCTTATTACTCAAGAACATGCGTACTGGTTTCGACAACATGATTTTTTTTTTTAATTTACTCTCAAGCATGAGGAAAAGATGGGGAACGTCGGTAACTGCTTATTAGATTGATTGTTGGTTTCTTTACGCCGCATTATCAGAAAAAAGCTATATCGCTGCTTGTTAGAGAGATAAGATAACTGGATTCTGTTCTATTTTCTTTAGACAATGTTGGATAAACGCGTAAAATTCAAAAAAATGTTGATTTAGTAACGAATTTTGATTATTATTGAAAATCGAAAAGATACTGTGGGTCACATTTATGAAACTAGAAAATAACAGACTCTCAGAATAAAATTCTCGATGTAAGATCAAGTAATAATTCACCCTGAAAGACACAATTTTGCATGTTACATTTTTGTATACCTTAAACAAATTTTAAAATAATCTTAGACTATGAGTGACAAAATATAGCTCAAGTTTGATACACTTGCAATCAGCAGATATTAAAGTTACGTCCAATCTGTGTAGTATTTGTATCCATCTGATGAGTTGAGCATTTTTCAATTGATTTTTATAGTTCGTTCTTATGGTGTACTGTTACACCACTGTCCAAAGTTAGTATGTTGTATTTTCATACATTAGGCTGTTAGTTTTCTCTTATGTTATTTCAGGGGCTTTTATAGCTGATTATGTGGTGTGGGCATTGAATTTTTTGAATGCCATAAATGACATATATTTGTTAATTTCTGTGTCGTTTTGGACTCTTGTTGAGTAGTGTCTCATTTGCATTCATACCACATCTTCTTTTTTCATGGGAAAACATAAATATATAATTTTTATCATATTGTTTATTGCCTCATTTACTGCATGAATAATTTATTCATTTAGATTGTTGTTTTTGCTAATGCAAATATTCCTTTAAATGAATTTTTACCAATATACACTAACCATTTGATAACCATATTGGTCCAGTAGTTCCACATCTTGCAAATCCCTTTGGACACACCGTGGGCATTTTTGTCCCCGCACCACTTAATATTCTATACCAGTTTGCCTCCAGTATGTTATCACAAAGGTTGTAATTTGTTGTCTCTGCTACAGACCTTCTCTCATCATTTAAAAAGTGTGTGGTATCACAAGGATCTAAAAGTAAGGATAGTTCTATTACATATTTTTCAGAATACTAATACCGGTATATCATTGTCTCAATAAAATTTTAACAATATTAAGCAGTTTATGGGTGCTAAAGCATCGTTCATTGTGTATGGGCATAGGTTGGTTGAATAACTTTTTTTTGAAGGGGTAGTTAACAGATAGTAAACATGTTATACCTCATTTTGTACTGTTTCGTTCAGTTATACCGTTTCGTTCTTTACTGGTTTCACTAACGTGATAATGCTACTATGGACCCGGTTTTCGAAAGTCATTACGAAAACCTTATCACTAAAACTATCACGTAATTACGATATAAGATTTTTATCTTGTAAATACGAGAAAACCATCGCATAATTACGAGATAAGACGTTTGTAATGTTGTAAATAGGAAATAAAACAATGATTATCGCGTAATAACGCGATAGTCTTCTAATCATTACGCGATGATCATTTCTAAATTACGAGATAAATAAATTATGATCTCGTAATAATGTGATAGTGATCTCGTAAATACGCAATTAATATCTCGTAATTTCGCGATAATTATATCTTAGTTACGAGAAAAAATAACTTCTAATTTCGCAATAACGCGATAGTTTTTTGGTAATTGCGCGATGATTATTTCGTAATTACAAGATAAAAATCATTTCTCGTAATAACGTGATAGTTTTCTCGTAATTACGCGGTAATAATCATGTAATCATGCGTTAATTATTTCGTAATTATAGGATAAAACAATGATTATTTTGTAATTACGCGATAGTTTTCTCGTAATTTATATAACATGATAAAAAAATATTTGTTTTGTGACCCTAATAAGGCTTTCGTATGATCTTTATACGTTTGTAATTTGTCAATTACCAGTCAGTTTTTTGTATCATTTTGTATCAACTACTTGACGCCATCTTAAAACTCGACTTAACCTGCCCCGACTGAGTGTTGATGTAGAGTTAACTCGGGCAGATTCAAAAGGTTAAACTTGTGGGGAGGAGGGCTCGGTTGTCTGTCGAGTCAACTCGGTAGACTCTACTAACCCGAGTTTGACAAAAAGAAGAAGGCCCTAGGTCTAAAGAAAACTCGGATTGTTAAAACCCGAGAAATTATAGTTAACGAGATTCATGTGAATTCCCCGGTTATAAGGAAGCTATCAAACCAAGAACTCCAAATGGTGAAGTTAAAATTATCCCATCGTAAATTTTACGGACGCCATCGCGATATGGGTGAGGGTTAGGGAATAACCGTTTCACCAATGATATCGGATTTTCTTCTCAAGTCGTACCTACAATCCCCTTCCCTTTCATGAAAGTGACCTAACGAATAATACTTTTTACCGGATTTTTTTATTAAATAAGCAACCCAACGGGTGCCATTTGTGGAGCAGAATCTGCTTACCCTTTCGGAACATCAGGATTTTTGTTGGTGTTCGTGTTGCTTATTCTTTAGTTTTCTATGTTGTATCATGTCTACTATTGTTTGTCTGTTTGTCTTTTTCATTTTTGGCCATGGTGTTGTCAGTTTATTTTTGATTTATGAGTTTGACTGTCCCTCTGGTATCTTTCGTCCCTCTTATATATGTAAAATCATGTAGAAACCAGGATTGAAATATTGTATTTGCGCCAAATATTTATCTGTCTCAGATTCGAACCGAAACATTTATCTACGATATCCGGTTATTAAATGTTAATTATATGAAAAACAAAATGGCCTGGAATGGTGTAATTTTTAACCTTCACCATTGCCGTATATTAGCTATATTCAAATTTTAAATATTTGTATCATCGTTTTTACGACATTGACCTCGTTATTGTAGTATAGCAAATATATCTATCATGTAGTTTTTTTGTTCATTTGTTATATATAAGGATGAGTGTATCTTAGCTCCTGTTACACAGCTACAGTGACTGAGTCGTATTTTGATATAAACTAAGTATATTTTTTAACAAAATGAGCATGCATATACGTTATTATATAAGGAAATCATTGATTTATATGTATCATTCATACTCATAAGTAAGAAAAGGAGTTACAATTTCACGTAGTAAGATATTTAAACTTTAATTGACGTTATCGAAAAGAATAAATCATTTTCATTTAGTAGATTGGGCAAATAAAAACAAACAGAGCCACAAGAGTTAGTGGAAGTCTGCATGTGCAAAGATAAGTATATATTTAATGACATTGATTTGCAGTGGAACAGATTAATAAAAGAGGACCAGATACACAAGCTTGAATATGAACAAGATATCAGATGACAACTTTTTTTTTATCAAATGTCAAAAACGAAATGATATTAACTGCACGTTCAGTTAATTATTTTAAAAGTTTGATTAAATAGCTAAACTACTTAATTTCAAAACGAATCTGTTATACATGGTATACATGTTATAGTTTTTGAAATTTTAATTATTTTGTGAAATTTAAAAAAAACTTAGATCCAAAACATTTTTTTTTAATTAAGACTTTTTAAAACTGAATGTTTAATGGTAACATAAACCACAATTACATATTACTATGTAAAAAAAGAGATGTATATAAATAGTATTCTTCTTTGTACAGATACTTTGTCAGCATGAGAATAATGATAACTATATTTTATCTTGCAAACGAATACATACCTGTCGCTCCAGTAACTAACACTAACCAAAATCCTAAGAAACATAGAACTATTAATTCCATTTTGTATTTTGCTTTTTGATCATGCAAAATAAATGCAAGAAAACAAATTGATGAAAATACGTGTTTTAATACAGGTAGATTCCTCTTAAATCAGCCAGAAATGTTATCTAAGCGATTACGGATAAGTTCATTTAAATGAAGTATCGTTGGTCATCTCAATATTCATTAAAATCTTATATGAGACATACATGAACAACCTATTTATGTGAATTTTGGGGATTTTAAATTTGACGAATTAAACCTTTGTCCTATTCTTTTAAAAACCAAAGAAACCTTATTTATAGCACAGGGATTTCAAAGTTGCACCAATCAAATCGAATACATAAAATCCCGATCAAGACTTGAACATCAACGAAAAACAAAATATGATTTATTCCTGAGATACAATGTAATCCAAAGAATTAAAAAAACAATACGAAAATGTGATCATAGGTTTTAAAAGATTTACAATATTTATACGTTTTGCTTTTAATTTTAAATACGATTTGAAACAGTCTTGGACCAGGGCATTTTTGTAAGACTATTGAGAAAAACACTAGTCGTTCTTGTTTTATTTTTATAAATGATATAAACACAAATAATGATTTATATTTTCTTTAAAAGGGTGAAGTATCTATATTAAATTCAAATATTCTGATGCTTGATATACCCGACACAGTATTTATGTTAGATTTTACGTAATTCGCTGATAGCCTCATATCCAGTTTATGTTCTACTTCGCTTTGCTGGTCCGAACGTATTTTTTTTTTCGGATTCTATATTCAGAAACAACTAATAAGTCAGAAGATACGGGGATACACATGAAACAGTTTTAATTTGTAGAAACAAAACAATGCTTTCAAATAAATCAATCGAACAAGTCCATACATCATACATCATACTGCACTTTTCGTTACAATTAAAATGGAATTTGATACGACTGTCATACAAGTGAGAGGTTAAGCTAGCTATAAACTAGGATTAATCCCCCAAGTTTTACAAAAGAAAATGCATGTACAAAGTTCAAAATATGACAGTCGTTATACACTCGTATGACGCGTTTAAGCTTTTGATATTGCCATTTGATTAGGGACTTTCCTTTTTATAATTTTCATCGGAGTTCAGTTTTTGTTGTGTTTAACTTTGTACATCACACTGTTCATACTAAATTCTACAAAAAGAAATAGAATAAACAATTAGGAGTTATACAATGCATAATTTTATCAAATTAATACGAAATAAAGTTGTCGAACAAATTCGGTGTGTGAAACCTCGATGAATTGAACACATTTTAAACCAAAGTGCAGTCCAGCAACTATTTCTGATTTAGTTTATATAAACATGAAATATAGGCACGCAACAATCAACAAATCTTTAAATACGCAAGTCAAGGATTTCATTTTTTTTTTCGTGATCATTTGTTATTTTAATTGAAGATGCCCTTTCAATTTTAATTAATATTGAGGATTTTATTTTTGCTTTGCTTGCTCTTTTACAGATTAGTTAAAACTTGAAGAATTTGCTTTCGTCCAGGACTTTGGCTTTTTTTGTTTGTTTGTAACTTAACATTGAACTTGATAAAAATAACAAAGATGAGATCATTTCCGAAAAAAAGATGTCCATGCGATATTTGTTTTGTTCTATTTATAAAGTGCTTTTCAGCAGTTCTGTCAGTTTTAAATTTTAAAGAATCAAGAGATTCTTAAGAATGAATGCTATTTAATCTGGCTTCAAATTTTTAATTAAAGATGTATACAATTTGATCAACCATATTATCTTTTAAAAGGAATCATGTTACAAAATGTAAACAATACAATACTACAAGGAATACTTCCTCAATATAATTTTAGGAATACTTCCGGAATTAGTTCTATTTAATCTTGTATCATCTTTTGGCAAAAAAATCCTTTTATTTAGTAGTCCATCAACAAAATTACAAGTACATTGTACGGCCAATATCAAGATCAGTATTCATTAAATGACGAGCAGCTTCATATCGAGATCTACACTCTGCGAAATCATTGACCAACTAACCCTTCAGACGTGTGTCTAAATTACGTTTTAAAGTCACAAAAGACAACACATCATTTGGAGATTTAAAGGAGCTTTGTTTTTGTCATGATATATATTTCATTATTATACGTTTAAATTAACGACATATCTGCATTCTGTATAAATTATCATTCTTAATAAGATTTAAAAATAACTTAAATGCAATTTTGAAATCAGTAATGTATAATTATGGTGGTCTGAAACTCAGCGGAGGCATACTCATATTTCTAAAACTGCTGTTCATTAAAATGAACAATGCGTTGTTATTGCAAATTAGAACATTATCAATTAGAGTCTCACTGGTATAGATGTTAATTATTATAGGTCTCCGGATGATCAATGAGCAAAACCGATAGAGTGGGGTGCTCATTTTTGCCACATCTTTCCATGTTTTCTACAGTTTATGTTCAGGTCTAAATGTTTTTGAAGTATACTGATATTTTAACTTCAAATGCAAAATATTCTTAGGCTTGAAAACGGGTTTGTTTAAACAAAATCATCTGAAAAGTTAGATTAAAGGGTGTTTAAAATTTCAGGATCTTTGTCAATGGGTGACACATCTTTGCCGTTTTTACACATCTATTTAAAACCAAATAACCGCAACTCTTAATTTTTTTTATCAAATCAATTGCATTAAAGATGAATGGCAGACATTTTAAAATTAGGACATTTAGTCAAATATTTATTTAGAAATACTTCTTTGAAATCGTATTTTTTATTCAGGAAATTGTCCGAAAATCGTTGTCCGTTTTTCGGTCATTTTCGGTAGGAGCCGCAAATTTGTCTCAGTTTAAAAAATTATCATATTTGGTATAAAAATATAATTTACCGGTACATTTCTTCCATTTCAGCCATCCTTTTTAAGTTTTTACACCTCAAAATCCTAAAACGGCGAAATTGTGTCCCGGCGAAAATGAGCAACCTACTCTACCACATAGTCAGATCTCAAAGGACCCGAAATGGCAAATATGGAACAATTCAAAAGAGAAATCAAACAGCCTGAGTTAATATGTACAAATAAATGAACTAAAACAAATATGAGACACAGTAATAAACGATACAATTGTTCTGTGTGTATGTGTATGTTCCAAGTTAGGATCCTGTTATTCAATTGTCTTTTTGTTGTTGAATAACAGGCTCCTGACTTGGGACATACATATAAACACAGAGTTTGGCGGGGGTAAAACGTGTAAGCAGGACTTGAACATGCTTGTATAGCCAGTCAATGTCGTTAAAAACGTCCATTTGTTGTATTTGTTGTTGTGCTACATATTAATTTTTCTTTCATTTTTTGTTCTTTAATTTGGCCGTTGGTTTTCGTTTTAGAATTTTGAAATTATTATGTAACTAAGGTTTCAAGTCCATTAGGCAAAGTTGGCTTTAGATGAATTTGGCTATTTATCTTAGGTATTTTTGACATATACCTCATCAACGATTTTCGGTACTTATCTATCTTTGGATTTAAAATGATTGGCTTTGAGAGTTGCTGATGAAGGTATATTAAGAAAACCGCTTCGAACGCAAGAAATTATTAAACGTGTTGTTTTCAAAAAAAAATTTCGAATGAATTGTTTTACCTAAAATTCGGGGCCTGTTATGGCTGACTTTGCGGTATGGGCTTCCACTTTGTGGAAGATCGTACATGTTCGGTGACCTATATCGGTTAATTTATGTTTCAGTTGGTCTAATGTGCAAAGTAATCTCATTGGCAATATTAGCACCATCTTTGAATCGAAAAAAGAGACAAGAAAATTGTGTATATCCAAGTAGTTTTGAATTGTTTCTTTAGTTGGCTGTTGTTTCTATTTTTGTGCGGATATATTATAGCTGTATGGTAATCTACAGTACTACGATCATCTTACCCATTGCTGGAATGTGTGAATTTTCAAAACTGAACCTTTAACTTGCCACTAGACTATAAACGACCTTCAGAGCAATCTTCATGTTCATAATCTGCATTCAAAATTGAAAGGGCAATACGTTGCACTATTTGCCAGTCCTTCAGCCATGTTTCATTGTTGGCTGTAAGGTAGTTTGAGGTCATCAAATTGAACTTTGTACAAATTTTGATTTTGAGGTGAAGTATTTAAAACGGATGTCAACTTCAAATTTTACTAAATAGGCAAATGACATAATGTTCTAGATATGTACGTGTATTTTAGTTTTAATATAATTATTTACCATTAACAAATAAAAAAGATTCACAAATAGTAAATGATTTTATTGATTATGTTTCAAAAGGTTGGTGATCATTTGATATTCCAGAAGCAAAAATGCTTAGCAACAAATATCTCACATGGGAACTAATCACAGCAAACGATATATTTATATGGTAATCGATGATGATTTATTATAGACTGATTTTTACTAGAAATATTGTTTACACATGTAAAAAGCATAACATAAAACTATGTTGATATTATATTCAAACAGATGATACTTTCAGAAATGAAAACTGTTTGTCAAAGTTAAGGTCCATAGGTCCATAAAAATCATTGTATTAAAATTGAAACGTGCAGTCCTATGTTGATCTATTTCATCGTTGTAATTTGAGGGGGTCTAGCTTCGATGTTGTTTGGTCTTGACCCAACGTAGTTTGGTAGGATTCCACCAATTTGGACATGGTTATACATCTTTTCATCATATATGCTACTGTTCTTCTCGTTATGTATTGTTTCTTCATATGCCGTTGGCGCTGAGTTTACGGCATATTTAGTTTTTGCTTTCTCTGGAACAAAATCGACAGATCGATCTTGTTTGGTGTTTTTCTTGCATATTCTGTTGAAAGTATTAAAAATAACACGTATTTCAAAAAATACAAACGAGATATATTTTTTTAAACATTTGTTGTATTTTAATAGAATTTCTATAATAACTTTAAAGCTTGTTGTTCGGTGTGAGCCAAATCTCCGCATTGAAGGCCGTACATTGACCTATTATGGTTTACTTATATTTAAATTGTTATTTGGATGGAGAGTTGTCTAATTGGCACTCACACCACATCTTCCTATATCTATATTTTGTATTCAAGATTCAAAACTCAAAACTATAAATTCATACATCTATCGCTGACATTATGCGTTATACGTAATGCGATTTGTTTTCTTCCATGCATGCATAATACTGCTCGCCATATGAATTAAATTACCTGTTACAGAATTTCAAGTCATTGGTTTTCTTTTTTCATTTTTGTTTTTAAGTTGTTTCACATTTTGTCATGCTGAAACCTTTAAATTCTTACTTAAAGGTATTAATTTGTTTATTATTGACGGCTGGTCGTACAGTGACCTATACAAAGAATCGAGAAACATGAACTAAAAAATAAAAAACAGATAATAATGGATCGATTATATATGACAAATAGAGAATAACGGGCTATTTATTTTTTAAGAAAACAGAAAAAAAGGACACATTCTATCCCCTTCAACACCCTCACATATGACTAAAAGTTTTGATTGTTCTTAATATAGTGTGAGAGAGTGTCCGCTCTTCAATTATAACTAAGGCAAGCAGTAGTGTTTTCCTATGATGTATTATGAAATAAAATGCAAATATCAGATAGGTAGTAAAAATTCGTTCTTTTACTTTGATTTTCTCTTTTCCTTATTTTTTTATATGGTTCTATAGATTGCACTTTAATTAAAACTTTCTGAAGTACGACGATGATCCCCAATAATACTGAAATAACAGCTAAAATACTAACAACAGCCCATACAGAACTGTTAGATCTTTATCCGTCCTCTAAAATAAACAAGCAGAATATAAATGAAGTATGACTAAAATGATCCGCAAAAACCTTAAATAGTAAAAACTTAAGGGTTTATTTCGTGAAAATAAGTTGATAATGATTTCAGAGGTATACACTAACAGTACACTTAGCAAGTAAATGAAATAAATGTCACAAATAAGCATACACTACATTTTCTATGTAAAGTTTCCCTTTTTTCCCCATGTAAAGTCTTCCTTTTTTTGTCCATTCAAATTCACCCTTTTTTCCATGCACAGTCTCTATATAATTTAATATTTTCGAAAATTATATATTAATTGTGAATGCTGTTGCAATGTGATTTACTAAATGTTAATGCTTTTTGGGAGGAGGAGGAGGAGGAGAGGGTGAATATTTTCATTTACTCCAACCTATTTTGTCGTTTTACTATATTCAATTGAAAACAAATTATACCTTTGTCTGTGGAATCTCGTTCAGGTGGTATTATAGTAGTAGTTGGCGTACGTACTGGTAAGGTGCCTTCTAATATGAAACAAAATGTCGGCTATTTATTAAACACAATAGTTAAATTACAAAAAAATAATCAAATAAGTTGGAAAGAAATTTCAAATAGCCATGGAATAATCATTTTCATTTTTCTGTTAAATTTAAGAAGGTTAGATGTCTCAACCAAAGATTGAGTTGTTCTATTAGTTTTTTGTTGTTTTTAATTTTTCGATTGCTTTGTTATTGAAATCGTCATTATTTTGCAAGCCTTAATTTTATGCTTGATATATGACATTTCGATTTGTTTGTATTCAGCAGTTCTGTCAGTTTAAAATTTAAAAGAATCAGGAGATTCTTAAGAATGAATGCCATTTTTAATCAAAGATGTATACAATTTGATCAACCATATTATCTTTTAAACGGACTCATGTTACAAAAAGTAAACAATGTAATACTACAAGGAATACTTCCTCAATATAATTTTAGGAATACTTCCTTGATTAGTTCTATATAATCTTGTATCATTTTTTGGCAAAAAATCCTTTTATTTTGTAGTCCATCAACAAAATTACAAGAACATTTATTGGCCAATACCAAGATCAGTATTCATTGAATGACAAGCAGCCTCATATCAAGATCTACACAGTGCGAAATAATTAACCATCTAACCCTTCAGCCGTGTGTCCAAATTACGTTTTAAAGTCACAAAAGACTACACATCATTTGGAAATTTAAAGGAGCTTTGTTTTTGTCATGATATATTTCATTATCATACATTTAAATAAACGACATGTCTGCATTCTGTATAAATTATCATTCTTAATAAGATTTAAAAAAAATTAAACGCAATTTTAAAATCAGTAATGTATAATTATGGTGGTCTGAAACTCAGCGGAGGCATACTCATATTTCTAAAACTGATGTTCATTAAAAATGAACAATGCGTTATTTTTGCAAATTAGAACATTATCAATTAGAGCCCCATGGAATAAATGTCAATGATTATAGGTCTCCGGATAATAAATGAGCAAAACCGATACCACATAGTCAAAGGACCCGAAATGACAAATTTGGAACAATTCAAAAGAGAAATCAAACAGCCTGAGTTGATATATACAAATAAATAAACTAAAACAAATATGATAAACAGTAACAAACGATGATCACTGAATTACAGGTTCTTGACTTGGGACAGAACATTCAGAATATATTCAATCTAATTTTGAAAGCTGTACTTATTGTTTGATTTCATACAATCACTTCGTGAAAAATGAATAACGATAACCAATTTATACTGATAAAGATTTTGTTTAAAAGTTTGGTTGGACCTGTAGAAAACTTATTTCAAACGGAATAAAACACACTTGGAGGTGTTGTTAACCTTGCTCCGAATTTAGAAAGAAGTAAAATCACAAACGTACTGAATTCAAGGGAAAATGAAAAAAAGGCCCTCAATCAAATGGCAAAATTAAAAGCTCTAACGCTTAAACCTGGTCTGAAATCTAGCTAAACTTCTCACATGTGTGACAGTCGCATCAAATTCCATTATATTGACAACAATGTGTGAACAAAACAAACAGACATGATAGGTAAACATGTCAGAAAGAGGGGTACAGCAGTCAACTTAGAAACAATTCTGGTAAACTTATCGAACTTTAAAATAACTCATTCTAAAAGATTACAATTTCAAAACATTACTATAATTCGATCTTGAATATTGTTTTTTTTTGTTATTAATATTAGTTTTTGTTTATTAGTAAATTAAGCAAAATATTATTGTTATACACATATACACTTTCGTGGATTTACAGTTTGTCATTTCCTGTATCTGTGCAATGCACAATATCATGTGTTTTTTTACTGTTATAGTCTTTAGACTAAATCTATTGGATGTTGGATGTGTACTTATTCAGTTTTTGTTAATTTATACGTAGTCTTAGATGCTTAGTTTTCTGTATTTGTTGTTAGTGGCTTTGAACTAGCTGTCAATAGCTGTGAGTATTCTCAGATCTGTACTAATTGTTTTGGATTTTTTTTAGGGATGGAGGGGATGTACAAGTACCATAGCCTCGTCCACTCCGTGTTGTTGTTAAATGCATTTCTTTTAGCATCTTTCTGATGAGCTGTATTACACCACTGTCCCAGGTTAGGGGAAAGGTAGAGATCCTGTTTACACGTTTTACCCCGCCACATTATGTGTGTATGTGTATGTCTCAAGTCAGGAGCCTGTAATTCAGTGGTTTGTTTGTTGATGCGCTACATATTAATTTTTCGTTCATTTTTTGTTCATTGATTTGGCTGTTAGTTTTCGTTATTAAATTTTGTAGTTATTATGTAACTAAGATTTCTAGTCCCTTAGACAAAGTTGGCTCTAGATGAATTTGACTATTTATTTAAAGTATTTTTGACATGTACCTCATCAATAATTTTCGGTTCTTATCTATCTTTGGATTTCAAATGATTGGCTTTGAGCGTTCCCGATGAAGGTAAATCATGAAAACCGCTTCGGACGCAAGAAATTATTAAACGTGTTGTTTTCAATTTGTTATCTCTGTTGAATTGTTTTACCTTAAATTCGGGGCCTGTTATAGTTGACTTTGCGGTATGGGCTTGCATTTGAAGGAAGATCGTACATGTACGGTGACCTTTATCTGTTAATTTACGTTTCAGTTGGTCTAGTGTGTAAAGTAATCTCATTGGCAGTATTAGCACCATCTTTAAATTGAAAAAAGAGCCAAGAAAATTGTGTCTATCCAAGTAGTTTTGAATTGTTTTTTAGTTGGCTGTTTTTTTTTATTTTTGCACGGATATCTTACAGCTGTATGTTTAATCTACAAAGATACGATCATCTAATTTCACTGCTTGAATATTTGAATTTTCAAAAAATGAACATTTAACTTGCCACTAGAGTATAAACGACCTTCAGAGCAATCTTCATGTTTATGCTCAATATTCAAAATTGAAAGGGCAATACGTTGCACCATTTGCAAGCCCTTCAGCCTTGTTTCATTGTTGGATGTGAGGGGTAGTTTGAGGTCAGCAAATAGGACTTTGTACATATATTAATTTTGAGGTGAAGTATTTAAAACGGATGTCAATTTTTATTTTACTAAATAATTATGCAAATGACATAATGTTCTAGATACATGTATGTACGTGTATTTTAGTTTTAATATAATTATTTAACATTAACAAATAAAAAAGATTTACAAATAGTAAATGATTTTATTTTGTTTGTTTCACAAGGTTGGTAATCATTTGATATTCCAGAAGCAAACATGCTTAGCAATCAATATCGTACATGGGAGTTTACCACAGCAAACGATATATATATGGTAATCGATGATGATTTATATTGGAAAATGAGAAATATTGTTTACCCATGTAAAAAGCATGATACTTTCACAAATGAAAACTGTTTGTCAACTTAAGTTAAGGTCGTTATGTCCATAAAAATCATTCTATGAACACTGAAACGTGCAGTCCTATTTTGATCTATTTCATCTTTGTACTTTGAGGGGGTCTAGCTTCAATGTAGTTTGGTCTTGACCCAGCGTCGTTCGGTAGAATTCCACCAACAGTGTCAAACTGGCGATGGTTATACATCCTTTCATCATATATGTTACTGTTCTTCTCGTTCTGCATTGTTTCTTCATATGCCGGTGGCTCTGAGTTTACGGCATATTTAGTTTTTGGTTTCTCTGGAACAAAATCGACAGATCGATCTTGTTTGGTGTTTTTCTTGCATATTCTGTTGAAAATACAAAAAATAACACGTATTTTAATAATAAAAACGATAAATATTACTTTTAAACATGCAACTTTGAATTAAATTACGTTTAACTGTTACAGAATTACCAGTCATTGGGTTTTTTTTTCATTTTTTTCTTTTTAAGTTGTTTCACATTTTGTCATGCTGAAGCACTTAAATGCTTACTTAACGGTATAAAAAAAAATATATTGACGGCCGGTCGTACAGTGACCTATACAAGGAATCGAGAAACATGAACTAAAAATTAAAAAATAGAAAATATAAAATAATGGATCGCTTAAATATAACAAATAGAGAATAACGGGCTATTATTTTTTTTTAGAAAACAGAAAAGAAGGACACAGCATATCCCCTTCAACACCCTCACATTTGACTCAAAGTTTTGATTGTTCTTAATATATTGTGAGAGAGTGTCCGCTCTTCAATTATAATTATGGCAAGCAGTAGTGTTTTCCTATGATTTATTATAAAATAAAATGCAAATATCTGATAGGTAATAAAAATTCATTCTTTTACTTTGATTTTCTCTCTTCCTTATTTTTATATGGTCTAAAGATTGCACTTCCATTGAAACTTACTGAAGTACGACGATAATCACCAATAATACTGAAATAACAGGTAAAATACTAACAACGGCCCATACAGAACTGTTAGATCTTTCTCCGTCCTCTAAAATTAACAAGCAGAAGTATGACTAAAATGCTCCGCAAAAACATTAAATAGAGAAAATTAAGGGTTTATTTCGTCAAAATCAATTGATAAGGATTTCAGAGGCATACGAAAACAGTACACTTAGAATTTAAATGAAAAACAAATGTTACAAATAAGCATACACTACATTTCCTTTGTAAAGTTTCCCTTTTTCTCAATGGCATGTAAAGTCTGCCTTTTATTTGTCCATTCAAATTCTCCCTTTTTTCGTGCACAGTCTCTATATATTTTGATATTTTCGAACATTATATGTTTAATGTGAATGCTGTTGCAATGTGTTTTAAATTTGAAGAAACAAAACTAAATGTTTATGCTGTTTGGGAGGAGGAGAGATGAATAATTTCTTTCGCTCCAACCTCTTTTGTCATTTTACTATATTCAATTGAAAACAAATTATACCTTTGTCTGTGGAATCTCGGCCAGGTGGTTTCATAGTAGTAGGTGGCGTAGGTACTGGTAAGCTGCCTTCAAAAATAAAACAAAATGTCGGTTTATTTATAAAACACAATAGTTTATAAATTACAAAAAAAGTTTCAATAAAAATAAAAAATTCAAATAAGTTGAAAAGAAATTCCAAATAGCCATGGAATAATCATTTTCATTTATCTGTTAAATTTAAGAAGGTTAGATGTCTTAACCAACAGTTGAGTTGTTCTGTTAGTTTGTTGTTTTTGATTTTTCGTTTGCTTTGTTCTTGAAATCGTCATTATTTTGCAAGCCTTAGTTTTATGCTTGATGTTTGAGATTTCCGATTTTTTTTTATTCTGAGTAATTTACAAGTCGATGTATACCACAACAGATACAAAAAGCTGTCGTTAGAAAAAGATACTTACTTTTTTTTCAAACTGTAGGTCGATTCTAATTTCAAAAAACAAGCGTTTCCTTATTGACCATTTATGGGAATATATCAGATTTTCCTAACTTCTTTCTTTTGGTACTTAAATAGACTTACCAAAGCAATAACTAGACTTGTCTTCATTTAACTGTTGTAAAAAGTATGTCCTGTAGTTGCCACAGTTACGTACTCTGATATCATACTCAGCTTCACACGTGCTACTCAGCCCAGACTTGCAAACCTTTCTATCTACAGTTTTGTCGCCAATTTCCGGAATATTCCCTGTAAAAGTCATAAATAGTTATCAAAGGCACCAGGATTCTTATGATTATATACACCAAACGCATGTTCTTTCATCAGTGACGCTCAGATCAAAATAGCTAGAAATCCAAACAAATATAAAGTTGAAAAGTATTGAGGACCCAACATCTCAAAATGTTGTGCCAAATGCGGTTAACGTAATCTATGCTTGGGATAAAACAAAATCCTTGGTATTTTGATCCATAGTTTGGCAAACAGTTATTAATCCAACATGTCCAAGTGGCCATATAATTGAAATTCATGTCAACACCAAAGTGGTGACTATTGACCTGGGCTGGTGATAACGTTTTTTAATTGGCTGTTTAATTATCATTGGAAAGTTTCTACCAGAAGATTTTCGCTCTTTTGATAGTATCAGCAGGCCAGTACTTGTTGAGCGACGTTAAGTGTTAAACTTTGTTAAAATCCTCTGTTCTACATTTATATTTAGTTATAAATCATCACACATCAGATAATTTAGAACATGTATTTTATGAGAAAAAGAAATGAAATTGAAATAGCACAAATGAAACGCAGAAAAAAGTAGACGGGTTCCATTAAAATAACTGTTATGCTACTCCCATGGGGTAGAGAGTTTTATGTGTTGACATGAATATCAACAATGTGGTCATTTTTATAAATTTCCTGCTTACAAAACTTTGAATTTTTCGAAAAACTAAGGATTTTCGTATTCCAGGTATAGATTATCTTAGCCGTATTTGGCACAACTTTTTAGAATTTTGGATCCACATTGCTCTTCCACTTTGTACTTGGTTGGCTTTATAAATATTTTGATATGAGCGTCTCTAATGAGTCTTATGTTGACGAAACGCGCGTCTGGAGTACTAAATTATTATCCTTGTACATTTGATAACTTTATATTAGCTCTAATAGTGCAATCCATCACTCATGGTAAGAAAAAACATCGAGATTTCGTTGATGTAGGTAATATTGCAATCGAGATACAATGACAGAATTGTGACTATGACCGATGGAACTGATCTGTTGTCATCTGTTAACAGGTTTATTCAAAATAACGCATAATAAAATTAATAATTGCATCTAAAAAAAGGTTAAGAAATATGACTGTCCATTTTGATACTGTCGCTTACAGGGATATTAAATTAACTGTTTATTAATCATATTTATCGTCAGTAGCTTTATATATAGAAGTTACATATGCATTGTATACTGATATTTTACACATTACATTTACCTTGCATCCATAGCGGGTATACTGTACCACAATGCATCATATAAACACTTTGGTTGACTATGTCATTTCCGGTGACGCTGTCAATTCTGTACCATCCGGTTATCAGTCGACTGTCGTCTATAGCAGTATCATCATCATTAAGACTATAGTTTGAAGACCTCTTCACCTCCATTTGCAATACTTTGTAGTTTACACTTTGACAAGGATCAACTACAATAGATCGAAGAACAAATACAAATTATTACAAAAGGCTTATTTGGTAATGGAATATTGGTTGAATTATGCATGTTGATTGTTGATGGTGATAGTGTGTTAATCATACCGAAGTGTACAATGTTATAAGGTGTGGATAGGATGCAGAGAGAGAAATAATGGGCAAAAGATGCTAAACAAAGGGTCAAAAATATGAGGAATGGGAAAAAAAGAATAACCTTGAGCGATTAGCTTCCAACAGGAACAATAAATATGTTGGTATTGGATTGGCGTGAATCAGGAAATGTTTACAAATGAGTAATGCATTCATTAATAGCATGTTATATTCCTTCATTTTTCACAAGATAACGTTTATTATCATGTCATAACTTACATTCACATCCAGGAGTAAATCCACCATTATCTGAGGTCTCCCCTTTTGGGCATTTGGTTTCTGTCCCTGAATAAAAAGATAATATAGATCTTTAAAGTATGATTTAAGATTAGTAAAAATAAATAGATGTTTAATTTCAGTAGTTCATACTATTATATGGCTAAATACAAAAAAGAAGTATAATCTCAAAGACATATACATTTTTTGGTTCCTATCATTTATGTCACTTGGTACCTGGTTGATAGTTGTCTCAGCGCATGCCAAATCTCCTCTTTTGGATACATTTCATTTATCTACAAATGACTCATCAATGGCACTCAAATAAAAAAGGTAAAAAAAGACAACTATAGAATTTCATTTTGCAATTTTAAAAATGCTATATAGACCTGTGACCTAGAACCTTTTGTTCATTTGTTCGTAGCCAATGTTAGTCCTCAAATCTACATATTTTGTTTAAATGGGGTAAATGTAATTTATACTAGGCTTCAATGGAAAACGAAAATAACATTTAAGGAGATTGAGATGTTCAGACTTATGTGGTTGATTGTCGCTGTGTTATATTTGCCTCTCTTTTACAAGTTGTCAAGTACTTTCTCACTTCGCCCCTCCCCCTCCCCCCCCCGAACACTGCAACCTGTGCATATTAACTGATATTAAAATGCAAATAATAAGTTGAAATATGACAACATTTATACACATAAACAATAATTACCAAAACAGTACGCCTCGTAGAACCCATGTGTGTGCGTAAGATTATAAACATAGTAATCTCCACAGTTCTTAACCTGGATATCATATGAGCTGATACAACATCCTCCGTTGTAGTTACTTGCACAGGCAGTAACATTAGACACATCGCCAACAGAGGGGTATGAACCTATAAATTAACAAGCCAAACTAATACAGCATTTTCTTATACAATTTTCTTTTGAAGTTTCAATTCACTTTTTAAAAGTTTTTAAGATCATCATAATGGAGCAAATTTATTTAAAATCGCTTATTTTAAAAGTTCTACTTCTTTTAACAGGCAGAGGATGCATACATGGTTATTTGGATCTAACGAAACAAAACAAAAATAGGGGATTTATATATAGCCAAGAAGAATGTTATTAATAAAACATATAAAAATGTATCGTAAGTCAACAGATAAGTCTAAATATCAATATATTTTGTAGTATTTGTTTGCCTTTATATTTTCAAGAAGAAGGTTAAGTAAGTAAGTAAGTTTAGAATTTTTACTTTTCCCCTTCTCAATGTCTAACAAAAAGCTAATGTATTATACAGAATGTGTAACAAAATAATTGCTTCATACAAAGTTATCTATAGAATGCACCCATAGTTGTTTAGATTGTAACATACCATTCATCCATAAAGTGGAGGTTGTGCCACATCTAAAGCCGCCTTGTATACACTCTGTTGGCATTGTATTACCTGCCAAGCTTACTGGACGGTACCATCCCGAAGGTAAGAAATTGTCACAAATTCCTTTACGGACGTCATTTGCTACAGATCTTTCCCATTGATTTAGTTCTATGTAGTTTCCTTCTAAGCATGGATCATCTATAATATAAAATATGTTAAAATATCTCATTTGTACTTTAAATTTTATATATTTAATTAAAAAATTAACTGAACATGCGATATAAAGCTGATGTGTGTGTTGAAATCCGAGGCTAAATATGAATTCAAAACGTTTGCATTGACCGTCGTTGAGTAAAAAACAAATATTGAAAATGTATGATATATATATTTGTCAAATAAGAATGTTACATCTTCATCGGTTTAATTGTTGAAAAAAGTAAAATCGCAAAAATACTGATGTATAAAATAATATTGATAATGATGCGTGAAAAAAACAAACAGACACATAATGTAAAAATTTCAAAAATAATGGTAAAAAGTCTAATTCGGAAGGTCACATATGTGAAAAGAGAACGGGAACGGAAAATTAGAGGTATACAGTAAACCACATTTTAAAACTCGGTTAATCATTTGGTTGTATGATGAAGCACCCTCGAAAACTAGTCAGTAGCGGATCCATTACTTTTTTTTTATTAGGGAGGCTCATTAACTGCCTACGAGGGGCCTGCTTCGGACATACTTGAGTTAAATCATCAATTAAATTATTACAGAAAAAGGCTCGGAACACATGCTCCTCTTTAATTCTCCTCTGCTAGTTCAACATATTAACAGAGCTAATGTATTTTAAAACATCTTACCTTGTGAATGAACAACTGTAAAAACAGTAAAAAACGAAAATAATATGAAAGTAGTTATCCACATTATTATAGATGCATTGTGTAACAAATGTCAAATAGATTATATAAATAATGTCTGAAACAAAAAGTCCGACATTTTGTTTTGTTCTATCTTCCTTCTAATTCAATTGGATCGGTAAATTTAACTGAACAATAATTCCTTTAAACAATACATATATTGATTTGAATCATTATTTTTAAATGTTAAACGCATGCGTAGTTGTTAGTACAAATGCAATTTATAAATATGTTTTATTATGTCTTCACGGGTGATAAACATGAATGCGAAGATATGAATAAGATTTGTATAAAGACAAAACGTTTGGCACACTTGATATGATTAATATACAGGGGATATATAACATGATAAAAACGCAAAGCTGTGTATTTTTTTTTTTTTTTTTCGTGTCAACGTTTAAAAAATAAATGTTACATGTTACTGCTACTCAATGCTAATAGTTTATACTAAAACGAGTTGAAAAGGAATATTAACTTTTTTTTGCTTATAGAGGGAACTTATTTTTATCAAAGATATATACTAAAGATGCGAACGGATGTCAGGAATACATTCCGTTTAATGTAATTGTAACATATCTGCGATGTTCCTATGGTAGTTATGTAACATTATATGCTCCATTGTGATATTTTTTAATGATTGATTTATGTTTGATATTCTTAAAGGTTGCAAAGATAACTTCAATGTTTGATATAAGCCTAAAAGGAAGGTTCGAATTTGGGGGTTTACCTTCATATTTTTCTAATTTTTCTAATCTTACTATTAAAAATGCTTATCAAAATTGTGATCTGGGTTTATTTTGAAAAGAGTAGAGTAAAAGACATATATCTTACCCCATTTCTTACATTAACAAAAGCTTTGTATCCTATCGCATTTTAACCAAATATCAAAAAACGTTAATACACAAATTGAATACGACAAACATAGTCGTGTTCAATTACGAACGTATATTGTAATTATTAGTAGGGGCAGATAACGTCAAGTTTAAGTGTTAAATATTTATTTTTCATTCATTTTTCGTATATAAATAAGGCCGTTAGTTTTCTCGTTTGAATTGTTTTACATTGTCATATCGGGGCCTTTTATAGCTGACTATGCGGTATGGGCTTTGCTCGTTTTTAAAGACCGTATGGTGATCTATAGTTGTTAATGTCTGTGTCGTTTTGGTCTCTTGTGGACAGTTGCCTCATTGGCAATCATACCACATCTTCTTTTTTAAAGTTATGTTTGTCCTTTTACGTTTAGTGTATGGTCTTCAGTCTCATGTTCCCCAATGTTGACTTGAAAATAGAATATTTTCACTACAATTCTAAAACTCTTCCAATAGTCATAAAAAGCTTTGCCAGTAGAGAGAGTACCACGCTCTATGTGCAATAAGAACAACTCTTTGAGGGGTCTGTAGGTGGACTGCTGTACGGCAAAATATCATTACCTATCAAATTTAACCACATTTGTCTGTGGCACAAACAAATCCCCGACCAGAAACAATTTAATCAAGCCTACGCATGTTCTTGAAATATCATCATAGACCTCTATCATACATTACTACAACATAGTTATTATATAAACTAGGTAATCCTGTATGTACTTTTAATTTATATGTCAAATGTGCTCCTTTAATAAATGAAAATTACAATGTATGAATTTGGTGTGCGCGTAGTGTTGTTTTTAATAAACTTCACAGAATCCTTTGAAAGTAAATCCTTCAATGTAATAATCACTCAGAAGAAGAGGGGCGCTATATGACCAAAAAAGGATATATAAAGAAAAGCTTAAATCAGTTAAAGTCAACTTTCCCAGAGGCAATTGGGATCTAAGTTCCTTAATTTATCAACGAAAGTTTGCTGTCTTTTTATCATTTCTTTTTTGTGTTAAAAAGAAACTGTCCAAATGTAGCAAGTAACAGTAGTTTTCCGCAATTCATCTATTTCGAATAGACATATCAATGTGATAATAAAAATCTGTTGTTATTTGTGTTTATTCTATAGATCATTTCCATGATCATCGACAAATTATTTAATATGTTATAGCAATCGACTGGAAAGCCTTCCAAAGATATAGTATCCATGGCCAAAGCCGGCGGTAACGAGTACAAGTAGGTCTTTAGTTGGAAAATTATGTAATTATTTGAAATCTGCCAGCTGGCAGATTATATCACATTTGATAAGTTGATCATTTTTCTATTGTACTATCTTATGAAATTTTTCTCTGTTGTTTATTGTGTGTCACAGTGTAAATATGTTTGTGTTGCTATAGCATGTAACTACTGCTTTGCAAATAAAGAATTCATTCATTCAACAGTTTCATTTGAAATGAAAGTGCAATTGAATTGCATAGTTTTACTATGCCACTGCTGGTGAACGGTTCGTCCTCGAGGGTATCACCAGGTCAGTAGTCAGTACTTCAGTGTTGACATGAATATCAATTATATGGTCATTTTTAAAACTTTTCTTATCCAAGGAATAGATTATCTTAGCCGTATTTGACACATTTTTTTTGGAATTCTTGGTCTTCAATGCTCTTCAGCTTTGTTCTTGTTTGGCTTTATAACCTTTCTGATCTGAGCTTCTCTGATTAGTCTTATGTAGACGAAACGCACGTCTGGCTTTTTAGATTATAATCCTGGTACCTTTCTTTAATGACAAAGTAGTGAATCACCCTTCTCGAAACAGAAAACAATGTTTGAAAAACATTATTAAAGTGTTCCTTTGCTTTATTTCATAGTGACCAATTCTACAGAAACGTACTTAAGTTTTCGTCTTAAATTTTTAACAATTAACTTTAAATAAAAATGACACCCACGTATTCCAACATCAATCAAAATTCCGATAGCAAAGAATCTTATTCGGAAGACTCCGTATACATACTAATAGTATTGTATTGTAATTACATTACAAAATATTGATCACATGATGCTAATATTACTAGACTTGCAATTGCTTCACATCAATAACACCTTTCGTGAGTGTAATTTTTTGTGACAATTTCCCAAACAGTTTCAATCCAATTTGATTGTATAACAATCTTTTTTTATTGAACTTTTTATATTTTCTTGAAAAAAGCTGCCTTAAAACAAGCTGTTTTCTTGTAACTGTTCCGTTCATACAAGCCGCGTCGATAATATACTTAAAATCACCGTTATATACATTGAATAATAAAAAAAACTCTTACTTTTCAATACATACATGTTATACATTTAATATATATACTCTTATTTTTGTTATTGTTTTTTATATACAAAATACATAAGCATTGTTTTTCTAAAAATATATATTAATGTTTTTGTTTATTATTAATTTTTACTGGTTTTTTTGGAAACTTTTGATTACAAAAGCAGCAGTAGCATAAAGTCTTGCTTTAGTTAATGTCTTTACTAAGTGTTTTACTCGAACATTTTGTGTTCCCCAGTCATAAATTATAAACTTCCGGGGACTGCCATTTATCCTATTTCCTCTTTCTTCACTTGTACGAACGAGTATCTTTCTTCAAAATTTAGAGAATTCGAATATTTCGGGACGTGAACTATAAACTGTTTCCAAAGTTGATCTGGGTCTAAAAGCGAACTCAAATATGTTACTGTTGAATATGGTAAATCCCTGATATAAGTTTAATTATATATAACAACACGTCTGTTTAATGCCATTTTCTGTGTTCCAATAGTCCTTTCACGTTAAATATTCCACAAATCAGATATGGGATTTACCAGGTGAAAATACCCTAAATTGTGAACTGATAAACTGATTTCTAAATTTAGACTTTATTTCATATAATCTACCAGGGAGTGGTTTTACGAAGCTATCATACGACCTGTTATAAGATATATCAAAGACCTATGTTTTGATCCTATAACTAATTTAGGGCATATATAAAGGCAGCAGAAGTATACCGCTGTTCAGACCTCGCCGCGAGGCTGTCTTAGACAAAACTACAACAACATTGCCCTTTCAGATATCTTGTGATATTTTTTCATTCAATGTTGAAACATTTACACATTCATATAAGGTCTCATTTGTTATAGCGTTTAATATACAGGTCAGATGATCAAACAAATATTTTCACTTTTTTTTTTAATATTATGTGATAACCTCTAAAAGGTTGAAATTCTAATGTTTGTACATCAAATAACTCATTATTATAAACTGAAAAACGTATTGTTTTCCCCATCAACAAAACATTGTTTCTACCTCCTACCAATTGTCCAAATGTTCTTAAAGATGCACTAGCTGTCACCGATTTGACTCAAATCATCATACAATGTGTTTGATTTATTACAATGTTAAACAATTATCCCAATTTAAAAAAGTCTAAAATAAACTGTCAATATGTAAGTGAAATACAGATAAATAGGTACAAAATTTTAACAAAATTTCCTTCTATATACTAGCTTTTGATCATAACCAAGCTTCTGTCCAAGTGTAGTACAAATCAAGGATAGTATAAGAAAGTTATTAAAATAAATAATATATTGTTTCCAGGTAAAAAATTAAAGTCGATTTATAAGTAAAATACGGAAAAACATTACTTTTGAATACTATCTTATGATTAAAGACAAGCTTCTGTCTAAGTTTGGTACAAATCCAGTGGAGTTTAAGACAATTATTAAAATTTAAAAAAAGAACTTCAACCACAGAGTGAATGTAAAGTTTCCCGGTAGAATAACGAAGATCAGTTATAAGTAAAATACGGAAAAAATGGAATTCATATTTTACAAAATTTACTTCTGATTGCTATCTTATGCTCACTAACAAGCTTCTGTTCAAGTTTCGTAGAAATTCATGATAGCTTAAAAGTCAAAGTAATTAAAATTTCAAAAACTTTAACCACAAAGTGAATGTTTGTGGACGCCGACGCCGATGAAATATAGGATTACCTTATCGACTAAACTCTAAGGCTCGACAAAATATATTTTAATAATCGTTTTACCTGTATTTGTGGATCGAACTAGTTAATCCAATGATTTACTTGTTTTTCACTTTCAATGTTGACATTCTTTTCCTTTAAATACTTAAACACCCACAAAGCATGCGGTATCGATCTCTAGCTAAGGGGTTGAATTGAGTTCACATGAATACGGACTCAATGGGGTGGTATTATTCACCTGCAAGTGATATTTAAAACATGACTCAAATTGTAAAAATAAGAATTGTACGTAAAATAAATGAGAGTCATATTCATGTGTAATCTTTTGAAGTCGTAAAACCTAAGACACTCCCAGGAAAATTCAAAATGGAAAGTCCTGAAAATAATGACAAACTAATCCTTTGAAAAAAAGAAAAGCATACTTTTTTCGTTTGAATTGTTTTAAATTGTCTTATCGGGGCCTTCAATAGCTGACTATGCGGTATGGGCTTTGCTCATTGTTGAAGGCCGAACGGTGACCTTTAGTTGTTAATGTTTGTGTCATTTTGGACTTTTGTGGATAGTTGTCTCATTGGCTATCATACCACATCTTCTTTTTTATATTTAAAAAAAAAGGAATGAATCGCTTTTGGGCTATATTGACAATGTGTTTATTAAAAAGATTGAAAATGAAGAGATAAAATTTTAAGAAATTCATATCAAAGGCAATATTGTTTTAAATAACTTAATTTCATAGCAAGCTTTTTGCTGAATCTTTTTAACTTGAACCACTTAAAATAAGACTTCAAATTTTAAATAAATTGCTTCGCTGAGTGCAGCTAAATACGACTGCGGATGTCAAATCCTGCAACATTGATGGTAAAAATGGACATAATATTCACGCTTGATACAGGTCTAAATTTGGATTATAACTAAATTTTTGACACATCACAGGTTTTGGAGACAGAATAACTGTAGTCAAGAAACTTCAAATTGAATGTATAATTTGAATCTATATAGTTTTTTTTATTTTTTGCTATGCTATTGTGAATTGACATCCCCCTCCCATAAATACCCTGTTGTTTTTTTTGTTTGTTTTTTTGCAATACACTACTATGCTGTTGCATATAAAAAAACAAAAAATTGAAGATTTTTTTTTAAATTTGAAATCTGAAATAGTTCCTTACACAATTACATATTCAAACATCCCCTCCTCTAATTTTTTTTAACTCCCCCATTTCCCTTGTTCCCAAAATAAAAGTTTCACCTCAAAATATGGTCAGTATCTCAATTCAAATAATTAGGATTTTTTCAAAAATAATTACCCATTTTAATACATCATAACAGTTCAATAATATAAAATGACATACATAGGCATGGCTAAAATTAATATTAAGTAATAGTAACTGCTAAAAACAAATTGACAGTTTATCATTTCAACATAATCATTATTTCTAAATATAAATTTCAAGCAATGTAATGGAGGTAATCAAACAGTTTTCTTTAAATTGGTGAGGATTACCTCCCTTATACTGCTTCTAATTTGTCTCAAATTGTCCTTTAACCAGAAAAAAAACCTCGTTTTCCCCCTTTCTTTGCCCCCTAATTACTTAAAGTTTTGAACCATAACCTCCAAGGCCAATCCTCACCATTCCTTTGTAGTATGGACACTTGTGGTATAATTCCAGGGAGATTCATACACTCTAACACAAGTTATTGTCTGGAAACTTCAAAAATGTGTATTTGGGCCCTTTATTCCTAAGTAGTTTGGATCATCACCCTCAAAATCAATCCCAACCTTCTTTATGTGTTTATAAACCTTGTGTTAAAATTTTAATTGATTTCTATTTACTTATATTTCACGTGATACCAATATACCACCAACATATTTTTAAATTTTACGGTCAGTCATATAGAAATGTAAATTGCATGGCCCCTGTCATATAAGGAAAAAGAAATTAAAACTTCTTATGAAAATCTAACCCTTAAACAGACGATAAAGACTTATTTAAAACAGATAGGCTATACCACTTATAAATATGATAAGTCTTTTATCAGTGATATAGCCTATCAGGAGTTTTCCATGATATTTTATGATCTACCCAGAATATATTTTGTTATAGTGAGGATAAGATACCATTAAAATTGATCACATATATAGAAAGAACTTCAAGGACTTCCAGAAAACAAACCAGGTATAATGATAAACTTGAATAGTAAAATTAAAAGTCTTATAACAGATAAAACCAATAAGGGGAAGAATTCAGATAAATATCAAATTACAAATGGCATCTTTACACAACAAGACTTAGTGTAGAAAATGCTCATTGCACAGTTAAACAGGGTCAAAGAGTGAATTATTTTTTTGAGGTAGTTAGGAGAGTTTAGAAAACGGGTAATTCAAATCAAATCTTACACCATACATGCATTGTTGAGTGTTTCATGTTTCATTGTTCATATCAAATTATAGCTGCTTTTTAAGAAGACAGTCAGGTCAAGGTGTTGAAAGAGTAAAAACAAAACTATTTAGCAGTGTAAATCGTGATAATAGGATGGCCCGTGTAATGAATCGAAAGTGAAAAAATAACTTGAGTGTGCAAATGTGAGTATATTGCTCAACTAAAGTAACTATATTAAAAAAAAATGCAGATTGACTGGAAAAAAGACATTTCTCAGACTAGATAAAAGAAGAAAAATATTCAAACAGATATTTTAGAAGCTCATTACACTTGTAAAGCAAATGATTTGAATATAGAAAACATCACTGAACTGCGTTATAAGCTTCCTATTATGCTAAAAGAAAAAAAAATTGAAACTGCCAGAAAGAGTAATAAAAGACATGCGTTATTTTTTTTAGATATTGGTTGTGTAAATATTTGTTGATATGACATTGTTGTGATAAAAAAAAATTGTGTTGTTTAGTAAACTAGTCGTGTATATCGTATGCATTTGCTGAGTCAATAACAGGCTTTCGAGTAGTCTAACTCATACGTAAAATCACAAAAATACTGAACTTGGAGGAAAATCAATTCGGAAAGTCCATAATCACATGGCAAAATCAAATAACAAAACGCATCAAAAACGAAACTTCCATTGAAAGTCGAGATATCATTTGAGCAAATTTTGTCAAATTTAGCATATGATTGTAAAAAAAGAGATGATTTCTATCAAAAATGCAAATAATTTTATTGCTTACTTATCAATCATTATCAATGAAAATAATATTTGATGGATAGATCCTCCAATGAAATCACCAGTCATCTTTTTTCGCTGTTCAGATAACTAACATATAAAGAACATTTCAATAAGACATTTAACAAGTGTTTTTTTTATGATTTCAGCATAAATTTAGTCCTATTGATTTTTTTACACTCACTGAAAGGCTTATAATAATATTGTGTAATCTATGTCAAAATAAAATATGATGTTTAATAATTAATGTTATGTAACATTTTATAGGAAATACTGTTCAAAGATTGAAAAATTATACACTTTTAAGGCGATATTGTTATAAAGGAGAGACGAAGGATATCAAAGAAGCATTCAAACTCATAAATCGAAGAACACGACAACGCCATGACTAAAACAGAAAAAGACAAACAATATTACATAAGGCACAACATAGAAAACCAAATAAATGGTGCTTTAAGAAAACTTTAAGATATTATAATTTTGCCTTTATATACATTTGCATACAAAGTTATATATAATGCGTTACTTAAGTAACTTGTGGACTCACATAAGTTATGATACTCAACAGGATCAGCATGTTGGGTGCCACTATATGAGAGTGGTCACCTTTCCCTCTTGAGAACCTGTGCGGAAATTTAGTTTGGTTAAAGTCATCACTTTTTTATGTTATGTTTTGTGGACTTCTTTATCTTTCAGTTGTCTTTTAAATGTTTACTATTGCTTTGCCAGGTTTTTTCCCAATAGTGAGTTTTGAATTTCCATTGGTATTTACATCCTTTATTTAATAGACATAAATTACATTCAACATGCTGAAACAACTGATATGGTTATTTTGATATATATTTTAAAAGAAAAATAACCAACTATATCAAATTCAAAAGAGAGAGTAAAGTATCACATCCAACAAAGGAAAAAACTGTCATCTTTATGTTTTGATAGAGGCATTATCTTATGAAATGGTGGTTTAAACCTTGCTTTATAGTTTTAAATAAGCCATATAATGTGCAAAGTTCATCAAACATAACAATATCTTTCTATAAAATGAAGCATGGGAAAATGTCAACAAAAAGTCCCTCTGTAGACAATTTATTTTTTAATTGATAACAAAGATCACCTTTAAAATTTCCACTTGAACAGCAGTGAACTGGTCTGTCATAAATGTCAGTTGTCGTATATACTAGACAACCTATCCACAGAACCAACATTCTATATAGGAATTTTGAATGAATCTGTGTAGTTCCTTTTTTGCAAGTGGAAACATACAGGATATTTGTTTACCAGTACATGCTTTTCATATGCCACATCTGTTTTATATATTTTTTTCACTAATAAAGTAGAAGGGCTATATGTTTATTAGAAAGGAAAAACAATGTGTGTTACGTACTTTATTATATTACAGAGAAAATTAATATTATCACTACATATGTTTCTTCACATTTTTATGTATTGATTCCACTTTTTTTTGGTTAAATATATACTTCTTGACTAACCAATATATTTCCTTAAATGTTAGTTTTAAAGAAGGACATTTACAAACAAAACTATAAAATATTAAACAACAAATTTTTTATATTAATCTATTTGAAAGATTATTTTCATTTCAGATCTATTTCAACCAATAAAACAATCAGTATCTTTCCAGTAAAAATGTGTTTAAACGCTGCATAAAAGGAATGTTTTGATTCAAAATGAGTTTCCTGAAATTATTTGGCATCAATTAACATAATTAAGTGTTAGTATGAACAAGGAAATAAACTCTAAAACTACTTAATACATGTAAAAGATTGAAAAACCCTAGACTACAAATGAATATAGGTTTTTAAGAAAAATTATTTCTGTAAGGTAAATTCATTTTAAGAAATTTAGAGTCAAGTGATATGGACGTTAATATTTATATTTAAAGTTATTTTCATTCTATTTGGATTTATCAAAACATTAATTCGAGAATATGTATAAACAAAATTTTCAATAAATACTATTTTTTTTGACAAAGACAAAAGCAGAATTATGTTTTCTGTAAAAAAATGAATGAGATTCAAGATAGACGTCAAACTACAGATTTTGGCAAGGCTGTGTACTTTAAAGTTAACTTTAAAGGAAAAGGACATTTCTATTGGGTAGCAATCTTCTTATTTATCTTCAATTCAGATCATGATTCAAAAATTTAGAAATGTTTTGATTAAGGTTATAAAATTTTACAAAATTATTTTAATCATAAATATTCATAATACAATATACAAGACTTTCTTAGGGTCATTCTATGCAATAATGCAACAACATTATGGGATTACCAGACAAAATTTAAAATACAGCTTGCATAGAATTAAAAAATGATTAAATCACAAATTTTACAACAGTATACCATGAGATACAATACTTATCTCTCAATTTGATTGCTACATTTGAAAACAATCTGCAAGTCTAAACAAAAATACTTTCATAGAGGATGAATACCCCTTCATACATTACAAGAATAAAATATGAATGTATACTGTGTATATATAGTATACAGTCCTCAGAGAAGTATAAATCCTTGTCAAATAACTACTCTTTCTGAATACACTAATATTATTATCACAGTCTTATGCTATGTGTATTAAAAGAATTGCTCAATAAAATGTCAAAGTTGTCATTGATTCCATATATACACTTGTAACACTTTTACTACATGTGTTGTGTATATGTTTTTTAAATTGAGTCTAAATTGAAAACTACGTTCAAACCTATGATTGCGTTGGATAAAAACCGCAATTTTTATCCGTGTGCATGTCAAACAAATTTCGTTGTAGAAGGGTCTAAAAACAGCACAAACAACATTTTCCAAAAGACCAAAAAAGTGAAAAAGTATATTTAAACAAAACGCATTTAACAGGTCGAACAACTGATGTTCTTTAACCCTGCTGACTGCCATTGACGATTGCCAAATAAAATTGATCACAAGATGTAACAAAATGGATCTGAATATAAATTTAATACGTCACAGAAAAAAAAAATTGTTAACCTGTGGCTACGATGTTGCTTTTTAAATTGTACACACTATTCTTCCATCAATCAATCAATCATGTAGGAATATGTTATAATCATTATATAAATAGGCTTTTTATTAGTCCGAGATTACTTTGATGTCCAATAATGGTTTTGCAAGACAAGCTGGGGCTGTGGGACCAAAACAGCTTTGGACATCAGAGTAATTTAGAACTAGATTCTTATCACTGTCTGTTCAAGTCTGATGCACACTTTAATTTGGGAAATAGCTATTTCTAAATTAACTGATGGCACAGGAAAATGATAAGAAAATGCAGCTTGGAAAAGTATTTTTAAACCAACATTACTTCAAAAATGTGTCTATCATTTATAAAATACTTTGATTGTTTTATGGTTGCACTGTTTGATATGATTGCTGACACATACAAAAGAGTGGGTTGGAGGGGTCCTGATCCCGAAATCCCAGGCTAAAAAAACATGAAATCCTGAGGTCCCGAATTTAACAAAATTTAAACCCTGACATCACAAAAATCGAAAAAAGGAATTCCCAGATCCTGAAATCCCCCGCTTAAAAACACCTGATTCTGATGTCCGAAAAAAGGTCCTGCCCACCCTCATAAAAGCTAATTTTGAAACACACCAGTAATTTCAAACTTAAATCTTTGAATTTTCATATCTAATTATCAAATTATTTTTTTTCCTTTCCCTTTTTTTCTTACTATTTTATCAATCATGTATAATTTGTATAATCAGTAATTGTCATATGTCTAACATTATTTTGATGGATGGCAACCCTCATCATTTATAACTTCTGCTTCATTCAATTTTTGTTCCCCTCAATCATATTATCATTCATTATTATACAATCTTAAAAACTTCAAAATATTAATGCATCATACGTTATTTTCCCTGTGCCACACCTTTAGCCAACATTGGTCCAGTTTTGTGTAGATATAAAACAGGCCACACTAAATAATCAATTTTGCTGCCACTTTTTGTAAACACAATATAGTCATTTTTGTTTAAGTTTTCTCCTGAATTCACATCAAAATTTAAAAATAGAGGTGGATCTGATATCTGCATCATCCAACAAAGTTCAGAACATTTTTTGATATATTTTACAATGAAATTCTCCCTGGATAAAGTTTGTTGTGTAACACTCTTCGCATGACATATCTGTAAATAGAAAATATTGTTTATATTTCGTTTTGTGATAATATTATTAAGAATTTTGTGCTGATTTTGACATAAATCATCCCTTAGTCCTTACACTGATACTGTAAAGTAAGTAGTTCAAACATAGCAATCAAAATAGTATTTCAAAGGTTATCAAGAAACATGTGCTGTGCACTTGTTAATCATATAATTTATTTTTTTTAAATGTAAAACAATAAATAAAATTTAAACACAAGTGAACCAGTTGTGTTGTTTTGAGATTTTGTAAGGTCTCAATGTGACTTTGAAATGAAGAACAGCAATACAAGTGTTATTCCTTTGCTTGTTTGTATTGGTTTTTTGTATGCGATACAGATGAAAACTGACAATCCTATGTAATAAAAATCAGATTTAGCATAGGTCTGCATGAGCCGGTTTTGACATATATCCTTAGTGTTACCAAACTAGTTTACCATACATGAACTTCCTAGATAACATGGCCACCTAGGACCTAGGTATTTCTTATAAAAGTAAGATTGTACATATGCAAAAACTAAAAATGTCTGCTAAAAAAATAATCATATAATTCACCTGTCCAACAACTGCTAAACTCTCTGCTGCTATTTTCTTCTGAAACTCCTTCACAAAGATAAGACACCTGTCTGATAAAACTACTTTATGTCCCTGAAAGTGAAAAGATATAATTGGATAGTCAATCTCCTTGTGAACTACACCTTAGATACTATGGATTTATTAATATTTGTTGGATACCAATATTCGTTGATTTCCACATATATAAATGTTCAACAAATAACAGATTTTCTGAAGGAATGTATGCAGACTTTGCCAAAAACACGAAATCAAATAAATTTCCACATTTTGTGTTGTTGTAAAGGACGCTCAACCTCCATATTAATAAAAACTTAATCAATCGTAATACTTAGTACCTCTAGAATAGTGTAATTGATTTTTACAGGTAAATTGTTTTGTAAAAAAAACAGAAATTGCCACAATCAGGGATTTTATGGACCAATTTCTACTGGTCCGCAGGACCACCAGGTGACAAAATATACTGGTCCTACTTAAATTCTACTGGTCCCGGACCACCAGACCAGTGCTAATTTCGACGCCTGGACTCACAACTCTAATTTAGCATTAAATTAGAAAGATATCATAGGGAACATGTGTAATAAGTTCTAAGTTGATTTGACTTCCAACTTCATCAAAAACTACCTTGACCAAAAAATATAACCAAAAACTTTAACCTGAAGCGGAACAAAAGGGAAGAATGGATGAACAAAAAGGATGGACGAACAGATGCACAGACAAAAAAACTTAAGATGAAAAATATTATACTAACACCATGATCTTCCATGAATCCAATAGATCTGTTTATCAAGGTTTCTCTCTGTTCTTTGGCTAATCTTTGACACCAAGCATAACAACTCTGTTAAAAAAAAAAATCATAAAAAATACAGTAAAATACATGTAAGATGTCATGCATATCCTTCATTTGTTACTCTACAGGTATAAATTGTATTTTCCTTTACTTTGCTTTCACACTTCCTTTATAAAAGGACTTTGGGTAGTGATAAAATTCCATGAAATAGTGGGACAAAAATTAATTGGATTAGCCAGAGACTCATTCTAATTCATTCTTCACTTTCATGCATTTATTCAAAATTTGGAAATAAACATCAACTGTTGTTCAAATAACAATGTTGGTTTTTATGACCTGAAAAATTACTACCAGAATAAATTTGGTAGAATTTAATATGTAAAATATTAAGGTGGAACCCCACACCTTCACTAAAATTAATTTGGCTTGTTTAATTTTCATAAAATTTCAACAAAGTACTTACTTTGACCCATTGACAAAATATAAAAATGTCAAAAAAATTGAAAAAACAATTTTATCAAAAAAATTACACTGGTAAATTATATAGCAGTTTGACAAACACTAATTTTCATCATTGAGAAGCTTGATTTAATGGAGTTATCTCCTTGTAGTGTTAGGTAACACTTTAAGATACACAATTTATGATGAGATCAATATTTCTAGAGGTAAACATGTCTTGACTCTTCATGTTTTGAAAGTCAAAATCATTTGTTTAGGTACCAGTCTTGTATTACAACTCCAGTTTCCGGTGCATGTCAAAACATGGAGGGAAACAAAATAGTGCATTTTTTTCTGAATTTTTTTCTGAACTCATTTTTTTCTGTTTGATTATAGGTTTATGCTGAATTGAAACATATATATAGACTTAAAAAAATCTTGCAAATTTCTGGGGATATCAATCCAGGAAATTGGAAGGATATCATGTTTTCTGGAAGTGGTGCGGCCTGGTAAAAATAGCAAACAAAAGTAGAAAAAAATGTTTTGACTTCAGGATTACGTAACTTTTTATTCTTCGTGGCAACACCCCCATTTTTTTCGATTAAATCACAATTTCACATTAGTACATACATGATATGAACATGAAATATTTTATCTATGTAGCATTTTTTATTTTTTTGTTTTCAAAGATCAGCTGTTTTTTTATGTAAGCCTGCAACCTTTAGTAGAAATTATGTGAGTACTGTTTTCTGAAATGAATAGAGTTATCTTTCTTTGTATGGATTACTTTTATTTTTTGTATTACAGTGTCATTATATATTCCTACACAATAACTGTATCCCTTTAAAAATCCTGGTCACATACATAGGTTTTACAGAGGCTAAACATTTATGACCAATAGACATATGGATTTCTACCAATTGATATATTGCCTCTGCTTTGTTTTTTACCACATTGTCAGATATATTAGAAATTCCCCAAAAGTTGTTTGTAAACCTTTATTTAGGAAGAATTTTAATTTGAACAAAAGTAATTAAAATGATAATGCTTAAGAGGCAAGGATTTTGTGCAGTTTTGTGTGCTAAAAATATTCAAAAAGTTTACAAAGTACCTTTAACCAATCAAGCATGACCTTGACAGAAGCTGCCTCATTCATGTCATCTTCAATAACTTTCATAGCATCTGTGTATTCATCTGTGTACAAAGATGAAAACTTTTCGGCTAATGAAGTTGGACGGTTCATATCACTTAAGTCTGCAATGTTTGGAGTGTTATCTCTTAGTTTATTCCCAGCAGCTTCACTCAGTCTGAAGTTAAATACACATATAAACAATTGAGATTTTTTAGTATCGAATTTTTTTTTTAATACAACTTGTATCTTTTCTATTTAAATTAATTATATGTCATAAATAAATAAAACAAAACAAAACTAGTTGTTCTGTGTAATCTGCAAACATTAATCATATGCAATGTACATGTTCTTGATTTTCTTTTAATCTTAACAGATTTATAGTTTTTCCTGACGTGTTGATTTTTTTTAAATTAATCAAAATGTGATTTGACAAAAATAGTTCTATTTAACATTATCACATGTCTTAAGGCAACTTAGAACGTTTTTTGTCCTGTAACATTGAACTTTATAATCGGGGCCAGATATGGCCCTTACAGAACTTAGCTTACATTATAGTTTACCTTCTTTTTAATTCTGAGTTTTCAAAATCCAGCTTTTGCACTTGTCTTTTAAGGACCTCCAACTCCCGCAACCTTTTAAAATGAAAAAATAAACATTAATTTTTGAAGAATGCTTACAAGCAGATAGGGAATGAATGATTTCAACGTGCATATTAAAGTGTATACAGATATATATATGTTACAGGCATTTTCTAAATTTAGGCATTTTGTAAAATGACTGAATTTTTAGGCATTTTTCAAAATGCCTAAAGTTGACAGGCATTTTATAAAATGCCTAAAAAAACCTAGTCATTTTGTAAAATGCCTGAATTTTTTAATGAAAATTTTACAAATTGCCTGGTCTGTTTCAGGCAAATTGTGTAAATATGAAATACATGAAATAGATGATAACAAGAGGCTGTCACAAAGACAACAAACCGGATTTATTAGCATTTATTTGTGTCCTGGCAATATCACAAGAACCATTACTGATGATTGGTGAAAGTTAAAATTGTCAATATCAAATTTGACCTCTATTTTGTCATCAGTATCAACATATTAAAATTTGAAAAGCTTAGATTGAATGGTTTGTGAGTAAATGCAACAACGTGAATGGAAACACCATTTTACGATCTTTCAAGAACCATAACTCCTGAACGGTAAAAGTCAAAATCGTCATTATTGAACTTGACCTCTATTTTGTCATCAGTAACAACATATTAAAATTTAAAAAGCTTTGGTTGAATGGTTCATGAGAAAATGCACGGACACGATTTGAAACACCATTTTTCAATCTTTCAAGAACCATAACTCCTGAACGGTAAAAGTCAAAATCGTCATTATTGAACTTGACCTCCATTTTGTCACCAGTAACAACATATTAAAATTTGGGAAGTTTTGGTAGAACAGTTCATGCGTAAATGCACGGACACGACTGGAAACGCCATATTTCAATCTTTCAAGAACCATAATTATTCTTTAAAAATGTAACAACCGTTAATAAGAAAATCTAGGAGCCTGAATTGCTAAAAAAAAAAAGAGGACATAATCACATATGAAGATTGAGTTGACGACTTCTGTTACCACTAAGTTGCATCATAGGCCTATTGAATATGCATGAAATATGTGCCACTTAAAAAACAGAACTCAATGACAAAACAAGCTGTCAGGTTAGAAATCTATCTGACAGAGTTTTGACAGAGGTAGATATTGGAGCAAATGTATTTGTTGCAATTCCCCATGTGGATCGAGATAAGGGAAACCTGCACAACCTTATGGCTGTTGTTACTGGAAAGGAAGAGCATGGTTATAAACTTGGAATTAAAGATGGATTACTACGTGGACTTTACACCAGGAATCAGTTTGAACTATCTGACAGTAACTTTATTGCTATTCAATGTGTCAATTATGATAATGAAGTATCCTTCATTGAAGCTGTCAGTAAAGTTTCTTTGTGTGAAGGTCAGGTTTACACAAAATGTGCTGTAGTGCTCAGGCCCATAGCCAGGAATTTCCAAAGGGGGGTTCGTTTGACTCACAAACTCGACTTTAACAGTCACAATTCGAACAGAACATCGACTTTAACAGTGCTTATTTGTTTTCAAGGGGGGGGTTCGTCCAAACCCCCCGAACCTCCCTGGCTACAGTTATGATGCTAGTGGTAAGACTAGATGTAACATTAAACGTTATCTTTGCAAAAAGTCAGAAAAATGTGTAACAGTTGCTGTCATCCAATCATTACATATAGCAAAAATAATTGTCATCTTCAGTGTTAATGTAAATGATTTAATTACAATTATAAAACTGTAACTGTTTAGATTGCATGCTATATTTAATGATAGAGAAAAATAATCTGTGTTTGATATTTCCAGTCGTTAAAATTTGAGTACATTCCATTCAGTTTAAGTCTTTTAGGCATTTTGTTAAATCCCTTACAATTTTTTCAGGCATTTTCTAAAATGCCTGAAAAAAATAGTCAATTTGTAAAATGCCTAAATCATGCAGGCATTTTAGAAAATGCCTAAAAATTTCAGTCATTTTACAAAATGCCTAAATTTCGAAATTGCCTGTAACACATATAAACAAAAACAAGTCTGGTGCATGGACAAAATTAATTTCAGGAATTTCCAACAGAATTCTTAAATAGATCTTGAGGTCATTTCATGAATTTCTAACATATTATAAGGATCTTTAGGTCAGCGTTTGAAGTATATTAATCAAGAAACTTTGTAAATTGTGATCCAGCATCATGAGAAAAATACTTCGACATCTAAACAATAGTGTTTTGGCACAAAAAAGCTCAGTAGTCCTCAAAATATTTATTCTCTTACCTAAATTTCAAATGTAAAGGTTATTAAGACATTAATACAATAATATTTATATCTTTAAGACTTGTATTTAAATTAAGGGGCTGCTATGGCTTCTCATTGTTTCAGGTTCATGATTTAATTTATAACATTAGTACAAAATTGCAAGGAACTATTTGTAGATTATGATATCCAACACAATTTCATTTTTTTATCATGTTACTTATAGCCAAAGAAAACAAGGGCGAATGTAAACATTACATTATGACTCTTGTTCTGCATCTATCAGATCAGGATTCTTTTTCTTTTTTTTTCTCTCTTTCTCTCTCTCTCTCTCTCTCTCTCTCTCTCTCTCTCTCTCTCTCTCTCTCTCTCTCTCTCTCTCTCTCTCTCTCTCTCTCTCTCTCTCTCTCTCTCTCTCTCTCTCTCTCTCTCTCTCTCTCTCTCTCTCTCTCTCTCTTATTCTGTGTTTAACTAAGTGTGCCTTCAACATTTTATACTCATGTATATATATATTGAAAACAGTCAATACTTAATTAACAATAAGTTTTTAGCATTACTCTTATTAAAATGACATTTCATAACCAGTAGCCTTAAGGACAGTTTCACATTAATTACTATAACACTTAATTATAATCACTCATTTGATCTCATTCTTTGTAATATATTTTCATTTTACATTATTTTCCACACCTTCAATAAGAATTAAGGATTGAATTCTCTCCTCTTAAGGGGGCTCGCGGGTCTAAATGATTTTTTTTATTTAATATAGGATTTCGCTATATTTTTCTATAAATGAACTTTATCTTATCCTTAATAGGAAAATGAAATAAAAAATTGGGGTCACCGTTCATTTACGCTCACAATCTGTCTTTGAAAGAAGCATACATTTTTGTAAATGTCCTTTTTTACTGTTGAACTAATAGGAGAAATAGCGGTAATATCGAAATAAAAAAAGAACTAAATTACAGAAATCGCCTTAATTTTACAATTATTTAGTTTCTGTACAGCTTATTCGAAAACAACAATAAAAAATATAGGTCACCGATGAGTTAAAAAAAATATTTCAATTTTAATGCCAAAAAAAATGGCATTTTTGCACCAAAGGGAGATAATTTAGAGCTTTTTCAATGATATCGACTTTTTGAAAGTCACTTGGGGTCAACACGAATTATTTTTTTGGAATAATTTTTGTACCATATGATAAAGAAACAACTGTTTAAGGTAATTAATAAAATTTGTAATTAAAAATAAAAGTTTATTTTTTCTAAAAATCTTATACCCGCGAGCCTCTTTAACATGCTTAAAGTCAGTAATTTCAAAAATCAACAAATATTACAATTTTTGTATTGACATATAATTTGTCTCGACATCAAAAATGCTTAATTTAAAAAATCATATTTTGTAGTTAAAAAAATCCCAAGTCCTATATGAAATGATAAAATAAAAGTAGACGTCCAATTAATCTTGAGACAAATCACATATATTAAATGTATCTAAAGATATATTCTTACCTCTGATTTAAATCTGAATTTTCCTGCTTCAGACTTTCAATTATTTTATTAAGAACTTCTGAAGTTTCTTTTGAATCTGTGAGTTTCTGGAACCTTTTATGAGAATTAACAAAGATAAGAAGTTAATCTTTTCCTAAAAAAAATACCAATACTGCTCTTGCAATAATTAAAATTAACAAGAGTGCACACGCTGAAATGTCTCTCCTTCTTTACTTATCATTAATGTTATGTTGATAGTCCTAAATATAAAGCTTTATTACAACTGTCACATAAACCTAACATTAACCAAGAAAACTAAACATTGACCACTGAACCATGAAAATGAGATCAAGGTAAGATAAACCATGCCAAGCAGGCATGTACAGCAAACAATTCTACCATACAACAAATATAGTTGACCTATTGCTTAAAGTTTAAGAAAAACAGACATAAACACCAAAACTTAACAAAACTTAAAACTTAAAGCGCTTCGGACGTAAGAAATTAATAACGTGTTGTTTTCAATATTTTACACCACTGGGTCGATACCTCTGCTGGTGGACTATCAGTCCCCGAGGGTATCATCAGCTCAGTAGTCAGTATTTCGGTACTGACATGATTAAGCAAACTTTACTAAAATTGTCCGTTTATAAATTTATAAATTGTTAAGAAACTAAGGTTTCAACTCCCTCAGGCAAAGTTGGCTTTAGATAAATTTGGCTATTTATTTTAGGTATTTTTGACATACAGCTCTTCAACGGTTTCGGTACTTATACATCTTCGGATTTCAAATGTTTGGCTTTGAGCGTTCCTGATGAAGGTAAATCCAAAAAAGCGCTTCGGACGCAAGAAATTAATAACGTGTTGTTTTCAATATATTAACACTAAGCAATGAACTGTGAAAATGATTCAAGGTCAAATAAAACCTGCCCAACTGACATATAGATCATAAAATATGTCCATACATGAAATAAAGTTGACCTATTGCATATAGTATTAGAAAAAAAGACCAAAACGCAAAAACTTAACTTTGACCATTGAACCATGACAATGAGGTCAAGGTCAGATGACACATGCCTGAGCTAGACATGCTCACCTTACTATCATTCCATACACCAAATAAAGTAGACCTATTGCATACAGTATAAGAAAAACAGACCAAAAGAGAATTTAACATTACAAAATATCTTAACTATTTTTTAAAGTAGCCACTGAACCATGTAAATGAGGTCAAGAACATTGGACATGTGACAGACGGAAACTTCGTAACATGAGGCATCATAAACAAAGTATGAAGCATTCAGGTCTTCCACCTTCTAAAATATAAAGATTTGAGTAAGTGAGCTGACGCAACCACCCCCGCCAGATCACTATCCCTATGTCGAGCTTTCTGCTACAAAAGTCAAAGGCTCAACAAAAATTGTTTTATAGACTGTTGTGTTGTGTTTTTTTTTTTGCCATGGAATTGTCAGTTTGTTTTATGAAATTGAATATCCCTTTGGTATCTTCTTTCTCTTTTTTTTAAGCTTATTAGATTCATGGGAAATTTAAGTACAACAAGCATGTAATTACCTTGATTTCAAATTGTATAATTCTTCTTGTTTCTCTTGCAGAATAGTTTTCAATTCCTCACATTCTTTGCCTAAAGAAGCCTGTTCTTCATTGTTTAAGGCTAACCTAGAGGGAAATATATAAAAATAAAGATCAAAATACATGATGAACTAAAACAATTAAAATTATTTAATTAAATATTTGATACATGTTTAACATTTTTAAAAAAGTATTGTCTTGCTTTTGTACAACAATTGGACAGGCAGATATACTGACAAGTGACATACAATGGTACACAATAATATGCGTTTTCTACAATTGGCACTTAAAAATCACCTGAGTTTATTTTCCAAATCTTTCTTTTCCTTATATATCTCTCTGTTTTCTTGTTTCTGATCTTCAAGTGTTTCATTTTGTTCTCCCATCTGCCTCTCAGCTTCATGCAATTTTGAAGTGATATTTCTATACCTATGAAATTAAAATAAAATACATATCAATTGAATATGTAGGACAATCAATTTTACAGATAACATTAACTATGTAACAGTATTTATTTTTCAGAAAACTCAAACAGTCCATGATTAATATTAATACTTAAAGCTGATGCATGAACTGTTTCCCATCTCTGTTCAAACTTTGTCAACATGACACTGACTGATGTTCATGAGGATTACAAAACACATGGAACTCTGAAAGCATAAATTAAGGAGGAGTGTTTTACAGACTGATTCTTCATTTTTTTATCCATTTCAAAATTCCGTTTGTCATTACTATAACTCCAAATATGATAAACATTCAAATACATTACCCTTCTTCATGATCCTTAATTTCTTTCTTCAAATTAGATATATTCCTCACAGAATCTTCAAACTGTTCCAGTTTTGAGTTAAGGCTCCTACAGATAAAAATAAATTTCATTGAACTGTTCATTATAATTTGATGCAGTTAGCATGTACTTATAATTACAATTCATCGGGTCAGAGGTAGCAGGGAAAGTATCATAAGCACATTCAAGATGTCAGGATTTTTTTTTAACCGAGTACCGGTATATGTTTCACAGGGTCAAACAAATAGTACTTAGCACAGAACAAATTATGCGTAGCCTTCTCCAGTGAAAAATATACTTTTCTTTTTTCTCATAATAAAATTAAAGTATCTAAATAGCAATGTATCTGTATACTTCAACATCATCATATGCAGGTGGATTGACATTTTGAATTATTTTTTTAGTTTATTACATCATACAATGTTTGTTATTTCATTATTTTATTATTTTATTGACATCTACGGTTCGGAAATTTTTACACATATTTGTATTTCAATTATTCATTATAATAGGGGACATGATTGGCAAACATGATAGATTATATATTGCTATTATTAATTAGAATTTATGTTTACAAATAATGTTATAAAAATTAAAGTGCAAAATTTAATTTTTGCAAACTCTATCACGTCACATTTTATTACAATAATAAAATATCCCAACTGCAGCTTAATATATTGTGATGAATTTGCAAACATACCTGGTTCTTGCTTATTTTATAATCCAATTGTAAAGTCCAACAGAAAGAAATATCATTCATTCCCTTCATTTATTTACACATTGTTTTACTTTCGCTTTCGATCTGTTTACATTTTACTGGGTGATTAGTAATTGTTTTTGAGTCAGGAATTGACCTATAAAACCGGAATTCCCACGATCATGATCAGTTGTTACAAAGTATATAACCGTCACAATAGTGCTTTGCTATATCATACATGCTTAGGTGTTGTAAAACGTTTTAGTGATAAAGTCGCTTTTGGAATAGTCTATTGTGTGGACGAATCTACAATGTACTATATATACCAAGGTTTTCACAGTCCACGTTGTTCTGGGTTTGGAATTCAAGCTGAGCAGTTTGATTGTTAACAAGAGACAGAAGAAAGGTGAGATTAATCTATAGTTTTGAATAAGAATTATAAGCAGTGGTCCTGAATAAGGAGCCAAGTGATTAAATAAGTATAACTGCTGAAGAAGCAGTGGTTTCGGAGAGAAGCATTGGCGGTATACAAGGTTAAGCATTTCCAGTGGTCCTGAATAAGGAACCAAGTGATTAAATAAGTATAGCTGCTGAAGAAGCAGTGGCTTCGGAGAGAAGCATTGGCGGTATACAAGGTAAAGCATTTCCAGACGGGGAAGCATTGAGTCAGAGCAAAGAAGTGACTCAGACCAAACAGTCCAACACACGCACTGGCCCAAATAAAGTAGATATAAAGCAGTGGCTACAAGTAAAACACTGGCTCAGTATATTAATAATTCGTTGCTTTTAGAAAGCACTGGCTGAGCAAAAGAATATCAAGATATTAACTATCATCCTTGGCATTAATCGTCTATTACCCAAAGACTACTTAATTTTGAAGCCCAACATCAATATAAAGAAAATACGAATATTCAGTTGATAAAATAACGCTACCAATTCTTGAGCCTTGACTGTATCCTGAGAAACGACTCTGGTACGAAACCCAGAGTAACGCAGTTGCGTACCCCCGGTACGTGACATATTTTTTGTGGCAGCGGTGGGATACAGCAAGGCTCTGGATATATTTCAAATCAAATATTAAAAATGGACAAGCATAATGAGTTAGGTCAACAAATAAGTTTGTTAGAAGAAGAATAAAGCGATAGAATGCAGACTTTAATGAGCCAGGGACCAAGTGCAAATTTATATTCTACCCCAAAAATCCCATTTAAAGATTTAAGTGACTCTGGTATAGTTCAAACGCGTCACGGCGATTTCATGCAAAATACGCAGCTTGCCAGTGTCGGTACAGATCGGAATGTTCCAACACCCGAAGTGCCGCGTTTATATGGGCCATTTACCACTATAAAGACGGACGACAAAGGAGCGCGTCCAAAAGAACGGACAACGCAGAAGACACAGACCACAAAGGAAGAAGCAGGAACAGATGCAATGCCGATGCCAGATGTATCACCGATACTGATGGAAGAATTACGCCCAAACAAGCCAGGCCGCAACACTTATTCCGCTGACAAACCTAGCCACGGGAAGACACGGCGCGAAATTAAGCTTGCCAACTATGATGGAACGAGTGAATGGAGCGATTTTAAGTCACATTTTGATGCCTGTGCGGTGATCAAGAGAAGGGTCTGTACCTTGCAACAGCTTTAAGAGGACAATCACAGGGAGTGTTTAGTGATCTACCTACTGAGAAAATAATGGATTATTCTACCTTAATAAAAGCATTGCAAGAAAGATTTTCGCCTCCAAACCAGACTGAGTTGTACCGAGTGCAATTAAAAGAAAGAAGACAAAAAGCAAGTGAAAGTTTCCGGAGCTTGGTCAGGCCATAAGAAGATTGGTAAACAAGGCTTATCCCAACGCACCAAGCGAGGTTAGAGAAACTTTAGCAAGGGAACAATTTTTAGATTCTCTTGTGGATTCAGAGATGAGAATAAGGATAAAACAATCTAGGCCGGAAAACTTCAATCAAACAATATGTCTTGCCGTAGAATTAGAAGCTTTTTACAAGGCTGACAAGGGTCATTTGCGCGCCACATGCACAGAACCAAATGAGTCTTACGATAAAATGGAAAAAATGATGGAAGACTTTTCAACAAAAATTGAATTCCTCCAAAAGGACCTTGATAATTTTAAAAGCGATATGACAAGGAAAGACTCCGATACCAATATTTCTGGATGGAAAGACAAGATACAGTGCTACAATTGTGGAAGATTTGGACATTTTAGAAATGAATGTAGAGCTCCTAAGAAGCCTTACAATGGAAGCAATGGTAGGGGAAACGGAGCAGTGCGGCCTTTACACTATTACAGTCGGCACAGGCGGATGGAAAGAAGAAAAATTAACGTGGGAGCAGATGCTTCAAACATGGAAGCTGGAGCGTACATTGACGTCGCCGTTCATAACCAGCCTACCAAGTTATTAATAGACACTGGTGCCACGGTAACTTTAGTTTCGCACGCTTTGTTTTATAGAATACAGAACAAGGAACGACCGGAACTTGAACCAATAACCCAAGTCATTATTTCGGCAAATGGAACAGAGCTGAGCATAGCTGGTAAGGGAATGTTCTGTATAGAGATTGGACAAGACAAGTTTATAGTCGAAGCTTTGGTTGCCGACATATCTATCGACGGGATACTGGGTTTAGATTTTATGAAAAAGAATAATTGTAAAATAGATTTACAACAGGAAACCCTTCAATGCAAAAGTAACACATATCCTATGGCGTTTTCTGGTAAAATAGGCTGTTACAGAATTTCAGCCGCAGAGGATATAAGTATACCACCAGGAACAGAAGCTTTTGCACGTGGTAGGATTAATGACTATGATACGTTAACCAGTAAACTGCAGATAGGCATTATTGAGCCATGCGAGAAGTTTGTGAAAAGGGACAACGCTTTACTGGCAAAGACCTTGGTTGAAGCACGAGAACAGGTGCCAATTAGATTGCTAAATGTTGCAAATAATGTAACAACAATACGAGCCGGAACCATTGTTGGAGAAAAAAGTCCAGTAGAAGATGTAATCACCATGACTGGAAACACCAGAGAAGAACACAAAAATCCAAACTAGACAACGAACTGCAGAAGCTGGTCAATGAAGCAAGTTCCCATTTGACTGAGAAGCAGAGACATCAAGTTACTAACTGTTTGCAGCAATACAAATCGCTTTTTGCGCTGTTCGATAACGATCTCGGATGTACTAGTATTATACGCCATCGCATCAACACCGGAACAAATTATCCTGTCAAACAACCACCTCGGCGGACACCGGTAGCCATGCGCGATGAAATTGACAAACATATTGACGATATGTTAGAATGAGGCATGATCGAGCCGTCTGAAGGGCCATGGTCATCAGGGATTGTACTTGTTAAAAAGAAGGACGGGTCGACTCGCTTCTGTGTCGACTATCGTCGACTCAATGACCTTACGGTAAAAGACGCGTATCCGTTACCTCGAATAGACGATTCATTGGAGCAGCTCGCTGGCAACAAGTGGTTCTCAACTTTAGACTTTTGCTCAGGTTATTGGCAGGTAGAGGTAGAAGAGAGTGACCGCACTAAAACTGCGTTCGCGACACGGCGTGGACTTTTCCAATTTCGTAAAATGCCGTTGGGCTCGCCTGTGCTCCGGCAACATTTGAGCGGTTTATGGAAAGAGTTATGGCTGGTCTACAGTGGAACATTTGCTTGGTGCATTTGGATGACATAATGATAGTCGGCAGAAATTTTGAAGAGATGTTAACTAATTTGCGACAAGTTTTTGATAGATTGATTGACGCCGGGTTAAGGTTAAAACCCAAAAAGTGTTCGTTGTTCGCAAAATCAGTGTCCTTCCTTGGACATGTAATAAGTGAGGATGGTGTCGCAACGGATCCACAAAAGGTGGAGGTTATTAAGCAATGGTCAGAACCGAAAGATGTAAGCGAGTTGCGGTCTTTTCCCGGCATGTGCGGATATTATAGGAGATACATAGAAAAATTTTCAGGCATTGCAAAATGTTTGCACAAATTAACAGAAAAGGTTCGCGAATATTTGTGGACAGAGGAGTGTCAAGATGCGTTCAGATATTGAAATCCAAGCTCCTCGAGGCGCCAATACTGTCACATCCAGATTTTTCGAGACCTTTTATACTTGATACAGACGCAAGTCAGTCTGCAATTGGAGCAGTCCTGTCCCAGGAAATAGACGGAAAAGAAACGGTTATTGCTTATGGTAGCCGTACACTTTCGAAGACCGAGCGTAAATATTGCGTAACTCGAAAAAAGTTATTCGCCGTAGTTCATTTTGTTAAGCATTTTAGGCATTTTCTGTATGGAAGAACGATTGTTGTCAGAACTGACCATAGCTCTCTGCAGTGGTTAATGAATTTTAAGAACGCAGAAGGACAGCTTGCGAGATGGCTGGAAGTCCTTAGTTCGTATAACATGAAAATTAAGCACCGACCTGGAAATAAACACAGAAATGATGATGCACTTAGCAGAATGCCATGTAAACAATGTGGCTTCGAACAAGACTGGGAGAAGAAACTAGTACGTGTTAATGTTGTTACACAAGCACCACCTATAGAGGTGAACGAATCAGCTATCTGTACAAATGATGGTAGTGATGAAAATAAGACGCTGTTGGTGCTACAACAAGAGGATGATAACATATCATTGATAAAGAGTTGGGTATTAAATGGCAAGAAACCGCTTTTCAAAGAAATTGGGGAATGTAATTATGCAGTTAAGAGTTTATGGTCGCAATACGAAACATTGAAAGTTGATAACGGTTTATTGTGCAAGGAGCAAAGCACGGGAGGCAAACTACGCGTCATCGTACCCATGAAAGAAAGGCGCGTCGTTTTACAGCAATGCCATGACAATAAGACATCGGGACATCTTGGGATAAGAAAAACATTAGGAAGATTAAAAGACAGGTTTTGTTGGCCTGTAATGCGTCGTGATGTGGTGGCCCCTTCATAACAGGATGTGAGACTTGTGTAAGAAGGAAAGGCCCACAAAAACGAAAGAGAGCGCCAATGCAGATTCAAAGGTCAGGCTTCCCTATGGAAAGGATAGCCGTCGACATTTTGGGCAAGTTGCCAAAAACCGCCAACAACAATAAATATATACTGGTGATAGCTGATTACTATAATACAAAATCGACAGAAAGATTTCCCATGGAGAACATGGAAGCATCGACGGTTGCAAATATCATAGTAACAGAAATTATTTGCAGATTCGGGGTACCTACACTTATTCATTCAGATCAAGGAAGGCAGTTTGAGAGTGAGCTTTTCTCTGAAATGTGTAACCTCCTACAAATCAGCAAAACCCGTACAACACCATATCACCCACAATCCGATGGTATGGTTGAGAGGTTCAACAGTACTCTAGTAAAAATGTTAAGTGCGTACGTGGACGAGCATCACACAAACTGGGATCAGCTTCTACCTTATGTGATGATGGCTTACAGAACAGCTGTACACGAAACAACCGACAGCACTCCATGATGATGGGAGGAGAAGTAGCTACTCCTGTAGATATTATGTACGAGCTTCCAAGGGAAGTGAAGTCTATTCCGAATAATAAATAGGTATGGGAGTTACAGGAAAGAATGGAAGACGCCCACCAGTTTTTACAGAATCATGTTAACAGAGAAATGCTTCGACAGAAGCAATATCATGACAAACATTTAAGTTGGAATAAATTTAATAAAAATGATAAAGTGTTTGTTTTCTTTCCTGTACGTAAGCTTGGCCAAACCCCTAAGTTGACAAGTTATTGGCGGGGTCCCTTTAAAGTGCTAAAACAATACTCGGATGTAACATACCTAGTAAATTGTGGCAGAAAGGGCCGACCACACGTGATTCATATTGATCGCATGAGACAATGGATCAACGTTTGTTAGGTGAACCATTACTAGGTGAGCGTTTACAAGGGCTCGAGCCGTCAAATCAGGTATCTGAAATGAACGACCAAGCCCAAGTTGTTGACGGAAGTGCCCCAATTGAATTTGATTTTGAGGATAGATATGAGACCATTGAACAAGACGAACACATTAGTTTACCAAGATTAAGACGGGAAAAGAAGCCTCCCACTTGGTTAAATGATTATGTTCAAGATTAAAGTACTTATTAAAAGAAAATAGAAATAAAAATACAAAAAAAATATGAATGAATGAAACGTGTATAGAAAGTATAACTGTACATAACACTTAATTTTGTATATACATGTATATATTTAAAATGATGTCTCTTATATTACAGACACAACACAAAGAAGACACCACGGGAAAGATGGAGGTGCCCTGTTTGCCAAGTACGGTTCCAAACAGAGAAGGAGTTGGAGGATCATGTTATAGCATGTGCAAAGAGAAGGTCTTCAGAAGAAGAGTACTCGTGTGATCTGTGTCCTTACGCAATAACCAGGAAGAGTGACTTCACAAGGCACCACAGGAGGAGACATGCAGCATCCTTGTCAGCCATAGATGATACCGATAGTGAATGGGAGAAACAAAACCCAGGCACACTATCGGATGTCCTTGGAGAGCCTACAAACAAGAAAGGCACAAAAAGTACATCAGTGATGGTTACAGGATCACTTATCAAAGGCAAGGTAGTTAGGAAAAGCACGTCTCCTCTACCGGTGGCTACTTCGTCAAAGAAGAGACTATTAGATACCCTAAACAGTTCGTTAGGACCACAGCCAATAGCCAAGAGATTTGCATTGCCGAGGTTGCCAACCACAACCGCAACTGTAGTGGTACCTCCTGTTACAAACTCGTTTCTGATACCGAGAATGATGGATACTGATTCCGATGACAGTTCTGTATCAAACCCATCACCACCGTTGTTCTCGTCATCACCTATGGACTTAAGAACTGTTACGACAACTACGACTGGAACAATCCCATGCCTTGTGCCAGCACAGGTTGTCAGGCTAGTAGTTACCCCTGGATTGATGCTGGTTGAAAGAAGAGTGGTTAGAAGATATAAGGAAAACGGAAAAGATGTGGAGGAAACTGAAATCTGGAAAAGATGAAGTGACATTTGATAAATTAGGCATATAAATACCATAGCCAGGAAGGCTTGACTGAATTATTCAGTGATCAGTCCGACGCGATACGTTTTCTGATTGCTCTATCGTGTGATTTATTTACAAGTGAGTGTTCGCGAAGAACAGACAATACAGATATTTAGTTACTTGTTAAAGGAAAAAGATTTCTAAGAAATTATGAAAACTTTTGTGTTTTATTGTTTATATATAATGCCTTGTTTCTTTGAATATATAACAATAATGTCCATCGGTTGGGGACGTTAAATCCGAGGTCCCGTGTTCAGGGAGTACCACGCTTTGTGCCCGTAAAAGATCCCTCTCAAGAAGCTCTTTGAGTGGTCCGTCAGTGGCCGGTTGTTAGGCAAAATTATTTCATACCATGTTTTGGCTTTGTGATGTTTTCGGTGGTTTTCAAATGTACTATTTGGCTTGTTGGTTTTCATGGTCGAAATTACTTGTTCAAAAATCTGTCAGCATGCATATTTGAAATACAGATGGAAAATGATTTTTAGGGTTCTAAGGATAAAGTTAACTTCTAAAGTTGATGCCCATGTTAAGTAATAGTAAACAGTTGAGTGGGAATCTTGTCATGTCGGGTAGATTATACATTTACGAGTTGTTCTAGTGGTTCGTTACTGAATAAGTAACAGTTGTTTTAGTGATTAGTTACTGAAGAAGTAACAGTTGTTTAATGATATTTAGAATTGTGGTTTTTGGATGACATGGCTCTCGGCAATACCCGGATAGAGTTTGGGACTGACAAATTTCCACTTGATGTAGAAGTGCTCAATTGATTTTGGTAAATGCCGGAACGCATTTCTTGTGTGATGAATGTGATGAATTTGCAAACATACCTGGTTCTTGCTTATTTTATAATCCAATTGTAAAGTCCAACAGAAAGAAATATCATGCATTCCCTTCATTTATTTACACATTGTTTTACTTTCGCTTTCGATTTGTTTACATTTTACTGGGTGATTAGTAATTGTTTTTGGGTCAGAAATCGACCTATAAAACCGGAATTCCCACGATCATGATCAGTTGTTACAAAGTATATAACCGTCACAATAGTGCTTTGCTATATCAAACATGCTTGGGTGTTGTAAAACGCTTTAGGGATAAAGTCGCTTTTAGAATAGTCTATTGTGTGGACGAGTCTACAATGTACTATATATACCAAGGTTTTCACAGTCCACGTTGTTCTGGGTTTGGAATTCAAGCTGAGCAGTTGGATTGTTAACAAAAGACAGAAGAAAGGTGAGATTAATCTATAGTTCTGAATAAGAATTATAAGCAGTGGTCCTGAATAAGGAGCCATGATTAAATAAGTATAGCTGCTGAAGAAGCAGTGGCTGCGGAGAGAAGCATTGGCGGTATACAAGGTTAAGCATTTCCAGTGGTCCTGAATAAGGAACCAAGTGATTAAATAAGTATAGCTGCTGAAGAAACAGTGGCTTCGGAGAGAAGCATTGGCGGTATACAAGGTAAAGCATTTCCAGACGGGGAAGCATTGAATCAGAGCAAAGAAGTGACTCAGACAAAACAGTCCAACACACGCACTGGTCCAAATAAAGTAGATATAAAGCAGTGGCTATAATTAAAACACTGGCTCAGTATATTAATAATTCGTTGCTTTTAGAAAGCACTGGCTAGGCAAAAGAATATCAAGATATTAACTATCATCCTTGGCATTTATCGTCTATTACCCAAAGACTACTTAATTTTGAAGCCCAGCATCAATATAAAGAAAATACGAATATTCAGTTGATAAAATAACGCTACCAATTCTTGAGCCTTGACTGTATCCAAAGAAACGATTCTGGTACGAAACCCAGAGTAACGCAGTTGCGTAACCCCGGTACGTGACAGTATTTATACTTACTGTAACTCATTTTGCAGTTCAATATTTTCTTTCTGAAGTTCATTTCGCTCATCTTCAAGTGCTTTCTTTTGATATTTGCATGTTTCAAGATCATTCTTATTCTGCAGCATTTCATAAGCACTATACTGATTTGCTTTTTCTCCTGTTAATCTATTAAATGATTTTAAAAAGTAAAGTATGTGTGACATTGTGTGTACTAAAATGAAATTCCATTGATGAAATAGTATATTTACAAACTCCTGTAATTGACCCTGTAAATAGAGATCTTTTTTAAGTTGTCTCACATAGGCATGTTAGGTGGGACATAATTTTCAATGTAATTTATAGAGAGCTACTGTAAAGAGCAACTTAATCTGTGGGTAATGTGTGTTACCTTTTATTTTTTTATTTTGAATTAAAAACTTGTAAAGACTCAGATATATCACTTTCAACATATCATGCTTTGCGTGGACAAAAGCCATTATTATACTTCATTATGTTTTTTCTGTATAAAAAATAATGAAATAGTTGTGCTATTTCATTCCACAGACTATTTGCCAGTTAATAGTTTCAAAGACTGTTACCCCGGTTAATAGTTTCATAATCATCTTTCCCGTACTTTTTCGTGCTTATTTTTCATTGGACAATAATGATGTCATTGACTATTTTGCTTGGCAACGTCAAACTCTTATATTGATTGTGCTGTTCAGTATAATAAAACACCTAATGACTGGTTATGCGAGTAATAGCAAGTTTGTTATCCCTTTGCATATTAACTATTGTGCTCGGCTTTGCCTCGAGCAATGGTTGGTACCTCAGGGACAACAAACTTGCTATTACCCTCACACACAGTAAATAGGTGTGTAATACTGTCCTGTATAGAACCACATTATGATTGACATGCAAAGGGAAGTAATATGTTAAAAGATATCAATTGGCAAATGGACTATTTCACCTAAAATTTAATAAAACATATAAATTGATGTTTTCAACTCAATTTCAACCCCTGATTTGAGCAACAATGGATTATTTCTAACATAATTTACACATATTATATTCGTTCTCCTTTTCTCTTTCTTTTGTTAGAAAATTTTCCATTTATAACGAGAAATGAGAGAGAAAATGACGTCACCTAAATTCAAATTTGAACTGTGTTCAGTTGTAATAAGCATTGTATATACGTTTCAGAACATTTGGTTTCAGAAAATAAAGTAAGAGTCTCAGAGTGGAAACCAATATCAGGACATACCTATGGGTATAGAGACATACCAATGGACAAGCAAATGCCGATCCAGGGGAAGGGCCCTTTTCCCCCCTTTCGTGGAAAAATTTGGTTGATTATATAGGGAATCACTGAAGCATGACTGGAGCGGGCCCCCCTTATGAAAAGTTCTAGACCCGCCACTGACAAGGCTGGGCTTCAAGTATTTAAATTTGTGGTCACCACAAATTTCACGAGAATTGTATTTTATTAATAATTATGAATGGACATTTAGAAGGTTAAAATTTTGTCTTTCTCATGTTACTTTCATAAAACTATAATTCTGGTAAAAGTGATCAAATATTTAAAGTACCTTGATTTTAAATTTTCTAAGGATTTCAAAGTATAAATCTCATGTTCCAAATGCTGTATTATGTCATTGTCATCTTTCAACCTTGATTTTAAACTTTCAATCTCATGCTCCGATTGCCTCATTTTTTCATTGTCCTCTTTACACCTTGATTTTAAAGTTTCATTCTCACGTTTCATTCGCTGTACTTGGTCATTATCATCCCTGCAACTTGATTTCAAAGTATAAATTTCATGTTCGAATCGCTGTATTTTGTCATTGTCATCTTTCAACCTTGATTTCAAAATTTCAATCTCGTGCTCCGATTGCCTCATTTTTTCATTATCATCCCTACACTTTGATTTTAAAGTTTCAATATCCTTTTCAAATATCTTTAGTTTTTGTAAATCTTTTTCCTCCTTATTCTTAAACAAAGCAACTAACTCTAACTTTTCCCTCTCTTTGGTCTGAAGGTCTTCTCTAGCAAGATTCTTTTCTGTATTTAGGTTTTGATATAAAGATTCTTTCTTCTCCTTCAGTACCCTTTGAAGTTCTGTTCTTGCATCATTTCTTTCTTTCCTCAGTCGATCATTATCCTCTTTCAATTTGGTGGAAATATTATCAGAGCTCATTCTATCTGATGTCTCTTTTTGGTACCTATAAAGTAAGATGAAATACCTATTAGTACAGGTTTATAAGAATTACAAATAAATAGAAAAGGATTTTGGGATAAATATCAAGAGCAACAGAAAATACATTAACCACAATAGAATTCTAGAGGTTTTTATACAATATTTAAGGAAGTTCGCCTGACATGTTTTGGAATTCTCGTCAGATTTTCGGAATCCTCAGGTTTTATCAATTTGAATGTCTAAAAAAATGCCCATTGGCCCCATTGTCTTTTTATAAATCTGTTAGATGTATTAATCTTATAGAATCTCAGTTATTCTTTAATAGCTTTTGAGAACAGAAACTTGTTAATGATAAAGCTATATAAAACCAAGAGAGAACATTTGCCTGCCAAAATTTCAATGGCTAATATCTCGAAAATAAGCACATTGACCTATATTTTATTTTTGCTCTTTTAGTTCCTTTACTAAGAGTTTGGGACTGACAAATTTCCACTTGATGTAGAAGTGCTCAATTGATTTTGGTAAATGCCAGGACGCATTTCTTGTGTGATGAATGTGATGAATTTGCAAACATACCTGGTTCTTGCTTATTTTATAATCCAATTGTAAAGTCCAACAGAAAGAAATATCATTCATTCCCTTCATTTATTTACACATTGTTTTACTTTCGCTTTCGATTTGTTTACATTTTACTGGGTGATTAGTAATTGTTTTTGGGTCAGAAATCGACCTATAAAACCGGAATTCCCACGATCATGATCAGTTGTTACAAAGTATATAACCGTCACAATAGTGCTTTGCTATATCAAACATGCTTAGGTGTTGTAAAACGCTTTAGGGATAAAGTCGCTTTTAGAATAGTCTATTGTGTGGACGAGTCTACAATGTACTATATATACCAAGGTTTTCACAGTCCACGTTGTTCTGGGTTTGGAATTCAAGCTGAGCAGTTGGATTGTTAACAAGAGACAGAAGAAAGGTGAGATTAATCTATAGTTCTGAATAAGAATTATAAGCAGTGGTCCTGAATAAGGAGCCATGATTAAATAAGTATAGCTGCTGAAGAAGCAGTGGCTGCGGAGAGAAGCATTGGCGGTATACAAGGTTAAGCATTTCCAGTGGTCCTGAATAAGGAACCAAGTGATTAAATAAGTATAGCTGCTGAAGAAACAGTGGCTTCGGAGAGAAGCATTGGCGGTATACAAGGTAAAGCATTTCCAGACGGGGAAGCATTGAATCAGAGCAAAGAAGTGACTCAGACAAAACAGTCCAACACACGCACTGGTCCAAATAAAGTAGATATAAAGCAGTGGCTATAATTAAAACACTGGCTCAGTATATTAATAATTCGTTGCTTTTAGAAAGCACTGGCTAGGCAAAAGAATATCAAGATATTAACTATCATCCTTGGCATTTATCGTCTATTACCCAAAGACTACTTAATTTTGAAGCCCAGCATCAATATAAAGAAAATACGAATATTCAGTTGATAAAATAACGCTACCAATTCTTGAGCCTTGACTGTATCCAAAGAAACGATTCTGGTACGAAACCCAGAGTAACGCAGTTGCGTAACCCCGGTACGTGACAGTATTTATACTTACTGTAACTCATTTTGCAGTTCAATATTTTCTTTCTGAAGTTCATTTCGCTCATCTTCAAGTGCTTTCTTTTGATATTTGCATGTTTCAAGATCATTCTTATTCTGCAGCATTTCATAAGCACTATACTGATTTGCTTTTTCTCCTGTTAATCTATTAAATAATTTTAAAAAGTAAAGTATGTGTGACATTGTGTGTACTAAAATGAAATTCCATTGATGAAATAGTATATTTACAAACTCCTGTAATTGACCCTGTAAATAGAGATCTTTTTTAAGTTGTCTCACATAGGCATGTTAGGTGGGACATAATTTTCAATGTAATTTATAGAGAGCTACTGTAAAGAGCAACTTAATCTGTGGGTAATGTGTGTTACCTTTTATTTTTTTATTTTGAATTAAAAACTTGTAAAGACTCAGATATATCACTTTCAACATATCATGCTTTGCGTGGACAAAAGCCATTATTATACTTCATTATGTTTTTTCTGTATAAAAAATAATGAAATAGTTGTGCTATTTCATTCCACAGACTATTTGCCAGTTAATAGTTTCAAAGACTGTTACCCCGGTTAATAGTTTCATAATCATCTTTCCCGTACTTTTTCGTGCTTATTTTTCATTGGACAATAATGATGTCATTGACTATTTTGCTTGGCAACGTCAAACTCTTATATTGATTGTGCTGTTCAGTATAATAAAACACCTAATGACTGGTTATGCGAGTAATAGCAAGTTTGTTATCCCTTTGCATATTAACTATTGTGCTCGGCTTTGCCTCGAGCAATGGTTGGTACCTCAGGGACAACAAACTTGCTATTACCCTCACACACAGTAAATAGGTGTGTAATACTGTCCTGTATAGAACCACATTATGATTGACATGCAAAGGGAAGTAATATGTTAAAAGATATCAATTGGCAAATGGACTATTTCACCTAAAATTTAATTAAACATATAAATTGATGTTTTCAACTCAATTTCAACCCCTGATTTGAGCAACAATGGATTATTTCTAACATAATTTACACATATTATATTCGTTCTCCTTTTCTCTTTCTTTTGTTAGAAAATTTTCCATTTATAACGAGAAATGAGAGAGAAAATGACGTCACCTAAATTCAAATTTGAACTGTGTTCAGTTGTAATAAGCATTGTATATACGTTTCAGAACATTTGGTTTCAGAAAATAAAGTAAGAGTCTCAGAGTGGAAACCAATATCAGGACATACCTATGGGTATAGAGACATACCAATGGACAAGCAAATGCCGATCCAGGGGAAGGGCCCTTTTCCCCCCTTTCGTGGAAAAATTTGGTTGATTATATAGGGAATCACTGAAGCATGACTGGAGCGGGCCCCCCTTATGAAAAGTTCTAGACCCGCCACTGACAAGGCTGGGCTTCAAGTATTTAAATTTGTGGTCACCACAAATTTCACGAGAATTGTATTTTATTAATAATTATGAATGGACATTTAGAAGGTTAAAATTTTGTCTTTCTCATGTTACTTTCATAAAACTATAATTCTGGTAAAAGTGATCAAATATTTAAAGTACCTTGATTTTAAATTTTCTAAGGATTTCAAAGTATAAATCTCATGTTCCAAATGCTGTATTATGTCATTGTCATCTTTCAACCTTGATTTTAAACTTTCAATCTCATGCTCCGATTGCCTCATTTTTTCATTGTCCTCTTTACACCTTGATTTTAAAGTTTCATTCTCACGTTTCATTCGCTGTACTTGGTCATTATCATCCCTGCAACTTGATTTCAAAGTATAAATTTCATGTTCGAATCGCTGTATTTTGTCATTGTCATCTTTCAACCTTGATTTCAAAATTTCAATCTCGTGCTCCGATTGCCTCATTTTTTCATTATCATCCCTACACTTTGATTTTAAAGTTTCAATATCCTTTTCAAATATCTTTAGTTTTTGTAAATCTTTTTCCTCCTTATTCTTAAACAAAGCAACTAACTCTAACTTTTCCCTCTCTTTGGTCTGAAGGTCTTCTCTAGCAAGATTCTTTTCTGTATTTAGGTTTTGATATAAAGATTCTTTCTTCTCCTTCAGTACCCTTTGAAGTTCTGTTCTTGCATCATTTCTTTCTTTCCTCAGTCGATCATTATCCTCTTTCAATTTGGTGGAAATATTATCAGAGCTCATTCTATCTGATGTCTCTTTTTGGTACCTATAATGTAAGATGAAATACCTATTAGTACAGGTTTATAAGAATTACAAATAAATAGAAAAGGATTTTGGGATAAATATCAAGAGCAACAGAAAATACATTAACCACAATAGAATTCTAGAGGTTTTTATACAATATTTAAGGAAGTTCGCCTGACATGTTTTGGAATTCTCGTCAGATTTTCGGAATCCTCAGGTTTTATCAATTTGAATGTCTAAAAAAATGCCCATTGGCCCCATTGTCTTTTTATAAATCTGTTAGATGTATTAATCTTATAGAATCTCAGTTATTCTTTAATAGCTTTTGAGAACAGAAACTTGTTAATGATAAAGCTATATAAAACCAAGAGAGAACATTTGCCTGCCAAAATTTCAATGGCTAATATCTCGAAAATAAGCACATTGACCTATATTTTATTTTTGCTCTTTTAGTTCCTTTACTAAGAGTTTGGGACTGACAAATTTCCACTTGATGTAGAAGTGCTCAATTGATTTTGGTTAAAGCCGGGACGCATTTCTTGTGTGATGAATGTGATGAATTTGCAAACATACCTGGTTCTTGCTTATTTTATAATCCAATTGTAAAGTCCAACAGAAAGAAATATCATTCATTCCCTTCATTTATTTACACATTGTTTTACTTTCGCTTTCGATTTGTTTACATTTTACTGGGTGATTAGTAATTGTTTTTGGGTCAGAAATCGACCTATAAAACCGGAATTCCCACGATCATGATCAGTTGTTACAAAGTATATAACCGTCACAATAGTGCTTTGCTATATCAAACATGCTTAGGTGTTGTAAAACGCTTAAGGGATAAAGTCGCTTTTAGAATAGTCTATTGTGTGGACGAGTCTACAATGTACTATATATACCAAGGTTTTCACAGTCCACGTTGTTCTGGGTTTGGAATTCAAGCTGAGCAGTTGGATTGTTAACAAGAGACAGAAGAAAGGTGAGATTAATCTATAGTTCTGAATAAGAATTATAAGCAGTGGTCCTGAATAAGGAGCCATGATTAAATAAGTATAGCTGCTGAAGAAGCAGTGGCTGCGGAGAGAAGCATTGGCGGTATACAAGGTTAAGCATTTCCAGTGGTCCTGAATAAGGAACCAAGTGATTAAATAAGTATAGCTGCTGAAGAAACAGTGGCTTCGGAGAGAAGCATTGGCGGTATACAAGGTAAAGCATTTCCAGACGGGGAAGCATTGAATCAGAGCAAAGAAGTGACTCAGACAAAACAGTCCAACACACGCACTGGTCCAAATAAAGTAGATATAAAGCAGTGGCTATAATTAAAACACTGGCTCAGTATATTAATAATTCGTTGCTTTTAGAAAGCACTGGCTAGGCAAAAGAATATCAAGATATTAACTATCATCCTTGGCATTTATCGTCTATTACCCAAAGACTACTTAATTTTGAAGCCCAGCATCAATATAAAGAAAATACGAATATTCAGTTGATAAAATAACGCTACCAATTCTTGAGCCTTGACTGTATCCAAAGAAACGACTCTGGTACGAAACCCAGAGTAACGCAGTTGCGTAACCCCGGTACGTGACAGTATTTATACTTACTGTAACTCATTTTGCAGTTCAATATTTTCTTTCTGAAGTTCATTTCGCTCATCTTCAAGTGCTTTCTTTTGATATTTGCATGTTTCAAGATCATTCTTATTCTGCAGCATTTCATAAGCACTATACTGATTTGATTTTTCTCCTGTTAATCTATTAAATAATTTTAAAAAGTAAAGTATGTGTGACATTGTGTGTACTAAAATGAAATTCCATTGATGAAATAGTATATTTACAAACTCCTGTAATTGACCCTGTAAATAGAGATCTTTTTTAAGTTGTCTCACATAGGCATGTTAGGTGGGACATAATTTTCAATGTAATTTATAGAGAGCTACTGTAAAGAGCAACTTAATCTGTGGGTAATGTGTGTTACCTTTTATTTTTTTATTTTGAATTAAAAACTTGTAAAGACTCAGATATATCACTTTCAACATATCATGCTTTGCGTGGACAAAAGCCATTATTACACTTCATTATGTTTTTTCTGTATAAAAAATAATGAAATAGTTGTGCTATTTCATTCCACAGACTATTTGCCAGTTAAAAGTTTCAAAGACTATTACCCCGGTTAATAGTTTCATAATCATCTTTCCCGTACTTTTTCGTGCTTATTTTTCATTGGACAATAATGATGTCATTGACTATTTTGCTTGGAAACGTCAAACTCTTATATTGATTGTGCTGTTCAGTATAATAAAACACCTAATGACTGGTTATGCGAGTAATAGCAAGTTTGTTATCCCTTTGCATATTAACTATTGTGCTCGGCTTTGCCTCGAGCAATGGTTGGTACCTCAGGGACAACAAACTTGCTATTACCCTCACACACAGTAAATAGGTGTGTAATACTGTCCTGTATAGAACCACATTATGATTGACATGCAAAGGGAAGTAATATGTTAAAAGATATCAATTGGCAAATGGACTATTTCACCTAAAATTTAATAAAACATATAAATTGATGTTTTCAACTCAATTTCAACCCCTGATTTGAGCAACAATGGATTATTTCTAACATAATTTACACATATTATATTCGTTCTCCTTTTCTCTTTCTTTTGTTAGAAAATTTTCCATTTATAACGAGAAATGAGAGAGAAAATGACGTCACCTAAATTCAAATTTGAACTGTGTTCAGTTGTAATAAGCATTGTATATACGTTTCAGAACATTTGGTTTCAGAAAATAAAGTAAGAGTCTCAGAGTGGAAACCAATATCAGGACATACCTATGGGTATAGAGACATACCAATGGACAAGCAAATGCCGATCCAGGGGAAGGGCCCTTTTCCCCCCTTTCGTGGAAAAATTTGGTTGATTATATAGGGAATCACTGAAGCATGACTGGAGCGGGCCCCCCTTATGAAAAGTTCTAGACCCGCCACTGACAAGGCTGGGCTTCAAGTATTTAAATTTGTGGTCACCACAAATTTCACGAGAATTGTATTTTATTAATAATTATGAATGGACATTTAGAAGGTTAAAATTTTGTCTTTCTCATGTTACTTTCATAAAACTATAATTCTGGTAAAAGTGATCAAATATTTAAAGTACCTTGATTTTAAATTTTCTAAGGATTTCAAAGTATAAATCTCATGTTCCAAATGCTGTATTATGTCATTGTCATCTTTCAACCTTGATTTTAAACTTTCAATCTCATGCTCCGATTGCCTCATTTTTTCATTGTCCTCTTTACACCTTGATTTTAAAGTTTCATTCTCACGTTCCATTCGCTGTACTTGGTCATTATCATCCCTGCAACTTGATTTCAAAGTATAAATTTCATGTTCGAATCGCTGTATTTTGTCATTGTCATCTTTCAACCTTGATTTCAAAATTTCAATCTCGTGCTCCGATTGCCTCATTTTTTCATTATCATCCCTACACTTTGATTTTAAAGTTTCAATATCCTTTTCAAATATCTTCAGTTTTTGTAAATCTTTTTCCTCCTTATTCTTAAACAAAGCAACTAACTCTAACTTTTCCCTCTCTTTGGTCTGAAGGTCTTCTCTAGCAAGATTCTTTTCTGTATTTAGGTTTTGATATAAAGATTCTTTCTTCTCCTTCAGTACCCTTTGAAGTTCTGTTCTTGCATCATTTCTTTCTTTCCTCAGTCGATCATTATCCTCTTTCAATTTGGTGGAAATATTATCAGAGCTCATTCTATCTGATGTCTCTTTTTGGTACCTATAAAGTAAGATGAAATACCTATTAGTACAGGTTTATAAGAATTACAAATAAATAGAAAAGGATTTTGGGATAAATATCAAGAGCAACAGAAAATACATTAACCACAATAGAATTCTAGAGGTCTTTATACAATATTTAAGGAAGTTCGCCTGACATGTTTTGGAATTCTCGTCAGATTTTCGGAATCCTCAGGTTTTATCCATTTGAATGTCTGAAAAAATGCCCATTGGCCCCATTGTCTTTTTATAAATCTGTTAGATGTATTAATCTTATAGAATCTCAGTTATTCTTTAATAGCTTTTGAGAACAGAAACTTGTTAATGATAAAGCTATATAAAACCAAGAGAGAAAATTTGCCTGCCAAAATTTCAATGGCTAATATCTCGAAAATAAGCACATTGACCTATATTTTATTTTTGCTCTTTTAGTTCCTTTACTAATCCCCTATCAATATATACTAGTGTTATGAAAAGCTTGTGTAGCCAGCTTTCTTAACAAAGAAACATCAACCACCAATTTGCTAATAACCCCCTATAGTCGACATTTTTAAGTTATAAGTCATTTAAGATGACAAAATACCTTACCTCATTTTATCTATATAGAAAAACATAAATGGACAGCAATATCCATTCTGAAAACACACAACAGTAATGTTTTTCAAATTTTATTATTTTTTTCATTTTCTGTGCAATAAAGTTATTGCAATAAAGACAAAGACAAATACTCTAATACCTTTTTTCTACGATCTCAAATTCCCTTTTTACCCCTTCTATTTCAAGTAATGATTCTTTCAACTGATCATTTTCAGTTTTTGTGTTCTGAAGAAATAAGATATCAGCTTCCAGTTTTCTAATTCTGTAGAAACAAAAAACCTGACAATTAAATTTTCATTTCATATCCAGCTCGAAAATATTCCAAACGAACAAAGTTCCTTTTGATGGCTCTTTTCTTTTTCTTAGTGAATTACACAATTATATGCCATGTGAATGTATCAGAACAACACCTGAAAAAATGGTTGAAAATATAGAAAATGTACCACTCTTTTGGCTAATAGCACCAAACAACTGTGAATGAATCTCTTAGTGTTTATAAATTTCTAAAACCAAGGGAAATATTTTGATCAAAATAGATCTACTACAAACAAAAAAACATGTATTATTTACACATGTTACAACATGGAACTATATTCCAGGTTGAAAAACATTTAAAACCAAAATGTGTCCATAGTACATGGATGCCCAACTCACACTATCATTTTCTATGTTCAGTTGACCAAGAAATTGGGGTCAAAATCTATTTGGCATTGTTATTAGAAAGATCATATCACAGGAAACAAGTAAATTAAGTTTCAAGTTGATTGGACTTTTAAATAGCTTCAGCCAAAATTACCTTGACCAAAAGCTTTGGCCTGGAGCTGGACAGATGGACAGATGGACTAATAGATGAACGAACGAACTGACACATAGAACAGAAAACATGATGACCCTCTACTATTGTTGGTGGATTATAAAAATCTTCAATAAAAGCAATATTTTAGAAGAAAAGGATGTGGCATCCTGATTATAAATATAAGATTTATTCCTTCTCTAAAAAAAAAATTACTTTCCTGCAGAGAATTTTTAGGGAAAAAATAAAGAATGTATTCATGGGACGCAGATTATACCCCAGCTTGTATATTATATTATGAAGAGGCATAACCATAAAAGTGACAACCCCCAAATTCCAACGTAATCTGTGTTTTGTGGAAATAAGCATAGTATATAAGTTTCCTAACATTGCCTAAGGTAAACTAAGGTCATAGAATGGAATTTGATTTTGGCACGTAAATACTGAGGGACACTAAATGCCTACTCAGGTGACGATGAAGGCATACAAAAATAATAAGAATATTAATTTGGTTCAAAACAAACAAGAGTAAATTTCCCTGAAAAAAAGTTAAAGATATTTATTAAGAATGGATTAAATTAAAAGGTAACAAGAATGTGTCCAAAGTACATGAATGCCCCACTTGCACTATCAATTTTCATGTTCAATGGACCGTGAAATTGGTTGAAAAATCTAATTTGGCATTTAATTAGAAAGATCATACCAAAGGGAACATGTGTACTAAGTTTCAAGTTGATTGGGCTTCATCTTCATCAAAACCTACCTTGACCAAAAACTTTAACATGAAGCAGGACAGACGAACGAACGCACAAACGGACGAACGGATGGACGAACAGACGCAAAGACCAGAAAACATAATACCCCTTTACAATTGTAGGTGGGGCATAAAAAAAAGAAAATAAATAAGATTTTAACCTTAGGGCTAACTGCCCTAATAGCAATTTTCTCTTGTGTTTGTGTCCATGCATACCTGGCTTCTGAATCTTTGAGCTCATTTGATTTTTCTCGTAAATTGTCTTGCAATTTATCTTGATCTCTTTGCAATTCCTTACGATCTTCCTTACTTTTATTAAACCTGAAATATTACACAATTACAATAAAATAAAACTTGATGCAGCATAAATATTGTTATTATTTTTTACTGGTAAAATTGTATTGCATGCTAAAAAAACACCAATATTAGTTAAAATTGGTACACAATGGCTTTTTGCAAAAACTTAGAACGCAAATAAATGTTACATAGTAGTTTTAAGCAGGAGTTTTCCCCAAATCGTAAAAATTAAAATCGCATATGAGTCTAAAATGACAAAATCGCAATAATATATGCATGCAATAATTTCTGAATTTACAGTTGATATAAAGAACTAAAATTTCATGTAAGCTTTACTGTACCATATGTATTCATGATTGTGTATATCTAAATATCTTTACCTATGTTGAAACACGTGCATAATATCAAATCATAAAAATGCAAATTGTTTAGTCTCTAGGATATCTTGTAAGATTTCCACTGCTATTTTTACTAAATAAGTGCAATTTGGGTACCGTTATGTTAGCAGTTTGACAAACGCTAATTTTAATCATTGAAGAGCTCAAAAATTCAATAACAATATAACAATAAAACATGATTAAATGTTCGGCTGATTTTAACAAAGTTATCTCCCTGTAGGGTTTGATACCACCTTAAGAAAACTTATGTTTGTTAATTGTAAAAGTCCATTATTATAACCTATTTGTGTCTGAAAAGCATTTTTCAAGTAACTAGTTTTTATCACAGTGCAATAATTATACCCATAATATTAAAAGTATTCTGATTACTGGGTGCAATCTTTACAACACTGGTCATCCTATGTATTCAAAAACTTCTGTTCAAAATTCATACCTGTCAACTGACACGTATTCTGCGGGTGTGACCCGAGATTTTCACAATTCTGGGGGATCACCGGGACACCCGCCGGTTCAATGAATAACACAGGAATTCCTAACATAACCCGTTTTCACCAGGAATTTTAAGCCTTGAGATTGATTTCATAAGTGATTTTCCTTTGAAATACCGCCAAATTCGTAATTCTCCCATCATCAGAAATTCAGCTTACTGCTAGCTGTGTAAACTGTCAAATTTAGTGACCCATGAAGTGCATGGCTTTACTTGACAGCTTAGGTGTCAAACACACTGTTAATAAACACCAAATTCCCATTACCTTAGCTTTAGCTATATAGGTCGTTAATAAATTTCACTGTTGTCACGTTTTCAATCATTTTTCAACTTGAGTTACTTCCCCTTTTTTGTCACCATTCAAAATTGTTCCTTATATTTACGTTTCTTGGGCGGAAAAAGAATAAATCTATTACAAATATAATTCAAATACATATTAAAATGTAACTTTTCATCAAATTCACACCTTAATATAATTATAAAAAAAAACTTGAAAACTATTTTTTTTCATTTATACTTCCTTTTACTGTTTAACTTTATTTTAATATAATCTACTTAAAAATCAAAAATGAGGACAAGGGCTGTATAGCAAGACAAGGTCTTTATAAACGTGCATATGAAACAGCTAATGAGCAAAGGCTAAATAGCCATTAAAAGCCAGTCACATATTAATAAAGATAAACAAAAAAAACATGTTGCAACTTGACAATGAAATACTCTACATACTGAACAATGTAGAAATATCAATAATATCATTAACCAAAGCAAAGGGGATGAGGAAGTGGCATACAAATTTATCGAAGGCTTTTCAAATTGCAATGAAATAATAAATTAATAAAATTTTAAATTACTTTACCAAGTGAACATGTTTTGGAAACTTTGATTTAAATTATAAAAAAAATGTCCCCTAATTATTTAAATTCAGCTCGAAAAAGTTCGTACGCGTTGTGACCTGAGATTTCATTATTCAATGCAGGTCATGACCTGCATTTTCATCGTCACAATTTGATTGGTATGTCAAAACGACAACATGTTACGGATACAAACAAATATCTCATATACTTTGGTATCAGTCATTAAAAAAAATCACAATGTACTGCATAATTACAATGTAATCAATAGTAGGTCCTGAGATTATTAAACTAAAGGCTCAAAGACGCCTGTGTCGCTCATCTTGATATTTTGTTTACAATTGATGCATGAAATAATGCAACCGTTATACTTTTGTTTTAGTTTCAGAGATATCAGCCAAAACTGCATTTTCCCCCTATGTTCTATTTTTAAACATCTTTAACATGATGGTTTGCAGACAAGGTCATCAGACACATTTTTTAAACTAGGTACACTAATAATGATTGTGGCCAAGTATGGTTTAATTTGTCTCAGTTGTTTCAGAGGAGAAGACTTTTATAAAAGATAACAAAAATTTATGAAAATTGTTAAAATTTTACCTTAATTGACCATTTTGGTCATGTTGACTTACATGTAGATCTCACTTTGCTGTCTCTATCTATAATAATATTCAAGATAATTACCAAAAACTGACAAATTTCCTTTAAATTACCAAGTATGGGACAGCAACCAAACAATGGGTTGCCTGATATCGTCTGAAAATTTCAGGACAGATAGATTTTAACATGTTGAACATTTTAATCCATTTTCAAATTTGCTCTAAAAGCTTTAGTTTAAGAGATGTAAGCCAAAACTGCCTTTTAACCCTATGTTCAATTTTTAGTCCTGGCCCTTATTGTATCGGATCGATAAACGTTATAACTTTGATTGATAATTAATTTTGGATTGTATGGCGATTATTTTAATCTGATAACTTTTCGATATTAGTATTGATTTTATTACGGATTTATCCTGAATTGTTTATGTGATAAAGTACATTATACGTTAAAGTTGCGGTGCTCCAAATTATGGAGGTATTATCATGAGTAGAAGTTACTGTATACAGACTCGTTTCTTTCCCCTTACTCGATTTAACACTGAAATGGTTTTTGAACTTCTTTGTTCATTCTGGAAAACCTACAAGTTAATAGCAAATGATTGATATGATATAGGCCGTCAATGCGTAAGTGATATGCACATTATTAGTTAACGAATGTTTGAACTGCTTATTGTGTCTAATTAACGGTTATCAATCGCGATGTCAACATATCAAACTTGTGACTTGTGTGTTAGTTGAATATTGTCATATTGTGTATTTTTAGGTTGAAACATCATTTTCAATAAAAAGTTACAGCCTTTGACGAATTGTCTTCATACATTTCAACGCAAGGCAAGATGTCTGTTGATGCCGATCACAAAAGAGTAACAAAGAAGAACAGAAGTACGGCCAAAGGGAGAGTTCATAGAATATATGGTCGCTTACTAGAAGGGATACAGGATGAGTCTGGGATAATTGTGGTTGAAAAAATACTTCAAGATTTGGAAACAGCTTACACAGAACTAGAAGCAAGACATGAGGTATTTTTAGAAACATTTGATTCTGAAAATTAAGAAGACAAACCAAAGATAAACGAATATAATCTTGATTTAACTGGTATGTACCGAGAACTTTGTAAATCAAAATCATTGTGTGAGAATATAAGACAGAAGATAAAGCATGAACAAGACAGTAAGTTAAAAGAACAAAACTCCATGAAGCATGCTAAGAAAAATAAAGATACTGAAACGTTTAGGGTGAAAAAATTAGAGGCTCCAATTTTTGCTGGCAGTATTCGTGATTATCCAAGTTTCAAAGTTGATTATGAAAGACACATGATATCGTCATACGGTAAAGATCCTTATGCTCTGAAGCAATGTTTAAGTGGTGAAGCCTTAACTGTTGTGAAAGGTGTTGACAATGATTTCGAGGAAATGTTTCGGCGTCTTGATATGAAATATGGCAGGGCAGAGAAATTGATTGATCACATATTAAATGAATTAAAAAGATTAAAGAAAGTTCAAGAAGGTGACAACATGAAGTTTATTTCAGTAGTAGAAACTGTCGAGAAATGTTGGCTTGATTTAAAACGTATGAATCTCGAATCCGAAATGAACACAGCAACTATGGTGAGTCAGATAGAAAAACTCCTACCCCCTATACAAAAACGTGAATGGGCATTGCGAAAACAGAAGACAGAATCGAAAAGTATTCCCCTGAGTTTCAAAGAGTTCTTAAATGTTTTGTTAGAGGAAAAAAGTGCTCTAGAGTACATGGAGTCTGATTTGCGTGAATATGGAACAGCAAAAGGAAAGATCAATACTTTGGATGCAAATGAATTCGAAAATTACGAAAATAATAATGATGTAGCTGTAGATCCCTTACAAGTACAATTAAAAGAGAACCAACAAGTGATGAAACAGGTTGTTGAAGGTCTTGCACAGGTAGCGCAAGCAATGTCAAACAAACCAACAAGTCGATACAATTCAGACAAATATACCGGTACAAATAGAAATACAGAAGGGAAGTTTAAATGTTGGTATCACAAATCAGATAATCATGAAATAGGTGATTGTTCTATATTTGCGAGATTAGATAGTCAGACAAAGGTTGATTTAGTGAGAAAAAATGGTGGATGTTTCAGTTGTCTAAAGATAGGACATTTGTCAAGACATTGTCACAGCCGTAAACCTTGTGACATACAAAATGAACTTCATCAACCATGTGGGAAAATACATCACAAAAATTTGCACACTGCACACATGGATGGCATATCCTTTCATAACTCTACACAGGTGATAAACGATGACAAGAACAAGAATGGAGTACTATTGATGATCAGTTCAGTTCAGTGTAAGGACATGTCTTTGACAACACTTTGGGACCCTGGAGCGAACATGTCACTGATCACACACAAAACTGCTAAACGATTAGGATTATCTGGACAAGATATAACATTATCTGTGACAAAGGTTGGAAATGTAACCGAACATGTACAAAGCAAAGAGTATGTTATACCGTTGACTGACCTTGGAGGTAAGATATGGACAATAAAAGCATATGGCATGGAGGAAGTTACGGCCGAGGTTGCAAGAGTTGATATCAGTAGAGTCGAACAACTGTTTAAAGGTATCAACAAGAATGATATACAAAGACCAACTGGCCAAGTAGACATATTGATCGGAACAGATTGTTGTATTTTAATGCCTAATAAAGAAGAACAAATTGGAAATCTACAGTTAATGAGAAATCAGTTTTGGTACTGCATTCGTGGCAGTCATCCTCTACTAGAAGTGCCAAAATTGTCAAACCATGGCATAGTCCGTATTTACTGGGCATCTGGAAAAATCATTCCGTTAAATGATATTTATGTATTGGACAGAGACAGTATTTAAAGACAAACTAGATTCACTTTTTGACATAGAAGGGCCAGGAAAACAAACAACATTAAAATGTGGTTCATGTAAGTGTGGCAAATGTGCTGTGGGACAATCGCAACATAGTTTAAGAGAGGAGAGGGAATTAAATATCATTAAATCAGGCATAATACATGATGAAGAATCACAGCAATGGATAGTGAATTACCCCTGGATAAAAAATCCAAACAACCTACCAAATAACGTGAATTCAGCCGTATCAAGACTTGGATCTACCGAAAAACGACTACTCCGAAATTCATTAAAATATGCAAGTGCCTACGATGAACAGATTATGGATATGGTGAAACGTGGCATAGCAAGGAAATTAACCAAGGAGGAGATGGAGAGACATAACGGTCCGATACATTACATACCACATCATGAGGTATTAAAACCCAAATCAAAATCGACACCACTAAGAATTGTATTTAACTCCTCATCATCTTATATGGGACACACTCTGAATGACTATTGGGCAAAAGGGTCCAATGTGATCAATGATTTGTTAGCGGTCTTAATTCGTTTCAGACAAGAATCTATAGCTTTGGCTGGTGACATTTCAAAAATGTACAATGCGATAAGACTTTCACCGTTAGATCAGCACACACACCGATTTGTGTGGAGAAATTTAGAAACACACAGAGATCCAGATCACTATGCATTGTTGAAAGTTACTTTTGGCGACAGACCGAGTGGAGCTATTTCGACGCTTACATTACATCAAACAGCGCAAATGTATCAACACATTTACCCAGATGCATCAAAAATGGTGATAAGAAATAGTTATGTAGATGATATATTACAGTCAGTTGAAAGTGTAGATAATGCTCGTTTGATAACCCAGCAGACCGAGAAAATGCTGGCATGTGGAGGTTTTCGCATTAAACATTGGATTATATCTGGGAATGAAAAATGCGGCAGAAATCTACAATCCCCAGTTAGTGGTGAATCCGTGGAGGTTGATTTAGATGAATTTGCGCATGAGAAAATTCTCGGAATGAGGTGGGATCCAAAACAAGACTTGTTCGATTTCAAGGTGAAGATTAATTTTTCTTATAAGTACAAGAATGTTCGGAAAGGGGAAAATATAACGAAGTCACAGCTTGAAAGTAGCGTACCTACGTCATTAACTCCTCGAATTGTACTCAGTCAAGTTGCTAGTGTATATGATCCGTTAGGACTTGCTACTCCGTATACCTTAACAGCTAAGGTTCTAATGCGAAAGCTATGCATAGAAAACAATACAAATGACAAGACTATACACAATTCTCGATGGGATTATGCCATGTCAGCAGAATCACGGTTAGAATGGATGGATTTTTTCAAAGAGCTTTTCGACATAGAACAGTTGAAATTTCACAGATATTTAAAGCCAAATAATGCTGTTGGGGATCCTATGCTAGTCATATTTTCGGATGGAAGTAAATTAGCTTATGGAACATGTGCATATGTCAGATGGGAAACAGCACATGCGGGATTTTAATCACGGTTAGTGATAGCAAAGAACCGTATAGCACCAACTAAACAGATGTCTATTCCTAGACTGGAATTATGTGGAGCTGTATTAGCAGCTAGAATTAGACAAAAGTTGGTCGAGGAGATGGATTATAAATTTAGTCGAGTTATACACATAGTCGATTCAATGATTGTTAGGGCACAAATTCAACGAGAGAGTTATGGATTCGGCACATTTGTTGCTACAAGGGTAGCAGAAATTCAAAATAAGACTGAACCGTCCGATTGGTGGTGGGTGCCAAGTGAATTCAATGCAGCGGACCTCGCAACAAGGATTACATCTCCTAATGATTTGGTTAAGAACTCAATATGGAAAAATGGACCTAAATTTTTGAATGATCCAATAGACCAGTGGCCTTTAAGGCAAGATTGTAATTTAGGTAATGACGAGTTACCCGACACGATAGTTATTGTTATGTCATCTGATATCAAGAAGATGAATGATACAAAGTCTGGAAACATTTCATCATATTCAAAACTTTTGCGAGTAATATGCATACTGATGAGAATCGCCATTACAAAAGCATTCAAAGGTGCTTCAATGGGTGTAACTGCCGAAAGCCTAAATGCTGCAGAATTTGAATGGATTAGATATTTACAAAGAGACATTTCGGATAATTGGACAAAAACATTTCGAAGACTATCTCCAGAAAAGAATGACGCGGGTATAGTTGTTGTTGGTAAAAGATTAGCTGATTGGCTGAAAGCCACTTGGAACAGAACTGATTTAATGCTGTTACCTAATAAAGGTCATTTTGTGTGGTTATACTTAAAGTCAGTACATGATCAGGATCACTCAGGAGTAGACGTAACATTGGCTAAAGTGAGATCCAGATTCTGGATTCCAAAGGTGCGCAAATACATTTCTATGATTAGGAAAAAGTGCATTATATGTCGAAGACGAGAAAATAAATGTATTGGACAACAAATGGGACCATTACCGTTGGAACGACTTCAACCGTCACCAGCGTTTTCGTACTGTTCAGTAGACCTCTTCGGACCTCTTACAATTAAGGATACCGTTAAGGGGCGAACTCACGGAAAAGCTTATGGAGTGTTGTTTAACTGCATGAGCAGTAGAGCTGTATATGTAGATCTTGCTGATGGATACGATACTAGTAGTTTCATAATGGTTTTACGACGATTTACCTCTATTAGAGGATATCCTAAGAAGATCAGGTCGGATCTTGGATCACAACTAGTATCAGCTAGTAAGGAACTAAAGGGAGTAGTAAAAAGTTGGCATTGGGATACGATCAAAATGTTTGGGAACGGTAATGGCATGGAATGGGAATTCATGAAAGCAGCTGATGCTCCTTGGGAAAATGGATGTAGTGAAGCATTGATTAAATCCGTCAAGAAAAGTTTAAGTCTTGCCATTGGACAATCAATCATGACATTTTCTGAACTACAAACCGTGTTACTTGAAGTAGCCAACATTTTGAATGAGCGACCTATAGGAACTTCAACGTCTGATCCGAACGAGGGAACTTATTTATGTCCGAATGATCTTATTCTCGGAAGAGCATCTTCGAATGTGCCAGTAGGACATTGGGATCAATCAGACGATTTCAAAAAACGTTGGAAATTCGTGCAACAAGTAGTTAATACATTCTGGAGAAAATGGCACAGGGATTATTTTCCATCGTTGATTATTAGACAGAAATGGCATGTGAGTAAACGCAACCTTCAAGTTTTGGACCTTGTTCTTGTACAGGACAATAAATCGTTTCGTAGTAATTGGAAATTGGGACAAATAGTTGAAGCAAACTCAAGTAGAGATGGCGTGACGAGGGATGTAACCGTTCGATACAAGAACATTGGACCAGGAACTAAATACACCGGAACTCAGGACTTATTGATCCGAAGATCTGCACACAGAATTGTAGTGTTGCTTCCAGTTGAAGAACAATGTTAGTAACAAATGAGAGTTAATGTCACACAAACTTTATGGCGGGGAATGTATCGGATCGATAAACATTATAACTTTGATTGATAATTAATTTTGGATTGTATGGCGATTATTTTAATCTGATAACTTTTCCGATATTAGTATTGATTTTATGACGGATTTATCCTGAATTGTTTATGTGATAAAGTACATTTTACGTTAAAGTAGCGGTGCTCCAAATTATGGAGGTATTATCATGAGTAGAAGTTACTGTATACAGACTCGTTTCTTTCCCCTTACTCGATTTAACACTGAAATGGTTTTTGAACTTCTTTGTTCATTCTGGAAAACCTACAAGTTAATAGCAAATGATTGATATGATATAGGCCGTCAATGCGTAAGTATATGCACATTATTAGTAAACGAATGTTTGAACTGCTTATTGTGTCTAATTAACGGTTATCAATCGCGATGTCAACATATCAAACTTGTGACTTGTGCGTTAGTTGAATATTGTCATATTGTGTATTTTTTGGAATTTTGGGTCCTCAATGCTCTTCAACTTTGTATTTGTTTGGCTTTTTAACTATTTTGATCTGAGCGTCACTGATGAGTCTTATGTAGACGAAACGCGCGTCTGGCGTATAAAATTATAATCCTGGTACTTTTGATAACTATTTACACCACTGGGTCGATGCCACTGCTGGTGGACGTTTCGTCCCCGAGGGTATCACCAGCCCAGTAGTCAGCACTTCGGTGTTGACATGAATATCAATTATATGGTCATTTTTATAAATTTTCTGTTTACAAAACTTTGAATTATTCGAAAAAACTAAGGATTTTCTTACCTCAGGAGTAGATTACCTTAGCCGTATTTGGCACAACGTTTTGGAATTTTGGGTCCTCAATGCTCTTCAACTTTGTATTTGTTTGGCTTTTTAACTATTTTGATCTGAGCGTCACTGATGAGTCTTATGTAGACGAAACGCGCGTCTGGCGTATAAAATTATAATCCTGGTACTTTTGATAACTATTTAGGTTGAAACATCATTTACAATAAAAAGTTACAGCCTTTGACGAATTATCTTCATACACTTATCTTAGTTGGCCGGGCTGGTCATCAGACACATTTTTAAAACTAGATACCCCAATGATGATAGTGGCCAAGTTTAATTTGGCCCATTAGTTTCAGAGGAGAAGATATTTTTGTAAAAGTTAACGACGACAGAAAACAATGGACGCCATGTGATGAGAAAAACTCACTTGAGTTAAAAACAGACAATCTAAAAATGTTCAAACTTACAAATCATCAAGTTTAATTTTCTCATTTTCCAGTGAAAAGATTTTTCCTCTTAATAGTTCTCTGTCATTATCTAATTTTCTGTTTTGCTGAAGAAGATTATCTATTTTTCCATGTGAGGAATCCTGTTCATGAACTTGTTCATTTTTGTAATGATTCAAATCACTCTGAAGCTGGTCCAATTTAGCTCTAAAATCATGCTTTTCTTGTTCTAAGCAATCCTTTTCCCGTTGTAAACTTTCAATAGTCCTTTTAGTAGCAATTATCCCTGTTTCATATCTGATGATGAAAAAGTATAAAAAAAAAGAATATCGGGTCGTTTATTATTTTGTTACTGGCTTTACACTTGTACTTGTTAAATCTATTTACTTTCATACACTATAGATATTTTGTAAAAGTATTTTCATTAATTTTCATAGATTGTACAGCCATAAAATACAGAAATAACAGAAATAACAGAAAATTTAGAAAATGGAAAAAATTCACAAAAATATTCAGTGTTTTTTATACATATTCTATATGATTATAATCCTTACTTTTCTGAAAGATCACTATATTCTCGTCTTATTTTTTCTATATTTTCCCCTGCTTCTGTGAGTTCATTTCTCAAGCTAATATTTTCTTTCTCAGTATCTAATCTACCTCCACCTGCAGAATAGCTGAAATAGAAAAAAAAGAAATTGTTTGTTGTCTTCAATTAATTAAAATAAGATTTGAATTACAATAAATAAAATGATTCCAGGAGCCTGGTTTACTAAGCATGCATGTTTAAAAAAAAATACTTTTCTATGAAAAGTTTTTCTTCAAAATTAATGTCATTTGAAGAAAAGGTAATTTGTAAATCAATATGTAATTATTAATGCAAAGTAAATTGTAAAATTTTTTTTAGAATAAAAATATATTTTCAAAGGTTTTCTAACTTTTAATGAAACAGAGAGAAAATACAATTTCTCCGTTCTGAACAGATGTGGTTGCATACTTGCACATCATAAACACCAAAAGAGATGCCCAACTTTAGCAAGTGTTGTTTTTCCTTTCAGAAGAAAACATAAATATTAATATTTATGTTTCCCAGTTACCTTTGGGAGTTTATTTCAGTGTGTCCACTATATGTAAACTCAATCTGTTAAACAGTGTTTGATGATTATGAGGAGAATCTGTCACACATTGATTTAGACAAGTGCCAAATTTAACATGTTTTAAAAATCACCACCCGCTTTTTAAAAACACTTGGCAATGCTGCTTCAAAGCAAGATATGTGTATCATTCCTGAATATCCCAACCTGATCTCTTTTGGTTTTAATTGGAAAGAAGATTTGCATTTTTGTTTTAAATATTAAATTCCAGTATTGTCAGATGTTGTGAATAAACAAATGGCCTGGTTTAACCCAAAGGGTCACATCTGCTCAAGACTTAAGGCATGATAACTAAAGATCAACACTTCATTAAAGCATCATATATGTTATTCTCCCTCTGTCCAAATATTGATATAAATCATGAAACAAATAGTTTTGAACTTCTTAAAAAAAATCTTACCGCTCTGGCAAAGGCAATGTGTTTGTTTTCCACATATTGAAATTTGTGAACTCTTTATCCTCCTGTCCAAACACATGTCTCTTTGCTGACCTCGACCTATGTGTAGAAACAATGTCTGTTGAATAATTCGTATTCTAACATGACGTCCTTCAAACGCTTTGAGTACACACCCGTGGTAAAATATGAATATATTGTTTGGGCTATTCCGATCATACTCCCACGTCATATGCGTTTTTATGAATGAGATAACCGACGTCATAAAACGATGACGTTAGAATATAAGCATTTTACGGGAAAATACACGCTTGTGAAACCGAAAATCATCACAACAAGGAAACGTAAACTAACGATGGTAAAATGTGGTGTAAGCCATTTTTTATTTACATATAAGACCTGCAAGTAAATTATCATTTACATTCATCCAAAACGATCTAAATACGTTATTTGCCTCCACCTTGAACGCTTCGATTCAAAAGAATTGCCGTATTTGTCCTATTAGAAACGAAATAATTCATGGGGGCTTGAATATATATCTAGATTTTACCACGGGTTGTCCCTTTATGCCGGTATGTGTCATAAAGGGCCAACCCGAGGTTAAATCACGATATATTCCATGAATTATTTCTTAAATTGAATACTTATATATATAAATTATTTTAATACCTGACTAAATCATGTTACAGTTACAAAGATGTCAGATGCGACAGCAAACCGGATTTATTAAAAGTGAAAATCGTCAAAATTTGACCTAAATTGTGTCATCAGTAACAAGATATAAAAATTGTAAAAGCTTTGGTTAAATGGTTCATGAGTAAATGCTACAACATGGCAGAAAACACAATGTTTCCATCTTTCAAGAACCATTACTCCTGAACAGAAAAAGTGAGAATCTCCATGATTGAACTTGACCTTAATTTTTTCATCAGTAACAACATATTTAAATTTGAAAAGCTTTGGTCGAACGGTTCATGATTTAGTACATGGACACGACTGGAAACACTATTTTTCAATCTTTCAGGTAAAACAAAAAAATCTGCAAAATTGTTGATCTAGTCTTCCTTGGTCTAGTCTTTTGCACATTTCCAATATGTAATTTTCTGGTGTTTAACCTTATCATCAGACATTTTAAAAGTTCATCTATTTATTTATTGAAATTAATGAACCAGAGCATTATTTGAAGAACATAAGTGAAAGGTGTTTTGTACTATCCCCCATTCTGTATTTACAATTTCAACAAAAGAGGTTAACAACAGTTGCTGATGGTGAACAGTCACCATAAGACTTTAAAAAAAATGCCGATTAAACTGGTAAATGTAGATAAAACATGTATTTTTTTACTCTACAGTCAGGTTGGTATTTTACTCTTCGGTCGGGTTGTTGCCTATTCGACACATTCTCCATTTCCATTCTCAATTTTCAATTCTATGTATAATGTAATGCATCATTAAAGTGCTAAACATTTAATAATTTGAATCATAAAATTGAGAATGGAAATGGGGAATGTGTTAAAGAGACAACAAACAGCAGAAGGTCATGTTTTTGTATTTAAGGGCTTTTCAAGAATTACTTGTAAAGGGGGGGGGCACTTGTATTTAAACTCGATGGGTGGTGGTTATCTAAGAAAAATTGCTTAAACATTTAAAGGAAATATTCAATTGAAAATGCATGCATTGGGAGGTCAAATATAAAGTGAACCCCACCCCCAACATTTATTTTTGGAACAGCCCTAATCCACTTTGTTGTTGAAAATGAAGAGTAAAATTATGAACTGCCAGTACAGGAATCAGGATAAACCAGTATAAGTTTCAGAATAATAAGAACAAACATATACATATCACTTACTGTGTTTCCAAACTTTGATTTCTTTCTACAAGTTTAGTATTTTCAAATTCTTTCTTCTGTAGATTCTGAGCTAGATCATTCCTCTCTCCTGCTAGACTAATGAAATATATAAATATCAAATCATCAATTGACATGTGGATAATTACATCCTATATATATATATATATCTTTTTTAATGCAATATATTTCTAATAGACTAAGGCCGTGTTCACACCAAACATGTTTACAATTAGTTTAGTGTAGTGTACACTGGTTTCACATTACATTTACTCACATCTATAAACCTAGTTTAGCTACCTGTACATAAGATTTGTTCCCACATGTAAACTATATGTCATTCAAATGTTCATTACGTTGAACTGAATTCAAAATTTTGGGATTTTTTTTTCTAGCGGTAAGGGAACAACCTTTTGACTTCAGAAGGGGGGTGGGGATGGGAATGGAAATATTCCTATCCCCAATTTGATAAAAAAAAAATGGTATTACAGATGATAAAAAAAATTATTCTGAAGCAAGAGTTTCCCCATACATTTTAGTGTTAAATATTGATCACCAGCATCGAAAAAAAAAGGAATAAAAACGCGAAAAAAAATCTAACTCAGATAAAAAAAAAAATAACCCTCCCCTTCTTTTTAAGTTAAGTGGTTGCTACTTTATGAAAGCTATTTTTATCATTTGCAGTAGTTTGAATATACTAGAGATATCTCGATAACGCATTAGAAAACGTTAGCTGCAACAGCGTGCTTACAGCCGGAAAAAAAGGATTGAGATATTAGGGATCACTACATTTTTATCTTTTCTGTTCGTTTCAAATGGTATTTCTTTACCAACCCTGAAGGAGTATTTGGTAAAGGAATATGGTAAGGGTTTTTTTAATTTATTTTACGTGTTATTTTACGGATCTGAGATACTAGACAAACATATCATTTACCTCACACTTTTTTTAGTCATGCATTTGTGCGTGAATAATTTTTTGAGTAAAGACCAGTGGCGACTATTTCTGTGTACGTCAAGTCGATTCGGGAAGACCATTTCAAATGAATTAGGCAGCAACTGTTTACTTCATTTTTTGTGGAAGGGGAGGGATGCGTGAGCTATTGATTTTTTTCAGGTCAAATTTTAGTGACAAGTCGAATTCAATTTTAGCATTATATATAGTTCCAAAACAAAATCCATAGCTCACCACCCCACCCCCTTGCCTTTATGTTTTATACTCAACTATGATACCCCCCCCCCCCCCCCCCCGAAAATCGATTGGTTGCTGCCTTATGGGTTCGGCAATGATGCTGCTTTGAGTCTTTATTAGGGGTTAATAAAGTACGTTAAAAAAAATTTAACAAAAAAAATCTGTAAAATTCAGACAACTAATAATAATCAAAAATATCAACTTTACTCAAAAGTAGTTTCCTCCTTAAATATATACACGATAAAACTAATGTCCTAAATGCCTAGTTTTGTGTACACTTAACCTACACAAGGCCTACATTGACTATCGACTGTGTGTAGGTAAAACATGATTTAAACTACATGTAAACATTGAGTTTTATCAATGGGAAGGCAATTGTGTTTAGTTTACGTGTGAGTTACACTAACACAACACCGAATTTAGGTCAATGTGAACACGGCCTAATACATGTAATATGACATATGTAGTTGAAGTGAATTCTAGCTAGTTAAAAAAAATGGAGATATATAATGATAAAATTCTTAACATAATGAAAACATTCTTAATTTAGTGAATGCCTTTATGTAACTAATTCTTTAAATTTTCAATAAAATAAACGAATATATCTGAGTATATATTTCTGTTCTTTTTTACTTTTAACAATACCGTTCATCAGTATAGAATACATAAATACACAATTTACAAATGTATAACATTAACAAAAATGGAAAAAATAAACGTCAGAAATATAAGTCACATTTAACACAGCTTGTGAGTTTCTAAATGCATATGATATAATGTGAATATGTCTTAAATATTGTTTCTGCACTCAAACACATAGAGAAAATACTTTTCAAAATTACAAGTTCAATGTTTTATATAAAAAGAAAATAACACTATTAGTTGAGGACCTCCTGGTAAAGATGTTAATAAAAAAACTTGTCATTACTTAACCAAAAACACTTTACAACTGCTTTTTCTCGTATTAAATGGTATCTTTCATAAAAATAGACCATATCAATCTCAGTTATTAGATAGGATACAGATTTTTTTTTTTATTTGACTCTTTTTCCTTTGAAAACAAAGTGTCTATCTAATGACTTTTTTCATGTAATTTTCAGGAAAAAAATCGATATTTCTAGAGTGTGACAAAGCTTTTTGCTTTCCTAACAAAATATGCAAATGTATTTCACATATAAATATATATTAAGAAACTCAGTCCTCTATACCATTAATATTTGATGAAAAGATAAAAATCTACTTTGAAAAGACAGGTTTTATTTTTAGTCATACTTTTCTTTTGTAATTTGGACAAGAGATTAACTTCTTAATCTTACTTTGCCAAAAGTTTTTCCAATCTCTGTCTGTCTACTTTCAATTCATTTCTCTCTGCTTTATATCGCTGCATATGCTGTTCCTTCATTTTACAATCAGGACATGCATCTATCTTCCTACAATAAGAAAAAACATGTTGATGAAGCATAGATATTTTTCTTTCAAGGGAGGGATGGTAGGGGTCAGAGCAGATACAAATGTCCTGTTCTGTACAGAACCATTTGCTGTGTCATTTCCTAAATTCCATAACTATACAAGGTATTACAGTAACCATGATTATATAGAATAGTTCTTTGAAAAAAAGATTTGCGTTATCTATATGTGAATGAATAGTAAAATATAAATGCTAATATATAAATTGGCAACACACATTCAAAATGAACTTTTACTGAAACTACAAAGAGAAACAATTTTCAGGCATAAGAGATACTGTAAACAAATTTATTTTTGCGAATACTTTAGTTCGCCTTTTATTCTCTCTAGTCTACTTTGTTGGTACTTATTTTAGCGATTTTCTAATTTACTTGATGTATTTTAATAAGGAAAGATACAAATGAAAAATATTCGCAACGACTCCTATTCGCGTTATTTTACTAAATGCCAAAATCATGAAAATAAATCACTCGCAAAAATAAGTTTGTTTACAGTATGCAAATGCTGATACAACCAAATACCATTGTATTATCATATATTAAGTTGTTCCTTTAAACTCATCTTATCTAAACTTTAACATGGAAACTATGAAAATAATTCTAGACAATACTATGACTTCGGGGTGGAAATGCATCTATCTTCCTACAATAAGAAAACCTTATAATCTTTTTTGCTAATGCTAATACATCATCCCACCAAACAAAATTGACTTTATACAATTAGCAAAACACACCTAATCAATACCATTAACACTTAAACTAAGCCAACATTTTAAATTTAAAGTTTATAGAAAACAACTCAGTATCATCTCTGCAGCTTCATTGAGGCAAGACAAAAATAAGAACACTGACATATCAGCAAAGACCATTTTTGAACCTTTTTTCTGTTAGTCACAACTAATACCTGGACATGTATTAATGCAAACAAAAGCTTTACAATTATTCTGAGTCTAAATTTTCGGGGGTTTCATGTTAAAATGAAACATGAAATGAAGTGCATTATGACATAATAAGTTTAAAAAAATAAGTTCTACTGTATTAATCTTGAACCATGGTATAAGGAAAATTAAAAACAAAAGTGTTAGCAAACAGGAAGAAGATGTCTCACAGATATGAAAACATGTTACGATTCATAACTGTCAAGCTGTTAACCAAATTTAAAGTCATTTTTTCAATAGCACTGAGAAAAGTGTGAAATAAATAATCGTTGGATGACCAGGTCAATTGACTGATCAATTAGTATGTTGTTGTGGTCAAATTTTATTGATGGAGGAAGATATAGTACCCAGAAAAAAACACTGACCTTAGCCAAGATCACTGCCAATACTAGTCAATTAAGATTGGGGTTGAAAGCACCTGCCGCGTGCAGGGTACCACCTCCGTGTTGACAATCTAGTGACACAATAGATAAATAACGAAAAACTCTCAGCCTCCTAGGCCTGGAATGAACTGAACGAGGGAAGACATAGTTAATGCAATAGAATTTTAAAACCATATAGTTTCATGACAAACCTGTCCATTATATTCTTTAAATCATAAAATTATTATAAATGGCTGCCGCTTAGTGGCAATGGGGGAAGGGTGACATCCGCTATTGCTTGCAATGGCAATTCTAGTTATTATTACACCTCAGTCTTTTTTGTCCGGCTTTTTCTCGAAGCCAATGGAACCAATCTTTTTGGGTTGCAGTAGGTCTTTAGACCATTAAAAATGGCTGCCGTTACCTTGGAAAAACGGAACAAATGTGAAAAATTCCAGTTTTTGGTTTTGATGAATTATTTGGAGATGCTTTAACTTAGAATAATTATAGTTTGATACAATGTAGGTTCCCACTATATACTAGATTTGGATGATTTTGACAATCATTGGAACTACCATGTTTTCATGGAAACTACACCAAAAGTTTCTAAAATATCAAAATGCTCCAAATTTAATAAAACTTCACAGTAACGAAGAGCAACATTGGTAGATGTGCAATTTGGCGTTGGAATTTCAAAAATGTCTGCTGTTATTATGGAAACAATGCAAAAATTGTCAAAATGCTTCAAAAACCTTAAAGTGGCATTTGCTTTCTTAAAATGGTAGGTAAAATCCATTGAAACTTTGATGGTATGTTCCCTTCCATGTACCCAAGCCGCGTCTGTCATCGAAATTTTGGATTGGTCTCTGTTACCATTGAAAACAACCAAAATGTCAAAAAGTTCAAAAATTTCAAAATTCTCTAAAATTGATGAAACTAAATATCATTGTTGACTGTCAAGTCTGCATGAGACTTTTTAAGTTGGAATTTTCAAAATGGCCACCGTTGCCATGGAAACTGCAAAAATGTCAAATATTTTCAAAATGCTCCAAACTTAATGATACTTACTTTTATTGTTAACTGGCATGTAAAGATGACACTTTTGACTTTGGAATTTTCAAAATGACTGCTGTAGCCATGGAAAAAGCAGAAATATAAAAATTTTAACGAAGCTCTAAATGTACTGAAAATTTACAGAAAAGATATATCGCAATTCAAAGATATGCATTAACTGTAAAATTCTGCTGAAATGGCTGCCACTAAATGGGGGAAGGTTGACATTCGCTATTGCTTGCAATGGCAATTCTAGTTATTAGTTACATTTCCAAACATGCTTATAATTTATACATATTTAGTTTGCTCATATCAAAACTTAGTCATGCATAAATACCCTAGTAAATAAACTCATCACTAGTAAATGGTCCGACAACACAATTATTTCGTAGTGCATTTCTTTTAGAAGATAAATTCAAAAAATCCTACCTGCACTTTCTCAGTGAAATGTTTACAGTGTGTTGTACTACTTTTAAGACAAATAATATCAAAATTATAGTAACTTCATCGGCTCTTAACTCAAAATATGGACAATTTTATGTTTATCTTCCTGCATATAGTATGATCCCTGTGATAACTCTGGCAGGTATTCTGAAAACTAAAAACCCTGACATAAAGTTGATGAAAAAGCTGTGTCTAAAGCCATGACTGTACTTTGCAATACTCATTTTGAGTTGTCGGTTAAAAGGAAGCTGATGCTCAAACCATACAAAATTTCACCCGTTGTGTAACAAGAATGAAGAAATTGGTACCAATCTTTTTGGTGATGAAAGTGGAAAGAAGTTGAGTCAAATCAATGAAGTGAATAAGATAAACAAAAACATCTTAGGAAGAAGCTATAGTAACAGAGTTGACAGAGGCCGATACCCCTACAATCAGTCACAAGGTCGTTTTTTAGGGAGACGAGGAAGTCTAAGAACTACATACTCAAACAGAGGCCAAGGAAGAGGCTACGGCCAGAAAAAAATCAACAAGTATTAAAGGTAAGCAGTAGAAAAATAAACACTGCTGGTATACTTAAAACATTTATTTCTAAATGGAAAACTTTAACACATAACAAATTGGTTTTGACAACTGTGGTGGGGCACAAAATTGAGTTTGATAAAAAAAAAACTTTTCCAGGAAAATTTTCTACACCCATTAACATGATTAAGTTCAATGATACTGCAATTAATTTAATTCAGGAAGAAGTTTCAGAATTATTATCAAAAGGTGCAATAAAGAAATCCGTCATGAAGATGGTGAATTTATTTCAAATTTGGTTTTGGTAAAAAATGAAAAGTGGAAAATTTCGTCCTGTCATTAACCTATAGACAATTAAATGAATTTGTCACTTATCATCATTTCAAACAAGAGAATTTAGATTTAATCTTAAAAGGAATTCAAAAAGGGAACTTTTTTACATCCCTTGACTTGACTGATGCATATTTTTCAGTTTCAATAAGGGCATCAGACAGAAAATTTTAAAAAAAATGTTTTGGATGGTTCATTATATGCTTTTCAGTGTTAACCTTTTGGATTAGCATCTGCTCCCAGAGTTTTCACAAAAAATTTGAAGGTCATATTTTCCCACATTCAAAGTATAGGAAAAGATTCATACTTTTATATTGACGACTCGTTATTACAATCTGAAAGATTTTATACAAGTGTTATTAACACAAAGAATTCCAACAATTCATTCAGTCAGTTGGTTTTAATATAAATATGGAAAAATCTGTATTTATCCCATCATAGAGGATTACTTTTTTTGGGATACATAATAGACTCAGTTTTGTTTCGAGTTTTTCTACCTGAAGATAAAATACAGAAAATTATTAAAATTTTATGTAAGGTTTTGAAGTATCAGAAAATATTGATAAGACAGGTAGCATAATTAGTTAGTTTGTATTCATCTGCTCGATATGCATTTACGCATGCTCATCTGTTCCATAGATACTTAGATATTGATAAAACTCTTGCTCTTATAAAATCAAATCAGAATGACAATGCAAATATGATCATTTCTGCAGAAATTAGATCTGAAATTAATTGGTGGCTTGCAAATGTTAATTCTGAGAATGGAAAATTGATTAGGGAGAATCCCCCTAGTCATTTTTTTAATATAAAGATTCCTCTATGAAAGACTGGGGTGCTTTCCTTGACAAAACTTCATGTTTAACACAAGGTCGTTGGAATTTAGACGAACATAATTTGCATATCAATGTTTTAGAACTAAAAGCTTTATATTTTGGTTTAAATTCTTTGTATAACCATATTTATAAAGGATACTCATGTTAGAGTTAGCATAGATAGTTCCACAGCAGACAGTTTTATTAACAATCAAGGCGGTTCAGTTATACCCCTGTTAGTTATTTTAAAACAAATATGGTTTTGGTGTATCAGAAATAATGTATATATTTCAGCAGTTCATATTCCTGGTAGTGAACATTTAATTCCCGATAATTTATCAAGATGTTTTAAAAATACATCAGAATGGAAGTTGAAAGAGTCAAGGTAATAGGACATGTTTTCATCCCAGATGTTGATCTATTTGCCTCTATGTTGAATAAACAGTTGGAAAAATATGTAAGTTGGTATCCAGACCAAGAAGCCTGGGCAACTAATGCATTTACTTTTTTCATGGCAAAATTTAAAACTATATATTTGTTCTCCTTTAAGTCAGATCAGCAAGGTGTTGATGAAGATCGAAGACGATCAGGTAAGAAAAGTTATACTGATTTTCCACTGTGAACATCACAAGTGTGGTTTCAAAAGCTATTAAAATTGTCACAGTGTTCTGATTTGCTAACTTTAGCTCACATACAACAAAACACCAAATGAACAACAGAAACTTATTCCTTATCGTTTGTCTGATATCCGGAGACATCTCCATAGCCAAGGGTTTTTGGGGAAAAACAAAAATTGTATCCAAATCTTGGAGAATATCTACCAACATTCAATATGAATACTCTTGTAAAACAGTTTTTGGATTATTTGTTCATTCTATTTCATAATGGGAGGTCTTACAGTTGTGTCTGTTCCCAATAATCAGCTAAATGACAGACTCTGACAATAATAGGGAACAAGAATTTTGATAATAATTATTACATTAAAAGATTCCTTTAAGGAATTTTTCACATGAGACCTCCAGTTTCAAGATACATGTTTACATGGTATGCATGAAGGCGAAGTATTAAAGTATTTTGGATCTTCATATTCACCGGATGACCTGTCATTAAGGATGGTCACTCTGAAAAGTGTAGCTTTCGTGGCTCTAGCAACAGCACAGAGATCACAAACAATAAGAAGTCAAAATTTGAAACTAGCATAATGTTCAGATAAATGAATTATCTTTAAAATTGGCACTTTGCTTAAAACAAGAAGACCAAAAAATTTCAATCAAGACATTACAGTTACATCTTTCTGTAAACCAGAAATTTGTCCACTAACAATTTTAAAACATTCTATTTTAAGAACACAAAATGTTGGAAAGAGTAACAAATTGTTTATATCTTTTAAAACATTGAAAGCAGTTACCAGCTGTTAAATAGCCAGATGGCTTAAAATTGTTTTAATTAATTCTTGTATAGATATTTCTAAATTCAAAGCTCATTCATATTTTCGAGTGCTGCTCTTAAGGCAGGTCTGTCATTAAATGATATACTCAAAACGGCACGAGTAGTCAGGTCAAAGTCCGAGTCGATAGCCGTGGACAATGACCTGACTTCAAGTGCAGAAAAACTAAACGACAGGTTGTTTCCGTCCTGCTTTTTTGTTACTTTTGTTTTGTATCTGACTTGTACGACGTTTTAAGGAAGAAGTATTACATTTTGCAAGACTGGACATTTGAGAAACTTTTAAAAATGTCCTCAAAGCAGCAAATGTAAATTATAGTATAAAGTTTTTCATTCCCCTTCACCCGAGTTTTTATTCTAGAAAACAAATCAGGAATCAAATAGTTTGATAAAAAAAGAACCATTTCAAGTAATAGATGAGTGTTATCCCCTTTAAGACTTTTAAGATAAATATTCGTAAATAAGTAATATATTTAAGAACCATTTTGGTGGTAAATAAGATATCGTTTGATTCTTATGGATGAAACGGAAAGCGGGGAACAGGGAAAAGACCAAATTGATTTGAAATAAACAGGTTGTGATCTTGTGATCTTTATTTTGATGAAAAAATGCAGAATGTGCAATTTCATAACTCCCCCTCCCCCTCCAAATTCCGCTTTTTCAAAAATTGTAAAAATCGCACGTTTTTTTGCCAAATACATGAACGCAATATTCAGTGGCGGGGATGGGAGTTCCGGTGTTGGAACCAATTTCTGGACGATCATTGAATGGGGACATAAAATTAGACTCCCTTTTTTTTCCTGGGTTGGGAGTCTCTTCTTAAAAATGGCTGTATCCGCCCCTAATATATTTGAAGGCGACTTGAATAGATATAGTTCAATAACAATATAAATGTATCAAAAGAATGCTTATTTTTGCCTCATTAGTGAATGAAATGTTTGAAAAAATTAATTTTGTGTTGTTATTGTATATATCAGGACAAAACCTTAATAATTTTTTTTAATTCAAGCTCGTCTCTCCAAGTGTTGATCGCGATTTATTAAACACCTGTTACTATATATGATACAATTACAGCCTACTGTCCAAAATTGACGACATGAGTTGAATGATTTTCTTCAAGAGTTGCTGCTTATTTAGACATTTATTACACGAACACTTTTAATTTATAAGATCAATCGTGAATTGGTGAGTTGAAAGAGATTTATTCTTTTGATGAGATTTGATTTTTATTTACTTTTTTCCTTTCTTTTTTAATTTAAATATAAACGTCGGTATCATCATTCCTTTACTTTCAGCATTGTCCAAAATACTATTCATGTCCATGTATGTTCTTTTCTGAATATTAAGTATTTACTTTAATAACACCTTCACCCAATATATATATTTTAAATTAGCAATATTAAATATATACGGTATTTGAAAAATCAGGATTCATGCAGATCAATAAATTGTTATCTGCTTTACCATAGTATTTTTTTCTCATAAAATTTGAGATCAAAATATGTTTTGATATAAGGAGAAAAACATACCCCCCCCCCCTTTGAAATTTAATGTCGAATCCTTTAATGTACTGATTTGAATAGTATTTTACTGGAAATATATTAAAAAGTATATTGATGCTAACTTTAATATTTCATTTTAAAAAAAGACAGGAAATATGTCCGTTAACCAAAAAGTTGAAATCTAATCGAAAGTTAAAGTTCCGATAAATTCAAGGATCATGCACGAGTGATTCTATTCATAAAAGAGGTCAGTGAAACAACTAAAAAAAAGTCCGTGTATCGTCTAAAAAAAATTCGTGTAACAACCGTTTATGTGCTGTTTTTATAAAGCTCGTCGGGAGGAGGGGATGGCGGGCAAAGTCGTTCAACAATATTTGGATCGGAAAACAAGTCGAAATCTCGAGTTTCACAAAAAACAATGAATACCAAAAATATTTTGGATACTGATATTATAGTGTTTCTGATCAATTTCTATAAATCTATAATTTTATCTTGCTACATTCCGTATTCATGACAAGTTTATAACCCTTAGCTGATCAACAGTCACAACAGGTGTCATAATTTGTTGTTACATGTAATCAGATTACCTGATCATATGTTTGTTCTATTTATTCCTCTCAGTTGTAGCAATTGAAGAATAAGATTACGGCCATTGGAACTGATATAATCAAGTAAGAGTTTCAAAATATAAATTAGCAAAAACATGTTTATGAATAATCACTTACTGTGTTTCCAAATCTTTGTTTTTTTCTTGAAGTTTAGCATTTTCATCCTCTATCTTCTGTAGTTTTTGTTCAAGCACATTCCTCTCTCCTGCTAGACTAATGAAATATACCAATATTAAATCATCAATTTTCAATAAAATAATTAACTTAGAGCGTATATATATCATGTATATTTTAATGCTTTTCACTTTGAATAACACAGTTCATCAGAATAGTATGCATTAATACATAATTGACAAGAGAATAACAGGGCTAATTGAGGACCTCCTGGAAAAGAAACTTAAAAAGAAACATATCATTACTGAACCAAACACAAACAAGGACTGCTTTATCTCTTTATAAATGTTGTCTTTTAAAAACAAAAACGTAGGCGGTTCGAGGAACCCAGTGTCTTGCCTACTTTTGCTGTAAATCGCAGGCTCAACAAAAATGAGAAAAAAAATCAATAAAGATAGTCTTCTTTGATACTATATTTTGATTGTAAAATGCTTCTGTCAAATTTTGGTAAAAATCCAAGATAGTTTATGAATCCAATAAGTGTTTTTAAAACTTTAACTACAGACTGTGAGTAATGTTTACTGGAAGAAAAACTAAGTCCATTTATAAGTAAAATACAGATACACTGGTAAAGAATTTTAACAAAATTTCCCTCTAGATACTAGCTTTTGATCATAAACAATCTTTTGTCCAAGTTTGGTAGTAATCAAGTATAGTTTTAAGAAACCTATTAAAATTTTAAAAACTTTAACCACAGCGTAAATGTGTTGTTGCCTGGTAAAAAATCAAAGTTCATCAAAAAGTAAAATCAGAAAAAATGGATTTATTTTTTTACAAAATCTATGATCATTAACAAGCTTCTGTATAAAATTGGTAGAAATCCAGTATAATTTAGGAAAGTTATTAAAACTTCAAAAAATTTAACTTCGGTAGATCACATTCTTGAAAAGGGATTGTAATTACGACATAAAGAACATATCCGATGTCATCTGTGAAACGGATATATCATAATGGTCAACCAACTTGTGATATAGTCCGTAAAATTTACAAAGGGATGATTTCAACTTCACCATTTGGAACTCTCGGTTTAATAGCTTCCTTGTGAGCAGCAAGCCTCTATCAAGGAAATCAGGATAGGAAATACCGGTACAAACCAGGGAATATTGTATCAATTGGGAGATAAAACAAAACCTATAAACAGATTTATTAAGAAGGGATATAATTACGATACTGTTGTGAGGTCATTAACTGCTGGTAGTCTGTTGTTATTTATGTGTTATTGTCATTTTTTTTATTTTCTTTGGGTACATCTTCTGACATCAGACTCGCACTTCTCTTGAACTGAATTGGAATGTGCGTATTTTTATGCGTTTACTTTTCTTCATTGGATAGAGGTATATCGGTTAACCAAAAAGTTTAAATCTAAATTGAAAGTTTAAGTGCTCGTGAATTCAATGATCATGCACGAATGATTCTATTCATAAAAAGTGTCCGTTTAAAAACCAAAAATAGTCCGTGTAACAACTAAAAATAGTCCGTGTATCATCTTAAAAGAGTTCGTGTAACAACCGTTTGTGTACTGTTTTTCTATAGCTCTGTTGGGGCAAAGTCCTATAACAATATAGGGATCGGAAAACAAGTCGAAATCCCCATTTTCACCAAAAACAATGTACACCCAAAATATTTTGGATACTGATTTTGAAGATTTTTTTATCAGTTTCTATCAATCTATAATTTTACCTGGCGACATTCCGTATTCAAGACAAGTTTATAACCCTAAGATTATCAACGGTCACAACAGGTGTCATAAGTTGTTGTTACATGTAATCAGATTTCCTGATCATATGTTTGATTTATTTATTCCTCTCAGTTGTTGAAAATGCAGAATAAGATTATGACCATTTGAACTGATATAATCCAGTAAGAGTTTCAAAATATAAATGAGCAAAAACATGTTCATGAATAATCACTTACTGTGTTTCTAAATTTTTGTTTTTTTCTTGAAGTTTAGCATTTTCATCCTCTATCTTCTGTAGTTTTTGTTCAAGCACATTCCTCTCTCTTGCTAGACTAATGAAATATATCAATATTTAATCGTCAAATTTCACTAAAATAATCAACTTAGAGCGTATATATATCATGTATATTTTAATGCCTTTCACTTTGAATAACACAGTTCATCAGAATAGTATGCATTAATATATAATTGACAAGAGAACAACAGGGCTAATTGAAGACCTTCTGGAAAAGAATATTAAAAAGAAACATCTCATTTCTGAACCAAAAATCGCATTCGGACTGCTTCATCTCTTTATAAATGTTGTCTTTTAAAAACAAAAACGTAAGCAGTCCGCGGAACCCAGTGGCTTGCCTACCTTTGATGTTAATCGCAGGCTCAACAAAAATGAGAAAAAAATCAATAAAAATAGTCTTCTTTGATACTATATTTTGATTGTAAGATGCTTCTGTCGAATTTTAGTAAAAATCCAAGATAGTTTATGAATCTAATAAGTGTTATAAAAACTTTAACTGCAAACTGTATGTAATGTTTACTGGAAGAAAAACTAAGTCCATTTATAAGTGAAATACAGATACACTGGTATATACTATTAACCAAATTTCCTTCTAGATACTAGCTTTTGATCATAAACAATCTTTTGTCCAAGTTTGGTATACATCCGGTATAGTTTTAAGAAAGCTATTAAAACTTTAAAAACTTTAACCACAGCGTAAATGTGTCGTTGCCTAGTAGAACATCTATTACCATTTAAAAGTAAAATACAGAAAAAAAAGATTTTTTTTTTTTTACAAAATCTAGGATCATAAACAAGCTTCTGTTTAAGATTGGTAGAAATCCAGTATAGTTTAGGAAAGTTATCAAAATTTCAAAAACTTTACTTCGGTAGATCACATGCTTCAAAAGGGATTGTAATTACGACATAAATAACATATCCGATGTCATCTGTGAAACGGATATATCATAATGGTCAACCAACTTGTGATATAGTCCGTAAAATTTGCAAAGGGATGATTTCAACTTAACCATTGGGAACTCTCGGTTTAATAGCTTCCTTGTGAGCAACAAGCCTCTATCAAGGAAATCATGATAGGAAATACCGATACAAACCAGGGAATATTGAATCAATTGGGAGATAAAACAAAACCTATAAACAAACTTATTAAGAAGGGATATAGTTACGATACTGTTGTGAGGTCATTAACTGCTAGTAGTCTGTTGTTATTTATGTGTTATTGTCATTTTGTTTATTTTCTTTGGTTACATCTTCTGACATCAGACTCGCACTTCTCTTAAACTGAATTGTAATGTGCGTATTGTTATGAGTTTACTTTTCTACATTGGCTAGAGGTATGTCGGTTAACCAAAAAGTTCAAATCTAAATTGAAAGTTAAAGTGCCCATGAATTCGATGATCATGCACGATTGATTCTATTCATAAAAAGTGTCCGTTTATCATCTTAAAAGATTTCGTGTAACAACCGTGTGTGTACTGTTTTTCTATAGCTCTGTTGGGGCAAAGTCCTATAACAATATTGGGATCATAAAACAAGTCAAAATCTCGATTTTCACCAAATACAATGTACACCCAAAATATTTTGGATACTGATTTTGAAGTTTTTCTGATCAATTTCTATCAATCTATAATTTTACCTGGCGACATTCCGTATTCAAGACAATTTCATAACCCTAAGCTTATCAACGTTAACAACAGGTGTCATAATTTGTTGTTACATGTAATCAGATTAACTGATCATATGTTTGTTCTATTTATTCGTCTCAGGTGTTGAAAATGAAGAATAAGATTATGACCATTGGAACTGATATAATCCAGTAAGAGTTTCAAAATATAAATGAGCAAAAACATGTTCATGAATAATCACTTACTGTGTTTCTAAATTATTTTTTTTTTCTTGAAGTTTAGCATTTTCATCCTCTATCTTCTGTAGTTTTTGTTCAAGCACATTCCTCTCTCCTGCTAGACTAATGAAATATATCAATAATAAATCATCAAATTTCACTAAAATAATCAACTTAGAGCGTATATATATCATGTATATTTAAATGTTTTTCGCTTTGAATAACACAGTTCATCAGAATAGTATGCATTAATATATAATTGACAAGAGAATAACAGGGCTTATATTCTCCCTCACTACGTTCGTCCGAATATAAAGTAATTAATATTCTATGGCCTTAACAAAGAACAAACGACATAAAGTAGGTGTGCTACTCGCTATAACCTTTAATTCTATATAATACAACAATGTATGTACCACATACAAACATAATAACAATAATATCATAATTCCAATTACAAATTCACATTAAATCAACCGTGAATACACGTGTCTACTTTAGGCTATAGCGAGAGTCGATGGTCAGAAAGATGACCGCACGGGTTTTAAGTGCGGACAAATGGTCACATGTCATGAATATTCATAAACTACTTACGTACGACGAACTAAATTTTATTAATTGAGGACCTCCTGGACAAGAAACTTAAAAAGAAACATCTCATTACTGAACCAAACACACACTTGGACTGCTTTATCTCTTTATAAATGTTGTCTTTTAAAAGCAAAAACATAATTGATCCGCGGAACCCAATGTCTTGCCTACTTTTGCTGTAAATCACAGGCTCAACAAAAATGAGTAAAAAATCAATAAAGATATTCTTCTTTGATACTATATTTTGATTGTAAGATGCTTCTGTCGAATTTTGGTAAAAATCAAAGATAGTTTATGAATCTATTAAGTGTTTTAAAAACTTTAACTGCAGACTGTGTGTTTACTGGAAGAAAAACTAAGTCCATTTATAAGTTAAATACAGATACACTGGTATAAATTTTTAACAAAATTTCCTTCTAGATACTAGCTTTTGGTCATATACATTCTTTTATCCAAGTTTGGTAGTAATCCAGTAAAGTTTTAAGAAAGCTATTAAAATTTTAAAAACTTTAACCACAGCGTAAATGTGTTGTTGCCTGGTAGAAAATCTAAGTCCATTTAAAAGTAAAGTACAGAAAAAAGGGATTTATTTTTTACAAAATCCATAATCATAAACAAAGCTTCTGTTTAAGATTGGTAGAAATCCAGAATAGTTTAAGAAAGTTATTTAAATTTCAAAAACTTAAACCACAGAGGTAATATTTGTTGACTCTTTAAAAAAAACGACCACGACGGAATGCAGGATCGCTATGTCTCGTTTTTTTCGACTTTAATTGGAGGCTCGACAAAAACCATATCAATCTCAGATTTTAGAGAGGATACATGCAACGCAGTCATGATACCAAAATCTACGTGAGGGTAAGGGTAGAGTTAGAGGCAGTGGAAGATCTGATATTAATAAAACATTATCCAGAAGTCATATGTCGGACTGAACAATCCAACCTGATACACAACCTTAATTAAGTGAACGATAGTAGGGATGACACAGATAGGATCGTAGTGAGGTCGTAGTTAAGTCGCTGTGAGATCGTAGCGGAGACTCCCCGACTAGAATCGTGCTTTCGCTACACTGTCGTGACGATGGTACAGCGACCTTTGCTATCTTACGACGACTTTACTGCGCTCTCACTACGCTTCTACGACGACCTGACTTTACCACGACTGCACAATGATTGTGTTGAAAATGTTCAAAGTTGACCACGCTCATCACGATCATAAGGACCTCACCACGACCGTACTATGACCTTACTGCAATCTGCACAATTTTCATTATTATCACAGATCGAAAGGCAATGGTGTCCTAGTGGGACTGCTGTATAAGATAACGAAATGTTCTTAAAATAAATCTTCCACGAAAAGTACATACAATCTCCTTAAAAAGTAAAATATGGAATGTGTCAGGAATTCTCAGGTAAAAACTGCAATTAACCTTGGGTTTTTTGGATGAAGAAAAGTAAATACACAAATAATCACTTTAAGATTGATCATGCTAAAGTTAAAAAAACTGGAGGAACATTCAAACTCATAGATCGAAAATTAACTGACAACACCATGGCAAAACAATAACAATACCACAACATAGAAAACTAAAGACTAAGCAACACAAACCCCAACAAATACTGGGGTGATCTAAGAGGGTGAGTACATCGGCTCCAGATAAAATACCTGTCGTGTTGCCTCTATTATTACAAACTCAGTAAATAGTATAATTTTGGTAGATCACATTCGTGAAAAGGAATTGTAATTACGACATAAAGAACATATCCGATGTCATCTGTGAAACGGATATATCATAAAAGTCAACCAACTTGTGATGTTGTCCGTAAAATTTACAAAGGGATGATTTCAACTTCATCATATGGAACACTCGGTTTAATAGCTTCCTTGTGAGCAGCAAGCCTCTATCAATGAAATCATGATAGGAAATACCAGTACAAACCAGGGAATATTGTATCAATTGGGAGATAAACAAAACCTATAAACAAACTTATTAAGAAGGGATGTAGTTACGATACTGTTGTGAGGTCATTAACTGCTAGTAGTCTGTTGTTTTGCATGTGTTATTGTCATTTTGTTTATTTTCTTTGGTTACATCTTCTGACATCAGACTTGCACATCTCTTGAACTGAATTGTAATGTGTGTATTGTTATGCGTTTACTTTTCTACATTGGCTAGAGTTATGTCGATTGACCAAAAAGTGCAAATCTAATTGAAAGTTAAAGTGCCCGTGAATTCAATGATCATGCACCAGTGATTCTATTCATAAAAAGTGTCCGTGTAACAACTAAAAATAGTCCGTGTAACAACTAAAAATAGTCCGTGTATCATCTTAAAAGAGTTCTTGTACCAACCGTTTGTGTACTGTTTTTTATAGCTCTGTTGGGGCAAAGTCCTATAACAATATTGGGATCGGAAAACAAGTCGAAATCCCCATTTTCACCAAATACAATGTACACCCAGAATATTTTGGATACTGTTTTTTGAAGTTTATTGATCAGTTTCTATCAATCTGTAATTTTACCTGGCGACATTCCGTATTCAAGACAAGTTTATAACCCTAAGCTTATCAACGGTCACAACAGGTGTCATAAGTTGTTGTTACATGTAATCAGATTACCTGATCATTTCTTTGTTTTATTTATTCCTCTCAGATGTTGAAAATGCAGAATAAGATTATGACCATTGGAACTGATATAATCCAGTAAGAGTTTCAAAATATAAATGAGCAAAAACATGTTCATGAATAATCACTTACTGTGTTTCTAAATTTTTGTTTTTTTCTTTAAGTTTAGCATTTTCATCCTCTATCTTCTGTAGTTTTTGTTCAAGCACATTCCTCTCTCTTGCTAGACTAATGAAATATATCAATATTAAATCGTCAAATTTCACTAAAATAATCGAAATAGAGCGTATATATATCATGTATATTTTAATGCTTTTCACTTTGAATAACACAGTTCATCAGAATAGTATGCATTAATATATATTTGACAAGAGAATAACAGGCCTAATTGAGGACCTTCTGGAAAAGAATATTAAAAAGAAACATCTCATTTCTGAACCAAAATCGCATCCGGACTGCTTTATCTCTTAATAAATGTTGTCTTTTAAAAACAAAAACGTAAGCAGTCCGCGGAACCCAGTAGCTTGCCTACCTTTGATGTTAATCGCAGGCTTAACAAAAATGAGAAAAAAATCAATAAAAATAGTCTTTTTTGATACTATATTTTGATTGTAAGATGCTTCTGTCGAATTTTGGAAAAATCCAAGATAGTTTATGAATCTAATAAGTGTTATAAAAACTTTAACTGCAGACTGTATGTAATGTTTACTGGAAGAAAAACTAAGTCCATTTATAAGTGAAATACAGATACACTGGTATATACTATTAACCAAATTTCCTTCTAGATACTAGCTTTTGATCATAAACAATCTTTTGTCCAAGTTTGGTATAAATCTGGTATAGTTTTAAGAAAGCTATTAAAATTTTAAAAACTTTAACCACAGCGTAAATGTGTTGTTGCCTAGTAGAACATCTATTACCATTTAAAAGTAAAAATACAGATAAAATGGATTTATTTTTTTTACAAAATCTAGGATCATAAACAAGCTTCTGTTTAAGATTGGTAGAAATCCAGTATAGTTTAGGAAAGTTATTAAAATTTCAAAAACTTTACTTCGGTAGATCACATGCTTGAAAAGGGATTGTAATTACGACATAAATAACATATCCGATGTCATCTGTGAAACGGATATATCATAATGGTCAATATACGTGTGATGTTGTCTGTAAAATTTACAAACTTTAAGGGATGATTTCAACTTCACCATTGGGAACTCTCGGTTTAATAGCTTCCTTGTGAGCAACAAGCCTCTATCAAGGAAATCGTGATAAGAAATACCGGTACAAACCAGGGAATATTGTATCAATTAGGAGATAAAACAAAACCTATAAACAGATTTATTAAGAAGGGATATAGTTACGATACTGTTGTGAGGTCATTAACTGCTAGTAGTCTGTTGTTATTCATGTGTTATTGCCATTTTTTTTTTTTTCTTTGGGTACATCTTCTGACATCAGACTCGCACATCTCTTGAACTGAATTGTAATGTGCGTATTGTTATGCGTTTACTTTTCTACATTGGCTAGATGTATGTTGGTTAACCAAAAAGTTCAAGTATAATTGAAAGTTAAAGTGCTCATGAATTCCATGATCATGCACGAGTGATTCTATTCATAAAAAGTGTCCGTGTAACAACTAAAAATAGTCCGTGTAACAACTAAAAATAGTCCGTGTATCATCTTAAAAGAGTTCTTGTAACAACCGTTTGTGTACTGTTTTTCTATAGCTCTGTTGGGGCAAAGTCCTATAACAATATTGGGATCGGAAAACAAGTCGAAATCCCCATTTTCACCAAATACAATGTATACCCAGAATATTTTGGATATTGATTTTGAAGTTTTTCTCATCAATTTCTATCAATCTATAATTTTACCTGGCGACATTCCGTATTCAAGACAAGTTTATAACCCCTAAGCTTATCAACGGTCACAGCAGGTGTCATAAGTTGTTGTTACATGTAATCAGAATACCTGATCATATGTTTGTTTTATTTATTCCTCTCAGTTGTTGAAAATGCAGAATAAGATTATGACCATTGGAACTGATATAATCCAGTAAGAGTTTCAAAATATAAATGAGCAAAAACATGTTCATGAATAATCACTTACTGTGTTTCTAAATTTTTGTTTTTTTCTTGAAGTTTAGCATTTTCATCCTCTATCTTCTGTAGTTTTCGTTCAAGCACATTCCTCTCTCCTGCTAGACTAATGAAATATATCAATATAAAATCATCAATTTTCACTAAAATAATCGAAATAGAGCGTATAAATATCATGTATATTTTAATGCTTTTCACTTTGAATAACACAGTTCATCAGAATAGTATGCATTAATATATAATTGACAAGAGAATAACAGGGCTAATTGAGGACCTTCTGGAAAAGAAACTTAAAAAGAAACATCTCATTACTGAACCAAACACACACTTGGACTGCTTTATCTCTTTATAAATGTTGTCTTTTAAAAACAAAAACGTAGGCGGTTCGTGGAACCCAGTGTCTTGCCTAATTTTGCTGTAAATCGCAGGCTCAACAAAAATGAGAAAAAAAATCAATAAAAATAGTCTTTTTTAATCTATATTTTAATTGTAAGATGCTCCTGTCGAATTTTGGTAAAAATCCAAGATAGTTTTTGAGTCAAATAATTGTTTTAAAAACTTTAACTGCATACTGTATGTAATGTTTACTTGAAGAAAAATGAAGTCCTTTTATAAGTAAAATACAGATACACTGGTATAAAATTTTAACAAATTTTTTTTCTAGATACTAGCTTTTGATCATAAACAATCTTTTGTCCAAGTGCAGTATGAATCCAGTATAGTTTTAAGAATGCTATTAAAATTCTAAAAACTGTAACCACAGCGTAAATATGTTGTTGCCTGGTAGACAATCAAAGTCCATTTAAAAGTAAAGTACAGAAAAAAAATGGATTTATTTTTTTACAAAATCTATGATCATAAACAAGCTTCTGTTTGAGATTGGTGAAAATCCAGTATAGTTTAGGAAAGTTATTAAAATTTCAAAAACTTAACTTCGGTAGATCACATTCTTGAAAAGGGATTGTAATTTCGACATAAAGAACATATCCGATGTCATCTGTGAAACGGATATATCATAATAGTCAACCAACTTCAGATGTTGTCCGTCAAATCTACAAAGGGATGATTTCAACTTCATCATATGGAACACTCGGTTTAATAGCTTTCTTGTGAGCAGCAAGCCTCTATCAAGGAAATCATGATAGGAAATTCCGGTACAAACCAGGGAATATTGTATCAATTGGGAGATAAAAAAAAACCTATAAACAAACTTATTAAGAAGGGATATAGTTACGATACTATTGTGAGGTCATTAACTGCTAGTAGCCTGTTGTTATTTATGTGTTATTGTCATTTTGTTTATTTTCTTTGGTTACATCTTCTGACATCATACTCGCACTTCTCTTGAACTGAATTGTAATGTGCGTATGATTATGCGTTTACTTTTCTACATTGGCTAGAGGTATGTCGGTTAACCAAAAAGTTCAAATCTAATTGAGAGTTAAAGTGCCCATGAATTCAATGATCATGCACGAGTGATTCTATTCATAAAAAGTGTCCGTGTATCATGTTAAAAGATTTCGTGTAACAACCGTGTGTGTACTGTTTTTTTAAAGCTCTTTTGGGGCAAAGTCCTATAACAATATTGGGATCATAAAACAAGTCGAAATCTCGATTTTCACCAAATACAATGTACACCCAAAATATTTTGGATACTGATTTTGAAGTTTTTCTGATCAATTTCTATCAATCTATAATTTTACCTGGCGACATTCCGTATTCAAGACAATTTCATAACCCTAAGCTTATCAACGTTAACAACAGGTGTCATAATTTGTTGTTACATGTAATCAGAGTAACTGATCATATGTTTGTTCTATTTATTCGTCTCAGTTGTTGAAAATGAAGAATAAGATTGTGTCCATTGAACTGATATAATCCAGTAAGAGTTTCAAAATATAAATGAGCAAAAACATGTTCATGAATAATCACTTACTGTGTTTCTAAATCTTTGTTTTTTTCTTGAAGTTTAGCATTTTCATCCTCTATCTTCTGTAGTTTTTGTTCAAGCACATTCCTCTCTCCTGCTAGACTAATGAAATATATCAATATTAAATCATCAAATTTCACTAAAATAATCAACTTAGAGCGTATATATATATCATGTACATTTTAATGCTTTTCACTTTGAATAACACAGTTCATCAGAATAGTATGCATTAATATATAATTGACAAGAGAATAACAGGGCTAATTGAGGACCTCCTGGACAAGAAACTTAAAAAGAAACATCTCATTACTGAACCAAACACACACTTGGACTGCTTCCTCTCTTTATAAATGTTGTCTTTTAAAAGCAAAAACGTAAGCGGTCCGCGGAACCCAGTGTCTTGCCTACTTTTGCTGTAAATCGCAGGCTCAACAAAAATGAGAAAAAAATCAATAAAAATATTCTTCTTTGATACTATATTTTGATTGTAAGATGCTTCTGTCGAATTTTGGTAAAAATCCAAGATAATTTATGAATCTATTAAGTGTTTTAAAAACTGTAACTGCAGACTGTGTGTAATGTTTACTGGAAGAAAAACTAAGTCCATTTATAAGTTAAATACAGATACACTGGTATAAAATTTTAACAAAATTTCCTTCTAGATACTAGCTTTTGGTCATAAACATTCTTTTGTCTAAGTTTGGTAGTAATCCAGTATAGTTTTAAGAACGATATTAAAATTTTAAAAACTTTAACCACAGCGTAAATGTGTTGTTGCCTGGTAAAAAATCTAAGTCCATTTAAAAGTAAAGTACAGAAAAAAGGGATTTATTTTTTACAAAATCCATGTTCATAAACAAGCTTCTGTTTAAGATTGGTAGAAATCCAGAATAGTTAAGGAAAGTTATTAAAATTTCAAAAACTTAAACCACAGAGTTAATATTTGTTGACTCTTTAAAAAAACCGACCACGACGGAATGCAGGATCGCTATGTCTCGTTTTGTTCGACTTTAATTAGAAGCTCGACAAAAACCATATCAATCTCAGATTTTAGAAAGGATATATGCAACGCAGTCATGATACCAAAATCTACGTAAGGGTAAGGGTAGAGTTAGAGGCAGTGGAAGATCTGATAGTAATAAAACATTATCCAGAAGATATATGTCGGACTGAACAATCCAACCTGATACACAACCTTAATTAAGTGAACGATAGTAGGGATGACACAGATAGTATCGTAGTGAGGTCGTAGTTAAGTCGCTGTGAGATCGTAGCGGAGACTCCCCGACTAGAATAGTGCTTTTTCTACACTCTCGTGACGATTGTACAGCGACCTTTGCAATCTTACAACGACTTAACTGTGCTTTCACTACGCTTCTACGACGACCTGACTTTACCACGACTGCACAATGATTGTGATGAAAATGTTCGAAGTTGACCACGCTCATCACGATCATAAGGACCTCACCACGACCGTACTATGATCTTACTGCAATCTGCACGATTTTCATTATTATCACAGATCGAAAGGCAATGGTGTCCTAATGGGACTACTGTATAAGATAACGAATTGTTCTTAAAATAAATCTTCCACGAAAAGTACATACAATCTCCTTAAAAAGTAAAATATGGAATGTGTCAGGAATTCTCAGGTAAAAACTGCAATTAACCTTGGTTTTTTTGGATGAAAAAAAGTAAATACAAAAATAATCACTTTAAGATTGATCATGCTAAAGTTAAAAAAACTGGAGGACAATTCAAACTCATAGATCGAAAATTAACTGACAACACCATGGCAAAACAATAACAATACCACAACATAGAAAAGTAAAGACTAAGCAACACAAACCCTAACAAATACTGGGGTGATCTAAGAGGGTGAGTACATCGGCTCCAGATAAAATACCTGTCGTGTTGCTTCTATTATTACAAACTCAGTAAATATTATAATTTTGGTAGATCACATTCGTGAAAAGGAATTGTAATTACGACATAAAGAACATATCCGATGTCATCTGTGAAACGGATATATCATAAAAGTCAACCAACTTGTGATGTTGTCCGTAAAATTTACAAAGGGATGATTTCAACTTCACCATTTGGAACACTCGGTTTAATAGCTTCCTTGTGAGCAGCAAGCCTCTTTCAATGAAATCATGATAGGAAATAACAGTACAAACCAGGGAATATTTTATCAATTGGGAGATAAAACAAAACCTATAAACAAACTTATTAAGAAGGGATGTAGTTCCGATACTGATGTGAGGTCATTAACTGCTAGTAGTCTGTTGTTTTGCATGTGTTATTGTCATTTTGTTTATTTTCTTTGGTTACATCTTCTGACATCAGACTCGCACATCTCTTGAACTGAATTGTAATGTGTGTATTGTTATGCGTTTATTTTTCTACATTGGCTAGAGTTATGTCGATTGACCAAAAAGTGCAAATCTAATTGAAAGTTAAAGTGCCCTTGAATTCAATGATCATGCACCAGTGATTCTATTCATAAAAAGTGTCCGTGTAACAACTAAAAATAGTCCGTGTAACAACTAAAAATAGTCCGTGTATCATCTTAAAAGAGTTCTTGTAACAACCGTTTGTGTACTGTTTTTTATAGCTCTGTTTGGGCAAAGTCCTAAAAATATTGGGATCGTAAAACAAGTCGAAATCCCCATTTTCACCAAATACAATGTACACCCAGAATATTTTGGATACTGATTTTGAAGTTTTTTTGATCAGTTTCTATCAATCTATAATTTTACCTGGCGACATTCCGTATTCAAGACAAGTTTATAACCCTAAGCTTATCAACGGTCACAACAGGTGTCATAATTTGTTGTTACATGTAATCAGATTACCTGATCATTTCTTTGTTTTATTTATTCCTCTCAGTTGTTGAAAATGCAGAATAAGATTATGACCATTGGAACTGATATAATCCAGTAAGAGTTTCAAAATATAAATGAGCAAAAACATGTTCATGAATAATCACTTACTGTGTTTCTAAATTTTTGTTTTTTTCTTGAAGTTTAGCATTTTCATCCTCTATCTTCTGTAGTTTTTGTTCAAGCACATTCCTCTCTCTTGCTTGACTAATGAAATATATCAATATTAAATCGTCAAATTTCACTAAAATAATCAACTTAGAGCGTATATATATCATGTATATTTTAATGCTTTTCACTTTGAATAACACAGTTCATCAGAATAGTATGCATTAATATATAATTGACAAGAGAATAACAGGGCTAATTGAGGACCTCCTGGACAAGAAACTTAAAAAGAAACATCTCATTTCTGAACCAAACACACACTTGGACTGCTTCATCTCTTAAAAATGTTGTCTTTTAAAAACAAAAACGTAAGCAGTCCGCGGAACCCAGTGGCTTGCCTACCTTTGATGTTAATCGCAGGCTCAACAAAAATGAGAAAAAAATCAATAAAAATAGTCTTCTTTGATACTATATTTTGATTGTAAGATGCTTCTGTCGAATTTTAGTAAAAATCCAAGATAGTTTATGAATCTAATAAGTGTTATAAAAACTTTAACTGCAAACTGTATGTAATGTTTACTGGAAGAAAAACTAAGTCCATTTATAAGTGAAATACAGATACACTGGTATATTCTATTAACCAAATTTCCTTCTAGATACTAGCTTTTGATCATAAACAATCTTTTGTCCAAGTTTGGTATAAATCCGGTATAGTTTTAAGAAAGCTATTAAAACTTTAAAAACTTTAACCACAGCGTAAATGTGTTGTTGCCTAGTAGAACATCTATTACCATTTAAAAGTAAAATACAGAAAAAAAGATTATTTTTTTTTACAAAATCTAGGATCATAAACAAGCTTCTGTTTAAGATTTGTAGGAATCCAGTATAGTTTAGGAAAGTTATCAAAATTTCAAAAACTTTACTTCGGTAGATCACATGCTTGAAAAGGGATTTTAATAACATATCCGATGTCATCTGTGAAACGAATATATCATAATGGTCAATATACGTGTGATGTTGTCTGTAAAATTTGCAAAGGGATGATTTCAACTTAACCATTGGGAACTCTCGGTTTAATAGCTTCCTTGTGAGCAACAAGCCTCTATCAAGGAAATCATGATAGGAAATACCGATACAAACCAGGGAATATTGAATCAATTGGGAGATAAAACAAAACCTATAAACAAACTTATTAAGAAGGGATATAGTTACGATACTGTTGTGAGGTCATTAACTGCTAGTAGTCTGTTGTTATTTATGTGTTATTGTCATTTTGTTTATTTTCTTTGGTTACATCTTCTGACATCAGACTCGCACTTCTCTTAAACTGAATTGTAATGTGCGTATTGTTATGAGTTTACTTTTCTACATTGGCTAGAGGTATGTCGGTTAACCAAAAAGTTCAAATCTAATTGAAAGTTAAAGTGCCCATGAATTCAATGATCATGCACGAGTGATTCTATTCATAAAAAGTGTCCGTGTATCATCTTAAAAGATTTCGTGTAACAACCGTGTGTGTACTGTTTTTCTATAGCTCTGTTGGGGCAAAGTCCTATAACAATATTGGGATCATAAAACAAGTCAAAATCTCGATTTTCACCAAATACAATGTACACCCAAAATATTTTGGATACTGATTTTGAAGTTTTTCTGATCAATTTCTATCAATCTATAATTTTACCTGGCGACATTCCGTATTCAAGACAATTTCATAACCCTAAGCTTATCAACGTTAACAACAGGTGTCATAATTTGTTGTTACATGTAATCAGATTAACTGATCATATGTTTGTTCTATTTATTCGTCTCAGGTGTTGAAAATGAAGAATAAGATTATGACCATTGGAACTGATATAATCCAGTAAGAGTTTCAAAATATAAATGAGCAAAAACATGTTCATGAATTATCACTTACTGTGTTTCTAAATTTTTGTTTTTTTCTTGAAGTTTAGCATTTTCATCCTCTATCTTCTGTAGTTTTTGTTCAAGCACATTCCTCTCTCCTGCTAGACTAATGAAATATATCAATAATAAATCATCAAATTTCCCTAAATTAATCAACTTAGAGCGTATTTATATCATGTATATTTAAATGCTTTTCCCTTTGAATAACACAGTTCATCAGAATAGTATGCATTAATATATAATTGACAAGAGAATAAAAGGGCTAATTGAGGACCTTCTGGACAAGAAACTTAAAAAGAAACATCTCATTTCTGAACCAAACACACATTCGGACTGCTTCATTTCTTTATAAATGTTGTCTTTTAAAAACAAAAACGTAAGCAGTCCGCGGAACCCAGTAGCTTGCCTACCTTTGATGTTAATCGCAGGCTTAACAAAAATGAGAACAAAATCAATAAAAATAGTCTTTTTTGATACTATATTTTGATTGTAAGATGCTTCTGTCGAATTTTGGAAAAATTCAAGATAGTTTATGAATCTAATAAGTGTTATAAAAACTTTAACTTCAGATTGTATGTAATGTTTACTGGAAGAAAAACTAAGTCCATTTATAAGTTAAATACAGATACACGTCTGGTATATACTATTAACCAAATTCTTTCTAGATACTAGCTTTTGATCATAAACAATCTTTTGTCCAAGTTTGGTATAAATCCGGTATAGTTTTAAGAAAGCTATTAAATTTTAAAAACTTTAACCACATCGTTAATGTGTTGTTGCCTAGTAGAAAATCTATTTCCATTTAAAAGTAAAATACAGAAAAAATGATTTATTTTTTTTTACAAAATCTAGGATCATAAACAAGCTTCTGTTTAAGATTGGTAATAATCCAGTATAGTTTAGGAAAGTTATTAGAATTTCAAAAAACTCTACTTCGGTAGATCACATGCTTGAAAAGGGATTGTAATTACGACATAAATAACATATCCGATGTCATCTGTGAAACGGATATATCATAATGGTCAATGTACGTGTGATGCTGTCTGTAAAATTTACAAATAGTGGAAGATATTATGGACATAATTGTGCAAATCGTGATACAAGCATGAAATTTGGTATAAAGGTTTACTATATGATACTTATAAAAAATCCGCTGCTAGCCAGAAAAAAAAAACATTTTTTCAAGATGGATATGGCGTCATAACAAATTAGCCATTATTTGTTGATCCTTTGAAAGGTGTGTTATATGTAAAATCCATTGTTAGATTTGATAAAAAGAAAATGACAGTTCATAAATAACGACTAGACAATATATTAATGAAACTTTAGGTGACTTCCGGTTTCAAAATGTCGGCTTACGAGTAAAAAAATTCGATTTTTTTTAATTTCAAGCAATTTTACAAGGGATTTTAATCCTTGAAAGATGTGTTATGTATAATCCAATGTAAGATATAATAAAACGTTAAAATCAGCTCTTTAGTACGACAAAACAACACATAAATGAAGAGAAATAGTGGTTTCCGGTTTCAAATAAGAGGCAAATACGTAGAAAATATTTTTCATAATTTTCATCAACTTAACAAGTAATAACACAAGCATGAAATACAAGCATGAAATTTGGTATCAAGGTGGACTAAATGATAATTAAAACAATCAGGTGCTGGCCATGGCCACCGATTATTTTGCAAATGGCGTCATATCCAGTTGTAAATCTTTGAAAGTTGTGTTATAGGTATTATGAAATGTAAGATTTATTAAGCGTAAATTACAGTTCCTAAAGTACGAAAAATACAACACATAAATGACAAAAAAAGAGTGATTTCCGGTTTCAAAATGGCGGCAAAATTTTTGAAAATGTATTTTTTATAATTTTCATCAACTTAACAAGTGATATTACATTCTTTGTTAAGATTGAATGCCTAGTTTTGTAAGAAAGACAGGTTCGTTATCTTATAATTATCTGATAGTAGCTAATAACAAAACTCGTACAAGAAAAGACAGAACGGTAGCATTTACAGTCACCAACACAACTGCATTTTTCTCATCCTCATTTCAAAAGTTCCCGACAGGAGGATTCAACTTTAACTGCAGCCGAAGAAGTCCTTTTTGGTTCCCAACTGTCATCATTTTTTTTTTCTTTCATCCAACCCCAGTGTTCATGAATTGGTACATAAATCAGGCTGAGCCCAAACTTATCCTCCTTGATACGCTGCTCTTTGGGTGTGCTCTGGAAAAAAACTCTTGTAGGCGGAACTACATCACAATGCCATTGCTTCCTGGGTAAAAATTTACATCGTGCCTCGTTAACAGCAAATAGTGATGTTATTCTGTCATACATCATGCAAACAAATGCTTTTTTTTTATGTCCTTGTATGTGTCTTTATACTTCATCTAAGAAACAAGTACGTCCCTCACATGTTGAAATACTTCCCAAACTGACCTATTCCCTTAGTGTCACATGCACTGAATGTATGAATAAACGGAAGAGTAGCTACACGAGGACCAAGCGCTATATCACGTACAGGAATCCATCAAAAGTCTTCATTCCTGCCAAAACCTATTCACAGTTTGTTCCATCATATTTTTGGAGTGCTGCAATTCTTAATACTACTACATCTGTGTCGGTGTCGGTGCTACCTTAAATAACCGTCTTACAACTATCATTCCGATTATGGACACACATTCGTATATCTACTTCTCCATGCTCACAAGGGGTAGCTGGGAAGTATCCTTATTAGTCTTTACAGAAGCATTTCTGTCGGCAAGACACTTGAAAAAATTCGTTTCGTTGTCATCTTCATAGAGAAAACTACTTCAGAACCAAACTTTTGTCTTCTCACATCTAGCCTTTCAATGATTCATTTAGTAAATCTAACACAATATCTACTCTTGAATACTTATCGATGCAAGATTTTATTTAAGGCCGTATGACAATTGCAAAATCATCCAATATTGTTTCCCTACAAGGTGGCCTGGAATTAAACATTACTGCTCTATCAACGATAAATGCGTCAGAATTTGGATCTGCAAATTGCAAAATGTTTCAAGTTTATCCATTTGCACCGATTTAATACCACTGTTTGAAATGACATCCGAAGACAAAATCGGAGGAGCAGTTTGTCTTTATGGATTAAGAAATATTCCAAATCAATTTGTCCACTGCGACAAGAAATGAAAGTCTAGAAAAGATATCTTAGGTTCTTTAGCTTTGTTTTTTACAAAAACGTTTACAGTTTTATTTTACCGACATGATAGGAAATTGTTCTTTTTAATCTGATTATAAGAAATCGGTTCTCCTTCGTTTTGTATTTGCTTCAAACGATCTTCAAATTATTTGCCTTTGATCTTTTTAAAGAAATTCTTTTGTTTCCATAAGTCGTTCATCTTTTATAGAATGCATCAAACCACTATATCTTGCCAATTTATCTGATTGTCTACTGACTTCTGGTCTAGCTACCGTCAATACGTCTAAATAAGGTCTTTTGTTAAACCTATGACAACACATCGACCTTTACAATTGCATTATTCTGTTTTTGTCTGATCAATTGTGTTATAAGAAAAATATTTTCTGGTCATCGCACCATATTCACAAGAAGATCTTGTTTTCTAATTGAACTCCAGGAATTGAACTGTGGTAGAGATGACTATATTTTCGTACACCAGTCTATCAAATCATTGAACGTCACAGAGTTATGACATGATTATAATTTATTTGTTTAGCTTTCTTAAGCCGATATATACCAATCAAGCTAAAACACATAAAACACATAGAGTTATCTTATGCGCGTGTCTAGTCGTAGGTACATTTGAACATACATACAAGAATATGCCGTTCTAGGTGTTGCAATAATGGTTTTAGTGAGGACATATGTCAATCTACTTTCACGTAAAATATCACCCAGAATTTTATACCAAGTCATTTCAATGTGAAATCCACATCGCATGACAATAAACTTATCTTCTCTGTACAAATCAGGCAATTCCCACTGAATATCCATTACCAAAAGTGGCTGATCTGCCGATACTATTGATGTTTTTCTCGTCTTATCCATCAAATACCTGATCATTGCAACTGACTGGCATCATAGATTTTACACTAACTTGCTTTTTAGAGTAATGAGATGAACTATGATTTATACCAGTTTGCCCTGGTAGTGCAAACAAATCCATCATTGGTACAAGAAAAGCAAAATGAGTATGTTAATTTTGATGTATGCCTTTTTGTGATTCTTCGTTACATTTGTTGTTTTTATAGTGATATTAAGATGATAACACAATAATGACTGCTGTACCCCTATTTTTGACATTTTTACTCTTTGAGTATGTTTGTTTTGTTCATACATCGTTGACAATGTAATGGAATTTGATGCGTCTGTCATACAAGTGAGAGGTTTAGCTAGCTATAAAACCAGGTTCAATCCACCATTTTCTACATTAGAAAATGCCTGTACCAAGTCAGGAATATGACAGTTGTTATCCATTCGTTTGATGTGTTTGGACTTTTGATTTTGCCTTTTGATTTTGGATTTTCCTTTTGAATTTTCCTCGGAGTTCGGTATTTTTGTGTTTTTACTTTTCATTATGTCTATGAATAGTTTGCGCATGCGCAAAATTGTTAAATCATGTGTGTCATAATCTTGAAAAATGTTATAAAACCAAATCATAATATCATTGAAAATCCCAAATCACTTATTTTAGAGTAAATAGTTAAAATATTTTTTAATGAATTTTGTTACATTTTCGCGCATGCGCAAACCCTGCATGTGTCAAATACTCATGTCTAGTGAATTATTCAAATGTAAGGAAGGTAGCTACCAAACCTGACAGCTGTTTTTCACTAAAAGAAGGTAAACGAAGAGTTTTCCAGTATTTTCAAACGGAAAAAACAGTCATTTTAGAAATCGGCGGTGGCCATCTTGAAAAAATGATTTGTTTTAATGGCCAGCAGTTGTTTCTTTAAAAGTATATAATAATGATGCTTTGTGGTAATTTTCATGCTTGTGTCATCATTTGCACAATTCCCTCTATTTTGCCTGCTAATATCTTCCACTAATAAAAAAAAGTATAAATCTAATTGAAAGTTAAAGTGCCCATGAATTTCATGATCATGCACGAGTGATTCTATTCATAAAAAGTGTCCGTGTAACAACTAAAAATAGTCCGTGTATCATCTTACAAGGGTTTGTGTAACAACTGTTTATGTACTGTTTTTCTATAGCTCAGTTGGGGCAAAGTCCTATAACAATATTGGGTTTGGTAAACAAGTCGAAATCCCGATTTTCACCAAATACAATGTACACCCAAAATATTTTGGATACTGATTTTGAAGTTTTTTTGATCAGTTTCTATCAATCTATAATTTTACTTGGCGACATTCCGTATTCATGACAAGTTTATAACCCTAAGCTCATCAACGGTCACAACAGGTGTCATAATTTGTTGTTACATGTAATCAGATTACCTGATCGTATGTTTGTTCTATTTATTCCTCTCAGTTGTTGAAAATGAAGAATAAGATTATGACCATTGGAACTGATATAATCCAGTAAGAGTTTCAAAATATAAATGAGCAAAACATGTTCATGAATAATCACTTACTGTGTTTCTAAATTTTTGTTTTTTTCTTGAAGTTTAGCATTTTCATCCTCTATCTTCTGTAGTTTTTGTTCAAGCACATTCCTCTCTCCTGCTAGACTAATGAAATATATCAATATTAAATCATCAATTTTCAATAAAATAATCAACTTAGAGCGTATATCATGTATATTTTAATGCTTTTCACTTTGAATAACACAGTTCATCAGAGTAGTATGCATTAATATATAATTAACAAGAGAATAACAGGACTAATTGAGGACCTCCTGGAAAAGGATATTAAAAAGAAACATCTCATTACTGAACCAAAAACACATTCGGACTGCTTATAATCTCCTTCCCTTTCATGAATTTGACCTACCGAATTAGACTATTTACCGGATTTGTAATCACATAAGCAACACGACGGGTGCCGCATGTGGAGCAGGATCTGCTTACCCTTCCGGAGCACCTGAGATCACCCCTATTTTTTGTAGGGGTTCGTGTTGTTTATTCTTTAGTTTTCTATGTTGTGTCATGTGTACTATTGTTTTTCTGTTTCTCTTTTTTCATTTTTAGCCAAGGCGTTGTCAGTTGTTTTAGATTTACGAGTTTGACTGTCCCTTTGGTATCTTTCGTCCCTCTTTTAGCTCTTTATAAATTTGTAAACATCTTCTGAATCAGACTCGTTATGTGCGTATTGTTATGTGTTTACTTTTCTAAATTGGCTAGAAGTATAGGGGAGGGTTGAGATCTCATTAACCTGTTTAACCCTGCCGAATTGTTGCGCCTGTCCCCAGTCAGGGGCCTCTGACCTTTGTTAGTCTTGTATTATTTTTATTTTAGTTTCTTGTGTACAATTTGGAAATTAGTAAGGCGTTCGTTATCACTGAACTAGTATATATCTGTTTATGGGCCAGTTGAAAGACGCCACCGGGTGCGAGAATTTCTCGCAACATTAAAGACCTGCTCCTGACCTTCTGGTGTTTTTTCTATGGTCGGGTTGTTGTCTCGTTGACACATTCCCCATTTTCATTCTCAATTTTATCAGGCGCTACTGGAATGTTGTTTTAATACTTGTCTTAGTGACCAGTTTGTTGGAAAAGGAAACTATAGTGAAAAGAAGATAGTTTTATACAGTCATAAATTTCTTTTGTAATCCCAACAATACATGGATACCACTTCGTAATCTTACTTGGTCAATCTTTTTCGAATTCATACCTGTCGTCTTTCAATTCATTTCTCTCTGCTTTGTATCGTTTCATATGCTTTTCTTCACTTTTACAATCAGGACGTTCATCTGTATTTCTGTTATAATAAAAATTAATTTTATGAAGCATAGATGTTTTTCATTTAAAGGAGAGGTGGGTATGTATAAGTAATTACAGTTACCATGATTATACAAAGAATTCTTCTACTTACACTTGCTGTTTTACAAGCTTAGAGCCTAATAGTTTTTTCTTCTGCATGTTAAAGGCCTCATGTGGCTTTGAGATGGAAAAGCGCAATAAACGCCCTGTTGCTTTGCTTTTTGCTGTGCTGTACTGATTTTGTGTCATGAATGGATACCCCAAAATCTTTTGTTTTTATTCATTAAATGCTGATACAACTGAATATCACTTAACTACCATAGTTGTTCCTTAAAGGTGAACATATCCTATGTAAAAGAGGGACGAAAGATACCAGAGGGACAGTCAACTATGTAAACAATGCAAACATTTCAAACACATTAGACTTTAACTAAAGGGTGGCAATGAGAAGAGCTAATGTTCATATAACTTCTGACCAAATATCATTAATAACAATAAACATTATGGTTTACCCAGAAAAAGTTTCGAAATCAATAGACTATAACTGATAGGTTGGATCGAAACAATTTTATGGAGATGTGCCAGTGCTCATACAACTGCATACCAAATATGTTAAACTCATTCATAAATTGTTCCAGTTAAACAAACCTAATTACAAACTTTGTCATTTAAACTAAGCAATAGTTTCAAAGTCAACAAACCATTACTAAAGGATTGGGCTATATGCATATAATCTCCTTCATGTCCCTTGAATAAGAAGTACCCGTAAATACAACTGTATACAATATTATCATTGAGACATTGATTTCTCATAAGGAATCCAAATTATTAATGCATAGGCAGCTACTGCTTATGTTAGTTAATGCTTAAAACAGTATGATTTAGTCTCCCCTCTGCAAATTTGTTGAGGAAAAAAACGATTTTACGTGTCACAAAAACAAATTATTATTACTTGTTCATTTCTTGATACAAACAAAGCAATGCAATTGTTCTTAGCTATATAGTCTACCAATTGTCATGAGTCTAGTGTTCAAAAGGAACCATGCAATTAAGAGCCTTATGAAATCATTATTTAAAAATTCGTAACGGTTCCACGGAACCCAGTGTCTCGACTACTTTGGTTGTAAATTTCAGGCTCAACAAAAAAGAGGGAAAAAATCAATAATAATATTCCGCTTGATACTATCTTTTGATTGTAAGAAGTTTTTGTCCAAGTTAGGTAAAACTACGGGATAGTTTATGAATCTAATAAATGTTTTAAAATACTTAACTGCAGACTGGATGTTAACTGGAAGAAAACTAAGTCCATTTATAAGTAAAATACAGATACACAGGTACAAAATATTAACAAAACTTCCTTCTAGAGACTAGCTTTTGATCATAAACAAGCTTCTGTCCAAGTTTGGTACAAATTAAAAATAGAATAAGAAAGTTATCAATTTTTTTTTTAAATTTAACCACAGAGTAAATGTGTTGTTATTAGGCAGAAAATCTAAGTCCATTTAAAGTTAAATACGGAAAAAATGGATTTACCGTTCAACAAAATTTACTTCCGGATACTATATTATGTTCATAAACAAGCTTTTGTCCAAGTTTGGTACAAAACAAGGATAGTTTAAGAAAGTTATTAAAATTTGAAAAACCTTTAACCACAGAGTGAATGTAATGTTTTCATGCAGAAAAAGTAAGTACATTGAAATACGTAAAATACGGAAAAAATGGAATTCTATTTTTACAAAATTTACTTCTGGATACTATCTTATGATTATAAACAAGCTTCAGTCCAAGTTTGGTAGAAATTCAGTATGGTTTAAGAATTCAAAAACTTTAACCACAGAGTGAATATTTGAGGACGCCGACGAAATGTAGGATCGCTTAGTCTCGCTTTTTCGACTAAAGTCGAAGGCTCGACAAAAATGATTCTAATGAATTAATCTTCAAACCATGACATAATGGAATGGTAGCCAACAACTATTTTTTAAATGGAAGCCGACAAACATATTTAATCGCGTTCGACACATTTAAAAAGGATGGCTTCAACTTCACCATATTGAACTGTCGATTTGATAGCGTTCTTGTAAGCAGAAACCCAATGAGTAGCAACCATGTATTAAGTAAATCATGATAGAAAATACAAAACCGGGGATATCGTATCAATCGGGATATATATACTCCGTATGTATACACTTCTGGAATGTTGCTACATAGAAATATAAAATTCACCATTGGAAAGTTGAAATCATCTCTGTTGTCCTAAAGTTTTGATTTCGTCCGACTCTTGTTGTCGATTTAAAAATACAAGTCAAAACTTAGTTTTACCTGTTGTATCTTTTAATGATATAAAAACACACGTGAAAAAACAACATGTGAAAAGAAATCAACAAATGTTTTGTCATTAAAGTCATAAGAAACCTCAAATTAAAAAATGAATGCATATGGGTTTTTTTCATTATAAAACTTATGTAAATATACTTTTTTTCTGAAGAAAATTCTTTAAATTGATCTTTTTTAGAAGAAGTTTACTTAATTTTAATTGCTTCTTTCCAGGAAGCAATTCCCCAAAATATTTTCCATATGCAAAGTGACCTCATTGTGACCTATCTCGTAAAAATCCGATGATCGCAATACGCATGGAATTCGTTAAAATAAACTTTTATCTGATTGTACATGTTAAACACGTGCTCAAAATCCATGGGTTTTTTGTTGATTTGTTGACAAACAGGTGACAATCGTTAAACTTCGGCTTCAAAACACAAACTTTAATTACCTGCCATATTTTTACAACAACACTGACCGATTGAAGAACAATTGACGATTATACGAAATTTCTGCAAACAAATGATAAACTCGTGCACAGAAGACTATTAAGTGTATAATGTTTGTATGCATTGGTTCAAGAATTGGAATAACAATATTTTTTCACCGGTCACTCGTTTATTTTGACTTTAAGTAATATGGTTAATTTTATAACAACCTTTATTTGTATTTTATTTTTTCTTCAATTGATATTTCTTTTTTAAATACATTGCTTAGTACCCCGCTAGAATAGATGTACATATGTTGAGAAATATATCTTAATATTTATACCTAATTATGAAAGCAATACAGATTATTTTGCATTAGTCATGATAATTATGAATATCTGTACAGTAAATTATTATTTTGAATATGCACATAATAGGTCTTTACTAATTTAAGAAATTACTAGCACACGTCCGCGAAATCACGGTAATTTTGAGCTTGATTTTAAGTATGTAAACTGTTGTAGAATGAATTTTTGTAAAACAAATATTGGTCTGGAGAATTTCAGAAAAGATATCAAAAACCCTCTCCTATTTTCCAAAGTACGTTATTTGTTTCCTTTCTGTTAAGTTCCATTACTTTAACTTTTCTGGACTCAGACCGAAACAATCCTCCCCTTTTGCTACAATGCATTTTTTAGTAAAAGTCAAATTTAATTACAAAATTTGCACCATTTCAAACATGAAATAAATATAACTGATTATACACCATTATTATTCTTATAAAATATGCTTCTTAGACGATTCATCAGTGGTTTTCTTTCTTTGGAGAGCCCTATTAACATGCCAATGGTAGGATTTAAATCTTGAATAGATGACTAAGGCTAATTGCTACCTTTCTTTCATTTTGGCCAAATCACTACAATCACTGGCTTTTAACAAGAAATTTTTTCCACATGAGTTTCTTATTTCAAAATATATGCAGCGGATATGACCCTCAAAAATAGTAAACATTTCAAAGAAAACAGTAGCCATAATACTTAGGAAACATTACCCCTTATAATAATTGAAACTATATTCCAAGGCCAAGAACAAAGGGAATTAATTTTGGTCTGTATAATATGAAAATATATTATAAATAAAGTGTATTTGCTATTAACTATAAATTCAAAGTCTCTTCTCCCTGGCGATCACTGTTATAATAATATAGAGAGTCTCTATATATTATAGCTGTATAGTCATAGTACACATTTAGATAAACGCAAAAATAATAATCATATGCAAGTTTAAAACTGGTAGTTTTGTCGATGACTTAAAAGTCGGTCTGATGACGAACACAAAATCCGGATGCCTTTTTTTTTTGTTTTTCTTCCAAAATAACTCAATCTGAATAATCATAAGAATGGTTGACAAATGCAAAAATGCATGGTTTCTATAGGACACAGAGGCATGATGATTAATTTATTCTGGAAGGTAGAGAAACGACACACAAAATGAGGTCTTCTCGTGTAATTGTATAGACCGCAACTTAAAAAAATCATCAATATATAATTATGTTAGATATTCAGAATTGTGAACCGTTCAACGTAGAGGAATGAAAACTCAAAATGTCACTATATATGTAGCCATGCATTTACATGGACAATGTGTGACACAATTACGGTACTTGTATGAACCACAGTGGTTTACATTGTTTCAAGAAAATGAATATTTACACTGCGACATATAGTTTTAAATTTTACTAAATGTAGCTCTTTCGGTAATCAATTTTCATGAGGAAAGCCTCAACTATAAGATATGTTAAAGCTTGGAATGTATAAGTCCTTAAATTTAGGAGGATTATATGATAACGTTAAAAACAGACACTGTTCCTATGTATATTTTTATAACACTTAACTCATTGTTTGACTTACTGAAATGTTAAATCTCCGAATAAGTTGTCTATGTCTGTGTCTGAAAGCTTTTTGTTAGTGTATGACACCGAAGGTCTAGGCGTATCAAGCGACTGCTTTAACACTGTCTGGTCAACATCAGTTTTGAGGTGTTTCAACTTCTTAACCAATAGTACATCTGACTTTGTTTCCATTTCTGTAATGTTCTTTTGCCATTGTTGACAGTTTTCTAAAATATCAAGGTACACTTTAGTAGCTGTAGACATACTTCCTAATGCTTTCTGTGTCTCATCTTGTACTAGCTTAACAAAACTATGTACTTTTTTATCAATCAATTCCTTATAGTAATTCCCTTCCTCAGTAATGGTTTTGTTGACTGTTTTGGTTTTCTGATGGTAAGTTTTTGTGTCTTCCTCAATTTTGCCTATGCATGAAGTGGATGTTGTTATCGTTGATTCAATGATCTTGACCAATTCAAGTTTTAGTTTTACAGCAGATTTAGTAAGGTCGGTCAACAAATGACCTTGATGTGTATGTACGGAACACGAGCTACAGACAGGAGTTTCACAATCATGACAGTAGAATGAGAAACGTTCTTCGTGTTCTATACAAAGCCGTTTTTCTTCCTTGTTGATATTTTTTCCACTAAAAAACGTATGCTTTTTACTTATCTTTGTTCGTAAATGTGATGACTTACAATTTCCGCAAAATAACTGATCACACTGCTGACAGTAATAATCACCCGGTCCGCCAATGCAGATTTCACACAAACAAGTCGAATCAGCCGATTGTGCCATTTTTTAATTTCGTTTGTCTTATATACATGAAATCCTTTCTTACATTTTTTGGCTTATTCGTTTAACTTTAAAGTTTAATCCGGTAGCATAACCGGTTACCGAATTAAAATGTAATGAAAGTAATATTTATGATAAAATTAATGGGGAAAAAAATTCATGCCTTGGTTATTAATTAAACTAATGATGTTCAGACAATTAACTGCCTGTTAATTTAATTAACCTTTTTAATTACTAGTTTATAGATAAACAAAGCATGAAATTAAATCTAAAAACCAATGAAATTCAATTTATAATAAAGATTGTCTTGAGTGCATACATCATCACTTTCTTTATTCTAATATTTGAATATCGATGTAATTAATATCATTGTATATTTGTTTGTTACGGTTTTGAAATTATTTATTGATAATAATGTGTGAACCTTCTATTATCAGACTTTACAAGGATTAACAATCGAATCTGGTCTTGGACGATTGACAAATATATTGACATTTTATCTGTACTGACTAAATTACAGGTACGTTTACCTTGACTGTTTACACATATTTATTACATGAATGATTGCCAAATATTTTATCTTCACATATTGATTTGTTTAAACTAGTTACCTGGTAGTTTGTTGTTGTTTTGTTTTTTGTTTTGTTTTTGGTTTTGTTTGTTGTTTTTTTGGAGGGGGTCTAGATATTTCTTACACATGAATTTAATTGGAATAATATAAATGAATCATCTGCATATAGTTATTACTGGATTAACACATTTATTACTCTCAATGCTTCTTCGAGATTATAAAAGTAACACAATGTAGTATGATTTCCAATGAGAACTGTCCACAAATGACCATGATTACCAAATTAAACAGTAATTAACAAACAAAAGGCCTTCAACAATGAGAAAAACACATCTCACATTGTTCGATAGTCAATATAAAAGGGTATTATTATAATTTGCAGTTACAATATTTTGCAGTTTCACAAAAATATGTTTTTAAAAAAAATATTGAAATTGCTGATCGAAACTTAGCCATGTAATAATCATGTTGTGTTAACTCATATTTTATTGTTAATACTTACATAATCTGTATGAGTATGTTGTAAAGCCGCTCAGAGTATTTTTTGATATTATGCAATGCGCTGTCACTGCATAATAACTAGGAAAGGCAACAAAAAAATATGTTTTCTGCACTTCAGATATGTATCGTCATGGTTTTTTTTAAGTTTTAAAACAGAACTCGATGCGATTAAGAGGGTAAACTTTCAATGATTTGGTTATTAAGTTTTTGGCGTATTGCTGATATCGACATTTCCATTTCTTTATTCAGCATAAAGTCGATACTGAAAGGTTGCATTTTTAGAACTGATACAAAGGATTTCAATCAAAGGTAACAATCAACAATTAATTTGCATATGTTGACCACTACGTGCGTTGATACTAAACTAGGATTGAAAGTAAATACTGTAGCAAATACAAATTGTTTGTAAAACAATTATGGTCATATAACATGTAAAATACAGAGTGCAGTAGTTGAAACACAAAATATCCCCGTTTACAATAATATAAACCTTTATAATTTTTCATTAAAAAGCTTTAGGATTACCTTTAGATAAAAAGTCAAACAAACATGTTGGTGATCTTCTGCTGATGGCTGTTCTATGGTCGGGTTGTCGTCTCTTTGACACATTCCGCATTTCTATTTTCAGTTTTATCATTAGAGATACCAGGATTGAAATTTTGTATTTGTGACAAATGTGGCCGCGCATTTCGTCTACAAAAGACTCATCATCTCGAATTTTAAAAAGTAAAAAGGCCAAATAAAGTACGAAGTTGGAGAGCATTGAGAACTAAAAATTCCTAAACGTTTTGTTAAATGCATCTACGGTAAATTTATTCCTGAGATAGAAAAGCCTTTACGTTAGTATTTCACCATGTGGCCTTTTGAAGACTAATCTTAAATTCAGGTAAAATAATTTTTCAAAGACTATGTAAATTTTTTTCAAAGACTATGTAAATTTTTAGCCGTGTTATATCAATGGAAATTCAACTCTTTAAACATTCGATTTTTTTTCCAATTTTGTCACCGCATTATATGTGTTTTACATATTGTCACCAATAAGTGATTTTTTTTTATTTGAAAAAAATATAATATATAATTAATTCTTGGTGGGTTAAGAGAAGTTAAGAGTTCGTCAGAACAAGTATACAGGTTGTAGACAGAGCCAATATATGTTTTATGAAAAAGGTCAAACAACATTTCAGTTTAAGAAAGAGTTTTTTAATGTACGAAAATTCAAAGTCATCTTAAGATGGCAAGCAGGTAAAGTTAAAAAAAAATGTTATATTTGATCATTTGATTTTTACCAATTAATTTATTTTATCTTTTTATAACAAAGTGTAGAAATTGCTTATTAAAGTTGACCAGGTTTTTTAAGATCACAGTGGGAATTCCAGATATGTTCATTAGAGTAACGAGAGTTAACAATCATGAAGCGTTCCAGAATCATTTTAAAGCAGTTTCTTCTTCTCTTTGATGATGGAAAATAGGTTTTCTCAAGAAAATACCAAAAACGATCGCAGAGGAATTGAAACGTACAAGTCAAGTTGGCACCTGGTTAAATTGGCAACTAGTCAAATCGGCACCTATTTGACGTCAATTCGGCATCCCATCATATTTGTTATAATATTTTCTATTCAATTAATTAATTACTGTTACCAAGTACATAGTGAATATGTTGTTGTGTATTTAGGTAAACAACGAAACGAAAGTGAATATGTTGTTGTGTATAAAGGTAAACAACGAAGCCCTTACCAAAGCTGTTGTTTTAACAGTCAGACAATTATTAAAATAAAATAAAATGGAAAACTATGAGTCCCTTTCAATAAATCAAACTTTCATGCCAAATAATTAGCAAATTTAAGGTGGGTTTTTTTCAGTAAAGTTTAAACAGCATTAAACCAACAATCCTTTAAAATGCTCAACTGGTTAAAATAATGCAGAAAAATATCCAATATCTCATGTATTAGTTCAAATAATTATGACGTCTGGCAAGGCTATTTTCTGTTCGTAGGAAGGCGTCACAGAAAAAAATTAACATAGCCTTGCGGTCATAGGAAGGTGTTCCAGAATAGAATTAAAAAAACCTTGCCAGACGTAATAATTATTTGGACTTCTCATATATATATATATATCATTAAAAATACACTAAAAAAGTTATTTAGTTGAGAAAAATAAATATATACAAAATGTACATGAACACCAAAAAGTTTGAAAGTTAGTATTTAACTCTTTTTGCTTAAATACTGAAAAAAAATTCTGGCAACCCCTTTCTTATTTTTACTCTTTTTGCTTAAAATACTGTTAAAAATATATATTTAACATGGGTGACGAATTGACTATATCAGGTGTCGATTTTAACCAGGTGCTGATTTGTCCAGGTGCCAATTTAACTAGGTGCCGGTTTGACTAGAATTCTTTGACAAATGTTTGAAATTATCTGCGTTTCATTAGACCTTTGATAACAGTAACAAAAAGATAATTTACTTAATATTTTGTGGGAGAAGGGGGTTCAGACTATGTGGTATCAGGTCTGTTTGCGCCCAATACATTTTCGAACCCTACACGTTCGCACATTCGCACCCAAGGTCCGTTCGCACTCTACTCATTCGCGCCCAATTTTAATTCAAATTCAAGTTGAATAATTGGAAAATCATGGTTGTTGTTTTAAATTGCTTTGGTGTAAATACTGAATGTATTTATAGCTTGGTATGAGTAAAACATTGAAGATGTTAAAGGAAAAACACAAAAGATAATTGTTTTTAACAGTTTGGTCCCTTTGATCTGAAACAACGAAACAATAAAACATAGAAACCAAAATATAGCAATCCACTAATATAACCAAAACATGATAAAATTTATTCAACACACAGAAAAAAACATAGTCAGAATCTCACTTCATTTTGAAACAAGTCAATGAAACAAAGTCATAGCAATACACTTACCAAAACATGATAAAGAGTTATTCAACACAAAATAAAACGTTGACAAAATACCACTTTATTTAGAAAGGATTATTATTATTTTTAACAATACGCTATCCAAAACATGATTAAGATTTATTCAACACATAAAAAAATGCTGTCTCACTTTATTTTGAGACAATGACAACAATTATACTTATAAGAAAACACTTGCTTACAGAGTTATTAAACACAAAACCAGTTAAGATTGGGTGCGAACATGTAGGGTGTGAAAGGGAAAGGGGGTGAACATGAGTGGGCGAAAACGTGAATGGAAGCGAACGGACCCGGATTCAGACTATGTACCAGTGAGAAATATACAAGCCTTTCTATGGTATTTATTTGTACAATTCAGGTAGTCTTGACCTATTCGTTTGTCTTAATCAAAGTGCTGGATAGCACCTCTGGAAAGTTTGCAACTGTAGCTGTGTATTATTCCAAAAAGGTTATGGACGTGTATTATTTCAAATATGTATTTCATCACAGCTTTAATGTTTTAAACGAAACCATTGTCTCGTCAGTAATCAAAAATCACTTTCTTTATGTTTATCATAAGAAGTTTTTTATATTTTCTATTGCTATCTTAAACTGTAGATCTAAAATACTGAAATATACAGAAAGCTCTGTTAATTTCTTTAAATACCCATGCTATGTCAACTTCAAAACTACCAAAATTTTTACCTGATCTGAATTATGGGGTAATAAGCATTTTGTATTCATTCTAATTACACAGTATTGCGCAATAGATTTGTAAGATCTTGACATTTGTTTTGTGTCAGAAACCTATTTATGTTATGTAAAAAAAAATGATCACAATCCAAATTTGGAGCTGTATCAAGCTTGAATGTTGTGTCCATACTTGTCACAACTGTTCAGGGTTCGACCTCTGCGGCCGTATTAATCTGTGTCCTGCGGAGCATTTGGTTCCATTTGTAACAAGGTACAACCCTAGAGCAGTAAAAATGACTCCACTAAAATTCAAACTTGATCTTGGTTTTATGGTTAAAAGTATTGTGTATAAGTTATTGGTTAGATAACTGAAACGAAAATATTCAGCAATTTTTAAATACAGTGTATGTATAGGGACATAACTCTTCAACGGTATAACTATCGCCACAAAAATTCAAACTCGATCAGTGTTTGTGGTAATGAGAATTGTGTATAAGTTTCATAACATTTGGTTCAGACAAACTAAAGTTAGAGAACAGAAACTAAAATTTCCAGCAACCTTTCTATTTGTTTAGTGGAATAAAACGTTAAAATGGTTAAAGTGGCGCAATTAAAACTCAAACTAGACTTGTGAATTGTGGTTATAAGCATTGCGTATAAGTTTCATACAGTTTGGTTCAGGGAAACTAAAGTAAGAGAACAGGATAAAACTCAACACGATCGGAGCAAAACAACAGCAGTATGACCACAAGAATAAAAAGTTTATATACACTAGATTCATAGAATCTTTGTTGTTAGTCATTAGTTTTATATATAACGGTAATCATTGCTTCTGTGTTTGGATGATAAAGCAATTGAATTTCTATTTATATAGGGCATGCTATGCCTTAAAACTTTTCCAGATGCACATTTTTGTCTGTAATCTATCAAAATTTTGAGGTGAAAATGCAGCGATTTTAGCCCAAAAGGGTACACATCATGAACCTTAATCATTTCTACAGCACTTGTCTTTATAATCCTGATATATGATATTCTACGAAGTAGATGGCATCATCATGCTGACTCCGTTGCTTTTAATACGGATGCTATATGATACGAATTTGCGATAATATACTAGAGGTGGTATTATGTAAGTTATTGGAAGAAGACTGAAGAAGAATTGATGTTGGGTCAGTTTGATCCACTTGAGCATGCTGCACGAGTGAAGGGCCTTATATCCACAATGGAATGTATTTAAAAAACGAAATTAAAAGTGTCAAACGGTACACTCGGACTTTTACCACGTTTACGTATGTACAAAGTAAACAGGTAAAAGTAGAGCGGAAAATGATCATTCATGAAATTTTCAGTTGTCACCTCACTTCACACACACACACACATATACGAATATCAATTATATGCTTACGATACATGTTGCATTGTTAAACTAATTCCGGTATGTGAAAATCAAGACTTGCATAAAAACTATCCCAATATTAGAGACAGTGGTGTAATTTTTCTTCAGAGCTTTCAGCTCTTTGATTACCAGTATACTTCTCATAAACCCACATCCCTGCTATATATGTTTTTGCCAAGCAAATTATGTAGCAGGGCCATATGTATATCAGGAAAACAAAAACAAAAACATTTGCTTTACTTACTTAATTTTATTACACAAAGATCAATATTATCATTAGATATTTTTCTACACTTTTTAACAGGTTAACAGGTTAAAAGTAATGATTTCACTTTTTCAAAATATATATACTTCATGAAATAACACACTATTCAATCTAGTTCCTAAAATGTTAGTTTTAAAGTGAGACATTAACAAAAAAATATAAAACAACTTCTATGTAAAATTAAAGTATTATAAATTCATTTCAAATCTATTATATTTCAGATCTCTTTTAACCAATAAACATTTGATAAATAAATCAGTATCTTTTCAGTAAAAATGTGTTTAAAAGCTGCATAAAAGGAATGTTTTGATTTGAAATGAGTTTCCTGAAATTTTTTAACATCAATCAACATAATTTAATATCATGTTAGTATACTAATATAAATGAGGAAATAAACTCTAATACTACTTAATACATGTATAAGATAGAAAAGCCCTAGACTATAAATGAATATAGCTTTTTAAGAACTTGAAAAAACTATTTCTGTAAGATAAATTCATTTTTAAAGAAATTTATAGTTAAGTAATATTTAAGATTATTTTCATTCTGTTTGGATTCATCATAAAGTTAATTGTTAAAGATGTATAAACAAACTTTTCAATAAATACAACTTGACATAGATTTCTGACAAAAACTGTAAAAAAGCATGTGATATCTCAAGATATTCAAATTGGACCTCAACTTTAGATTTTGGCAAGACTGTACTTTAAACGGAACTTTATAAGAACAGAACATTCATAGTGGGTAGCAATCTTCTAATCTATCTTCAAATCAGATCATGATTTAAAAATTGAGAAATGTTTAAAGGTAACAAAATTTTACAAAATTATTTAAATCATAAATATTCATAATACAATATACACGACTTTAATAGGGTCATTCTATGCAATAATGCAACGAAATTATGGGATTACCAGACGAAATCTAAAATACAGCTTGCATAGAATTTAAAAATGATTAAATCACAAATTTTACAACAGTATACCATGAGATATACCCCTTTATACATTGCATGAATACATATTAAAATATAAATGTATACCATGTATATTATATATAGTCCTTAGTGAAGTATACTGTTGTCAAATAACTACTCTTTCTGAATACACTAATATAATTATCACAGTCTTATGCTATGTGTATTAAAAGATTTGCTCAATAAAATGTGAAGTTTTCATTGACTTTCATATTATACACTTGTAACACTTCTTACTAAATGTACATGTGTTTTGCATGTGCTTTTTAAATTGTACATATTATTCTACCATCAATCAATCATGTAGGAATATGTTATAACTATTATATGAGTAGGATTCTTATCACTGTCTGTTCAAGTCTGATGCACACTTTTATTTCGGAAAAGCTATTTCTTAATTAACTGATGGCACAGCAAAATAATCAGAAAGATGCAGCTTAGAAAAGTATTCAACCAACTATACTTCAAAAATGTGTCAATCATTTATAAACTACTTTGATTGCCTTGGCTGACACATACATAAGAGGGAATAGGACGGGGTCCTGATCTAGAAATCCCAGGCTTAAAACATGAAATCCTGATGTGCTGAATTTAACAAAATTTTAATCTTGACATCCCAAAATTCGAAAAAAGAATTCCCAGATCCTGAAAGGATAAATCCCGAATTCCCGTGCTTAAAAACACCCGATCCATATGTCCCTTGAAAGGTCCTGCCCACCCTCATACAAGCTTAGAGACAGAAAACTATGTCCAGATAGGTTGACATGTCTTCCTACCAATTCTTAACTTGCAAACTAATACATAAAAAATCCAACTTAGTATCAATGATTACAACAAATATGCATTTATCATAAAACAAGGGTGGTTCCAACCACTGGAAATCCCTCCCTCCCCTGAATCCTCCATTGTATGTTAAACATTCTCTTGATAAATGACAACAATCATCGTGTTAGACTTTTGCATAATTAAAATTTTTGTCCCAACAAACATGTCTGTTGTTAATATACAATCTACAAACTACAAAATATTATCACATTACTACTCATTTCCCCTGTGCCACACCTTTAGCCAACATTGGTCCAGTTTTGTGTAGATATAAAACAGGCCACACTAAATAATCGATTTTGCTGCCACTTTTTGTAAATACATTGTAGTCATTTTTGTTTAAGTTTTCTCCTGAATTCACATCAAAATTTAAAAACAGAGGTGGATCTGATATCTGCATCATCCAACAAAGTTCAGAACATTTCTTGATATATTTTACAATGTAATTCTCACTGGATAAAGTTTGTTGTGTTACACTCTTCACATGGCATATCTGTAAATAGAAATACTTTTTATATTTCGTTTTGTGATAATATTATAAAGAATTTCATACTGACCTTGCCATAAATCATTCCCTATTCCTCACACTGTTACTGCGCATAGTATGCAGTGCATACATACCATTCAAAACAATAATTCAAAGGTTACCAAGGAACATGTGCTGTGCACTTGTAAATCATATAATTTCATTTCTTTAAATGTAAAAAAAATAAATAGAAATGTAAACACAAGTGAACCAGTTGTGTTGTTTTGAGATTTTGTATGGTCTCAATGTGACTTTGAAATGAATTAATAAAAATTTGTAAGGGTTCCACGGAACCCAGTGTCTCGCCTACTTTTGCTGTAAATCGCAGCTCAACAAAAATGAGGCAAAAAATCAATAAAAATATTCCTCTTGATACTATCTCATGATAGTAAGAAGCTTCTGTCCAAGTTTGGTAAAAATCTAGGATAGTTAATGAATCTTATAAATGTTTTGAAAAATTTAACTGCAGACTGCATGTAATGTTAACTGGAAGAAAATCTTAGTCCATTTAAAAGTAAAATGCAGAAAAAAATTGAGTTATCTTTTTACAAAATTTACTTCTGGATATTATCTTATGATCATAAATAAGCTTCGGTCCAAGTTTGGTAAAAACCCAGGATAGTTTAAGAAAGTTATTAAAATTTTAAAAACTTAAACCAGAGTGAATGTAATGTTTCCCCACAGAAAACCTAAGTCCATTTAAAAGTAAAATACTGAAAAAATGGATTAGTTCTTTTACAAAATTTTCTTCTGGATACTATCTTATGATAATAAACAAGCTTCTGTCCAAGTTTGGTACAAACCAAGGATAGTTTAAGAAAGTTATTAAAATTCTAAAAACTTTAACCACAGAGTGAATGTAATGTTTCTCTGCAGAAAAAACTAAGTCCATTTATAAGTAAAATACGGAAAAAATGGAATTTTATTTTTACAAAATTTACTTCTTGATACTATCTTATGATCATAAACAAGCTTCTGTCCAAGTTTGGTAGAAATCCAGTATAGTTTCAGAAAGTTATTAAAATTTCAAAAACTTTAACCACAGAGTGAATATTTGTGGATGCCACCGACGACGAAGACACCAACGACGACGACGGAATGTAGGATCGCTTAGTCTAGCTTTTTCGACTAAAGTCGAAGGCTCGACAAAAATCAGATTTAGCATAGGTCTGCATGAGCCGGTTTTGACATATATCCTTAGTGTTACCAAACTAGTTTACCATACATGAACTTCCTAGAGAACTTGGCCACCTATAATGAAAGTAAGATTGTACATATGCAAAAACTAAACATGTCTGCTAAAAAAATATCATATAATTCACCTGTCCAACAACTGCTAAACTCTCTGCTGCTATTTTCTTCTGAAACTCCTTCACAAAGATAAGACACCTGTCTGATAAAATTACTTTCTGTCCCTGAAAGTGAAAAGGTTTATGCATCAGTGAAAAGGTTTATGCATCAGTGAATTGTAACTTTTAGGATTAAAATCCAATGAAGCAAAATTTATCAGTGATGATAATTTAGCAATAACATAGCATTTTGAGTTGTAAGGTAATTTGAGTTCGACTTAATTGTATTAAATAAACTGTTATCAGAGATATGTCTTGCCTTTTTGGAATTTTGATAATGCTTCTGTTGAAATTAAAATATCAATACTTCGACATGTAAGTTATGCATATATTTAAAGTCAATGAACCATTACTGAAGGATCATGGGGATACAATATCCAAGGAAATGAGATGTGCCAATGTTTAAACAACTGCATACCAATTTGACAAAGACCATTCACTTATCATGATTCATTCCCTTAAAACAACCTTAACACAAAAATTTACTTGTAAACAAACTGTAAAAGTTTAAAGTTAATGAACCATGATGTGGGGTTGGGCTTTCTAATCTCCATGGAAATAAAACCTGCAAATGCCAACAAATTTGTAAACCTACCACATGTGGTTCACCATTAACTAGACCTAATCACAAACTATACATTGTTGACACCACCACCGCCAATAATAGCATACCTATGTCTCGCTTTAATTTTTGACTCTGTCAAGGAGAGACAAAAACAAAAATGTGTCCATAGTACAAGGATGTCCCACCTGTGCTTTCATTTTCTATGTTCAATGGACTGAAACTGGGGTCAAAACTCTAATTTAGCTTTAACATTAGAAAGATCATTTCATAGGGAACATGTGTACTTATATTCAAATTGATTTGAACTCAACTTCATCAAAAACTACCTTGACCAAAATATTTAACCAAAAACTGAAGTGGGACAGAAAGAAGAATGGGTGAAGAAAATGATGAATTACCAGACCCACAGTTAGAAAAAAGGAAGATGAATAATATTATACATACACCATGATCTTCCATGAATCCAATAGATCTGTTTATCAAGGTATCTCTCTGTTCTTTGGCTAGTCTTTGACACCAAGCATAACAACTCTGTTAAAATAAAATACTTATAAAAAAATACAGTATAAAACAAAGTCTCATATATTTAGATGTCATGCATATCTTCCTTTTTCACTTGACAGGTATAAATGGTATTGTCCTTTACTTGGCTTTTACCTTTCCCTTAGATAAGGACTTCGGGTATTTATTTGATTTGTCAGAGACCCATTCTTCACTTTCATGCATTTATTAATGTGCATGGGGGTCTCAACATAACAATTTGGATATAAACATCCACCGTTGTTCAATTGACAATGTTGTTTTTATGACCCGAACTAAAGGCTCCAAAGACCCTGTGTCCCTCACCTTTGTCTATGTGAACATTAAACAAAGGACACAGATGGATTTATGACAAAATTGTGTTTTGATGATGGGGATGTGTTTGTAGAGCTTACTTTTCTAAACATTCTTGCTGCTTAGAATCATCTCTAGCTATAATGAACTTAGCCCACTAGATTCAGTGGAAAATGTTAGAAAATTGTTCAACATTGACCAAAAAGGGCAATAACTCCCTAGGGGACCATTTTGGTCATGTTGACTTATTTGTAAATCTTACTTTGCTGTACATTATTGCTGTTTACAATTTATCTATAGTAACATTCAAGATAATAACCAAAAAACAGAAAAGTTTCCTTAAAGTTACCAATTCATGGGACAGTAACCTAACAACAGTTTGTCTGATTCATCTGAAAATTTCAGGGCAGATAGATCTTCACCTGATAAACACTTTAACCCCACATCAGATTTGGGCCAGGTGAGCTAAAAATTACTACCAGAAAATATTTGGTAGAATTTAATATGTTAAATATTATTATGCACAATTTATGATGAAATCATCATTTCTAGAGGCAAACCTTTTTTCATTTAGTTTTGAAAGTCAAAATCATTTGTCTAGCTGAAATTATTTGAGTACTGTTTTCTGAAATGAATAGAGTTATCTTTCTTTGTACTGATTATTTTTATTAGTATTACCTACAGTGTCATTATATAGTTATATATTCCTACACAATAAATTTATCCCTTTAAAAATCCTGGTCACATACACAGGTTTTACAGAGACTAAACATTTATGACTAATAGACATTTGAATTTCTACCAAGTCATGTTTTGCCTCTGTGTAATTATACCACATTGTCACATTTATTAGAAATTCCCTAAAAGTTTGTTGCAAACTATTATTTAGGAAGAATTCTAATTTCAACAAAAGTACTGAAATGATGTTTTAAGGGGCAAGGATTTTGTGCAGTTTTGTGTGCTTAACATATTCAAATAGCTAACAAAGTACCTTTAACCAATCAAGCATGACCTTGACAGAAGCCGCTTCATCCATATCATCCTCAATAACTTCCATAGCATCTGTGTATTCATCTGTGTACAATGACGAAAACTTCTCAGCTAATGAAGTTGGACGGTTCATATCACTTAAATCGGCAATATTAGGATTGTTATCTCTTAGTTTATTGCCAGCAGCTTCACTCAGTCTGAAAATAAGGACACATATACAATTTTTCAAGAATTTTAGTATTGAATTCATTCTTATTTTAAACAACTTATGTCTTTTCAATTTAATTAAGATGTCATTATTAAATAAAAGAATACAAACTGATTGTTCTGTGTAATTTAATACCATATATCAAATTCATGTAGCTGATTTCCTCTCATTCTAAGCAGATATAAACTTTTCCCTGTTGATCTGACCTGTTGATTATTTTTTTTAAATCGAAATGTGGTTTATTTGACCCCAGCTGTTCATTGGTGAAAATTTGATTATGAAGTAATTTGTTCTTGCTTTCTTCTGATTATGTTATTGTGTCACAAAAAAAGTTACCATGATTGATAACAACATATATAAAGAGGACATCTTTTTGAAGATCATAAAAAACAAAAGATTAAGATTGTCTTCATATCTTTTAATAATTTTTAGATAAGATACATCTCTTTTGTTTTGAAATTATAAAGTTTTAACTTAATTGTTTAGAGTTGAGACATATCGTATTTATAACACAAAATTTAGGAACCTGTCCTCAAAATTTTATGTTGTCAACAAAATACAAAATTTAAGTAAAACAATACCTGTCTCTCAGATCATTGATTTCTCTCTTCAGATCAGATATATCATTGCGGTGTTTGAAACAATTCTGACAGCTTTTGGATTCAGATACTACCTGTGGTGATCGCCGTCTACAACAAAAAAGAAAAACAAATACTTTAAAAAGTGTCTCACACTTGCGTAACAGCAAATATCTAGTTATGCAAAAGAACAAAATGATAGAAGTTTATTTATGAAAATAGAAAGAAATTGTTTTATAAAGTATTAGCAAACGAATAATCAAATGATATCTATTTAATAATGCCTTGTTTTGTTCTGTTGATGTCTCATTGATATTTACACAATAAAATTGTGAATGGAAATGGGGAATTTGTCAAAGAGACAACAACCCAAACAAAGAATACCCATCATCTCCTTTATATAAATCAATAGACAACTTTCGAGTTTGATGCATTTCCTTCAAAAAGTCTGGTTTTAGTGAGCATCATTTGTGCGTTTAGGGGCGTCATCACTTCCATTCCGATGTTGAGCGAGTGGTTAGAAAACTATTATTATATATTGTATGAATGATTCCACAAATTAATTTCTCAAAATTGACAATCTGCACTGCCGTCATTAGGGAATTGTCATTCAGTACCTACAGAACAACAATTATTTCTAGTTTATCCAGCACAATGAAGATCAATAAGACGCTTGATGAATGTAAATAGTGCAGGGGTACAGGTGACCCCTCTATCTGGTAAATGAGGTCATAAAGAATTGACGACTTTTTTCCAGTGAACTCGAAAGTGGTCTATTCAACTGAACTAAATATATATATTATTTTTGATATGGCTTACAAAATAAAACCAATAATTACCAGAAATTCTAAAAAAGAAACTTTACCTCAACCGGTCTTCAATTTCTAATTTTTCTACACTTAAAATTTCAAGACGACTATTTAGTGTTTCATTATGCTGTTTTTGTGATATTATTTCTGTTTCTAACTGCTGCTTTTCTTTCTTTAATTTCTGGACATCTTTTTCCACTGTTTGTAAATGTCTGCATCTATAATATAAATGTTAGAGTAAGTGGTGTTCAAATTACATAGTAGGTAACAGATTACTTGTTGAAAAGTATTTATTCTAACAGATTGTCTGTTTTACAAAATTAAACCTGAAATGGTTAATAACATCAAACAGACTGATGGAAAAATATAATGAACCTTTACTGTGAAGTCATGGTATAAAGTTGATAGTCTTAGATATATTTATATAATATTATCTAACATGTAACTGTTATATACCATATGCACCAGTTGGAGTTCAGGTGTAAATATATAGATTTGATTTTATAAAACTACTCAGCAGAAACATGACGATTGTACCTGAAGCAATCCTCTGCATATTTTTTTTCAATATTTGATATATTTTAAATTTATAAGTGATGAATATTGTTCTCTCAGTCTTAAGGTTTTTTTTTGTTTTGTTTTGAGTATATTGTTTGTGTGTTGGTCTTAAATTTTTTTAGTCATGGCTTGTTCAGTTTATTTTTGACTTCTGAATTTGAATGTCCCTCTGGTATCTTTCACCTTTTGTTTTGAAAACCAATAACAAATATATTTAATTTATCATGTCATAAGTACATGCAGATTCAATATAAGGACATTAAAATATTGCTTATATCGTAGCAAAGGAAGCTTTTAGAATAAAATATATTTACTTCAAATTTAATTCATCATTATCACTTTGAAGTTTGTCCATATGTCTCTTAAGGGCAGGAATATCTTCAAATTTTTCTGCATATTGTTGTAGTCTGAAAACCAAAAAGAATCTTATTAAGCATATTGTTCAGATATATAAAGTTTAAAAAAAGGATTTATTTTATTTTGTGATACTTATTATTCAAAAACTACTGACGCAGAAATTTGTCATATCTGTAGGCAGAAGATTAAAAAAAGAGACAGCAACATAGCTAATGAATTCAAAATTGCTAGATTTTTGACAAAGAGGGAAGCCTGTAAAAATGATTGTCAAACTGAGATATATTGTCAGCAATGCAACTTTATAAGAATAATGTGTCCATAGTACACAGATGTCCCACTTGCATTTTCTATGTTCAGTGTAACATGCTATTGGCATTAATATTAGAAAGATCAATCATGGGAACATGTGTACTAAGTTTCAAGCTGATTGGACTTCAACTTCATCACAAACTACCTTGACCACAAACTTTAACCAAAAACTTAAACCTGAAGCAGGACATACTGACGAACAGACATGTTCATACAGACAAACCGACTAACATAATGCCCCTAGGTTGGGCTCAAAAAAAAAATTGTCAACTACCTTGTTTCCAATCTTTTCACTTCTGATAGTTTTTCCTGGAGAATGTTCTTCAGTTCTTTATTTTCTTTGAGTATTGATGATTTTTCATCATTGTTGATTTCAAGCCTAGAATTAATATTTCAAAAATATATTAAAATAATTTCTTGATATCTAAAAAAAATTGAATGAAAACTATCTTCTACAAATACTTATCTACTCTCTTGAGATTTTTTTTTTTAACTTTTTAAGATCTATCTATATTTCCCAACTTGAGATTTCTATTTCCTTTCTTGAAATCTCTATCTGAATTCTTGAGATCTTATCATTTATATTTGACATTTTGTGTTCTTAAATTCCCTTCTTGAGATCACTATTTCCCTCTTGTAATCTCTATTTGACTTCTTCAGATCTCTATTTGACTTTTTGAAAAAAATCCCTATTTCCCTCTTGCAATCTGACTTTTGACTTCTCAAGACTTCTTGAGTTCTTTATTTTCCTCTTTGAGATCTACCATATATATGACTTCTTGAGATTTATATTTCTCTTCTTGAAATCTCTATCTGACTTTTTGAGATATCTATTTGATATCTTGAGATCTAAATTTCCCTTCTTGCTATCTATTTGCAACTTCTTGAATGAAGTATTTCTATACCTAAGTACCTGTTAATCAATATATATCCTACAATCAGCCATTTTGCTATACATAAACAGCTTCACAAATGAACTTATTTAATATTATTGCAAATGAAAGGATATATGTCAATGAAACAGATCTTCAACCATAAAAATAACCAAAGGCATTTAGACAAACATATTTATCTTAAGCAAGACAATGATATCAAATTTAAGGAGCCAACATTATAGTTAAACCTAAGAAATAATATTTTTAAAATAGATTGAGTTTTAGCTTAAAGATTTGTATCAAAGGGGTTGCTATTTGAATAATCATTATGAAAACATTAGAGTCTTTGAGACACCAAAGACTCTAAATTCACCAATAACAAGTTCTTGTAGATACGGCCAACCATGCAATGGCTGTATAGCCAGTTAAGGTTATTAAAAGTCTCATCATCATGTAGATAAGGATATTCAACACAATATAATGGTGTATCTTTTAATTCCAAGGCAAAGCATAACATGGGAGAATGTCAACATTACATTATGACTCCTACTGGATCTATCTCAACTATTTTTTTCGTCTTTAACTACAACTGTCTTTCGCTGTCTATCTCAAAATCTATGTTCAACAAGGTTTGCCTTTCATATTTATACTTAATATTGAATACAGACAATACTTAATTAACATGCCAATTTTTTCAGCATTACTCTAATTAAAATGACATTTCATAACCTGTAACCATATATGTGCAAGCATTCAAACTAATTAACATAAAAGATAATTATAGTACTCATTTGATCTCTTTATCATATTTCCTTCTTTACATTATTTTTCACACCTCCAATATGAATTAAGATCAGTAACTTGAAAAATCAACAAATATATCAATATTTTGTTCAACATCAAATGTTTGCAAAATCTGATAATCACATATTTTTGCTATCAAAAGATACAATTTTTACTTGAAAAAAATCATAAAATGAAATCAAAAGTCCAAATTAGCCTGGTGACAGATTTCATGTATTAAATGTATCAACTATCCTTATTCTATTACATTGGTTGCAATGAATTACATTGATTTCCCAGTTAGATAAAAACCTATAATTTCACATTTGAAATAAACGTGGTTATTTCACTCTCTGAAGTCATACAACAATAGGCGTTGTCAAGACGTTGATAACGTCGAAACAAAACATGCGTAGGAATAACATATAGTTCCTTACATTTTCTACATTAATATCATAAAAAAAAAGCAATTTGACAATGTAATAAAAAGTATAACTAATCGCCCTCGTTTAATCCATGCATCGTTCGGTCACGTGTTGTCTTATTTTTTTATATTCAAAAACGGCGATTAATTATACTATAATTCTTACCTCTGATTTAAATCTGACTTTTCCCGCTGCAGATTTTCAATTATTTTATGAAGAACTTCTGAAGTTTCTTTTGAATCTGCTAGTTCCTGGAACCTTTTATGAGAATTAAAAATGATAAGCAAATGAAAGTTTTCCTATAAAAAGCAATACAACTCTTGCAATATTAAAAATTCTTTACATAAAAAATTAAAACCTTTAGAAATATTAACCTTTAAAGAACAGTCTTTAAAATTCTTTTTACATAATAAGAACACAATTTTTAATACTTAAAAGAAATTTTAAGTTCTTTGTAATTTAAACCCACTAATAAACATAAAGTATAAATCTCATGATGGATACGTTAGTCAAGAGCTTGAGTTTTCAATCATGATTTCCTTCATTGTGGATTTCTGATAAAAAGAAGGGTCCCAAAAGGCAAAGTTAGAAGTCAAATGTTGAAATATTTGCAGATGCCATGACATATAAGTTTCACAGATGACGATGAACACAATCATGTTCAGTTTTTTTCAAATGTGACATCAAAGAATAGACTTATCTTATTTGTACTTGCAATAGAAACATGGTGGGTGTCACATTTGGAGCAGGATATGTACACCCCTCTGGAGCATCTGTCAGAGTTCATACTTAACAATTATTTTTTTTTGGGGGGGAGGGGTCATGTTGCTTAGTCTTAAGTTTTCCATGCTCTGTTTTTAAACTGTTGTTTCTTTTAGTTTATTTGCCATGGCGTAGTCAGTTTGTCTTTAACTCATGAGTTTCAATATATCCTTTTGGTATCTTCTGTCTCTTTTAACGCTCCTGAGAATTCCAGTTAAACAAGCATGTAATTACCTTGATTTCAAATTGTTTAGTTCTTTTTGTTTTTGTTGCAGAAGAATTTTTAGATCTTCACATTCTTTGCCCAAAGAAGCCTGTTCTTCATTGTTTAATGCTAGCCTACAAGGAATTAAATAAAAATAGGGATCAAAATTACATAATAAATTTCTAAAACAATTGACAAAAAAAAACAAACACAAAATCAATCTTTTTTCAGGCTCCAAAGAGATTAAATCACTCACATGGTACAAACATGTCATTCTCATATATTTTTTTTAAATTTATTGCAATCTGTTTTTATTTTATTTTTTGTAAATTCAATTCTATTTGATGACATTTTGTGTAAATATTGTATTGACCATAATTTTTAAAGTTTACAGTTGTAACCTATCTTTTTTGATTATTTTGAGATAACTGGCAAAATTATACAAAAAATATAATAGGCAAGCACTTAAAAATAAGTAAAAAATCTTCATTGAATGACAATAACTCATATAGTCATTCCATGGATAAAGTTACATCAGCATGTTTCTTCCAAATTTCTAAATAAATAGGAAATTTCAAGAAATAGAAGATCAATTTTTTTTTGAAAATGTTACAGCAAATAGGCTGTGACCTGCTGATATTTTTTAATATATGCTTAAACTGCAATGTATTCCTGTATCCCTGTATTTTTTCTAATTATGGATAGCCATGTTTGTTGATGGATCAAATTCCTTGACAATATTCCCAAAATGCATTTATGTGAAGTTTGGTAACAATAGGCTCAGTAAAATTCAGAGGAGAAGGTTATTTTAAAAGTTTACAGCAAGGAACTATGGAAACCAACAGTGGACACCTGCAACATACCCCAAATGATGACAAAAACTCCCAAATGGCCTTTTAGGCCAGTTAAGCTAAAACAAATTGAAGCTTATTTAGTCTCCAATCCAAACAACAGCACAATTTGATCCAAGCATACTAAAGCTAGTGCAATATGTGAAAATAGCCTCAATTCTGATGCTTCAAGTGCCATTACTCTAGAAAGATCAACCAAAAAAGTTTCTGTATTTATATTGAAAAAGAGCCTTCTTTCAACAAATTAAATACTTGTTTAAAATAAAATAAAAAGTATTGTATTGCTTTTGTATAGTATTTGGATAGACAGAGAGAAGCACAATACTGTAAATGCAGAAATTATTGTGTGCATTTAATATTGCGATTTTGTCATTTTTGACTAAAATACGATTCTAATTTTTACAATTTTGAGAAAAATCCTGTTAAATTCATATAAAATATTTCAAAATGCAAGTTTAAATTATTGCATTTACAAGAGTTTAAATTATTGCATTTACAACTCTTGTCACATTTTTTGCAAAAATAAAAACCTAGCTTGCATTAATTTCTGAATTTACAGTAATATGTCCTCTCTGCAGTGAGCATATAAAAATACCTCAGCTTGTTTTCTAAATCTTTCTTTTCTTTATTTATCTCTCTGTTTTCTTCTTTCTGATCTTCAATTGTTTCATTTTTTTCTTGTATCTGTCTCTCAGCTTCATGCAAATTAGAAATGGCTTTTCTATACCTATAAAATTAGAATAAAATGCACAACAAATGAATTTGTAGGATAAACAATTTTAAAGATACAAAAAATATATTTAACAGTGTTATTTTTTCAGAAAACTATAACTGTCCTGGATTAAGACATTAAAAGGAACATTATACTGCAATCAGCTTTTTTACTATACAGATAAAGCTATACGTATAAACGTTAGCTTTAAACGTCAATGACCCCAACTAACCTATAAGCCCCGCCTCCTTATTGTATTTCATCAACAACGCCACGTCACGACCATGACAACGTAAAGTAACAATGGTCAAACTTTTATGAATTTAAACTTTTATGACTTCAAATTGGATATTTATATACCATGATTATCAAATGTTATTAATTAAGTTCATTTTCCCTTTCTTATTCCTTAATATGTCAATGTCTTATCGCCTGGACTACGCTCAAAGGGAAATACCCCAAAATGGTACCCCAAGAGGGAAATTCCAAACACCTTTTTTAACAATTTTTGTTATATATTTTTTTCATTTTAAATAAATTTTTTCGGTAGAACCTCACATTTTCCCGTTTCTAAGCCTCATACAAATAAATTTCATATTTCAAGACACTATACGTATATTGTCTAATTATTAGGATACCATAGTAAAATGAACTTTAAATGACACATTTGCATGATTGAAAGAGGGTAAAATTAATAGCAACATAGACACAAAAACTTTCAGTCACAGTGACTAGGTTAATGTTATAAATCTCTGATAAATTGAAGGTCATCTCAAACTCAAGCTAGGAATGGTACATGTTCCTTACCTTAAACTGTTTTAAACCAGATTTTTGTGACAAAAATGTCGGTTATTGATTTGGGAATGTACGGAGGGTGGCCGGGCAGGCGACCGCTCGGCAATCAAATGTTGTCCGTGCATTTACTCATGAACCGTTTAACCAAAGCTTTTAAAATTTTAATATGTTGTTACTGACAACTAAATGAAGGTCAAGTTAAATAATGGCGATTTTTACTTTTACCGTTCAGGAGTTATGGTTCTTGAAAGATTGAAAAAATGGAGTTTCCAGTCGTGTCCGTGCATTTACGCATGAACTGTTCTACCAAAGCTTCTCAAATTTTGATATGTTGTTACCAATGACAAAATGGAGGTCAAGTTCAATAATGACGATTTTGACTTTTATGGTTCAGGAGTTATGGTTCTTGAAAGATTGAAAAATGGAGTTTCCAGTCGTGTCCATGCATTTACGTATGAACTGTTCTACCAAAGCTTCCCAAATTTTAATATATTGTTACTGATGACAAAATGGAGGTCAAGTTCAATAATGACGATTTTAATTTTTAGCGTTCAGTAGTTATGGTTCTTGAAAGATTGAAAAATGGTGTTTCCAGTCGTGTCCGTGCATTTTCTCATAAACCATTCAACCAAAGCTTCTGAAATTTTTATATGTTGTTACTGATGACAAAATAGAGGTCAAGTTCAATAATGATGATTTTGACTTTTACTATTCACGAGATATGGTTCTTGAAAGATCGTAAAATGGCGTTTCCATTTCATTGTTGCAGTTACTAATGAACCATTCAATCTAAGCTTTTCAAATTTTAATATGTTTATACTGACTACAAAATGGAGGTCAAATTTGATATTGACAATTTTCACTTTCAGCATTCATCAGTTATGGTTCTTGTGATATTGCCAGGACACAAATAAATGGTAATAGATCCGGTTTGCTGTCGTTGTGACAGCCTCTTGTTATTAAATAGTATAGGTATTTATATTATTGTAAGTCTTCTATACTCAAGCTGATTCAGACTTTTACATATTGTACATACTATTGTAGAAGATTTTAAGTATGATTGTTCTAACCCCTGATGTCTTTTGATTTTTGTATTGTTTGGTTTGGAAAGGGGTTCTATTATTGGTGATTAAGTTATAATTATATAACTACACAATTGACTGGATTTTTGGCTGAAACTGTTTATTCTTCATGTGGATGTTAATTGAATCTTAATTCCGTTTTTTTTTTGCAGACCAGTACATGTACTAAATATCTACATCTTTAATTCACATTTCTTTACACTATGATAATTGCCAATTAAATAAACCATAGAATACATTACCCTTCTTCATGATCTTTAATTTCTTTCTTCAAATTAGACATGTTCCTTTCAGAGTCTTTAAACTGTTCCAGTTTTGAATTTAGGCTCCTATAAAACAATAAAAATAAATTTCAGATCTGTTCATTATAATTTGATGCAGCCGACATAACTTACATGAACATTTTGTCAACATCAACATTTAACTGGTTAGGTGTGGTTTCGTAAGAAATTTAAAGTTGTCAGAAAAACTTAAAAACATGAATGTGTCCATAGTACAGGATGCCCCACTGGCACTATCATTTTCTATAATCAGTGGACTATGAAATAGGGGTAATAACTCAATTTGGCATTAAAATTAGAAAGAGCATATCACAGGGAATATTTGCTCTAATTTTCAAGTTGATTGTTATAAACTAACTTGAGGGCCATAAACTTTTACCTGATGTGGGACAGATGGACGAATAAACAGATGAAAGGATGAACCAACAGATGCAAAGACCAGAAAACATATTATGCCCTCTACTGTTGTAGGTGGTGAGCCATAAAATTGAGTACCTGTTCCCTGGGGTAAAAAAATGTTCCTACCACAGAAGAAATGATGGTTTGTTTATAAGTAGCTTTCTCCAAAAAAATCTTAATTTTTCTTTTTAAATATTTTAATGTTACCAGGTACTTTTCATGACAAAATTAAAGTTGGTAATAGCAATGTATTTGTATACTCCAACATCATCATTTAACATTTAAAGTTATTTTTTTACTTAATTACGTCATATAATGTATGTAATTGTCCTTATTTTATTGACATCGTCTATTCAGAATTTTTTACACGTTTGTTACTGCAATTACTCAATATTCTGTTTACATATAATGCTATAAAAATTCAAAGCGCAAGTTACTATCATGTAAAATTTTTGTCAATAATAAGATATCCCAACAGTAGCTTAATGTATTGGTACTTACTGCAACTCATTTTCAAGTTCATTATTTTCTTTCTGAAGTTCATTACGCTCATCTTCCAGTGCCTTCTTTTGATGTCTGCATGTTTCTAGATCATTCTTATACTGCATGACATTGTAAGCACTTTGCTGATTTGCTTTTTCCCCTGTTAATCTATTAAAAATTAAAAAAGTAAAGTCTATGTGACATTGTGTGTACTAAAATGATATTCGATTAATAGGTGTCATACCACCAATTACTCCCTTAAATCTAGAATGTATGTAAAAATAGACCTACTCAGACAAAAAAATAGTGCATTTGATGTCATTGATCACCTAAACTAACCAACAAAATTGCAGAAATGAAACTTTTGTTGAAAGAGAAATATATTAAAGACCATTTTGAGCCAAATTTCAACTGTCTATGAGTTTGCATTTAAAAATGAGGATTAATGCGCTCCATAATATACTAATTTAAGATTTCCAGAAAACCAGGGGTCATCTATAGTGGTACCTCCTTTCAGGAGCTCTCTTTTTTCTTATATTATTTTGAATGTATGTTGAAAATTGGCATGCAGAAAGGTGACACCTATACGATTCAGGATATACCTAGTTTCTATGAAGTTATACTTAAGGTAAAATATTTAGAAAGCTGTGGAAATTGCAAAATTTGGTTGAACAGACTTTTAATTGGTGGTGTGACACCTTTAAACAATAGTCTGTTTGCCATTTCCCGTAATTGACCTTGTAATTAAAAATCTCTATTTAGTTGTCTCCCTTAGCAGGGAGATAATGTAGAGCTACCAGATAGAGCTGTTTTATCTGTGCTTAATGTGTGTAACTTTAAAGTTTTCAGACCTTAAAAATTACATAAAATTTTTTGTTAAGCTTTTGATAGCAGAAATTTTTTTCAACTTAAAACTTTTGCTAGCAGAAATTAATTTTCACTAAAATCTTTTGATAGCAGAAATCATTTTTCACTAAAAACAGTGAAGAAGCCTTTATCACTTTCAACCTGTCATGCTTTGCTGAACAAAAGCCAATTTTGTCTGGTATATAACCGGTCTCAATTGACAAAAGGAAGTGATTTGTTTAAAAATGTGTTATAACAGAATCAAATTCATTTGAAAATTGGCAAATGGACTATTTCATCTAAAATTTATCAAAAAAAAATTTGAATTTATGCTGATCACTCAATTTACTCAAAATTAAGATGGCAAAGTAGTTAAAAAGAAGAATGAATCTATACAATGCATATGTCCCCATTTGTAAAGTGCATGGTTAATGTACTAACCCTTTTCTATTGAGTTTTACTTTCTTTAAAACAGTGGAAGTTATGTCACCCAAATTTGATTGTGATCTGTGTTTTGATGGTTAAAACCATTGTGGTTAAGTTTCATAACATTTGGTTAAGGCAAAGTAAAATAAGTGTGAAAACTGCAAATTTTCCAAATCTTCCATTGATAAAGAGAAAAAACTCATGAACGGTGAAAGTGACCCCAAGCATATTTGATCTTCATCTGTGTTTTGTGATAATGATATGCATAATTTTCAGAACAATCAGTGGAGGTAAACTAATTTGGGAACATAAACCAATTGCAGGACGTACCAACAGATAGCAGATGTAGGAATTGACAAGGGTTAACTTTTATTCTTGTGCGTCATGTATTTTAATTTTTGGTCTCTATTGACCATATATTTCACCAAAAAATGGTATCCCATTCGACAGTATTTCTAACAGATCTTTTGCTGATACTTTTAAGGGTCAATCATCATAGATTTCATTTTGTCACTGGCTTTTTTATTGAATAGTTAGAAGATTAAAATGTACCTGAGATAAGTGATCAAATCAAAGTACCTTGATTTCAAGTTTTCAATCTCGCGTTCCATTTGCCTCATTTTGTTATTGTCATCCATGCTACCTGATTTTACAGTTTCAATCTCACTTTCCAATTGCTGTATTTTGTCCTTATCATCCTTGCTACTTGATTTTAAAGTTTCAATTTGAAAATCCATTTGCTGTATTTTGCCATTATCATCCGTGCAACTTGATTTCAAAGTGTAAATCTCATGTTCAAATTGCTGTATTTTGTAATTGTCCTCTTTCAACCTTGATTTCAAAGTTTCAATCTCATGTTCTGATTTCCTGATTTTCCCATTGTCCTCCCTAAGCCTTGATTTTAAATTTTCAATCTCCTTTTCATAAAGTTTAATTTTTTGTAAATCTTTGTTCTCTTTATCCTTGAACAAAGCAATGAGCTCAGACTTTTCCCTCTCTTTGCTCTGAAGTTCTTCTTTTGCAAGAACTCGTTCGGCATTAAGGTTTTGATAAGATTCTTTTTTCTCTCTCAGTACTCTTTGCAATTCTGTTCTTACTGAATTTCTTCCTTTTCTCAGTCTATCATTATCCTTCTTATATTTGGTGGAAATATTATCAGAGCTCTTTCTATCCGATGTCTCTTTTTGGTACCTATAAAATTAGATATATCACCTATTAGTACAGGAAAGAATTACAAATAATCAAACGATTTTTGGATAAATATCATGTTAAGAGCAACACAACACACATATGGGGCCTCCATGGCCAAGTGGTCTAAGTAGTTACTACTAAAATCACTATCCAGTCCACACTGAGGTTTGGAGTTCGAATACTGCCTCGACTCCAATCTAAATTGACTAGAATTTTCAGTTTTCATATCGAAGGTCAGTGGTTTTCTCTGGGCCGTTCTCTGCCTTCCCCCACTAATAAAAACTGGCCGCCACAATATAGCTTAAATGCGGTGCTTAAAAGTGGCGTTAAAACATCAAAAACCAAATCAAATCACAATATACATTAACCACAATAGAATTCTAGAGGTCTTTATACAATATCTAACAATGGAGCAAGAACCATCCAATTGCCAATTACCGCTTATAGTAGACATTTTAGTTTATAAGTCTTTAAAGACGGCATTATACCTAACCCATTTAGTTACATAGAAAAACATACATAGACATTTATATCCATTCTAAAAAAAAACCAGAAGTGTAATATTTCTGGACAAGAATATGTTCCTAGTACACAGATACCCCACTCGCACTATCATATTCTATGTGCAGTGGACCCTAAAATTGGGGTCAAAACTCAAATTTGGAATTAAAATTCAAGAGATCATATCATAGGGAACATGTGTACGGACCACAAAACAGACGATGGAACAAACAGACGATCAGACGAATGAACGAACGGACTCATAGACCAGAAAACATAATGCCCCTCTACTATCATAGATGGGGCATAAAACTGTTTATTACTAAATTACTGTGCAATACTTTATTGCAATAAACACGAAGACAAATACTTATTTTTTTTCTAGGTTGTGGTACTCCATTTTTACTCCTTCTAATTCATATAATGATTCTTTTAATTTCTCATTTTCAGTTTTGGTATTTTGAAGAAATATGATATCCGCTTCCAGTTTTCTTAATCTGTTATAATAAAAAAAAACAAGAGATAATTAATACATTTTTTTATTCACCAACCTGCTTGAATACAAAGACATCATCTAATTTATTGTGGATGGCTCTTTTCTTTTTTTATTGGACATATACAAAACTATTTGTCATATACATGTATCCGAACAACATCTAAAAAACATGGTAAAAAAGAAAGAAAATCTTCTAGCAAAAAGCCAAATAAGAATCTCTTAATGTTTATAAGTTTCTTAAACTAAGGGAAATAATTAAATCAAAAACAGATCTACTGCAAAGGAACTTATTATACTAATATATTCACTGCAACCATATTCTAAACATTCAATTTGATATTTACAGGATTGCTCTAATAATACATTTTTTTTTTTGTTTGTTCGAAGATTTTCTAGAAACAATGACAACTATGTTTAGATTAAAACGATTTAAGAGAATTGTAAACTCAAAGTTCAATTCAGTATAAACAGACAAAATATAAATATGACTATCTTCTTCTATGTTATACACATTGAAAGAAATCTTAAACATTAATTTAAGAAAGTAAGGTCTTTGTGAGTTTCTAATAAATATGAAGAAAATTCTTTCTCCATAATACTGTTAAAAAAAATTAGATTATTTCAATCAGCATGACATCTAGGAAAGAAATTTTAAGCTGAAATCTCAATATAGTATTTTCCACTTGTGTTAAAACTTTTTTTTTGTTACATACCTAACTTCTGAATATTTAAGTTCATTTGATTTTTCTCGTAAGTTGTCTTGCAAATTATCTTGCTCTCTTTGCAGTTTTTTATTATCTTCCTTACTTTTATTAAACCTGATTTTCATGTATTTCACACCCAATTACAATAAAATTAAAGTTGATGCAGTACAAATATTGTTATTTAAAAACAATTTTTTTTTCTATGTATTGTTTATTACTTGTAAAATTTTATTGCATGAACAACTAGAGGCTCTAAAGAGCCTGTGGCACTCACCTTTGTCTATGTGAATATTAAACAAAGGAAGCAGATGGATTCATGACAAAATTGTGTTTGGGTGTTGGTGATGTGTTTGTACATCTTACTTTAATGAACATTCTTGCAGCTTAAAATTATCTCTATCTATAATGAACTTGGCCCAGTAGTATCAGTGGAAAATGTTAGTAAAAATTAACAAATTTTATGAAAATTGTTAAAAATTGACTATAAAGGACAATAACTCCTTAGTGGTCAATTTACCATTTCGGTCATGTTGACTTATTTGTAAATCTTACTTTGTTGAACATTATTGCTGTTTACAGTTACATTGGATTGTCTATTTCATCTGAAAATTTCAGGGCAGATAGATCTTGACCTGATGAACAATTTTACCCCCGTGTCAGATTTGCTCTAAATCCTTTGGTTTTTGGGTTATAATACAAAAACTGCATTTTACCCCTTTGTTCTTTTCTTAGCCATGGCGGTCATCTTGGTTGGTTGGCCAGGTCACTGGATACATTTTTATAACTACATACTCCAATAATAATTATGGCCAAGTTTGGTTTAATTTGAACCAGTTGTTTCGGAGGAGAAGATTTTTGTAAAAGCTAACGACGACGGACGCAAAGTGATGGGAAAAGCTCACTTGTCCATTTGGACCAGATGAGCTAAAAAAAAATAAAGATTAAACAAAAATGGCGTTTTGCAGAAAAATGTAGAAAACAAATATATGTTAAATGACATTACTAGTTTAAGATGAAATGACTTAAATTTCAAGTTAGCATTATCTAATAAAGAACTTCACATTGAAAAAGGTTACAGTCCCTATTTATGGTTACCAATAGTAGGTCTTCATAGTATTTTGAAATAGCCAATCTAATACTGTTCCAACTTACATATCTTCACATTTAATCTTATCATCTTTCAATGAAAAGATTTTTGCTCTTAATAATTCTCTATCATTATCCAATTTTCTGTTTTGCTGAAGAAGATTTTCTATTGTTGCGATAGAGGAATCCTGTTGATGAACTTGCTCATTTTTGTATCGATTCAGATCACTCTGGATCTGTTCCAGTTTAGCTCTTAAAGAGGAAAAAAATCTAACATGTTCTATATGATTATAAATTTTTACTTTTCTGAAAGATCACTAAATTCCTGTCTTATTTTATATATATTTGTCAATGCTCCTGTGAGTTCAGCTCTAAAACTAATATTTTCTTTCTCAGTATCTGATTAGCCAGAAGAATAGCTAAAATAGAAAACAAATGTAGGAATAGATCATTCTCATTTCTTAATTAAAAAAAATAATATTTAAATCAAAATAAACAAAAGTCTGGTAAGCTATGCACGTATGTTTAAACAACATGATTTTTTGTATGAAAAGTTTTACTGTTATTCAAAGAAGGAAGTAATTTGTAAATGGAATGGGTAACTATTGGTGCTTTTTATGGTAAGTAAATTGTAAAAGTTTTATTAGAATAAGAATATATTTTCGAATGAGATAACCTTAAACATGTGTTATATTGTCAGTTTTTTCATTAAATGATCTCCCTTGTGATTTAAGTGGTGTATAACAGAGAGAAAATAAGATTTCTCCATTCTGAACGAATGTTGTTGCGTACTTGTACATACTGAACAGCAAAACGGATTTACTATTTGCCATTTGGCATGAATTGTATTGCCAGTCAGAACAAGACCTGAAGTTTAATATTTTTATTTCCCAGTCACCCTTGAAGGATTATTTCATTGTGTCCACTATATGGATGAAAAAGGTAAATAATTATTTTAAAATTTATCATGCTAAAGTTTATAAGGACTGAAGGGACATTCAAACTAATAGATCGAAAATAAACAGACAACACCATGGCAAAAAAAAAAACAATAAGAAAACATCGAGACCTAGAGACTATGCAACACAAACCCCAACAAAAACTGGGGGTGACCTAGAAAAGTAAGTACATCTGCTCCAGATAAGGTACCTGTCGTGTTGCTAATATTATTACAAACTCAGTAAATAGAATAATTTCGGTAGATCACATTCGTGAAAAGGGATTATTATTACGACATAAGGAACATATCCGATATCATCTATGAAACGAATATTCCATAATGGCCATAGAACTTAGCGTGGCATCCGAAAAATTAACAAAGGGATGATTTCAACTATATCATTAATAACTCTCGCTTTAATAGCTTCCTTGTGAGAAGCAAGCCTCTATCAATGAAATCATAATAGGAAATACCGGTTCAAGCCAGGGAATGTTGTGTCAATTGGGAGATAAATACTCTGTAAGCAGGCGCTACTGGAATGTTATTTCAAAACTTGTCTAAGGGACCAGTTTGTTAGAAAAAGAAACTGTATTGAAAAGAAGATAGTTTTATACGTTCTTATTTTTTTCTTTTTTAATCCCAACAATGCATGGATGGATACCACTTCTTAATCTTACTTGATCAATATTTTTTCGAATTCCTGCCGGTCTTCTTTCAATTCAGTTCTCTCTGCTTTATGTTGCATATGCTGTTCTTTCCCATTACAACCAGAACATACATCTGTATTTCTGCTATAATAAAAATTAATTCTATGAAGCATAGATATTTTTTATTTAAAGGGGAGGTGGGTATGTATAAGAATGCACAACTGTTCTGTTCAGTGTTCAGTAATAAAGATTTATACCACACAGACTGTGCTGTGTCATTTCAATCGAATCCATAACTAGACAAGAAATTATAGTTACAATGATTATACAAAGAATTCTTCTTTTTGCACTTGCTGTAAAAAATTGAAACAAAACGTTTAATAATTTATTGCGTCCGAAGTGCTTTTCTGGATTTACCTTCATCAGGAACGCTCAAAGCCAAACATTTGAAATTCGCAGATGTATAAATAACGAAACCGTTGAAGAACGATATGTCAAAAATACCTAAATTCATAGCTACATGTAACACGGCCTAGGGAGTTGAAGTCTTAGTTTCTTAATAATTTCAAAATTTATAAACGGACAATTTAAGTAAAGTTTGTTAAATTTATGTCAGTACCGGAATACTAACTACCGAGCTGATGATATCATCGGTGAATGATAGTCCAGCAACAGAGGAATCGACACAGTGATGTAAAAAAATTGTAAACAACACGTTTAATAATTTTTTGCGTCCGAAGCGCTTTTCTAGATTTACTGTAAGCTAAGAGCCTGAGAGTTTTTTTTTCATGTTGAAGGCCTCCTGTGGCTTTGAGATGAAAAGCGCAAGAAAAGAATTTTTTGTAAATGTTAACAACGAAGGACAACGACAGACGACGGACGACCGACGATGAACGCCAAGTGATAAGCTAGAAATGACTTCTAATACATTTATCTTAAAGTCATGACATAATAAAAAGGATGGCTTCAATTTAGCCATTTTGAACTGTCGATTTGGTAGCTTTCTTGTGAGCAGCAACCCTGTATTAAGTAAATCATGATAGAAAACACAACCCCGGGATATCGTATCAATTGGGATATATACTCCGTATGTATACACTTCTGTTGCTACATGGAAATGGAAGGTTCACCATTGGAAAGCTGAAATTATCTTTTGAAGTTTTGTTTTCGTCCGACTCTCATTGTCAATTTAAAAAATACTAAGTTTTACCAGTTGTGTCTTTTAATGATACAAAAACAAACGTGAAAAAAACACACGTGAAAAGAAATCAACAAAAGTATTGTCATTAAGGTTTATGTACCCTTCTGTAGCCATTTTTAAACGAATTTTTCAAACCTCATTTGTATCAAAACTACAGATATAATGAATAATAGAGATGGGCCATTTAGTACATATTCCAAGGGGAAACTTGATGCAATACATTATTTTTTTACTGTTTCAATGCATTTGAGAGAAAAAGAGGACTTTGTGGCAAATAAATCACGATTTTTATAGAAAATCCACACCCTTTAATACAGAGATTTTTGTTATAAAATTTGAAACATAAATTACTCACTTGATTTTCTATGTTGTGTTAGTGTTTATTTTTTACAACAAGTTCTAAGCAACCTGTAAATTCCAAAACACCTCGTGCTGAGTCATTAAAGTCGAGCGCACCCTAAAAGGTTTACCTGATTTTGGCCATATTTATATTTGTTTTAACCAATAACTGCATTTGTAAACTTGTTTTAATGAAATCAATGCTAGCACTGCATGCAATAATCCTATATCTATCAGTCATCAAATTGCCAAATATGAGAGTACGAGGCTGTGGATTTTCTATAAAAAATCTTGCTTTATTTGCCACAAAGTCCGCTTTTTCTACTAAATGCAAAGGAACAGTAAAACATAATGCTTTGCATCAAGTTGTCCCTTGGAATATGTAAAAGAAAATGGCCTATCTCAATTGTTCATTATATCTGAAGTTATTTTTGGTTGATTTGTTGACAAATAGGTGACAATCGTTAAATTTCGGCTTCAAAACACGAACTTTAATTACCTGCCAAATTTTCACAGACCAATTGAATAAAATTGACGATTATACGAAATTTATGCAAAAAAAATTTATAAAATCGTGCACAGAAGACTAAGTTTATGATGTTTGTATGCATTGATTGAAGAATTGGAATAACATTATTTTTCACCGGTCACATGTTTATTATGACTTTAAGTAATATGTTTAATTTTATAACAACCTTTATTTGTATTTTATTCTTTCTTCAATTGATGTTTCTTTTTTTTATATACATGGCTCTGTATTGAGAAATATATCTGATTATCGCTATTATCTGTATTTTCCCTTTGATGATTTTTTGTGATAATTTTCATATCACTCGTGTAGAGTGAGAATAAAAATTATCGCTAGTTTCTAAGGTCCTTAGCAACAGCGTATTAACGTAATTCATGCGCTAGAGTAGTGGCCAATCAGAAAAGATTAGCCGGAACTATACAAAAAAATGTAATCTGATGACTGCGCGCTGAAATGTCAACAACACAAGATGATTTCCCTTTTTAATATTTTACCGTGAATTTCGCCGTTGAATAATTTATTGGAAGTTAATAACAGTAATCAAATCATGTTTTTAACAAATAAAAAATGTCCATTTTTACATATGTCTACTTCAATTACACAAATCATCGTAGGTCTGTCTGCATGTACATTTCTTCATGCATGTATATTTCTTCGTCTGCTTTGAAAATACATTATATATTCAACCGTTCGCTTCATTTTGATACGTAGAAACATAAAATTACAGCTTATCAACAGTGAATATGGTCTTTGCCATATTTGAACACGCCGGATGAGATAAGATATCTTTTTTCAAATGAATGAACTACCTGAGCGACTACATATTTATATCAAATAAGCCTCCGCCAAAAAAAAAATAGTACCACAAAAGAAAATGCATTATTATCGTATAAGATATTTTTTTTTACTGAAATTTAAATTAAGTGATATTCGAAAATACAAATAATAGCGATAAATAGATTATTTATGTTTTTTTAAACTCGATGCATTTTCTCATTCTAATCTCATCTCAGGGCTCCGCCCTTCGATGAGATGAGAATGAGAAAATGCATCTCGTTTAAAAAAACATAAATAATCTATAAATATGTATACCTATTTATGGAAGCAATACAAATTATTTTATAAAACTGAGAATGGAAATGGGGAATGTATCAAAGAGACAACAACCCGACCATAGAAAAAAACAACAGTTGAAGGTCACCAACAGGTCTTCAATATAACGAGAAATTCCCGCACCCGGAGGCGTCCTTCAGCTGCCCCTAAACAAATATATACTAGTTCAGTGATAATGAACGCCATACTAATTTCCAAATCGTACACAAAAAAAACTAAAATTAGAATAATATAAGACTGACAAAGACCAGAGGCTCCTGACTTGGGACAGGCGCAAAAATGTGGCGGGGTTAAACATGTTCCTGAGACCTCAACCCTCCTCCTATACATCTCAGTCGGAAACCAGGTTGAAATAGAACAAAAGAATCGAAGCTCTTTGTTAGAGAAGGCGATAAATGTTTATTGTATTGTTTACTATAGTGACAATTTTTTTTAAAGATAATAGAAATAAACAAAATTGCAATTTTCTTCTCAATAACGAGGTGTTTTATTTTAAAAACACCATTTGCATAAGTTTTCAATTTATCTAGTACATAGTTAAGCAGAACAATTAGATATCAAGTCGACGACATGGGTATCTTTCAAGTTGGATGAAGAAAATGCATAACCTCCGATTTTTTTGAAAAAAATACCACGGACGGAAAACATATCAATCTATTAGTTCAGTAATTTTCGTGTCTGCCCTTCCATTATGTGACTGAAGAAAAAATTCCAAAAAATTGTAACAATTGTATCGAAAAGAGAAAATCGAATGCACCTTTTTATCTGGGGGCGTGTTTGAGTTGAGTATTTTGTCTTGATATCGTACAAAGTAAGAATATTTCATACATCGTCTCGCTTCATATTCTTTCATTTTTATATATTAAAGCTACTGGTTGACTTTATAACACACAAAAATAACGGTACTAAAAGATGAAATATATGGGTCAAGTGAAATACCTATCTCATGAGTCATAAAAACAGAGAAGGTGTGTTCGAATAGCTATTTTTTTTTACTGAAAGTACTTGACGACGGTCTTACAAGTTGTATGATAAAAATGCATATCTTCGAAAAAAAAAAATTGTTTGTGTGATAACTAGAGGTTATCGTCTTCAACCACTACAACTCTAGTCTGCCCTTCCACGAAATATTTAATTAGAATTTTTTTAAATGTTTACGAATTTTCGAAAATTCCACCTGACAACCGATCAGACAATAGTTTTAAGTTGAATCAATGTAGACAAGACCATTAACTGATGCTCATTAGCGAGTTGATACATTTGTCTTTTTTAATGCAACTGACATATAAGGATCGTACTGGTGCAATGTGGATACATTTATCGGTTTCCAAGAGCAAAGTTGGTAGCGCGTCATCCCTACAATGGCTTCCATTTCTACGATTGTGAAAATGAACTGGCGTAATGGGGAGATAATTTTGACGAAGTAGAATCCTGACTGCATCTAGCCAATGTAGAAAAGTAAACGCATACGCATAAAAATACGTACATTTAAAATTCAATTCAAGAGAAGTCCAAGTCTGATGTCTGAAGATGTAACCAAAGAAAATAAACAAAACGACAATAATACATAAATAACAACAGACTACTAGCAGTTAACTGACATGCCAGCTCCAGACTTCATTTAAGGTTCATGTGGACCTATGGCTAAAATGGCCGTATTTTCACCTCAAAATTTTCTCTGAGTACATGCAAACCTGTGCATCTGGAAAAATTTTAAGGCATAGCATGCCCCAGATAAATAGAATTCAAACGCATTGTATGGTTTAGAAAATCCTTAAATTAACTGGATTTTGCCGTACACTTTTTTTCGTCTCTGCAGAAGATGATAAAATTAACAAACAGTTGAGTTTACATTGATATGGTCCACTCAGGTACACAGTTTAAATAACCAATTATTGTCAGGTATCTATTGTCCATCTAATGTCCATGTCAATTAAAAATGCTCACTTTAATTTTTACCTGTGGGGAAGTTCTCAAACCTGTTTCCCAACTTTATTTTGGCACCTTCTGGAGGAATGAAAAAAAATTGTGGAAGGTAGAGAAACGACACAGAAAAATGAGGTCTTCTCGTTTAATTGTATAGACATCAACTTAAAAAAAGTCATAAATATAATTATGTTATTATGACACAATTACGGTACTTGTATAAACCCCAGTGTTTTAAAGAAAGTGAATATTTACACTGCGACATATAGTTTTAAATTCTACTAACTGGGGCTCTTTTGTTAATAGATCTTCATAAGGAAAGTCTCAACTATAAGATATGTTAAAGCTTGTAATGTATAAGTCCTTAAATTTAGGAGGATTATATGATAACGTTAAAAACAGACATTGTTCCTACGTATATTGTTTTCATACTATACTCATTGTTTAACTTACTGAAATGTTAACTCTCCGAATAAGTTGTCTATGTCTGTGTCTGAAAGCTTTTTGTTAGTGTATGACACAGAAGGTCTGGACGTATCGAAGGACTGCTTTAACACTGTTTGGTCAACATCAATTTTGAGGTGTTTCAGCTTCTCAATCAATAGTACATCTGACTTTGTTTCCATTTCTGTAATGTTATTTTGCCATTGTTGACAGTTTTCTAAAATTTCAAGGTACACTTTAGATACCGAAGACATACTTTGTAATGCCTTCTGTGTCTCATCTTGCACAAGCGTAACAAAACTATGTACTTTTTTATCAATCAATTCCTTATAGTAATTCCCTTCCTCATTAATGGTTTTGGTGACTGCTTTGGTTTTCTGATGGTAAGTGTTTGTGTCTTCCTCAATTTTGACTATGCATGAAGTGGATGTTGTTATCGTTGATTCAATGATCTTGACCAATTCAAATTTTAGTTTTACGGCAGATTTAGTAAGGTCGGTCATCAAATGACCATGGTGTGTCTGTACGGAACACAATCTACAGACAGGAGTATCACAATCATGACAGTAGAATGAGAAACGTTCTTCATGTTCTATACAAAGGCGTTTTTCTTTCTTGTTGATATTTTGTCCACTAAAAAACGTATGCTTTTTACTTATCTTTGCTCGTAAATGTAACAACTTACAATTTCCGCAAAATAATTGATCACACTGCTGACAGTAATATTCACCCGGTCCTCCAATGCAGATTTCACACAAACAGGTCGAATCAGCAGATTGTGCCATTTATATATAAATATAAATAAACAAGAAATATTTTTGATGATAACGATGATCAATAATCCGACAATATACAAAATACATTTACATTTTACCTGAACTGACTAGATTACAGGTACGTTTATCTTGACTACTTACGCATGGTTATAACAGGAATGAATGCCAAATATTTTATCTTCACATATTAATTTATTTAAGCTAGTAACCTGCTAGTTTGATGGTTTTTTTCTCTTTTCTTTGGTTTGGGGGTCTAGTATTTTTCTTACACAGGAATCTAATTTGAATAATATAAATAAGCCATGTGCAAAGGATGTATTGCTCTCAATGCTTCTCCGAGATAATAAAAGTAGGAAAATGTGGTCTGATTTCCAATGAGACCTCTTCACAAATGACCAAAGTAAACAGAAATTGTCAACCATAGTTCTTCAACAATAAGTAAAACCCATTTCACATTGGCCGCTAGTCCGATATAAAAGGGTATTATTATGATTTGCTGTTACAATATTTTGCAGTTTAACAAAAAAATGTTTTTTTAAATCTTAAAATTTGGTGATTGAAACTTAAAATAGCCATGTAATAGTCATTTTTGCTTTAACTAAAAAAGTTATCTGCACTTCAGATATGTATCAACCAAAGATTGAGTCTGTGTAGTAATTTTGTTATTGGACTCGTCATGTTTTTCCGAGCCTTAAAACAGGACTCGATTCGATTAAGAGGGTAAACTTCCAATACTTTGGTTATTAAGTTTTGGCGTATTGCTGATATCGACATTTTCCTTTTTTTATTCAGCGTAATGGACAAGTCGATTTACTGGAATGTTACATTTCAGAACTGATACAAAAGGATTTCAATAAAAGGTAACACTCAACAATTAATTTGCATATGTTGACGACTACGTGCGTGGATACTAAACTAGGATTGAAAGTAAGTATTGTAGCAAATACAAATTGTTTGTAAAACAATTATAGTCATATAGCATGTAAAATACAGAGTGCAGTAGTTGAAACACAAAATATCCCCGTTTACAATAATATAAACCTTTATAATTTTTCATTAAAAGGCTTTAGGATTAACTTTAAATAAAAAGTCTAACAAACATGTCGATGATCTTCTGCTGTAGTCTGTTCTATGGTCGGGTTGTTGTCTCTTTGACACATTCCCCATTTCCATTTTCAATTTTATCATCATAGATACCAGATTGAAATTCTGTATTTGCGACAGACGTGGTCGCGCATTTCGTCTACAAAAGACTCATCATCTCGACTTTTATAAAGTAAAAAAGACCAAATAAAGTTCGGAGCATTGAGGACTAAAAATTCGTAAACGTTTTGTTAAATACATCTAAGGTAAATTTATTCCTGAGGTAGAAAAGCCTTTAAGTTAGTATTTCACCATATGACTTTTTAATTAAAGACTAATCTTAGATTCAATTAAAATATTTTTTAAGGACTATGTAATTTTTTAGCCGTGTTATATCAATGGAAATTCAACTCTTTTAAAATTCGACTTTTTTCCAGTTTTGTCAGCGAATTATATGTGTTTTACAATATTTTCCATATTGTCACCAGTTGAAGATTTTTTCATTTGAAAATATATGATATATAATTAATTATGGATGGGTTAAGAGAAGTTAGGGTGCGTCAGAACAAGTATACAGATGGTAGACAGAGGCAATGTTTTATGAAAAGGGTCAACCAAAATTCCAGTTTAAGGAGTTTTGTAATGTACAAAAGTTCAAAGTTTCATCTTAAGATGGCAAGCAAGTAATGTAAAAAAAATGTATTATTTGATCATTTGATTTTACCAATTAATTTATTTTATCTTCTTATAACAAAGTGTAGAAATTGTTTATTACAGTTGACCAGGTTTTTTAAGATCACAAAGGGAATCCCAGATGTTTTTATTGAGTAAAGAGTTTCGAAAAGGGTATTTCAAATCAAACATAACATCATATACGCAATTGTTCCATGTTCCAATGTTTACATAAAACTATTGCCGCTTCAAAAACTTTTCATGTCAATATGTGATGAAGAAAAAAAACACTATTCGTCTGCATAAACGTGTTAATGCGACGATCTGTGTGAGACAATAAATCTGAAAACATTGCTCGACCAACGCCACCTTATTCAAAAAATAATCTTAAGACAATTTTCAGACTAGAAGAGAAAGAAAAGATGAAAAATAGAACAGAAAGTGAGGAACCTTGTAATATTTATGAAGTAAACGGTTTGATTATAGTAAACCACACTCACCTTGAACTGCAAAATATGCTTTCTACAAAGCTGGAGAAAAAAACATGTATTCGAAACCGCCAGAAACTGATTAATTAAAGACATGTGTTAGCTTTATTAGATATTGGTCATGTAGATAATTGTCGACATGACAATTTAATAGTTTTCCGTGTGTTTTTTAACTAGTCATATATGTATGCATTTAATAATGTATGCTGAATTAATAATAAGCTTTCAAGTGGCCCTAGATATTCCATTGAAGGTTGAAACTTCAATTGAGCAAAAATGGTAGAAATTTCGCAGATTAATGTAAATAAAAGGATAATTTCTATCAGAAAAGCATATGATATAATTACTAAAATATCAAACAATGTAATATAACTGATCAACAGAACCTCGAAGATTATACGTATTGTTGCTCAGATATTAAACTAACATAAAGGAACATATCGATAAGACTCAAAGTGTGTGTTTTCATGATTTTAGCATACACTTCGCCTTATTCCGTATTTTCTCTAACTCATGTTGACTGAAAGTCGGATATTAAGGTTCATGTGGACCCTATGGCTAAAATGTCCGTATTTTCACCTTAAAATTTACTCTGAGTACAGACAAACCAGCGCATCTGTAAAAAAAATTCAGGCATAGCATGCCCTAGATAAATGAATTTTAAGTATGTTTTATGTTTTAGAAAAATAAAAACTTACCAGGATTTTGCCGTGCACTTTTTTTCCTTCCTCCAGAAGGTGCCAAAATAAACTAAGTTGGGAAACAGGTTTGAGAACTTCCCCACAGGTAATAATTAAAGTGAGCATTTTTAATTGACATTGACATTAGATGGACAATAGATACCTGACAATAATTGGTTATTTAAACTGTGTACCTGAGTGGACCATATCAATGTAAACTCAACTGTTTGTTAATTTTATCATCTTCTGCAGAGGCGAAAAAAAGTGTACGGCAAAATCCAGTTAAGTTATGAATTTTCTAAATCATACAATGCATTTGAATTCTATTTATCTAGGGCATGCTATGCCTTAAATCTTTTCCAGATGCACAGGTTTGCCTGTACTCAGAGAAAATTTTGAGGTAAAAATACGGCCATTTTAGCCATAGGGTCCACATGAACCTTAAGATTGTCATCTATATGTCACAATAAGATTTGATTGATTGAATGATTAGTGTTACGTGCCACTTTAAATACGGTTGTGCTATTCTGTGTCGGTCAGTTTTTATTGACAGAGGAAGAATGAGTGCCAGGATATGGTAGGAAATCTGACAATCTTAAGTCAATTAAGATAGGAGTCGAGTGCACCTGCGTTTTACGGGATTCGAACTCACAGCCTCAGTGTTCACAGGCTAGTGACACGGTCAAGAACAAAATATCTTGATTTCAACACGTTGAAATAATTGATATTGTCATTTAAATATATTATTTTTTTATCTTAAGAGTAATACAAAACAAATACTGAATTCCATTGAAAGATAAAAGCTAAAGCTCGTCAAACGAATGAAAAACAACTGCCTAACTTGGTACAGGCATTTCAGTATGTAGAAAATCTCTAACTTATAAAGTATGCCATACCAAGTAAGTAATTATATAAAACATACTGATGTATTTCAATTTTATAAACTGAAGCATGTAAAAGGAAAATTATCAACAAATTCCCTTTCAACTTACAATTCTTTTACTAGAATTGATAAAAGACCTTCAAAGTTCATATTCAAACAGTACTGACATATGTGCCATACTTAATGGCAGGGGGCCTGTATATCAACCAACCTAGCCACAGAGCCAACATTGTGCAGGCAATACCATTCCTCTTCAAATTATTCATGAGATGTTAGTGAATTCTATAAATGGATTTTGAATGTATCTGTATAGTTTATCCTTTTTTAAGTATTTATAAGCCTGCCAGAATATAAATGGTCAATATGATAGCCTTCATATTCCACAAACATGTTTACTTTAAAAAAAAAATTGTTATCATCATTTTAAATCATGTACATGACATACATGTTCCGGACCATATGAGTATTTGGACCATACGCGTATGGCCATGACCATATGCGTATACTCATATGGTCCGACCAAACGCGTATGGTCCGACCGTACGCGTATGGTCGGACCATATGAGTATTATACTCGTTTGGTTATTAACGGTCCGGACCATATGAGTATTTGGACCATATAGGTATTTTTTTTTCAAATTACATTATAAACGTATCAATTTAAAAACTATCTAAAAAAGCAATGATGGTTGCATGAAATGTATTAATTTTATAATTCAAAGACTACGTAAAAATTAAATATTGATACCCTAGTTAGTTTTCATCGCTTATTTCATTCTTGCATGTAGACTTGAGGTGACAGTTACTTCAACACGGTATCATAGCTTTTTTTGCATTTACTAGTCCTTGTTGTGCTGTACCGCACGATCCTTTTCATTTACATCTTTTGTTTGCGAATGAAAAGTTAGCCTTTTTGCAAGTGCGTACAGTGATACAGAGGTCTTTGGCCATTCTGATATATAATCTACGATGTTTTAAGAAGCTCTAGATCTCAAATATCGTAACACGACTGCAATACACCATATTCACAAGACAACTTAGATAAAATGTGTTACATTAAGAAATGTTTTGAAATATCTTTTTAAGTCGACATATTGCCATTCACTCGTTATAACAAATCGGTAATAACCATCGGTAATGACGATCAGTTACCATTGGTATAAAATGTGTTTATTATAGTTTTGACAAGTAAATAAAATTAACTATTTGTAACTTCTAATTTTTTTTAGCTTATCTTTTTGTTACGATTATATAAATTAATATAAAATTACCTATATGATAGCGTCTTTTTAATAAACAGTCATACCATATGAAGAGTTGAGCCGTATTTAAAGTAATCTGTAACAGAGTGTTAATTACCCCGACCATATGAGTATATACCCATATGGTCATGACCATACGCGTATGGTCCAAATACTCATATGGTCCGGAACATACACATAAATACAGAAATACAATAATACTAAGGGATGATTCAGAAACAAGGTTTCCCTTATATTAATCTGTCTCCTTGTTTGCAAGTACCAGCATAGTGAACAAAGGATGAAAAGACTAAAGGAAATTTATTTGAGTAAAAATTAGATTATTAAATGCCAAAAAAGGTGCAAGCCAGGGCAAACCGTGCAAGGGCTGTGTAGCCAGTGAAGGTTGTTAAAAACTTCAATAAGTTGTTCATATCTTGATTTACATCTAGAAATTGACAATGAGAGTTGGTTGAAGACAAAACTTTACGACAAAAGAGATGATTTTAGCTTTTCAATTGTGAACTTTCCATTTCTAAGTAGCAACATTCCAGCAGCACCTGCATACGGGGTATATATCTCCCAATTGATACGATATTCCCGTGCTTGTATTTCCTATCATGATTTCCTGATAGAGGGTTACTGCTCACAAGGAAGCTATTAACCCAAGAGTTCCAAATGGTGAAGTTGAAATCATCCCTTCGTAAATTTTACGGATGCCATTACGAATTGGTTGACCGTTATGGAAAAACCATTTCACAAATGATATCGGATATGTTCCTTACGTCGTAATTACAATCCCCTTCTCTTTCATGAATTTGACCTACCGAATTAGACTATTTACCGGATTTGTAATCACATAAACAACACGACGGGTACCGCATGTGGAGCAGGATCTGCTTACCCTTTGGAGCACCTGAGATCACCCCTAGTTTTTGGGGGGTTCGTGTTGTTTATTCTTTAGTTTTCTATGTTGTGTCATGTGTACTATTGTTTTTCTGTTTGTCTTTTTCATTTTTAGCCATGGCGTTGTCAGTTTGTTTTAGATTTATGAGTTTGACTGTCCCTTTGGTATCTTTTGACCCTCTTTTGTTGTGGGATTTGTTTTTTACCAGTATACTTTTCATAAACCCACATCACTACTATATATGTTTTTGCCAAGCAAATAATGTAGCAGGGCCATATGGATATCAGGAAAACAAAAACAAAAACATTTGCTTTTCTTACTTTATTTTATTACAGAAAGATCAATATTATCATTAGATATTTTTCTACACATTTTAACAGGTTAAAAGGTTAAAAGTAATGATTTCACTTTTTCAAAATATATATACTTCATGAAATAACACACTATTCAATCTAGTTCCTAAAATGTTAGTTTTAAAGTAAGACATTAACAAAAAAAAATATAAAACAACTTCTATGTAAAATGAAAGTGTTATAAATTCATTTCAATGTTTATGATATTTCTGATCTCTTTTAACCAATTAACATCAAACAAATCAGTTTCTTTTCAGTAAAAATGTGTTTAAAAGCTGCATAAAAGGAATGTTTTGATTCAAAATGAGTAAATGAGTGTCCTGAAATTTTTTAACATCAATCAACACAATTTAGTATCATGTTAGTATACTTATATAAATGAGAAAGTAAACTCTACAACTACTTAATACATGTATAAGATAGAAAAGCACTAGACTTTAAATGAATATAGGTTTTTAAGAACTTGAAAAAAAACTATTTCTGTAAGATAAATTCATTTTTAAAGAAATTTATAGTCAAGTGATATTGACACTAATTATTAACATTATTTTCATTCTGTTTGGATTCATTATAAAGTTAATTGTTAAAGATGTATAAACAAACTTTTCAATAAATACAACTTGACATAGATTTCTGACAAAAACTTTAATAAAGCATGTGATATCTCGAGATTCAAATTGGACCCCAATTTTAGATTTTGGCAAGACTGTGTTCTTTAAAAGAAATTTTATAAGAAAAGGACATTCATAGGGCGTAGCATTCTTCTAATTTATCTTCAATTCAGATCATGATAAAAAAAAAATAGAAATGTTTTAAGGTAACAAAATTTTACGAAATTATTTTAATCATCAATATTCATAATACAATATACAAGACTTTCCTAGGGTCATTCTATGCAATAATGCAACAACATTATGGGATACTAGACAAAATTTAAAATACAGCTTGCATAGAATTTAAAAATCACAAATTTTACAACAGTATACCATGAGATACAATACTTATCTCTCTTTATGATTGTTAAATTTGAAACTAATCTGCAAGTCTAAAAAAAATCTTTCATAGAGGATGTATACCCCTTTATACATTGTACTATGCAAGAATATATATACATATATGTGATGTATACCATTGTATAACAGCTACTCTTTCTGAATACACTGGTCAAACAGCTACTCTTTCTGAATACACTAATATAATTATCACAGTCTTATGCTATGTGTATAATAAAAAGAATTGCTCAATAAAATGTCAAAGTTTTCAATGACTTTCATATATTCACTTGTAACACTTCTTACTACATGTGTTTTTTAAATTGAACATATTATTCTTCCATCAAACCAGTCATGAAGGAATATGTTAGAATTATTATATAAGTATTATATATGTAGGATTCTTATCACTCAAGTCTGATGCACACTTCTATTTCTGAAAAAACTATTTCGTAAATAAACTGATGGCACAGCAAAATGATAAGAAAATACAGCTTGGAAAAGTACTTAAGGTGGTATGGGAGTCTAAAATAAAAATGATAGAATTTGTTCATACTTTGTCAAAATGTAGTATCTATTGATACATGTTCAAAAATATTATAAAAATGATAGGTCACCGTGCATTTTCTCAAGCTCCAGGTTGTGACAAAATGACAAATTTTGTATGGATTATACAGGAAAAAACAACATTTTGTGAATAGAAACTAAACAAAATGATAGAATTGTAAAATAAATTAGGAAAAGATTGCTTTCATACAATGCTTTGAGAATATCAAAAGAAAAGATAGGGTCACCGTACGTTTTTTCCGGCTAAAAGACAAAATAGGAAAATTTCATGAAGAGTCCTTCAGAAAATGCACTGTTTTAGAGTTACCTCCCCTTAAATTGCAAATTTGAAAATATTAAAAAAAAAAACCAAAAATAATCTACACTTGTAAAAGTATTAATATTTATAAGTTATATTCTTATAAATTGGTTCCTTTAAATGAAAATTCACATTAAAAATCTGCATTCCTGCATCAAATTTTGCTAACTTGATAGAAAATATGGACCTTAGATTCTCTGATTTTTACAATCCAAGATGGCGAAAGACACCCATACCACCTTAACTAACTATACTTCAAAAATGTGTCAATCAATTTATAAACTACTTTGATTGTCTTATTGTAGCACATTTTGATATAAATGCTGACACATTCATAAGATGGAGTCTGAGGGGTCCTGATCCTTGAAATCCCAGGCTTAAAAACATGAAATCCTGAGGTCCCGAATTTAACAAAACTTAAACCCTGACATCACAAAATTCGAAAAGGGAATTCCCAGATCCTGAAATCCCCAGCTTAAAAACACCTAACCTGATGTCCCGAAAAAAGGTCCTGCCCACCCTCATACAAGCTTTGAGACAGAAAACTATGTCCAGATAGGTTGACATGTTTTTTTACCAATTTTTAACTTGCAAACTAGAACATAAAAAATCAAACTCAGTATCAATGATTACGACAAATATGCTTCATATTAATATCATAAAAAGATTTTCTAAAAGGTACTAATTGAATTCCAAAACAACTTGAAAAGGAATGTAAAATAATTTACCAAGTAACCCGCTAGTGGCAGCCCTACCTTTAGCATACACTGATTAGATTTCTATACATTATTCAATTACTATCAAATGTAAATGTCATTTCAATAATTAATTTTGAAACACACCAGTAATTTCAAAATTAAATCTTTGAATTCTCATGTCTAATTTGATTTTCCCTTCCCTTTTTTTCTTTCTACTTTATCAATCATGTATAATTTGTATAATCAGTAACTTTCATGTGTTAAACATTATTTTGATGGATGGCAACCCTCTTTATTTATAACTTTTCCCCACAAACATTTATCATTCATTATTATAAAATCCTAAAAATCTACAAATGTTATCACATCATCAGTTATTTTCCTTGTGCCACACCTTTAGCCAACATTGGTCCAGTTTTGTGTAGATATAAAACAGGCCACACTAAATAATCAATTTTGCTGCCACTTTTTGTAAATACATTGTAGTCATTTTTGTTTAAGTTTTCTCCTGAATTCACATCAAAATTTAAATACAGAGGTGGATCTGATATCTGCATCATCCAACAAAGTTCAGAACATTTCTTGATATATTTTACAATGTAGTTCTCACTGGATAAAGTTTGTTGTGTAACACTCTTCACATGGCATATCTGTAAGTAGGAAAAAATGTTTGTACTGCATTTTTTAATAGTAAAGAGTATTAAGAAATTAATGCTGATTTTGACATAAATCATCCCCTTGGACAGTTCTTGTCCATTCGTTTTTTATGCAATTTTTTATTTGATTTTGCCATGTGATTATGGATTTTCCGAAATTGATTTTCTTCTAAGTTCAGTATTTTTGTGATTTTACTTTTTTCCCCTATTCTTCTAACTGTTTTAATCTTACATCCAAAACAGTATTTTCACAGATCACTATCAAATCATTCAAAACACAGTTTTTTGAAGGTTCAAGTTACATGTAATGTGCACTTGCGAATTATTTAATTTAATTTCTTTAAATTAAAAAAAAAAAAAATGAGGAAAGTTTGATAATGAGAAAACTACACTTTCCACCAGAGACCCAAATGTTTTAAAGGTACATTTTATAAAAATAATTTTTAATATTGAACAGCTAATACAGTTGCCTTTCTAGAAAATGATTTATAGAAAGACTCATCACTAACTAAAAAATAGCAATACAGATAAAAACTGAGAATCCTAGTCAATAAAAATCTGATTTTAAGTAGGCATGCATATAATCAGGCTTTAAACACATATCCCCAGTGTTACCAGACTAGTTGACCATACATGAACTTCCTAGATAACTTAACCTTAGCCCTATGTATTTATGATGAAGTTAGGATTGTATATATGCAAAAACTAAACATGCATACAGTCTGCTAAAAAAAAAAAAAAGTTATATAATTTACTTGTCCAACAACTGCCAAACTCTCTACTGCTATTTTCTTCTGAAACTCCTTCACGAAAATAAGACATCTGTCAGATAAAACTACTTTCTGTCCCTGAAATTAAAAAGATTAATGCATTAGTCAATCTTAGTAAATTGTATCATTTAGGATTAAAATCCAATGAAGCAAAATTTAAATATAATGGCAATTTACAATGATATAACATTTTGAGTTTGAGCTAAAGCAGTTTGAATTGGTCGTATTTAAGTATGTACTTATGCATGTGAGGTTTAGGAATTTGTGTCAGATATTTGGACTCCTTGTTTTCCCCCCTTCAAGACAGAGTAAAATAGTTTGGCCCTTGACATCCATTTTCCTATTCATATAAGAAGACTTCAATAGTTCATAAAATGTATTTTACAAAAATTTAAGCAGATACTTAATTTATTTTCTCCCAATTAGAGACTTAAATAATATCAATGCAAATATAAGGTAAAAGTTCTATTCAGTCTTTTCCAACCGTTTACAAAAAAATCTATTACCTGGAAAAGGAGCTCCATAACCTATCAATATTTTTAGCTTATTTTGTTCCTCAACTTATGCTTTTCTGACTAATATTTATCAATTTTAAATTCTAGATTTTCTTATGTTCACCTAAGTACATCCTTATACAAAATAAATATTATTAAATTTGTACATACACCATGTTCCTGCATAAATCCAATAGATCTGTTTATCAGGGTTTCTCTTTGTTCCTTGGCTAATCTTTGACACCATTCATAACATTTCTGTTAAAATAAAATACATATAAATAAATACAGTTTAAAATAGTCTCAATGTGTAATAACATATATATAGATACCATGCCTATTCTTTATTTTCTACTTGGCTTCTACACTTGCCTTTGAATAGGACTTTGAATATAAAATTGAGAATGGAAATGGGGAATGTGTCAAAGAGACAACAACCCGACCAAAATAAAAAAACACAACAGCAGAAGGTCACCAACAGGTCTTCAATGTAGCGAGAAATTCCCGCACCCGGAGGCGTCCTTCAGCTGGCCCCTAAACAAATATATACTAGTTCAGTGATAATGAACGCCATACTAATTTCCAAATTGTACACAAGAAACTAAAATTTAAATAATACAAGACTAACAAAGGCCAGAGGCTCCTGACTTGGGACAGGCGCAAAAATGCGGCGGGGTTAAACATGTTTGTGAGATCTCAACCCTCCCCCTATACCTCTAACCAGTGTAGAAAAGTAAAAGCATAACAATACGCACATTAAAATTCAGTTCAAGAGAAGTCCGAGTCTGATGTCAGAAGATGTAACCAAAGAAAATAAACAAAATGACAATAATACATAAATAACAACAGACTACTAGCAGTTAACTGACATGCCAGCTCCAGACTTCAATTAAACTGACTGAAAGATTATGATTTCATCATATGAACATCAGGCACAATCCTTCCCGTAAGGGGTTTAGTATCATACCATCATAACATATATGAGAAGAACATAACCCGTGTCATGCCAACAACAGTTTTTAGAATAAATGTGTTTAGTTCCGACGCAAAGACCTTATCAGTGACTCAATATTAACGCCAAAATATGCAATCTTTAATGACTTGACAACAGTATCGTAATTATATCCCTTCTTAATAAGTCTATTCAAAGGTTTTGTAAGTTTATGAGGTGAATACTGACACCTTTGTGCTTTATAAAGAATATTTCCATAAAAAATTGGATGTGAAATACCTGAACGTATAAAAAGTCTGCATGTTGAGCTATATTTACGAATGATGTCTTTATACCGATGATAAAATTTAGTAAATGTTTTGACTAGTTTGTGATATCGAAAACCCTGGTGTAATAATTTTTCAGTAATACATAAATTTCTCTCGTTAAAATCTAAAACATTGTTACATACACGAGCGAATCGTACAAGTTGAGATATATAAACACCGTAAGATGGTGACAAGGGAACGTCACCATCTAAAAACGGATAATTAACGATAGGAAATGAAAAATCATCCCTTTTATTATAAATTTTAGTATTCAGCTTTCCGTTAGTGATATAGATATCAAGATCGAGGAAAGGGCAGTGGTCATTGTTAGTATTAGCTTTATTTAAAGTGAGTTCACCAGGATAAATTTCATTAATATACATACTGAAGTCGTCATTATTGAGAGCCAAAATATCATCCAAATATCTAAAAGTATTATGTATGATTGGAGAAGCATGCGATGCAGGCAATACTTATACATCAACCCCGTCTCAACCTATTTATAGTCATGTAAATTCTGATTGTTTTCATTCTGATATTCATCAATTTATAACATCAACTTAGAGACTTATTTTCATGTTTAAATAGGAAGCTGCATCAAGAGCACATTGTCTACTGTCTTGTGCATAAAAGTATATAATGCAATATTGAGAAATGTCCAATAAGCCAATTTTCTATATGTGCCAGACTGGATCCTGTTTGAGTGGTTCTCGTTTGTTGCTATTCAGGGTTGGCAAAAACCCGGGTTTTATGAGTATTGCCCAGCCCAGTGGGAAATACTGGGAAAACCCGGGTTTTACTGGGTTTTAGTGGGTAATACTGGGCAATACTGGGTAATATAAAATACTTGTCTGAATTTTAAAGAGGATTCAGTGATAAACACGAAAATAATACATTAAATAAGATATGTATACCCTATTTTGTTTGTCTAGCATTTGTCTAGATTGGCAAACCGTAAATATAAAGCAAAACATTTTTTTCTTTCAAATAAATATAACTCCTAATTTAAGAATTAACAATTACTTAATTGTAAGAAAAATTACATTTAAATAATGTCACTAATCAATTAGTAATTATTCAGATTAGAACACAGATTTGTTTATGTAACAATAATCAGCCCTTATAATTCTATAAGTTTTATTGTCATGACCCCTTAGGGTGTTTATTTAGCAATATGAATGTAACAAATAAAATTAACAATTCACTTAAACACTGCAATTAAATGCATGTTTCAAAGTTTAGATTATTAAAATAATGTTTGGTAATTAAAAAGGTATCTTAAATGTACAAATCTTCTGTTCTGCCTACATATAGAATTAATAGAGAAGAGAATGAATTTGATATTTCAATCTTCTAGAAATGACAGTCAATGGTTATCTGTATAAAAAGTATATATTTAGCTGTTATACTATGAAACTGTACCCAGTCTTTACTATTTAGTGTTAAAATAAGCATAGAAAATCATATTGCCCAGTATTGGCCACTTTTACCTATTTCTGGGAGTATTGCCCAGCCCGGGAAAACCCGGGTTTTCCCACCCGGGAATTCCTGGGCGGGTAATACTTTGCCAACCCTGTTGCTATCAATCCTTTTTTTTTACTGTATTGTACAGTCTATTCATGGTGTTCTGTTGAACTAGTGACACAGGTTTAAGGGGGGTTGTATACCCATGAAAATAATGTCACAGATGTAAATAAACAAAATTGCAATTTTCAAGTTACAGGAAGCCCATTGAGTGATTGATCAAGAGAAGAAGAAATAAGGCTTTTGACGTTCATCTTGTGCTGATGATATCCCTAATACCGGTCCTTTTCAGGGCCATCAATATTTTACAAAAAGAATCTACCTTTGTTGTACATACAAGAATTTTCAGACACAAATTACATGTATTTTTGAACGTCAACTTGTGTTTGTTACTGACTGAAGTATTAATGGTAAGTGCTTTTACAGTGATTCAAAATGCCCTTTCACTGTAAGTTCAGTATAATAAAACAATTGTGGCCCCTTAGAAGCGATGTATATCCAAAATTGTCAACCCTTAAAAGTTATTTCACTTCAGGCTGCGCCCTCAATGAAATAACCTTCTCGTGTTGACAATTATGGATATTCACCTTTTCAACGGGCCATAATTGTATATGGTTATCATTTTCTTTTTGCAGTTTTATAAGTCAATAATATGAAGAAGAAAAAATTTGTCCAAGAGGAATTATTTGAGTATTTTATTATTGATATTGTCATCTAGAATGAATAGAGTTATCTTTCTTTGTACTGATTATTTGAATTTGAATTGCAGGGTCATTTTATAGATTCAAACACAATAAATATAGCAATTTAACAGAGGCATTCATTTTATCATACCCATTAGAAAAAAAGGTCACATACAGATTTTACAGAAGATGAACATTTATGATTAATAGACATATGAATTTCGACCAATTGATATATTACCATTGATTACCTCTGCACCATTGCACAGTGCTTTAGATATATTTGAAAATAATTTACATTTTGGATGTAACATGTCTTCTGATTGGCTGACAGTGTTTTGTCTATCAGCTCATAAACATAATTTTGTCATTTGACTGTGACGAATTCTAAAATCAAATTATAAGAAATTACTGTCATATGGTTTCTGTTTACTCGAAATAACATGAAAAATGTGGTGCACACTTTAGAATAACCAGCTACACGGGTTATTCAGTGTGTACCACATATATTTTGCTATTTCTTCATAGTTTTTTACAGTCTTTCCTTCAATTTTTTTTAAATCCCATACCACACACATGTCATTTGCAAACCTTTAGTAAGCAAGAATTTTAATTACTAAATGTAGTGATAGACTAATTTTTCAGGGGCAGTGATTTTTTGCACTTTTGTGTGCTAATTATATTCAAAAAGCTATCATAGTACCTTTAACCAATCAAGCATGACCTTGACGGAAGCTGCCTCATCCATAGCGTCTTCAATAACTTCCATAGCATCTGTGTATTCATCTGTGTACAATGATGAGAATTTCTCTGCTAATGAAGTTGGACGGTTCATATCACTCAAGTCTGCAATGTTTGGATTGTTATCTCTGAGCTTATTGCCAGCAGCCTCACTTAGTCTGAAATGGAAAAGAGCTTATTTTACCCTATATAAATAAGCATACCGATAGCAGAATTCGTCTTCTTCAACAGTTTACTATGACAACAATTTATTACTGAGGTAAAAATAAGTATTTGAAATCAAACACAGATACTTGTTCCTTCTCATCTTGCCACTTAACAAAAGATACTTTTTTCCGGTTTATCTGTCTTTGGCAGTACTAGTTATACTTCACACAAAAACTTGTTTTTTTTGTGCTTTGATAAAAAAAAAAAAAAAAAAATCAAAACAAAACAAAGAAAACTTTATCTTTTCAATATACATTCATTCAAAATGGCTTGACTAAATTTTACATGCTTAAAAAAGTGGGAACTGCACCACTTTGAATCCAACTACCTTCATCAGTTATGCAAGAATGTGACAAATGTGAAAAAAAACAACAGTTCATACTGATATCCTTCTATACAATATAAGCAACTATAAAATGGGAGAAAATAAATGGAAATATGTATCCATAGTACACTGATGCACTACTCTAACTATCATTTTCTATGTTAGGTGGACCGTGAAATTGGGGTCAAAACTCTAATTTGACTTGAAAATTAGAAAGTTCAAGTTCAATCAAGAACTACCTTTACCCAAAAAAAACTTTAAACTGAAGCTGGACAGACAGACAAACAAACAAACGGATGCACAGACTGTAGAACGTAACTCCTCTATGCTGAGCATAACAAGGTAATAAATGTAAACCAGAAAACAAAACTTAGTCTGGCATTTCAGTCAACCAGATATTCTGATACAGCAGAAATAGAAATACAACAGCAGAATAGTATCCTTTAATATTAAATTTGTTGTACTTGATCATTTAATATTTCAAATGGATAATTTAACAGCCGATTTCATTGAGTGTGAAGCCAAAGGCAATATCTTTAGTTAGCTTGCTTGTAATCTGAACTGTGAAGTCATTCTTAGGTCAAGTTAACTACCCTCCTTTAAAAGTAGACTAGTCCAACAGATAACCAATCTATCTATCTGTTGGACTAGGCTACATTGAAAGGAGGGCTTATACCTGACCTAATAATGACTTTCTGTTCAGCTAACAAGCAAGCTAACCAAAGGTATTAAAATTTGGCTACACACTCAATGAAATAGGCTGTAACAAAGATCAATTTTATTTCTTACCTGTCCCTTAAGTCATTGATTTCCCTCTTTAGATCAGATATATCATTTCTATACTTAAAGCAGTTTTGGCAATTCTTTGGTTCAGCAACTACTACAGGAGAACGCCGTCTGTAACACATAATTATACATGTATAAGATAAAATACATCTACATTGATAACTGGTGAATATTTGTTTCTTTAGCAACTATACCACCTCGCCTTAAAATATAAATTTATAAATTACTTTCTTGGTCATATAAACATTAAAATCATGTTAAGGAAAAATTATAATTCTAGACATTTTTGGCTCCTCAGAGGTGTATATTTCACCATAGAGGTGGTTGGGTTTTTTTCAAGTGTTTTATTTTTTTTATATTCTATAATTGAACTTGCTTTTGAGAATTTCATTTCTTCAAATTTAAAAATCATAAGTTCTTTTAAATGTATAGGTAAAAATATTGATAAGAGCAAGGTAGTTTAGACTTGAAACCAAACTATTTCGTTTTAAATAATGTCCTTTAATTTCCATTACCTCATTATTAAAGACTTTTCAGTCAAGTAAAAATTGGGAAGGAATAATGGCTATCTTAAGGTTTGATTAAAATACTACAAAGTCTATACTTGCTAAAACCAAAATGTTTTGGCCACTGTTTTTAACTTGATATTTTTCTATGTTTTGTTATAGATCAAGAGTTATCAAGTTATTAGTTATTAGGACTGATATTCAAGACAGATAAATAACATATGGGTATATATATTTCTCAAATAAACTTTTTAAGTATGTACAATAGGAATCATAAATTTGTATTTGTAAACCATAATGTGTACCTCAGTCTGTCCTCAAGTTCTATATTCTTGTCCTTAAAGGATTCAAGTTTATTTTTAAGTGTGTCATAATTCTGTTTTTGAGAAATCATTTGAGTCTGCAATTCCTGATGATCCTTTTTCATCTTTTGTGCATTTGAATCTGCTTTTTGCAATAAGCCATCCTTGTGTCTGCATCTAAATATCAGATAGAAAATATATCTTGAAAAGAAATGTTAATTATACTTTAACACATATAGTCATTATATAACTGTATATCTACTGAGTGATCGAAAGATGCAAATGTAGAAAACTAACTCACCATTAAAGCAATTCTTAGCAAAAAGGCCCTTTTCAATGAAGCATTTTCTGTCATTGGTGAAAAGGAACACAATATCTTATTCAGTAATATGAAACATTAGAAAATTTGTGAATATTCTTTAAACCCTTCCTTGTCATGATTTATACTAAAATAGAAAATTCTTATTTTCTTATCATTGATCTAAACTCAGGACAAACTATTTCATTTATTTTCATGAAACCAACTGATATCTATAATACTAAAATTACGAGGTCTAATTTGTCAGCCGTCATCACATAAAAACGACGAATCAAAGAATTCAACTTTATATATAACTAATATAGTACAAAGGTGTAGATTAAAAATTACACCACTCCAGGCCCTTTTGTTTTCCACGTAATTAATATTGCCAATTATTAAGAAGTTCCAGGTCGAGTCCGATACCGATACCAATAGTATATTCACCTGTTACCTATTACCTTATCTGTACGTTCCGCATCTGACAGGCGCACCAACAAACGGTGTATTCAGGATTAATATGCTATATACACGGGTCATAATCAAAGGTCAAATTGTTACCTATTGTAGTATTTTAATCAGTAAGACTTTCTAAGATAACAATACGAATATTAAAAATCTGGACTAAAAATAAGGCGTATAGGTACAGTTTTCAATTTGTTAGCGGGCATGACGTAAAACAGCGAATCAAAGAATTCAACTTTATTTATAACTAATATAGGACAATGCTGTTGATTAAAAAATACTCCATTCCAGGACCTTTTGTTTTCCAAATAATTAATATTACCAATAATTGATAAGTTCCAGTTTGACATGTTCAAACAGATAGATTTGAAAGCAGACGGAAAACTCTGTATCTTATAATCGGCATGACTTTATCAGATGACAATACTAATACTAAAATAAGGCTTGCGCATAGTTATATATTCTAATTCAGTCACGGACCCGCGATATCACGGGTGTGTTCTAGTTTAAGATAAGAAGACACAAAAATATTGCTATTACCATTCCTTACATAGGAGTATAAAATACTTTCAATCTCATTAAGTAATTTCGTCATGATGAAAGTTCCTCCATCATTAAATTTTCAACCATGAAGATTCCTAAACTTAATACACAAAGATTTTATAACATAAAGCCGAAAAATCATAATAAACAAAAAAATTAATCTGAAATGCAATATTATCTTTAAAAAAGTCAGGATACTTACAATTGACCTTTTTGTTACACATACGAATCAAAAAAGAAGAAAATTAAAGTTACCTGTTTTCTAACTCTGCATTGTCTGTCTGTAGGTTTTCTAGCCTTCTTTTTAATGAATGCATTCCTTCAAATTCTCTTGAATTCTCTTGCAACCTTTATAGAATATAAACCATTTTGAATAAAACAAGAACAAAATAAAAATGAAAGTAATGTACTGAATACAATGATTAAGAAATCTGCATGAACACTTAATAAATGTAAAGAGGAGAAAATTTGTTTTGTTCTTTGTTAAAGGCCTTAATGTGACTTTGAAAAAAAAAATGTTCATTAAAAATGCTGTTCCCTTGCTATTTGAGTTGTTGGATTTTTTTCTGTAGATGGATACCCTATACCCTTTGTTTTTCCATTAAGAAGGCTGGTGGGTAAAAAAAAATCAGCAAAAAATTAAATATTTGTTTTTTCATTTCACATTTTATCTTACACTATTAGTTATTGCATTATTTTGATTTTCCCCAGATGACTTTTAAAATGTTTATATCATTGAAAAAGCTCAAAATTATCTCCCTTTAGTGCAAAAACCCCATTTTTTTATTTCATTTTTCTATTAAGTATATGATTTATAGAAAAATATAGCGAAATCCTATATTAAAAAAAAAATGATTAATACCTGCAAGAACCTGTGTTTGATTTGCTTACTGTTTCATGCATTTTTATCTGCAACATATTAGGACAGACTTGTTTGTATTTGTAATCATTATCAAAATAAAATACATGCATTTTAAAAATCACAAACCTTTCTAGTTTGTTATTTTCGGGGTTGCATTTCTGTCAATATAGACTTTGCAATTTCCCATAGGAACTCCTTTTACATCACTTACCTTTCTTCAGCCGTTTTCAATTGTTTTGATTTTTCTTGAACTCTGTTTTTCAAATCTTTATTGTCTTTTTGTAATGTCAAGTTCTCATCCTTTATGACAGATAATCTAACAATAAATACATCAGAATTATGCATATTAATTCCTTTATGCATAACATAAGGACAATTTTGTTAAAATCTAGTTATCTTTAAAGTCAGCCAAACAAGGAACTACTCATTATAACACCAACTGTCTTAACAAAAATGAATTTAAGCTGTGAGATTAAGAATTCTTAAAAAAAATTGTTTTGCCCTTCATATATATATATATGGATTAAATGAAAACAACATTTAACAAGAATGTGTTCTAAGTACAATGATGCCCCACTCGCACTATCATTTTCCATGTTCAATGGACCATGAAATTGGGGTCAAAACTCTAATTTGGCTTTAAAATTAGAAAGATCATATCATAAGCAACAAGTAAACTAAGTTTCAAGTTGATTGGACTTCAGCTTCATCAAAAACTACCTTGACCAAAAACTTTAACCTGAAGAGGGTCGAACAAACGAACAGACTGATGAACGAACAAACGAACGGAGCCACAGACCAGAAAACATAATGCCCCTCTTCTACCGTAGGTGGGGCATAACAAAATTAGGCACTGAAAATTTAACAGTATATAATAAATGTTTATATGAAGTGATATGATAGATCATTCTATTCCAGATATGTATAGAATGATCTATCATATCACTTTATATAAACATTTATTATATACTTTTATGATATATTTAGGACTGTTAAATTTTATATTAACCCTATCAATGCTATACACGGCATATGCCACGATGACATACGCCGTCCGCCACTGCTATTCGCGGCATATGCCGCGATGACAACGGATTTTTCGTAAGGACTCTTAAACCATTCGGTTTTCATTCGGGTCCTCTCTAATTTTTCCTTGTATGAATCGAGGATATACAAGGTCTCATTTGCGCTTGAAATCCCGGCAATTTTTATTGTAAAATTATGCAGTAGAAGGATAATTGAAGGAGAATAAAAACAAATATTTTGACAAATGCAAATGGCGGAAATCGGAAACGAAACTGTAAATATGGAAATATTTCAGCATTTCTATGGGGAAACTTACAACGAGGATTAGTTAAAAGGTTTCTTGTTACCTGAACGTGTTTATTACTTTCAATTCGTGTGGGAAATATGATTTGATCGATCATTACGAGACGTAGAAAAAGGGGGGAAAACGGAGGTTGACTGAAAATTTTGAGAACGGAGCCACTGATTTTTGTGCCACGATTACATAATCCGTTGTGTATGGTGCAATGCGCTACGAAATCGAGCAATTGATGTCTTCTTTATTATATGGCAGATAAAACAACAAAATAGATGAAGACTAAAAGTAGTTTTTATTCAAAATTCAACACAAATGTAATAAATTACACCTTTTACCTGTTAATTACCTGAAAATGCAGGTAACCTGATAAAAATTTTACTGAAATAACTGCCTAACATTACAGTTCATACTCTCCTGAGCATTTTTCATGCAATAACTTTCTCTGTATCTCTTATAATAAAAAAAGATACAGCAGTCTGAAAAGGAATATACTGTTCTAATGAATGAACACACAAAAAATGCAGCAGCAGCAACCATTTTTCTATTTTTTTGTGTAGCGTTGAAAGGGTTAAACATTGTTAGAAACAGAAAGAATACTCACTTTGTATTTAATTGTGACATTTCAAGCTCTAGAGTATTAATTCTTCTCTGAAGGTCTTCTGCATTTTCTATTGAACCTGATATATCTCGGAACCTTCAATAAGGAAAAATATGTAAGTATGATGCAAACTTGATGTGTTATTGGAAACCAAATATATGATAGATAAATTTGTCTGAATAGTATAATATTTATACATGAAGTTAGGCAGGGTTTGGCTTTCACATATATAATGTACATGCAACAAAAATTAGCATGTATCAAATTGCATTGAAATAAATTTAGTCATATAAATCCTGGTTTGGAAAATTACTAAAATTGCATAATGCAAAATCTTTTTCTCCCTCTTTATATCACTTTTTACAGTCATGCATATTCATTTTTTAATGTGCTGATATTTGTTATTTTTTAGAACACAAACCATAAAACATGGGAAAACATAATTTTAAGCATGACGAACAGGATCATGTTATAATATGAGCTAGATGTACATCATGAATGCACCAGAATAAACGGTGAATAATTGGTTTTGTCAAAGGTAATATTAAATAACTTTTGTGAGCAAACTCACCTACCCTTTGGCCCCACATTGACATTGGGCTAACAAAACCTCAACAGAATCCCAAGTTCAAAGACTCATAACTCCTACGACAGACTACTGATAATATGTATTGTGGATATGCATATCTACAAATCTACATATCATGTAATTATTTTCTATAAAGTTTTATGAAATTGTGTTGTGTTTTTGGCGGAGTTGCAATGAGCAAGTGTTGCAGTTGTAAATTGAGGCCTGAATTCTTGGTTAAAAGGGCCATAACGCTCAAAAAAATTATTTAATTACTTATTGAGCTTTACTCACTTCATACATGTATGTGTAATTTCGGAGGTGTTGCTATGACAAAAGTAGGACTGATGAATAGACTGACAGACAGAATGACAGATAGACTAACAACATAAAATAGTAGCTTACCCTATGAAACCTCAATTTCTGGGACCAGTCTTATTTTGATGAACTTAACAAATAAGTTTTGATAAATATTTACCTTGCGTCTAATGATTTTAGTTGCTTTGATTTTTCTTGCAGTAGTCTTTCAAGTTCTGCATTATTTTTCTGGAAGGAAGATGTTTCATCCTTGCTGATTTTTAACCTGAAAAATATTTGTTTACTTATAGCGAACCAAATGAAAGTTTTCCACAGAGTCGTCTGTTCTATACCAAGGTATTTAAACTTTTGCAAGTTTACCTGTCCCATTGAATCAATACAATAGCTCTTGTTCTCTGTGTAGTTTATTCACTTGGACATTTAAATTTCTTCTAGGAGAAATCTATCACTCATTGATTAATTTGCCTGATAAAAAAAAATCTTCTTTGTTGATTGAAATACATGCATAAACTCACATAAACTGCCAGTGATACAATATTTATTCAATATCAATAATATATATTCAGTCTGTTCAATATAAGCACTGATTTAATTATAAAAGTTTATTTCTGATTTTTTATAAGTACTGCATGCCTTTATGTTTTAAAGAATCTGCATGTTTCTCATGGTTTTTCAGTTACAAAGAATACATTTATGAAGACCTTTATTTAAACATTATCATTTTAAGTTTTTATTTTTGAACAGACTAAAAAATAGCAAATTTTAATAGGTAAAATGTTGAAATTTGATCAGATATCAACTTTTTAATTTTTAAATCAGTGTTTATATCAAACAAATTGAAAATGTGTTATTGATTGAATAAATACAACTGTTCTTTATAATATTTTATTTTCATTCAAATAGAAAGGCAATAAGGGTACTATAAACATATTACAATTTTTCTAGACTACAAAACAGCACGGGCAAAACAGTCGTTGCGAAGAATTGTAACCATTGAAATTGTTGTCGCGCGCTAAAACCCCCATGGGCATTTTCAAAAGTTGGCAGGTATGACAACATCACATGCACTTTTATAATTACTTATTTGTACATGTATTTCCATCATTGACAGTTCAATTTTTTGTTCAGGTAAATTAATCAGTGAGTGATAGATTTCTCTTGCAAGAAATTTAAAGGTCCCATTGAACACTGGTGGTAAGGGGATGGTCGTAACTAAAAGTTACGACCATCTGGAGATGGGAGACAACTCTAGGGATAAGTTTTTCTTTTCCGATTTTCGTGCACTAACAGGTTCATTTGAACCAAACCCCTTGTCTCGTACATGCTATTCGGCAGTCCGGTGATATCAAAATCAAATATGATGCATTAAAACATTTCAATTTTCGTCAAATAGTCATTCAATAATTCAAGCATGATGGTCGTAACTTTAAATGTGTGATGGTCGTAACTTCAACTATAGTATTTTGGATGATGGTCGTAACCGACACAAGATGGTCGTAACTTTGAAAGATGACCGTAACTCGAGTATTTAGACACACTTTTATTAATGTATTTTAATTGTAAAGGTAATAGACTCACACGTAATATAGATCTATGATTTGCTACAAACAATATTATTTGTTACTCTGGTAATGATATACAGAAATTGAGCTAGAGAATTTTTAAACATACACACTTCTGATGGATTTCAAACGCTCATAATTTAGGAGCAACAGTGAAAACTAATCAACTTGCATTAAGCCAAAAAGTATGTTAGGGTTGCGAATTAATATATTTTTTATTGTACGTTAAGGCATGAGATTATTAAATGCACGTGTATTCCCTTATATTTGTTTTCAGTATTTTTTTTATTTACGAATTTTTTTTATCTGCAATCATGTCGGCAGATGAAATCATTAAACGTACAATTCTGAACAATCATCTTTAAATCATCTATTGCAGTTCTTATAAGTCTTTGAGCCTTTGAGTCTTTGTTTACTCCTTGGTTTTAAATTGGTATTGTCTTATAAACTATTGGCCTTCAAACATTCGTCTTTTGGTCATTCATGAGGAAATAGAATCCACAAATGCACTTCTGAGCCAGGGTTGAGTTCAATATCGTAGCTGCTACGTACTGCTTCGTGATTTTGACTATTGAACATGTAGCTTGTAACAGACTAGTTGTTACATAGATATTGAAAGCGGCTACGTAGCTGCTACGATTTTGAACTCATTCAAGGATTTTATTACGTGTTGTCGTTATTTTTTATCGATTACATAACGATTATATATTGCTGTATATCATTGATATTAGTTCTAAGTATTGGTACGGAATGAAAACTGAATCCATGGTGTCGCAATAAACAATGTGTTAACCTCCAAAGTAGGAATATTGTTGATAATATATATATTACACTGCTACATGCACTGACTTTAAGATTAAACTACTAGTTTGTAGCCAGGCTTAATCTTGTAACCAGGATAATGTTACAAGGATTTAGGTCAAACTAAATGTACTGAGGCAACTATTACATACAAATCCCGGTATGCAGGTTGAAAATCATTTTGTAAGTTATATGTTTACATTGTATGAATGGCTACAAGCTACTCATGGACTTCATAATTGGACATTACTGTGCACCTGATTATCAGCTTGATTTCACCACACAACAATATGATGTCTAAGCATCTAGGCTAAAAATAAAGCGTATGTTCTTTAACTCAGGTACGGACCTGCAAATTCGCGAGTATGCTCTAGTGTCGATAACGACCGTCATAACCTATCAATATTTTAAGCTTATTTTGACTCCTTATTAATGCTTTTTTGTTATTTGATGTTGCCATGTGATTATGGACTTTCCGAATTGTTTTTCCTCTAAGTTCAGTATTTTTGTGATTTAACTTTTTTCGACTTATGTATCATAACAGAGCTGTGTTTCTTGTTTTAAAATGATTTCTCCACTTTTGAGAAATTTACATTGTCAATGAATTTAACCGCTTACATCTTTGGATTTCAAATATTTTGGCCACGAGCATCACTGAAGAGACATGTATTGTCGAAATGCGCATCTGGTGCAAGAAAATTGGTACTGTTAATGTTATTAATTCAACTATTTGCCTCTTTGTTAACTTTATACATTATATTTTCAGTATATATGACTGTTCATTTCATTTTGTATTGTTTCGTTTGATTCGTTCCAATTTTCTTCCTTACACGTATTCCTAATATTTGGTGAAAACAACTTCACAAATATATAATATGATATATGATATATTCATATAACAAAAGATACGTTTAGAACTCTTGACTGGTTCGGTCCAAGACATTTAAAAAATTTGGAATTTTAATTTGAACTTAAATCAAAATTCCCCCCAAACTAATATTTGAAAACTTTTTAAGTGTTACACGCATTGAAATTGCTTTATTTTACATTGTATGTAAAAAATGAAAAAAAAATCTTCAGAAATTCATCATATAAAATACTAGTATGTATATAATAAAAGACACGATTAATACTCTTGACTTGCCTTATTCGGTCTTATTTAAAATAGAGTTACGACCATCACAAACTTACGTTACGACCATCCTCAATATTATTGTCTTTTTAGTTACGATCATCATGCTTGAATTTTTGAATGACTATTTCACGAAAATTGGAATGTTTTAATGCATTAAATTTGGTTTTAATCTCACCGGACTGCCGAATAGTATGTATGAGACAAGCGGTTTGGTTCAAATGAACCTTTAGTGCACGAAAATCGGAAAAGAAAAACTTATCCCTAGAGTTGTTTCCCATCGACGGATGGTCGTAACTTTTAGTTACGACCATCTGCTTACCACCAGTGATTGAATAAACTAAACAGAGAACATTACCTGTTGTATTTGTTAGATGGGACAATTGAACTTACAAAAATTTAAATGGACAGGTAACTTGCAGGTGAATCTGTGGAAAACTATGATAGGCTTCGCAATAATTATTATAAAAGATATCATTTAGACTATCAAACACCTTCTATTTAAATATTAGTCCCAACTTATTAAAAAAAATATTAATTTCATATCTGATGCTCTCTAAATATTACAGGGTCATGTGGTTTTATTTGGAAAATCATTAGAAAAACATTTAAGTCATTTATGACATTGATTATAGGAACTGGTTGTTGAAATTCCAAGCCACCGCCTAAAATAAAATATTGTTTGTTTCCCCAATCCCGATCGACCCTGCAAAATTGGTGCTACTCATAAAATTTTGCTGTCAAAACTATTCAAATATTATTGTCAAAACTATTCAAATATTATTGTCAAAACTATTCAAATATTATTGTCAAAACTATTCAAATATTATTGTCAAAACTATTCAAAAAAAATATTATTGTCAAAACTATTCAAACATTATTGTCAAAACTATTCAAATATTATTGTCAAAACTGAGTATTCAAATATTATTCTATTCATTTTGGATTTTCAGGCTTGCCGGATCATCCAATAATTATCAAGCTTTTTGGAAAAATAAAATTATTTCACTACCTACCTACCCACACCTAGCTTGGCAGGGTCGAGATTGGGAAAACAAACAATATTTTAATTTAGGCCCAAAGTACCAGTATAACAGGGAACAATGTCAACATTACATTATATCTCCTACTGTACCTGCTCATGTTCTATCTGGATGTTCAACAAAGTTTACAACTACTAAATTTTGAAAGAAAAGACATTAAAGTACTTATTTAACATGTGAAGTTTGTAACAATACTCTAATTAAAATGACATTTCATAACCTGTAGCAATTAGTACAAGCATTCACATTAATTAGCATAAAAGATAATTATAATTACTTGTATAATCTCATTCTTTATTTTAATTCTCATTTGCCCTTTACACCATTATTGTTATAGTGAAGTTTAAACTGCCTCATATGAAATTAGATATAACAAATCCACAATTCTTTATATATGCATGCCATTTACTATATAAATGCAAAAAATTGTATGGGGTAAAAACTACATATTTATATAATATTAGTGTACAAGGAAATGGTTGAAATCAATTATTAATACATTTGTAATTCCAATTTCATGTTATACAAACCTTGACACTGATTCTTCAAGTTGAATAAATAATTTCTGAACATCTTCTTTTAGTTTTGTATTCTCTTTCTGTATACCAATGTTTTCTTCTTTACTGTTCTTAATTCTATAAATCATTGAAAGAATAGGAAATAAGTTAATTACAGTTTACGTGTGTGTTTGCATGTTGTGTTACTTCCATATATAATCAATAGTTTAAAAGGCAATAATTATATCATAGAAATCAATATGAATTCTCTAAGGGTTCTCAAGTATAAAAACCATCTGGATCATTTTGAATAGATCTTCATTATCCAACTATTACTGATGTTCATGTTAAAAAAAATAACATAAATAGAAACTAGCATACCTGTCAACCTCTGAAAATGAAAAGTCAGGTCATGACCTGCATTGAGAAAAAAAATCTCAGGTCATAACGCGTACGAAATTTTGCGGGCTCAATTGAAGAACAAAAATATGTTTACATATAATTTATATAGTCAATATGTATATGAAACAGTTAGAACATGTATACAAGTTTATTTCAGACTATTGTTATATTCCATAGTAGCAGACTTGGCATTCTTTAAAAGAACTGCACTTGGTTTCAGTTCATAGCAATGCAAATGTGTATTCATTTTACAAGAGAGAAGAGCACACAGTGTATCCTTATTAAGATCAGCCCTAAACTCTGTAGCTATTTTCTTTACTAAACTTTGACTTTGGTACGAATTGTCCAAATCTGGAACTAACTGGTCTGGAACGAATCGGACTTGGAACGAATTGACTAGCATTCGTCTGCATTGCTGTTTGGCAAAACCAGTAATGTTTTAGCAAGTTTTGACAAAACAAAAAATCTTGGCTTGTTAAGAAAAATGTCATGCAACTTGGACATTTCTCCCCAAAATGTACCAATGTCAGTTTCAGGGAAAGTGCAAAGTGTAAGTTCATCTAATGGGGTCAACTGATAGTCACTGAACTCATCTTGTAGCTGTGTTGTCACTTCATCATTCATCTTGTACTGACAGGGACCGCTTTCTTTCCGACATAATTTTGAAATGACAAACTATTTTTTAATTTAATTAACTGAATAATACTCACTAAAAAACTAATGTTACCTTGAAAATATCGTTATGAAGCTCAGGTAAACAGTCCTACATTTTGACTTTTGGTTACATTGAAAAAGACCGATAAAACCGAAGGTCGTATTACTTCTAAATACCGGAAACAATTCCGGTCAGAAATCCGGGTGAAACGGGTAATGTTTTAAAAAGACTAAAATTCCCGGGACCCGCCGGGTAAAGAAAAACTCCCGGGTGAGAGGTGAAAATAACGGGTGTCACCCGCAAAAAACGGGTGAGTTGACAGGTATGAACTAGAGGCTCGAAGGGTTAGTGTTGACCACCTTGGTTTGTGAGCATTTTCAACAAACATTGTCTGAGATCAAAGAGACATGACTAATAGAAAACCCTCTAGATTATAGCATCCTATCTACATGCAATCTGTATATTAGGATCTTACTATGAACCAAGTTTGTTGCAGATAAGAAGAAACATGTAGGTGTTATTGGAGGACAAGGTCAGCAGTGCTAGAAAGAGTTAAAATTCTGAAATTGAAAGAGGCATCATTTGGAGACATCTTGATATCTTACCTTTAAATATTCTCATGAAGTTATATTTTGTGATAAAATGATTATAACATTAGAATAAGAACTGAGAAGAAGTCTTTTTTTTTTTCTTTTTTTTTTTGTTGTTGAACCAATTATTTTTTTTTTTTTTTTTTTTTTTTCTTGCACTGTTGAGTTGCTGTGTAATTACCACTTGTCTACATCTTCTCATATATAGATACTCCATCCAAGCAACAATTTATAAAAGAAAACCATTATAGGACAAGGCACTGCTTTCATATGCAGACCATCTGACAAAAATCTATTCTAAAATATCTTACAATTGATAAAATGGAAGCTGAAATTCACTTTATCTCACAGAAATATTATATGTTCTTTTGATATTATCCTCACCTTTTGTTCAATTCTGAGATATCCTTGTGCAAATCCTGCACCTGATTCTGTAGAACCTGTGAACTCTGCTTTGAATCTAATAATTCTTTAAACCTGTGAAAAACAAATATGTCTGTGTATAACATACCAAGAAAGGATATGTAAAACAAACAAAAATAAATAGACATAAATCTAAGATCTTTATTGGTCAAGATTAAATGCTTGCCTTTAGTTTTCTATTGTGAAGTTACAAAAAAATTTATGACATCACATAGAAAGAATATATCTTTTAACAATTCAGTGACAAAGAAAGACAAATTTGTCTAAATATCAGAGAAAAAGATTCTTTGCCAAATCATGTGCAATACAAAGGAGTAAGTTCGGTAATGGCCATATTTGGCCCCAATTGTAAAGTTCATAGTTACAAGACAATAAATGTTTTAAGTTGCCTTAAAGACATGTTAGAAAGTTAAACTGAACTGTTTTTGTCAAAGTTTAATTCTAACACCCTGATTTTTACATCCAAAAAGGGTCAAGATAAGGGATTTTGGTGAAATTTAACAACATCAGCTAGATTTCAACCAAATAAAGGACCGGGAAACATAGAGCACAGGCGTCGACAAGCTTAAGATTCAAATAAGACATGTGAAATGTCTTCACAGACATTATTTTAAAAGATCTTTGTTATCGACGTATGCGCTCTATGTCTCCTGTCAAATAATTGATGGAAATTTACCAAATTTCATTGACCTTTTCGTGAAAAGTCAATATGAGTACAACTTATGACGTCATAATGAAACGCAGAAACGTAAAATTTTCAACAAAATGGTTTATATCCTCGGTGTTCAATGTATTAGCTGTAATTTATCGTGATATTGGTCGATAAATCCGAATTTGAAATTTACGCTAAAAAAGGGGGCCATTTTAGGACCTTATCGAACATACTCCTTTCTCCTTTCTTACATTAACTGTTATATAATCAAAAGGCTCAACAAGGCTTGAAAATTAAGCTGAATCTATATTCATATATTTGTCATAAACTCACAGGGGGATCTTAAGCTGAAATATTGGGTACATTTGAGGAGCTGGGATTTCAAAAATACATCCCATTCTTGTAGTAAAGTCTTGTGAATATCACAACCCATAAATATATTTCATCACAAAATCCTAACCCAATCAAATATTTCTCATTTATCACATATATACTTTTTGACATCTTATTTGCTTACAACTGACAAAACAGCAAAGATGAAAATTACTGACCCATTGACATTAAACTTCAAAGCTCCTTAATTATGATGTAAAAATTTAAAAAAAAACATCTATATTACATACCTATCTTCAGACTGTTTGAGTTGCCTGGATAAATTGTTTAAAGTCTGTTTCAAATCTTCATTTTCCCTCTGTAGTGTGTTTTTTTCTTTTCTACTTTGCACTACCCTGACAGGTCATAAAATATTAATCAATTATCCTGTGATTATTTCTGAAGTACCAAAACATTTTGTTTTTTGTTTTTAATTATATATTTATTATTAGGATTAAAAGCAGTGTTTTATTTGAAATACCATAGGAAACAAAACCAATTTTTGACAAATCAATGTCTTACACTGTCATAATCATTAGAGAAACATAAATTGTATTTGTATATTATTTTTTTTTTTTTTTTTTGGGGGGGGGGATTTATTTTTATGAATTTTGTATTTCTTTATGGCAATGTATGTATTCAATGTTGTAGTATTTTAAATAAAAGAAGAATGTGTTTATACCATATAGATGCCATCTCTGGTAAATATGCAAGAGTCATTAATGTACAAATTAAAACCTACAAGTATCAACTATTTTTTTTCTTTAAAACTTGATAAAAGCTGATAACAGAACAGTGAAAATGAAGCCAGCCAAATTTAAACTTGACCAATGTTTGTTGGTATTGATCCTTCAATATAAGTTTCAGATCATTTAATTGCGGAAAAATGAAATAAGAGTGCTGAAATGGCAAATTCTGCAATTTTTACATATATAAAGGGACATAACTCAAGAACTGTAAAAGTGACATTTCGAACTTGATTTGTGTTTGATAGTAAAAAGCATTGGGTATAAGTTTTATAACATTTGGTTTCAATTTTTTAAAATAGAAACAAATTTCAGACTGTAGCAAGGAGAGGGGAGGATATAAAAATATCAAAACTAAATTACACAATTAAGATGTCACATTTGCTTGGTTTTGGTCGATTTTTGTTATGCTTTGTCCTTTTTTATCCATAATTATTGTTCTAGTGTTGTTTTGATGGTGTTACAAATCAATATTAATTAAGTTTGATACATGTACCATTATAAATCTGGGTATTATCAAATCTAATCAATCAGCGAGATAAGAAGAGTATATGAAATGTGACAGACAATGTAAACATCAAGCTTAGGTGTACAATGTCAAGCAAATAATTTTTTCCTCGTCCTTCAAATTCGAGTTTCAAACCCTTGTTGGCAGTGAACTTTTAACTACAAGAAACAGTCAATATCTAGAGCACTTAAAGAGATGAAAAGATGAATACACAATCTATATCGCCATAATTAAATTAGACCACTGTATACAAGCTTTAAGGATGTACTTTAACCATATCTTATAAATCAAATATCTCGAAAAGGAGCTCTGTGAGGTATCAATATTTTTATCTTATTGTCCTTCCTTACGCCTATATCACCCTGTTCTGTCACTCAGTAATTCTCGTATCAAGACTTCAAAACCAGACCAGGCATTATCAGCGACGTCTCAATGTGCGAGGAGACTTTATCAAGCTTGCTTTCGTCAAGCGTAAAACTGTCTTAGGGAGATGAAAAAAGATCATTAATAGAATGATAAACAGATAATCGGGTTTTCTACATATAGATATCGTAAAATATCAGCCGCTCGACACAATGTAAAACTTTTCAGCTCGTTTGTTACGCTCACTCGCCCAAAAGGTTCACATTGTGGCTCACGACTGATATTTTACGATATCAATGTGCAGAAAAAAACCAATAATCTATAATTATCTTTATCCTTAACTTAATATACTCTTCCAGCTTATAGTATCAATTTCAAATTCTTGATTTAACCTAAGATCACCTCAGTACATCCTTCAGATGATGATATTTAAGAAAAAAGATTGTGACAGGTTGCTCACTCTGATGCTAGAAGATATGTTAATAAGACTATATCTAGTACTTACTTTTCTTCATCAGTGAGAAGTCTTCCTCTGAGTACATCCAACTCTTCCTTCTTTCGATCCAATTCCACTTGTATTTGTGAACCACTAAACCTTAAAAAGTCCATACAGAATACATTTGGACAGAAATGAAGAGAGAACCAATTGAACTATATAATCAAGGATAGGAAAATAGAAAAATTAGGCATGAGGATTACTAATGTGTTTCTTTTTTACTAGAATGAACATTCTGAAATGCCTGATTTATTGACCATTTATTTTATGTTGAAAGTACTAGTCCCAAAAATAAAGTTTTACTATTTGTTTCAAATAAACTTAATATGATCAAATGAAATAGGGTCAAGATTAGATTAACCAAGCCAGAAATGCATATACACCTTAAAAAACGCAAAAACTTAACATTGAGCAATCAACCCTTCAGATGAGGTTAAGGTAGTTCTTATAAAACCTGCCAGACTAACATGTTCATCAAAAATACTTTCGAACACTATAAATAGTTGACCTTTTGATACAGTATTAGGCCATACTAAAAAATATTTTGGTTTGCCTAAACCCTACCAAACATGGATACAGTGGGTAAGTAGGTAGGCATTTTCTTCTTTTTTTTTAGGAAAAGAGAAATTTATTTATTAGATGTTTATAAGCCTTCATGCCTATCTGAATAAAAAAAAATCACATCAGGAAAATAAAAGATTTTGAGTAGGCAGCTATTTTCAGGGTAGGTGGGGTTAGGGCAAACAACCCTATTCTTTTTTTATGGCCTAAGAAAAAAACAAAAAAAACTCAAATTTAACCACAGAACCATGGAATGAGGTCATGGTCAGATGTCTCCAGCCAGTTGGACATATGCATATTTTCCTCACAATCATTCCATAAACCAAATATAGTAGACTCATTGCTTATAGTTAATGAGATATGGACTTGACCACAAAAACTTCACCTTGTTCACTGTTATATGAAATGAGGTTGATGTCAAGTGAAAACTGTCTGACAGACATGAGAACCTTCAAAGTACACATAAATTAAATATACCTTATCTAAATATCTGCACGTAAATGTACTGTAGACATTTGTTAATGAGTGGTGTTTAGACGAAGTAATGACATGAATTCAGCCAGTTAAGGAACACATATTTGCTAAGAAGGACATGAATGAATGACGTATACAATGAATCTACCTATAGGCATTTTTCTTCTTAACATACCTATAGGCATTTTTCTTCTTAACATACCCCTATGTATTTTATGATATGTGACAAAAACTGACTAAGCATACACATAGATATACTTTCTTATGATAATTTGTCAATATACCTAGTGGTCCTAAAAGGAAGGATCCTTCTTACAATTTGCAAACTAAAAAGTGAATTGCCACAGAATTTGATAATGTATAAGAGACTGTTTTTGCACTCAATTGGGCCATTGCTAATTGGCTATACATAGCTAAATTTCTAAAATTCATAAGTTGCTCAGCTCCTGTCTGGTCCAAGGACACAGTTATCGTCCTTTGGTTTGTGTTGTCTACAAATATAGTCCCTAGTGTAAACAGTGTATAACTTGCATGTTTTATTTGATACACTTTCCCAATTCATTTCTTGATATTAAATGCATGAAATATTAAGTAGGTGATGTTATTACATGTTAAAAAAAAAGGTGCTGAATCTTTATGTTAAGTAGTGATTTGGTCCAGTTCAAAAAGGTCAAACTTTATCACGTCTGAAGCTGTCAAACTGAATTTTACACCCCCTTAACACAGAATTGTCAATATTTTGAGTTAGAGCTGGTAGAAGTTTCTATAATTTTGATATAATTTGACTCACTGGTAATACTCTACACTGTAAAAATCTTTTTGAGAAAGAGCATGTGTGATTTTTTAAATTTGAATTTATAGTCTAAAAGAAATGCACTACTAAATAACTGTGTTCTCGGGCCGTCTCACTTATGTTTTCACAATATCTCCTTTTATTCAATAATTTAAATAAGAATTTGGTCAGATCATGAAGACTAGTTTCATTAAATTTCTTTTCGTTGAGGCTTGGGGTATTTCCTGTGTTTAAATTATACTATTTATAAGTTCAAAACTGGTTAGTGAGAGTAGTTGTTTAACAGGTTCTTGTTGGTATATAATGTGATTAAACAGTGCTAGCTAGAAAAGAGAAAAGTTACTGTGAGCAATAAAACCTATACCTAGAGGTTTTTTTATTGATTATACCAAGGATTTTAGTAAAGAAATGTTTTAATTTGGATGAGCATGGCGAGGGAAAATTTAATTTTATAATAACTTCAAAAGGAGGATGTACAAACAGACAGTTCTAAGAAAATATAAATTACCTCAACCGATTCTCTAAATCTTTCTTTTCTTTTTCTGACTTGATCAGTTTTACATTTACATCTCTGTTTTCCTCCTCCTGCTTTTTAATAACTTCATTAAGATCTTTAATCTTTTTCTCAGCTTTATGTAATTCAGTGGTAGCATTATTGTACCTATCAAATTAAACATACACTCCAACTGATGAGATAATATCACATTTGTTGCCCACATTCTACTATTTTGATTAAAATTAAATCAGTTATTATGGTTGGAAGATCTGTATGACAATTATAGGACACATATATGACTTATGAATATAAAAAAAGAAGATGTGGATGATTGCCACTGACACAACTCTCCACAAGTGACCAAAATGACACAGAAATTAACAACTATAGGTTACTGTACAAAATTAGTTACCGTACAAAATTAAGTGAATACTTTTTTATAATTTTGTCAATTCTGCAATACTAAAATAGGACAGAAAGATGATCAGCCTGAGGAGAGTTCAGAAAAACCAATTGACAAACAATTGTATCACATATGCAATTTACCTGTATTTACTGCTAAGTATATATGATAAATATCTTGAATACAGAAATGCAAAGAAAAACTGCTTTTTTTACTTAAAGAAATTTTCAATCAGTATTTGTAAATTAAGAGGAGTTGCTAAAGTTAACTAATATTTTGTCTCGCTTGTAATTTTGAGAAACGTTATAGATTATTGAAAAATCATAAAATAACACATGGGCTAATACTAACAATGACCACTGCCCTTTCCTCAATCTTGATATCTATATCACTAACGGAAAGCTGAATACTAAAAATTATGATAACAGAGATGATTTTTCATTTCCTATCGTTAATCATCCATTTTTAGATGGTGACATTCCCTTGTTACCATCTTACAGTGTTTATATATCTCAACTTGTACGATTCGCTTGTGTATGTAACAATGTTTTAGATTTTAACGAGAAAAATTTATGTATTACTGAAAAATTATTACACCACGGTATTAGTTATCACAAACTAGTCAAAACATTTACTAAATTTTATCATCGATATAAGGACATCATTCTTAAATAAAGCTCAACATGCAGACTTCTTATACGTTCAGGTATTTCACATCCAATTTTTTATGGAAATATTCTTTATAAAGCACAAAGGTGTCAGTATTCACCTCAGAAACTAACATAACCTTTGAATAGACTTATTAAGAAGGGATATAGTTACGATACTGTTGTCAGGCCATTAAAGATTGCATATTTTGGCGTAAATATTGTTTCACTTATAGGGTCTTTGCATCGGAACTAAACACATTTATTCAAAAACCAGTTGTTGGCATGACACGGGTTATGTTCTTCTCATATATGTTATGATGGTATGATACTAAACCCCTAATGGGAAGGATTGTGCCTGATGTTCATATGATGAAATCATAATCTTTCAGTCAGTTTAATTGAAGTCTTGAACTGACATGTCAGTTAACTGCTAGTAGTCTGTTGTTATTTATGTATTATTGTCATTTTGCTTATATTCTTTGGTTACATCTTCTGACAATAGACTCAGACTTCTCTTGAACTGAATTTTAATGTATGTTTATTGTTATGCGTTTACTATTCTACATTGGCTAGAGGTATAGGGGGAGGGTTGAGATCTCACAAACATATTTAACCCCGCCGCATTTTTGCGTCTATCCCATGTCAGGAGCCTCTGGCCTTTGTTAGTCTTGTATCATTTTAATTTTAGTTTCTTGTGTGCAATTTGGAAATTAGTATGGCGTTCATTATCACTAAACAAGTATATATTTGTTTACAGGCCAGCTGAAGGATGCCTCCCGGTGAGGTAATTTCTCGCTACATTGAAGACCTGTTGGTGACCTTCTGCTGGTTTTTTTCTATGGTCGGGTTGTTGTCTCTTTGACATATTCCCTATTTCCATTCTCAGTTTTAGTTATCATGCTTGTTATTTAGAAAATGAGGTAAATGAAAGGGAATCAAGGTATTTTTTAAAATTGTAGATTTCGGTTAAAAATGCGAGATCTAATCAGGCAAAATATAAATGCCAGTGAAAAAGTTTGAGCAGGAAAATCACTACTGAAATTTTAAATCATGTTTTATTATTCTACTGTAATTTTTTTTTCTCTCAATTATAAACATATTGCAATAGACATAATAGATACTACAGTTTTGTTTAGTATGGTATTTTATATGATAATTTTCCAGCATCACTGTACATTACCTATCTTCAAAATCCTTAATTTGCCTCTGAAGATTATCTGTGTTCCTTTCATCCTCCAACTCTCGTAAACTTGAGTTCATACTCCTGGATCTGAAAATCAATAATAACTATCACTTTCAGTTTTTATAAAGTCCAATAACTTTAGTAGGAACAACTTCATGGAAATATAAGCATCATAAGTTTGTCAAATCACAATATATTTTACTTTAAGAAATAATTCATAGGACTTGAATCTGTAGTGATTTTACCACTGGTTGGCCTTTTATGCTAAATATTTTAACACATGCAAAAGCAGTGGGAGTATGGTTGGAACAGCCAAAACAAATCATTAGTTGATCAGCTGACATACAAGATATTTGTATTTTATAAGGGAATGTATTCAAAGAGAATGTCATATCACTATCAGAATAATAATTTACCATGACCTTACAAGATATTAAAGTTTGTAATTTCAATCAACACTGTCTCTTATTAATTAGTAGTTAATAATAGAATATAACAATATAATATTTTATAGTAGAAGAAATTAGTCTCTTCAATAATGCATCAGGATACTAAAATAAACCCCTAAACTCTGGGGGCATAACTCTAGAAGTTGTAAAGAACAAGAGTCATACCAGTGCCTGTATTGCTCACCTTGTGGTTGATAGAACTTGTTGTGCTGACCATTTTTATACATGTCAGATTTTCTTTTATTGCTTATTTTTTTAGAAACATAAGTCGAAAATTTTTGTTTTTATATATTTCTGTAAGTATGATTTAGCTATCTTGTGTTGTTTGGTTGCTGTATCATTACTATTTAACCCTAACCTCCATGCATTCTCCTTTTACTAAATTTGAATCAAAACTTACTGTAATTGCTTCTCAAGTTCAACAATATCTTTTTGCAGATCATCACGATCATTTTCTACAGATTTTTTCTGAAGCTTGCAAGTCTCTAAATCCTGTTTCAGCTGCATCACTTCATATGTACCATGTTGAGCTGCTCCTGCTACTAGCCTTTAGAAATAAAAATGATGTTTGTAAAGTTAGTATTGTTCTATTAAATTAAAATTATAAATCCACACTTTCCAACTTTTTCATGCTTGATCACTTACATGCATGCAAGATCTAATTTTAATTATTTAATTATTTATTTTTTAATAGATTGAGTGGGTAAGATTGAGAGTCAAGACTTGGAAAGAGGTCAGTCCACTTAATACTATTAGTTATTTTGATTTATCATATATTTAGTACAAAATACAGCTATTTTGTATATCTGATAAAGGTTCGTTTTTCCAGTCTGTATCACTTACCCTGTATCGCATACCCCGTATTGCATAGCTAAACCTGTATCGCATGGTAAAACCTGTATCGCATACCTTTTTTTTTTTTTTTTTTTTTTTTAATATTACATGAAGTCATTTTTTTTTTTTTTTTTTTTGGGGCTTAAGAAAAAATTTCCTCAAAAAGGTCAATTTTTTTAATGACGTCATTGTTTATTATGTAACGTCACAAACGTCAAGTTTTCATATTGTATGTGACGTCACGAACATCAAGTTTTCACAACATTTTTTATGGCACACTTAATGCAACTATAAAAAATACAAAACACTCAAATAAATACAATAATAAACAAAATATTTTTAAAACAACAGATTGTAAGGTAACCCAGGAGCTTCGTATAAATAATTGAGCAGTTATTGGCTTTGAAACAAGACAAAAGTAGAACTGAAGGTAACCCAGTGCTATGGATAAAAAAACAGTTCATGTATTATAATACTCTTCTGTTGAAATATATGATAAAGCGTATAATACATGGCAAAATCCGTATCACATGCTGTATCACCCTCGACCAATATCATCCCTCGGGCCTAAAGGCCCTTGGGCTGATATTGATGTCTCGGGATGATACGACATATGATACGGATTTTGCCATGTATTATTCTCTATGTAATCAGGGATGTTCAGAATTTTTATCAACAATGTTAAATTCCTGATTACACCAAGATAACAAATTCATTTCTTACAAACAATTTAATTACTCATTTTTAAACCAGGATTTAAAACTGAAAAATGGTAATGAACAATTTCCATGTACTAATTTTTATTCATTTAAGCAGCAATCATTGCATGAACATATTATTTCACAATCATTATCAAGACTATTTAATATTCATTTCCTAGGCTATGTTGAAAAACTTGAGATAAGTATCTACTTGGATCAGATCAGACAAGTATGTTATGTTCTTCTCATATATGTTATGATGGTATGATACTTAACCCCTACCGGGAAGGATTGTGCCTAATATTCATATGATGAAATCATAATCTTTCAATCAGTTTAATTGAAGTCTGGAGCTGGCATGTCAGTTAACTGCTAGTAGTCTGTTGTAATTTATGTATTAATGTCATTTTGTTTATTTTCTTTGGTTATATCTTCTGACATCAGACTCAGACTTCTCTTGAACTGAATTTTAATGTACGTATTGTTATGCGTTTACTTTTCTACATTTATTAGAGGTATAGGGGGAGGGTTGAGATCTCACAAACATGTTTAACCCCGCCGCATTTTTGCGCCTGTCCCAAGTCAGGAGCCTCTGGCCTTTGTTAGTCTTGTATCATTTTACTTTTAGTTTCTTGTGTACAATTTGGAAATTAGTATGGTGTTCATTATCACTATACTAGTATAAATTTGTTTGGGGGCCTGCTGAAGGATGCCTCCGGGTGCGGGAATTTCCCGCTACATTGAAGACCTGTTGGTGACCTTCTGCTGTTGTTCTTTTCATTGGTCAGGTTGTTGTCTCTTTGACACATTCCCCATTTCCATTCTCAATTTTATTTTATGATTCAGTTCACACTTTATATATAGTTGCAATGCAGTAAATTGGTACCTTTTAATTGTGTTGAATTTGTTTGTTGTTAATTTTCAAACATTACCTTGATTTAAGTGTTTCAATTTCAAGTTCTAATCTGCCTTTTTCCATCTTAAACAAATCAAGCAATTCACTCTTTTCTCTATCTTTGGTCTCATATTCTGCTTTAGCAATATTCACTTCAGCATTGAAGTGTTTTGAAATGTCTTCTTTTTCCCTAATTACTCTATGCAACTCATTTCTAGCTGAATTTCTCTCTTTTCTTAATCTGTCATTTTCATCCTGGTTCTGTTTGGTTATACCATCAGTACTTATTCTAATAGCGGTTTCTATTTTGTACCTATTTCATAAAATTTAAAACACATTTAAACAATTATGTCTTCCTTTTATCTAAAGCAAGTTAAGAAGGTTGTGAAAGGCATAATAAACACATTTTAGTATTGGAAAATTATTGCTATGATAAATAAAAGTACATATGGTAAAAGGCTTAGCATCTTTTAGATTTCAAAATGTTAATCAATTACATCGGGGCGTAAACCTTGGCTTGTTATTTTAATTAACTAGATACCATTGAGATGGGAGCCATTTCTGTGGGCCCCGCTGTCAATAACGTGGGGTAAATAAGTTGTATGGATAATCTGATATGAAGCATTATTTGAAGTTATTACATAGTCACATGTGTGATTTTATTCTAAGATTTTAAGTTAAAACTGATAAATATTCTCAACTTACTTTCATAGTATAATAGTGATATGACTGCATGATGTGAACTCATTGTTGACTACCCTAAGGTGACTTCTGGATATATGGATTGATGTTAGAACAATATATTTAAAGGTGCTGCCCAATTGATATTTATCACATATTTTTAGAATTATGCCTTCAATATATAATGACCCACCAAAAAAGAATGCCAACTAAATGTTAAAAAAATAAAAATTGCTGAGGGGCTTCAACTTTTTGAAAAATATGGATTTTACTTTAAGAAAAATATAACACAAAGAAGCAAATTATTTCTATCAGGAAAATTGTGGAATAAAATTTGTAAAAAAACTTATACACAATATCGCTTAATTAGTTTACAATTGAAGATCAGCAAAAACTTGGAAATGATCACTGTTAAGAACAACAAACGAATGGACAGACCGACGAACTGACCTTTGACCTAGGATGCATACATTATGACACATTATCTGGTGTTGGTTAATAAATATGTTAAATTGAAAATGTTTGTCAGGTATAAAGTATGCAATAATAACAGCTGTCCTCTCAAAATATAGTGTGGATCAAATTTGTTAGCGATGGACAGACCAACAGACAGACAGACCTTTGACCTAGGAAGTTGTACATACATCATGACACACCCTCTGGTGTTGGTTAAAATGGATGTCAAGTATAATATTTGAAATCATAACGGTTCTCAAGATATAGAGCAGACACGATCTTCACTACAGGACACAGGGTTGTCAAGTGAAACCAAAGTTTTTTTTTACCTTGATCTTTGACCTAGGAAGTTGTACATACATCATGACACCCCCTCTGGTGGTGGTTAAAATGGATGTCAAGTATAAACTTTGAAATCATAACCGTTATCTAGATATGGAGCAGATACAATCTTCACCACAGGACACAGGGTTGTCAACTGAAACCAAAGTTTTTGACCTTGACCTTTGACCTAGGAAGTTGTACATACATCATGACACACCCTCTGGTGTTGGTTTATAAACATGTGTAGTATTAAGTATAAAATCATAACAGTTATCTAGATATGGAGCGGATACGATCTTCACCACAGGACACGGGGTTGTCAAATGAAACCAAAGTTTTTGACCTTGACCTTTGACCTAGGAAATTGTACATACATCATGACACCCCCTCTGGTGTTGGTTAAAATGGATGTCAAGTATAAACTTTGAAATCATAACGGTTCTCAAGATATAGAGCGGACACTATCTTCACCACAGGACACAGGGTTGTCAACTGAAACCAAAGTTTGTTTACCTTGACCTTTGACCTAGGAAGTTGTACATACATCATGACATGCCCTCTGGTGATGGTTAATAAACATGTAAATTATAAAGTATGAAATCATAATGGTTCTCTAGATATGGAGCGGACACGAAGTTAAAGTGTAATGGACGGACGGACAGACAGACGGATGGACAGACGGACGGAGCGATCACTATAGGGAGATCCGCCTAAAGGCGGGCCCTAATAAAAGGGGGGGCCCTAATAATATGCATGAATATTAAGTGTGTTGAATATGGACATGTAACAAGATATTTTTTTCAAACAATTAATGAGATAAAGGGGTTAGATATTCCTCCCTAGTGAAGGTACTTGTGGTAAACATATATGCACTGTCTCTTACTGTTTATGAGACATATTCTGCATGGTGGTGATAATTATAATACATTTATTTTTGAATTTTTTGAAATACTGAGGCTTTTCTACCTCAGGCATAGATTACCTTAGCTGTATTTGGCAGTCCTTTTAGGAATTTTGGTCCTCAATGCTCTTCAACTTCGTACTTTATTTGGCCTTTTTAACTTTTTTGGATTCAAGCATCACTGATGAGTCTTTTGTAGACGAAACGCTTCTGGCGTATACTAAATTTAGTCCTGGTATCTATGATGAGTTTATATATTAATATATTGGTCATGATGACACATTTAAAGATATCATGATCAGTTAAAATTAATAAAAACAATAATTCTGAGAGTTTTATATGTGCTACGTGACAGACCTCAACGAAAGGAACATTTGATGACACACCTTCAAAGAATCTAATTACAAGAGGCTGTCACAACGACAGCTAACAGGATTTATTAACATTTATATGTGTCCTGGCAATATCACAAGAACCATTACTGATGAATGGTGAGAGTGAAAATCGTCATTATTAAACTTGACCTCTATTTTGTCATCAGTAACAACATATTAAAATTTCAAAAGCTTTGGTTGAATGGTTCATGGGAAAATGCACAGACAAGACGGGAAACACCATTTTTCAATCTTTCAAGAACCATAACTCCTGAACGGTAAATGTCAAAATCGTCATTATTGAACTTGACCTCCATTTTGTCATCAGTAACAGCATATTAAAATTTCAGAAGCTTTGGTAGAACAGTTCATGCATAAATGCACGGACACGACTGGAAACTCCATTTTTCAATCTTTCAAGAACGGTGAAAGTCAAAATCGCCATTATTTAACTTGACCTTCGTATAGTTGTCAGTAATAACATATTAAAATTTTAAAAGCTTTGGTTGAACAGTTCATGAGTTAATGCACGGACAACATTTGATTGCCGTCGCCCGGCTGCCCGCCGTACATCCCCAAATCAATAACCGACATTTTTGTCACAAAAATCCGGTTAAAAATTATGTAAGCGGGTGCAGAGATTCAACTTCATTTAAGGAGATCTGGTGAATTTTCTATTCATATTTGAAAAGAGTTTATACTAGATATGACTTTTTGATCAAATCCTGGAATTACTAAGTGTTGAAAACTTGTATTTTAAAAAAACTGTTTACATCCTAGGCCAAAACAGGATAGACAGTGACAGATCTTAAAATGTTTTACACTATGAAAACAAAGCTTAGTATTATGAACCTTGGTACCAGACATCAATAATCCTACTATTTAGGTTAATCAATATTAGTTTATAATAAAATTGAGAATGGAAATGGAGAATGTGTCAAAGAGACAACAACCCGAACATAGAAAAAACTACAGCAGAAGGTCACCAACAGGTCTTACAAGTTTGTTAAATGATTCATTTATGTGCTGGCTCTGCTCTTTCAATGGATACTATGGACAAATTACAATAAGATATTGATACATAGTATTTTAGCACATGAACACATAACACAAAAATTCATCAATAACCAGCTGCACCTCTACATATTGAAATTAGTGCAAGATTAAAATAAAATATTGTTGAAGGACCAGTACTAGTGCATGTCCCCTGTACTTCAAATAGTTATCAAAGCAAGGAAATAATTTGAAAACATTAAAGTAATTGATATTCTATGCTAATATTTTAAGCAGTCATTTCCTGCACTTGTAAAACATAAAAATATTTTGTAACTAACTTAGATGCTAGTGTCAATTCTGACACATTTAATCTGATATAGCTTGTCAAAAGAAATAATAAACTGTAGTGATTATTACTGCTCAACCATTTTTGTTATCATTTTTAATACTTGCTTTTCTTTATACTCCTCTAATTCACTTTTACAAACTGCCAAAGACGCTTTTAAACCTTCATTTTCTGATCTTATGTTCTCAAGACATGTCCTTTCATACTCAAGTCTTTCTGACCTACAAAAATCATGTGATAATGAATTTTCTTATAATTGCAGAATATAAAATTGTACAAAAATACACACACATGAAACTCTTAGGTTTTTCATTTTTGAAAAGCAACTATGTTTTAGATGTAAAATATTCAAAAAAAAATTTGGCTACCATCTTTCACTGCATTTCATGAAATGATTTAGATAGTTGGTTGTTGCAAGTACAGAATAAGTCTTCAATTTTTTTATCTTTCAACCTCTGCACTTGGACCTAATTTGACAAGTCCATCAAATTACAATTGTAGCAATGTTTCACTTTTAATAAGCAAGTAGTGTTGGATATTCGGTTGAAATTACCAACCGATTATCTATTACAATTAGTTGACAGCAACCAACCGACTATCGGTTATAATCGCATCAAAATTCCTTGCCCTTTTTTTTTTAAATGAAATCATGCATTTAGTCTCATTGTACATGTCTTATGTGTCTATTCATACATGTCAACTGACCCGTATTCTGTGGGTGTGACCCGAGATTTTCGCAATGCTGAGGGATCACCTGGACACCCGCCGGGTCATTGAAATAACATGGGAATTCTGAAAATGACCCGATTTCACCAGTATTTCTTTGCCTTGAGACTGATTTCATAAGAAAATATTCCTTTGAAATACCGGCAAATTCGTAATTCTTCCATGAACAGGAAGTTCATCTAGCTAATATGTAAACTGTCAAAATAAGTGACCCATTAAGTGCATGGCTTCACTTGACAGCTTTGGTGTCAAACACACTATTAATTAACACCAATTACCTTAGCTTTAGGTCGTAAATAAATTGCACTACTGTGAAAGTACTTTTATTCGTGGGGTACCAAATTTTCGTGGTTTTTGTGGATGACTTTCATAATCCACGAATTCAAGTGTCCAACGATATAAAACAACCATTGTCCAAATCAAGACATGCAAAGATTCCCATGGGTAGGTTTGACTACTGATATGATCTAGAGAACATAGAATAAGGCCAAATCTGAGAATACTTTAATAACAGTCACAGAACTACAACGGCATGCAGGATTATACTCATTTAATCTTTTATAACCTAAACTGTACAACTTTTGATCTTTTAATTTTCATAAAATATTTATGATCGATGAAAGTCAATAATGCTAAATTCTGAAATTAATGTCCTATAGCAAATATGTGTTATTGTCCATTGAAGTGTAGACAGACATATCGAGGAAAAGACTGATGCATCCTCTGCAACTTATTAAAATAAATCAGGATAGTCATTAAAAGGCTGTAAAAACATACATTGAAATAATATTAATACATACTTCTTTTCCATACTTTCTAATTCTCTTTTTGCTCCTGCCAATGAAACTTTTAAATTATCATTTTCGGCTTTCATTTCTTTGAGAAATTTCATATTTGATTCCAGTTTTGTTAATCTAAAAAAAAATTGAATATTTTAGGGTTAACTAATTCTAAACATTTTGCTAAATGCATTATAATGAGTTTAGATGTTTACTTAATGACCTGAAGTCAAGAAATAAACAACTTTGTTAGATGTCAATTACTTCCTTAGGAGTTGTCTCTGAGTAAAAAGTTTACATGAAAAACTTTTTTTACCATGTCAGCAGTCTAGGTTAGAATGTAGAACCATCAGATGCATTTTTTAAACTGGATACCAAATTGATGATTGTGACAAAATTTTGTTTCAATAGGCTTTAGAGGAGAAACCATATGTAAAATCTAACTGCAAAAAAGTGAAGATGATAGAAGATGGGCAACAAGTTATTAAAAGTTCACTTGAACCTTTTATAATATTATTATAAAAATAAGTTACCTTTCTTGTATTTCAATCTTTTCATTTTCAAGTGAGTATACTTTGTTTCCCAAACGTCCTTTGTCATTTTCTAATTGTAGTTTTTGCTGGACAAGGTTTTCCATTTTTTCATCATATAAATTCTTTTTACCAAGTTGATTGGATTTAAAAAGATTTGATTTCTGTTGCAGTGATTCCAACTTAGCTTTCAAGTCAGATTTTTCATGTTCTAAATGAAGATTGTCTTGCTGCAAATTTTCAATTTCAATTTTTAATTTTTTCTTTTGTTCATCACATCTACAATGAAAAGTTTCACAAATAAAATTAACATTGTTGGCATAATTTAAAAATATTTTGTCTAAAAAATATCAAAATTAATTGATTTGACTTTACCAAAAGGGAGGCGAAATGAAAAAGACATGTCACATATTCTGTCAAAATTTCCTGTGAAATACATTATAATGTTTTGTGATTTTGAAGCAATAAAGAGTGTTCGAGAAAACAAACTGTGTACTTATTTAAAAAGGTATCTTGGTTTTTTTTTTTATTATCAATTGGTTTGCACAATTGTTGGAAATCTGGAAAACAGGATCAAGCTAAATAAAGAAATAATTTTTTTGTAGAATTTAGAAACAGAAACGCCAAAAATCAATCAAAGTTTCACTTTTTGCTACTTAAAGGTCTACATCTCAACAACCGTAAAAGTCATTATCGTGAAAATCCAACTTGACTTTCATCTATAGCTAATCCCAGGAAGCAAGATATCTAAATATAAAAAGATTTGGTGAAGTGTTTTTAAGTTATTGAACAGACACTGTTTGGCAGCAGCACGACCGCCAAGCAACCTTCTGTACATCAACAAATTAATAATCAATTATCTTCCAGAAATCTGGTTAAATAAAAAGGCCCTTAAATTGTGTTTATTTTAAGACTTAAAATCAGAATACTTTCATGAATTTACTTGTGAAACAAGATTGAAGATGATGAAAATCGTTGACCAAGTTACTTCACATATTCCTTACTTCAGACTACTGTAATTCAGACCCAAGATTATCTACATGATAACTAACACTATTAGACAATTTAGAAAAAAATCATGAAAAATCGTGGTTCCTCATTAGAATTTCCACTTTGTTGATAAGGCTATCTAAGACTATACAAGAGGCTGTCACAACGACAGCAAACAGGATTTATTTAACATTTATTTGTGTCCTGGCAATATCACAAGAACCAAAACTGAAGAATGGTGAAAGTGAAAATCTTCAATATCAAATTTGACCTCCATTTTGTTATCAGAAACAACATATTAAAATTTTAAAAGCTTAGGTTGAATGGTTCTTGAGTAAATGCAACAACATGAATGGAAACACCATTTTCTTATCTTTCAAGAACCATAACTCCTGAACGGTAAAAGTCAAAATCGACATTATTGAACTTGACCTCCATTTTGTCATCAGTAACAACATATTAAAATTTGAAAAGCTTTTGTTTAACAGTTCATGAGTAAATGCAAGGACATGACTGGAAACGCCATGTTTACAATTTTTCAAGAACCATAACTCCTGAACCGTTACAGTCAAAATCGTCATTTTTAAACTTGATCTTCATTTTGTCATCAGTAACAACATATTAAAATTTGAGAAGCTTTGGTTGAACAGTTCATGAGTAAATGCAGGGACACGTCTGGAAACACCATTTTTCAATCTTTCAAGAACCATAACTCCTTCACGGTAAAAGTCAAAATCTTCATTATTAAACTTGACCTTTATTTTGTTGTCAGTAACAACATTTTAAAATTCTAAAAGCTTTAGTTGAATGGTTCATGAGTAATTGCACAGTCAACATTTGGTTGCCGCCCGACCGCTGTACATCCCCAAATAAATAACTGACATTTTTGTCACAAAAATATGGTTTATAAAACCTTACTGATTTGAAAGAACACCATACTGTTCTCTTATTGTTACTACATCTTTTACTGCATCTGAGACTTCCAATCTCAGTGTGGCATTTTCTTTTTCTGTATCTGATTTACTGCCAACTCCAATATATCTGAAAAGACAATAAAATGCTTGCACTGTAATAGTGTCATCAAATTATAGTATCATCAAAACATGGTAAGCTGAACATGTATAATCAAGTCTTGAAACTGTTTTTTATGTGAAGTTATATGTTGCACATGTTCTATTAAAATCTTTTTTTTTTAAATTATGAAACATAAAAATTAAATTTATATTCATCAGTTTAATTTTCTGGCCTTACTGTTTTTTGTTGAAAGAATTTGATACAAGCATAAACTTGTTACATACATTTATGACCATATATTGGGTTTTTTTCAATGACAAACAGAAAACAATCTCTGTTCCAATACCCTGAAAAGAGTTATTATGTTTTTTCTTTTTGTTAAGTTCTTGTTTTTTTACATTGTTATTATATTTGAATCTTGCATAAGCATTAACCCTATTTTTTACAACACTGAGTTAAAACTTTTCATTGTATTTGGTACTCATTATACTTGTGTGTTTCAAATAATTATGACGTCTTGAAAGGCTATGCTGTAATGCGTCAAAGCAATAAAATATAACAGCATTTCAAGATGTCATGATTATTTGGACTAAATTCTTGTGATGCATATCAAAGCAAAATTGCTTCATTTTATGGGGACTACAAACCATCTTTTAGAAAGCAAAATAAATTGGATGTGCCGATGATAAAGGTATAGTCCAACTGAAGAGAACATTTCTCCATGTTTTTACTGCTTACAATAAATAGGTCTCCCGGGCGGCAATTACATGTAAAACAGTAGTTGCCAATCAGATATATTTGAGAATTTGAAAATTTTGATTTCTCATACATGCATATATACATGATATAAGCTTTTTATTACACTTGCATACATGGGGAGAAAATATCAGGGACTAAAGTGTCTGTTCTCCCTTGACACCATTTGTGAGTATGGTCTTGAGAAAAGATGATAATCTGCCAGAAGGATAAATGTCTGACCTGTGTTAAGAGAGAGCCATATGTCTTGCATGTAATTAAAAAGACGACCTTATAGATTTCGAAAAAGAACAGGCTATTGTTGCTGAAAAGGGATAAATCTAAGTTGCAATAACTGGTTTCCCAATTAATCCATTAATTAAAAAATAAATATGTTTGAACTAACCTAAATTAAAAGGGGCAGAATCAATTTGCGCCAATTGCAGTTTTGAAAAGGTATTAATAGCGCCACTCTCTTTAATTTTAATGGTATTAATTGCGCCAATAAATGAAATGAAATAGCGCCACATTTACCTGTAAATATTTTTTACTTATAGCATACCTGTACATGTTTTACCTATATCATACATGTAATATAATTAACCTTTCCACATCAGGGGTGGTGTTCTCGAAGCTATCTTAGTTTTAGGACGTGTCCTAAGTCTATCTTATGACAAGTCTTTGTCATAAGTCGTGTTCTTGAAGCTCTCTTAACTTATGGTATATCTCATTTTTCGTCCTAACTAAGGACACCCAATAAGGTGTCTTAAGATCATCCTATCTTCATCCTAGCATAATAAAGTTTGGATTTCGCTTTTTGCTCATTATTTTACATGAAAATGAACATGAAATGAAACGCACCATCGGTTATTAACTTGTATATAAAGAAATTGTGCATGATTTTAAACTTTGAACTTCGTGTTTCACGATACGATTACACTACAAATTTAATTCTCATTTCAAAACAAATTGTTTTCTAGTTTAAATTACAATCCTTTTTGATACAATTACATTGGTAATTATGCCTTTCATTCTATACATGTTATTATAAAATTCATAAATAATTTTATTAAATAATTTCGTCATTAATAAATTTTTCACAAAAAAATTACTTTAACGATTTAAAATTTTGACTTAGGATATGTTTAGGACATCCTAACATAAGATTCGTCTGAGAGAGCTTCGAGACACAACTTAAGAGTGTCCTAAGTCGATCCTATGTCCATCCTAAAATTGGTCTTATCTATGACTTAGGACGAATCTTAGGATTCTTTCGAGAACACCACCCCGATTTACATTGTAACTGAACACTCATCAAATTTAAGTAAACTGACCAAAAAATATTTTTTTAGTTATAAAATATTTTCTCACGAGTCAAAATGTCTGATATACCATTAACAAAATAGAGTCCGATAGAGGAAAACCGGTCATCACTGTTGAAGAAAACAAAGTCCGTCAGGCATTTGTAAGAAAACTGGAGAAATAAGATGGAGATGTACAGTTAAGTCGTGTTGTACTAGGTTATTCACAGATAAAACACAAAACAGTACGAGACATATTTTCAGACTTCCTTATTACATGTAAGTCATGTAGATTTCGTCTTGGTCAGACTTGGTGAAGGAAAATTGCCGGTCCCAAGCCCGGATAAAGGAGAAGGGAAGTCAATCTTTACATTAATAGTTGTTATTTATAAATAAAAATAAGCAATTAGATGATTATTTTATTGGTGCAAATGATACCTATAGTTTTGAAAATTAGGTGGCGCAAAAGAAGTATTGGCGCAATTAAGTTATGGCGCAAATGAGTTACTTTTTGGCGCAAAAAGATCTTGCCCATTAAAACTAAACACCTTCATATATGAAGAACATGTCACAAAAGGGCTTCATAACAAATAAAATTTTTAAAATAAATCCTCCCACCTGCCACATTTTTTCAAAAATTTGGATGAAAATCTAATAATTAATTTTAGTTGGCCTTATAGAGAGTTGTCTTTTCAGCAATCATACTATATCTCCCTAGGTTTTTTTATATAGGTCTCACTATGTAAAATGATTGCTGCTTACAAAGAAACTATTTAACAAAGGGTTACAAATAATTAAATAGATTGATTTATTGATAGATAGATCAGTGCTCAACACATCTCTCAGTATTATTGAATATTGTGTGTTAAATATTATTACTTAGATACCAATTTTCAAGGGTTTTGTGGAAACAGGTGAACCACAAATTAAAATCTTCAACAAATTATATAATTTCAATCAGTTTTGTATACAGAGATTGGCAAAACCATAAAATCAAATATCAATGAATATACAAGTTTTCAGAAATCCACGAAAATAGATAACCACAAAAACAAAAGAATCGACAGTATTTACGTACTGATTGGCTAAAAGAAAATAATTTATAATGTAACTGAATGTTTCAACTTTCACTAATACTGTAACATTCTTATCAATATCAATTTATTAGAACCATACGGCATACCTTGCTTCAGATTCAGATAACTGATTTTTTGTTTCTTCAAGATGCTTCTTCACTCTATCGATATCACTTTGCAATATTGTATTGTCTTCTAAACTGAATGTTAGCCTAATAAATATAAAACATGTTAAAAAATAAAATAATTGTGATCATATTAAACATTAAGATTAATAAGCAAATAAAATATAGTTATATTCCCTTTAAAATAAAATAAAAAGAATATAACAATTCTTCAATAAAGTAGTTGAACATATATCAACATTATATGCAGATTGGCAAAAAAGCAAAATACTGATTGAAAGTGATACATGCAACTTGATAAAACAACATTATTGCAGATCTTATTCTAGCAGAACTTTGTTATTTGAATGAAGCATAACATGAAGAAAAATTGAGTAAATTATTTTTTGTAAATTTTGTAGACTTCTCCTGTGTTTTGTGGTAATAATTATAAGCATGCTGTATAAGTTTCATAGTATTTGGTTGAGGCAAAGTTAAAATGGAAAATAAAATGGAAACCAATTTATGGACAAACAGAGAGACAAAAAATAAAACTTAGTAAATACCCCCTCCTCAACAGCAATACAAAAATGCTAATTCAAAATGGAAAATTACTTATCCATTTCTAGAAACATTACCCACATTTCCATCTTTTGAATTTCTTTGAAAACAAAAAATCAATAAAGAGCTCATCAAATGCAAAATAAATTTACAGACATTTTTAGTCTTAATTACATATATTTTTTTTTTAATTATTTGTTATTGGCTTAGAACTAGCTGACAGTAACTGTAAGTACTCTCAGATAAGAACTAAACATCTTTTTGTTTAGGGGATGTATAAGTACCCGGTCATGTCCACTTTTTTGTTTTAGTTACTAGATGTATTTCAATTTGTTTTTATATCATAAGTTAACTGATTTTTGTAGTGAGTTCTTATGATTTACTGTTACACCACTGTTTCAGGTTAAAGGAGATTTGGCACATTCAAACTAGTTTAATCCACATTCTGTATGAGCCTGTTCCAAATCAGGAGCCTTTAATTCAGTGATTCCTGCTTTTTGTTGTGAATCATATTTGTTTTTCATTCATTATTTTATACATAAATTAGGCAGCTAGTTTTCTCATTTGAATTGTTTTACATTTTGTCATTTCATGCCTTTCATAGCTGACCATAAGGCATGGGTTTTTCTCATTGTTGAGGGCTATACAGTAACCTATTGTTTTAAATTTCTGTGTCATTTGGTAATTTGTGGAGAGATGTTCTATTGGAAATACAGCATTCTCACTTTTCTTCAACTATTTTGAACTTTTTTCTAAGTGAAACCAACTCTATATTCTTCTGGTCAATCTCATTCCTATCAAAATCAACTGTTTTTAACCTAAAAATAAAGATATGTAAAGTGAAAAAGATATTCTACATGCATAAATTATAACCTCACCAAAAAAATTAGGTCACTGTAATAGGGTTTTTAAAGTAATAGTATAGGAGTTGTAGATACTAAATGGGTACTTTTAGTTAAAGCAATGAAAAAGTTGCAGAATTCTGTTCCCCAGTCATCTTGGGGGTGCATAAAAGAATTCAAATAAACTCCACCTTTAATGGTTGATGATGACACATGTCAATCTTAGTTGAATTGTATAAGCACACATACTTTTTAACAATGACAAAACTTTAACACATTTGGACAATACTAATGACAAAATATTGAATATTTATAAGTATCAAAGTATCAAAGTATTATAGTTGTAAATGTCCAAAATTTTCCAAACTTCATTTGTTTTCATTTACATAGACATTGAAAGTTTTGAATAGTGAAGCATGTCCAGTACTTTATTGTCAAAACATCACAGATACTTCTGATGGAAATTCAGATGACAGAAATCTAATAATTTAATTATTCAAATTTACAATCCTCAAAATTTGATCATTTGAAAATTCATTTTTAAGAAATGAAAAAAAAAGTTCTAGGGTCAGGGGGTTTAAACTAGGGTCGGTTGGGTAAATGGAACCACACATATATTTTTATTAAGCCTAAGGAGATTAGGATTTTGGTCAAGAGTTTGGATTCAGATTCAGTAATGTGTTTACTGTACCCTTTTAGGCTAGCTGTATGAATGAATGCACTTAAAAGAAATATTGAGAAGATTCTGTTTCTTGTTTTGTTTCTGATTATTGATTTTGCCTGCCCATAAATAAATTTCTATAATTTAAACTGTTCTTCGACATATAAGAGTACTATGAGAAAATCAAAGTACAAAATGTATAGGGTTTTATTTATGCCTCTTCTTTTTTATTTTTATTGAATGTCAAAATGACAGACCATCGCACTTCAGTGTCCCCATTGCACTTGTGTGTCCCGCATATATACCCTCATATAAATATGAAGCACAACTGTGCAAAATTGCACTTGCCTTCAACCTAAAATTTTAGAGTTTTGTGTTTAAAATAGATGTTTCTCAAAATTTGTGATTTTTTTTAACTGGGTTTACAAAGATTATGATAAACAGACAGATGAACAGACAAAGTGAAAACTATATGGTGCTCCCATCCTCAATTCAATGCCATAATTAGATGCTCATTACAAATTGTTCTGTTTAAATTAATATGGAACTAGTCACATGAACAGAACATTTTGGTATACAGAACATTAATAAAATCATGAAAATGTATAGATATTACACATTTAAACTTGAAATAAGTTAATAACAAACTGTTGTTCAAGTCTGTTCTGCTCATTCCTCAATGCTTCATTTTCTTTGTATAGTTTCTTCTTTTGAATCCTTTCTTTTTCCAGGCTTTCTTGGTCCCTTATAATTAGGAAAGAAAAACACATCATTAGAATATAAAAACATAATCTATTTATTAAGTATGTCTGGTATATTTAAAGGGGCATTGGCTGTCAAGTTTATGTTCATCGATTTGACTCAAACTCTCATATTTGATATATTACATACTTAAATGATTATCCAAATCATAAAAAGTCTTTATATAGTAGTTTAAAAATATATGTTCATCATTGTTTTTACCTTTATATGAATGAGTTTATGTGGATAAATAAACAGACAGATGGATGAACGGATGGATAGATGGACAGACAAAATGAAAGAACAAATTAACAAACAGAAACACAGACCAAAAAACATAATACCCCTAGGTGGGGCATGTTAGGTCCTTGATCTTATTTCTATCATACACTTTTTTCTATATACATGTACAACTGCATTTGCACAGTGCAAACCAAAAGCAACAACACCATTGATTGGTAGACTAATTCTATAGTCCATGTCAGTCAAGTAAGAATTTTTATAATAATGAGAACAAAAGTAATATAATAAATAAAGGATTCACCAATGTCATTGAGGAGTAAAATCCTTTGCAATTAAAAACTATCTAGATCTTGGTTACAATACACCTTATCGCTATTTCTGGCCGACCCGGCTGCTTGAACTTTTGATATCATACAACAATCACTTTTCCATTGTGACGTCAGATATTTTGTTTTATGAAATCAAAATTTTATGGGAACCTGTGCGATATCCTAAATGGCTGACAAATAGCGATAAGTTGTATAGCTGTGTAATTAACATGATTACGATGTGGATTAGTCATGCAAACATGCTTTCTAGTTTCATTTAACATATTAATATACATTCTGTTAAATTTCCATATCATGCAGGTTCTATGAAACATAAAATAAAATAAATTATATGCCTGGGGTATTTACATTTCTTGAATTCAAATGATTACCTAGGCTAATATTGTTCATTTCAAATTTCATAAAATAAAAAGCAATAGTGATGAAATAATATCTCTGACTACCTCTGTTTTAATAAAGCACTGCACTGTCCCTCAACATCCTGCAAACTAGCATTCCTTTCCTTCAGGACCTTAATCTTATTTCTAAGCTCCTCAATTAGTTTCTTTGACTTTTGCTTTTCTATTTCAGCTGAATGTTTACTTTTCTGTAGTTGATTCCTAAGTTCATCTTTTTCACTTCTTATGCTTTCTAACTGCCTACTAATGTCCTCATTTTTTCTTACAACTTTGTCATATTTAACTTTATCTTCATTTCTAGCTTTCTTGTATCTTTGTACTTCCTGTTTGTCTTCATCTATTGCTTTTAATGAATCTTTTAATTTTTCCTCAAAACTGTGGAGTACACATTCTCTATATTATTTCATTTTCTATATTTAAATAATTCAATTTTAGATGGAACGCATCTTCTCATTGACTTAAAATTGGTTTGTTTATCAGCTCAAAGACATAATTTTGTCATGTGACAGCAAAGTCATCCATGTTTTTTTTCAAGATTTACTCCTTAAAAATAGAATTTAGAATGAAATTACTGGAAAAAGGAATGTCTGTAATATTTTTTCTGTCCATTCAAAATAACATTAAAAATGTGGTGCATTCTTCTGAATTACTTACTATGCTGGTTATTCAGTTTGCACCAGATTTTATAACATATTTCTTAATAGACAGAAAAATTATCACAGTTATTTCTTGATTCGAATAATTTATTTTTAAATTTCTTATAATGCTTCACTATTCAAAATTCAGTGCAATGAAATCCCTTTCAATATAGCAAGTCCAGTAGAATTAAATTTTCCTTGGAAATTTTAGAAACTGCACACAATTTAGTATGTTTTGTTAGATTAACAACCATGCATGTCACATATCATATTAAAGTAATAACTTCTGGTATCATATTGATATTTACATAAATCCCCTTAATTTCTATTATATACTAGTTAACAAAAGAAACAATACAAGACTTTTTTTCAAATTCAAGATAAAGTTTTCCGTTCATTTGACCAATACTGAAGGTAGTAATACTTAACCATTATGGAAACATAAAAAACCTATTTTTTTGCATACGTGACATTTTTTCAGGATTTTTTTTTTTTTACAAAATTTACATTAAGGTGGTACCCAACACTTTAACTAAAATTAATTTGGCTCGTTTAATTTTCTTAAAATTTTGACAAAGTATTTACTTTGACCCTTTGACAAAAATATAAAAATTTCAAAAAATTTGAACCAACCGTTTTATCAGAAAAATTACACTGGTTATATAGCAGTTTGACAAAAACTTATTTTGATCTTTGAAAAGCTAAATTTTCCCTTAACAACACAACGTAATTAAAACGTTTAACTGATTTGACAGAGTTATCTCCCTGTAGTGTTAGGTAACACCTTAAACGACAATTTTAAAAACAGAAGTTCCAACTAATAATGCCCATCTCTCATCATATTTCAAAGTCGTGTATCGTTTCTTTTGTTGGCTAGTATAGTTTCAATAGCACTTTCAACTGTTCAAATATTGTTTTCATCATTATCAAAGTAAAATAGACTTCAAAATGTAAAAAATGCCTATTTTTACAGATGTGTGTGAGCACAGTCTGAGTGAGAAATATTGATCAGTACCACATAATTTTAGAGAGCTGTTGTCCATATATAGACTATCTATGAAGGTAATTAAATAATATAGTTGGTACATGCATGTGCCTTTTATTTCTAATTGTAAAAAAAATGTAGAAAGAACCTTTCAATGACTTCACATATTGATACATTTACTGTAACTTCTTACTTAATAATTAAAATACTTTAGCTTTTTGAGTCTTTTTGTTTGCAAATTTCCTGATTTTAAAGAAAGACAAAAATGTAAATGCAAGATTTTTGAACATGTTGAATTTGATAATCAAAATCAATTATAAATAATAATACAGGACATCTTCAATGTTAACAAGACATAAATTATATCAGATGGCAGCATTTTGATTTCTTGTCTTGAATGTCTCCCATATTTGCATTAGGGATTCAAACTTCTAACTGTTCATTCAAAACTGAAAAATTGTCTCATTTTGAGATCTTAATTTGTTCTTAGATACTAGCAAAGGCCTTATTTACTATAAAATGTTGTATACAAATATGTTTATGTGGATAATATATTCAATTCTGCAAAAGCAATGTGTTATAATAGCCAGCCATTTTAGAACTAAAAAGATAAAAAGAATTAAGTGGTGTGATTGCCAATGAAACAGCTATCCACCAAAGTTCAAATGAAGTGGATGTAATAAATAATAAGCAACTGTACTACCCATTCCTTCAACAATGAGAAAAACTGATAATAAAATGTTGACTATAAAAGACCCCAACTTGAAAAATAGCAAACAATTCCAATTTAGAAAATAAATTACAATGTTTTATAAAAAACAATTTTGAAGAAAAAAAGTATGACAGATATGAACCAAAGGACAGCCACTGAACTACAGGAGTCAATTTCACAAAAAAAAACTTACGACAAAAATTGGTCTTAAGGGGGCTTGTGGTTCTAAATAATTTTTTTTATTTAATATGAGATTTTACTAATTTTTCCCATAAATGAACTTTATCTTATACCTGATAGAAAAATAAAATAAAAAAGAGGGGTCACTGATCATTTATGCTCACAATCTGCCTTTGAGAGAAGCATACATTTTTGTAAAGGTACTTTTTTTCTGTTGAACAAATAGGAGAAAAATAGGTAATATCGAAATTAAAAAAAAGAACCTAATTATAGAAATCGCTTAAATTATACAATTTTTAGTTTATGTATAGCTTATTTGAAAACAATAATAAACAAGAATGTGTCCTAAGTACACGGATGCCCCACTCGCACTATCATTTTCCATGTTCAGTGGACCGTGAAATTGGGTAAAAAATCTAATTTGGCATTAAAATTAGAAAGATCATACCATGTTGAACATGTGTACTAAGTTTCAAGTTGATTGGACTTTAACTTCATCAAAAACTACCTTGACCAAAAACTTTAACCTGAAACTCACATTTTCATTTTCTATGTTCAGTGGACCGGGAAATTGGGGTCAAATGTCTAATTTGGCTTTAAAATTAGAAAGATCATATGATAAGCAACAAGTGTACTAAGTGTCAAATTGATTGGACTTCAGCTTCATCAAAAACTACCTCGACCAAAAACTTTGACCTGGAGCGGGATGAACGAACGGACAGCACAGACCAGAAAACATAATGCCCCTCTACTATCGTAGGTGGGGCATAAAAATATAGGTCACCAATGAGTAGAAAAAGATATTTCAATTCTAATGCCAAAAAAGAACATTTTTTCCACCAAAGGGAGATAATTTGGAGCTTTTTCAATGAGATAATCATTTTAAAAGTCATCTGGGGCCAAACCGAATCGATTTTTTTGGTTAATTTTTGTATCATACCATAAAGTAATAACTAATAGTGTAATAAATAAAAATTGTTATGAAAAAACAAATGTTAAATTTTTTGCTTAAATTTTTGTCCCCTGGAGCCTACTTAAGTCATGAAAAAATCATTATACTTACAGTCAATCTTAGTTGTAAGTTTTTTGTGTTATCGACAGCTGATGTTGAACAGGAACATATAGAATGTGGTGGAGTTAAAACTTGTTTGAAGGCGTAATCTTTCCCTTTGACATGTCCATTTCAGTATGTGTAACTTCATTGTGACACCCAATTGTTTACAGATTTTTTTTCAATTATTACATAATATTTATCAATGGAAATTATCATAACTTATAAAGGATTGAAGAATTCAACTATTTTTTTTATTTCAGGGTCTAGATTATAGTACAGTTATCATCCTGTTCATACTTCTGCCTTGAATAGTCCATACATTCATATATTCAACAATAAACTTTACCTCTCCTTAATTTTCGTTTGTTCATCTACAGCTGCTTTTAAATTACTAATTGTTCTGTGCAAGGTATGGTTTTCAATCTGAAGTCTACTATGTTCTGATTTTTCAAAATTCTGTTTCAGATCTTCAATTGTGTCCTCTGCAGCATTCAGCTTTTGACATGTTTTATTATACAATATTGTCAGATTGTTCATTGTCTGGTTAGTTTCTTCACACCTGTAAATTACAAAAATTAATAAAAGAAAATCGTCAACAAGAGACTCTAAAAGTAAAAAGGTGTACTGTTCAATATATATGATCTATGCCTACCCTATACAGTAACCACTTTAACTGTATAAAACCTTTTGAACTCTTACTAAGTAAAGAAGCAGAAAGCCTGTAGCTCTTTAAATTATTTGTTTCTCTTTATTTAGTATAAACTACAATTGCTCTTCAACCAAAATCAATCATTCCTTTTCTGCTAGCTAATGTTTTCAACAGATAGGAAAATTTGAATGTTTTTAAAAGATATCTAAATTATACTTATTTATAGGTGCTAGGATACTATCAGAAAATTATCTTATAACAAATACTAGACTGAATAACCATATATATAGATATAGGAAGATGTGGTGTGAGTGCCAATGAGACAACTCTCCATCCGAATAACAATTTAAAAAGTAAACCATTATAGGTTAAAGTACGGCCTTCAACACGGAGCCTTGGCTCACACCGAACAACAAGCTATAAAGGGCCCCAAAATTACTAGTGTAAAACCATTTAAACGGGAAAACCAACGGTCTAATCTATATAAACAAAACGAAAAATAGACTGCTTACTCAAAAGGCAAGGATTGTAATGTCAATTTAAACAAAAAACAGATTATATAGATCTTTTAAAATAAATAGGCCTCTGATTAACAAAAATATTCCCTCTAAACTTCTAAACTGTAAACCCTGTTCTTTTGAGAACCCCATAATGCAGTTGCTATGGCCTCTGTTCTAAATTAATCAAGTGATCTGAAATCACTAATGGCAATATTTTTTTAACTATTGCGAATAAAATATTTATGTTTGGTGTTATGAATTGCCTTTAACATACACTAAGTAAATTCAATACGACCAAAAAGATTGAACACCGATAAACCAGACCAGCAACTTTTCTGTCATGTTATGTTTCAACTCAATAGTTATGTAATTTAATTAAATATAATTGGCATAAAGAAGGAGGAGTCTAATTAGAATTCGTCAGTACATCTAATGAATCTTACTTAAGTAAAATGACAAAACTGGCCAGTAAATAGTAGAAAAAATTTGTAAAAGTTCCGGGGAAACCAGTGTCTCGCCTACTTTTGATCTTAATAAAATGTCTTTGTTTTCAGCATGTTTAGTTTGACAGGGGAATGTACATAAAAGATTTACAGAAAAATATTCAACTCAAGCATGATCAAACAACACTGATAATATTAACTCAAGTTCTACGTGCATTCATGAATTAATGTGTTAAGGAGTCAATGGATTATTTTCATCATTTCACTTATTTGTAGATCCTTCTTAGCTGTACATTTTTGCCATTTACACTCTCTCTTCATGGATCATAATATGTAAATCCTTCAAGCAAAATTATGACAAAAACTTCATTTACATCAAGTAAATTGTTTTGAAGATGATTATAAAATAAAAGGGACATATGATATCACGAAAGACACTTGTTATTGTTCTAAAATATTCATTAAAATGCAGTCACTGGTTTTAATAGAATTAGTGGCAGATACAAAATTAGAATGAAATTAATCATCTCTTTATACACCAGCATCAGTAAGCCCAGAAATAACATGTAAATAAACTCATCATAGATATCAGGACCAAATTTAGTATATACGCCAGACGCAAGTTTCGTCTACAAAAGACTCATCAGTGACGCTGGAATCCAAATAAGTTAAAAATGCCAAATAAAGTAAGAAGTTGAAGAGCATTGAGAACCAAAATTCCTAAAAGTTTTGCCAAATATAGCTAAGGTAATCTATGCCTGAGGTAGAAAAGCCTTAGTATTTCAAAAAAATGACAATTCATGTCAGCACAAAAAGTGTTGACTACTGGGCTTGTGAAATAAATTCATCATAGATATCAGGACCAAATTTATAGTAAAATTTACTAATTTATAGTAAAAATATATAGTAAAAACATACTTCTCCTGGTAATATGTAGCATAAAAATTACTATCTTTCAGTTCATTTTCAAGCCTACAAAATAAAGTGGACATTTTAAATTGGCTATACCAAAATAGGAAATACATTATGAAAGTAAAATAAAAATCTCAGTGAACAAATAAAACAATACAAAGATTCTGACAAACAAGGATATGTAAAATACATTATAATACTATTTATTTCTGAAATTTCTTAATTTCTAAAGTCAATAATACAATTACCGAAGACTAGATCGTGCAAAACAAAATGGCGAACAGACAGTGTCTAATTATTTCTCTCATTACTTAAGGATAGGACCAAGAGAATGTATAATTAAGATTATTCTTACATTTTAGGCTTAATGTCAGATGAATAAAAAGGTGTAAGCAGCGTCAACTTATGACATAGCTCTTTAACAAGATTCTTTGAAACAGGTTAGGTAAAAAGAAATACTTACTTTTGAATGGTTTCTTTATGTCTTTCAATGTCATACAGAGAATCATTCCTTTCAGCTTGGTACCGCTCTGCACGCTGACAATTTTTTTCACAAAAATTGCATTTTCTTCTGCAAGAAAAGTGTGCATATTATTTTTTCTACCATCAAACAGGAAATAAATGCTTACTTGATCTTTAACATGCTATGGTGTAAACTTTATAACAATTATCAAATCAATATCTTCAAGCATGACGAAAAAGGGTGGAAACCTTATTACTTTAGGGAATATTTTAAGTCAAAATCAACAGACTGGAAGGGATAGGGGACTAAACATTGCATTTATAAACTGAAAAAAACTCAAGTTCATTTTTCTAGAAAACAAGAATGCATGTGCTGAAATGTCGCCTTCGTTACTTATCATTGATATTATGTTGATAGTCCTTATTAAAGCTGTATTACAACTGTCATATAAACTCAACATTTACCATCGAACCATGAAAATGAGGGCAAGGTTAGATGAACCATGCCAGGAAGACATGTCCAGCTAACAATTCTTTTATACAACAAATAAAGTTGACCTATTGCTTATAAATTAAGAAAAAAAAGACCAAAACGCAAATACTTATAACACTTAGCAACGAAAAGTGAAAATGAGGTCAAGGTCAAATAAAACCTGTAAGACTGACATATAGATCATAAAATATTTCCATACACCAAATATAGTTGACCTATTATATTGCATATAGTACTAGAAAAATAAACCAAAACTCAAAAACTAAACATTGACCACCTGCCAGTTAGACATGAACACCTTACAGTCCTTCCATACACTGAACATACTAGACATATTGCTTATAGAGATATGGACTTGTTCACTGATCCATGAAATGAGGTTGAGGTCATGTGAAACCTGACTGACGGACATGAGGACCTTGCAAGGTAAGCGCATACTACTTATAATAAGAGAGAATTTAACATTACAAAAAATCTTAACTTTTTCTTCAAGAAGTCACTGAACCATGAAAATGAGGTCAAGGACATTGGACATGTGACTGACAGAAAATTTGTAACATGAGGCATCTATGTACAAAGTATGAAGCATCCAGGTCTTCCAAAATATAAAGCTTTTATTAAGGTAGCACAATACAAAGATTTTATGACTCCAACACCCAAGTTTTAAAATCCTGTAACTTTCTTAATAATGCTTGAAAATTTATAAAAGTGGTAGTTTTGGATAGCTAACAGATTACTCTTTCAAATTAATGCAATGTTTATATTAATCAACAATTATGTAACCAATTACAATGTTAACTGTGTCTAAATTATTTTTCACCAAATTTCCACATTCAAATGAAATTAGCTTCTGCAAAGGTATCCCTAGAGGGTTGATTTTATTATATGTTGTTCCAATGGCCATTATCTACAAAAGGGTGTCTCAGATTTCAGATAGAATGTATAGAACAAATTTTACACCTAATTAAACATTATCTTCTTTTATGTGGTTAGGTTGTTTACACTAATTAGAGATTTATGAGAGAATGGAATACCATAGAGATAATCTAAGACACCCTTTTGAAGCCCATGATGTGTTGATTTAGAATTCTTTAAAATTTTCTGTATAGTTAAAGAGATGATAGAGTTAAATTCATTCAATTGAACTTACCCAGATTTTGCCACTAATTACATAATAATTGATTACGTAATGATTGCATAATAAAAAATATTGCATTCATTTAAAAGATTATTCTTTTATCTATCTATATATACCTCTTTTATTATTTTCTATGTATTAATAAGAAAGTTACAGCATTTCAAAGGTTAGTGATTGGAAGTAAAAAAATCTTTGTATTGTGCTACCTTAAGTTATCTAACTCTGCTGCCACCACCGGTGGATCACTACACCTATGTGGAGCTTTCTGCAACAAAATTTGCTGGACAAAAATTAACTAACAAATTTAGAGATATTACAATAGATTACATTTTTACTGATTAATAACAATTACTTTTGATTCAAATCATATAAAACAAGAAATAGAAACTTACAGTTTATAAGAGGAGATCTTTACTAAGATGACATATTTTCTTTGCAATAAACAAGTATGTTAATGCAATTGCAAGAGTGTGTGTAATTTTTCTTATCTAGTGTCTCGAATAGCGAAAATTTTATTATTGAAATTTATGGACTTTATGGATTTATTTAACTCCAATGAATAGTATTTTACTCCACTAATTGTCTTTAGATATTTTCTCTGTCCTTTGTGATTTTGACTCTGGTAAAATTTATTTTTGTATTATTTTGTAAAATTATCAGTACTTCATGTGAAATTCATGCAACTGGTTTATGTTTGACTATAAAAGCAATTTCAAACAAGTGAAACTGCGAGCAACTGCTCACTGATGATACCCCCGCCGCAAGTGGATAATATAAATAGTGTAAAAATATGCAAGTGTTCGGTAAACAGGAAGTTGTCGAGTGATGAATCTGAAAACGCATCACACGGTATAGCTGACTTATATAAATCCTGAAACCAAATTTCAGAAATCCTTTTATTGTAGTTCCTGAGAAAAGTGTGACGAAAATTTTCAACTTGGCTATCATGTGTAAAATCATACAAGTGTTCGGTAAACAGGAAGTTGTCAAGTGATCAATTTGAAAACCCATCACACGGTATAGCTGACTTAGATAAACCCTGAAACCAAATTTCAGAAATCCTTGTATTGTAGTTCCTGAGAAAAATGCAACAAAAAATATTCATGGGACGGACTGACTGACAGATGGACGGACAGACAGAGGTAAAACAGTATACCCCCCCCCCCCTTTTTTTAAAGCGGGGGAATAATTATCATTGTATTAATCTTGCTTAGTAGGTTGATTTTTAAGTGTCGTATTAAATATGAAAAAGAATTATTTGTTATTATGTTTCTGATGTTAGTGTAAAACAACTATCTACACAACATCTAGGATCAGCAATTTTATAATTACCCAGCATTTGGTCCTTTTATTTCTTTGTATTTTCTTTTGGAATGCATTTTTTGTATTTCATCTTCAAGCTTGGACACATTTTCTCTCAGTATAATGTTCTCCTCTTGATATCTGGAACGATTTAAAACAAGAATTATATTCAAATAACCATATTTTTTTAAAGTATAATTAATAAATGTTGAACCCAAATACAACAAGTTCATAAAATTATCAAAAATGACTGACATCAAGTGAAGTAAAAACCTCACGTGGCATTTCTGAGATCTTCTAAATTCATACAATAATAGACTATATTCGAGACTCAGGTGTATTCCTCCATCTTGAATTTTAAAGTAGCGGATAACAATTGGTCTAGATTGTAATAAATTTGCAAATTTTTAGAGTATGTAATTTATGTGTAAGACTTTTAATGATTATTAAGAAAGTTATGTGTTGTATCATTTATATATATATATATAGGCTTTTTTCAAACAAACAAAAAAATAACACAGTACTTTTGTTTAATTATTATTTTTTTTTATACTTTTCAAAATAAGGGAAGATAACTCAGATAAGGAAATTCTATTATAGAAAGTGTTGTAAATTTCTTATTTTAATATGTAGCAAGAAAACAAGTTTGATGACCTCATTTTTTTCTTTTCCTTATCTAAAAGCATGTTATAAGAGCTATTTTCTCACACTTTATCTTTAAAATTCTAACGTGTATTTTTATTTTATCACACAAAACTGGATTTTCCATGCATCATTCTGTGACTGTATCTTACATTAATTTGTAGGATCCTTTACTATAGATAATTGAGCTGATCTGTAACAATAACATCTCCATGCCTTATATATCATGTACTGTAGTACAATGCTAGATTAAAACTGACGAGGAAAGGTAACACACAGCCACCAAAGGTTTATTATAGTAGAGCTCAGGTGGTCGTGTGGTTTAGCGGGACGGCTGCAGTGCAGGCGATTTGGTGTCACGATATCACAGTAGCATAAAGTAAAATCACAAAAATACTGAACTCAGAGGAAAATCAATTTGGAAAGTCCATAATCACATGGCAAAATCAAAAAAACAAAAAACAAAACGCATCAAAAACGAATGGACAAGAACTGTCATATTCCTGACTTGGTACAGGCATTTTCAAATGTAGAAAATGGTGGATTAAACCTGGTTCTATAGCGCTAACCCTCTCACTTTAATAACAGTCTCATCAAATTCCGTTACATTTACATGATGCGTTAAATAAACAGTCACAATCAATAAAATAGTCAAAATATGGGAACATCAGTCATCATCGTATAACAATTTAACAGGACACAACAACATCTACTATCTACGAACACATGGATTGATTTGAGTGTCTGACGTCAGAAAAATTATATACGTCACATAAATTTGTCGTTCAATGTGCATACAATAGTTATCAAAAGTACCTGGATTATAAACAATTTTAAATTTTACATAGGCAATGAGCGTAGACAGGGTTAAAAAATCAAAAGTATGTAAGAATAAATTACAGAAATCAAACTAGTCCAAAAGTTATACATATAATTTATGAGAATCCAAAACTTTTAAAAGGAACAATTTAACAGGACACAAAAAACTTATCCACGAACATATACGTCACATAAATTTGTCGTTCAATGTGCATACAAACAATTTTAAAATTTACATAGGCAATGTACGCATACAGGGTTAAAAAATCAAAAGTATGTAAGAATAAATTACAGAAATAGACCCGAGATTCAAACTAGTCCAAAAATTATACATAGAATATATGAGAATCCAAAACTTTTTAAAGGGAACAATTTAAAAGGACACAATAACATCTACTGTCTAAGAACACATGGATTGATTTGAGTGTCTGACGTTATAAAAATTATATACGTCACATAAATTTGTTGTTCAATGTTCATACAAACAATTTAAAAAAAAAAAAAAAGATTTATAGGCAATGTACGCATACAGAGTTAAAAAATCAAAAGTATGTAAGAATAAATTACAGAAATAGACCGAGATTCAAACTAGTTCAAAAGTTATGGTTTCGAATCTCGGCGAGGGAAGAACAAAAAATTTGCTAAAGTACTTTTTATTTAAATCACCATCATTTAATTGAAAAATAAATGATTTTAACAATATATGTGCTAATTCATTTTCAGCATGTTCAGGATGAGGTAATATTAATGTGATAATTGATATGAATATTAACCCTGCTTTGTATTAGATAACACACTGAGAAAGATGTCAAATTTACACAAGGTACATGTAAATATGTAGTAGCTTGCATGTCATCCTACAACCACATTCACCTGACTTTAAATCAACTATTTTTACTCTTACTCCTAAATGCTAAGGGAAAAAAAGTCAATTTCCAATTTTTAAGTCTATGCTTTAACATGGATTGAATGTAACTCACCTCCTGCCACACCCAATGACATGCCCTCTATTGTGAGATCACAAAGGTTAAAATTAAAAACTGACAATCATATATTTTCTTAAAATATGCTGCTCTAAAGATATTACCTTAACATTTGTGCAAACTGCCATATGTTATCTTCATATACAGGAGTAGCATTGGGACTTTTATTTCAACAATTTATTTCAAGAGATTAACTACATCCAGGAGGGTGAGGCTCATGCCTTAAGAAAGAATTGGAACAATAGTTCCAAAACCTTTATACCGGTATACATGTATACAAAACTTTTAACAAACCTTTTAGTTTTAGCAAATATTTCTTGCAATACATCTAGACTGCTTTCTCTATCTGCATATTTATTTGTATGAAGCGATGGCTGCTCTGTGTGAGTAACTGGTGTTATACCCCTAAAATACAAAACTGTAATGCTTTAGAATTCTAGAATTTCTAATCTGTTCATAAATCTTTGAAATTTTTATACATGTATTGTATAATTCTTGACTTAGATCTAATCTTAGTCCACAACTATGCCATCTTGTTATTTATGAAATATTTACAGAATACCTTTAAAAATATATACACAATCATCAACAAATGATCAAAAGTTATATGCTGAAACCTATGTCATATGTGTGGGAACTTCCGAAGGACAATAGGGCAAACTAAAGGACAGATGGAAGGACAGGAGGCGAGGACAGATTGATCGGAGTAAAACAATATACAATTGGGCATAACTCTAGAAAGGGGAAAGTGTCTCCACCAGAATTTAAACCTGATCTGTGTTTTGGTGGTTTAAAACATTGTGTATAAGATAAATAACATTTGATAGAGACAAACTAACTTTAGAGAACAGAAACAAATTATGCATGAACAGACATAAAGTCGGACAACGGTAAAACTTAATGCTACATTCACTTCTGTAGGGGCATAAAAATAAAAGGCTTTAAAAAGAAATACAAAGTAATATTCACATCCTTAATATCAGAGAAATTCATTACTACAACTATGTAAAATCGTTCACTTTTGGTAGCATCATTTGTTAAACAAACTGAACATAAAACCTTTTCTACATAAATCTTAAAACACTTACTGAGAATCATAGTTATCATAATCCAATTCTCCTATAAGTCCATCAAACCCCTAAAAATAGAAAAGCATTCATATATATTTATACATCATAAAACTATATAAACTGCAGATTATGAAGTACTTTTAAAGGGGCATTAGCTCACTTGTTGCACACAAACACAGTAAGGTCTTTCAATGTGATACTCTGATTAAATTAAAATAGGTACTTTGATATGTAAACAAGCAAGAGAGCCCTTATCTATTCTTTGTTAAAAAACAACTAAAACAAATTTAAATTGTAAAAAATAAAATTAACCGTGTTGGTATGTGCTTTAAAATGCCATGAAATAGATAAGCTAATAGATGGCAATTGATCAAACTAACTTAATATTCAATAGAGAAATCAAACAAACACATACTTTTACTTCATCTCCAAAGAACTATAGACTGAAAAGGCTGTAATGGTTCAGAAGTTTCATTGTCATCTTAAACTTTTGCATGAAGATTATCATAATAAAAAATTTGAATAAGTAAATAGCATCCAGGGCAAATTAGGGGGAAACAAGAATGTGTCCCCAGTACATGGATCCCCCACTCGCACTATCAATTTCTATGTTCAGTGGACCGTAAAATTGGGGTCAGAACTCTACTTTGACATTAAAATAAGGAAGATCATATCATAAGGAACATATATACTAAGTTTCAGGTTGATTGAACTTCAACTTTGTCAAAAACTAACTCGCCCAAAAACTTTAACCTGAAATTGGACAAATGAATGAACTGACGAATGGACAGACGAATGACGGACAAACGGACGCACAGACCAGAAAACATAATGCCCCTTTACTATCGTAGGTGGGGGCAAAAAAATCTTCAAATTGCCATGTTTAACCGGTAAATATATTACTTTACTTAGCTTTCTTGGTAGTAAATACTTATCAGGGTTCTCATTTAGGAATTTTTAAGGCACATTTTTGGACATTAAGTAAGTCAAACACATGAAAAAGAATGTAGAAGATGTTTTACTGCAATATAAATGTTTATCTTTGTCTCCACGACCTAATCATGCTAATAGAGCAATGAATTGAGATTAAATTCAGATTACTTTTAAACTTTTGCTATTAAATGTTGATACATGTATTTGTGTTCAGTTTATACAAAATAATTTAATCTTGATGCATCTTTAGACTCACCAGTTATAAAAATTGTGAGTACAGACTCCAGACAGAATTTCATGAGTCCTGTTATTAACTCATGGACTAATACTTGCCTTAGTGAGAACCCTGTGCTTATATAGTCTGAGGTTAAAGTTTTTAACACAACAACTTTGTAAAATCTTCATAGAATTTCTATAAACTTCTTCATGAATATAAAACAGGCATGGCAGTATCAATAGAAAAAAATTAAATGTTTTTTTTATTTTTATCTTACAGATAAATGTACTTAAACTTTAAGATGTGGTCCTTTGAATGTTGTTTAATCAATTACATCATCAAACCTTGTTTAAGAATTTTTTAAATCTTCTTTTTCGGTTAACTGCATTTAAGATATATATGGACATGGTTTTTTTATATACAAAAAAAAGTTTTTTTCTATATCAATAACTTTGGGATAAAACATTCACACGAGCTTATGATTCATGACCAACAAATAGCTTTTAAGTGAAATGCTTTTTTTACTTTTTTAATCTTTTAATATTTTACTGATAAATAATCTGACTTTTTAAGCAATAATTAAACATTAAAGAAATTTTAAACTGACAGCAGCAATCACAGGTGAGACACAGTACTCAAATGGTCTTTTACAGAGTTTAAAAAGTAAAAGTACTGATACTACACCAATATGATTAAAAATCAGAGGCAAAGTTTTATTTGGAATCACACCTCCTCAACGAAAATTCTAATTGATAAAATAACTTATTTTTTACTAAATAGTTTATTAGTCAATATATCCTTTAATTAACCAATTTAATGTACAAATACGTAATGGTTCATACTTACTGAAGTACCTTGTTCATTCCCCCATGCTATTTTGACTCTTGGTTTCGATTTTGAACTAGACCCACTCTGAAATTTTTAATTAATGCAAAAATGACTATAAGATTTATAATAATTACTATCTAAATGCAATTTTTAATTATAAATGTGTAAAATATGTCAAGGGGATAAACTTTTCTACGTTATTTATCTCCTTCAAAGATGTGTCCATGGATGATTTAATCATTCATAGATTGGTCCTACTGTATTTTCCTGTTTATCTTTAATGAGATGTTGTCATCATAGCAGCTAATTACATTTTGAAGACCTAACTTTGCAAGGACTTCAAAAGATTTTGAAGTAGTAGTCACATAGTAGAGACACATACAGCCTAGTTACTGCATACTAAGATATTCAGACAAATTCTACAAACTTATGAGCATGATGAGCATGTGTTGATAGCCATACTTTATTAACGAGAGAAATTTATGTATTACTGAAAAATTATTACACCAGGGTTTTCGATATCACAAACTAGTCAAAACATTTACTAAATTTTATCATCGGTATAAAGACATCATTCATAAATATACATTATGTAGCTCAACATGCAGACTTCTTATATGTTCAGGTATTTCACATCCAATTTTTTATGGAAATATTCTTTATAAAGCACAAAGGTGTCAGTATTCACCTCAGAAACTTACAAAACCTTTGAATAGACTTATTAAGAAGGGATATAATTACGATACTGTTGTCAAGTCATTACAGATTGCATATTTTGGCGTTTATATTGAGTCACTGATAATTATGAAGGTCTTTGCGTCGGAACTAAACACATTTATTCTAAAAACAGTTGTTGGCATGACACGGGTTATGTTCATCTCATATATGTCATGATGGTATGATACTCAACCCCTAACGGGAAGGATTGTGCCTGATGTTCATATGATGAAATCATAATCTTTCAGTCAGTTTAATTGAAGTCTGGAGCTGGCATGTCAGTTAACTGCTAGTAGTCTGTTGTTATTTATGTATTATTGTCATTTTGTTTATTTTCTTTGGTTACATCTTGACATCAGACTCAGACTTCTCTTGAACTGAATTTTAATGTGCGTATTGTTATGCGTTTACTTTTCTACATTGGTTAGAGGTATAGGGTGAGGGTTGAGATCTCACAAACATGTTTAACCCCGCCGCATTATTGCACCTGTCCCAAGTCAGGAGCCTCTGGCCTTTGTTAGTCTTGTATTATTTTAATTTTAGTTTCTTCTGTACAATTTGGAAATTAGTATGGCCTTCATTATCACTGAACTAGTATATATTTGTTTAGGGGCCAGCTGAAAGACGCCTCCGGTGTGGGAATTTCTCGCTACATTGAAGACCTGTTTGTGACCTTCTGCTGTTGTTTTTTTTATTTGGTCGGGTTGTTGTCTCTTTGACACATTCCCCATTTCCATTCTCAATTTTATTTATTCTATGATTGTTAACTTTTTAAACATTGTGACTTGGAAGTTGGATGAAGAGTTGTCTCAGTGACACACATACCATATTTTCTTATTTATATAGCAGGTTGAATTCCACTTACATATGTGATTTTGTTCTAAAGCCCTGCAACTAATTTAAAATGGAAATCTAGAACAGAATGAATGTACAAAAGTTTGTGTCAGAATCAGATCAGTACAGGAAACTTAACTTTGACATCATAGATCAATGTAGATAGCAAAGATTTCAAGAGAGACAATCAGACTCAGGACGACGAGATGATGGCATTATACGACGCAAAAAATATTTTGCTGTTGTATAAAGCGAAAAATAATTAAGTAAATGTAAAATAGGTATTCGTTTCTTTTTTTATCTACTTTTAAATTAATATTGAACTTTTATAAAAAAAAACAAAAAATAGATACAACACTGGGTTACTAAATAAGTCCCTAAAATAAAAACTAGAGGCTCTCAAGAGCCTGTGTCGCTCACCTTGGGTCTATGTTCATATCAAACAATGAACACAGATAAATTCATGACAAAATTTTGATGTGTTTGTAGATCTTACTTTTTGAACATTCTTGTTGCTACAATTATCTGTATCTATGATGAACTTGGCGCAGTAATTACAGTGGAAAATATTTTCTAAAAATTTACAAAAATTTACAACTACCGTATTGGTCTATGTGAATATTAAACAACAAAGGGCACAGATGCTAACATGACAAAATTGTGTTTTGGTGATGGTGATGTGTTTGTATTAATCATTCTTGCTGCCTACAATTATCTCTATCTATAATGAACTTGGCCCAGTAGTTTCAGTGGAAAATGTTAGTAAAAATTTACAGTTTATGAAAATGGTTAAAAATTGTCTATGAAGGGCAATAACTCATAAAGCGGTCAACTGACCATTTCGGTTGTGTAGACTTATTTGTAAATCTTACTTTGCTGAACATTATTGCTGCTTACAGTTTATCTCTATCTATAATAATATTCAAGATAATAACCCAAAACAGCAAAATTTCCTTAAAATTACCAATTCAGGGGCAGCAACCAAACATTGGGTTGTCCGATTCATCTAAAAATTTCAGGGCATATAGAACTTTACATCATAAACAATTTTTCCCCATGTCAGATTTGCTCTAAATGCTTTGGTTTTTGAGTTATAAGCCAAAAACTGCATTTTACCCCTATGTTCTATTTTTAGCCATGGCGGCCATCTTGGTTGGTTGGCCGGGTCACCAGACATATTTTTAAACTAGATAACCCAATGATGATTGTGGCCAAGTTTGGTTTAATTTGGCCAAGTAGTTTCAGAGGAGAAGATTTTTGTAAAAGTAAACGACATTGGACGACGACGCCGGACGCCAAGTGATGGGAAAAGCTCAAATTCAGCTCAAAATCTGAAGGTGTATAGAAAAAAAAATCTGTATAACTGTGATTTTCACCAATTTTCAAAGTCGTTAACCCTTAATTTTGGCAGAATCAGTGAGGCTGAACTTAACTTAAACTTGATCTGTAACTCATCATGGTTAACTGACAAACCAAAAATCAGCCTAATATACATAGACAAAAAGTCATTATAACTGTGATTTTGAACAATTTATCAAAGTCCAAAGCCTGGTAAAAATTAGTGGAGAAGATCAAAAATTTAACTTGATCTGTAACTCATCATGGTTAACTCACATATCAAAAATCAGCCCAATATCTGAAGGCATTTAGAAAAAAAGTCTGTATTATGGTATGTTGCGTAATGACGGAATGAGGGAAAGAAGGACAAGGGTAAAACTATATGGCACAGACAACTTTGTTGCTGGACCATAAAAAAACAACAACAGAACTATCAAAGATCTGCAACAAATATTATAATTATTACAATTATTATAAGATAAAAAATAAGTTTCTTAAAGGACAAGAGCGGTAAAATATATAACAACCTATACGTGTACCTACCTTTGTAATAATTATTTCTTCAACATGCCTTGCAGGACTAGATGGTAAAGATCTAGGAGCTCTTTGCTTAATAAGTATTGAAACTTCTTTTTCTTTAATGACCTAAAAGTGTAGAAGTGTACCAGATTAACTACTCAACAGTGATCACCAACCTATCAACACTAAGGTTATGAGTTGAAACTGCTCTTCAGCAAGGTGCATTCCTCTCCAATCTTAATTGATCATGTTGACTATGGTTGACAATTATTCTGCTAAAGGTATGTGGTTCTCATTATAGTTACTCTGGTTTCTTCCTATTATTAAAACTGGTAGTTTTGATACAACAAAAGTGCTGACAGTGATATCAGGCACCAACAGTCAATTAATCAACTTATCAACTAAATCATGTTTACAATTTCAAGTTAAAAATTAGCTTTTTTTCAAAACTGAAGAAACAGTTAAATAAAGTTTTTTTGCATGAACCCCCTGAGGGGTTCATGCTTATATATTGGCGAGTTTTGGATGTGTCTATGGGCCACTTGATATCTCTCGGCCAGAAGTCTGAATAAATTTCGCGGAATGTCTCGAAAGTTTTCGGTTAATTATACAGATCTTAACAGGCTGTTATCAAGTCTTTGATGGCCCTTGATGGCCCTTGACGATGCAATTATATGTTTTAAAGGACCACTGTACACAGTGTGTATCTAGGTCAATTACAACGTGGAAGTGTCTGTTGTCTCGATAACATGTAAACTAATTATGTTTGGAGATTGCACCGCAGGATACTGTGTATTTCATCATAGACTTACGAGAGAGAACATTCTGGTTAAAATATTAATATTAGATCGAAAGCAGAAAGATAATATTCTTATCAAATTTATTTTATTCAATCCGAATCAAAGAAATATATATAAAATGAATGTTTTCAGAGTTGCAATTAAGAAATAAGCATTTAATATGACAAGGTACTCTGCTTTGGTATTTTTAAATATTCATTTGTACAGGAAACATAGAATAAAATCTTAATAAATTCTTGCATCATACAAAAAAAAATGTTTATAAACAATAATCCTTATATTTCTACGTTATTTATTTCATACCATTTTGTTATTTGGGTTTTATGAATAATTATTATTTTTTTTTTAAATACTATATATATCCATAAAAACGGAAAGTAAGATAAATTTATTTAATATTCAAATTTTAAACGGTCGCGAATAAAAATACTACATGTGTTTTCAATTCATAAAGCATGATTTTAAATCATTGCAGCTCACATCAACCGTAAAAATAATTAACCATTATCACAACAAAATTTAATTACGACCATGATGTTGATTAGTATGGATTTAGAAGCCTTTGCTTATATTTTGCATAGTAATATATATTATTCACATAGTGGAATGTTTGAATTTGAAAATAGATTCATTCGATAAATAAAATGTCCATCCGTAAATACTTGACGTTTGTGTTTATTTTCAAAGGATGTGGAAAAAAAAATACTATTGTCCATTTGACTTCTATATATTTGCAGAAAAAAATTCTTAAAAATTCATTTTTATAAATTTATTTTTTTTTCCTCGATGTATGTTAATATATGATATATACGAACTCTGACTATTAATTTCATAATTTTTGTTCAATAATTTAAAAAGTTTCCCATTAGGTCTCTATGTTAATTTTATTTTTTGAAGTTTTGATTATCTGATGGAGTAAGTATAAGTAGTGTAACGGCCTTCAAACCAAAACAAAAATCAAAGCGCGAAAGCGCTTTAAAGGCAGTTAATTACAGTTTGTGTGTATTTCTAGTCCAGTTATATCATTATCTTCCATAGAACAGAGGTGGTTTGTAGAATTTAAGATTTAGAGTTCTTTTGTACCTTAGTTCACCTATATATGTATCTATAGTCTACTGTTTACAGTATATTTTCTGTGCCTCGCCATGAAATGCATTTTTAGCCATGGCCTTGTCAGTTTGCTTTAAATTTATGAGTTTGACTGTCCCTTTAGTGTCTTTCGTCCCTCTTCTTTAGACATATAAGAACTTTTCCTTTTCAATATAAATAGACTATTTTTAATTATTGATTGTATACGCATATTCTATGACTCCCATATAAAAATAGTTCACAAAGATTGACTAGTCTCTGTACTGTGTGTATAGCAAGAACATCAAGTAACATAATGGTAAATGTACATAGTAACATATCAACTTTTTTGATGACCATACCTGCCAACTGTCAGTATTTGCAGAGTATTTCCCCCATCGAGCTCGAGGCTCCCAAATGGAAATTTTGTAAGAGCAATTTTGTCGGATATTTAAAGAAAACAATTAATTCAACAATGGCTATAAGCTTGTTAATGCAAGAAGAAGCCAAAAACCACATTAGAATATATTTGAAGGGAATCCATGACAATCGCCCCATTAGCAAATAGCCCCACTTTTTCACTAACTCGCCCCACTTTAAAAAAAAACCTGCCCCAACCTGGATTACCAAATCGCCCCACTTGTGAACTGTGTTAAATCCCGTTAATATTACTCCTGCCAACTCGCCCCACCTAATAGAAAACGATAATATCTAGATAAATATATTATTAACCAGGAAGAATTTAGTAATGCCAACTCGCCCCACTTATGTAAAAAGATGTTATCCCATTGTATATAAGTTAAATTCTGTTAATATAACTCTTGCCAACTGGTCCCACCTAATGGAAATCGGTGAAATCTAGATAAATATATTATTAACCAGGATGAATTTAGTAATGCCAACTCGCCCCACGTATGGAAAAAGATGTTATCCCATTGAATATAAGTTCAATTCCTTATATTGCATTATGATACAATTAACAGGTTTCTTTTCAATTGTTATGCAAATAACTAAGCTTCAAAACTTACATTTTTTTCTTCAGTATATATCAATAATAGTAATTAAATTAATTTTCGGTTTGTTTGTATTCTGTGTAGATTAGTTTTCATTAAAGTGGTGCGAGTTTTTATTTTTAATTATATATATATATATATTAATCTAAAAATTACCGTTTTTTTATAAGTAGGGCGAGTTGGCAGGAGTAATATTAAACAGGGTTCTCGCTAAGGCGAGTCCATGAGTCCTGGACTCAACAAAATCTGTCTGGACTCACCATTTTCAAAACTGGTGAGTCCACAAATACATCAATATTGAAATATTTTGTATAAACTGAACACAGTTACCATGACTCACCGTGGCCAAAAATGCAAGTCCCTGGACTCGCCTTCAAAAATCCTTAGTGAGAACCCCGATTTAAAATGATTTAACCAATTTCACATGTGGGGCGAGTTGGCAGGAGTAATATTAAACATGATTTAACCAATTTCACATGTGGGGTGATTTGATAAATCAGTTTGTGGTGTTTTTTTAAAAAGTGGGCCGATTAGCCAGTGGGGCGACTTGTCCTGCTTCCATTTGAAGGCCCCCTTGAAGGTTTTGTATGACTATATGAACCATCTTTCACGTAAAAACCCCATGTGAATTTTGAAAAGTTGGCAGATATGTTTCTTACTCCAGGCAAAATCTACCGGTATGAATGAAAAAGAAGTTTTCAATTAAGGCTCTGTGGCCATAACAGCTGTCTCATTAGCATTTTAACCACTTCCCATATTTGCAATTAAAACAATAGAAGAAAATTATTCAACGCAAAAACAAAACTTACTTGTAAATATGAAATTCTCTTTCAAGGCCGTAACTAGGCATATTATTTTAGTGAGGCAAAATAATTGAGCCGATCGAAGTGAGGCAAAATAATTGAGCCGTGCGAAGCGAGGCGAAATTTTTTTTAGAGGGTATGAAAGGAATGGTGCAAAATTCTGCATTCTAGGCACTTCTAGAGAGTTTGATAATGTTTTGAATTTGGACACTTTTTATATAATTTTTTCAAATTTTTAAGACTTTTACTAACACCAAATTTTTAACAACTTTATTTAAATTTATATCACTGATTTGAGTCTGCTGCCAGAACAAAGAACAAACATCGATTCAGTGGAGTTTGCCAAATTTTTCTATTGCTGGTTCAGTCAAATCTTTTCAGAATCATAATTTAGTCTGCTGATATCCTTATCGCGATGAACATTGAGCATGGCAAGACCGCACAATCTCTCGCCACTGATGCATGCTCTTTTCCAAGTTTTCAGTCGTTTGAGGGCAGTCTGTGTTTCTAAAGGTAGCCTATTATCATCAACACAATAATCAATGTCTTCTTCCAATTCCTTTTTCTCCACCAGCAATTCGGTAGCAGCATCGGTAGTAACAGTCTTGTTTGCAAAAGGGAATTAAGCTTTCCTGGTAAGCACCATCATACAATCGCAGTTACAAACTATTAAAATCGATTTATCCTGACAAAGAGTAGACACATTAGGGATAGAATGAGATAAGATACAGGTATATGATTCTATCTATAGAGTAAGTATATCTCATCTGATATGGGTACAGGGGAAGTTGGAATGGAGTTTTTGACGTTTACATGTAGGTCCGTAAATTTCCAATTATTTCTGGAAATAGTTGGTGGCATTTTAATTCCAGAATCTATAAATTCAGGGGTTGGGGTGTCCGATTCCGAAACCCCGAATATAAAGAAATGAAATTCCGTAGTCCGGAATAAGTAAATACAAAATCCTGTGTTAAAGGTTCTGCCATTACTCATTAATATCAAATTGGAATATGGGATATTCTTTCAATTTTTAAGGTGAAAGAAACATGGATAACAACTATTCCATGCATGTTTCATATTATTTATATTTTATTTATCTGTAAAGAGAAAGATTAAAGTTCGTGAAATGAATACGCAGACAGGACTGCCCCCTTGCGATGCCCAGTACTTGATTTGTCAAAAGTTGGTGAAACGGCCCCCTTCCGAAGACCAGTACTTGATTTGTCAGTCTACTTATCGTTTTTTGGATTGTTCTTATGTAGTTATATGCAATACTCAGACTCTGTTCACAAAAAACTAGTTTACTAGAATTATTCCTTCTTTACCTTAAGTGTCACTTTTCCTTTTTCTGCAAGAGCCTGTTTTTTACTAGAGATCCGTGATGATTATCGTTACTAGGTTAATGTAATCGAGAAACATCACCCGTTGAGATGTTGAGTTATTTATCCAGGAAGGATAGTTTAAAAGGAATTTTTGACAAGTTGTAGAAATCAAGATTGAGACAGACCAACAAATGGCTATTATATTTATATATATGTTTTAAAAAAAAATTAGTGTCGAAATTTTAGTGAGGCAATTGCCTCACTTGCCTCAAGGGTAGTTACGGCCTTGTCTTTACGGTATGAGTTTTTCTCCTTGTTTGAGATTGTACAGTAGTACCTGTAACTGCTTATACCTATTTCTTATTCACTTTTGCTTGATAAACTCACTAAATATCATATACATTGTACCACATCTCCTTATTTTTATATGCATTCCAATAACATGAACAATTGTAATTCAATTCTATATACCAAAGCAAAATGAACTGCACCACTTTCATTCACTAGTATGCATCTTTTGGCAAAATACAAGACTTTGTTCTTAGATGACACAATTAATATAATATATATTTATTGATAAAAAAATAAAATTTGGTATACAACTCTTTAACGGTATAAAAAAAAAGCACAGCTGTGTCATAAATTGTGAAATTTGTGCTGAAAACATAGACATTGATGGTATTTGAGTAATTCCATATGTGAAGCTCAACATTAGCTCGTCAGTTGGTGGTGGACAGTTATAGTTCCTTTCTGCAGGCTAGGATGAATGACTTTTCAGGAAAACCAATTTCACAAAACAAAACTTTCCTCTAGCATGTCTAGATTTCTCCTACAATATTCATCCAGTTTAGTTCTTTTGTTTTAATTGGACACCGTCCTGATTTTTAATTTTGCAAACCATTCAGTCTCTTGCTTGCAAATGGTGCATGAAAATAGGATGGGTATGGCAGTAGACAAGTCTCTTTAAAGTGGGTTTGTGCCCTGAAAAAAAGTTTTATAACTTAAGTTTAATTGAAACTTGTGCAACACATATACCTAAATAACTATATAACATAGAAGAGAGAATCATTCGTGTCAATGTTTTGTTCCTGTTTACATTGTCATTGATATTTTTTCAGAAAGCCTGAGGCATAGCTCATGAATTCCTGTCATTAGACATTACAACCTAAATTAACATAATTACTGCTAGAATGATTATCAGTATGATATACGTACACTATTATTGTACAGCCCAAGTCTTCAGTATATATAATTGTTGCATTCATTCACTCCTGTGTTCAGTCGTTCAAAAATGTCTAAACATCAACAAATGAACTTAAATAACAACAAGAAAACACTAGAAAAGATACGTACATACAACCCGTGTTTAAGTGTATTTGAAAGAGAAATAAATCTGGTTAAACGATGTAAAAAGGAGAAATATATCTGGTTAAACGATGTATAAAGGAGGAAAAATTGTAGATATTGCATTACGATGCGTTCTACCTAATAGCACGTGGATATGTGTTTACATATTTAGACTTGACCCAGTATGACCCGTACCTTGTTGGTCACCGCCGTCGTTTAAACACTAGACTACAGTCGTGTATAAGACAATAAAAAGCTTAAGCCTGTACTATTTGTGTGAAGTAAATGTGTTTGTTCTGTACATTTAAATTGTTTTACCTGATAGCAAGAACGTATATCTATCCGTTTCCTTCTCAATTCACTTTGTCAAATTCTTCGAGCTTCTTCAAAACATACGTATTACTGCGCCCGCAAGTGAAAAAAATATGAGAAATCCTCGTAAAATAATGCTATTTTCAATTTTGTGGAATCCATTTTGTTATATTAATTATACAAAGATAAAAAAAAGTTACGATTAATTATGAATTTGCATATCATTATACGGAACGTTTATAGACTATTTTTTAAGTCGGTCATTTTGGCGGTAAATCATGTACACATACACACGTAGATTGGCTGGTACCCGATTGTAATGTTACACATCAAATATATCAAATAGCTAATACCCGGAACGTAGTACCGGGAACCAGGATAATACGTAGATAACATACATAACTAATACCGAAATTGAAAACGCTTTACGGTTTCTCGTTCATAAACCGAATTCCGCTTTGAATTATAGAAGATGCAATATTAATCATGTTCAGTCGACTTTTCATTGTTATATCAACGTCTGAACTAATAAAAGAATCTTTAGATGTCAGATAACACTTGAAATTGACCCGACCTCTTTCCACACGGAATATACAACTATTGATAGTTTGTAGTCAGGTTGACTGCTTATAATGCAAAATACACACTTATAACAAGTTCTATAAAACGAACAATACACAATGATCTTTTCTTTAGTCCCCAATGTAAATGAAAGAAACAAAAACCATATCCTACCATAAAAAGAAGAGGAGAAATTCGAACAATTCCGGATCCATTTCTGGCCAAAAGACCCCCAGCATGGATTGCGTATGAAAAGATGAACCTCATGACTGAAAAGTCAGGCCTTAAAGCACTGCCTTTAACAACATACATGTGCTTTTAATGTTTGTATATTTGTACCATGTGACTATACTGATTTGAATATTAAAGGACACCAATGAAAATGATCATCACTTAATAGTTTTGAGCATTGATTTTATATCATTGTAACATAAATTAGATTTTTTCCTTTGATGTTTTTATGAAATAATTTGCTTAAAAAGTGTGGTGAGGGAAAACCATGGTATATTATATGCAAATTAATGTTGTACCATACTTTGCTAATTAAATATGCAACTCAACTAGAATTCAAAGGAAAAAAGGCGGAGCTTCAGCCATGGTATAACATATTCATGTTCATGTTATTCCATGGCTGAAGCTCCACCTTTTCAGTTTTAAATGTACCCGCCTCTTAAATATTTAGAAAACTGTTAAACGTACTAAAAGGTCAAGATTTTCATTTGTTTTCATTTCATAACAAAAAGCAATAAATAATGTGTACCGTAATCTGAAGAAACCTTTTTCAAACAATATAGGATTATTACGAATTCCCCTAATTTTGGAAACAATTACTAAATGTTTCTTCTTTAAGTTGTGAAAAAAATGAAATGTGAAACTATCATTTCCTTTGCGAAGATCCAATTAAATTTCGATTTAAAAAAGGGGGTACCTATAGAAAAAGGAATAAATATCGGCTACAAATATCTGTGAAAAAACATGATTTTTTTGCGATCAATTAGGGGAACGTACACTATCTACGATCCCTTGATCCGCTACTGTTTAAATACAGTGTTTTATCATTAAAATTGTGTTTTAATAAAATTAATAATCTAATAATCGAATTAATAAAATAACGGAAGAAAGCAGTTTGTACGAAAACTAGAAATGTACAAATATGCATTTTTCAATGAGATGAAAATTCTGTAAAATATGATTAATTTGTATGATACTTGAAAACAAAAAGAAAACAATTCTTACCGCCATTAGAATAATTATGTAATCCTTGTCCGACGCTGGAATCCGATATTTTTGTTTACCTCAGTCTGATGACATTATGAAGTAACTTGGGCAAAACTAAATAAAAATAGGGAAAATCTGAATTTTCCTTTCCTTTTTGCAAATTCAGGGGTTCTATTACATGAAATACACAAAAGATCATACACGAGGCGCAAAACTGACTCGCGCGAGCTTCCATTTCATTGGATAAAACTGTAACGTGATCAATTTCCAATGTAAGTTGAAGGTCTTGAAGCTGTCAATCATTTTATTCATATTACAAATTTTATATACCATGTGTCTTACTCATTAACATATTTAAACAAACTCATCCTTCGGATTCATTTGTTTAAATATGTTAACTCGTAAAAACCATGGTATATATAGTACTTATATATGTAACTTACTATACACAAGCTTTGCATGCTTTAAGCATGGTGAGTCGTATAACAATTCAAAGAGGCTCTGAAAGTTTATTAAAAAAACAAGACTAAAGTTAATATACATTCAGTTATTTATTAATGTGCAAAATGCACATCTTGGAAGAAAACAATTTTGGAAAATAAAAAAAATGTTTTTATAGTTGGTAAATTCTATCATAATTCATGTCCACTAACATAACATATGTAGGTAAACATATAAAACAATATTCATTTTCATATCCTTTGCCTATAAAGTACTATTTTACTAGTTTATACTATATCTAATATTTTTTTAAACAGAAAATGGAAATTGCAGTTTCCTTTCATATATATAGAACAATTATGGCATTCACATGACATGAAATCTAAGTTTGGTTGATGGTCAGTAGAGGCCATCTTAATATTTAAATATACAAAGTCACATGGCACAAATAAACAAACATTTAAAGCACATGCATGTTGTTTTTGTTTTGGTTTAAAGGCTGTTACACTACTTATACATACTCCATCAGGTAATTAACACTTCAAAAAATAAAATTAACATAGAGACCTAATGGGAAACTTTTTTAATTATTGACCAAAAATTATGAAATTAAAAGTCAGAGTTCGTATATATATCATATATTAACATACATGAAGAAAAAAATATTAATTTATAAAAATGAATTTTTAAGAATTTTTTTCTGCAAATATATACAATGTAGAAGTCAAATGGACAATAACAGGAACGTTAGTTAATTGTGAAATTTCAATTTGTTTGTTTTAAGAATTTAACCTTATAGCATCTACATACTTGTACTATAATACGGTTTTGAAAATTGTATTCATTGTGTTCACAAACTATCTGACACGTCTTGATTGATTCACATTGTAGATCAAATTTTAAAGGACATAATCGGTTTGCATTCTCAAACATTCTAGATAAAATGTCAAAACATTTAATGTAGACCGTTTGACATTCGAATTCAACTATTAAATTTTCGTGAGTATCAATGAGATGCTTTCTATTTACTATTTCGTGGGCTAAAATACTACTTGCATGCAATACTATTAGATTCACTCGTGAAAGCTTATGTTCGTTTTTGTAATCTAAATACAGAAAACGGCAGAAAGAGCTTTACATGTGGCTTTCAAGTACGGTCATCATTACTAACGGTATTCTGACCTCGAGTTGTTTCTATTTTATTTCTTTTATGGGTCACTGTTCTATTATAACTTTGACCTGTTCGAAAAGCTAAGGATTAAAATATAATTTAATTCTAGTATCTTTTTATATCTGCATACCTTTTTATATAAATTTGTTATTTCGAAAGTGTGTAAAGGTATTCATAAACATCCGAATTAAGAAATTCTTCAGCAAAACTAAGTTTCCCTGTATACTGCTTAAATTAATTTAAGTAAAATCAGGAAATCCTTAAAATTTGAGATGTTTTATGAGACCAAAATAAGTCTCTCCATAAGAGGTCGCAATCAATTGCATGCCACAGGTTTCACTGCATACAACATCTATCATGAGAACAAAATATAGAGATATGATAGATAAAATAAATGCATCCAGAATTCTAGATTATAAAGCGAACTGAGAGCATTAATTTATATTGCGATAGGTTTGTGCAATTTGCATAAATCACCAGGTTAATAGAAATTAGGATTTGCCAAAGAGTTATAATCGGAAACATGATGTGCATTCCCAAGTAATAAATAAAATAGTCGAGCTTTCAAATAACTATTCAAATAGAAGCTGTAAATATATAATAACCTTACTTTCAACTGGCTTCTTCTATTCACAGTCAATTATTTCAATTTAAAAGCAAACACAAAATTCATCAACAATCTTACCTGAATATCCAGAAACAGTTTAAAAAGCTCTATAAAATGGTCTTTGATGTCTTTGATGTCTGACAATTTCGTAAACTGAATTTCTCCTAATGCTTCATCTAAACGACGTGATAATTTCCAGGCAACTAAACGTATTCTAATTGCTTTGTCTCTCCTTGACCGTGAAGGTGTAGTTTTGGTTGCAGTTTCGGTATCCATTACTGTATAAAAGATAATCATAACATTTATATCTTTCAAGAGAGTACATCATCATGTGTATTGAACAAAACTACTGTGGATTCATTATTTGTTGGATACCAAATATTGCGGATTTCAGGGTACATGTAGGTAAACCACAAAATTATATGCTAAACAAAGGACAAACCGAATATTGGCATAGCTAGACTTTGACATAACCATGAAATCAAATATCCAGGAAAATGCAACTTTTCCCTTATCCTTGAAAATAAATAAATGCCCAGTCCCGAAATGATTAAATATAGGATTTTATTACTATAACAATTCTTGCTATTACAAATTTTATGAAACATTTGGCTTTTATCACCTTTGGCAGTTGTCAGCTAGGAGATTTTTAGGGCAAACGATACAGTTACAGGGGAGGAAATGACGTTGCTAACTTAAAATATTATTTTCGCGACGTCAAACTGTGACATACATATATCAGGAAAAGATGCATTTTTCGACTGATTTTTATCATTCAAACTGATTTAATTTGAAAATGAATTCATGGACCCCTATTTTTCTAAACAGCAATTTGTTTCATTTTGCAGGGAGATTGATAGTGGTTCTTCCAATGGATAGAAACAAGTGCCTGTGAGGCCAACTGTGATGAGACCAAAGAGAAAGCAGAAATCGACTTGATTTCAACACCCCTTTTTTCTGCCATTTCCACTTTGCTTAATGTGTTGGAGTTTATTTATATTTTATTTAATTTTGCATAAAATACTATAAAATCATTTTAAACTATCCAAAATATGCAGCGAGTGATCTGCCGCCAGTTTTGAACATGTCTTATCTCGAGTCGACACATTCATAATTGTTTTGAGACCGTGACAAAATTCTCCCATCTCCTGTCTCTATTGATCTTATAATATTTAATACCGTACCAGTGTTGATATATATACGTGCAAGAGCTATTGTCCATTCATTCCAATCTATCCGCAGTCCAGATGATGCTGTACTGTCATTGTTGTCTTCTTCGTCAAGGAAGTAAATTACAAATCAAAAGTAGGTCAGGTTTTTTTCAAAATTCAAATTTAAACATGTTTGGTATGTCATGTTAATAACAAAGTATGCATTTCAACTGTCAGCAAAGAAAATACTTATAGGGATATCATATCATATCTTCATTGCAAACATGCAAGATGCGCTCGCTTTTGTTTCAAAACCGATGTCGGACTCATTTTCCGGAAATCGCACCCAGCTCCAAAAATAGCTGTGACACGTGAAAGTCATATTATTGTGTCGTGAAAACGGGAAATGAGGCCTTGCGGGACACGGGAAATGACAAAAAAATGAGAATTGCTTACTTACATAGTGTAAGCGGGATACGGGAATCGGACAAAACCGTAAGCGGCATCCGGGATCGGAACCCCCTGGGCAATGAGACCCCCTTCAAGAAATTCTTGTTTTGAGGGGGATCGGTTTGTCGGTATTTTTAAATGTCATGAATTTAATTTTCATGCGACAACTCTTTCCTAAAATAATAAGATATTTTTCGCTCGTATTTACTGTAATATATATTATTGCTTATATAGACAATAATAGTGCATTGACTTGCCATATCGATATAAGGATGAGGCTTAGAAACGGGGAAATGCGAGGCTGTGCCGAGCATATAAGTTCCCCGTTTCGGGCCGAACCCTTATACCGTTGATATGTCAAGACAATGCACTATTATTGTCTTTATACTGCAATCTATAAAAAAAAACATTTTCTATTGTTGTTTAGTGTGTTAATGTTATATATTTATTTGAAATAAATATTGGAAAAAAAAACCTTTAAAAAGGCCTCATATCACGCAGGCGGAGAAATATACAACACGATGAAATGTACATCATTACCTTTTGAAAACCGCAATCAATGGTGAACGAATTCCTTTGTTTACAGACTAAAATATTAACAATTAACATAAAAACTTAATGATTAATAAGTTGCAAACAAAAAATATTAATAAGTGAAATATGTTTTCCCAAAAATAGTAAAAGAAACAAGTTTGAGTCGTTAAACGCATCGTTGTTTACATTGGAAACAAGAACAGGTTGAAGAGGTCGTATGAATCATTTATATTCACGAGGAAACGTGATACCAGGTCAGTGACTGTATATGACAGAAATATACGGTCAACGCATTTTGACTGCTCAAATAGAACGAGTGCAGTATAAATCAAAGTTATGTGACCATTTATTGTTAATGAGTTGGTCCGAGTACACAGTTATTTCGTAGTGCATTTCTTTTAGACAATAAATGTAAATAAAAAAAATCCCACCTGCGCTTTCTCAATAATATTTTTACAGTGTGTTGTACTACTTTTGGGACAAATTATATCAAAATTATAGAAAACTTCATCAGCTCTAACTCAAAATATGGACAATTTTGTGTTAAGGGGGTCTTAAAATCTTTTGACAGCTTCCGAAGTGCTAATTTTTTACCTTTTTCAACTGGACCTAATCACTACTTTACCTAAATATTTATGACCCAAATTTTTTTACAGTGTCATTTCACCCCCCAACTTGCTATATGAGGCATAAAACATGGAGAATTAAATTTGGAAAGGGTATTACAAAAATTGACAAGTAACACACTGTCCACACTAAGGACTATATTCAACGACGAAAATCAAAGGACGATAACTGTGTACTCGGACCTAATATGTGCCAATAAAAAAATTTGTATTTGTTTTTGTATGTTTGTGATTCGCTACAGTGGGGTTGACCAGTATCGTCGAAAAAGACCGTCCCTCAATCAGTTTTTAAAATTTTATAAGTTTTTATAAATTTATAAGTCTGTTAATTCACATCAGAGTGTCTAAATATAAGAAATAGTGAACTTATATGATACAATGTACATCATTTTGTAACTTTTCATAATTTAGCATGATATGTTATGATCATGGAACCTTTCATTCTACCATGTCAATTATTATAGTTGTATGTAATGCCATAGGTCTATCCATTTATTGAAACTAATGAGTTTGTGCCAATAAAAATATTTTTATTTCTATTTCACATTTGTGATTCGCTACGGTGGGGTTGACCAGTATCGTCGAAAAAAACCCGTCCCTCAATCATTTTGAAATTAAAATCAAAGAACCTTAGTGAGCACGCTCCCACATTGTCACTGAGACTGCTATAACAGTTATATTAGTCTCAGATTGTCATTGGAGAAATTAAATGATAAGTGTAAGAAAAAAAAATGTATAAGAAAAAATATGGAATAACAATTTCCGGTCAATATGCTCATCTACATAGTATGTACATGTCCTTATTATCTAAAAAAAGGTTTCATGAAATTCTGTTGTGTAGTTTTAGAGAAGTTGCGATGCCGACAAACTGTTGCAGTAGTACATTAAAGCAAATAAGCAAAGGGGCGTAACTCCTAGAAAAAATTAATCGTAATTTCCTGTGGATATGCACAACTACATAACATGTCCTTTTCATCTAAAAAGGTTTCGTGAAATTCTGTTGTGTGGTTTGAGAGGAGTTGCGATGACAAGAAACAGGCCGGACGACGGACGGACGGGTCAAAAACATTATACCCTCCCCAACTTCGTTGCGTGGGGTATAATTACAGTAAAACATTGCTTATGATAAGGATGACAAGCATGACGCCTTCAAAGCGACAAATAAAATTGAGAATGGAAATGGGGAATGTGCCAAAGAGACAACAACCCGACCATAGAGCAGACAACAGTAGAAGGTCACCACTGTGACAGATCTTCAATGCAACGAGAAATTCCCGCACCCGGAGGCGTCCTTCAGCTGGCCCCTAAACAAATATATACGAGTTCAGTGATAATGAACGCCATACTAAAATCCAAATTGAAATTAAAAGTTAAAATAATACAAGACTAACAAAGGCTAGAGGCTTCTTACTTGGGACAGGTGCAAAAATGCGGCGGGGTTTAACATGTTTGTGAGATCTCAACCCTCTCCCTATACCTCTAGCCAATGTAGAAAACTAAACGCATACCAATACGCACATTACTTTTCAGTTCAAGAGAAGTCCGAGACTGATGTCAGAAGATGTAACCAAAGAAAATAAACAAAATGACAATAATACATAAATAACATCAGACTACTAGCAGTTATCTTACATGCCAGCTCCAGACTTCAATTAAACTGATTGAAAAATTATGTCTTCATCATATGAATATAAGGCACAATCCTCCCCGTGAGGGTTTTAGTATCATACCATCATGGCATTGAGCAAGAAAATTCACTTCTTTTTCACAATTCCACCCAACAGAAAGTAAACTACTTTAATACGATTACACTGGTGAAAGAAAAGTTCCACAGCAATATCATTTACCATATCTGGATTGAAAATAATCATTTTGTCCACTTTTTTGCTATTAGAAAAAAATATTTTCTGAATTTCAACAGAATTATTTAGCATTAAATAAACATGATGAGTGTCGGTCGTATTGTTAATTTCATTGAATAGATATAGGAAGATGTGGTATGAGTGCCAATAAAACAATAAAAAAAATCGAGAAACGAGAAACACGTATAAATTACATTAACAAACGACAACTACAGTAACTGTACATCAGATTCCTGACTTATAGGACACTTTGTCAGGTGCAAACATTTGCAGCGGGATTAAACGTTTTACTGATACCAAACCTTCTCCCTTTTCTGAAACAATAGTATAACATCACAACATAAAAAAAAACACACGATTTAATATCAATTCGTAGGTTTAACTCAATTAAAATACTTAAATTAATAGCCTTATATCTTGTTTACAACAAAAAAATTGTAAGGTTGTGCTAATGAACCATACAACAAACAGGAATATGTCATGTCCATTTTTTACTGCCGAATTTCACATCCGGAATATATTAAATAGTACATACTGTGGATCCATTCAATCACCAATCAATTTATACATGTTATAATATAATAGACAATTGATGGAGAGAATACGGCACCAAATATGGCCAACTCCTACACTTTAAGTAAAATGCATTTTACACTTATTTTATGTTTTTTAGCCTAAAAAAGGTCACATATTTTTTAGTCTCGATCCACTCGGCGAAGTTTATTACTACGACCCCCTTTCCAAAATCCTGGATCCGCCCCAAAAGATACCTCCGCACGATCAGTGACCGCTTTAGATAGTAAACTTGGATTTGATAGTAATTAGTAAATACAAGTTATTAGTAATACATTTATGTTCTGATTTTACAGACAAACGCAAAAATAATTGAAATTAACAGAAAACGAAACAAAAAAGGGGGAGGGCAACAAAAGTGTGTCTTGTCCACATGCAAGTACACATAACCGTCCGGGGGAAGGGAGGGTGTCTCTTACTATATGAAGGTATATACATATGTGCCACTGGCATCCATACATGGGTACTATTTGAGCTGATACATTGTAAATATATGAATAAGTTATCGATTTCGCTATGAAATGTATGTAAAGGTAGGGATTTCATAATCCTCCCTTTTAAGACTATTTTCGTATATCATGCGTATGTTGTAAATAGCTTTACAAATATCTATATAAAATTGAGAATAGAAATGGAAAATAAGAAAGGTAAATATGCCGCTAGATATACTTACTGGAGGTGTGATGAGATGATTGAAGCTGTTAATTTTCTTCATGATGATCTTTATGTACGTTTAGGCGACACAGTTTATCGACAGTTGGTAGGTATCCCCATGGACACAAATTGTGCCCCTTTAAAAGCAGACTTGCTTTTGTACTGTTACGAATTAAAGTGTATGACTAAAGTCAGTAAATACACGTCGAAATTGCATTTAATTGATAAATTCAACAACACTTATCGTTATCTTGATGATATGATATTTTTGGTTAAATAATCAAAAAAATTCTAAATATTTTACCCCGCAAGGTACTTACCTTAAATAAATCAAATTTAAACGGTAATAACTGTCGTTTCCGAGATTTAGATAAGATAAAAATGCCTGTTTGTGTCAGAAATTGGTTAAAGTTGTTTCCTAGATAAGAATGCTGTCACATGTTCATCCGTTTGCATCTTAAAACAAGTACAGTAAATGCTTCGTTAACCTTATAAAGTGATTAGTACACGTTTACACCACTACATTATGTGTCTGTACCAAGTCAGGCTATCTTGAATATGTGACTTTTTTTATATGAAAATAAGAAGATGAGAGATGAATGCCAGTGAGAGTCAACTCCCCAACAGAGCCCAAATGAAATGGAAGTAAATAACTTTAGGCAACCGTATACCTGGTATATGACCGTTTTATCCGTATTCGTTGATTGTTCATGGATGGTGTGGTTAGTTGTATAGTATGTTTTTGCAATTTCTATTATGTATTCCTTCATGTTTTGAATTTATGGATACTTAAAACGGTTTCTTTGGGCAGGTCTTTTGAATCTTTAACCACAAATTCTGGACAATCATAAAAAAAAATTAGAAAAATACAATCTGCATGATTTTTTTAAAACATTTTAATTACTTACAACAATAATTAATTTTACATGTTATATAGTTTATAACCGCTGAAAGTTGACCAGCCACTACCATACATGTACTGTCCAGTTTCTCCACCTTGTATCCGTACAGAAACTTTGTCGTTCTTTTTCATGCTAATAATTATTTTCTGACTTCCCGAGGTGTGTTCTGCTACTTTATTTGCCGACGCAAAGTTTCTAGCTATAATATCTTCGTTCAGAGAAATGTAAGTGTAAAAGTTTTTGCCACGATAACATAAAACGGTCCAGGAAAAGCTGTACACACCATTCGAAGGAGCCGTAAAAATCCCATTGGACGAGTCGTATCCGTTTCCTAAATTCGTTAAAACTGTATTGTACACAATAGCAGATTTTGAAGGGATGTTTTGCAAAGCTACCGAATTTTTCACCATAAATGCAACTTTATCTGGTCCTGAAAGAAAAAAGAAAAGTTTATAAAATTCATTTCAATAAAAAAAACAATTTCAGAATGATTAAGTAATTGGTTACACTTGTTTAATGGATTTTTTTCAAGTACGTATAACATCGCTTCACATATATACGAATATGAATATCTGATACCCGTCAATAGAAGTCGTTTAGAGCTGCGTCGTCTTTCGCCGGTGCTTTTCATTTGCGCCAATTGGCATTTCATTTGCGCCAAAAAAATCTTTCATTTGCGCCACAAACCATATTTCATTTGCGCCAAAAACTAAATCTTTCATTTGCGCCAATATAACAGGTAAGTACAGGTAAATATAGGTAAAATAGTATAAAATATAAAAAATTTCAAAAAATCTTTTAATAATGAAGAAACATATTTCTCAGAAATTCAGGTAATAATAGTATAAAACATAATTTTTTTCAAAAAGTCTTTTAATAATGAAGAAACATATTCCTCAGAAATCAGTTATCATAAAATCATACAAGTTATGCTAAAACCTCGATAAAATCATACAAGTAATGCTTAAATCATACAAGTAATGTTAAAACCTGAATAAAACCTTGGTAAAATCATGAAAGTAATGTTAAAACCTTGATAAAAACAGAAAAGAAAGCACTATACACTGGAGTACAGCCGGGGTGTCCATATATCTCATTTTGATGTATGTTGTAGCCTGAATCTTCTTTACAACGTCAACATAAATAAACATGTTTTGATGTTTTGAATAAAATTGTTTATTAAAATGTGTCCATTGTTGGTTCGTTTGAAATTAGCAGTGGGTATAGCAGCCCAAAATGACGATGGATATCTAGATTCCGAGCTTATATAAGTTTCCAAAACATAGTCAGCAAATTTTATGCATCTGCTATCAGTCGGAGATTCATTCAGAATGTCCTCTACGAAGAAGTCTTCAATTTGATCAGGCGGTAGGTATGGTAACCCAAAAATTGATGATAACCATTTACCAATTTCGCAGGTCTTTTCCTTATACTCGGTACTTAATTCTATAACAATTCCATCCTGTCTTATATACATGCAGGTAAGGCATGTAAGGCACTTTTCAGCATTTAAAGGTAGCATCCACAAACACTATTTCAAATACTAGTATTAGAAAATGAGTATGAACTCACACATATATCCAGGGGGAGTTATGTACAAACAAAAAACAAAAAACAAAATAAATCGTAAATAATATTTAACTTTTCCGTTATATTACCTGTCATACCTGTAAAATGGCGCAAATGAAGTTTTTTTTTTTGGCGCAAATGATATATAACCTTGTGGCGCAAATGAAAGGTTTGATTTTTTAAAAATTGGCGCAAATGAAATGCACCCGTCTTTCGCATATTGCAACCCGTGCTATTTAAAATCAAACAAGTATCTTTAAAAATCACTAATTACGTTAATATTTCATGTGATTTTCGCAATAACTCTGTATTTTTGTGACACTTATTTCAGTTCTTATTGTTATAAGCTTTAGTAAACTATTGATAACGAAAAAAGAGTGGAATATTGCAACGAATGAACCGATCTTGAAAAGACCTACCTTAGAAGCCCCCCTCCACCCCGAAAAAATAACATAACAACATTAGGCAATAATTATTAATTACGAGACAACATAATTTCTCTCAATCGTACCATGCAAATGAGGGGCGAAACGCCGACCGGATTCAAGAACTTTAATTTGGGGCTATTTTTCAACGCACTGTAAAAAGTCAATACCTGAATTTCTCCCTGTACAATCACATTTTCCATCATTTTCCTCCACGAGTTTTAGCTGGTATTGTATACTCTTCATAAGATCAGCATTTCTGATGCAAGATTTGTGTCCTGTCACGATAAGTGTCGTTACGCATGACAGTAAGATAAACTGAAATAAACTGGAAAAGAGGTACAACGTTAAGTTGGGTCCCATACAATAATTAATGTTTTACTAGTACAAGTGTTATATTAAAATTTTGTCTTTGGCAATTCATAATTTTACTAGTGTTGTTATAGTAAAATTGTGAATTGCCAAAGGCAAAATGTAATATAACACAAGTGTCGTGGAACAGTCGCCATGCAAAAGAGAGGTTTTAAATTAACTAGCTAAATATAAAGGAATGTGACAGTTGTTATCCGTTCGTTTGATGTCGCGTTTGAGCTTTTGATTTTGCCATTTTGTAAAAGACTTTCCTTTAGTTAGAATTAACCTTGATGTTTTTTTGGTTTTTTTTTGTTATTTTACTTTTTACTATGGGCAAAACATTGCAACGATACGAACGTTATTAAAATCAAATACTCTTCTTCTTCTTAAAGTTTCTAGCGATCCTTCAATTATTGAAGATTATTCGCCGGAAAAGAGGTACAACGTTAATGTTTAAATAAGCTTAACGAACCTGCTATCGATTTTTTTTTAAAACAACATAGATATAGGAAGATGTGGTGTGAGTGCCAATGAGACAACTCTCCATCCAAATAACAATTTTAATGAACATATGTTCTGTCAATTATCTGCCATTCTAAGTATACTTATAGGACCAACAATAAATAGTTATGCCTTATTTTTGACATCATACGCATGCACCACATTACCTTCTGTTATGAAAAAAGTTACAGTGATTCTACATGTATAAATGCGCCCTTCATATACAACATGCTTCAATCATCACTGACTTATATACTATAAGAATAAGTGTTAAATCAATTCTAAAATAATTTTGTTGGGCATCCGAAGAGCGCTTTTCTGGATTTATCTTTATAAGAAACAATTGATTTGAAGGCATTGGGTGCCAGTACAAATAATAAGAAATGTTAGTACATGATTACAAAAAAAAAAATAGTCTAGTAGATTCACATATTATCAACATAATACAGCTTTCTTATCTATAGATTTAGTAAAATTAAAATCAGTTTCTTAAATCTATAGAATTCGAAAGCTCAACGAAAATATTTATCAAAATAATTTAAAACAAAAAACATACCTCATTTCGATGTCTGTTGCCTTTCTGGACCTTTTCAACCGTTGTGTTTACATTTGAGCAGAGCAGATAAGTATATGTATATATGTCCCTGATTTGGGCAATGTGTCAAGAGAGTTTTCATTAACACGCAAACTGTTCATTTTTGAAAGGTTACTTTAATCAATACCATGAATAACGAGGAAGCAGACGGTCGAAAAATAAGACAATCTGGGTCTAAAATGTCAAAAATTATTTACAAGTTTCTCGTTTTTAGCCAAAGAACCAAAGAAAAAATCAGTCAAGCTCGACATTAATTAATCATTTTCCTTTTTCTCAAACTTACTTGGTGTGGGCCTTTTGGAGTGTCTATGCACGTTTTAAGTCCTTTCTTACAAGCAAATCAATGTGCAACCATACAAGGAGACGTATTGAAGAGACTGCCTGTATACATGTATATGTGCAATCATGTTGAAAACTATACTTTGAACTATAATAGTTTGCATTTACAAAATGTGACTTGGATGGAGAGTTGTCTCATTGGCACTTATACCACATCTTCTTGTAGCTAACTAATTAAAACTTATTTGGTCCACGTAATATCACTATCGTCATTTTATTTGGAATAAGCATACAGCTAGTGTTACATTCTTAATAAGTTAAAAGAAAAATAAATCTCTTAATTCATCAGTTTTAAGATCTCATAGAGTGACTTTTTCATAAAACTTACATGATGTTATGATGCAACGAAGAAAGTGTAGCCGCCCTCCAACCTAGGACATATTGTTAGTATTATAGTCACAAAATAGACTGAATTATGTTTTCATTCAGATCTCACGTAGAAGCAATCTTCAAGCACTTTCCAAAACAGAAATATAACTGAGTACCTCTGTAATATTAATAACCTTCTATACATGATATAAAAAAGAAGATGTGGTATGATTGCCAATGAGACAAATTTCCACAAAAGACCAAAATGACCCAAACATTAACAATTATATGTCACCGTACGGCCTTCAACAATGAGCAAAGCCCATACCGCATATAGCAGCTACCCTTACCTAACCTGGGACAGTGGTATAACAGAACAACATAGGAACGAACTATAAAAATCAGTTGAAAAAGGCTTAACTCATCATAGACAAAAAATGAAAGTAGACTTTCAGAAATGTCAAATTAAAAACTATATATAAAACTGAGAAAGGAAATGTAGATATAGTCCTAGATTGCTCTAATGTACAATTATGAAGGTCTTTATAGGGCTTGCTGGACAATGGATGGGCCCAGCAAGTCATAAAAAGAGTTTCAGATCATTATTGAACTATACATATACATGTATAAGTACCATAAAACACAGACTTTATGATGGAAGAAAACATTAGATATGTCAGTTGTTATCTATTTGTTTGAGCTTTTGATTTTGTTATTTGCTTTTGGACTTTACTCGAGTTGATTTTTTTGTTATTTTACTTTTGACCAATGAACCATAATAACGAGGCGAAGGTGGTATACATGTATACCTTACAATAGTGCCATATACCATATATATATATTTTCATAGCGTTTTCCTTTGAAGGCATATATGCAATCTTTCTTTTCTTCATTTCTTACGTTTTCCTTGGTCGCCATCTTGGAAGTACACACCGATATCCATAATTTTATAATGATCAATATTAACTTACCTGCAACTTTTTTTTTATTTTTAGGTTATAAAATACACTTCTATTATAATTTTATTCAATAATATATGTTTAAAAGTCACTTAAATGTGTTAATATTGATATTTGAAGAGTTATTCGGTAATTACATGAGTTATTCGGATAATAACACTGTTATTCGGTAATTCGAGGTACCGCCATATACCAATTGATTATAGTATCTGAAAAACTTAACTTTCCAGGAAAACTAGACAGGATCCAATGAGCAATGGAAATTAGATTGCCATAGACAGATGGATATATGACAAATTAAAGTTCATTTTCAGTACCTGTTCAACTGTTTAATTAGTTGGAATAAGCAAACATTGCTGTATTTGACAGCTTCACAAAGTCCTGTCGTTTCACTTTTTCATGTTAAAAGAGATTTTGTGTCTAAGGAGATGCTAATCAGATCTTTTTTTTCATCTTTTAAAAGTGCCAATCCTCCTAAGAATTAAGACATTAGTGAAAATTTGACGAAATAAAATCCTGCTTCAGTTTACATTAAATTCCAACTATATAATGGTGCATCAATATAACATTCGCTTCCTAAGTCATGTTTTGGTATTTTAAAGTTATTATTTAGTTGAAATGCATTGAAAATTTACAATTAAGGGGAGCTAACTCCAAAATTTGCTATTCATTAAACAAGTTATCTGGATATCCAGAAACACAGAAAGGAAAAACCAACCTTTTCAACTCAGAATGAGGGTGACCTTAAAATTAGGTCAGAAGGTTTTATTATAGCCAGATTCTTACAAAGACTAGCACTTAATAAAGTCTATAGGTTGCATTTTTGTTAATATTGACAATGCAATTTCCCATAGGAACTCCTTTTATGGCTAAAACTGTACCACTGTTACTATGAAGTTTTGAAAAAAATCTTATCCTAGAATTGAAAGTTCATTTGCACCACATTTTTTTCAAAGATCAAAATATAGGGCTGTGAGGCATATTTTCAACGTTTATATGCCCTTAACTTTTCAGAGTTTAAACTTACACTAATTCTCTTAACTACCCCTACCTCGAATGAAATTTAAAGGATACCACAGATTTCAATGTAAACAATATGCACGTGTTTATTTACTGGTAACATTCCAAAGATCTGTCTCTGCGATATGAAACACAGAGAGCATAACTTGCTGGGAACCAGTATGTTAACAAAATTAATTTTCTATGAATATTCAAGATCTTTTGGGCTCCCCAAAAGAGGCGTGTTTTAAGAAACAGCTGTATTTATAAAGTGCAACCTTTAATGTTATGATAAGGCTATAAATAGATATCAACAGTTAAGACATACTTGCAGTTGTGCTACTTATTTTTTGCTTTTTTTCACAAATTATAGAATTTTATCATTATGAAATGGAAGTAAACAACTTTAATTTAGACAACCGTATATGACCGTTTTATCAGTTTAGTCATATTGTCCATGGTTAGTGTGGTCAGTTTTATGGTTTGTTTTTGCTATTTCTATTATATATTCCTTTTATGTTTCGATTTTTTGGTTTTTCAAAACGGTTTCTTTGAGCATGTCTTTTGAATCCTTAATTATACCACAAACCATGGACAATCATGAAATAATAAAAGTAAACAATCTGCAGGATTTCAATTAAGAAACGAAATAACTCGCAACTATCAATTTAAATGTTATAAAGTGTATAACCGCTGAAAGTTGACCAGCTATCACCATACATGTACTGTCCAATGTGTCCAGATTGGATCCATACAGATACTTTGTCGTTCCTTTTGATTTCAAGAATGATGGTCTGACTTCCCGAGGCGTGGTCTGCTACACCTCCGGCCGATGCATTATAGTTTCTTGCTATAAGGTTTTTGTTCAGAGATATGTAAGTGCAAATTAATGAGATTTTATCCCATTTTCACGGTCCACTGAACATAGTAAATGATAGTGCGGATGGGGCATCCGTGTACATGTAAGACTATTTACATAGTATCATTGCAACGACTCTCTGGGTTGTCGATAAGAGATATGTTGCAAAGAAAATGTCTTTCCTTTCCAACATATCCTGATATTTCAGTGACAGTCAACATTTCCTGCCTTTCCTTCGGATCTGCCATACTTGCATAACTTTTTTTGTATTCAATTTTAGATTTTTGTCGACCTTACTATGCATGAAATAATTGCTACTTGACTTGACGCGAGCAACAATCTTTTGTAATATCATTAAACAAATTGTTATGATAATCTCAACCTTACATTATTGGTATTGCTTTTAAAGTCATATGAAACCAATGACTGGTGAAAAATAATGTTCATCCAATTATACTTATTGAACCAATGCATGTATATGTTGTGTACAAGTTGTAATGTTGTACAAATTATAAGAGATTTTTTGTACAAGTTATCAGTGGTTAATGACCTGCTGAACAAAAATGGATGATGCAAGCACACAGTCTTTTGTTTCACAGCTTTCTGTCACATTTTCACGACTTCATGATACAGTCTAATACTGAGCATTGATACAAAAACATTATAAGACCACACAAATATTTTTTATCGATATGAATATGGTATATGGAAAATAATAAAATTAGAATTTAAACCATTCAGGTATCCTCATTTGCAGTTTGAAGACAAGGAGAATATCACTAAATGTTAAGTTGAAGTATATTTTTTTAATTTAAAATATCACTAAATGTTAAGTTGAAGTATATTTTTTTAATTTAAAACATTACACAGGTACATGATATAAGTTAAATCTGTATCACTTGTTGCAAGAAGGTAGGTGTCAATAAACTTATAACTTGTACAAAAACCCTGTACAAATTATAATTTGTACAAACTTACATCTTGTACCCAACATATAGAATCATATTCAAAACAGTGTGGTCCTGGCCATTGATTCACGACCTAAATTATCCCATTGACTGGGACAGATTAGGTGAACGTTTGTCTGTAACGACATTTGCTCACTTCTTACTTACTAAAGAATTTAAACTGTGGGGTCATCAAAGGTTTTTAACGCCTTTAATAATAAAATAATTCGAAAAATTATTCAGGAATAACCTTTATGTTTTGACTTATATTATTGATATAAATCAACACATCGTATTATTCCGGATTCGTTTTTCGAATTGCTTTATTTAGGTGCTGAGAACCCTACAGATTCAGTGTCTTTAACAAGTACATAGTGAGCAGTGATTGTAACCGACAAACGTTCACCTAATCTGTCACAGTCAATGGCGTCAATCAATGGCCAGGACCACACTGTTTTGAATATGATTCTATATCATAAACAAAGTCTTCTGTGCACGATTTTATTTTTTTTACGCAAACAAATCGTATAATCGTCAACTCTGTCTGTCATAAAGTGAAAATATGGCAGCTACTTAATTGAGGGTTGAAATTTCATTGGCTGACGAAAAAGTAACTTAAACACACAGTACAATGGATTGTTGTCAGATCAATTGAAGCAAAGCTTGGCCATATGATCAGTATTTAAATCAGATTTGATCAAATATACGAGTTTGAATCAAATGTATGTGATGTAAAATAGACATTAACTTTTATAAAAACAATTTTACAGTTTTTGCTATAATTGTAAAGTAATCTATCATCGTTTTACGTTTCAATAACTTATTTCCATATTTGGTTGCCGCACAAATTATTAACATTAATAATCTTTACGAGGTAAGCCACTGTTATTACTGTAGTTGTATTCGTAGCCCTTATTGTCCCGTCCATATGACGGCGGTCCTTGTGTATAAGGCTGTGTTTGTGGATAACCGGTCATTGGTACATCTGAAAACACCTGACCCCCTTGGGCTGGTCTTCTAGCAGCGTTGTGCTGGCAACACATACAACTTGTACATATCATTATGATCCCACAAAAGACGGCGCCAAGACCACTCAAAATTAAAGAGTATGGAACGATCATTGTTATGTTTGTGTAAGTTGAAATCAATATAACACCGGTAAGCCAACGTCCCACTGCTACAATTGTAGATAATCCTGAAAAAAAAGATAAGAATTTGAAGATGCACTTACTGCAATTATACTAATAATGATAATTTCGAAACATCACTAAAAATGTATGTCATACACATGAAAATTAAGAGCTCTGTTCTGACGGTTTGTTTCATTTTCATTAAAAGAGTTGTGCCCCTTAGTTTCATAAAATGTATTTCACTTGAGAGAATTGATTTCAATTTAAGCATTATTACATTAACCGTAAACTCAACAAGTCAGGTTCGAATTAGATATTAAAGATTTACAATTTAAGAGCAATGCTGTCTGCGGTTACTAGATTAGCTATATCTGCTAGTGGACACTCATGCTTATCCTGAACGTTATCTTTGACAATAAGGGAACATTAGGATTTGCCAACATTAAACATCACAGATAGTAGATCGACCATGTATGGTTATTTGCATCATGGTATATATATCAACTGCTTGAGTCAAATAAAATATATTGGATATATAGGAGAAACCGAAAATATGACTTTCCAAAGTTGAAATGCCTTTCCAAAGTTATATCTCCACCCCCCACCCCCCAAAGAGGCGTTAAGAAATTGACTTTTAGTTATTATAAATATAAAAAATATAATAGATGTCTAAATAAAAGTTCACGCAATCCGCAAAATACTGCACAGACCGAAGATTCAAAATAGTCATATGCAGAGATACTAAAAGAAAACAGAGTTAAACAGAGTAAGAATTACCAATGTTATTTTTAATATTAATTTAAATGTTGCCGCTATAATATAGAGTGACCAGAAATGTTATAATGATTAATGGCATCATATTTTCATAGTCAGATACATAGACAAAAGATCGTAGCTATACATGCGGTTGAGATCTCAAAGAACATATTCAACCCCGCCACATTTTTGCGCCAGTCCCAAGTCAGGGGCCTCTGGTCTTTGTTAGTCTTGTAAGATTTTTAATTTTAGTTTCTTGTGCATAATTTGGAGTTTGTATGAAGTCCAATATCACTAAACAACTATATATATTTGTTTAGCGGCAAGCTGAGGAATGCCATCGGGTACGGGAGTTTCTCGCTGCATTGAAGAATTATTGGTGACCTTCTGATGTTGTCTGTTCTATGGTCGGGTTTTTGTCTCTTTGACACATTCCCTTTTTCCATTCTCAATTCTATTCTTATTTATAATGAAAACTTCGGGAAATCGGTCAAAGAAGATCTGGAAAATTGTGCAAATCAGGAAGTAGTGACAACCATAGAAGTGACAAGATCAAGGATACTAGACGGTATTGTCCTCTTTCAATACAGTTTTTTAAAATGTAACGTGAATAAACAGACACAGAAATGGTGTTTTAACCAAGTGCCTATTGTGAATTTATTCTATTTCATAGGTACAAATGTAGCTTTTCCCACTAACTGTGTAACTGTTCTAAAGAAAAATTCGTTTTACCTTTAAAAAAAATCCACTCAGACTTGAAGGCCAAAATCTAAAAATTGTTAAATCATACTGGAAAATGCTATATCGATTTATTGAAATTTTGTTGGACAGTTTCACGTTTTAACATTAACACGACATGCTCTTTAGTGATATATCTGTGTTACTACTGAAGAAATTTGATACAGATCCCTGATTGCATATAAAAAAAAAGTGTGGTATGATATTGCCAATGAGACTCTTCACAAGATACTAAATGACACAGATTTAACTATTATAGGTCACCGTACGGCCTTCGACAGTGAGCAAAACCCATACCACATACAGACAGTGCATAACTTTTCTTCCTGTGGTATTTTTCTTTTGTAAAAAATTTCCTAATTCTTTTTTTTTTAAAAGATGATAAAAAAAAGTCACAACTCCGTTCAAATTTTGTTTTGGACCGTTTTCTGGCGTTTAAAACTTGATTGTCTATTATACCGTAAGCTATGATATTGTTATGACCTAAAGTAAAAGTACGCACATTTGGAAGGGATACAATAAATGTCAGTAAATATTGTAGGCCTTTTTTAAAATGGTCATTGTCTGAAACAATTCAAGTGGAATTTGCCCCTACATATACCTCTTTGTAACTGTGGGTCAGCTAATTTGACCAAAAAATCAAAGCCATTACCATGATGTATAAAACTTAAACAATATATTTAAGTTTCAAAACTAACTTGGTTTTCAGAAATCAACGCGGTATATTGCTGTCTATTTTAAGATGCACATACCCATACTAACCCCCCTTTTCTATGACAAAGCTCTATACTATACTGACCTGCTATGATGTACATTATGATACTGGCAACCAAAACACCATTTGTTCCGTCTTTCTTGTATGTAAAAGTCAGTATGACTGATATTAAACATAAGACTATTCCCAGGATAACTTCTATCTGGAATTCAAGAAACCCCAAACCTAAAAATAAACAGAATTTATGTTTATAACAAAATTATAAGGATGATTGCAATATAAAACACGAGTGGCTCTGACTGCTGCATGTTTCATTACAGACAGTAGCACGCAATTGTCCTCCTATCCTCGCCGGAATGTGAATTACCGAGTAATACTTATCCCTCAATGTGTACTTGCACGAGCATCATGACCGGGGTCAAATGTGGAGCAGGGTCTGCTAACCTTCCGTAGCACCTGAGATCACCACAAGTTTATTGCGAGCTTCTTCTGACCCAGTCTTCAGCTTTCTTTCTTATATTTTGAATACTATTTATGTTTGAATCTTCTTTTTTTTTGCCATGTCGTTGTCAGTTTATTTTCGACTTGTGAGTTTGAATGTCCATTTTGGTATTTTTCAGTTTGAGTCTCATTTTTGAATAACTACGACCACGGTATCAAATCTTCCCCGACTTGTCCAAATTATCAGTTAATTGCGCTATCATTGTGACATTTTGGTAGACACCCTTTCTGGAATTTATCATACTGGCTTCATTTCTCAGTTCTAAAATGCATAACACATTATATTTCGCTAATTTCTATTATCAACAGCGGAATAACCTTTAGGGATTCATAACCTCATGATTATTTTTTTGTTTAATGCTTTAAACGAGAGAAATATATATAGCTGTCAGTATAAATGCCGTCTATTAAAATATAGATTTAGAGGCATGTTTCATTTTTTGACTTTAATAATAAAAAGTTTTACACATTTTTAATTAATGTTGATAATTTCTCTATAGAACACATTTAAACGTTGTTGTGACCGTGTACTTTGGGCTAGGTCTCAATCGGAACTACTCGGCCTTTCTGGTTGCACGAAGAAGTTATTGTACTGCATAGCGAGAATGGCCGAGTAGTTACGATTGGACTATATGCAAAAAGCTATCTGTAACTTAATTTTTGAAGTGCCTTAAATATTTTTTACACAAAATAACACTTGATCGTTCCTGTATTTTAAAGCCGATTTAAGTGTCAGGTAAGTGAAATCAGAAAACGTCACCAACATTGGACGTAACGTCATATGTATATATTACGGATTACAAATGTGTCGAGGTTTGTGATTGAATAACCACACAGAGATGTCAGTATATATTCAGGAAACTGAATATATCATTATTCTCACAAAACAAATTACAAAGGTATAGAAATAATTATACAAATTTCAATACAATAACATAGCTAAATAATCTACATGCACGAAAGTAGATAGAGGCATAGAATGTTTATTTTATCGTAAAAACTTCATTTGCTTGATCAGACGAAACTAATGTCCTTTTAATTTTCACAGTTAAATGATTGTTTCATAATTTTCATAGTTAAAGGCTTGCTATTATCAATGAATACAATGAATATTTTTCAATGTTTTGTAATAAAACGTCAATTGTAACTGCTAGTACTCTAAGATCTGTTCATTGTGTCTTTTTGTGTCGGGATGTATAAGTACCCGGCCACGTCCACTTGTATTTTTTGTCTTTCTGATGAGTTAAGCATTTTGCAACATATTTGTATCGTTCGTTCTTATACCACTGTCCCAGGTTTGGGGAGGGTTGGGATCCCGCTAACATGTTTAATCCTGCCACATTATTTATGTATGTGCCTGTCCCAAGTCAGGAGCCTGTAATTCAGTGGTTGTCGTTTGTTTGTGTGTTACATGTTTGTTTTTCGTTCATTTTTTACCTACATAAGGGCTTTAGTTTTCTCGTTTGAATTGTTTTACATTGTCTTATCGGGGCCTTTTATAGCTGACTATGCGGTATGGGTTTTTTTCAGTGTTGAAGGCCGTACGGTGACCTATAGTTGTTAATGTTTGTGTCATTTTGGTCTTTTGTGGATAGTTGTCTCATTGGCAATCATACCACATCTTCTTTTTTATATGTACTGCGATGTTAAAAAAAATTCTCTTCAGGGCATATCGCTTTTAAATGACCTTGATCTGTTGCCGTCTTTCGATATTTCATATTTATATGTCTGAATGGACTAAGAAACAAAAATAAAAGACGAGTTAATCTGATTTTTCTAAAAATAGTGCAGGAAGATTTTCAGAAGACGTTTTAAAGTTAGGATGGAATCTTAATTGCATCAAATTGGTACCTTATTATTGCTTTTTTACGGAAATATTAATGGCTGTACTATCTTGGATTTTTTTTATTTAGTTTAATCAGAGACATATAAAGTTTAATTTCCAAAACCTGCACGTTTGGAAATACATGTTAACACTAGTAAATTTTGGGGTAACATAATAATTATAATCTGTTTGTTTTATAATTGACACTGAGACTGTCTAATTCAATTCAATTCGATTCAAATATTTATAAGAGGCGGATTTTAGTTGCTTATATAGGGAATCACTGAAGCGTGACTGGAGCGGGCTCCCTCTTAGGTCAGTCAGTGTACCGCCACTTATGAAAATTTCTGGATCCGCCACTGTTTATTGCCATATAAACTTCATCCATATAATGTTTTTGACAAATATAAAATAAGTATACATAATAATAAGACCGTTACAGAATTGCACGCGTTTACAGTTTGAAATACAGGGAAAGACTGCCTTAGCAACAATTTACAAAATTATCTTTTTTCATTTATTCAGAAATATTCGCTTTGTGTTCTGTCTAAGATATTATACGTTATTATCGTTTAATTTTATATAACAAATTAATAATCGAATAAGTGTACTTAACACTATAACTTCTGATTTAGCGATGAAGGGGATATTTTTGTTTAAACTGGATTTATAGCCGGAAAATGACAAAATGACATTACTAGTTATATTGGCTATAGTATACAGCATTATATGTATCAAATATTGCACTTTACTAAGAAATTGGGATGCCCAGTTTTCTGCTAAATTGGCAGAACTTACTGAGGAGAAACATTACTATTCACACTAATTTCACTTTAAACTCTGAATATAAGTACATACTAAAAACGCTGAGCCCACTAACATCTCCATATCCTATTGCTGTCGTATAATTTTTCCCTACGACAACTAGATAAAATAATCCCATGTGCACTTCAACGCCGCCTGAAGTATCATGGCCAGCAATTCCTCTTATGCTAGTAGTGTCCATCACAACCCATCCGGGAGAGAAGGCTCCAGCACATAATAAAACTAATGTAATTATTCCAAATATTGCAGGACACAGTTTTTCCATTTTATTTTTTTCTGTGTATTTGTAATGAACTGATCACGTTCAAAGTGTATATGTTTATGAATGCGTTTGTAAACAACAGGTTTTTTAAAATGTCAAAAATATTTAACCTTAACGCTTAACAAAATCTCTAATGTACCGGAACTGACTATAATTTCATATCAATGGGACGGACAGGATTTTCCAACGTTTTACATTTAACGTAAATAGGTTAAGTTTCATTGACACCAAGGTAAAACTTCCGGGTAGATAAGGGTAATGCTATTTTTCATGAAATAGGATGGTAACGTGGACTCCTGTTATCCGATAGTTTTACCCGTATTTGAATGAGTGCATTTTGCTAAATGCGATGTAAAAATACAAAATAGAAATGATATGTCAGAAAGAGGTGGTCAGTTCAATACCCTTTGAGATTTTGGTTTTCCTCCTTGCTGAAGAGCGTACGGGGAGCAATAGTTTTAACTATCTGTGTCATTTGGTCTCTTGTTGAGAATGGTTTTATTGGCAATCATACCACATCTTCTTTTTTATTTTTTAGTTTAGTTTATGATGAAAACTTGGCCACAGAAGACTACAGAACAGAACATGTGCACAATTTACAAAATAATTTTAATATTATTTATTATGATACCACATTATACGAGATATTGGTAGAATATTTATTCACAATATCAAAATTCAAGATATTAAGTAGACATTACATTTTTATACTCCAGCAAGGGACGCATTATGTAATCAGTCGGTCTGTCCATATATCAGTCAGTAATTCAACCACTTCATACATACACCAAATTTGCGAATAACAATTCACATACATTTTTGACTTGATGATGTTATTAGAAGTGGTAATGTGAATTCCCTTTCAAGTTTGATTTTTTTTCTGGTAGGGTTTTTATTGTCAAATTTTAGGGAACGTCCATTTAACTTCCAGGGGGGGTATTTTTTTCTGATATAAAAATATTCCAATCCCCAATTTGGCGATAAAAAATATTCTGGTTAAGCATTCTGAATACAAACCCCCCCCCCCCCCCCAAAAAAAAAAAATAAAAAAAATAAAAACAACAACCGGTAAGTTATAGTGTTTAATTTTGAAGAAAAAAAATCTGGTGGATTGCGTCAAAGTTGCCCCCAAAAGAACTTCGGATCGACTAAGAAAAAAAAATACCCCTCCCCCTTTAAAGTTAAATGGTTGCTCCCTCCCTTAGTCGACTTAGTCATCTGTTTACATGCTGTAAAGGTATAACTTGGGAAGGCCTTGAATAATTTCACTTGAAATATTGCACAATTGATAGTGATAGGTAAATCTTGATAGTGAAAATTTTCCGTTTTTTTTTTTATCCCATAGTTATTTTACTTTTAAAAACAGTCAAAATTTAAGTTGTTTGTTCACTTGTCACGTACTACCTCTAGGATGATAGGCTTTCGGATCAAATAACCACCAACGTCATACTGTTGTTTACATTGTTAAAGAATGCAAACTATAATACGATTGTCACTATATATTGCCAATAGACTATTTTCATATTATCGACTTTTTACTACGGAGAATATAAAGAGGGACGAAAGATACCAGAGGGACAGTAAAACTCATAAATCGAAAATAAACTGACAACGCCTTGGCTAAACATGAAAAAGACATACAATAATACACGTGACATGACACAACATAGAAAACTAAAGAATAAGCAACGAGAACCCCATATAACTGTTCGATAGATTATAGTGACTCTGTGGTTGGACATTTTTGGTACTAGGTATAGTAAAAGCAACAAATAAAAATAAAACCTAGTTTGCCTTCAGTGCAATTTCGGGTTACAAATAACTGTTTCCAAAGATTTTGTCGAGTATATAAACAAGGTCCTGTGAACTCATTTTAAGTTATAAGTAAATCGGCCAATGAACTGAAAACGTTTTAAGTGCATATTTGTACTTAAAACTGCGTTATTTAAAATACAAATAATAAAACTATACCATGTGGTCGCTGGTCGTTACGGATGATTTCGTTGGATTGAGGAAGGATCTGATAAACAATTTACATGTATTGTTCATAGTTATAGATTCAAGTCATAATGAACTTAATGTTTGGTTATTCCTTTAATAAAAAAAGAAATTGGAATTCCCCTTGTGATTTAACGTTAATGGTGTGTTTCATGGAGTACAAACACAAACGGTATAGAGACATTTACTTTTCTACATTGGCTAGAAGTATAGGAGGGTTGAGATCTCATAAACATGTTTAACCCCGCCACATTTTAGCGCCTGTCCCAAGTCAGGAGCCTTTGGCCTTTGTTAGTCTTGTCTTATTTTAATTTTAGTTTCTTTTGTACGATTTGGAAATTAGTATGGCGTTCATTATCACTGAATTAGTATAACATTTGTTTAGGAGCCAGCTGAAGGACGCCTTCGGGTGCGGGAATTTCTCGCTACATTGAAGACTTGTTGGAGACCTTCTGCTGTTGTTTTTTCTATGGTCGGGTTGTTGTCTCTTTAACACATTCCCCATTTCCATTCTCTATTTTATTTGAAAACATTCCCTTTTCATACCAGATAGTTGGACCCGTACTGGTATGGATGTCTATTGACTGTATGTAATATTTGAATTAAAATGACTTGTTGAAAAGAGGATGATTGGGTCAAATTACTACAAACTGTTGTTGGATTGATTAGTAGATTAAACCATTTGGCTTTATATGGAGAGAGATAAATTTTTGGTCTATTGTGGAGAGTTGTCTCATTGACAATCATACCATATCTTCATTGTATAACTCCTTATATATTCACATATAAAGAGATAAGAATCACAAAACAAGTTCCACAAATTAGGCTTATTCTCATTTATCGGTGTATTTCTCTTCACTCTCGATCTATAAACTGACATCTTGGGTAATAAATATTATTCAAAAACTGTGTTAAAAGCAACTTTTTTTTCTCGCTTTTATCCCTTTCAATTCCATTTCGCGGCGACTTAGTTTCGCGATTCTCAAAATTTTCTGATTCAGATAAAAAAGGAAAATTCCAAGTTTTACTTATTCGCGACAATTAATATTGGAGTTATTTTTTTTATTCGCGAAAGTCACGAGAACAAATTGCTCCCAAAAAAGGTTGATTTACAGTAGTCGTTCTCAAAACTGATATGAAATTGATATGATAAAAATACGCTTTATGCGTTTGCAATTCAGTTAGAAGTTTGAGTACAGATATGACTCTAACTATTTTTGCCAAAATTAATAACGTCCGACACCACATGAACACTGTTTAGTCCATCAGCTAGTTCTCAAAAGCGCTCTAGTTAAGGAGTTTGTGTTACACCCCAGGGTACCGCGATTTTGTTTGATAGAATTCATCTTCATTATCTAATTGATAAAATACAAGGTGTTAGACTAAATAAAAAGTGTCCAAAAGAGGTTTAAAAACGTCCCTTTCAATTGTCCCCTCATTTAGCAATCACGACTAAGTAATTTTTTTTTTTTTTTTTTTTTTATATAAATCGACTAAAAAAAATAAAGTATAGGTGTAAACAACTAAAACAGATACAAAACTATCATATTTAATGTTACCCTGAAGATTTTTTGTTTTAAAAAAAAGTTTTTTTTACATTACAAACAATCCGATTTTTTGGTTAAAATTAAGGCATATTTTTTCCTTTCATAAAGAAATTCGTTATATATTTACCCGTTTTAGGTAATTAAACTTTAGAATTAATCATTATACAATGTTTCAATCATTTGCAGTATTTATATATCGTCTAAAATATGAAATATTTGATAAAATAAATGTACGTGCAAATACTCGTTAAATTACGGAAATCATAAAATTACCGTCTTTGATTCAGTATACAACATGTACAATGCATTCACACATAAGCATTATCAATTTGCAACTGAAAACACACATTTAAATGTCGATTTATGATGTTTTGGTGAGACAAATTATTTTATAAAGTGAATGTGTAACAAAATATTACTGAAAAGGTACAAATAAAGGTGGATGTTTTTGCGTTCAGAAAAGGTGCACTCTATCGAACTCAATAAAAGTGTGCTTGATTACATTTTGTGTTTTAGCTATGTAGTGATTGATTAAATGAACGTCAAATAGTCAGTTTTGAGAATTGGCCATACTTTTTACGTTTTTAGGTTTCTAAGAGATACCCAAAAAATTGGCTTTGTTGTTTTCAGTTTAAATAAAGATTCTGTTAAGCGTTGCTTGTTAAATGTACATGAAATTGTTGTCAAAGGTACCAAAATTATAATTTAGTATGCCAGACGCGCGTTTCGTCTACATAAGACTCATCAGTGACGCTCATATCAAAATATTTGTAAAGCCAAACAAGTACAAAGTTGAAGAGCATTGAGAATCCAAAATTCCAAAAACGTTGTGCCAAATACGGCTACGGTAGTCTATCTCTGGGATAAGAACATCCTTAGTTTTTTTAACAAATCAAAGTTTTATAAACAGGAAATTTATATAAATGACCACATTATTGATATTCATGTCAACACAGATTGTTGACTTTTAGGCTGGTGATACCCTCGGGAACGTCCACCAGCAGTGGAAAGAGCTTCAATATCCTTAAAATTCGAGATTCGGTAGGAATGGGTAACCCTGAAACATCCGCACAAAAAGAACTTTATAAAACTCGAATGAAGCGAGACAAAACCGATGTTATGAAATTGTTTCAGACACTGCAAAGCTGGCCAAATCTATTTGAAACATCTGAGCAGTTATATGGCGTGTTCTCGGGTTCTGTTGCTTCTTCGGAATTAATGTGCAACCTTCTAAACGCGTATGAAAAGGGAAAGTTTGCTTCAAAAATTTTCATTAATGAACAGCTTATACAAAAGTCAACCGATATCTTCAAAACAATTAAAAGATTATCATTGATTTCATTTAAAAAAAAAAGGAAATAAAAGACAAGCAGTTAATGGCTGATAAGAACAACAAAACATTGAGAGCAGATGAAAAAAATGTCGCCTGTTTGTCATAGCCCAGACAAGATAGTTGGTTGCGCAAAAGGCTCTCCCGTTTGAATTAGGTCCTCTCCCAATGTATCTTGCAAACTTTGATGGTACACTTGTAAAAACAACCATCCTTTTATTGATTTTGTCACTGATTAGTATTCCACAATATCCATAAAAAAGTTAAAACAGCAGGTCCTTGGGAGGGCAAATCATAACGATAAGTTCTAGACCATCATAATCGTGTCTTGGGAATGGAAGAAATATTTGTCAGTTAGGGAAAACAAAGTTGTTCTTGTTGAATTCTTTGGTTCGGAAAAGAGTAAATAATCCTACAGATTTACACTTGAATGTATTGATTTATTTGTATCACATGGAAGTATGTGCCACAAAATAAATATTGGAAATGAAATAGCGTAGAATGGTTTTATCTTATAATCAAATAGGAAGAAGCCGATTACAAAATGTTTCTTAATGCAAAAATATGCAGCTGACAAAAGTTACGACTCCATTGTTATAAAACCTTCTGACATTGATGTGGAAGTATTGGCTTACTATGTTCACAGTTGCATATCAATTCTTACATTGTTAAATTGGTGAGAATGTTTGTAGAAAACTGCCAGGACTTCACGGCAGTACAGGTTGTGATTGAGTAAGTGTTTTGTCTGTTGAAGGAAAAGAGGCAAAGTATTCGGCTTTTTGACACGTTATGTGTTTTCGGAAGGTCTATTACATCGTGGTGAAACCTTTGAAGAGGTTGACGAAGAGTTGGCAAACACTCGAGAGGTTTTCGTGTTCTATATATGGCTACGAAATTAAAAATACCGATGAATAAAGATCAGAACGTTTTGAAATGCAACCAAAACACGATTTATTGTCATCTACTGCCCCCAACAAAAGATGCAATGTTAAAGCACATTAAATCATCCAACTTTCAGACGAAGATTTCGAAATCTGCTCTTAAACACAACACTGGTCTGTTGCTAAACAACTATAGTTGGATTGTTTAGAACGATTTGATCAGTATCAATTGGCTAGACCAACCACCAGCGTTAGATGCTTTAATTATTCTGAAGTGCTGTTCATTTAAAGCTGGTTGTGCCAACTACAGATGTTCATGTGTTCAACAAGGTTTATCCTGAACAGATACCTGTATGTAAATACTCGAAAGCTTGTAGATATAAGGATTATCAAAACGTTGATATTGCTAAAGATGACGACGAATATGATGGAAATGATGATAATGATAGTTCGGTAGATGCAGGTGACCAAACTGATGATGAATCTATGGATTGACATTCTGCGTGACCTTAAAATGTAGTGATTCGGTTGTTAAAAAAATTAAAAAAGATAGAGATCTAGAAACCCTGACAGTTTTGTGTGTTTTAATGTCTAAGTTATTTCATGAATATGATGTAAAAATTTGTGACAGAATCGTGCATTTCTAGTTGCCTATATTTGTGTTTGTCGTTGATTCTATGTTTTTGTTTCTTACCTTTAAATGTTTTTTTCAACAGCCTTTACATTGTAGTTACATTATGCTCTATGTTTCAGTATAAAAAATATACCATTTTATCAAGAAAATTAGTACTTTTGCTTCTTTTCATTCAAAATCATGAATTTTGGAAATTAACCTCCCCCTTTTTTCTTGGTCCTCTACGATTTAAAGATTAATTAAAAATTAGCCTGCGTTTTAATAAGATATGATTTGTTCCATTTAATAAAAAGAATAGTACTGAATTATTGGTTATTTTTACATTTTTCTGTAAATATGTGCAAAACAAAATTTTTGATATACCCGTAAATAAGTCCCCTTTTAACCACTTTTGGACACTTTTTCAAAAGTCTAACACCTCTTAAAATATTCTCCATATATTACTCTTTAATTTTATACCAAAAAATTGCGGTATTTTGAATTTGGAAGGACTAAACTTCCGGTTTACTTAGGAAATTAATAAAACTGAGCAATCCCATTGGTCAGATTTTTCTGGTTTCTGGTAACTAGTATAAATAAACAGGTAACCAGATGAATTCGACCAATCAGATTGCTGTGTTCTATTAACTTCCTAAGTAAACCGGAAGTTTAGTCCTTCCAAATTCAATGGTCTGGAAAAAGGTCAATAATTCTCATCTCAAGTGTGTTATACTGTTTGAGGGGTATTCTCAAGGTACGTGAGAGTGGTTTCATTGTAAAGATAATTCAATTACCGAAAGACTAATGTACTTTTATTCGTGAAAGGGGCAAGGGAAAGTAATAAAATATTGGTTGAAGCGAACACATTGAAAATTCCCGTTAGCCACCTTGTGTTTTTTTTGTAATGGTATGGATAGTAAACCCCATATTGACAGAAACAAGTGCCTGTGACTAAATCAACAACTGAAATGATTCCATATTTTGTTGAAACATCGTACAACCGGAGAACAGAAATCGCAGGTATGAAAATGCACTTTTTTCACTGGTGTTGAAAACCCAAAACTAATTTGACTAGAATTTATGAATGACGGAAATTTAAGCGATAACAATACATCGGAGTGACCTCAAGGTCATCCTCTGTAAAAAGAAGATGTGGTATGATTGCCAATGAGACAACTATCCACAAAAGACAAAAATGATACAAACATTAACAACTATAGGTCACCGTACGGCCTACAACAATGAGCAAAGCCCATACCGCATAGTCAGCTATAAAAGGTAAGAATACATTATAACCCAAAGCGTTAACTGAGAACTGGGTGCCTGTTTTGCTGTAAAGGATGTATAAATACGAAGTCACACCCGGTCATTTAGGAAATTTTAAATCCACTGCCCATGTTGGGAAACGTTTAATCTAAAAGACCTTTACAACAGAATATTGAAGGTGCTGTAGGGGACTTATTGAAATTAAAAACATGTCTCCCACTGTCTAACATACCAAGTGGTATGTAGAGAACGTCTATCATTAAATCCAATCGACACACTTTTATTGGAAAAATGCAATGGTCTTAGGTGCTTATTTATACGCGTCCTGTTAATAAACTCATCATAGATACCATGACTAAGTTTTGTATATACGCCAGACGCGCGTAAATAAATGCAATATTTGCCACCGAACGTTTATTAAACTCCTATACCATCAGTCATGTAATGCACTACAATATTTTGTAAAAGATAGTAGATTGATCCTTTTGTATCAAAAAGGTAGATTATGTATGGATAAATGGAATGAGACAGCAACCACAGAATACAAAAAAAAACCCAAAAGACATAGATATCAACATGTGGCCTGAAGAAAAGAACAAAAGACGGACAACAACAGTAAATAAAACTAAACAAAGTAGTCTTAAAACTGTACAACAAGAACCCTTTCAAAAACCTCGGGTGACCTCCGGGTAGGCAGATCCTAGTCCAAATGTGGCACCTTCGTGTTGCTGATATATAAGTACAAACGGTGATCGTCACATTCGTAGAAAAATAGGCGGGAATGTGGTAAGTAAGTTATCTAGATGCATGTTTTTTTCATAAGTTGTTATTGGCTTTTTACTAGCTGTCGGTGATTGCGAGTACTCTCAGATCTGTACATATTGTCTTTTTGTTGTTGGGATGTACAAGTATACCTAGCCATGACCTCCACTCAGTGTTTTAAGGTCTTTCCCCTACGTGACAAAAGTAAATATGAAATAAATAAGTATTTACTGTAGTCTAAAAAGGGAACGAAATATACCAGAGGGAGAGTCAAACTTATAGATAAAAAATAAACTGACAACGCCATAGCTAAACATAAAAAGACAAACAGACAAATTATAGTTAGAAGACACAACATAGAAAACCAAAGACTAAGCAACACGAACCCCACCAAAACATTCGGGGTGGTCTCAAGTGCCCCGGAAGAGTTCGCAAATCCTGCTCCACAAGTGGCACCAGTCATGTTGCTTAGGTTGTTACATATCCGGTTAATAGTCTAATTCTGTAGGTTAGTACCTTTGAACTGTATAAGACGTCTTCATATTCATTGTCGATTTTATTCGGTGCTTAAAAAAAAACAGCAATTATTATTAAATAGATAATGATATTGTATTGTATTACTCTTTGCTATTCTATAAAGCAAATCAAAACAAACAAATTTACCAATAGCATGCACGTGCCATCCAGATTAAGTTATATAGCATTTTATAACTATATTTTCATCATTTGGGATAAATAGCAAGAAAGTTGACAGAAATTATCAAACTAATAATCGTTTTGTATTGTTTTATACTTCTCTATTCTTCAAAGAAAATCAAAACAAACACAAATTTGTAAATTTATTAATAGCATGCACGTGCCATCCAGATTAAGTTAATATAATATAGCATTTTATTACAATATTTTCATCATTTGGAATAAATTACAAGAGCATTTAAAGTGCTATCATCTTAATAGAAATCTGGCTTTTAGTCGTCAGGATACGAGTCATCACCACAGACAAGAGTTAATAGCTTTAAGAACCAATCTGATACCCTACCAGTAAACAAAGAATCTTCTGTTTTATCAAGTTGTAGAAAAACCATTAAATTTAACAGATAGGATATTTAGTGTAGACTTTGCACATCGTAGCGGTAAGTTGAATTTAGTTAGTGTTGAAATATTTGATTACGTTTAATTTTGTTTTGACTTTTACATATTTAAATTAGCGTTGCAACCTTGTAAATAGAGTTCTAAAAATATGAAAATGTCATGCAATGGGTATTTTCTCATTGTATGTACCATAATCATCATAATTGTTTTTGCTTAGTTTATTTTTTTAAACCTGTATCAATAAATAGATGTTTTACATCTATGATCAGTCCTAATACTAGTACTGCTTAATTACACAAGATTAATACTTGGTCAACCTTTATGATATAAAATTTTATGCTAAAAATGCAACGGTGCTTTTGTTTACAACTTCTCATATATATTGGAAATTATCATTAATCTGCAGATGTGAAAAAAAAATGTTGAAGATGCATCCATGGATGGAAGGTTTATTTCTCACAACAGATGTGATATAAAGGCGGGAAATACATGTAACCAACCCTGTGTTAAAATCGCGACATACCTCCTTAATTGATAATAAAACCGTATGTTGTTAACTTAAATGTCTATCTAATTATCAACATCAACCATGAAAAGATGGTTCTGATACAATGCAACCGATATTATAAAAAGTTAATCTTTTGTTTATTAGTATCAAACTGAATCTGTAGCATCTTGTAGCAATATTTTAATTTTCGAAGCTGTTTTGGCGCCATGTTGTTTTATCTGGAGATAGAAAATAGCTGTTAGCTGGTTGTAAAATAAATCGGTTCAAATGGTGCAAACAGCGTGTGAGATGCGGCAAGATTATCACAAGCTTTACACTCTTTTGAAAAAATACACGTTAAAAAAGGTTTACTCGTCAGGTGCGGGTCACGAGAAACTTAAGGAATCTTTATAAACATCTGCTGGTTAATCGCTTCGAATATCTTCTTTTCAAAATATAATTAGGGATGAAAATTTGGAAGAAGATTATCATCTTTCGCTGCATGACAAAACTACGAATGGCTGATTAGGGTGAGAGGAAACGAGCATAAGAAATAATTGGCTGTTAAGTTTTGATATGTGTTAACCATTGAGTCCGAGCATCATCACCTGTTTCCAGGGGAAATCTTTGAAAACGTTTACTATATACCAAAGTTACCACTATATTATCGTCTTCTCTGTTTTGTTGAACACATTAGTTAATGTTGATGAAAGATTTGCATCTTTGCTTATGGTTCAGATTGTTGAGCGAGTGGATTTAATTTCATTTAGACATCATTCGCTTTGACACTTTTAAATCCATCAATTGAAGGTATCGATGATAAGCTTTAAAACAAGGAAAGCAGTCAACAGTCTACTTGCAGAAATAAACGCTTAACAAAAAAACACAATATCCATGCATAGAACCTTTTAGACAGTCCAAACTGTTGTAAACTACATTTTTTTTTAGAACTGTCCTAAATGAAAACCTTTATTTTTTTTCAGGTATACTGATATCGACAATAAATCATTTAAGAATGGCGGTAAGTCTAGTTTTAAAAATCTCACATTGACTGGTTTTAAAAAGTGCATATGTACATTTGGGATTGAACTTAGCTTATTTATAAATTGTAGTATACAAAACATTTACAAATGCATCATTATAGGTCATTTTCATAATAATTATACACACATACACAAATGCATTAGTTTACACATTACAAATGTCTTAAAGATGATCGGGAAACAGCATGACGTCGATTCGATTCAGATCTGACAATGATCAACCTTCTATCACAAATTGAGATAAGGGCGATGAGTGGCTTTGTTTTGGAATTATACCAAATTCAAATTCAAATTTAGCTGGTAAGAATTAATGTGTCTGCAAAAACTAAATTTCGAGTAGGTCATTTTAAAGTGTGTAATGTTCATTGGGTTTTGGCATGCATTGTTGACAATTTTGTTCCGAATGTAGAACAACAAAGTGTTTGAGTGCAAAACCAGTTGTTTTCTAATAGTAAAAATATTCACCATTCTCTTCAATCTGTTGAGCGTTCGACAATATTTAAATATTTCAAAGATGCTTCAAAACTCGTAAAAAATAAAACAGTGGTTATATACGATCAATACTTATCTTTGTCTGAACGGAAATCTTGTGTAAAACAGTTGATTTTGTGCCAGACTTTAAAAAAAAATGATAGCTATTTATTTTAAAATAAAAAACGTCTAAAAGATAGCAGCAAAATCAGTGAAATTATAAAATAATAGTTATTCAGACAAATGTTAGAATTAAGATAATTTATCAAAGATTGATGAATATTAAGCCATTTATTTTAAGCTAACCATGTAACTTAAAGCTTATTACTGTAATGTAAGAAGTCACGTGTGAAAATTGCTATCTATCAGATTCATAAGGAATACACATCTTGATCATCAGTATCCTTGAAGATATCTATTAGTCGATCACTACATCATTACCGACAGTTGTGGTCTCGTTGTGGTAATCCGCAAAGTCCTAAAACAGATCTGTGTGAAAACAACCTGATAAAAACTTTATGTTTAAAATCTATTAATTGCTGGTGATGGTTTTACTGCATATTTTTCTTAAGGATATTTCAAACAGATGCTTCACGGCAAAAGATTTTTCTCTTGACGGATCTTAGAACATATGGAAAGAAGTAAAAACATCGTAAATCCATGTCCTTTCATCTGTCTTGCATTAATTATCAGAAAGTGAGATTTACGAGTTTTGTATTTTGTTTCAATAGCTGGCCATTAGAAGCGATAATTGTAATTCCGGCAAGAGATGCGTCGTTCAGGGGTTTACATTGTAAATGAACCAAAGCAAGAAGATTCTGAAGCTCTTACTGCAGGAAACGGAAGTCCGGATCACGTGTTTTTAAATAAAATGGAAGAGGGAGACGATGTCCAAAATGTACTTACTGAAGAGGAAACACTACCTATAGAAGCTTCTACTCCTAAAAAGAAGAAAGAGAAAAAGAGAAGATTGCCTTCAGTATACAGGTATGCATGAGTACAATGGTTACTAGTGTAGATGGCACCTTAGTTTCTTTGTATTTAATCATACATCCTTTCTTTTAATAAGTGCATATACAGGAGTTTGGTGTCTCAGCAATATAAAAGGTGTGTAACTATGCCCATAGTATTACATCTATGATATGCCAAACTCGACTATCACAGTAGATTTCGCTCTACACCTTTATTGCTAAGATAACAAACTCCTTTGAAAAGTGACAGGTTGGAGTGTTCCTTAGGTAAATAGAAGGTATACAAAATGGTAAAGTCTATAAAATGCTTTGGACGCTCTGTTTGACCGCACGAAACATATTTATCGTTATAAACTTATTTAAAACTTTCTGTTGTTCAATATAGATAAATGATATAGATAACAGATTGAAAGTCAATCAATCAATCAATGACAATTGGCTCATATTTTTACTCACAAAAACTTAAAGTTTTATAGCAGAAAAGTAAGCTTTATTTTTTAAATTGAATAGTTAAAAACATTAAATGATTTAACTGTCGAATCAAAATTAAACTTCTACAATATATTCAAAATGACAAAACCAATAGACCACTTTCGAGTGCATCCGTCACCGGCAAAAACTCGTCAATTCTACACGCCTTTATGACGTCATTTACCAGATAGAGGGGCTCGCCTGTATCCCTGCACTATTTATGTTCATCAAGCGTCGTGATCGTTTTTGTGCAGGATAAACTAGAAATAATGGTTGCTCTGTAGGTACTTACTGACAATTCCCTAATGACAGCAGTGTTGATTGGCTATTTTCAGAATTCAATTTGCCAAATAATTCGTACAATATAGAATTATAATTTTCCAACCACTCGCTCAACATTGTAAGGAAGTGACGACGCCCCTAAACGCACAGATGACGGTGAAAAAGGCGCGTATAATTGACGACTTTTTTCCGGTGACAGATGAACTCGAAAGTGGTCTATTAATGAAACCAATATTGCCAATAGCATATTCGTAATATTCTGAAGAATAATATAAGTAATACAGACATATATTTACTAGTATGTTTACATACGTGTTTACATAATTAAAGTATCTGATGGTGCTGATGATATCCAATTAACTCGCAATTAACGAGGTAGATTGGTATTGTACACATAAGAAGAACACTTATCATATAGATAATACACCCAACACGCTTTAGTACTGTCTATATTGGTTATTTTGACAGCTCTTTTGTGAATAATTGTAAAGGAAAGACATACTTTATTGTTTCGTATACTGAAATTTAAAGCATTTATTATCTTTCTACGACATGTTTTTATCATTCTCAATTAATCTTATTTTCTCACGGCGCAGTGTACGATTGTGATAGGAGTTTTCGTTTGTGCATGGCATCGAATGCTTTGTAAGAATTTTATTAAAAAAAATCCCCAGTAAGCAGAACATAGTTCCCATACGCTGACTATGCGGTATGGGTATTACTCATTGTGGAAGGCTACACGGTGAGCTAGCATTGTTAACTTCTGTGTCAGTTGGTCCCTGGTTGTCTCATTGACTATCCTACCCCCAGATCCTACCACATCTTCTGTCTGTATATACGAGAAAATCCCTGACTGTTTATATCTATATAGAATGGTGGACGCAGAAAGCGGCTACAATGCATTGTCACTATATTTGTTCTGGCCTCAGTGTTCGACATGCTTGTTTACAGGTGTTATGTGTTTCTTACTATAGACGGTTGTAGATTTTATCTCAATTATATAATGGATATGCAACATTCAAAGTATGTCAAAAGCTATACATTTCAATTCTATACAATCATCAAGGCTTTTTATCTAAAAAAAATCAAGACATTTTCTTTGTGTTTGCAGTTTAAATGGAAAAACTACAAATGCATTCTATTCTTAATTACATAAAAAAGAAGATGTGGTATAATTGTCAATGAGACAACTATCCACAAATACTCATTTCATGTTCATATATATAAAATGAGAAGTACCTCTTTTTAAAGGAAAAATATTGAAATGACATGTATTCGAGTATAAAATATTCAATATAGAAAAGAAGATGTGGTATGACTGCCAATGAGACAACTATCCGTCATAGCTCAAATGACGTGAATATAAGTTAAAATAGGCAACCGTTCGACCTTCAACAATGAGTAAAACATATATCGTATAGTTATCTAGTACGCTTGTGACATGATGGCGAAATAAAAATGTATATGGGATGGTGGTGTGAGTTTTGTGAAAACATTATGTGCGGGTATTTTGCCGCGGTCTGTCATACATACATATCCTATGTAGGAATGTTTACATTCCAGGAACATGTGCTACTAGTATTCAACAGCGATTTGTTATAATATGCCCAATAACATTTATAATGAACCATAGCAAAGAATGGAATGTGCATGAAGAAGAATTTAATAATACTGTAGTATACATGCTACATGTAAAAAAAAATCAAGCATTAGTTCAATGTATTGTTTAAAGTTTCTTATCTTTATAGAGATTATTCTTTTAACCATGAATTAAGAAGCATTCCGTTAGTCTGTCCTTTGAAAACATAAAATATATACTTTAATAAGACCAATGAATAATATCTGCATCTAAATGAGGCCTTTTAATTGTTATCATTAGTGGGAAATCACGAGCAAGAAGGTACATTAGTTATACTTCCATGATTTATAGTAAAATTATAGTAACTAAAATGGTAGGTAGGCAGTTAAAAATAATACCACCGAATACTCTTAAGTATGTTTTTAAAAAATCTTCATAAAAGTGTGATTAAAAGTATAAGGAGTCATCCACACACATTTTTCTTGGGGTCAAATCGAAGTCCGTACGTGTTAATTAGGAATCCCACGAAATAATGACCAGTCTGTACTTTATGACGACAGTTGGCTCCTCTATAAATATACAATACTATGGTAGTATCGTTAGCTCTCTCATTTGTATATAATAAATCTGGAATGTCTAAGTTTGTTGATATTTAACTTATCTTTGATTGAAACAAACTGGTCTGATACTGTTATATTTATTCAAAGAAAAATGCCAGGAATTCCATGTTAACAGAGTATGTTATTGACTGTCTGTCCAGGGAATTGGGAGATAAATTTATATGTCAGTCTGACACTGTAGAACATTGTCCGATTAATTTTTGTAATACACGATTACAAGATGCCGAAACTAATTTACCATATGTAGTATTTGTATATCATAATATCTCGCTGGTGATACTAGAAATATTTTGGAAAATAGTGAATGTTGAAAAGAAATACATTTGAAGATTGAAATTATAACACCTCAAGGGACGAGAAAATCAGCAAAAAAACACATGAGTTTGGAATTGATTTGATCAATTTACCAATATGCGCATTTCCAAAATGATCTCTCTTCAGTATTTCAAAGTCTAAACATTTATACTAACGTCAAAGAACTGATAAAACCATAAAAGACCAAAGTATAATACTAGTAGCCAGATCGGGATAACTTCTTTTCGTATCTGTATTGTTATACGTACGTCCCGAAATTGGTTTCTATTCGCTAACTTCAGTTTGCCTCACCCAAATGTAATGAAACTGATGCAAAAAGTCTATTACCACAAAACAGAGATCAAGTTTGAATTTAGGAGGGTCACCTTAACCATTTCAGAGTTATGCCCCTGTACAAATGGAAAAAATGCTAAATTTTCGTTTCCGTACTCATCGCTTAAGTTTGCCTCAACCATATGTTATGAAACTTAATATACACAATACTTATTACCAAAAACTCAGATCAAGTACAAATATAGGCATCGTTACTTTCACCGTTCCTCAGTCCTCTTGTAATTATACGATATACAAGCCGGGGCATCATTCCCCATCATTTTCTGTTTGTTGCTGACGTATATCTTCATACTTTTATCCGTTCTTTGTACCTTCATCTTTCCTCTCTTTATATGTGTTGTTAAAAGATACAAGTAATCTGAACCATGTAGACCGAGAAACCATGGTAAACAATTAAATGAAAAGAAACAGACATGCATTTTTATATTTGTACAAGATGATGTTAAAAGGAACATTTATTATCAATTTTGAGAACAAGAACATTCCATTATATACTGTTTACGATTTTCAAAAAATAATGTGTTAATTGTCTATTGCAAGTAATAGGTAAAGTCTCGTCGACGTGATGTAAGAAGTCATATATCTAATTCATTTTCGATTGATGATAGCGTTGTTTTTCCAGTGTCATAATTGGCTTTTATTTGGAGGTTCTCTCGAGAATTCTATTTCCCTCAAGAGCAATTATATGAAAATAAATTATTCTACAAACCAGTGGGGATCTTTTTCTGATGTCTTGTGTCGAGATAGCATGCAAGAGTTGACGCGTCTCCAATTAAGGGTACCGTGCCAGTGTGTCATGCTTGTTAGCTATCCCGTTCTGACCCCCACGATGAGGCAATGAATTTTTATGATGGATTTTTGATGTAGGTACGGTAAATGATTTTATAGAGTACTCCTGTTTGCTCTCAAGAGATTTGTAGATGATCTTCTTTGTAAAGTTGATTTGCGGTTAAGTATTTAACTATTGTGGGATGTGGAACATTTTCTAAAAGCATCGTGAAGTAGGTGAAAATTAATTACACGTGCAGATTTATTGGTTTTCATTACTTAATATTCAAGTAATATTCGTAGAAATGGACGTGAATAAACACTGGGAAGCAATTGCAAAGTAAGTCTTTTAATAATATGGGAAGAATAACAAAAACTTTTTTTTTCTCACAACACCGTCGTCGTATTTAGTTTTGCAGCTTTAAAAAGATTGGTTATAAGGAACATAGCTGTCAATGAAACAAAAGATAGACAGAAGATATCGAATGAATATTCTAACTTATAAATCGAAGACAAACTGACAACGCCAAGTCAAAAACGAAAAACGTCAAATGAAAAACAATATATAGTCTACATTATACAACACACAAAAGCTCAAATCTGAACAATACGAAACACTTCTGAAACAAGTGTGTTGTATGAGGTGAATCAGAAGAGTAAGCACCCTTCTCCACATGTTGCGTTTGTTGTAGTACTCTGAAATACAAGCGAATAATCAGTATTCCAAAATAAAAGTATATATTATTACTATACTGTATCTTGACATTGGTTTGAATCTCATGAACGACCTCAACGGTATCGCGCCTTACATCAAGGTCAAACGATCCCTAGCGCTGGAAACTTGATAATCATCGATAATTGAAAAAATGTCTTGAAAACACATAAAAGGAGAAAATTATAACTTAATACATGCATGTATAGTGTTTTGTGTTAGTTTTGTTCTTTGTTCTTTTGAAAATAGTTATCAAAGGTACCAGGATTATAATTTGATACACTTTAATGCACCAGACGCGCGTTTCGTCTACATAAGACTCATCAGTGACGCTCAGATCAAAAGAGTTGTAAAGCCAAACAAGTACAAAGTTGAAGAGCATTGAGGACCAAAATTCCAAAAAGTTGTGCCAAGTACGACTAAGGTAATCTATTCCTGAGATAAGAAAATCCTTAGTTTTTTCGGAAATATTAAAGTTTTGACAACAGGAAATTTATTAAAAGGACCATATAATTGATATTCATGTCAATACCGAAGTGCTGACTACAGGGCTGGTGATACTCTCAGGGACGAAACGTCCACCAGCAGTGGCATCGAACCAGTAGTGTAAATAGTTATCAAATGTACCAGGATGATAATGTAATACGCCAGATACCATTTCTGTGGCTTCATTTCAAATGTTTGCAAAGTAATGGCATTTATATGATAGGTTTGATAATATTAAAACTCTTCTTTTTTAGATCAGCACTTATCAAGCTTGTATGTGGAGTGTACGCCTTAATCATTATAGTGCTAGGACTTGTATTTTCTATAGCTTCATCGTTAACAGCAGAGGAAAGGGTTCATAAATATTACCTTGAGGTAAGTTATATCAGCTTAGTACTTTGTATTAATGTTGTTTGTACAGGGCACTACAGAAGGGAATACCATTTTATAGTAAAACAGTTACTTATAAGAAAAAAAGAAAAAAAACTTTTAGGTAAAAACATAACAACGTGTAAAAAAACTTCAAATATTTACTGTTCTTTTGTAATTCCATTATTTTTCCTCGTCTTTTGTCCTATACTACTTCGAAAATAATTTTGAAAGATTAAAACTCGTGTATGTTATGGAATATCCGTTTCACAATTTTGATAACGGAGAATTTGCCTGCGCAACACGACGGGTGTCACATGTGGAACAGGATCTGCTTACCCTTCCGGAGCACATGAGATCACCCCAGTTTTTGTTGTGTTTTGTTCATACAGTTGTTTGTGCGGGTTTTTTTTCTTTCTTTTTTAATCATGACGTTGTCAGTTCGTTTTCGACATGTGAGTTTTAAATTATGTCCCTCTGATAATTTTCGCCTATAATTCTTTTAAAACTAAGGATTTTCAATGCAATGCTTCTGACAAATATTTTATATTATTTTTTTTTTGTATATTTTATTCAGGTCTTCCTAGTATACTTGTATGTTTTGTCACTTGGAATAGTTATCTATTTCCAACTGTTTTTGTTGAGTGGTGTTAAGGTAAAAACAAATTACTTCGAACCTAACATACGGGTAACAGTCAAACAAGATGGCAGTGCCAATGTACATAAGTCGCCGACTGCTTCGCCGTACCCAGGACGAATTACAGAAAATAACCATGAAGATAAACCGTCGCTTACAGAAGATGTTGAAAGGAATGGGGACCAGTTGTCTGTGGGAAGTTATCACAGCCATTTCGAGATGCCACCAGTTGGGGGTGTTGCTCATGTCGGCGAAGGAATCAATTTTTATCTTCGCCTTGGTGCTTTAGGTAAATTTAATAAATTAACATACACATTTCGTATCTTTGGTGTCTGCATTTGATGCTTGATATCAATTTCCAACGTTATTTCAATTGGTCGAAAGTAATTTCATTTTCAATTTCCTTGCTTAAAGTAAAAAATATATACCGAACTACGAGGAAAATTCAAAACGGAAATGGCAAAATCAACAGCCCAAACACATGAAACAAATGGAAAACAACTGTCGTAGTCCTGACTTTGTACATAGCTAGCTAAATCACTCACTTGTATGCCAGTCGCATAAAATTCCATTGCATTGCATTGACAACGATGTGTGCAACATTCAAACTATTTTTTGTAGTTGTTTTCTTTGTTCAATATCTCAGTAATTATTATCGTTTTATGCAGTTCATTTATATTTCAGCGTTTGCGTTCGGAAGTGTGACCTTGGATGGCCTTAACATTGCCACCTATTTTGAAACCCAGATGACAGAGACATGCGAAAGCCAAATATTCATCTTGGTTTACGCACTCCACCTGTTATTTACATTTGTTCAGACATTTTTCTTATTCAAGAACCACAAGGTAAAAATATAATTGGGAAATCTGAACTGTTTCTACTATGGGGATGTTTTTGCGACCTTGGCTATCAATGAGGGCTTCGAATGGTCGGTTTAGTTGACCTATTTGATTATAGCCATTATCTTTTCTTTCAATGATTTTAACCATTATAAAAAGAGCATGAAGTCACCAAAACATCTAAATGACAGAATAAAACGATGACTATCATAAAAGATGGAAGATAATTATATGAGATATGTTGTTTATCCAAGGAAATAGAAATCAAACGAAACAACCAAATTAAAGATATCTTTATCAGTATTCATAATACAATTATGAACCATCAATCTGATCATATTTATTCCTAATATTCAGAACTTTATTATGCCAGATTCTTTTAAAAATATTGAACATATAGAACAAATAAATGCATTAGAATCCACGATATAACTATTCAGATATTAAACGATAAAATATGTTTGGAAACTTCAAAGATTTACCTATTAACCTAGATAACTGATGCATGATTGATTAGAATTTTAACTGACATTCTTCAGAATGCAGAAGATACTTTAGAATAAAAAATACCATTAAAAAAACTGCAACATGCAGAACAATAAATGCAAATATTTATGTATGATATATCGATGTAAGGTTAACAGCAATAAGTGACAGATCATCTGTTACAGAGAGTTTGGTATGGTTGCCATGTATTTTGTTTATGCTATGAACCATAGAATACTAGTATTTTCAATTAGTATTCTATAAAGTAATCTAACGTACACTTTTTCAGCAGATTTTCATGATGGAATCGTTAACTTTAAATCGAAAACCTCTATATTCCTATATAAAACAGTTCCATTATTTTACTTAAGCTCCTATTTTCTTATTTCAGCTTGTTATTGACAAGAGTAAGCCAATTGTACGGTTCGGAATGATGCACCTAATGGCAACCAACATATGTGTTGTCATTGTTACTATCATTACGGAAACTGCCGAAGATTACCGATTTGACTCATTTGCTGCTCTGAATATAACTTCAGGTATTTGTAACAAGTCTCGCTCCTCTGATTATCCAATCAAATTCTTAGGCAATTAAAACACAGTAATACTACCTCTTGCATAATTTCAAATATAAAGAAAAGCGTGGAACTACTATACCAGAAAACATTTACTGTCTTTCCACCGGTTTTTAATTAGTCCAACGTATCAGTATGGACGTCCTGCATTTGTTTCGACGTTGTCGGCAAAGAGGTTGGCCCAATTACTCTAGATTTGTTTCGTTTAAATTTACTTATATTAACAATACCACAGCTACACATGTGTGTGCTTTGTGGTTCTCAGAATAGTTGGTTTATGCTTGAGAAGATGCCAATTTAAAAAATAAACTGATCAGACTGCTTAATGACCGTAGCATTTGACATTATTTTGACCCTTTAAGTGAAACGAATAAGGCCATACATCCCAACGATAAATCTAAATAAGTAATATAAAATAAGAAGATATGGTATTACTGCCAACGAGACAACCCTACACGATGCAGAAACTTATTTTGTTGTATTTCTATGAATGTATGGTTTGATACATCTTTTAACATAACATGTCTTAACATATATGTTAACGTTATTTTATAGGTCTTGTAAAGAGTTGCTACGAGGAAGTCACGCTTGCCAGATCAGCATCTCCATATTTGTTTCCTTGTACCATTATTTACAGCATAATTGCTGCTGGAATAATTTACCGTTTGTATCAGTATATTGGGAAACGAATCAAACAAAGATGGCCGAGTCACACATCCTTGACTAGCTCCGTTCCTGCTGGTGCTACATCAATCGATTGCGAGAAAGCAAACAAGGGATTATTTCTTGGTATGTTAATCGCAGTTGTAACCCTAATTGCGATTGCCACTTTCTTTGTTTTCGAAAGCAGAATAAAAGACACGAGTACGGCCATTAAAATCCTGTTCACAACAGAAATTGTTCTCATGGTGATCACAAGTATTGGGATTATCTGGGGATATGTCCGTCTGGCCAAACTCAAATTTCTACAGAACATGTTCTTCTCTGTTGATTCAGTCCTGTTGTTGGTGGCATTATCCGGGTCGTTCATTTACCTGTTCTTTACGTTGATTTCGGTGTGTTCGATTACACAGTCGTTCGATTCCGTTGTTATTATCAACCTGGTAACAATAATACTATCGGTGTGTCAGATTACTGTTCAAACAGTTTTCATACTTGATGGATTATGTCGCTGCTCAAAGAATGATGACCAGTGCGCAGCAAAACCTGGACGCGCTGTGGTGACATTTTTATTAATATGCAATCTGGCGCTTTGGTGTGTTAGCATGTTTGAAGTGAAGAAGACAAAAGTATTATGGTTCCATGATGAATTTTATGGAAAATTAGCATGGAATATCATTACACATCACTGCGTACCTACTTTAATTTTCTTCCGTTTCCATTCAGCTATCTGTCTCTCAAAAATCTGGTACAATGCGTATCAGAAAGAAAAAGCATCTTAGTTTTATAGCAGGTGCGAATGCAAACCAAATACTTAAATGGCATATAACATTTTTATAATGCCAAGAGGCAGCATTATGATATTTACTGAACATTTTAGTGGAGAAAAACGGGCAAATTAGAACTTTGGATATACAACATTTTACACACTACTATCAATGCAAGGACTTCTTTTTTGACATTTGTTTTTTTTTTATTTTATGATTTTGAAAACATTTCTTTGAACTTTCATTTGTACAATATTCAGGAAAAGTGACGATTTATAAATAACTTTGAGATGAGAAATTATTTCTCTTGCCATTGGTGCATAAATCTATTTGATGGATTTACATGGAAGCAAACTGTGCCTTGATTCTTTTTATCCAAGAAAACTTGAGGAAACAGCACATGTTTTTCGTATTGGTGCATGTATCTTTCGATGGATTTTTAAAATGAATGTGAACTCCGTCTTGTTTACTTTAACAATATGGTAAAACTATATATATCAACTATTAACTGTAGATTTTGTATATATAGTTGACGTTGTTTTCATTATTTATTCGTATGTATACTGGCAAAAATTATCATGTGTGGAAGACGGAAAGGACATAAGACATTTATATGATTGCAGTCATATCTGTGGAATGAAAACATTCGTTAAAATGAGTTTGAATTGCTTTGTAATAGATTTCGGTACATGGCTTGAATTTCATAACTAAATAATGCAAAGAATGAGTGTTAACAAAGTTCTTAAATGATTGAATGTTTAATGAGAACGAGTAGTTCCGACGTGTTGGAGTGTCAATTTTCATTTGTTGTCCATAAAGGAAGAGCTTTTAATTGCTTGTCATTGGATACCACCAATTTGTGTATGAATGTACTCTGTTGCATTTACCTCAAATCATGTCAACTTTATAATAGTTTAGTTCCATTATAAATATGAATACCGGTATTAATTGTTTTTCATGTAGTTCATAATTTGTATTTTTATAACAATAGCTTAGAATAAATTATAAATGTAGACTCATTAATGCTTTTACATTTAGAAACAGTGAACAATTTGAACAAGAAAAAATGCGTTTATTCATTTGCTAACAACCATGTAACTACACGTGATGACTATACTGAAAACTATTTTATACAAACATATGAGCTACACATATGTAATCTCTTGGTATCTTATTAAATAGGGCCGAATTTTGTGTGAAAAAAAGGTTAAAATGTTGCATTATACTTTTGTCATCATTATGTTCTCCGCAAATCGATAAGGGACGGCAATTTGATTTTCTGTGGGAAAGAGCGCATACAATTTTTGGATTATAGACAAAATAGGAAATTAATAATCTTGTTCTAGACCCAAACCAAACATTCCTCAGGCTAAAAATGTGTTTTAAACGAAAACAATAAGCCTGCCAAGCAACAGGTGAAATTAATATCCGTCCGTTCGTGAAAAGATTCTATTTTCCCAACTCCCTGGAAAAAAAATCAAATGGTCTTCCCATTCTTTGTACTGTCATCTTTAAGAAAAAAATATACATTGAATTCCATTTGTCGATTCGTCAGATTTGCAAGCTAATTATAACATTCTTAAAGTGATAATCAAGATTTGGAATTTGAAAAGGTGTTTTTTCTCTCTCCAAAAAACCTGCAATGTTTTCTGCACGTGCTCGGTTTGACCTCACATCTGTAAGAGGTACCACACAAAGGTTTGTTGTAATTACAATTTACATTGTGGTGTCATCCTATGTTATATTAGATTAGTTTTGTCAGCTTAGATGCATCAGTAATAATGATAACTTACACTAAGTAGTAATTAAGTACAGTTTCTCACTCGTTTCTCGCGCTGTTGTAAGGTTAAGAGAGCACATTCAATTATCTATAGAAAATATCTTTTAAATTAACTGCTTAATGGAGGCAAAACCTGATTGATATATGAACGTGATTTGCTCATTTTGAATAATTTTTCATAGCTTTATGGCACTTGAAAGACATTAAGAGCTTGCAAGAATTTCAGCAATGGCGATAGCTTTAAAGATTCATAAATTTCTTATCTCTAAAACGTGGCAGCTGTAAACATCTTCAAAGTTATATTCCCTTGTCGGTCATCAAGGAAATGCCTGTTACAAAAACTGATAAAAACAGGCAAATTTAGAGCAAGAAATATAATCTGGACAAGATAAGAGAGCAACTTTATCAAAAACTTCATGTTAATTATGTTAGCCATAAACTATATTTTCGACATAAAATTATTTATCAATATCATATTTAGCTGTTTATCTATGTGTATCTCTGCCAGCAGAGACTGGCTACCGCATCAGTTTACAAGATTTTAATAAAAGATCCGATATGGTCGCGTGCTATGATTAATTAGATTGATAAAGCTTCTGTTTTACAAACAAAATTCTCTATTTCTGAGTTGAACTAACAAACTTTGCAAGATGATACGATATAAAACATTCTTCCATCTTTCTTTTAAACTTACAGATCGACTTGCTTTTGTTTTGCCTCAAGGGTAGCACATTTCAAATTTTTTTTTCAACTTAAATCAGACAACTTTTTTTTTTTAGGTAAGGATGTTAATTCATTGATGAACAACCAATAAAGAGAAGAAAGATTTATCTTCCAATGGTTATAATGTCATTATAATTAATAAAAGGGACGTTTTCCTCACCTATGATAGTAGAGGGGCATTATGTTTTCTCGTCTGTGGGTCCGTTCGTCCGTCCGTCCGTTCGTCCCGCTTCAGGTTAATTAAAAGTTTTTGGTCAAGGTAGTTTTTGATGAAGTTGAAGTCCAATCAACTTGAAACTTAGTACACATGTTCCCTATGATATGATCCTTCTAGTTTTAATGCCAAATTAGAGTTTTTACCCCAATTTCACGGTCCACTGAACACAGAGAATGATAATGCGATTGGGGCATCCGTGTACTTAGACACATTCTTGTTGCTCTGAATGAGAGTCCTTGTGTGAGTAAGAAAGACTATATCAGCTAGAGAAGATATTAAGCACACAACATACATGTCATCGTTGTTCATACAGGATCAACCATGTAATGGAAATACCTGAATATTCTACCTTCTGTTCAAATGGGAATCATATTTACTAGAAAAATATGCATGGTGGTAATACGTTACGTATGATGCAGTTACAGATGTTAATTATTGCTATTATGAGGAATAAATCAACCCGAACCTTTGAGCGTAATAAGTATAATTAAGAGAGGGTAATTAACCTACATATATTATGACAACATTATACATTGAATGCCTAATTATAAACCAAATTATCAACACTTCAGCAGAAAGTGCAGACGATTGTTTACTATAGTCTCAAAAGTTGAAACATGGAATATTCCAGTACGCAACGCTAGAACCCATTTTAACATTACTTAAGAATTGAATGCTTCTTTTTGTAAATTTATTGGGTGGTAAAAGCGTTGACCGAAGTACATTTTGTATGAAGCGCGGAAGCGCTTCATTCTAAAAATGTACGCACGGTCAACGCTTTTACAACCCTATAAAGTTTCAAAAAGAAGTATTCAATACTTATAATTACATTTTTTATCTAAAATCGTGAAAACACGATTTTTATCCAGTTTTATTTAATTCACCTGTGCACTTTTTTGTGGGACCTCGTGTCATCATGCATGATAAATGTTATTGTCTGATGCAATTGTTTACGGAATGACATGTTAGCCAATCAGAATAACGTATTATAATGAAACTTACATCTAATGTAATTATAAACGAATGAAAAAAGCATGTCAGATTTTTGCTCAAAGAATCAACATTATCAAACCAAAATATATGTGCTGTTTCAAAGTTCGTATTATTAATTTCCCTGACGTCCTCGCTATGTCATATATACGTAATATAACATATTTTAGTCAATTTCTATATGTTCAATGTAATAATACTGCGGCAAAAAATGTTACTCGCGGGAATAACAATGGGAGAAAAACCCAACCCAAATTTTATGGCAGTATGATAAAAGATGAAGGAGTTGATCATATAGTAGAGAAACTTGTATCCTTTTTACGGCCTTGGCTGTTGACAAAGGGTACTGTAGTGTCCTATAATACGTGACTATTGTACGAATATTCGAACACGAAAGCTTTATGTATAGATTTTTATAGTAATGAAATTACAACACATAAGCTATAGAAAGCTTTTTACTCAGTACGTATAAATATATAAAACTAAATAAAAACACATTAAAGCAAGCTAAATAAAAATGGGAAAGCACACATAAAAGAAAGCACCACACACATATGACAAAACAAGTTAACATACAGACAGACAGACAGACAGAATATTTTATTATAGTGTCACATACCAATACTGAACAATATCATACATAATAATATAAGTATAAAAATACAAATAAGAATTTAAATCGAAGTTAAAATATCGGTATCCAGCCATGACTGACTTATGAGACACTTTTGCTTTAAAACTTATTCTAACATTCATTTACAAATGAATAAATAAAACTTTTACATCACATTTAAAAAATCAAAAAAATCTGTTATACACAATATTTTCTGCGGTTAAACATAAAATATAAAGATTTTGCTAAAAAGGCTTGTATACAGTCATGTGACATCAGAAAGATAAATTTGTCATCATGATTTAAATCGTAAAAATTTGGGTTAATTGCACTTGCTTTCATAAAAAGATCATATCGCAGATCTGAATAAAATTCACAATGCATTAAAAAATGTTTTTCGTCTTCTACACAATCAACTGTACAATATTTACATTTTCTGTCATTAAGAAGAGTTTTTGGCTTGGTGTAACGACCTGTCTCTATAGCTAAAGGTAGAGATCCATTTCTAAAATTAGATAAAATACGTCTATGTTGTCTATCATTTACATTTTTGAGATATGAACTTGTTTCTAATACATTTTTATAAAGTCTATAAGTACGTAACTTGTTACCATTTGGTTCATTTCGATCTTGATACAATTTTTCAACCCATTCTTGTTTTCCAATTTCATACAATTTTGTTTTAATATCATACATTTTATGTCTGTTGGAATATTGGCTATCAATGATATCATATATACCAAGTTTATGAGCTATTTCACAACATTTCTTGTCCCACGATCGAGAAATATTCATACCCCACATATGGATCTTGTGTGTAATTCTATAGTCATAAGTATATCGCACTCTCAAAAATAGACGGTACGTTTCTAACAGTTCGGCTGATTTTGTTGTTATAAAACCCATATCACCTAACACCGCTATATTCGACGCATTTGATGAACTTCCCATAAAAAGTCTACATGCCTTGTTCTGAATTGTTTGAACTTCTCTCCAGTTGTTGTGTCCCCATAATCCGGCTCCATGTAATAGCACGGGTTCAATAAGAGTTTAATAAAGTTTTGTATAAACATCAAATGACATCCCTCCACATGATAAAAATTTAGTGTATACTGCAGAAAGCGCCCGGCTTGCTGATTTTGTTATCTCTCGGATCGTATATTTGTGTTCCATAAATTCGTTTATATGTAATCCTAAATATCTGTACGCATTGTCAAAGCTAATAGGCATATCACCGCATTTAAAATTGAAGGCTGATCTCGGAGCCTTTTTGTTACGAAAATGTATAATTTTGGTCTTGGTCTCATTTAAAGTCATTCTCCATTTCATACACCAAGAATTAATACAGTTTAACATATTTTGAAGACTCTCTTCGTCCGGCGCGATAAGTGCAATATCATCAGCATATAGCAAAATTGAAACAGTCAAATCATCAATGTCAACACCAATATTTAGAGCACGTATGTCTTCAGCTAGGTCATTCACATAAATAGAAAATAATGAAGGCGACATTTTACACCCTTGTTTCACACCAAAATTAACAGGAAAAATATCAGTCAAATAATGTCCCAGCTTCACTGCACTTTTAGTAGCATCATATAAAGATTGTATAGCCTTTAGAAATATCCCATTTATGCCTATACTCATTAATTTATGCCATAACATATCACGGTTCACATTGTCAAATGCCCTCTTTGCATCTATGAAACAAACAAATGTATCTTTCTTTTAAGTTTTCTGTTCTTTATAATAGATTGTAACACATAGAGATGATCTAGACAACTTCTGTTTTTTCGGAAACCGGTTTGTTCTTCCGCTAAAATGTCATTCTGTTCGAGCCAAAAACTAAGTCTTTTATTTAATATATCTGCATATATTTTGCATGGTACGGATATAATTGAAATGGGACGATATTCTAACGGGTTCAACGGATCCATTTTCGGTTTTGGAATCGGAGTAATTATACTTGTGAGCCATTCTTCTGGCACTTGTCCTTCGGTAAAACAAAAATTAACAAGTTTATGTAACAAATTAATACAATTATCATTCCGCAATATTTCACTGGGTATTTCGTCTATACCAATGGCTTTACCTAGCTTTGCTTTATACACTGCATCCTTAATTTCTTCTCTACTAATTTCACGGTTTAATCCACTAACATCGATATCGTTTCTGTAGTTATTTTCATTTCGCACTCTGTTTTTGATATCTGCTAAAAACGTATCATCATAATTATTGCACGAGTCGACGCTATTGAATGCCGATTCATATTCTGTTTTCCACTTTTCGAGCACGGTGTCAGTGTCATTTGTAACTTCACCGTTTTCCGTTCGAACCTGATATACACGTTGCGTTTTACGTTCATTTGCTAGTCCTAGCTTCCCTATAGATTTCCAGAAATCTTTCGTATTATGTCCCTCGAGATAATGTAACTGGTTTTGCTGTTCTATTTGATACCTACGTTTTGATTTACGGTTAAATGTATCAAAGTTTTTCCGTCTTTGCACGTATGTACTGCGTAGCGTTGATTTAGCGTTTGTTTTGCAACTCGTCCATTCCTTTTCAGCCTTGCATGCTTTATCCCATAAATCTTGAAGCTCTTCATTCCAGTATGGCTTTCGGTTATTTTTATGATGACGTTTATTTGGAATATTTTGCTTTTGTTCTTTACAGGTAAGTTCAATTTCAGTTACCAATAAATGTTTTAGTTCTTTAAAGGCCGAATCAACGTCACGTCGCTGATCTAAAGCATGTTCTAATCTTAAAATAGTATCTTGTAAAAGTTTTTGCATAGGTTCATCTGAAAAAAGTTCGTTACGTAAACCATCATATCTAAATCTTCTCGGCGCTTTTAATGGTTCATTTCCACTTAATTGTTCAACTGAATCGGTGTTTTCGGCATATGTTGATATCGTGCATTCTAACAATGAATGATCCGGAATAGATTCGTAACCAGCTAAATCGAATCGAGATATAATATTTGACATTGTATGAACTTGGAAATCTATGACATCATTTATTTGGTCATGTGGGGTAAGAATATAATCTACCACTGATTTTCCTTTCGAGGAAATATTTGTATAATCATGTTTACCAATACGACCATTTAACATACATAAATTACAATCTACTAGAAATTCAATAAGCATTTCCCCATTCCTATTTAAAACATCATCAATGACATCTCTTATTTGCTCATCATCAACACCTTCAATAAAATCTTGCATATCACCACATCGAGCATTAAAGTCACCACATATATATAGTTTTCCAATATTTTGATACATATATACCTGCTCTAGTAATTTGGTAAAAAATAAAAAAGAGTCATTATACACAGAATTTCCAGGGGGTAAGTAACAAATACATATACAAAAAACATCTTCGTTATTACTAAATTTCAACCACATGATATCTTGTATATCATCATTTAAAATCTCTACCTTAAAATCTTTTAAAACATCACTTTTTATTAACACTGCTACCCCGCCCGAACCTCTGCGGGAATTTACATTTTTTGAATCTATATTTCTAGAAAAACATTTATACCCTTCAATTTCAAGGTTTTCTTTACTCCTTAAAAAAGTTTCACATAGACATAAAATATCAAAATCAAAGTTATATAATATCAGTTTTCTCAAACTATCATTGTCATTCTGACGTGTAGACCATCCACGAACGTTCCAGACACCAAGCCGTAAATCCTAATATCCGCGACGCCTGCCTCGACCACCTCTACCACGAGTGTCCCTCCCACGTACTGTTCTCCATTCGTCCCTATCATTTCTCTCCGATTGTTCGTGTGTACGTTCCGTTCCATTACGTCGATGTGTGTTTCCTTTGTTCTTTATTTTCCCATTCACAAACACAAAGTCTTTGTCTCGTCCCATACCCTTGAGGATCGCCATCATATTTGTTTGATTTACTTGTGCCTCCCTCGTAAGTTCATCCTCTATGTACACTCTGTTATATTCCCGTGTCTGTCTAAGCTTGATCTTGTTTTTCATTATTTTCTCTTTCTGTTCGGATGTTTCTACTGTCGCTACCACTACACCAGGATTTCTTCCTCTACTTTCTTTCCTCTCAGCCGAAATAACTTTCACATCATTGATACGTAGACCATCTCTTATTATAGCGCAAACTCGATTTTTCGTGATAGCAGGGTCTGTTTTCTCTGCCTCGCTTTCACTAAGCATCTTGATAACAATGTTTGTGTCGTTTCGCGTTTGATTGTTACTAACAGCTCCTGCATAATCCTTGCGTTTCACTTGCTCATTTACATCACTTTTCAAATTTTGAAAATCAACTCTCAGTTTATCTACAATGCTATCAATTCTTTTATTTACAGTATTTACCTCTGTTTTAAATTCGTTCTTCACTTTGTTGACTTCTGTGCTTATTTTAGTGTCAATCATTTTTGTTATATTTTCAACAATATTCTTGGCAAAGTCTTTCTCTAAATCGTCTATGCGTTCAAAAACTCTATCATTTAAGCTTTTCACCTCGGTGGCTAGATCGTACATCAACGATTTAAGTTCATGAAATTCTGAATCTTTTTTCACTCGTTTGTTTCTTTCAGTTTCATCATTTTTAACATTTTCAGATCTAGGTCTTTTAAGTGTGTTTTCACGTGTTTCACCTGCATGCTCTTGTTTGTTTTTGTGTTCAGTACTGTCTATTTGTATGTTATTTGTTTTTACCTCTCTGTCATGTCCAGTTTGGTCCTCCATACAACCATAAGTGATATGAGAACAGTGAGCGCAGTGAATTTAAAACAATCGAAATCTTATCAGCATGCAAAAAGCGACATTCCGAGCAATGTTAGGTTCTGCATAACTTGAGAATCTTAAACGGGTCACAAAAGACGCCCTTTCGTCGAATTGTAAAAATTAGTGCAAACGGAAAAATCTGATAAAAAATCTCTTAATTCTCATGTCATTCAATGTATGAATGTTGTGGATATTAAAATATCGGACGTTGTTAAAAATTTGGTAAACGAACATAATTTTTTATTATAACTGCATTGCCAATTTAAGCCTCTTCCGAACAGTTGAAGGTCTCTTCTATATGCATAGATATAGGAAGATGTGGTGTGAGTGCCAATGAGACAACTCTCCATCCAAATAACAATTTTAAAAGTAAACCATTATAGATCAATGTACGGCCTTCAACACGGAGCCTGGCTCACACCGAAGAAAATGCTATAAAAGGCCCCAAAATTACTAGTGTAAAACCATTCAAATGGGAAAACCAACGTTCTAATCTATATAAAAAAAACGAGAAACGAGAAACACGTATAAACTACATAAACAAACGACAACTACTGTACACCAGCTTCCTGACTTACGACAGGTGCAAACATTTGCAGCGGGATTAAACATTTTAATGGTACCAAACCTTCTCCGGAAGGCCTTTTTCTGAAACAGTAACATAACATCACAACATAGAAAACCACACGATAAAATATCAAATAGAAGGCTTAACTCAATAAAAAAGGTAAATCAACACACTTTGAACGAATAAATACATGTATTGGTTGTTATACTAACAAAAGCCCAGTAAAATATCGTTTCATGTCGACCTCTATTAAGTGTTCTACAAGTAATCTTTCGGTGCTTTTAACAAGTTCCTTAACTTTTATTAAAGAACTTATAACTAACCTTTGTAATAATTTAGATGAATGACGTGCTATGATGATCTGTTTGATTCTGTTGACACTTTTTAAATCTTCATACTACAATTTCACACAAATTCAATTCTATAAAACAAAAGATTTTTTTATCTAATCAAATGGCCGTTTGGGAAATTTGAATGTAAAAATCTTTGCTTCAACTCATTAAGCCTTGTTATCTAATAAGAAATGTAAATACAACGCATGCTTGATATACTTACTGAAGGTGTGATGAGATGATTGAAGCATGCAAAGATTACATTAGCGCAGTATTTGGCACAACTTTTTGGAAATTTTGGTCCTCAATGCTCTTCAACTTTGTACTTATTTGGAATTATAACTTTTTTGATCTGGGCGTCACTGACGAGTCTTATGTACGCGCGTCTGGCGTATTAAATTATAAGTCTGGTACTTTTGCTAACTATTTACACCACTAAGTCGATGCCACTGCTGGTGGACGTTTCGTCCCAGAGGATATCACCAGCCCAGTAGTCAGCACTTCGGTGGTGACATGAATATCAATTATATTGTCATTTATTCAAATTTCCTGTTTTCATAAGTTAACATTTCTCAAAATACTAATGAATTCCTTTTTCCAGGCATGGACTTCCAAAGCGCTGTATTTGGCACAACTTTTTAGAATATTTGGTTCTCAATGCTCTTCATCTTTGAACTTGTTTGGCTTTATAACTGTTTTAATCTGAGCGTCACTGATGAGTCTTATATGTAGACGAAACGCGCGTTTGGTGTATTAAATTATAATACTATTATAACTCTAGTACGTTTGATAACTATTAACTTTCTCCTTGATAAAACTTATGTACGTTTGGGCAGAATAGTTTATCGACATGTTGCATGCATTCCTATGGGCACCAATTGCACCCGTTCAATATCAGATTGTTTCTTGTACTGTTATGAATCACAGTTTATGACCGAATTCAGTTAAGAGCTAGCCCTTTAAATTGCATTTTTAATAGATAATATAACAACACTTCCCGTTATCTAATGATATTTTCCCGCCGGTTAAATAAACAAGATTCTGTTCTTAACATATTGCCGAAATTTACTGAACTAACTCTAAATAAATCAAATATAAACCGTTCTAACTGTCCTTTTCTAGATTTAAATATTTCAGTTTTACACGGGAAACATTACACTAAAATTTACCTATTGTCAATTTTCTTTTTTTAATTTTATGGACAGTGGTGTTCGTATATCCCAACTCATCGCTTTGACCGTGTCTGTTATGACGTTTTGAATTTCCATGAACGGAACCTAATTTATAACTGCAAATTCTTAAAACCTTTGCTAAATTCTTCCATATATACAAGTTTTGGGTTTGAAAGTATGATTTTAACTGAAGAAAATTTATTTCAAACGATATTAGACCAATAGTATTTTGTTTGACAACTTTTTACAGCTGTCTTCTGATGTTGTTTCCTCTCCGTTGTATTTTGCAACACTAACGGACAGAAGCTACACTAAAGAAGCTTCCATTATTGATAGAAAACTCGGAAAATGAAAGAGGCAAATATTACTATGAATGATAAGGAGGTTCAAAACAGACAATAAACAACAAAGCAAATCTTTATCCTTGATGCATAATGGGATTGGTAGTAATTAGCCTTATTCGGTATACGCGTACTGACGAGATGGATCTAAATTACTTTTGGTCCTTGGCCCATTCCCTTTTTGTTTACTAGACATTCTACCGAATTATGAGTACATCTGTAATTTATACTTCATTCTTGTATTTATTGTTTTCTGCCAATACTTGATAACAAAAAAACGCGCCATTCAATCTCATGAAAGAAGATGTATACTTGACATTTGGAAGATGCTTAGTTTGTATGCATCTGCATCAGGCCAAAATAAACACAAATACATATTTCGTAAGAATAAATGCACTTTCCCATGTAAACCGTGTTCAAACATTTACTGCAAACCATGCAGATATCGTATACTAAGTTCGTAAATCATTTGTCGGGAGTATTAGCTCAGTGGTCAATACTTCATAAGAAAACTTTATTAAACAGTCAGTTTTTAAATTTGCAAATTACAAAGAATCTAAAGTTTCAACTCCATTAGCCAAAGTTGAACTTAGAGGAATTTGGCTACTAGTACTTTTTTTATAGTATTTTTGTGTGTCGTGTGTATATATTATTTTGTGACTATATCTTGCATTAATTTGTAGAATCCTTAACATAGAAAATTCAGCTGATCTGTAACAATACCATATTCATGCCTAATATATCTTGTACTTTTTTACCACGCTAGATTAAAACTGACGAGGAAAGGTAACACCCGGCCACTGAAAGCTTCATTATATATGAAGCCCAGGTGGTCGTATATATATATACATATACTCTTCCCATGTGGTTCTTATTATTGGAAATATTCGGCTTTGAGCGTTCCAATCCTAATGTAGGTAAAAACAGAAAAGCACTTCGGACGCAAGGAATTCAGACAGTTGTGTTTATTAAAAAAATATTGTAGATAAATGAACATCTATGTAATAAGAGTTTATCACTATTTTTACACGTGCTCCTAAATGCAATTGAATTTTTAAGGTATTCATTATCATTTCAACTCCTGTTTCACTTTTAGTCGGGTATCTGCTTTTTGGTGACTTTTTTAATGTAATCAGGTACCAATATGTTGTGTGTCAACTGAATTGGTATGTTCTTGATCTTGATGGTTTGTATTGGGAAACATGTGCTGATAGATAACAGCTTACTCTTTTCACTTTGTCCTGAACTTGAAAATGAAGAGAGTTTTTTTTCTAGTTAAAATCATATCCAATTTTGCGGTTTAGAATATTTGTTATTGACAAGGTGTTACATATCACATACGATAGATGGAGGCGGACACTAATCCTCGCACACGCACAACAATCTGTCTTTTTATAAGAGTATGATAAATGAGAATTCTTCTATAAAAAAAAACCTGCAGTGTGTGTGAAACGAGGGTTTTTTTTTTTTTATACTTTAACGTTTGCCCTTTGTCCTGTGTTCTTTGTTGTTTTGTCGCGTTTTTCTCTATTTTAAATTTTAGCACCCCTATTTATTCTCCATTTTTTACTCACCCTTTTCAATGTATTTGTTCACAGGGCTCATTTAATCTCTTTTCTGTAAACCCTATTCAACACCTCTTTGATGTGATGGTAAAAAACATTCTTCTGACAAATAGCCAAATCTTGACAATGAACAAAAGTTGTTGAATAACGCATATCACTATTACAAATTTTATAATGAATTGTGACTTTGATAAGATAGTACACCATTATTACGCTGCATGTTTAATTCATTTCATTACATAATATCTGTCATCATCAACATCAGTCAAGATCACATCAAGCCTAAAAAAAATGACAGCAGCGGCAATTACATTTCAATGGTAAAGAATTGTTGCATTCACAGAAAAGCGTAGCAGTCAATAGTCTCATAGTTCAGACTATTCTTTATCATTAAACCTTACAACAAAAGGAATATACCAGTTGAGCAGAATTTACAAATTACACAGCTGGTATGATACAATTTTTTTTTTACTATAACGCTTACTCAAAGCTGCAGTACATCCTGATCAGCATATATTCAACTTAAAAAAAACCCATTAAAATGATTAATAAATAACAATGTATTGCATGTTCTATTACATACAAATGTACTATTCAGTCTATATGATTTACATTTTGAAATCCAAAACTTCTTCAAAGCTTTGGGGCACTTTATACTCTTATGGAAGGAATGAGCAGCTGAGAAATCCATAGCTATGCATGACATCGTGTTTCCAAAAGATATAATTTTTTTATAGAATGATTAAACAATAACAATATCTTGCATGATCTTTACTTTCAGCACTTACTCAAAGATGCATAACATTTGATCAGCAAATATATCAGACTGTTCATATGTATAAAGTACCTTGCAAAAGCCTTTGAAGTATCTTTAATAATCATGTATACCTTCTTTCAAACTTAAATGTATCATTTTTGCACAAATCATACATCAAACTCATATTCATGTCAGACTCAAACAATTCTCATATTTCAAATAAACTAGAGCCTCTGATTAACATGACTTCTACTAAAATTAGAACATAACAAATGTGCTATAGCAAGTACAGAAGGAGCTATTGTATAAGAAAGTGTTTTGAAAAAGTAAAGAAAAATATCTATAAAATGATGCATTGAAAAGCAGTTACAAATGGATGGAGTTACTTTGTTTTATACTTCTCATTCTTGCCAAAAGTGAGTTTACTAGCTGTGAAGTTTATGAAGTTATTATTTGCTCTAAAATGTGTGGGAACAAATATCTTGATTCAAATGATATTTTCTTATGAAGTGAACATAACTGCTGAGCTCACTATTGAGGCAAAGCATACGGTAGTTACTATTTTGATAGCATAATGAAGGCATAATACGAAAAAAGTTGCAATATTGTAAACATTTCTACTGTTATTGTCATGCAATACTGTTTATGATAAATTATTCCTTGGATTTCGGTAATCCTCGTGATCAATGCTTCACATAAATCCATTATTTATAACTACAGACATACTTGAATATCATATAAACTAAAAACAATAATGGAATGTATCATATAAAAAATAAAATGCCAAAGATTAATCATAGAAAATTGAACTTTTGAATATACACTATTTTTTTTAAATACAGCTCAACTATGTACCAGTAGTAAGTGTTTTGTGTATTTAAGAGCTGGAAATACAACATACATAAAAATAACACCAAACATTAGGTAATATATTTTACACATTGAAATTTTACATGGGTTTCTTGTGCTTTAAAGGGGTACTAGCTGTCGAATTCATGTTCACTGATTTTAATCAAATTCTCATATTTTATTTATAACAATGTTAAACATTTATCCAAACTATTAAAAGTGTAAAATAAAGGATAAACAGGGCACGAGCATGAAAACACGTAGCTTCGTTTCGTGTGTATTTTAGTCCAGATGTCATCTAATTAACTATCGAGTTGACCTCTAAAGTCATGCGATGACCATATAAGCGATGTAAACATAAATATAGATATAAATAGATTAAGCAACCCTCGTGTTGTAGGGTTATTCTAGGTCTATTTAATTTCATATTATAGATGAAAATCATCGTTTTTACCTGTGTAAGAATGATTTTTTGTGGATCTAATCAGTCAATCAAATGATTTATCTTTGTTTTTCAATGGTGACATTCTTTCCTTTAAATAACTTTACACATACAATTCACATGTTATCCATCTCAAGCTAAGGGGTTAAAGACGTTCATACGAATACGGATTCAATGAGGTCGAATTATTCACTTGCAATCAATGTTTTTAGCTTATTTTGACAAAACTAAACCATACCGGCTGATAAAAGATAATTATTATTGCACTGTATGCATTTCAATATTGATTGAGCATAAAAAGATATTAGATTTTTTATACAACTCGTAGCTAGTGCCCCTTTAATATTTCCCCATCACTTTATATACATGAAAATACTTAGTACGAATTTCAGTTAAACCAAAAACGATGTGAATGGCACGCTTGCTGTTCAACTCGTAGAATTTAAGTAAATTTAAATCATGAAAATAACAACCTGTTTACAGTAAGGAACTTTTTTCAAGTTTCAAGTCAAATACTTCAAGTGATAATCCATAAAATAGTTATCAAAGGTACCAGGATTATAATTTAATACACCAGAGGCGCGTTTCGTCTACATAAGACTCATCAGTGATGCTCATATCAAAGCAAGTACAAAGATGAAGAGCATTGTCCCGACATAAGCATTTAAGATATATAAACTTACATTCTCTTACATTGTGCTGATTAGTACATTTCAATTAAGAACTGGTTTATTGCAAAATGAAGACTTTTGAGAGAACATAGTACCCCAAAACATCAATTATTTCAGTTATACCGGGAATCACAATTGTTGAATAATGGTAAGCTGACATGCCTATATTTCATTGATTCCTTTAAGTGCGGAAATCAACAGTATCAATGTATGCCAATGTCTTTTATGCCGAGGATCTATTAAACCATTACCCTCATGACACCTGTAGTTAATGATTTTTAAACAGAAATGCTCTGATATTGAAGCATACAAAATATCTTAGAATTGGCAAAATTCCATCACGAAATGTGGTCTCCTGTACCACTTATTCACAGTTCACAGTGATTGTCAAAACCATGAGAAATATGGTCTTTGGTGCTACTTTTGAACTTAATGTGTCAAAAAGACACCAATGGCCCACTCGAAAAAAAAGGTTGAAGACATTTTTAAGAGTGGAAAATTAGAAAGCTATATTCTTTCTTCAGAAATATTAGCGTTTTTGTTTATTAGTATAAACCCGGATTTAAATCAGTTAATTCAAAGATCTAAGTTTTCTTCAACTAGGAAATAAGACCTCTCAAGAACTTAAAACATTTTACATACTGGATAAGTCAGGTGGTGATTTAATTATACACGAAGAAGCAATGACTAGTAGTTGCTTAGAATAATGTAGCACGAATGTGTTATGGACAAGGTCATACAGACTGATAAACTGAGATCAAACAGTTGTCTTCCTAATAAATATAACATTTTACTATGATCGTTTTAACATTTATAAAATAAAGATTTTATGCAAATTGATCAGTTTGTATTCTCGTTTGTATTATAAATAGTGTTGTCAACGGTTAACCGGTTAATCGGTCGAACGACCGAATACCGAATACCAAAAACGCTAACCGGTTAACCGGTCTTTTTTTCAATTTTGATAAATTTTATATAAAACTGTATCTGTAAAATAGTATTAATTTCGAAACCTACTTTGATATTTCAGATGACATTAAAATTGCTTCTTTTTGTAGATTTAGAACGTTGAACACAAAAATTCCTATCGAAATTGGTAGATGGCAAAACATTCAGAGAGAAAATCGTATTTGTACTTTGTGCAATCCCGGTGACATTGGCGACGAGTTCCATTATATTTTTAAATGCTCGGCAATAAACGATAGTAGACAACTGCTAATAAAGCATCATTTTATAAACAGACCAAATATTTTAAAATTTCAAGGTCTAATGAATTGTAGCAACCGTTCTGAACTAAACAATCTGTTCAAGCTTATAGGATTTGTTATTAAATGCCTAGAATCTCCTGGGTAATCACTTTATGTCTCTATTTTACATTTGTATTTAAAATTCATACTATGTTAATTTATTTGTATATGTCTCTGTACCATTGCACTTTGGTTTATGATAATGAAGATATATTTAGAACATACTCACCCCTTCTCGTCCAATGAAAAGTCAGTTTTTCACCCTCTAATTTTCATAGTACATGGTTTTCCATGCACTATGAAATACTATACATGAATGACTTTTCATTGTCAGTTAATTATGAAAGTGAACTCTTAATAACTGCACTAATGAAGTGTACAATCACCTGAGGCATTTTCCCTTGGAAAAGAGCTTACTGATTAAAGATGAAAGAGCAAAGAATAAAACAAATTATTTTGAATTCTACAAATTTTCATAAATGTTCTAATGGTACATATATATAGAATAAACAAAAACAATGGGGGTAAGGATGTAGGGTAAAATAATATTTATTCATTATAAACCGGGCAGTTGAGGGATATTTTTTTTCTTTCAAGAAAACAATTTCAGACTGCTAATATATAGGGCAAAGGAATTTTTACGGAGAAACACAATACGTATAAAGTTATCAATAAAAAAGTAAGCACTTAACGTTGAATGGTCAAAATTTAAATGCTTATACAGAGTTTTATCTTTATAAAAAAAAATCGAATTTCTAAAAAGTGATTTATATAACATTGTGTTACTTTTTAAAATAAAAACTCTCAAGATACACTAGTATTAAATTTTACCTGAAGCAGAAGAAAAACAATTTATCCGTTCGGTCCTCACAAACAACGTCAGTGCTATTTCATTCTATCCATTGAAATGATTATTACTTATTTTTTGGTTCATTATAAAATGTGAACTCTTTTTAAGGTTTGAATATTACAATGGGAAAGGCTAATTTTGTAAGGTCACTCGAAAGTGTGAATATGTTCTAAATTGGTCAGACAATACTTGGTCATGTTTTATGAAAATGTAAGCCCTCGGCTTCGCCTTGGGCTTAAATCTTCATAATACATGACCAAGTATTGTCTAACCTATAAATATGTATTGGAATCATAAAAATTGTCGTCGTGGTAATTTATTTGACAGATCAATTGTCCAGTATATTGATAGCTATTGTTTATCCTAAAAAAAGAAAATTGATTAGAGTTCGGGACAGGATCTTAAAGAAACATAATTAGTATACATGTTTTTTTAACAGTAACTTTAAATCAGTAATGAGATTAAATTTTATTAATTACTTCATTATTTCGTCTTTGATCTAATATAATTGTGTAAACCTACATCTAAATGTGCAACCTCCGTAGTGCAAGGGTTAGCCTTACTTTAAATTAAAAAATTGTGAAATACAAACCAATGTGAATGTACTCAATGTATACGTGTTAGTACGAGTAACACGATTAACGAAAAAAGCAAACACAGTAAAGCAACAGGTCGTACGATGACCTATAGTTGTTAATTTCTGTGTCATTTTGGTCTCTTGTGAAAAATTGTCTTAGTAGCAATCATACCACATCCGTTCTCTTTTTATAATTTATCATTTGAAATTGAAACACACCACATTATTTTCAGAGACAACAAGAGAAAAGGAAAGAATAATCGGATTCAGACATATGATGTATTCAATTCTACGAGATTAAGATGTTTTTTTTTCAATCTGAAGTTGGTACAAACGCTATAGTTGATACGGTGTATTTGATTATCAAAAGTCAAACTTCGCCAGGAATCCTCATGGACAAGACATATAATGCTCAAGGAAGAACCTCAATTCTTATGTCTTGGATGAAAGGTTGTCAAACTCATACCACATCTTATATCTATGTGTAGGGTTATATTGATAAGGCTTTCAAACACGAACTTAAACTACCGTTTAACCGGTTAATCCGTCGAACGATTATCCGAGTAACCGGTTAGGCAAAAGTGTACGATTTGACAACACTAAAATTTATAAACATACAAATATTTGGCTTGCATTCCACTCCACTTCAACTTTGTATTTGTTTTATTATTTTCTGGCATAGTTTACTTGCTCTGCACGAACAAAAAATAAAATAAAATCTAACAAAGTTGATGCACTCTTAATGTGCAGTTCTCATAGTTTAATTGAATAGTCTAAAACAAAACCCATCATATAAAGAAAACTTGTTTTTCAGACATTCTCACTGTGCCTATAAAACATGACGTAAATTGTATAATAATCAATTTAAACTAGTCTTCTAAAGCATTGAAGCACGGGTTCATTTATCACAAAACCTTTATCAAGAGTCATATTGGCTGACCTTTTTCACAAGTGTGAAATACAACCACCCTTATATTAAAATGGGTGTATGTAAACAATATTCCCCCAGGAAATTCAGTTTTGATAAAACCGGCCCATTAGGAGATAACGGTGGATTGAATCCACTGCATTAAGGCAATAATCATGTCTTAATTTTTTTCAATATGTTAAATTTGTCCTTAAAAATTGAATTATACATACCCGAGATAAAAGTTTATATGCAATAATGTTTGCAAATACAGGCTAAAAGGCTTGATAAAATACACACAGTTTTTCAACAAAACAGTTAACAACATATGAAAATTCAGGTCTTTTTACTGTTTTGTTCACCTAATTTGATTCATAAAAAACATCTCTCCCTCCAGAAAAGCACGAACTACCTATGATTGGAAATAAGGACATATATGTTGTTCTAAAACTTTAATATATAAACTGTCAAGAAACAAACTGGACTGCTGAAATCTGCAAGATAACTTCATCAATTAACAATAATATAAGTTACTCTGTTATAACTTTTCCTTTAACTTTAGATTTCCCTCAGTGAATGGATTTATATAAGCATCTTCTTTTTGTATCATATTTATCTCTTGAGACATCTGAAAGGGACAAGTAATACCAAAGGATACTTCTTAGAAATCTATCATGCAACTGTCAAAAAGTATGTATATAATGATGATATCTGTTTTACAGCTAATAGAGTCCTTAAACATTAAATTTAAAGAAAACCAATAAATGTACAAAGTTTGATAGAAATCAGCTTTCTCATAATTTCTAGGAATTGGTATCAATTTCTTTTGTCCAATGTTCAATTTCTAAAATCAGTAGAGGTCAAGTTTGGAGGAGATGATACCAATGAGACTGCCACCCAGATACAAAATTAACCAATAAGAAAGCTTATGAGCAACAAACAGCCTTCAACAATAGACAGTTGTCTCAACAATCTGTCAACCTATCAGCCATCAGTATTTCTTAAGATTTACGAAATCTTATAATGAAATGAAATTTATTTTTTTCTTCATAAATCTTCCTTTTTCCAGATTTGCTTCTGTTGAATCATAATATTAACAAAGATATAAAAGTTTATAGTTTTTTTTATAGTTTGTATAAAATTGATTTGGAAGTTCTGAGTATAAAGTGTTCTTCACAGTAACACTGATTTGAAAAATCCCTCCTTATCTGATAAACATAGTAATTTAACAGTTATTAAGAGTGCCAGATGTTAGGTATCCATACCTCATGGGTACAATATAGGTAATAGTATTAGTTTTCACTGTGAAAGATTTTCTACCGTGCATTGAGTTTACCTTTAAGTGTTAATTTCTATGTAATTTGGTCTCTTGTGGAGAGTTGTCTCAGTGGCAATCATACCGCATCTTCTTATGAATTTTTTTTACAGTTTTCATTAATCAGACCAGTAATCTGTTATTAATGAAGTGAGAAATCTGTATGCATGGATTATATGATATCAAAAGTAACTTAGCAATATAAATACTTTAGGAAAAACAATCAAACACACTTAAGGTTCCAAATGGGCAATGAAAAACAATGACATGAACTAATTTTTGACTCTTGTCAAATTTACATTTTGCTTTTTAATATGATGCAACGATTATAGCAAAAAATACCTCATTACTGAAGAATTGATGACTATGTACATGTGTTAAAAGTTTGATGTTAGTAAAATATATGAAACCACCTGAATGGAGAATTCTAAATTATAAAAACATAAACTTTCGTGTAAAGAATGTTACAAAAATCGTTTCTAATTCCACATCAAAAGCTTAACATCATACCAACATGTCATGGTTAATATTTCATTTATAGTTACACAACATTAAAATGGACATGAAATGCACTTTACATTATGATACAACGATGCAATTAAAATTTCAAAAACATACAATTACGAGTTTGTAAAATGGTTGTAAATAGGTCATAATTGAGAGATTATTTACAATCGATGGCTTTTATTTCGATGACAGGGCCACATATGATATTAAAAACACACACAATACTGGATATTTCAACCTATCAACGCATGTACACCGAGCAATTAGGAGAAGACGATTTTACTTCTTTTTGGCTCCGCCATGCTGGGTTAGTAGTAACTGCAATTACCATGACCAGTTTAACACCATTGGAGAAGGATCTAGATAACTTTAAGTCATTGGCCTAACCCCGCTTTTTGTTCGCTAGTCATTCTAACGAACTAAGAGTAGATCTGCAATTAATACTTCATTCTTGTATTTATTATTCTCTGCCAAAACTTAAACACGAACAACGCGCCATTCAATTCATGAAAGAAGATATATACTTGATATTTGTCAGTTATTTTAGTTTGAAAGCATTTGTATCAGGCCAAAATAAACACAAATACATATTTCTTTAGGAATAACTGCTATTTTTCCTGTAAACTGTTCAGTAAGCATTTTCTACAAACCAGATGTTGTATCTTCGTTGTTTAAAATCATTTCGCAAGGGTGTCTTATGTTTAGAAATTATTCATAATTTTAATATCTAAAATTGTCCGTTTATAAAGATAGAAATTTCAAAGAATCTAAGACTTTAACTCCATCAGGGAAAGTTGACCTTAGAGGAATTTGTCTATTTTATAGGGTTGTTTTTGTCATATAACTCTTCACACGTTTCGGTTCTTATCATTGGATTTAAAACATTCGGCTTTGAGCGTTCCTAATGTAGGTAAACCATGAAAAGCGCGTCGGACGCATGGGATTAGGACAGTTGTTTTTAATAAAAAAAAACAACCTTATATTAATAAAATGAACTTCTATATAGGAACAGTTTCTCACCACTTTTACACGTGCTCCTCCATGATATGGTCATCTAAATGTATTCATCATCATTGTAACGCATGGTCGGGTATCTGCATTCAAGTAATTTTTTTTCTTCATGTAATCAGGTACCTATATGTTGTGTGTCAAATGAATTGTCATGTTCATGTTCTTGATGGTTTTGTTTTGTTAAATATGTGCTGATAGACCACAGCTTGCTTTTTTCACTCTGTCCTGACCTTGAAAATGGAGTGAGCTGTTTTATCCCTATGACTATCTAAAATCATTTCAATTTTGCGTTTTAGTATCTTTGCTATTTACAAGGTGTTATATATCACAGACGAATAGATAGAGGCGGACACTATAATCTTCAAGCATTTACAAAAAAATCATTCTTTTAGCGAGAGGGTGATAAAAGATCTTTGTTCAGTAAAAAGTTTGCATTGTGTGTGAAGCGAGTTTTCTTTCATTTCTGTATTCTTTAACATTTGTTGTTAGTCCTGTATTTATAATGGTTTTGCCGTTATTCTCTATTCTGTTTGTTAGCACCCTTTTTATCATACACACCCTTTTATATGTATCTGTTCAAGGGGCCATTCATTCTCTTTTCTGTAAACCCTATCATGCACCTCTTTGATTTGATTGTAAAAATCATTCTGACAAACAGCCAAATCTAGACAATGAACAAAAGTTGTTGAATAACGCACATCACTATTACAAATTTTATAATGAATTGTGACATTGATATGATAGTACACCATTATTACGCTGCATGTTTAATTCATTTTTTACATAATAGCTGCCATCAGTAAAGATTACATCGCGCCTGAAAAAAAAAATGACAGCAGCAATAATTGCATGTCATCGGTATAGAATTGTTGCAACAATAGAACAGTAACAGCCAAAAGTTTAATAATAAACCGTACAATATATAGGAAACAAACCAGTTGCTAGTTTCTGGAATGCATAAGAAAGTACCTATATATATATATAAAAACAGTTCTACCCGAAAGCAAAGGAATAATTCATCAATTTTACTTCTATTTAACTAAAACAACTATTTGTTTTAATTTTTGAAAAAAATGTTTATGTACAATAAACGGCAAAAAAATGTTTTATACAGATCATTAATCAATATGTTAAACTTTTGTGTAGCTCAAGCTACAAAGATATTTTTTGTCATGCATCCGATTTCACCTTGATAGATGCACACGCCCGATGAAGCTAATTTGTTTAGCGAAATATTGCGTGAATAATATATAAAATATAACACCTAATTTTATAACACTCATAAGTGTGTTAAAGTTACATTCTTAGACACTTATATATTATATATATATGTATCATGTTTATCGTGAATTGAATGCAAAAGTATTTTACATATTACATGATGAAGCTGGTCGACAGTTTTCTGTATCAATGAAGTTTACTTCTACATTTATCATTCTATCAGTCAATACTATACAGATCAAGATAAATTCGATCAGTCTAGTGTAACATGCATGTAATAGAGTGTGGATCATTAATTGTCTAAAAGTAGCAGCTTACCTGCAATCACGCCAATACACTTATCAACATGATCAGAATGAAATTGTTAAGATGCGATGAAAGCATATAAACACCAAGGACTGTTCCCTGAATCTAGGCTCTAGTTGTTGACCCTAACCTTTTAAAGCAGTCTAAGTGTTAGACTTGTATCATTGAACTCTGTCAGGCTAGTAATTGACAAGAACTATTGGATAATAGTTCACCTGTGTCTTTGAACGCTGCCTTGCTATGGATGCCAACAACCGTTGAACTATGTTTTGAACTGAACCATTGAAATCTGCCTAGCTATGGATTGACAACAACCCTGGAACTATGTTTTGACCTGTAACATTGATTTCTGCCTGGCTATGGATTTACAAGAATACTTGATCTGTTTTTACCTGCACCACTGACCTCTTCCTGGCTAGGGATTGGCAAAAACCATTGAACTATCATGTTTTGAGCTGTACCATTGAACTCATCCATGCTAGAGATTTACAAGAACACATCAACTATTTTTTTTTATCTGTACCGTTGAACTCAGTATGGCTGGGGATTAAAAAGAAACCTTGAACTATGGTTTAACAGTTACCTGTACCAGCGACTCAGTCCAACTAGGTATACTGGTTTACCTGTCCTTGAGAAATTTCGTCTATTTTCATAAATATTTGTCTTGAATATGCATGAAATATTTAACACTGGATGTTCAGTTAGCAAAAACCTATCAATTAATCAACCTATGTTCAGTGGACCGTGAAATTCGGGTCAAACTCTTATTTGGCATTAAAATTAAAAAGATCATATCATAAGGAACATGTGTACTAAGTTTCAAATTCTGCAACTTCATCAAAAACTACCTTGACCAAAAACTTTCACATGAAACGGGACGAACGCACGGACGAACGAATAGACGGACGGACGAACGGACGTACAGACCAGAAAACATAATGCCCCTACACTATCGTAGCTATAGGTGGGGCATAAAAAGCTGAATTTCCGATTCACTCCTTATTGAGATCTCTTGTACTTCTGTTTTGCTTCAATGTTTTTGCTTGACAAACATTTTTTCTCAGTATTGTTTAAGCAGAATCCACCAACCTGTTTTAAGAAACAAATAAGACAGAATAAGAGCAAAGCAAGTATTTTATTGCCATGGCACTAGTTAAAAAAACATCCAATATATAATAACTTCATGATTTTATTCTGTTGCAAAGTATGAAAAGAAATGAAATGATTGAAATAACAACAAATTCCATGGCCATGTGAGTGAACCAGACAAATTACTCAGTTTTTATGATACAAAGTTAAAAAAAGAGTTCCTATAACTCTTGTTTTAAGTTGCACTACATCTTGATCAGCATATATTAATCTTGAAACAAAAATGAAATGATTAATAGATAACAATATCTTGCATGACCTTCTTTGAGCTCTTACTCAAAGGTGCTTACTATTTTGATCAGCATAGATGTCAAACTGTTCATATGTATAAAGTATCTTTAAAGAAGCCTTTGAAGTATCATTCATAATCATTCATACCTTATTTCAAACTTAATTGTATTAATTATTGCACTAATTACACATCAAACTCATCCTCGTGTCCAACTGAAACTCATTCAAATAAACTGGAGACTATAATTAACATGAATTGTACTATAATAAGAACATAACAAATGTGCTATAGCAAATACGGCAAGAGCTATTGTATAAGAAAGTGTTATGAAAAAGTAAAGGAAAATATCTATAAACACTACATTTTTACTCAAATGAGTGGAGCCACATAATAAAATTTGTCAAAAGTGCGTCACTTTAAAATTTTTGAAGTTATTGGTTATTTCAAAAACGGTCTCAACAGCAATGTATTTATGAACTATTCACAACAGTTGAGCTCACTACTCACCCAAAGCATAATGTAACTGAAATGATGAAAACATCATGATTACATAACAAGATTAGAAAAAGCTGAAATTTGTAAATATTTCTTCTCTAATATGTTATTGACATGCAATACTGTTGATAAATTATTCTTTGGATGTCAATAATCCTCTTTAACAATACTTCAAACAAACTCATTTCTTATAACTAAATACATGAATATCTTATAATCATGGAATGCATTTAATAACACAAAACATAGAAAAAATGATTGAACTTTTGAAAAGACACTCTTTTTTTCGAGCCCAATAATGTACCAGTAGTATAACTTTTTGTATATAAATGAGCTATTATATAACATTCTTTGATGCTTGACAAAAGTTAGAACATATAAATAATTTGATGTGAATGTCACACTTATAAAACAACTTGGAAATGTAAGACAAGAACAACAATGTTATGATTAAAATCATGAAAATAACAACCTGTCAAAATATCTAGGTTTTTAGTATGGTTTTTTAGTATTTTTCTTGAAGTACATGCTGACAGTTCTGAATTCGACGATGAACAATCAAAGTCAGTAAACTCTGTTGAACAAGAGGGTGAGACATTTTTAGAACTTTTGGACAGTTTAAAGGAATTGTCAGATAACTACAGTTCAAGTAGTCACGTGACATCTGACCCTGTTGATGAGACCCCTATAACTTCAGGGCCGTCCACATCTGTACGTATTCACCCAGAAGATGAACAAGTTGCTGGCTCGTCTGGGTTATCATATGGAGAAGTGTACCAGTCAGAAAGTGAAGATGAAGCTGATAATAATGAAGAGGTCGAGGAAATTAGTGACTATTTTGAAACTGTAGAGACAATATCTATAACCTTAATCACAACAAAACACTTTCAAGGAAGTACCGGCAATTTACTTTCAGAAAGAAGAGAGCATAGGTTTGGGTCGTCATTACATCACGACCCAAGAGATTTAGACTGGGACCGCTTCTTTGGAGATGTTCAAGAGGAAATAATTAAACAGGCTCAAGAGGATCATCGTAGAGAAGCAGAGGTGGAGGAACTATCAGATGACAATGCTGAGGCCGAGTAACACAGAACAGGATTACCAAGGGAAGAGAAAGACACTTTTCGAATTGCAATGTACTTTTATGTAGACAATTTTTGTTTGTTTGTTTGTAATTTTTTTATTATTCTTTTTGTTTCCATACTCTATTTTATAAGAAGTGTTTGATATGTTCGGGCATGTATTTTTATTGAATTTGGTGTCCTGTAACCCTTTCATTTTTGGTGTTGCTAGACCCTTCTCTTATTTTATAGTTTGTTTAGTAACGGTAAATATGGAGGTATTTAACGCTTTGATCCCTGATAATTTTGGAGATCTCAAGCCCTTTTATTTTCGTACAGATGTATATATTATATTGCTCCGTCCTGGACCATAATTTTGTTCAGAGTCCCAAATGTGCCATTTTGGTACCTTGTTAATGAATAGTAGCATTATGTTATATGCAGTTTTTTAAATGGGATTCTAGTCATAAAATACACAAGTCAGTATTATATTTTGTTTTATTTTTATTGATTTTGTATTGACCTTGGGGACAATCAGTTTTCTTATTGTTATATGTATTATTTTAATTGATAATTTAATAATGTTGGTGCTTAAGACCCTTAATATTATTGGTGTCTAAAAACTAAAGCCCTTTTTGGTCATTTATCTTAAATGTGCATTTAAAAGTATGACTGTATGGAGGTTGTTTGTTTGTTTTTTTTGTTACGTTTATCTATGCATAATATTACCTACATGAGTTAGGATTTATTAAAATGTTGTTTATTTTATTTACATGCATGTGAACCAAGTTTTATTATGTTTTTTTTTTATGAGATTTATAAGGTAAATATAATAGATTATGCCAGTGATATAGCATACAAGACGACGAATACAAGTGATGCACCTTCGAAACAGGATTTCCCAATGGATAAAAACTGGTAGCGCCTCCTTAAAGGAAATCCTGGTTACAAGAACAATATAATTCAATACTGTATTAAAGACTCAATATGGAAACTAAATGATAAGTTTCAAGAAAAATACTTCAAGTCCTGTATTTTTGATGTCATAATCTATAAATGTCCCAACATAAGCATCTTAGATAAAGACACAATTTCTCTTACATTATGTTGATTAGTACATTTCAATTATGATCTGGTTTAATTGCAAAATAAAGACTTTTGAAAGAACATAGAACCCAAAAACCTCAATTATTTCAGCTGTACCAGGACATAAGATTGGAGAATTACAGTAAGCTGACAAACTTCTACTTCAATGATCCTGTCGGTGCAAATAGAAATAGTCACACTTGAGCTATAGATGTATGTTAATGTCTTTTATGCTTAAGATCTATTATACCATTACCCTCAGCCGTTAATGACACCTGCATTTAATCAGTTTTAAGCAAAAATACTAAAATTTTGAAGCATACATAAATCTCTTACACTTTTCTAAATACCATCATGAACTGTGGTCTCCAGTTCATCTCATATGAACATAGTGACTTTCACATTAGAGCTATGGTCTTTGAACAGGGTTCTCGCTAAGGATTTTTGGAGGCGAGTCAAGGGACTCGTCATTTTTGGCCATGGTGAGTCCAACAGCAAGAAGAAGATTTTTTATTGCAGTATAATGTAATATGTAAGTTTCCATGGCCTAACAGAGCAAAGAAATGATATTAAATTCAGATTACTTTTAAACTGTTGCTATAAAATGATGATATTTGTGTTTAACTATGTTCAGTTTATACAAAATATTTTAATCTTAACGCATCTATGGACTCATCAGTATTGAAAATGGTGAGTCCAGACAGATTTTGATGAGTCCAAGACTCATGGACTCGCCTTAGTGAGAACCCTGCTTTGAAGCCACTTTTAAAATATAACCCAGCCATTTGAACTGTGTGAATTAAAAAAATATATCATTCATCGATCAAATAAAGTATATAAATTAATAGTTAATTAAAATCAATCTTTCTGTCATACTGAAATAAGTTCAAACATATCTTTCATAAAAAAAACACTTTCCCCAATATCATTTAAACCCTCAAAACTACATTTCTAGAATGTAGTAACTAACACAGTCTTTAACAATCCCTGAATAAGAGCACCTATGATAGGTGCTTTCATGTTTATGGTTCTTCTCAACTCTCCAAGTTTGAAAGCATATTTAAGTTGAGATGTAAACTACTCTCAAAGTTCTGTATGACTCATTCTTGGTCCCTTTTTCTTCTCTTTCTTTTTCTTTGTTGATTTCAATTTGCCTTTTGACTTTGCTGATTCTAAAACTTCTTTCATGGCCTGAAAATATAAAACATATAGATGTATAAATAAGTTTATATTGCTAATTAATTAATCATGCGTGTGAAATTTTAAATATCTAAGTTTTCAGCAACCTCTCAAGATTATAATTAACACATTACTTCATGGGTTGGTCAGATGGTAACTTATATATATCAAGAAGCTATGACTTGTAGTTCCTGAGAATAATGTGCTTGTGTGAAAAACAAATTAAATGTTCAACGAATGACAAATTTTCTATAAGCATAATTGTTTCCAGACTTTGGCAAAACCACGAAATTCAATATCCATGAATATGTAAGTTTTCCTTAATCCAAGAAAATAAATAAGTACACACAAAAATAAAATGAATCCACAGTATTTTCGATAATTATTGACAAAGTTTATGCAATTTTAATGTACAGATCACAATTAAATTGAATATTCTGAAATAAACCCCATAATATAAAGTAAATTTGTGTGTCTGACATTCTCATTTTGTTTACAAAACATGAGGTAAATCATAAAGTGAACTAGTCTTCTAAAGCATTCAACCAAGGGTATAGTTATTGCAAAACTTTTATCAGGAGTCAAATTAGTTGATCTGTTTTATTGAATGTAAAAGAAAACCACGTTTATTTTAAGATGGTTGTAAGTAAAACAATATCCCCCCAGGAAATTCAACATGATAACACTAGACCATTAGCAGACAAAGTTGGATTGTATCAGCACCATTAAGGCAATATACATTTGTAATTTTCCATCCATTAAAATGTATCCTCCTCATTGATTCCCAAGTTTAATGATTATATGCATTAAATTTACAAATTAAGAGTAAAATGACACATGAGAATCTGGTATTATTAATGCATTTATTTGCTTGACCTGCTTCTTATTTTATGCAATAAAGCCATAAACTACCGATGTTTGGTAGAAGAGGACATACATATTATCCTAAAACTCAAGTTTGATTGCATTTCACTGTCCAGAAACAAATTGGATTAAATAAATTTGGTGTTTTTACTGTCTTCTGATTGGTTAAAAGTATTAGTTTTATTTTCAATGTTGTCAATTTTTATGGCGACACGCCCACTCTGACGTTGTGTATTCATACACCAACATGTGTGTACATACGTTGTTATTGTTAATATAAATAATATAAAAAGTTCTTTGAGCCTTATTTTTGATAGAAATTTATTTATAATGAATGCCATTAATTTTATGGTTCAATAAATTCAAAATAAATAATAGCCATTCATCAAATGCTGAAATCTGAAGGGGGACTTCTTTTATTTATTTATTCATTTAACAATTAAAATAACTTATTCTTATTTATTATTATTACCTTTTCCTTTAATTTTTGATTTTCCTCTGTAAATGGATTTATATAATCATCTTCTTTTGGTATCAGATTTATCTCTTGAGACATCTAAAAGTACAAATAATATGAAAGGTTGTGTCTTAGAAATCAACCATGCAACTATCAAAAAGTCCATCTTAAATGGTGAGATCTATTTTTTACACTAAGGATTTTCTTATCCCAGGCATAGATAACCCTAGCCATATTTGGCACATCTTTTTGAAATTTTGGATCCTCAATGCTCTTCACCTTTTTACTTGACTGTTTGGCTTTATAAATATTTTGATATGAGCATCACTGATGAGTCTTATGTGGACAAAATTCTCACGTCTGGCTTACTAAATTATAATCTTGGTACCTTTGATATCATTTACAGCTGATAGTGATAGAGTCCTTAAACATTCAATTTAAAGAAAAAAAGTTTGATAGAAAGCGGTCTCCCCATCATTCAAAGGATTTGTAATTAAATTCTTTTGTCCAATGTTCAATTTCTAAAATCAGTAGAGGTCAAGTTTTAAACTTGATGGGTTCCTGAAATTTATCTGCAATTAAAGAATAGATCTTGACCTTTTGATTTTCTTCTTCACAAATAAAAAGGAGATGCCTATTCCAATGAGACCACAACCTAGAGACAAAACTTTACAAAAGAAAGATAATTAACAACAAATAGTCTTCAACAATATCCAGTTGTCTAAACTATCAAGCTGTCAGTCATCAAATTTTTTTTTTTATGGTGAATAACTTATAATGAACTAAAATCATTTTTTGTCCTAATAAATCTTCTTTTTCTTTAGATGTGCTACTGTTGAATCATGATATTCACATAGATAAAAGTTTAACGACATTTTTTTAAAGTTTATATACTGTTAATTTGGAAGATCTGAACATCAAGTGTTCTCCACAGTAACACTGATTGGTTAAATCCCTCCTTATCTGATAAATACAGTAGTTTACCAGTTATTAAGAGTGCCAGATGTTAGGTATCCATACCTCATAGGTACAATAAAGGTAATAGCATGTGTCAAATAGTGTAAGTTTCCAGAGTTTACAGCTAATTTCCTAATGAATGTAGAACAAAACTTTGGTTAGCTTGCTTGCTTTGTTTGTATATTGTACAATCATTAGGATAACAGCAAATTGAATTCAAATATGATATATACAGGTTAAATTATGCCTATATACAATGTATATTGTTTAAAGATGTGAATCTTATTTACAAAGCTTGTAATATATAAACAATTATACAAACAAAGCAAGCAAGTCAATCAAAGTTTTGCTTTACATGCATTAGGAAATTAGCTGTAATATTTTGTAACCTACCAAAGAGGTACTAATAATGATTTCCTTGTTTTCTAGGTATTATATGTGAACAGGATTTTTTAGGCATACTGTAAAACATGGTATGGTACGATGGTATGGTATGTGGTATGGTATGGTGGTATGGTACGAATGCCATCATACCATGGTATGGTATGTGGTATGGTATGGTATGTGGTATGAATACCATCATACTATGGTATACATGACTGGTACCATGGTATGGTATGGTACAAATTTTTATACCATGTTATAACTTGATGGTATGGTATGGTTTTTCGTACCATACCATCATACCATAACACATACCATACCATCATACAATAACACATACCATACCATCATACCATACCATGTTTTACAGCATGCCATTTTTTACACGGTGTACTCCCTATAAATGAATTCATGCTGCAGAGAGCTTGGCCAACAAAATGTTGTATGATTTTATATCAAAAATTCATATATGTTGTGAAAAGCATGAGAAATTTTCTTTTCTTCTTCCACTCGTAGCTGCCATTTATTGTTTGTATTAACTTTAAGAGTGCATGATTTTCTACCTTACAATGATGAATGTATCATAGGCTACAAAATTTACAGTTTTGTATTTGTATAAAAAAGGGACGAAAGATACCAAAGGGACAGCCAAACTCATAAATCTAAAACAAACTGACAACGCCATGGCTAAAAATGAAAAAGACAAACAGAAAAACAGTAGTACACATGACACAACATAGAAAACTAAAGAATAAACAACACGAACCCCACCAAAAACTAAGGGTGATCTCAGGTGCTCTGGAGGGGTAAGCAGATCCTGCTCCACATGTGGCACCCTTCGTGTTGCTTATGTGATTACAATCAAAGGCAAGAAAATATAACACACCTAAGGTTCTAGAGGGGCAGTGAATATTAAGGATCTAAATTCATTTTTGATACTATCACTTTTACTTTTAAATATTATGCCCTGCTCATAGCAAATATACCTCATTAATGAAAAATTGATGACTATGAGCATGTGTTAAAAGTCTGCTGTCAGCGAAATTAATGAAACCACCTGAATGGAGAATTCTAAATCATTAAAACATTAAATTTCCTGTAAAGAATGTATGAAAAAACGTTTCCAATTTCACATGAAAAGCTTAACATCATAACCACACTTTAACAACACAACATGTCATGGTTAACATTTTATTTATAGTTACACAACATTAAAATAGACATGAAATGCACTTAACATTACTATATAACGATGCAACTGAAATTTATTGGATCATAGAAAACATATAACACATGCAAAAAATTACAATTACGAGTTTGTAAAAATGGGTGTAAATAGGTCAGAATTTAGAGATTATTTACTACTTTACCAGATGGTAAATAAATAAACAGTTATTTTTTTGTATACTATAATCTTGGCTTGGTAAATGCCTTGATGATTTCAGATGTTACTAACATCAAACATTGGTTATTGATAATAATAAAAGTATGATTCAATGTTAAAATTCCCATTCTTGAAGCTAAGATATATTTATCTTTTATAATTAACTGGATATATAACACATTTCCGAAATTTGTATTAAAAAGAAGAAATTTTCATAAGGAATGATAATCAGTAGTTCCTATAACTAAGAGATGCTATAATATAAGGAGTTCACACAGTAGCCATTTCTTTTTCAATCCATATTTTTTATTCTTTCAGAATAAATTTAACATTTTTACTTCTAGTCATTGCCAAGCTTGAAGGACAAATTTGACTCAGATAGGTATTAGCTACTCCTTATTTTCAATTTTCCTGAATTTTGAGGTTTATGTATAATAGCAAAATTTGGCTCATTATTGGGATGAATTTAAAATGTCTGGTAGAATTATTTTTTTTCAATAAATCTTGGGTTTAACTAATCACAAATAACGTGAACACATTTCTTACTAAATTGAGCAATTTTTCACTTCCACCATCAAATACTTTTGATTCTACAGAAAACCAAACACACCATCCTATTAAGGAATTCCATTCTGTGTTCTTATCAAACACACCATGGACAACATCAGGAAGTCTTAGAACTAGGTCACCAAACATTGCAGTGTTCTCAACAACCTTGGAAAATGCTGAAAAATACAAAACAAAAATAATGCAATCTATTTATAAATAACTAGAGATTCCAAGACGATACAATGCAAGGATTTGCTACAATAGTATTTATAAATGAGCACTATTTTATTTATATTCCTGTTACATTTAAACTATAGGTGCTACTGACCCTGTGTTTGTCACCTAGGTTTGTGTGCATATTGAACAATATACATTATTGTGGACTAGAATAAAGATTGTTTTAAATAGAATAGCAACAAGACTTTCAAAAGGATGAGATTGTAATTAAAAAATATGTTCGTATTCTTAAAATACAGGTATTTGAATCGGCTTGCACTCCACAGTCTGCTCTACTACTTTTGTTTTTGTTTTATGATTTTCTGACATAGGTAATTTACACTGCATGAACAAAAAAATAATTTAGATTCTCACAAAGTTGATGCACTTTTTAATGTACAGTTTTCATAGTCTAATTGGAAATATTCAAAACTAAAACCCATCATAGTAAACTTCTGGCATTATCACTTTGTCTGCAAAACATGAGGTAAATTATATAATAAACAATTTCCTGGTAACATCAGTGCTTAAATCTTTTCAATGGAACTTTCAATAATTTGATGAATGTTAAAAATGCAGTAAATTAGAAAAGTTTACAGGAAAGTTATTAACCCTAATAATATATTATTTCTACAAACTATCAGATTATATGATTTAAAAGATAAACTCATTTCCTACTTAAAATACCAGTACAATATAAATGATTTTATGTTACAACTTTTCATAAACAAAATACTTTGGTGTATTTCATTTAAGGCAAAAAGTAACATGAAGAAATGCATTTTTTTTTCATTTTCACTTCAAAGCATAATAAAACCAACTTAATTGCTAAGTAGTTTTGTATTGCCATGATTTTATATATATACTCTAGGTTTCATAACGTGCAGCATACACTATTTTACAAATGTGCAACAGATCAATTGCATATTGATGTCCAGATAAGGCTTTGAAGTGGTAAATTGCAGAATGAATTGCAGCGCTAGCACTTCTGCAAATGCAGAAATTTAAAATATAAAAATACTAGCCATCATTTCAGAGATTTCTAGACTTGAAAGTCTTCTTTCTCAAAAATCATATTGACAATTCTTGTTGGTGTTTTCATGAACACTATTTGTGTGTGGTTCATGTTAATGGTTTAATTCCTCTTTGAAGTGGTATGTGCTAATTCAACAGTGCATCTGCATATAAAGCATGCAACATTTAGAAGTGAGAGTAAACATGGGTAGGTCTCCAAGTCAGAAATTGTGTCTGGGTGAGGTTATATCTCACAATACATTGGAATCTGACAAAAAATGTACAAACAAATTCTTCATGTACTGATTTTGAAAGTTATAAACTGCCGCTGGATATAATGCACCAATCAATACAATCATGTATTCTGTACTCATTTACTTCCTATTTATTTTACTTTTCTTATATTATAGCAATACCTGCTTAAACTAAATCCCACAGACAGTGCTGAGTTTGCTCGAGACATGATTATTTTTTCATTAAAATCTCATTTACAAGTGTCCAATCTAATCAGGGCTGAATCAAACATGTTTCACACAAAATTTTGAAACTTAAAAAACTCTGAAATTTTTTAGCCGGATAATAGATTTATTATTTGGTACAGATCAGATAAAAGAAGGTCAAAAGTCAAAGTACAAACAATTGTAAACAAATTGTAAATGAGATAATTTATCAAACAAGTCTTACCAATTAGTTTTATATTTTATCTAACATCAACACAGTAAAGGAAGCTACTGTTTACAGAATTGAGATGTCAAGTAACACTTATAAAGTTTATATATATTGCACCTGTCATGCATGATAAACTAAAAACATCAAAGAGAGGCTTCACATTTCTTGGAAAAATGTAAATTATTGATAGGCAGTAAGAATCAATGTCTCTTTGATATATATTATGATTTTTTTATAGACAGATGTTGCTGCTTATAGAATGACATCTTGACAAGTTGAAATAATCTACTCATTTTGCCAAGTGAAACATGCTGCTTATCCCTATATATGACCTTTATTCTTTTGATTATATAACTATACAGTAGGGAATTTTATAAATTTGATTGACGATTGTTGGTGTTCTATAGTCCAAACTATTATGACGTCTAGGAAAGCTGTTTTAAATTTTTGCTTTGGGGCTTTCCTTCAACGTCATAATGCTACGTACACCACCATTTTCAGTTGGACTTTGAGAGCATATTTACCTAACAAACTTTGAAACCCAATTTATTCATAAAATTTAAGGAGTCAAAGAAAAAAAAATTAAAACAGCCTTTCAAGACGTCATAATTATTTGAACTAGGTGTTTAAAGACATTCTCAATACAATTGGCTATATCATGTATGTAATTGATATAGTGGCAGTCATTTTTATTGGTGGACGAAACTCAAGTTCCTGGAGAGAAGCTTCAACTATCGAATTTCCAGAGATAAACTGACAATTCTTAAGTCACTTGCAGTGTTAAAATTCACAACCTTAGTGTTGACATACAGTAGATTAACTTACTTAGACCAGTAAGATGAATGAAAAGTACAACTGATTTGAATTATTAAGATTAAATGATGAAACTGGATGTTTAATGGGATGGCAAATTTCTAGCTGTAGCAGTGAATGTGCTGTTTTTATAGTTGCCTATAAAAGATGCTGCTATGATGAAAAGTTAAAAAATTTAAAAGTAAAAGCCAGCAGTCTCCAGTTCATTAAAGAAAATCCTAAAAATAAACATGAGTGACAGCTTCCAAAAACCTTCAATGAATTACAAACTCATAACTTGGGGCATGCATATAAAGAATGTAGTTCTATTCAACACATTCTATAAATCACATGGCCATCCATCAGTTATCAATGATTCATATCAGAGGCCCCTCATGGGGGGTCCTAGTAATCACATAACCACCATTTTTTTGCCAATATAATCACATAATCATTAAATATTTGCTTATCTTTAGTAATCAAATAATCATAAACTAAAAATACAGTCCTAGGTAATCAAATAATCATGAAATATTTGGCTTAATAATCAAATAATCATTAAAAAAACGGCCAAGTAATCACATAATCAAAAACCCCATGAGGGCCCTCATATCAAATGTACCAGTCATATAAAGAATCTCAGAGTTATCAAACAAGTCAAGATCTTTACCATGATAATTATATTTTTCTTTATATCTTAAATTTTTTAATAGAAGGTCAGCTGATCAAGATATTTATTTTTTCAAACCAGAATCAGATAAAGTATGATTCAAACGTCATTAAATATTTCCTACTGGGATCTAAAGTCAAACATAATCTTAACTATAAAACTAAAATACACAAGTAAAACAAGAAGTAATTTTGGGTTCACAAATATTAATAAACTTCCTGTGCATTATCAGATTTTTTTGGCACAGATTTGTAGGACAGATCACACCTTTATTATAGAACCCACACAAGAAGACATGAAAGCCTATGGAATACAAAGCCAACCTGTCTTTGCTCATAATCTCTAAATGCTGTTTGCTTGAGGAAGAAGCATTAAATATAAATTTTCAAGTCTTTGATCTCACCCTCTAAAGTATCAAAACCCCCTTCTTTTTTTTCTTGAGGTGTGCACAATTCCACAAGATTACCAAGGTGGTTAAAGCAGGTAAATGTGTATAATTTTGGTATTCTAGTAGGGCAAGATTTGGGAATGTGCATTTAATATAGTATGTCCATGGTGTTCATGAAAAAAGTCATTTGATGTAACATTTTCTTTTATTTGATATACAAATCTATGTCCTTTTTAGATAGATTTATTTTTTGCAGCTAACAAGTTTCAAAATCATACATTAGATATAAGTTTTAATTCAAATACAGGTAGCTGGATAAACATAAAAAGAATCAAATATAAATATTTTTTTGATTTGTGGTCATATAAAGACTTCTACAGGTGTTGCTATGAAGACGTTTTTTTTACTATCCAACATCACATTTCAATTGATCATCTGAACACTTATAAAGCGCTTTGGCTTGACATACATGTATATAATGACTTTTTACCAAAATTCTGATAATGCTTGATATATTGATTGGTGTTTAACGCCACTTGCTCTATTTTGTGGCTGTCAGTTTTTATTGGTAAAGGAACAGGAGTGCTTAGGTAGAATCATTAATTTATTCAAAACTAATTTTATACTGTATTTTCAAGAAAAATTTAAACCATTTTTCTGACAACCTGTCTTCAAATTTGTACTGACAAAAACATCAATTAACCCAAAGATTAGCTTGGAATTTCCTCTTTAAGATTAATGAGGCTTATCTGTCTTATACAATCAAATCTTAATATCTACAGAGATTTTAGAGTCAGGATCTTTGGCATCAGAAAATCTCATTAAAATAGTCAGAACAAAGTTAGAGGATTTAAGTTCTTAACATTTAAATGGCTTATGGCATTTGTGAATGAAGCTAATAATAGACAATCTCTGGAAATCCCTAAACTAATCAGTATCTATCTTTGAAGTATTATTTTTAAAATCTCTTTAATTTCAATATAAAAAGATGATATTTTTTCATTCATTTATCATGATATCAAATATTTACTTCAATTGATGCCCTCTATTGATGGGTATTTCTTGAAGAAAGGTGGCACAATTATCCCACAAGTCCATTAGCTGTCTGCTGCTCCTAGTTATAATGGCTTTAATGAAAACAAAACTTTTGCTTGAACAAATGTGCAACCATAAAATTTGAAAATCAGAAAAAGCAAAATATTATGTTAATGATTATTTTACACTCAAACCTCCATAATTTTCACAGTATTCATCATCGGCATAAATTCTTCACCCAAGTTCATGAAGTGAGAAATAGACGTGAACATAAAATATTAAATAAGACTACAGTAGAATTCATTTTTAGTGGTCTAAATATTGCTATCCACATTATCAAAGGCAAAAAATCAGATTGTCTTTCTTGAATTTTAAATAAATTGCTTTGGTGAGCGCAGCTGAATTTGTATTGTGAATTAGTATTTGTCACATACATGACAAAATAGGTTTCTGACACAGAATAACTGTAGTCTAAGTCCTTTTTATTTGTCAAATTTTTTATTTGGTAAACAGTCCAAAACCTGACATTTCTTTATACATAATTTACAAGCAGCATAAGGGAGGTAAATCCAAACAAACACAACATTGTATTTGTATATGCATTTGGATTACCTCTCTTACACTGCTTTAAAATTGTCCTTATTGTCCATTAACCAGAAATTCCTTAATGGTTTGAGCCATAATCCCCCCCCCCCCCCCCCCCCCCCCCCCCCCCAAAGTCACTCTTAACCATCCCTTTGTGGTATTGACACTTGTGGGATAAATTCAGAGAACTTTATACACTTAACCACAAGTTATTGTCTGGAAACTACAAAAATGCTTATTTTGGGCCCTTTTTTTGGCACTTTATTCCTAAACTGTTGGGACCATAACCCCGAAAATCAATCCAAACCTTCCTTTAGTGGTATTAAACTTTCTGAGTGAAATTTATAGAGATCCATTCGCTTTAACTAAATTCATTGTCCAGACAACACAGATGAAGACGTGATAGCATTATACAACGCGAACAAAAAATGCGATTGTATAAAAAGTGTTGTGCAACATGAAACGCCTACCTGACCAAACTGAGTTTTATCTTCAAAAATTTAGTAACAGGAAAGAGTGTTTCATAAGAATGTGTTTTAAAAACTTTTAGACTTAGTACAAATTAAAGGTGGGCAAGACTTGACCCTTTTTTTTCCTTATTTTTTTCCTTTAGATGAGTAAATACCTTACATATTCCATAAGTCATGTAAGTCAATATTTTAAAAAAGCTAGACATCTTGAAAAAAAATATACATGTAAACCGGTAGTAATGTACTACAAATATAAAAAAAGATGTGGATTTAAGCAAGTATAGGTCACCATACTAAAATAAGGTTAGTCCAAATAATTATGACGTCTGGCAAGGCTATTGTTTTTTTCTTTCTGGGACGCCTTCCTTCTTGAAGTTATAATTATTTGGACTAAAATAAGGTTATTAAAAATTCAGTTCCCTGACTAAGTTATGAAAACACTTCATATTCAAATTTATGGGTAAAAAATCTATATACATTAGAAAACAAGTCTTTCTTACCTTCTCTGACAGTTTCATTTTCTGGGAAAGGATCTGTTCCTGGCACAAATCCCCATTGAGTTAAATTTTGCCTTGCTTCACCCAAAACCTAAATTGTCAAATATATATAAATATATCTAAAAGATACTGAATGAAAAAAGGGAAACAATTTGAGAAGGAAAATTAATAAGCTACATTTCTTTTTAAAACACAAAAGATTGTCATGAGGTTCTAAAGCTAAAGTTGCTCAGGTCAACAATCAAGTAAATCTAGGGACCTGTCACCTAAAGAAAGCTTTTTTTTTACCTTAGAGATATTAATATAAAAGTTTTAAAACCTTTTAAAAAAGTTTAAAATACATGAATTGTTTCAAATGTAAGGTAATAATAAGCATTTTTTTTTTTCAGATTCATGCAGTGATCCAAATAGCCACAATAAAAATGGAAATCCTACACAACAGATAAGGCAGATTTTACAATAAGAAGGAATTATTGTTTTTTTGTATCCATCAAAAAAGCAATTGCTGAAACTGTGAAACAGACTGTGTAATGGAGTAATGCATTATGTTATTGAATAAAATGTGTCTTTCTGAGTAAATAAAAATAAAAATTACTCTGTGCTTGTGTTTTTTGTTAGAATTAGAGGGTTTTCAATTTCAAAATATTGGACATGGAATAGACATCATGACCTACTTTACTGACATCCAGCTTATTTGGAGTGGAATTTTGAAGTATTATTTATAAGTTGAGCCTTATCACATGGACTTATATTTTAATAAAAAGTCTTCTTTTGTGTTTTAATCATAACTTTAAGGCAGATTTTTATTGGTAAAGGCTAAAAAAGGTAATTTAATAATATTGTTGCTAACGTCACGTCTTTTCCGTCCATTGTGGTATGTCACGATCGCAATTTTCTTGTTGGTTCTCAGACAGGCAATTGTAGTTATTTTTATCCCGGGTTTTATAAATAATTGAAAATAGCAATCATATTAAATTTGGATGACGTAAGGGGGTCAAAGGACTTGAGGAATCAATATCATTGGCTGTTTTATTTTTTGCGAACGTTACTACTTGAGGTTTCCGTCCAAATCAGTGTCACGTGAGCAACATATATTTAGATCTGTAACTCTCCTGTATAGGAGTTACGATATCGCCCTTTGCAGAATTAGATTCGGAGTCAGTTCCTTCACATGATGGGGTAGCAAAGAAGGTTAGTTGTATGTAATATCGTTACAAGAGGACCTTAAATGTATTCCGTCCATCAAAAAGACGTTCGCAACAAAACGTAATGTCATGATAGTAGATGTTGCTAATGTTACTATTACGAATTGGTTTCATGTGTATTCATTTGATATAAAGTACACCTGCAAATGACATTCTGTATATTTAGAAATTCTAAACCAGACTGTACAATTTTATTACTTCAGGCATATATTAAACATCACTGTGTGCATACATTTGAACTTTTAAAGATGTTGTTGCTCATGTTACATGTCCAAATGTCGCTAACGTTACTTATTTTTGTCTCCGTCACGTTAGCAACATGAAAGTAGGAGACAGAACACAATACTGTAAAATCTGCCATAATCACATTACATTTAACTAGTAGCTAGGTCAAAATATTTCTGTATCCCAGGAATGGCAGAGTAAATGCAAATAATTACAACCTAAAGGAAATGACAAATATTTCTTATTCTTACAGAACATTTGAACTTGTTTAATTAAAATATTATTTTTGTGTGTGTTGCCTCCTAATGTGCAGAATGGGAGATAACTTGAGAAATCATGATACTTTCAGCAATAATTTTTCATTGTAGTGTCACTGATGAGTCTTATGTAGAAGAAACACACATGTGGCACCCAACATTTAAATGTGCAGAATGGGAGATAACTGTGGCAAACATAAAACTTTCAGCAATACTTTTTCATTCAAGTGTCACTGATGAGTCTTATTTAGACAAAGCACATATCTGGCATCCAGAATTTTAAATGTGCAGAATGGGATATAACTGTGGCAAACTTAATACTTTCAGCAATACTTTTTTATTTAAGTGTCACTGATGAGTCGACGTCTTGTTTAGACAAAGCACATATATCTGGCATCCAAAATTTAAATGTGCAGAATGGGAGATAACTGTGACAAACATAAAACTTTCAGCAATACTTTTTTATTCAAGTGTCACTCATGAGTCTTATTTAGACAAATATAAAAAAGAAGATGTGGTATGATTGTCAATGAGACAACTATCCCCAAAAGACCAAAAGCACATATCTGGCATCCAAAATTTATATGTGCAAAATGGGAGATGACTGTGGCAAACATAATACTTTCAGTAATACTTTTTTATTCAAGTGTCACTGATGAGTCTTATTTAGACATATATAAAAAAGAAAATGTGGTATGATTGTCAATGAGACAACTATCCCCAAAAGACCAAAAGCACATATCTGGCATCCAAAATTTAAATGTGCAAAATGGGAGATAACTGTGGCAAACATAATACTTTCAGTAATACTTTTTCATTCAAGTGTCACTGATGAGTCTTGTGTACACTGAATATCTGGTATACAAAATTTTAATCCCAAGTATCTATGATATTATGAGTTTATTTGCTATGTCTTAATATATTCCAATCTAATGTCAGACATGTCAGACAGACATTGAAAATATTATACTAGAAAAAATGTTCCTTTTCTGAGACAGTAACAGTAGAAGACTATACCTACCAAGAATAACTTCTGTAACATAACATTGACCAGTTTATATTTCCTTGTATTGTCATCAAAACCTTGTAATGATTTCACTGCCTCTAATTGTATGTGTCTGTGTTCAACAAATAGTCTTTTATCTGAAAAGGAAAGAAATAAGAGTGATACTAACACATTTCAAGGAAGCTATTGTATCACTTAAACACATAAAATATTTTCAAAGAGAAATTAAATCTAAGATTGTTCTCATGGTAATTACATCAATTATAATGCATATATATATATATAAATGCATTGTTTCCTTTATTATCTGAAATTAGTGACTTAATTCTTTCAAAAATTAGCATATGAATATATAGATAAATGTTTAGAGTGGGGCCCACATACATGTATTCGCCAGGGACCCAATTTCGCTGTTTTATGATTTTGAGGTGTAAAAACTTCAAAGGATGGCTGAAATGAAAGAAATATGTCTGAAATTTTATTTTTTATAACAAAAAGGATTATTTTTTAAACTGAGACAAAATTTCAGCATTTACCGCAAAGGCCTGAAAAAGGACAACTATGTTCGGCCAATTTCCAGCATGAAAAACACGATTTCAAAAAAATATTTCTAAGTAGATTGCCTTAAATTTCAGTTCTTTACACCTTTAAAATGTCTGCTATTCATCTATAATGAAATAGATTTAATAAATTTTGTTTAAAGCTGCAGTTATTTGGTTTTAAATAGATGAGTAAAAATGGCGAATATACATGTGTCCTCCTTTGACAAAACATCAAGAAATTCAAAACACCCTTTAATCTAACTTTTCCGATGATATTTTTTAAACAAACATGTTTTAAAGCTAAGAATATTTTGCATTTGAAGTTATCTACATATAGAAATATTAGTAAACTTCAAATACATAAAGACCTGAACATAAACTGCCGAAAACATGGAAGATATGACGAAAATGAGCAACCTACTCTAATACATAGATTTAATTTTTAAAAAAATCTACATTTTACATATCAATTGTTGGTACATCAATTTCTGTTTCGTTGATAAAAAATTATCATGCTCAGAACGACTTCATTCTTTGTCTAGTAATTAATTTTGTACCTATTTGGTTCTAAACAATGTAAAATATCTTTTACAGCTTGTAAGCAATGACTTTATAATTATATTGAAGATTTGAGGTATATTTTCACATAAAACACCTCTTAAAATGATGTATACAGTAAAAATAAAGTTGTGCCCTTCTCATTATTTTACATCATTTAAACATTATACATATTTTTTTCTTCAAATGTTCACTCCTGAGTTGTAAGCATTCAATCAGTATTCTATTCAGTATTTCATTTTCAAACTGCTTAATGATTTTTAACTATGTAATTAATGATAATATCCAACCCCATAATTTAAAAAAAAAAAATTAAATAATTAAATTATGACATCTTAAAAGGCTATTTTTTTTTCTGTGATGCCATTAAAGACATCATAATTAATTTGACTAACCTTACAGTATAAGTATAATATGGGTCTCATTGATGTCTAAGCCTGATGCTTGATTTCTATTTTTTTTTAAGCTTGACACATGAAAGTAAAATTATTTTTTCCGTGAAAACGGGGAAAGAACTCTAGCGGGACACGAGAAATAACAAAAAAATGAGAAATGTTTACAAACAAACTGTAAGCCAGATACAGGAATTTGACGAAACAGTAAGCAGGATCCGGGATTGGAACCCCCCAATGAGACCACCTATAATGAAAATTGACGAAATGTTTCTTGTGGTGATGCATTAACCCTCTTGCTATCGACTGTTTTTCAAAGTTGCATTTCATATGCCGGAAAATATGACAGCTCAACGTCTGTGAGGTAACATGCCAAATAACAACCTCATTCGATATATGACGTCTCGATATAATGACTGTTACATTTTTGACCCATCGGAGAAAAACATAACACTGTTTATAAATCTTCATTCTTTTAATTGAAAGAGATACAGCATTGATGAGAAGCTTGCATAAATTTAAACATGGACATATGTGTCCCTCCGGCACTGCCAGTTTGGACATATGTGTCCCTCCTGCTGCAAGAGGGTTAACAATACACCTTATCGCTATTTCCGCTTGACCCGAGAATCTGTTCCCCTTGAACTATTGGCGTCATACAACAATCACTTTTTCCATTGTGGCGTCAGACATTTTGAATTATGACGTCAAAATTTTACGGGACCCTGTGTGATGTCCAGTAATGGCGGACAAATAGCGATAAGGTGTATGCGACACGACATATAATATACACGGCAAAAATCCCGAATATTAAAATTGTGTATTATTGATAGCAAATTGCATTTTATGATCAAAATTCATACATCTTTCAAAAGGCATAATTTTCCCTGAGAACACTGTCTTGTCGTCATCTTGTGTGCAATACGTTACTGTCAAAACAGACAACAGATACACTGCTAGAAAACCACTTGTCACCATTGTTCTTTTTGCATAGCTTGAATATTTAAAGAGATTTTCATTTTCACGTTGTCTGCACCATATGCAGCTGACTAAAGTTGTCGTCAATTTATTTCCCTGAGAAACAATTTCCCCGGGAAACAATGTAATTTAAAAAAAAAATAAAACCATACGCACAAAATAGTGCACCGTTATTCTATTTTCGCAGACACTGTATACTGATTACATTACGTAACACAAATCACAGATAATTTATTAATAATGTTTAAATTTTAAGAAAAGGGGTGATATTCATTTTTCATAGATTGATTAATTATTTTCTTAATGATTCTATTATATAGAAGGGGAAACATTGTTTATGTCAAACAAGTATGCATTCACTAGTGATTACTAGTTTGTCATTCTGTCCGTCAGTACAATTTTCCAAACATTTTATCCTCATGTTTGAATATATTTATTAGATATTTGATATAAACTATGAACTCTCATAATAAAACTAGGAGGGGGTCATATTTTGTGTTTCCAGTGGAAACATTTTTTTTTTTGTGTTTCCAGAGGAAACATTTTGTTATGTTTCCAGGGTTTGTCTAGATTTTTTTTTAACTAATTGTCAATGTTTCCCCCTCCTAATTTATCTCAGAAATTTTTAGTGTTTCCAAGGAACACATTTCATTCTTTTTTATGTGTTTGGCACGGGGAACACATTTTTTTTTTGTGTTTCCAGACTTGTCTAGTAATTATTGTTTAACTACTTGTTAATCTATAATGATGTCGTCTAGTATTGGTTTCTCTGCTTCTGAAAGATTTCATTTTCATGTTTTAAGGACAGATTTAATTCTAATCAGTTTCCGTGTTTCCAGGAGGAACATTTTTTCTTTGTTTCCAGGGGAAACATTTTTTTAGGGTGTTTCCAGGGCAATCTATTTTTTTTTGTTTTTCCAGGGGAAACATTTTTTTTTTCAGGGGAAACATTTATTTTTGTGTTTCCAGGGGAAACCTTTTTGTTTGTGTTCCAGGTGAAACATTTTTGTGTTTGTGTTCCAGGGGAAACATTGTTTATGGTGTTTTCAGGGCAAACTGTTTTTTGTGTTTTTCCAGGGGATTTTTTTTTGTGTTTCCAGGGAAACTTTTTTTGTTGGTGTTTCCAGGGGAAACTTTATTTTGTGTTTCCAGGGGAAGCATTTTTTTGGGGGGGTTTCCAGGGGAAATATTTTTTAGTTGGTGTTTCCAGGGGAAACTTTATTTTGTGTTTCCAGGGGAAACATGTTTTGTGTGTTTCCAGGGGAAACATTTGTTTTGTGTGTTTCCAGGGGAAACTTTTATTTGTGTGTTTCCACAGGAAACATTTGTTTTATGTTTACATTTTTGTCTAGTAATAATTTTTTAACTACTAATACGAAAGATTTCATTTCATGTTTCCAAGGGACACATTCAATTCTATTTTTTGTTGTTGTTATTTCCAGGAGAACCTTTTGTTTTTGTTTTTTCAAGGGATACATTTTAATTTGTTGTTTCAAGGGGAAACTTTTTTTGTGTCGCCAAGGGAAACATTTTATTTATTTCAAGCGATGTTTAGTAATTATTGTTTAACTACATGTCAATTTAAAAAATGGAATTAAAATAATGCTTTTGTAATAATAAAAAAAATCTATGAAATAGCTAAAATACCCAAGAAAGCATTAAAACAAATAATTGTAGACAACCGAAGCGCTATCCAAAAAGCGTACCAATCAATGGATAAAATACAAATCAGTTTTGGTTTAGTGTCGTAAGTTTAAAAATTTCCCTTGAAACTTTGACAATATGCTTCCCCTGTAAGAGAAGCCAATACTTTGAGACACAATTATAAATTGACATGTAGTTAAACAATAATTACTAAACAACGCTGGAAACTTATAAAAAACAAATAAAATGTTTACCTTGGAAACACAAAAAAAAAAGATTCCCCTGGAAGCACCAAAAAATAATAAGAATTGAATTTGTCCCTTGGAAACATGGAATGAAATCTTTCCTAAGTAGTTTAAAAAAAATACTAGACAAAAATGGAAACATTAAAAAAAATGTTTCCCGTGGAAACACAAAAATAAAATATTCCCCTGGAAACACAAAAAAGCATGTTTCCCCTGGAAACACAAAAAAACATGTTTCCCCTGGAAACACAAAATAAAGTTTCCCCTGAAAACACCAACAAAAAAAGTTTCCCCTGGAAACACAAAAAAAAATGTTTCCCCTGGACACACAAAAAAAAAAATACTAGACAAAAATGGAAACATTAAAAAAATGTTTCACGTGGAAACACAAAAATAAAAGTTTCCCCTGGAAACACAAAAATAAAAGTTTCCCCTGGAAACACAAAAATAAGTTTCCCCTGGAAACATAAAAAAGGATGTTTCCCCTGGAAACACAAAAAACATTTTTTCCCTAGAAACACAAAATAAAGTTTCCCCTGGAAACACCAACAAAATAAGGTTTCCCCTGGAAACACCAACAAAAAAAGTTTCCCCTGGAAACACAAAAAAAAATGTTTCCCCTGGAAACACCAACAAAAAAAGTTTCCCCTGGAAACACAAAAAAAAATGTTTCCCCTGGTAACACAAAATAAAGTTTCCCCTGGAAACACCAACAAAAAACGTTTCCCCTGGAAACACAAAAAAAATGTTCCTTATTTGTATTGTACAGTCCTGTAATATTATGTTGTCATTTCAATGTTATATTTAACTTTGCCATTAAAGTGCGAGGTTTGGCATGCCATAAAACCAGGTTCAACCCACCACTTTTATTCCCCTTTAAAAGTGTCCTGTACCAAGTCAGGAAGATGGCCATTGTTATATTATTGTTCGTTTCTGTGTGTGTTGCATTTTAACGTTGAGTCGTTTGTGTTTTCTCTTATTTTTTAGATAAGACGTGGCACGGTACTTGCCTATCCCAAATTCATGTATTTGGTTTTCATGTTATATTTGTGATTCTCGTGGTGTTTTGTCTGATGCTTGGTCCGTTTCTGTGTGTGTTACGTTTCGGTGTTGTGTCGTTGTTCTCCTCTTATATTTAATGCGTTTCCCTCGGTTTTGGTTTGTTACCCCGATTTTGTTTTTTGTCCATGGATTTATGAGTTTTGAACAGCGGTATACTGCTGTTGCCTTTATTCCTCCTGGAAACACGAAAATTAAATGTGTCCTTTGAGAACATAAAAATGATATATTTCCTAAGAAAACCCATGCTAGGCGACATAATCATAAATTAACAAGAAGGTAAAAAATAATTACTAGACAACTGTGGAAGTACTTAAGAAATGGGTTCCTTGGAACCATGAAAATTGTCTAAGATAACCCCATACTAGGAGGAAGAAAACATTGACAATATAAAAAAGAAGATGTGGTTTGATTGCCAATGAGACAACTATCCACAAAAGACCAAAATGACACAAACATTAACAACTATAGGTCACCGTACGGCCTTCAACAATGAGCAAAGCCCATACCGCATAGTCAGCTATAAAAGGCCCGATAAGACAATGTAAACAATTCAAACGAGAAAACTAACGGCCTTATGTTAGTAAAAAAAAATGAAGTAGTTAATTTCTTTTAGACAAACCTGGAAACATAACAAAATGTTCCCCGTGGAAACACAAAAAAATGTTTCAACTGGAAACACACAAAAAAATGACCCCCAACCCCTTAAAAATATCATGAAATGTTCATAGTTCATATCTAATAAATATATTCAAACCAGGGGCGGATCCAGGATTTCAAGTTAGGGGGGCGCAAAGTTGTTTTTGGAGGTAAAGTTATTGAAATATTTTTCTAAAGAGGGGTGCAATGTAGATATCTCGAATTATTGTGTGGTAAAACAAGGGAGAAATTAAAGTTTCAAGCTGAAACCGCATAAATCCTCCCCTAACAACGTATTCGAACAACTTACAGTCGCCATATTTAACAAGAAATCTTTTAGGTTCCATTCATTGAGACTACCCCCATATATTTCCCAACAAACTGAACTGAAGACAATAAGGATAGAGACAGAACTCAGTCCGGAATACACAAGCTGACTCCATATAAAAAATATAGCGATGTTATGTCAATGGTTGCTGGGAAAACTTGTGTTGCATTCATAGTAATCAATCAAATATCTTCAGGGGGAAAACAATAACTATTTTATTAGATTTGTATACGTCCTATTGGTTTCTCCGTACCAAATATCAAGTGACTGACTGGCGGATGGACGGACAGAGGTAAAACAATATGTCCCTAATCCACGAAGAACCTCAGAGTAGTGATGGCAAGGTCTCCTACAAATTGGAAAAATCTACAACAATCTCCTAAAACCCACTAAGGAATTCATATTGCATATATGTGTTTATGAAGCTACAGTTATAAAGCTGCAGCCCTAAAAACAGAAGCTGAAGATTATGTGAACATTTTATTTTGATTCTGTTTTCCTATGCAAACCAATCTACAACCAAGACACCAGCACTTGTTGTAAAATTGTCTATATAGCAATATCGGATAATATCTTAATAATGTTTAAATTCTAAGAAAAGGGGTCATATTCATTTTTCATAGAATGATTAATTATTTTCTTAATGATTCTAGTATATAGTAGGGGAAACATTGTTTATGTCAAACAAGTTTGCATTCACTAGTGATCACTAGTTTGTCATTCCATCCGTCAGGACAATTTTCCAAACATTTTATCCTCATGTTTGGCAGGGGCGGATTTAGGCGGGGGCGTGGCGGGCGTGCCCCCCCCCCCCTCTAAAATTTGCAAAGCATGGGTTGTCTTCAACTTTTTTTAAGTATCACACGAGACCATTCCATCTTTTTAACATTCAAGTATATAAAACAGATAGTTTAACAGGATAAGCGTGATTACAAATCAACTTACCTACGATTTATTTAAGTTCTATAAATATTGTATACTTCAATGGAAGGTGTCAAACGCGGAGTTGCGTTTTTAACAAATATAATGTTCGGCTTTATAACTATTTTGATCTGAGCGTCACTGATGAGTCTTATGTAGACACACTGACGATGTGCAAAACAACAGTTATTTTGTGGTGTTCCTGTATTTCTTTATGTTACAACTACCCGCACCTTGTCTTTCAAGGCCTGATTTGTGTTACGTAATGTAACCAGTATGTATATATACAGAGAGTCAGTGTCTGCGAAAATAGATGTATGTTGAACTATTTTGTGCGTATGGATTTAAAAAAAAATAAAATTACATTGTTTCCCGGGGAAATTGTTTCTCAGGGAAATAAATTGACGAGAACTTTAGTCAGCTGCGCACCATATTTGCATCGGTTATCTCCCATCGTAAGTTCCGGTAAATTCTTTCTGTACCTTTCTGGACTGTGGTGTCACTGGCAATGAAAAATCATTATGCATCATTTATCGAACGGCTAATTTGCTGTCATGGCTGACGTGGATTTTCATGAACAGGAGGTTAACGCAATTTTACATTTTTCTTAGTCATACGAAACAGGGATTGACAATGCTCCTCTTTTGTTGTTGTAAATACTTTCACTTCGATAATTTCAATCTACAATGCAAGCCTTTTCTCAACATAAAAGTCCAATACTAACATGTCATAATTTTTTTGGGATACGATTGCTGTCAAGCAATCTGTAGACTTTTACCGTTGACCCTATGATACACTCCCTCACGTCATTCGTTTTATTCTAAACATTCAGCATCATCTCAGATTCTTATGATTGTCTTGCTTTAAAAGGTAAAAACAAGCAAAACAATTGAACATAAACAACTTTCCTGTAATGTTTTACTCATAATCTTCATGTGTGATATTTTCCTTGACTTAGATGCGTGTTTTTAACAATACGGAAAATCAGAATTAAACAGTATTTATATTTAGTGTTTTTATAAATTTAGAAACACGTCAGAGGGAATTCCCAAATTTTGATAACTTGCGAGAGTTCTCTGAAAGCCGATCGATAATTCTATTTCTGTCACAAGAACTGAAGTGGAGTATTTCTATATTTTACCGTTATGAAACTGATATTTGATACTGTACTCTCATAAAGAAATGGAGAACCATTCATCATATCATTTAATAAACGTTCTTGTTCCAAATCGCAAGTCGCGGTTTGTTTATGTATTAATGCCCATGCTTGGTCTCACTAATTAGAGACAAAAAGAATTGTAGAGACAAAAAGCGACAAGAAGAATAATATTAGCAACAAGAAACTATTTAGCGACAAGAAAACATTTTTTTATTTATATTACTTATTCGAAATAAATATTAAAAAAATATGCAAAAGAAAACAATATCAACGACAGGAAAGTTCATCTTGATAAGGAAAAAAATTAAACTTGTAAATCTAATTCAGTTGCTACATTTATTTACATGATATTTTATAAGGTATCACAGGAAGTATTACCTTTACCCTGTCATTTTATGGTATTACTTTTACTTGTGTTTTAGAACAATAATATATTTTGTCTTTTTATTTGTTTTTAAAACTATTTTTGTACAATATATAATTAACTTGCAAAATGCATTATTTGTGCATATAATTGTCCAGAAAATGGATACACAAATTGTGAAATACAAATTAAGAACTGAAATCAAACAAGAGGAAAACATAATTAAAATGTGAATATTTTTCATCATTTTATTTTGTGTATTGTCTCATTTAAGGATATTTATCATGTTTATGCATATAGATTGAAGATTAAAGGAAACTGATGACAATCTTGAGTTTTCACCAGGTGTTCACTATTCGGTACAATAATTGTATATTCTAGTGCGTGTAATTGATGAAGGTGTTAATGGATGTTATTGCAGCAATAAAACAAAGGACACGCACCTAGTTAATCTCATTTGATGCTCTTAATTGTGTATTACCTTAGAGTGAAGCCACAGCTAATGTTGGTCCTATCAGGAAAAATTTATTGTACAGTTAGGAAGGAAATAATATTTCATGTTTTTGTTTTATTAAATCATTCAAAAGGAAGGTGACAAATCTTTGTTTTTATTTTCATTTTATAGGGTTTACATTTCCTTTGCTCTTACACATGTTTAATTTCTTCATCTATGAATATGATAATAAAAAGTACACAATCTCTTCCTCGAAATTTTTTTTTCTTCATCTTTCAATATAATCCTAAAAAATTATTTTGATGTATGTGATAACAAAATGTATTCTTGTCGCTAAATAGCTTCTTGTTGCTTTTTGTCACTATTTTTTTTTCTTCTTGTCGCTTCTTGACGCTTTTTGTCGCTAATTAGTGAGACCCCACATGCGTGTAGTTTTCCTGATTTCAAGGGGTATCAGATTGAGTGATTCCCCGATTCATTGATTAATTTGAAACTCATGGGACTCTTTCTATGTCTGTCTGCACATGGAGGGCTATTGTTGTTGCATAATTTTAAATCATATGCATAATTTAAATTAAAATAAATGTTTCATCGTAAAAATTACCTATAACACCCCTTCAGCAGAAATGGAATCGTCCATATTATCGTTTCGAGTTGTCTCCCTTTTCGAAGTATTCGTCAAGAAGAATTAACTCGTTAATGCCGATAAACGTCGTATTATATTAAGAACGATCTCAATGTAAACAGAGGAGTGTGTACGGAAAGGAGTCATTCCCTCTGACCCAAAGGAACTTCAATAATTAGAGTAAGGGGTCCAGTTTAGGGTTCCTCCTAGAATTACGGTGATAAGATACGGAAGCAAGTTAACTCGTACCAAGGCATTGGAACCAACAAAGTTAACTTGTACTACTGGGAAGTCGTACCATTCAGAAAAAAATATATTAAAAAATATGATGTTTTATGGGTTTCTGTTTGTAAACTTAATAGAAATAAAGTTGAATTACTTGAATTTTACACAGGAGTTAAAAAAATTTGGTTGATTATAAAGGGAATCATTGAAGCATGACTGGAGCGGGCCCCCTCTTAGGTCAGTCAGCGGGCTCCCCCTTAGGAAAAGTTCTGGATCCGCCACTGTAAAACTTAATCCAGAGGAAAGTTAAAACATTGCTTTAACTGTACCTTATTAAAATTGAACATGTTGTATATATATCCAATTTAAGTTAATTAAAGCTGTAATCCATGATCACAAATTGAATGCTATGTTTACAATTGTTGAAAGCCATGTGCTTTTTTTGCGGGGAAAATGCCGCGCGGGACCCCCTTAACAGGAATCAGTTACATTTCATTGTTATTTATAGACAGTAAAAATAATTTTGGCAATCATTTTGACTAACTGCTAAGATTTAATTATTCATGAAAAATTTTCTTCAGGTGAAACTGTTTATACTTTAATTATCTACATCTGCCACAGTATTTTCTATCCAATATACAAGGAACATTAGCTACAAATTGGTCTTTGTACTTTCAAATTATATACATTTTACAGACTTAAGAGGTATTGGGTGAAAGTAACGTATATGATGTATATTCATCATTCAACACCATTTGAGTGCATTTAAATAAGTTGGTACGAGTTAGCAATGGTACGAGTTTGCATTGGTACAAGTTTTTTTTAGTGGTACGAGTTTACAATGGTACAGGATAACTATAATTCGATAAAACACAATAAGTACATGGCTCATACACTTGTAACGAGGATTGGCTATTCTTTAAGTTGAGTGACTATTCAGATTGTTACATTTTGCATGTGCAGTTGAATTAGTTTAGAGAATAATACTATCCAACTGTACCAGGGTTACCGGCCAAAAATGCTTGAGACTTACGCATGTTCATGCTTTTTTGCGGCAGTATTCTTGGATCTATTGTTTTCCTCTTTGATCTTTTCAATGTTGGCCAAATCTCATGCATTTGTTTAATGGAAATTTGGCAGAACTGCTATACATGTGTCAATGAAAACTATGGCAATCGTATCCCTCAGAGCATTCTGCTCTTTGATTATTTAATAATACTGTTTTGAAGACGTTTCGGCCTTTGTCTTTTCGGTCACGCACTACCATGCCAAGTAATTAAACTAGTCTTTCTTTTATATTCAAAGATATATTTACCCTATTAATGCAAAATATAGTCTTGATGGATGGTACTAGTCCAAATAAATATGAGATCTTGAAAGGCTATTATTTTTTTTTCTTTGACGCCTTTCCTCAACGTCATAAATTATGTTGAGACCCAACTTAGCCTTAAAATTTTCATTGAAGGCTAAAATTTAAGCACTTTTTATGTGTTTGTTTGGGCTAAATATTTCCAATAAATCCCTATATATATATATATATTCAATAATATAAGTTAATTCCATCCAGGGCGAGAGATTATCTTCTGATTTTTTTTCAAATGTTTATCCAATTTCTTTTTAGGAGATATAAATAAATTTTTGGAACTTTTGTATATTTTCTGGAAATTCAGGTCCATTAAATTTTACTGAGATACTCCTTAAATGAAGCATCTTGAGGAGAAATCAGCTAAATGTTTTAATAAAGCAGTAACTATCCCCTCAAAGTTTTATTGCAAATATTAGTTCAGTGTTTAATGGTGTTATGATGTTGATGTAAGGCATCAAAGAAAATAATATAATAGCCTTTCGAGAGGTTATAATTGTTTGGACTAGGATGGTACCAGCGGGATTGAACCCTCAATCAATACCTGCCAACTTTTGAAAATGCCCATTGGGGTTTTAGTGCGTGCCAACAATTTCAATGGTTACAATTCTTTGCGACGACTATTTTGGGCGTGCTGTTTTGTAGTCTAGAAAAAGTGTCATATTTGTAAGATGAGCTTACATGCCTTTTTCTAATGTTTATTTGCATGATTCTAGTTATTATATCAGCAGAAAATATGAACATGTAGCTGTAAGACCAGGAATTATTTTCATGTGTAAGGATATTAAATAGTTGTTGACTTTTCCAATTTAAAATTATACACAAAGAAGGACCTTAATCAGGTTGGGAACAACACCTAGGGATCCCCCCTCAATGTTAGGATATGGAACGCCATCACTGCCTTATAAGAAGAAACTACTATGACATGATGCAAATGTTGCTTACATGATGTGAATTCTCCTTTATATGATGTGAATTCTTCGTTACATAATGTGAATTCTTCTTTACATGATGTGGACTCTTCTTTCCATGATGTAAACTTTTCATTACATGATGTGAATTCTTCATTACATGATGTGAATTCTTCATTACATGATGTGAACTCTTCATTACATGATGTGAATTCTTCATTACATGATGTGAATTCTTAATTACATGATGTGAATTCTTCTTTACATGATGCGAACTCTTCATTACATGATGTGAATTCTTCATTACATAATACGAACTCTTCACTACATGATGTGAAAACGTCATTACATTACATGATGTGAAAACTTCATTACAGTATGTGAAAACTTCATTACATGATGTGAAAACGTCTTTACGTGATGTGGTTGTTTCATTACATGATGCGAAACATTCCTTATGTGATGTTAAAATAAAAACCCTTGTACATGATGTGAATATTGTAGTACGTGATGCTAGAACTGCATTACCTGATGTGAACGTCACCTTATAATTATACGTTATGTAAATTGTTTAATGAGACCATTTTTAAAAGGGTTCAAAACTTGATAGAAGCGTGCGTTGTGTTTTTTTATTATTAGGTTTGGCCGTTTTCCGTATTCTTGTGCTCCATAACTCCTTAACCAAAATCTGTGCCCTATATTCACTTTAAACGTGTTGTTGCACAGTCCATAGGCTTGTTAATGATATATAGGATTTAAAGCCATTCAAGGGTTCAAAACTTTATAGAAACGTTCTTGGTGGTGTATTTTTATGTTAGTGTTATTGTAACGGAGGGGGTCGGTGACGACACCTCCCGGGACGTGTAGTTGCCAGTATTTTGTCCCTATTCGACCACCTGATGTCAGATTATGGCTGAACAACAGACAATTAATCAAATGAAACTATGTTTAGTCACAAATGTACAATAATTGCAGACAAACGAGAGTAAAAAAACTTTCTTAAATGAAGTTCAAAAATAGAGTAATTTCAAATGTAAAATGAAAAATAAAGTGTTCCAAGAGTTAGTCTTTAGTAAAGAAAATTGGCTTCGCGTTGGTTTTATGTAGTAAAATTGCACCAAGAAGAGGTGACTAACTCTTGCGAACTGCACCGAAGTGGTGACTATAACTCTAAACTCAAGTGGACTGATACCGTCCGGCGAGTATTTGGAGGACTGTACAAGGCCGACTTCGACTGAAAAACAATTAAAATCTTTATATTGTCACTAAACCGGATAACTTTTACATTAAAGGTACTGAATACAAATTGAATAAACTAATATTCATAAAACATTACAGAAACATCAAAATTTAAATATTAAAACAGTTAAATTAACAATCCTTACTTTTATCTCACTATGGAGTTTAAATCAAATTAAACTTAAAATAAACATTTAATCTACAAATAATTAATCTATCCAAAAGTAAGGGGAATTAACTAGGCACATTTATTACACTATTATGAGGTTTATATAATAGGAAACCTCAGTATTATATACAAAACGTTTACGAGTCACTTACCAACGAAGTTGAAAGGGACTTTAGGTTTGCAATTTTTTCTGTCGGTCAGAATGTCCGTCCGGAAAATTAGCTTTCCGCATTTTTTAGTTTTAAACATATTAATCTTTAGTGGATTCGGTAACACGTTTTGCAACTTATATAAATCCCTTTCCACTTTGCGAATGGGAGTGCTGCCTTGTAGCGGCATTAGCCTACTCGTTTTCGAAATCTACAAGGATGTCTTTTACGTGCAAGAGATATGACACTGCTGTTGGCCATGCTTGAAGATATTGATTTGATATTTATTATAATCATGAAAAGTTACAGATCAAGTTCTAATTTTGTTACGGTTTGAGGATTTTTTGCAGAGTTATGGCCCTTGGACTTAGTAAATTCACTCAGATAATTGGTTTCCACATTTTGACTTAAAATTTGACATAAAGATTATTTGTAAAACTATGACAAGTTACAGATCAAGTGCGAGTTGTGTTTGCAAAGTTATGGTCCTCGAACTTAGAAAAATAATGCAAGAATTTTCCACTATTTTTTTGTCATTAACTTAAAGATTTAGATTTGAAATTTGGTTTATAGTTTGACCATTAAAAGTTACAGATCAAGTTTAAATTTAGTTTTGATTTGATGATATTTTGAAAATTCATGTGATCCTTAGACTTAGAAAAATTACACAATGTTCTACACAGTCATGTTTTAGTCATGCTTGTCTTACTACCGTTATATTGATTTGATATTTGGTATCTACTTTTAACATTACAATTTGCACATCAATTTCAAATTTTCTGTTTGAAAAAATGAATTTTAACTGGTAGGGGACTATGTATTGTCATGCAATACTTTCAGAATGCTGGGTACTACCAATACTGGTCTCTGTCCACACTTTTTTATATTTGTGTATCACTTCTTAGCCATTTTTTTTTAATTCATTTTTTGAAGTTTAAATAAATTAATAGATCAATTAATTTGAAAGTGAGATATACTTAAAAAGAAAATTTTAAATATGACACCGTCACGGCCATGCTTATATAAGCTCTAAATGTATAGCATCACTCATAATTTACAGAAATTTTATATTCAGCTCCCTTTGAATGCATTTAAAGATGTACTTAGTTGAAAATTTAAAAAATCCAGAAATTAAAATTGATACTATAAGTCGAAAGAGCATCAGCTAAGGAACAAAATAAGCTAAAAAAAATATTGATAGGTCATGGAGCTCCTTTTTGAGATGTTTCAGTTTTAAAAAATGGCGAGAAAAGGCTGACTTGGACTTTTACCTTGCATTTGCATTGGTATTAATTGGATCTCCAAATTAGCTATTGAAGATTTTTATGAAAATAAAAATTAGTACCTATAGCTTTGGAAAAAATCCAAGGAGTCTGCATAATAATTATAACGTCCGAGAGGTCCCGTGTTCTTATAAAGATGTTTTGACATAATGAAGAGTTCACATAACGTCATATGTGTTTCTTACCTCGTAATACCCATTTTACATTACGATGTATATATTTTGGCATAATGTAATAGAAATACGACATAAAGATTTTTAAACATAACGTAAAGAAATTTTCGCATCATGTAATTAAACTTTCAGATTAGGTAACGAAACAACTACATCACGTAGTGAAGTTTTCACATCATGTAAAGAGGAAACCACACCATGTAATGGAGTTTTCACATCATGTAATGAAGTTTTCACATCATGTACAGAAGTTTTCACATCATGTAAAGAAAGATTCACATCATGTAAAGAAGAATTCACATCATGTTAAGAAGAATTCACATCATGTAATGAAGAATTCACATCATGTAAAGAAGAATTCACATCATGTAAGCAACATTTGCATCATGTCATAGTATTTTCTTATTATAAGGCAGTGATGGCGTTCCATATTAGGACATTAAAAACCACTTTTTAAGTACAAATGAGAACACATTCATATTATTTGAAGATATTTTTCCCAAAGAACTATACATCTTATGATCTATCTGGTATTATATGGTCAACACATCTCCAAGAATTTTGATATGTTCTTGGCCTTATATCTTCTTTATTATTCAAAATAACAGGACTCTTCATTTAGAAAAGCTGTTCCAAATATAATGTCAGAATTTCCCATATTTAAGTAAATAAATCTACATTTTTCTATTTTATTTTTTACAAAAGTGACCCCTTGACTAAGTATAATTCAGAAGGTCACATTTGTGAGTCAAAGAGACAACAACCTGACCAAAGAGCAGAAAGCAGCTGAGGGCAACCAATGGGTCTTCAACTAAGTGAGAAAATTCTGCACTCCAAGTAGTTCTTTAGCTGGCCCCTAAACAGCAAAACAAAATTGTGTACTAGTTTGACACTGAAACTGGCGTTATACATGTACATTGTACTAAACTTCAAAATATTTATAATTGAACTAAAATTAAAAATAATTTTTTGACTATTACTTTTGCCTTGTGGCATCAGACATTTTCTCTTATGGTGTGTATGTTACACTTATATCTGTGTTGGCCAGTAATTAAACAATCAATAATTATAAGACAAATAATCAAACAGCATTAATCATGTTAATAGCATTTGTTTTCTGTAAATATCAATCAATAGTCAATAAAATGTAAAAAAAAACCTGGCTCCATTTTTATATTTACAGAGTAGTACAGACTATACATTTATATGAAAGTTGAAAAAAAATGCATATTCTCATAAGATAAAGATTTTATGAACAGGAAAGTTAATAATTCACAGAAAGAGGTGTTGGTATGGTTGGTTGTTCTTGTCTTTGATTTTGAATGTACAAGTATCATGAGTATGATGTTGATTCATCTCATTACAATGTTTTTTATTTCTTTTTTAGGGGATGAATGATGTCTCCTTAGAGGGTGACATTTCAGCTCCAGGCTTGAAAACAGATGATGATGAATTTAATACCCTTGATGAACCAGTCAAAGATACTATTGTAAGACATGAATAGATATGTTGATATACATAGGGGAGGGTAGGAGGGGTCCTGATCCAGAAATCCCGGCCTTAAAAACACAAAATCCCTAAATCCTAGGCTTAAAAACACGAAATCCCTAAATCCTGGGCTTAAAAACACGAAATCCCTAAATCCCGGGCTTGAAAACACAAAATCCCGAAAATCTCGGGCTGAAAAACACAAAATCCAGAGGTCCTGACATTCGAAAAAAAAATTCCCAGATCACAAAAGGGTCAATCTGTAAATTCAGAGCTTAAAAACAACCGATCCTTCGGTCCCAATAAAGGTCCTTAAATGTATCCGCCATCATAAATGAACATGTACCAAATGTAGGGGTAAACAAAGTCACAAAGTTATCATTTTCCCAATGAAGAACATTTAGGACTGTATAATAAATTTTACTGTATGTATACATGTGAATTAGAGTTGTAAAAACTGTAATTACTGAGTGATGAAAAGATGTTGTTAGATTTGTCTCAGCACTGTCTTTTGATTGTTAACATGTTGTGCACATCCTTGTCAGTGCTAACATTTTGTACAAGTAATAATGAGTTGTTTATAATTGTAATATGAAGCAGCCTTAACCTGTGAAAAAAATTCAAAAATGCGACAAAAAAATTTTGAACGATTTTGAGTTCATTAGTACAATGAACAGATGAAAAGTTTGAGAAATTTTCCTGATTTTTTTTTTGAATTTTCTACTGTAATAGGGGACTTCGTCCCCATATTACCCAACAACACATATAGCAAAAAACACACTATGTGATAAAAAAAAGCTAGCATACAACAATTGTTTTAATATTTTATATAAAATTAATGGAAATTTTAGAAAATAAAATCACAAATAAGATGGACTATTTTCAGTCATAATATTTTAATTGGGTTGATAAACACTCATATATTGACCTCATCAGGCAGTTATAATTGGAAGGTTTACATACTACATTATTTTTTTACAAGCAAATTTACTTATTCACACATCTGTGGTGAAAATGTTTAAGAAATTGATTTTAACTGTCAGAAATTTCTGATTTATTATGGCCTATAGTTCAAACGCATTTTAAATAAATTAAAATTTACATTGTTTGATAACTTGAATTTGTATTAGATATATATACATGCATGTAACTTTTATAATTTGTGTATTTCAGTTACGAGATCTGAAAGCAGTTGGAATAAAATTTTGGCATGTGCTATACCCAAAACAGAGTAAAACATTACTTAAAGAGTGTAAGTATCATTTTATTTTTATAATGCAAACATAGTTGAGTCTATAGTGTTAAAAAATAGAAGGAATAAGCAAATTGGAAGAAATCCAACAGGTCCTTATGAAACTTAAGGTGTTATCTAACACTACAGGGAGATAACTCTGTAAAGTCAGATAAACGTTTTAATTACGTTGTGATGTAAAAGAAATATTAAGCTTCTCAATGATCAAAATTGGTGTTTGTCAAACTGCTATATATACATTGTAAACAGTGTAATTTTTCTGACAAAACGGTTTGTTCAAAATTTTTATATTTTTGTTAAAGGGTCAAAGCAAATACTTTGACAAAATTTTATGAAAATAAAACAAGCCAAATTAATTTTAGTGAAAGTGTTGGGTACCACCTTAATAACAGTCCTCTCCCATTTGTTAAAGCTAAGCTTTAATAGACAAACCTGAAAAAATCACTTTAGTGCTCAGATCTTTCTTATTTTGAAATTGGTTTGGGTTTTAAGTTTTCATTTTAAGGTGGAGTTGATTGATGAGCTTTTGATATAACTTTATAATATTTGAGAAAGCTAAACGATTAAAAATCTCTCAAGAGTATTTATTAGTAGTCCATGAATAATCCTGGCTCACAAGCCTTGCAAACCAATATGAATAATAGGAGATGTGGGTGTAAATCAATGTGACAGCAACCAAGCAACACATCAAAACCAAAAAACATTTTACTATATATTAGACAAGTCTTTACAATATGTCAATATAAAAAAGAAGATGTGGGATGATTGCCAATGAGACAACTATCCACAAAAGACCAAAATGACACAAACATTAACAATTATAGGTCACCGTACGGCCTTCAACAATGAGCAAATCCTATACCGCATATAGTCAGCTATAAAAGGCCCCAATAAGACAATGAAAAACAATTCAAGCGAGAAAACTGACGACCTTATTTATGTAAAAAAATGAATGAAAAACAAATATGTAACATAAACAAATGACAACCACTGAATTACAGGCTCCTGACTTGGGACAGGCACATACATGAATAATGTGGAGGGATTAAACATGTTAACAGGATCCCAACCCTTCAAGCTCTTCATAGTTCTGAGACTATCGAAGTAATGAACAAATTCAAAAGAGACTATAATAAACTCACAGTTCTTTATTCAAAGGACAAAAAAAACCATCAAGAAACAACTAAATTACACAACGAAAAGTTTCATGGTTCTTGACAGATGCTACCACTTCAGTTGAAATTGAAATCAGGAATAACAAAAGTTAAATAGACGAACATACAAAAATGATGAGTTTAGAAAAAAGCCCTTACACAGAAAAGTAAATAAATGTGGTATAATTGCCAATTGGATAACTTTCCACAAGAGACCAAATTATGTGTGCTGGGAAAAATATTGATTGACATTTAAAAAAATTAAGGTTTGTATTGGTTTATGTTCGCTTTTCTCAAACAATAGGTTGTGAGTAATACCCTACAAAATCATTGAAGCATTACGTAAACAACACATGGCTAATCTGTAATCAAACATTGAACAAAACAACAGGAATAAATACATTTTTTATTATTAACAGCTATATAAATTATCAAAATCAACATCAACTAAATTCAAATCAAACAAACATTCATGCAGAAAATAAATATAATTCCTGTATTTGCATTGGTTTTACCGGCGTTCAGTAACTGTCAGCTGCCAAAAAAAATGTCCCAATTTTGTCCGACTTATACGAGGGTCAAGACTAAATCCTCAGAATTTGGAGCTGAAAAGGGCATCCGACTTATGGTCGGATCGACTAATAGGCGAGTATCTACGGTAGGTCATCCTGCAGCTTTCAACAATGGAAACCCAAACTCATTACGGCATAGTCGGCTATATAAGGCCCCAAATAGACAAAATGTAAAAAAAAAATCAAACGAAACATTAACTGCCTTGTATACTGTAAGTTCAGAAATTAATGCGAGGTTTTTATTATTGCGAAAAATGTGACAGAGTTGCAAACGCAATAATTAAAACTCGCATTTTAAAATATTTAATATGAATTAAACAGGATTTTTTTCAAAATCGTAAAAATTAAAATCGCATTTAAGTCTAAAATGAAAAAATCGCAATATTAAATGCACGCAATAATTTCTGAATTTACAGTATGTACAAAAGAATGAGTGAAAAACAATTATGATATACAGCAACATTTGATATTCCCTTATGTTTCCATTAGGACAATATAAGGTATTTAAAGTATAATAGTTGAATATATGATGTCAAACATTTTGTTTATGTGATTATAACAAAACTTTTTTATTTCAGGGGATCTGTGGGGACCTCTTGTTTTATGTGTATTTATGGCAATGTAAGTATGTCAGGAGGACAAAAGTAAGAGATAATTATACTGAGGCTATGCTGTTTAAGTCATTGAAGTTAAATGATTTTAGACAAAGATTTTTTATTGTTCTTCAATTTCAGTGTTTTGACTTGCATTATTAATGTACACAATATTTTGATAGTTTTTGATAAATTTTTTTCAAAACCAAAAGAATGAAAAGAAAGTACATTGACAAAATTATTTTCAAAGTTTACAGATACAAATCTTGATAATGTATCTTCAAAAGATTTATTTGACCAATATGTATCATGAGATATGAATATTAATTTGTTTTCTCGTCCACAAAGCATAATTGTTCAGAATGTAATGTCAACATAAACCCCTGAAAACTATATTTTAACCTTGTAACTAAGAACTTTTATTGATGCACATAAGTTTATTTCCTAGATGTAACTAGATAAATAAACTGTTTTTTGTGGATTTTGTTGATACAGGCGAACCATGAAATTAAAATTTTCATCCAATAACAAATTTTCTATAGGCTTATTTAACTTTGGCAAAATTATGAAATTAGATATCTATGAAAATGTAATTTTTCTGTGATCCACTAAAATTAGTTATCACAAAAATAAATCGACAGTATCATAAATCCTTTTTTCTTCTTCCCGAACAGGATGTTGGAGGGATCACATGGTGAAAGTGACAAAGTATCAGACGGTGGACCACAGTTTGCCGAAGTTTTTGTTATTTACTGGGTTGGAGCTATGGTTGTCACGTTAAATACAAAATTATTAGGGGGTAATATGTAAGTACATGTACAACATAGATATGCTCAATATTACTATGTCAAAGCAAACAATACAATATTTGACACAAAGATATCATGAGTAATTGAAAAAGTAAAGAGATGTGTGTAATAATATAAAATGAGACTATTATCTGACCAAGTCCAAACCACATGGATCTAACCAATTACAATTAACTGTTTGGCCTTCAACAATTTTCAAAGGCCATAAAGTAAATTCAGCTTTAAAGGAGGGTCTGGATGGGGGTCTGTGATTCTAGAAACATTTAATTTTCACCCCTTTTTTTCCGTAATCTTCAAAATAAAAAACCTTTTTCTTTAATCTTCAAAAAATTAGCCCCTTTTTAGCTCACCTGGCCCGAAGGGCCAAGTGAGCTTTTCTCATCACTCGGCGTCCGGCGTCGTCCAGCGTCGTTAACTTTTACAAAAATCTTCTCCTCTGAAACTATTGGGCCAAATAAAATCAAACTTGGCCACAATCATCATTGGGGTATCTAGTTTAAAAATTGTGTCCGGTGACCCGGCCATCCAACCAAGATGGCCACCATGGCTAAAAATAGAACATAGGGGTAAAACACAGTTTTTGGCTTATAATTCAAAAACCAAAGTATTTAGAGCAAATCTGACATGAAGTAAAATTGATAATCAGGTCAAGATCTATCTGCCCTGAAATTTTCAGATGAATCGGACAACCTGTTGTTGGGTTGCTGCCCCTGAATTTGTAATTTTAAAGAAATTTGCTGTTTTTTTGTTATGATCTTGAATATTATTATAGATAGAGATAAACTGTAAAAAGCAATAAATGTCTGCAAAGTAAGATTTACAAATAAGTCAACATGACTGAAATGGTCGTTGCCCACTTTAGGAGTAATTGCCCTTTATAGTCAATTTTTAACCATTTTTCGTAAATCTTAGTAATCTTTTCCAAAAAAATCTTCTCCTCTGAAACTACTGGGCCAAGTTCATTATAGATAAAGATAATTGTAAGCAGCAAGAATGTTCAGTAAAGTAAGATGTACAAACACATCACCATCACCAAAACACAATTTTGTCATGAATCCAATTGCGTCCTTTGTTTAATATTCACATAGACCAAGGTGAGCGACACAGGCTCTTTAGAGCCTCTAGTTTCTCTAATCTTCATTTTTTTTGCCCGTTATTCTCTAATCTTCATTTTCTAAGGGCATTATTCTTTAATCATTTAACCCTATCCAAACCCTCTTAAAGGGTTCCAAATAGACAGAATGTGAGATAATTCAAAAGAAGAAAACATCAACATTCTAATTTATGACATAGCAATAAAAAAAAATAAAAAAAATATGACAACCATAATTAACAGGGTCGTGACTTGGTAGAGGCATAAATAGAATGTGAGGTAAACTGATAATAACTCTGCATACAATAAATATGGTGTCCTTTTAAGAACAGAAAGCTAGTCAACACTGGTAGAGAAACTAGTTTTCTTAAATTGTGAAATATACAAAATTATAGTTATTTACAGGTTGACTGTTTAAGGAGGAAGACCTAGGTTAAGGGAAATAACTCTTAAAATCATCAGTACGTTTGTGTCAACCATTTTCATAAATATATTTTAAGCTTCTAGGTTACATAGATTATTATCAATCTGTTTCAGGTAAATGCTTAAAATACATTGATGAAATGTGACTTTTACAAACACATAACTAATTTAAAGAGTTATCTCCCTGAACAAAGGTCTAACACCTTTAGAAACAGTGAAATATTTGATTTACTTGTAATTACAGAATTAATATTGTTTATTTCAGATCATTTTTCCAAAGTATTTGTGTACTGGGTTACTGTGTGTGTCCATTAACAGTTTCCTTGATTATATGTCGTCTTATATTAATTGCTCAGCAGACGACACCACTGTTTGTCATTAGATTTATTGTTGTGGTTGTAGCATTTGCATGGTCAACTTTTGGTAAGTATAGATTAATACATACTTGTGTTATTAAAAAGTAGATATAAAAAAGATGTGATATGATTGCCAATGAGACAACTCTCCACAAGGGACCAAATGACACAGAAACTAATATGTCTGTTTATACCAAAAACATTGCATTTGTTAAACAGAATTTTTTGGATACGATTGCTTTCAAGCAATCTGTAGACTTATACCGGTGGCTCAGAGCATTGCCCTCAATTCTAAATTTATTCTAATCATTAAGGAACATCTCAAATGCTTAGGATTGTCTTGCTTTAAAAAATAAAAACAAACAAAGGGATTGAACTTAAACAACTTTCCTATAATGTTCTTTTCATAATCTTCATGTTTGATAATTCCCTTGACTTATATGCGTGTTTTTAACAACACGGAAAATCAGAATTAAGCAGCATTTATATTTAGTGTTTTTATAAATTTAGAAACACGTCAGAGGGAATTCCCAGTTTTGATAAAATGCGAGAGTTCTCTGAATTCCGATAAATCTATTTCTGTCATATAAAAAAAACTGAAACCGAGTTTTTTTTATATGTTACCGTTATAAAACTGATATTTGAGATCTTAATTCCATAAAGAAATAGAGAACCATCTAGGTCGTTTAATAAACATCTATTCATACGTTCTTGCTCCAAGGTTTGTTTTGGAATTATGCGCATGTGTATAGTTTCTTGACTTCAAGGGGTTTTAGATTGAATGGTTGCTCTGGATTCCCCACTCAATTAACCGATTTATAACTCATGGGATCTTTTATATACATGTCTGCTATTGAGGGTTATTGTTTAAGAAATAATTCCTTCGTGCCATGCTCTATGCTCATTTTAACATGGGTAGGCATTATATTTGTTGATATTTTACACTGAGCCTACCCATGTTAAAATGAGCATAGAGCATGACACGAAGGAATTATTTCAATTCTAATAGGACAAATACAGTATGTTTATAGGTCGAAGCGTATGAAAATACCGTTAAAATGTTTGGCGTTTCCCGTTTCCTCCCCGAGGAGTCTGTGCATTACATATCAAATTTGATAAGTTTAAAAACTATGAGCAGGGTAAATATATGTTGTTTTATAAAAATACATAATAATAGTTTATGCTAGCTTCTTTATAAATGTATACATTTTAAAGGATAACGATGGAAATAACGTTAATATATACAGTAAGTTCGTGCACATGTGTCAAACATATTTTTTATGCCCATTAGAACACGGCTTTGTTTACAAAGCGTAATAAGGATGTCATATTAGAATGTTGTTTAATTTTAAATCATATGCATCATTTAAATGAAAATTACTGTAGTCTGCATAGTAGAACACCCCTTCAGGCAAAATGGAGTCTTCCATATCATCGTTTCGAGTTGTCTCCCTTACGAAAGTATCTGTGATTCTGTTTAACAACGTTCTGTCAATAAACGTTGTATTATATTAAAAACCATCGCACTTTAATCAGATAAATGTGTACGGAAAGGAGTCATGATCACTGACCAAAAGGAAATTAAATATTTAAAGAGTTAGGAATGGGGTTCCTCCTTGAATTAACGTACAGGAAAATAGGTGATAAGATACGAAGTGAAATACCTTCTCTCACTCTGAGTCTCAGTGACTGCTGTGGAAAGTAAACTTGGAATTGATAGTACAAAAATAAAACACAATAGGCCTAATTCTAGGCCTAATTACATTGTTCATACACTTTTATCCGGGATTATCTATTTTGTAACTTCTTTTACATTTGCAGTTGAATTAGTTTGAAAATAATATTATCCTGCTTAGTCCCAGATTACTCTGACGTCCAACGGCTGTTTTGCCAGACAAGCTGGACGTCAGAGTAATCTCAGACTCTATCCAGCTACATTATGTACATGCATTTATACACGTGTCAATGAAACAACAGCAATCGTATCCCTCAGAGCAATCTGCTCTTTGATTATAATGATTATGTTTGTTCAATAACCATATACCCCTGGTAGGTTGATTTGTTGATGTTTAATACCTGTTTCTGCATTCCTCCTTTAAGTTTTATCATGGCTGCTAGCTTTCATTGTCGAAAAAAGCTAGATAGTCATTGGAGAACCACCAATATATAGTTTGAAGTTTCTATGATCAATGTCATAAATAGGATAATTTTTGGTGCATGAAAAAGGATTCCCCTAAAAAAATCAAGAACTTAAAAGAAATACAGGTGATTTTCAAGTCAACATAAAAAAAAAAAGAATGACCACAAAGTTCTGAACACCATAGAAATGTCTTCACAAGCACAAGCTTAATTTACCTTTGCTAAAGTTAAAGAAGTATGTCACTTCCTAGGAAAGGCATCTGCATTACACCCAAGTTAAAATGACAGAGAAACTAAGTAATTTCACAATATCGATTATAACATTCTAGAATATACATACTGTTCTGAATATATTCTGTTATTTATTTTTGAAATGGCTCTTGGCAAAAACTAGAGATTAAGCCAATGGGAATCCATACTCAAATCATTTGTACATTATTTACTAGTTAAAAACATATATTCATAGTGTTGGAGTTACTAAATTCAGTAAGAAAAAGTGAAAGTGGTCTATAAAATATTTATGTATGTGTCAATTTGAAATTGGAGAGTACCGGAAGTAGTAACTGTGAGCAGATTACCTCTTTCACAGCTGTGTATTTAATATGTAAAAAAAATAGACCAACCGCATATCAATTCAATACTCATGTATGTAAATTTCACTTTCAGTAAGATTTTACTTCTTTTTCTTTTTCAGCATCTACAGCATTTTTAGCAGAATCACAGCCTTCTAAAAGAAAAGCTTTAGCAGTATATCCAATTTTTCTGTTTTATTTTGTAATAAGTTGGTTAATTATTTCACATACATAAGAAAACATTTAATTCTTTCTTAACAAATATTTGTGATTTTCATACTGCCATAAGATGGAGATATATAAAAAAAAACATGTTGTTAGAGATTATTGTATATATGTGGGGAAACTTTCAAATAATTTGTGTGTATGTGAAAGTGCTTATTTTGGAGATATTTGAAATGAGTATAATTGTGAAGTTAATGACATTGATGCTTCTTCTGTTACTTTTAAATTAGATCTATTTCATTAAAATGAATGAGGTTCAGTACGAAAGGATGTTATAAATATTATTTGATATTAGTAATAGGTCATTTATGGAGGCATGTATGCAAATTTACTAAAATTAAGTATTTGATATGGTGGTTAAAGAGTATTTTTGACGTCCCTTTCTACCCTCCAACATTCATTTTAATGGAAAATCCAAAATGTTTTTTATTAAATGCATTAGAAAAAATATAAATGAGTATTTCTTAATCTTGGCATAAGTAAATTATGTATTCTACTGACCTTGAAAACTGTTTTACAGTATAAGGACATATTTTATTTAATTTGGTAAAAAAAACATACCGGTTGAAGGAATATTAATTCTTATAAAGTATATAAAATGCCTTGGAAAAAAAAAATCTTCTTTAATTTGATGATCCATCTATAATTTCTGTGTACAAACTTTTAATTTGCTTGATACTGGTGCATGCATAATGTAAGTAATCATGATTTGTTGCAGAACAAGTATATGGTTATGATAATTTTTCTCTACACAGTATAAGTTTTGGTAGATAGCTGTAGCTTTGTAAACTGTTCAGATTTTTGTGAAGCAATTCATTTGTCTTTCTTATATTCTATTGAAGTCAAATAAATCTTACTTGTAAGAATATTTACAATATTTTAAAAATTGAAAACTTATGTCAGCAATAATTCTGGTTTTGTTTATTATTAAATTTCTTATCTGTAACCATCTACTATCTTATAAACATCACAGTATTATAACTGTTTTTAAATTTGCATTATAACATGTCAGAAATTAGATTTTTTCAATAGTAATTTAGCACGTTTTATATAATAGTGTGATTATAATATTAACAACATAAAACATTTGTATGCTAACTGACTTTCTTGCAAAGTGTCAATTCTAGTTGATTCAAAATGTTTGATTGGTTAATGTAAAATAAAGTCACCTAAATCAAGCTTTTTTGCCTAACAGTATGAATTTTTATATCGACCAAAATTTAAAAAAAATTGGTAAATCTTTTATGAAATTCAAATTATCTCCCTTATACCAGTGACTTGAGAAAAAACAGATTTTTTTTATGAATCTTGAAAAAGATGGAATGAAAATGTATATAATTCTCAACAAAATGCAGGAAATAATTGAATACAAAATTTGATAACTATATACATAATTTATCATGGGTCAATAAAATTCATATAGGGATGAGGTAATAAATAGAATATAACTGATAATTTGAATTTGCTAGTTAATAAGGGAACATACAGGTCCTTATGTTATAATATGTAAAAGCTGAGGATCAAGCATGAATGTACATTTTTTTGTTACACTTAGCCATAATAAATTTAAAATTTTCCATCAAAATTTTCCATTAGAAATTTCAGCTACTGTTTAAAGACCCTCATGGTAGTAAAGGGTTGAAAGTATTTTTACATCTTTAGTTTTTCCAATTTTTTGCTCTTGATTAACCTGATAAATGTATATATATGAACATTATTTATATTTTACTTTGATTTACCTAGCAACGTTTAACCTAATAACAGTCTGATGTGTCAAGTTCTTTTCTAGTTGACTTTTACTTTTAACTTCTTTGTTATTATCGATCATAGTTTGTATGGAAGGAATCAGAAAACTTCCAACATTGTAGAAGTGCTATATCTACAAAATCATAAGAGTTTTTTTTTCAAATAATAACATAGACAGTCCCATTCCAAACTACACAAAATAATCCTCATTTATATCATTTAAGGATGTATTCTTCTGACATTTCAGTCTTGTTCAGTCTCGTTGAAATCTCGTTCTGGAATTATTTCTAAAACATGTGGTACAAGTGAAAAATATGAATGAATTAAAAAAATGTTATAATCAAACTCAACTATGTGAAAAAATTGGGTATTTCCAATGAGTAGTTTTTGAGTAATCAATTTTTCAAATTTTATTACCAATCAAGTCAGTATTTTTAGCCAAAATTTCGAGAAAATGGGTGAGGGATACAAAAAATTATTTTACCAGAAACATGTACATCCCACATCCCTTTTTTCTTTTCAAATTTCTTAGATATGTATGTTTTCAAACATTTATAACAAAGAAGTTGAAAAAATATGCAATTTGTACTTAAAACGGAGAAAAATCACAAATTTACTAAATTGACAACATGGTAAATTTGGCACAAAAAAGCATCAAAATATGATAAAACTTTCTTATATTAACACCTACCTATAGTTTTTGTAATTCAAATTTATTCAGATTGGTCCCTTTTATCTTTATTGAAAGTATGACAAAAAGTTTAATTGTGGAAATGTGATTTTTTTCATGATTATAGCCCCAAAATAGGTAAAAACTGATGAAAAATGAGAAAATCATCAAAATTGGGTACTTTCAAAGGGCCGTAGCAAAGAAGGAAGTGCACTACCATATGATTTTTTCTTCACCAATTATTTTTTTACAGTCATATGAACCCAAAAAACAGGGTTAGAAAAAAAGTTTAATTCTAGAAATTTTTGGCTCCTCAGAGGTGTACATCCTTAATAGAAAAAAAATCTTAAGATATATGTAAATTTTCTATTAATGCACAAAACTGAGAGACTTTTATTCATTATATTTTGTATCACACATCCTAGTACCAAACTGGTTATTTATAGACTGAAAATCTCTTCCATGGATGCTTAATTTAGTTCCCCCATATGAGGAAGATACAAGTGTGTGATTTAAAAAAAAACTGCATAAATTAATAAAGTACGAGTTAAAAGCTTGCAAAAAAAAAGTTTTTATAAAATAATCAAATGTTTATTTAAAATTGGATTAGAAGTTTAATATTTTATGTAGGATTTAGTTAAAAATAATAGGAATTTTTTTTTTCATTACATGTATTGAGTTGGTAGAATTGATTTTTATAAATAGTTTAAACTTGTTAGCTGATGGCTCATGTGAATGTAATACTTAAGAATTATAGTCGAAAGGAAATAAAGGATAATTTTCATTGAAGTCTTTATAAATGTCGAGAGAAAAAAACAAATGTCAGTATTTCTAATTTTCTTTTTAAATCTGAATATTTCAGTTTTATTTTGGATGGATATTGGGTTACAAGTTATAGGAATTGTTATTTTTTTATTCATAAAATTGTAAGAGCAGGCATGAAAGATGAAGGGAGTCACTGAACCTTTCATGACATTTTATAAAAAAATTGACAATTGTATTTTTTTACGGTGAATAATTTGTATCCACTATTCTTGGTTTTTCTTTGGTGCAATATTGACTGATCACTCGAGTTAATGATAGGAAGTGATAATTTTACTATAATGTCTTTTTCTACGACCTCAAAAACATAATGCTATGATGTCGTCGTCTTTAAGATCAATTATAAAAATCATGCACGATGGTCAGAGCCTGACTTAGCATGATAGAAGTGTTATTGTATATTATATTGTTATTTGTTTTAAAACTTAAGAATTCCACAAGACTGCTTGATCTGTTATTTTATATGAATTAGTTGTATATTTTGTACATACATGTATATCAGAATGATATGCATATTGACAAATTTTATTTATAAACATTACATTAAATGCAATAAAATGGCATTCACAAATATTTTTTTGTTTTATGCCCCACCTACGATCACCTACGATAGTAGAGGGGCATTATGTTTTCTGGTCTGTACCTGCGTTTGTCTGTCCGTTTGTCCATCCGTTCATGCATCCATTCGCCCCACTTCAGGTTAAAGTTTTTGGTCAAGGTAGTTTTTGATGAAGCTGAAGTCCAATCAACTTGAAACTTAGTACACTTGTTGCTTATGATATGATCTTTCTAATTTTTGAGCCAAATTAGACTTTTGGCCCAAATTTCAGTCCACTGAACATAGAAAATGAAAGTGTGAGTTTCAGGTTAAAGTTTTTGGTCAAGGTAGTTTTTGATGAAGCTGAAGTCCAATCAACTTAAAACTTAGTACACTTGTTGCTTATGATATGATCTTTCTAATTTTAAAGCAAAATTAGACTTTTGACCCCAACTTCACGGTCCACTGAACATTAAAATGAAAGTGTGAGTTTCAGGTCAAGGTATTTTATGAACATGGAAAAGTGATAGTGCGAGTGGGGCATCTTCTTGTTTAAACAATAAAACCTAGGTTTTATCCATGTGAGGGTATTGCCTCTATTTGATCAATGATTTCTTTAAAGATGCATCAGAGCAAAATTAGTGTATCAAGACTACCAGATGCAGATAAATAAAATAGAGTTTCCAGGTTATTATAATTTTACCTATTAAAACTTGTTTGCTGTTTTGTCTATTTCTTTCCATTTAAATATTAATTGTAGTCCCTCATGTATGGAATTTTAGAGGCAAAATTCTTCAAAACTTTCCTAACATAGTCTTTATTTTGTGAAATACATATTAAAATCTTATTTAAAGACACCAAAACCTACACATGTGCAGGACCATCAATCTCAGAAAATGGATTTGAGATTACCCGTTTGTTTCTGAACATATATATTCTTCTGACTTTGACCTCCTTTTTTACACTCAAGTGATTCTCTGAGGTCTGTTTATTGTAAAAAAAAAAATGGGTTGTTATCCATATTTGTTTGTGTTTTCAGTTTCATTAAGTATACCTACACATCTTAATTTATTGTCTCACCTTCAAAATATTTGCTGAAATGAGACATTTGAATGTTAATCCAACCTTACCTATTTGTATCAAGTTTTACACCTCAGTATAGATCTGGATGTTCCACACCTCAACAGGTATTAACTTCTGTCTGCTACATAGTCATAGTCCTGTACCACAATTTTATGGTCCAGTGATTTATTTCATTCTTTTAACCATTGATGTTTGATTTTGAAATTTACAATAACTATATATATATTACATAAACTCAACATGTTCCAAGAAAATGAGGTAATGATCATATAAACAAAACAAGAAATACATGAACACCTAACAATCATTCAATACACTTAATATAGTTTAACTATTGCTCAAAGTTTATAAACAGACTTACATGTAACATAAAACTAAACATTGACCAATGAACCATGCTAGTAAGGTCAAGGTCAGATAAACCATGCAAGGCAGGCAATCCTTCCATACAACAAATAAAGTGGACCTAATGCCTTTAGTTTTAAAAATTAGACCAAAACACAATGAACCATGAAATTAGGTCAAGGTCAAATAAAACCTGAGAGACTTGCATAGATATCATAAAATATTTCCATGCACCAAATATAATTGACCTATTGCATATAGTATAAGAAAAAAAGAACAAAATACAAACACTTAACTTAGACCACTGAACAAGGAAATTGAGGTCAAGGTCAGATGACACCTACCAGTTGGACATGTACACCTTACTATCATTCCATTCAACAAATATACTAGACCTTTTGCTTATAGTATCTGAGATATGGAACTGACCACCCAAAATTAACCTTGTTCGCCCATCCATGAAATGAGGTTGAGGTCCAGTGAAAACTGCCTGACGGGCATGAGGACTTGCAAGGTACACATATATACCAACTAAAGTTATCGTATTACTTGTAATAAGAGAGAAATTGACAACACAAAAAAATCTTAACTTTTTTTTCAAGTATTCACTGAACCATGAAAGGTGGCCATGTGACGGATGGAAACTTTATAACATTAGGCATCTATATACATAGTATGAAGCATTCAGGTCTCCCCCCTTCTAAAGATACTAAGCTTTTAAGAAGTTAATGCCGACGCTGTCAGATCACTGTAATGAGCAATAGATATTTTTTATAGCTATATATGGGTCCTTGCAAGGTATGCATGTTGGTTAAACAAGCTGACCTTGACCTCATGTCATTGATCAGTGATTCGACCATATTCTGTGATTAGAATGATCACAAGATGCACAGGTTTGTCTTGCAGTATAGATTTTTTGTACTTCGAATATTGACTTCATTTCGTAGTTGAGTAGTAAATTTAAGTTTTCCTGACAGTCATTTTCTTAGACACAACAAAGCTTCAAGTCAACTTAGTTTGATGTATTGAATGATTGCTTTGAAGGCATTGTCTGCAAGGCAGGATTCATCAGACCTTATTTTCATAGTTCACAAGTCCATATGAAAATTTGCTGGTTATTTATGTACATCTCTCAGATATTGATAGGCTAAATATATTTGATGCCTTGGAAGGTATATATATATATATCCAACAGTATAGAAGCAGATCACCATTCTATCTCCAACTCAACAATGATAAACTCATAAACCATACAATGTAGTTCCAGGTAACATTCTTTTGATGACAGGCCACCATTATACTACAGATGCATCTTTTGACCAAATCATAAATTGAGGTCTACAACATATTTTCTAACTGAACTAAACTGCCTTAGTTGTCTCATATTCTTTAGTGTGGAAGTCCTTGGTACAATCATTGACAGTCCAACCAGACTTAATAATTTGCCCTTTCTAGTCCACTGCTTTAATCAGTCATTTTTGGATTGAAGAATTCAGGAATCAAAATAACGTGTTAAAGAACAATGTCTTGTATTCATACAAATTATAACCTCACAAAACATGCTATTTAAAAATCAGAATCAACATGTTATTTCAGGGCCCTTTTAAAGCCAACTATACAGTATGGGCTTTTCTAATTGTTGAAGGTTGTATGGTGACCTATACTCTATGCTTTAGTTGTTAATTTCTGTGTCACCAGGTCTCTTGTTGAGAGTGGGTGTCTCATTGACAATCATACCACATCTTTTATATGTCAAGCTGGCTGCATATCTATATCACAATCGTGTACTAGTCTTTTAATAATATGAATTTAGTTTGCCTGGCAAGAGATGTTCATTACAGCTATCCCCCTTTTTCAAAATTTCATCAGTGCCACTGCAAGTGAAACTTAAAATCAAGTGTTTTTAAGTCATTTCTAATTTAGGGCATGTATGTTTTAAGTAGTTGTATTGATAGCCGACAGTTTATATATCAAAGAACTTCCTGTGGTTGAACATTTAGGTAAGCTGATAGAGATGCCAAAGATACCAATGGACTGCCTCAACTTCATTTAGACCAACTATGGATTCTATAGATATGATTTTTCAGTTTGGCAGTTTTGAATTTAGGACTTAGAAATAAAATACACCATCTTATTGTGTTCATGTTTATAGTTATAAATGTGTGCAAGTATGTAAGAGAACTTTTTAAACAAGTGAAGATACCCCTGCCTTAATAATATGGAAAATAGGAAGTTGTTGAGTGATGAATCTGAAAACACATCATAATAGATAGCCAACTCCCATAAAACATATTTTAAAAATCCTTGTAATTTAGTTTTTGAGAAAGATGCGAGGGAAAAAATGTATGAGGACGGACAGACAAAGGGACATTGTTTGAGGCCGTATGATGACCTATAGTTGTTAATTTCAGTGTCATTTGGTCTCTTGTGGAGAGTTGTCTTATTAGCAATCATACCGCCTCCTCTTTTTTAAAGACAGAGGTAAAACAGTATATAATACCCCAACTTTTTTTAAAGCAGGCGTATAATTATAGAGATTATGGACAACCATGGACACAAAATGATCACACTTAAACAGGTTGAACTACAATGCATATTGTTGATTGTGGAAATCATTGCTGTATAGATGGCACACTTCTGCGTTCAGACATGCACTTCCACGAATTCTGTAGACTTAATAAGATCTGGCAATGCATAAATCATAAACTAAACACATAACTTGTTTCCTCACAAGATTTTAATAATAGTTCATTACTCTGCTGAGGTCTTTTCTGACACATAGATACCATCCAAGAATTTTCTGATATCTTTGTCCTTGACTGTTGTTGACTGTTGGATCAAGGCAGCTGTAAAAGATAAGAGATTACTTACAGTTTCTATATCATATCTTCAATTTAAATCTCAACATCAATTCAATCAAGTCTTTTATTACTTAGGCCAAAAAACATAATCCAACCAACCCTTATGTTTAGCCCCTTCCCCAACTCTTTTTTTAATGCCAATATGGAAGAAGCACTGTTAAAAGTCTGACTGATTCCTTGGTAGTAACCAGCTTAAGATTTTGTAAAATAAAATGATATTGCCTACCTGCATATACCTAAACAAATGTACCCTGGGCCCTGATTAAATGGGGAATCATTGAAGCATGACTGGAGCAGGCCCCCCCTTAGGAAAATTTCTGGATCCGCCACTGCCCTATTTTTTCAGCATGTAAGCAGAAACATTTGCATTATTTTTTTTGGCCTGATGTATTAAGATTCCACATATAAACAATACTGTTTTTGTTTTGTATATCTTTTCTTCTTACATATAATTGTGTAAGAAATGGCCTTCAAAACTGTATAAGTATACAATGTGAACGAAAGGTGCTGGTGTAAAGCACACACTTGATTAAATAATCCAACAGGGCTTGTATTTCCATTTTGCAGTGATTCATTATTTTTTGCATTAATTTTTTTCTTTTCTGATTATTGATATAAGGAAAGACTCTTAACGCTACATACTAGGGATATTGATATTCACTTTCATTCTACACTAAAAAGTTTTAAAAAAAAAGGTTGCTTGCAAACATTTGTTTCTTAACAGTAGATCAGTGAATAACAGAATGTATCAAAGACAAAGATTAGGCAATTTAATTAACTGTTTTCATGAATATCTATTGAAGTCTGTTCCATTAAAACATAATGATACCATAGATGCCAACCCCCTTTTGACACAATCAGTAACAAACTAACAAATTTTCTGTATTTTTGAAAAGTTTTCAGTAATCATTCATACACGTGCATTTACCAATAAAAAGTACTGACCAGTGGTTGCAAAGTGATGTGCACTAAAATTTGTCGTTTAACATGTTGTCTGTAGTATGTATTCCATTCATTATTTGTTCAGATATTCACGACTCGTACATTTTCGTTTTATCAAGCAGAAGTAGAGAAAGGGGGAAAGCTACTTCATAAAATGTAAGTTTGCCTCTTCGGAAGTCAGTTAGTTACCCAACAATAGGTTGATAACTCCTGAGAAACCGGAAGCATTACATTGGCGTTTTCTAAATACCGGACCAGGACGGAAAAGTCATGATAAAAAAACGTGTTTTACAAAATTGAACGCAATGATGGAAAATCGGTAACTATATGACTTTGGCCGTAATTGCGTAGTTTTTATCGCAAAATCGGAAAAATCTTAATGGTTGGCATCTATGTGATACCCAGGAAGGCACTTTGAAAGTAAGGTAACCATCTATAGATTCAATTTAGAATTCAATTAGATTTACATTGTAAACAACCGTATTTGACAGAGACTTTTAGTTGAAGTTTTTGAAGTGCCTTGTCTTAGTGATGTTAATCCCATGGAGATTTTTGCTGACTATTGCCAATCATACCTGAAGACAGTTTTCCCTCCCTCTTTATATTATTCCTCGTTTCAGTTTATGCCTGAAAAATGAGTAGATTAAAATATGTTTACTTTCATTATATAGTATTGTTTTCACTAACTGTTCACTAACCTGATCGGGAAACCAATTCAATATCGTTGCCTTCCAGTAAAAATTCATCTTTTGCGGTTGAGGCCTTAATGGTTACACCGCTCAACATGTTCACTTTTCGGTTGAACTTTTCACCAAGAAAGTTTCTGATTTCTACAGCTGTTCCATTGTCCAGTAAGACAACATTGATGGGGAAATGGGCATATACTGATCTCATTTTGTACAAATAGCCCTGTAATGAAAAAGGTGAGCATATATTTAGTGTAATGTTTTATATGTATTATGTCATGTCAATGATTATCTTGTTTGATTTGTTTTCAATCATGAATTCAGGTTCTTTTAAAGCTTGTTATTTTGTATGCAGCGGTTTTCATTGTTGAAAACCATACAATGACCTATTGTTGATATAAACAGGTTGTGGACAACTCACCAAATGGGAAAACTATTCCCCAAATCTGGCCAAATGAGTAACAATCCCTCATTTGAGTAATCATTTGGTAGTGTGGAAAAACATCAGGGCTCAACATTACCGTTTGTCCGATTGTCCGGGACAAGTGGAAATAGGTGTCGGGCAAGTAGATTCATCATACTACTTGTCCGATGGGACAAGTGAAAAAATCTATGTCAGATGTTAAAAGATCAAATTCAGGACTTATACATTCCTAAAAATATGAATGATTGTTTTATTGATCATACAAAATGAAATAAATATTTATTGGTTGAACCAGAGACGTATAATATGTCTCTCAGTCTGATTGAAATATTTGTACATGGTGGCAGCCATTGACCAGGAGGAAATAAGTAAGGGGAAGTAAGTCAATGTTTATGTTTCTTCTTAGTATAAGCCTCCTTGAATTAGGAGCACCTCCATATGCATAATATGGAGTTTTCCTTTACTTTAAAATTTTTAATTAAAGTTTGTATCATTTGATTTTAATTTAGACATAATAATGAATTAACCAGATGCTCCGCAGGGCGTAGCTTTATACGACCACAGAGGTTGAACCCTGACAGTTGGGGCAAGTATGGACACAACATTCAAGCTGGATTCAGCTCTAAATTTGGATTGTGATTAAATAGTTGACACAGCATAGGTTTCTGACACAGAATGAATGTGTTCTAATGAACTTAAAATTTTTGTTTTCTCTTAGAGCAATTCACTATGCTGTTGAATATTAATCCTCTCCAAAAAATGTTTGAAGAAATTTTCTTTTTATTTATGAGAAAAATTGAACCCAATTTTTTAATCACATCCCCCTTTCCCTTATTCAAAAACTAATCTCAATTAAAATATTCTAATGGAGTTTGCAACAATAACTACTCATTTAAATACATCATAAAATATTAAGATGTAAAAAAACTGCTTGTTATCACTGAATGGTAAAGATCATTTAAATTTATCAGTTGGTAGTAAAAAGTGAATATACATTGTATATTGTATATAACAAAGATTTAAGTTGATTCTGGACAAAGAAAGATAACTCCAATTAAAAAAATTCTTGCAATAAGATATTTCTTGCTTACTATTCTGGACAAAGAAAGATAACTCTAATTAAAAAAAAACATTGCTATTTCACAATATTGTGAAATTAGATATTTCTTGCCATTGCACAATACTGTGCAATTGAAAAGACTTGCTATTGCACAATACTTAATATAATAATTTTAGATCCTGATTTGGACCAACTTGAAAACTGGGCCCATAATCAAAAATCTAAGTACATGTTTAGATTCAGCATATCAAAGAGGCCCAAGAATTTATTTTTTGTTAAAATCAAACTTAGTTTAACTATGGACCCTTTGGACCTTAATGTAGGCCAATTTGAAAACGGGACCAAAAATGAAGAATCTACATACACAGTTAGATTTGGCATATCAAAGAACCCCATTTATTCAATTTTTGATGAAATCAAAAAAGTTTAATTTTGAACCCCGATTTGGGCCAACTTGAAAACTGGGCCAATAATAAACCAGATGCTCCGCAGGGCGTAGCTTTATACGACCGCAGAGGTTGAACCCTGAACGGTTGGGGCAAGTATGGACACAACATTCAAGCTGGATTCCGCTCTAAATTTGGATTGTGATTAAATAGTTGACACAGCATAGGTTTCTGACACAGAATGAATATATTCAAATGAACTTAAAATTTTTGTTTTCTCTTAGAGCAATTCACTATGCTGTTGAATATTAATCCTCTCAAAAAAATGTTTGAAGAAATTTTCTTTTTATTTATGAAATTTCAAATGAGAAAAATCGAACCCAATTTTTTAATCACATCCCCCTTTCCCTTATTCCAAAACTAATTTCAATTAAAATATTCTAATGGAGTTTGCAACAATTACTACTCATTTAAATACATCATAAAATATTAAGATGTAAAAAAAACTGCTTGTAATCACTGAATGGTAAAGATTATTTAAATTTATCAGTTGGTAGTAAAAAGTGAATATACATTGTATATTGTATATAACAAAGATTTAAGTTGATTCTGGACAAAGAAAGATAACTCCAATTAAAAAAAATTCTTGCAGATATTTCTTGCTTACTATACTGGACAAAGAAAGATAACTCTTAATTATAAAAAAAATTGCTATTTCACAATATTGTGAAATTAGATATTTCTTGCCATTGCACAATACTGTGCAATTGAAAAGACTTGCTATTGCACAATACTTAATATAATAATTTTAGATCCTGATTTGGACCAACTTGAAAACTGGGCCCATAATCAAAAATCTAAGTACATGTTTATATTCAGCATATCAAAGAGGCCCAAGAATTTAATTTTTGTTAAAATCAAACTTAGTTTAATTTTGGACCCTTTGCACTTTAATGTAGACCAATTTTAAAACTGGACCAAAAATTAAGAATCTACATACACAGTTAGATTTGGCATATCAAAGAACCCCAATTATTCAATTTTTTATGAAATCAAAAAAGTTTAATTTTGGACCTCGATTTGGGCCAACTTGAAAACTGGGCCAATAATCAAAAATCTAAGTACATTTTTAGATTCAGCATTTCAAAGAACCCCAAGGTTTCAAATTTTGTTAAAATCAAACTAAGTTTAATTTTTGACCCTTTGGACCTTAATGTAGACCAATTTGAAAACGGGACCAAAAATTAAGAATCTACATACACAGTTAGATTCAGCATATCAAAGAACCCCAATTATTCAATTTTGATGAAATCAAACAAAGTTTAATTTTGGACCCTTTGGGCCCCTTTTTCCTTAACTGTTGGGACCAAAACTCCCAAAATCAATACCAACCTTCCTTTTATAGTCATAAACCTTGTGTTTAAATTTCATAGATTTCTATTTACTTATACTAAAGCTATGGTGCGAAAACCAAGATAATGCTTATTTGGGTCCCTTTTTGGCCCCTAATTCCTAAACTGTTGGGACCGAAACTCCCAAAATCAATACCAACCTTCCTTTTGTAGTCATAAACATTGTGTTTAAATTTCATTGATTTCTATTTACTTTAACTAAAGTTATTGTGCGAAAACCAAGAATAATGCTTATTTGGGCCCTTTTTTGGCCCCTAATTCCTAAACTGTTGAAACCAAAACTCCCAAAATCAATCCCAACCTTTCTTTTGTGGTCATAAACCTTGTGTCAAAATTTCATAGATTTCTATTAACTTAAACTAAAGTTATAGTGCGAAAACCAAGAAAATGCTTATTTGGTCCCTTTTTGGCCCCTAATTCCTAAAATGTTAGGACCAAAACTCCCAAAATCAATACCAACCTTCCTTTTATGGTCATAAACCTTGTGTTAAAATTTCATATATTTCTATTCACTTTTACTAAAGTTAGAGTGCGAAAACTAAAAGTATTCGGACGGCGACGACGACGACGCCAACGTGATAGCAATATACGACGAAAATTTTTTCAAAATTTGCGGTCGTATAAAAAAGGTTTTATTTAATAAAATCTATATGAATAATAAGTTAACATGTAAAAATCAAATAAAATGTAAAAAGCCAGATTTTTTACTAAAATGTTTTATGAACTTCAGGCCACAATTAAAAGAATGTATGTTTCCCCAAACCCCTACCCACATTTTTGTAGGTGGGTAGGTAGGTAGGTTTTTTTTTTTTTTCTTATGTCTTGATATTTTTTTTTTATATCCAACAGAGCAAAACAAATCATTTATGTGTATGTCTGGCATATATAGCCATCTGTAGCAACTTAAATGTACGTGTTAAATTGTCTAAATGTTTGTAGCTCTCTGTGTCAGGTGTCAACTTGACATTAATTTTATTTGATTTTATTTGGATTTGTATCTCAGAATTGTTCATGACTGATTTTTTTCCCTCTTTGACAGTGAGTCTGACTACTAAGTAGCAAACTGTTTTAAATATATATATGCATGTACTGTAGTTGTTCAACCTGAAGAATGTTCCATCAAACAATTTACCCTCTGACAGCTCAGAACTCAGATTTTGCTTCTGCCATTGAGGAAATCACCAATATTAATAAAAATCAAATTTTCTTGCTTTCCTCTGAATTTCTTATTGTGACATCTAAAACAACGACAACCATGCCCAATGTCATTACATAGAAAGAAAACATCTTTTTGGAGATCATTGGAAAAGATGCATATTGTCTACATTTGAGAAACAGATTCCAGTGTTCTCCCCAGGATTTTTGGATAGCGCTGTGGTAAGCGTGTGATTTTCCACAATTCTCAGTAACTTTGTCGCGTCGCGCGGTTGGTTTGTTATTGATTTTTAGAGGTTGTGTTTGATAATTCTATAAACAATTGAATACGTGCCACCAGATAAGTTCTTCAATCTTCAATCTTTGTCGTGATGACAGAGTAATCTCTCTTGTAAATTATCCTCTCTTGTAAAATAATGAACACAAATGTAGTTTCTCCTTTGTACTTATATATTGTAGGTGGCGCTTTAAAAATATTATAGAATTATTGTATGAAGTGAAATAAATTTAAACCAGATGCTCCGCAGGGCGTAGCTTTATACGACCGCAGAGGTTGAACCCTGAACGGTTGGGGCAAGTATGGACACAACATTCAAGCTGGATTCCGCTCTAAATTTGGATTGTGATTAAATAGTTGACACAGCATAGGTTTCTGACACAGAATGAATGTATTCAAATGAACATAAAATTTTTGTTTTCTCTTAGAGCAATTCACTATGCTGTTGAATATTAATCCTCTCAAAAAAATGTTTGAAGAAATTTTCTTTTTATTTATGAAATTTCAAATGAGAAAAATTTAACCCAATTTTTTATTCACATCCCCCTTTCCCTTATTCCAAAACTAATTTCAATTAAAATATTCTAATGGAGTTTGCAACAATTACTGCTCATTTAAATACATGATGTAAAAAAACTGCTTGTTATCACTGAATGGTAAAGATTATTTAAATTTATCAGTTGGTAGTAAAAAGTGAATATACATTGTATATTGTATATAACAAAGATTTAAGTTGATTCTGGACAAAGAAAGATAACTCCAATTAAAAAAAATTCTTGCAGATATTTCTTGCTTACTATACTGGACAAAGAAAGATAACTCTTAATTAAAAAAAAATTTGCTATTTCACAATATTGTGAAATTAGATATTTCTTGCCATTGCACAATACTGTGCAATTGAAAAGACTTGCTATTGCACAATACTTAATATAATAATTTTAGATCCTGATTTGGACCAACTTGAAAACTGGGCCCATAATCAAAAATCTAAGTACATGTTTAGATTCAGCATATCAAAGAGGCCCAAGAATTTAATTTTTGTTAAAATCAAACTTAGTTTAATTTTGGACCCTTTGCACTTTAATTTAGACCAATTTTAAAACTGGACCAAAAATTAAGAATCTACATACACAGTTAGATTTGGCATATCAAAGAACCCCAATTATTCAATTTTTGATGAAATCAAACAATGTTTAATTTTGGACCCCGATTTGGGCCAACTTGAAAACTGGGCCAATAATCAAAAATCTAAGTACATTTTTAGATTCAGCATATCAAAAAACCCCAAGGTTTCAATTTTTGTTAAAATCAAACTAAGTTTAATTTTGGACCCTTTGGACCTTAATGTAGACCAATTTGAAAACGGGACCAAAAATTAAGAATCTACATACACAGTTAGATTCGGCATATTAAAGAACCCCAATTATTCAATTTTGATGAAATCAAACAAAGTTTAATTTTGGACCCTTTGGGGCCCCTTTTTCCTTAACTGTTGGGACCAAAACTTCCAAAATCAATATCAACCTTCCTTTTATTGTCATAAACCTTGTGTTTAAATTTCATAGATTTCTATTTACTTAAACTAACGCTATGGTGCGAAAACCAAGAAAAATGCTTATTTGGGTCCCTTTTTAGCCCCTAATTCCTAAACTGTTGGGACCGAAACTCCCAAAATCAATCCCAACCTTTATTTTGTGGTTATAAACCTTGTGTCAAATTTTCATAGATTTCTATTAACTTAAACTAAAGTTATAGTGCGAAAACCAAGAAAATGCTTATTTGGGCCCTTTTTGGCCCCTAATTCCTAAAATGTTGGGACCAAAACTCCCAAAATCAATACCAGCCTTCCTTTTATGGTCATAAACCATGTGTTAAAATTTCATAGATTTCTATTCACTTTTACTAAAGTTAGAGTGCGAAAACTAAAAGTATTCGGACGACGACGACGACGACGACGCCAACGTGATAGCAATATACGACGAAAATTTTTTCAAAATTTGCGGTCGTATAAAAATGGTTTATTAGGTTATTGAAATGGCATGAAAAATTAAAAAATATAAAAAAATTAAAGAAATTTGTATCAAATTATCCACTAAAACGGTTTGTTTCCTCTATGTACTCCGCTTATAGTTGATTGAAATTTTCTGCATTTGGCAAATTGATTGTTAATAAATTATCTAGATCTGTTGGAATTTGTCCTGTTATGAAGTATATTTGATGAAATAATTTGTCTCGGGCATCTGAATACATGTCACATTCAAAAAGGTAGTGTTGTACATTTTCTTTTTGTTTTTTGAAGATTTGACAATACTTCTTTTAGGTCTTTCCCTCCCAAATTATCTCCCTTACTGGCTGACATAACTTCCTGTTTACATTTGTGGCCTTTTTAGCATTAAATACTATTCCTTATCCAAGCCATCCTCTGTTTACATTAAATTTAAAGCAATATTTAAACAATATATATTGATGATTGGTTGACAAATATCGATATTTCATATATATCTACACAAAATTTTCGTTTTGTCTTGTTCCCTTATCCATTTGAAAAAGAGCCACGGATGGACAAGTAATCGTAATATACGGGCTTATAATGAATCTCTTGATAACAGGGTTGCCTCCTTCAAACAATGCAGGTTTGACAGTTCGGTAGTAAACGCGAAAAAGTAATGATATAGTCATAGATGGTTCAATCAATGGTCGAGACCACGTTGTCAGAGAAGGGGGTAACACTTCCCTAATTTTTTTTTTAGAAATGAACTTTTCAGCACCTGAGACATGCATTAAATGTCTCTGTCCATTCCTTTCTTAAGTTTCGGTATCTTTTAAAAGCGAAAAATTGGAGGAAGGAAATGTTAATTTGGCAGTAAAAGTTTTGCAAATGGCGCCATTTTGATCATTTATTGAACTGGTCCCTACGATATTTGACATCGTTGGGTGAATTAACGATCTCTCGGATAAATAAACCAGTCGATCACGTGATCGGAATGTGTACAAAATAATACAGGATGTTTGAAATTCAAAAACAATACCGCTGATTTTTGGTCACCATAAAATGATCATCGGCACCGGAAACAACCCAGAAAAATTTCCGGAAATAAAAAAAAATGTTGCAAAAAAACGGAATAAAAACTTTTGAGTCGGCGGGATTTCTCTGAGTCGGTCGGGCGAGGGGAAACAAACCATATTTTTATTTTGGCCTCATGCTCATATATCAAAGTATGTAAAAATCAATATAAATTTTAAAATCTTGTTTGACACCATCAATAATTAAAAAGGTTTATTTATAAACAAGGTGCCAGGTGTATTTGGTTTAAACCATACCACTACTTCATAATGAATATAGGTCCATGTATGATGAATAGGAGAACCTAGTGATATAGGAAGAGAGATGATTTAATGATCGACAAATGATAGTGAAAATGAGTCAGAGAGCTCAGTCTTGCAAATAATCCTTCAGTCTGAAATAATAAAATGAATTTTGATGTGGTATTCAAATAGAATATAACAAAATGCTCCCTTTATTGATCTTTATTAGGTACAATCAAAGTGCAAGTGTTATTATTGCATATAACATGTATAATCAATACGGAGGACTGATTTTCAATTATAAATTCGGACAAGTGAGTAAAGAGTTCGGACAAGTTAGAAAAAATGATAATGTAGAGGCCTGAACATTCTTTTGAAAAAAGTATTTTTTCTTAAAAGACACGTGCAAAAGATGAGTAGACCTACATTGTATCTTGATATAGGCCAAAATTCAAAATATGTTTGCTTCCCCTCCCCCACCCGGGTCAAAAATAAGCCCCCGGGTCTAAAAATTATTTTCCACAAAAAAATCGAAATTATTTTTTTCCTGAAAATAATTTGTTTCCATCTTTGGAAAGTGCTTGAAAGCAGAAGGATTGATAATCTAAATAAATATACTCAAATTGAGAACAAACAACTGATAAGTGGCCTGGATTGGACAAGTCAAACCATTCATGTGACCATGCTACATGTATGACAATCACATCCAGTTAAAAAAGAAAAAAAGAACCTGCCTTCCTGGTCTGTTTACAAAGGGTAGAACCGGGGGAGGGGAAACAGACATTCTTTTAAATGTGGCCTTACTGAGAAGTTATGAAGCCTATGAAAACTTACATAAAAATGGCAATTTTCAAGGCTTCTTACATTTTAAAAACCCATTATCATGATTATAAAACTACATGTATAGTTCTCTGAAAGAAGTTGTTCCTATTTTTTAGGTAAATAGACCCATTTTAAGAATTTTTTGTCTTTAACACTATCAATTGATTACTGAAATGAGGGATTGTTACTAATTTGGGGAATTGTTCCCCGTTTGGCAGGTTGTCCCCAACCTGATAAACATTGCTACATTATATGGTCTCTCAGTCTGCACCAAAACCTTTTTCAACTTCTAGGCCGAAGAGCAATATTCTGATATTTTTCTTATTGGTCCAAACAAAGTTTTGCAAAAACTTACTAGTCCGAATGAAATTTTACTAGTCTGGGGCATCGGACTAGTGGCTAACTGTGCAGACTGGTCTCTAATGGAGTTGTTACATTTGCAATTATAACATATTTTTATTTCTATATCAAGATTACAGCTCAACACCACAGTTTAAATGGTAAAAAATTGCCATAACATTTACTGATTTGTCAACAACAGTATAATGTGGTAAGCTCCATGTTTTTTTTAAAAACTAAAATACATTGATATTACATTCTAAGTTATAAAACATACCTTGGTTACCCCTTTAATCATGTTTTCAATATGACTGCATACAGTTCTCACAGCAGCCAACTCTTTCCTTTTGCCAAACCATTTCTCTACTTGAATTGTGTCTTTCTTTGGCATACTGATATCCACAGCCAGATGGCGGAATTCTCTTACGAGGGTCCCTCTTGGTCCAGTGATAGTAACCTTACGGGATCGTACCTTCCCTGTAACTGTAAAGAAATTGCATATATGAAAAGTTTTGCTATTTAAAAGACCTTACTATCATTGTTGAAAGGATACCAAGAAGAAATGAAGCAATAGACAACTTTCGAGTTCATCCGTCACCGGAAAAAAATCGTCAATTATACGCGCCTTTATTGCAGTCATCTGTGCGTTTAGGGGCGTCGTCACTTCCTTACAAAGTTGAGCGAGTGGTTGGAAAATTATAATTCTATATTGTACGAATTATTCGGCAAATTGAATTCTAAAAATAGACAATCAACACTGCTGTCATTAGGGAATTGTCAGTAAGTACCTACAGAGCAACCATTATTTCTAGTTTATCCTGCACAAAAACGATCACTAAGACGCTTGATGAACGTAAATAGTGCAGGGATACAGGCGAGCCCCTCTATCTGGTAAATGACGTCATAAAGGCGTGCATAATTGACAAGTTTTTGCCGGTGACGGATGAACTCGAAAGTGGTCTATTGAGTTATATTTTCAAGGCTATCTCATCTTTTTCAATGGTACTAGTAAATTGTATTTATAAAATAATATATCCTTTAATAACATGAATATGAAATTTACATACATTATACTACCAAATTCATCATTGTTTGCCAGAAAATGTTTTAGTTTACAATACTTATTTGAAGGTTTTTTTTATTTTTTAGGAATTGGGACATTTCTCTAGGGAAAGCCGACTTTCCAATGAAATCTGAGGCAGACAATATCACTGATATGGTCTTAAAGTCAAGATGGCACTAAATATTGATTGATGGAATTAATTTTTATACTTTCTGTTTACCTTTATTTCTTGCAGACCACAAGGCCTTATTGTCATTGACAGATTTTTTTGTATATATTATTTTACAGGAAAACCCTATTGCATATATTGATCATTGTTTACTGGTTCTTTAAAGGAATATTACTTATGAAATCAATCTCAAAGCTAAGAAAAACGGGTGAAATCGGGTCATTTTCGGAATTCCCGGGTTATTTGAATGACCCGGCGGGTGTCCCGGGTGATCCCTCATAATTGTGAAAATCTCGGGTCACACCCGCAGAATACTGGTCAGTTGACAGGTATGGGTTCTTTGCCCTGTACTTAAAATATCTTTCCAGAGAGATACTTACGTCCTTCAGGAATAACAACACACTGGTTAGAGTTCAGGATCTTCATTTTGACTCCTAAAAAATATAATTATAACTATACATTAATTATAGGTCACAGAGAATACAACATCATCAATCAGGGTCTCTTAGATAGGTGAACTATGAGAGAACTTTAAATTATGGGAGAAAGGGTCTGTCAGCAAAAATGTTCAAAGTAATTTTTTCATATTATATGCACAAGGCTGAATTTTGAATGATTGAAGGTGTCAGTGTTTTGCCGTATTGATGACAGTTATTAATTTTATGTAGAATTTGTTCTTGTTAAAGTCCATTCAGTATAAATGTATATTGCTACAAATGTATATTTGTTTTTGTATCTTGAAAATTGATGTTCTACACGATATTGTGTCGGATTGATCTAAGACAACTGTGAGATATTACTATATGTGGGATTGTCACAGTTGCAAAGCTTATACTTGGTTATAATTATACGTATGTCTTTAGAGAAAAACTACCGTTCCACCTATACTTTCATGCTCAAGAGTGACACAGTTCTGAAAACAATACTTTATTATTCCTTCTACACATCAATCGACATTTTTGATAGTATGTACTATTACTTTAAATGTGTGAGAAGATATATGGTATTCCTTATTGCCAGATGATTCAGGCTATTAAGGGATATTTAAGGATAGAAATCAGTTTATTTATTCCATCGCACCTGATTTCGTTTCACGACCGGAAAAGGCAGAAAAAAGGAAGTGGGATAAGAAGCGAGACTGAACGAACTTCCGGTAAAAACAAAGCACACGTCGAACAACAAGTCAAGACTTTTAAAAATGTAACAATGAATATAAGCGTTTTATACAATTTAAGATATAAAAAACATAAAATTGACAGGCTTTGATTACCTTGAAAAAAATTTGGAAAGATATGCAATTGTATTTACACTGTTTTCTTATTTAAACACTTTTACAAATGTCTGAATGAGTTCTAACTTCTCAGTGACTATATATAGTCAGTCTTCTGTCAGTGCCACAGTGCATTTTAGAGATTTATGCATTTTTCTTCTTTTGGTATATAATATTGATTAGTCAACGACATCCGACGATTACAGTAATGATTTTAATTTCAAACATTGTTATTATTGTTATTATTATTGTCATTGTTATTATGTATATATATGCAACCCAACTTTAAATAAAGATTACTTTACTTTACTTTATCTGTATCTGTATCTGTATCTGTATCTGTATCTGTATAGTACTGGAAATGAACTCAAAATACTGAGTAAAACTCATCCAGGAAATGTGTGTGCGCCACTGATGTCTAGTCGCGCGATATAACTGCCTTAAAACTTTCCACAGTTTTACAGTTCACGGCAGCATTTGGTAGTAAGTTCCAATCAATGATAGTTTGTGGAAAAAAAGAATGTTTGTAAATGTCAGTATTTGCTGATAAAAGTTTTATTTGTTTGACGTTAGAAGTTCTGGATGGTCTAGTATTAAATTCTATGTGATGTTCAGTGGGGATGGCTACCAGGTCGTTCACTATTTTATACAGTAGTACCAGTCGTTGTTCTCGTCTTTAAACATATACTCAAGGATTTGTATAGTGACACTATACACCTAATCGCTATTTATTCCATTCCGGATAAGTTCTAAAATTACACAACTTTTTCATCCAGTTGAAGCTATCTGGGACCCTGTTTAAACAATTCACCATGCATGATACTTTTTAATGAGACCTGTTTAACTACCGTAAATATTTCAAACAAAATTTTTTTTACTTCAATTTTAATTTCGAAAAAAGTGGATCATACTTTATCACCGTTTCTTGATGATCACTTTCTAAATTTTTTTCTCCCTCAGCTCACTACTGTTGACCTCCTGGAGGTTTTCGGCTGGTGACCCAAACAGGAAGTTGTAAAAATGACTGTTTTGCTCGGAATGGACTAAATAGCGATTAGGTGTATACAAATCCTTGATGTACTGTTCGTGTTAATTTATGATGAGAGACTTAACATTAATGATTGAGTACAATTAAGTATATATATATATCTATACTACTAAATCTAAAGACGCGTTTTTAAGTTCACCTGATAAACGTATTTATAACATAAGAAAGCTACAAGTCAAACTTAAAATTGAGAATGGAAATGGGTAATGTGTCAAGGAGACAACAACCCGACCATAGAAAAAACAACAGCAGAAGGTCTCCAACAGGTTTTCAATGAAGGGAGAAATTACCGCACCCTCAGGCGTCCTTCAGCTGGCCCCTAAACAAACATATACTAGTTCAGCGATAATGAACGCCATACTACATGTAATTCATATATATACATATAAGGGTATTTATTCTTGGGTATCAGGCCGTTTGTCCCATATAAAAAAAAAAAAACATGTTCTCCCTAGGTCTGTTCGCTCTGAGTTTGATAGCCCATAGAGTATGTTCTCCCTACTATATAAAAATATTAATATTCAGGACATTGAAGTTGAATAAACTTATTCAGATATATTTCTATGGTATATACTTGTATCATGTTTGTAACATGAATGGTAAATTTTCCTTTGATCTTCTGGTGAGTCAGTGGCGGATCTAGATTTTTTCATAAGTGAGGGCCCACTAACTGCATAAGAGGGGGCCAACTTTAGTCACGCTTCAGTGATTCCCTTTATATGCTAAAAAAAACCTAAATCCACCTCTGTGAGATAACGCGGTTATTTTTCAGCAGAACTCAAGATTGCGTTAATTCAAGGAATTTTTAGTTATTTCACTCTACCATTCTGCCGTAGAGAACTTCTTGTTTGAAAAGCAAAGAATGGGAGAAGCTTAAACATGTTAAACGAGTGCATTAACTTCCATCTCAAAAGTTGTTAATTTCCGGTAACCAGACTGACCCTGTTTGTTTAGCCCTGACCCTAATTTTTGTAATGGATCTTCAAAAAAAGAGAGAAAAAAGGTATCAACCGACCCTATTTTTGACACAGGCTTCTGTTAATCGACATAATAATTTATCTATTAAACTTGCTTCTACTGGCACAGCAACCCATTAAAACATTTTATTGTCAAAAGGTATTCCAAATAGGTTAAAATCCAAGAAATTTGCACAGCAGGTGCTTCCAAAACTTTTCAAATGGGCGACTTCTGGAATTTGAAACTAATAACGGACTTGGACTTGGAAAAACCATGATAATTTTCAGGATTTTGTTTAAAATCTAAAAAAAAAAAAAGTATTCCGACCTACCGACTGTATTTTTCCAAATGATGTTACTGGGAACACAGATAGTTTTTTTTAGGCCTCAGAAATTTGTTTTCGCACAAAGCGATATCAATCTTATTTAGTTTTTCAACGCTATCAATCAAATATTTTTTTTCAATATTTTTAACACAATAAGAATATGGGGAAATTTGTGGATTTATAATTTAATTTTTTGTCATCTGCTTGACCAGAATAAAAAAAAAACTTTATCGAATTGGGAATCAGAATATCTTTTTAGAAGAATAGAAAACGTACACACCCATATAAAGTTCTATTTTCGTGTATTGATCAAGCTTCAAGCATTTGTCCCTGGACCTTTCATGAATTCAACATGCAATCAATTAACCGATCTTCCCCAGTTTTGGGGAACGAAAGAACATTTTGTTTTACCTTCATGATGGGTATTAGGGATATAATTATTTCCTTTTTATCACAACGTCCTTTGAAACTACAAGTATTTTTTTATGTTTTGATGGCAAATAATTAAAGAATAAATTTTTGCATTACCCTGCCCCCCTCCCCCTTTTCTCTCCCAACAACACCCCCTTTTTCAAGAATTTTTGGGAAGAAAAAATAAATGACTCGAGTATGAATCAAACGACAACAATTCTTGAAATTTTAAACGTACCTTCATCGAAAACAAACAAATCCAACTGACATTAATTTTCTGAAATCAGATAAAGTATCACGCCACTATTTGATTGACATATCTAAAAGTGCAGAAATGTTTTGAATGGTTTTACACTAGTAATTTTGGGGCCCTTTTAGCTTTTTATTCGTTGTGAGCCAAGGCTTGAAGGCTGTACATTGACCTATAATTATTTGCTTAATAATAAATTGTTATTTGGATGGAGAGTTGTTTCATTTGCACTCGCACGTGACCACACCTTCCTATATCTATAAGCTCAACATTCTATATAATAGGGAACATTTAACCGACATACCAAAAGGACATTCAAACTCTCAAGACGAAAATAAACTGACACGGCCATGGCTTATGTACTCAAAACATAGCATACATGTACAAAACTCAAGACTGAGCAACACCAACCCCATCAAAATCTGGGAGTGATCTCATGTGCCCTAAAAGGATAAGCAGATCCTACCCCACATGGGGTACACATGGTATTGCTTATGTAAGTACTAGTCTAATGCAGTAGGTCACATTTTGAAAAAGGGGACAGGATTGTCGTTACAACATATGGAACATATCTGCTATCATCTCTAAAACGGATATTCCATTGTGGGGTACTAACTTAGTGATGGCATTTGTAAAACTTATGAGTAAACCAATCGAGCAAGAATTTATGAATTTCAACCAATCAACAATCGGCTTAGCTGTCTGCACCAAAATATTTCTAATTTCTACTAGTACCAGTCTGAAGACCAATATTTTGAATTTTTTGTTGTGTATCTAATTCTAAACAATTTTTTTTTCAAAAATTACTACATGTAGCCAAAATAAAATGTTACTAGTCTGGGGCATTGATTAGTTGCTAACAGTTCAGGCTGCTTAGAAAATCTAATTTATAAAGATTCTGGTTGCTTTCCTTACTCATTCTAGTTTATAAAGATTTGGGTTGCTTTCCTTACTCACTCTAATTTATAAAATGAGATTCTGGTTGCTTTCCTTACTCACTCTAATTTATAAAATGAGTTTCTGGTTGCTTTCCTTACTCACTCTAACACTGCCAAATGAATGTAAAAGCTTATAAGTTCTGAAAACTTGGAAAAAACCTTGGTTTTATTTTATTTTTTCCCAGGATTCAGCGCATTCTCTAGCACCTATCAAAAAAAAAGGAGACTTGCTTCAGCTTTAGTTTTCATTCATTGTATATATATATACAATATTTGCGAAAGCAAATTTACTGGTCTAACATTGTTTGATTGATGTTTAGACGATATATATATATATATATATATACAACTCGTCTAAACATCAACCCAACAATGTTAGATCTGTGCATTTGCTTTCACAAATTTTTGGTTCTAGTTCGCCGGGATTCGAACCTATGCTACTGTGATATCGTGACACCAAATCGCCTGCACTGCAGCCGTCCCGCTAGACCACACGACCACCTGGGCTCTCAAAAAAAGAGCTTTAGCTGGCCATGTGTTACCTTTCCATGTCAGTGTTAATCCATATATATATACAACTCGTAACTCGTATATATATATAAAAAAGTAAATGAAATAATTTTTTCTAAAAGATCAAATAGAGATGTTTAATTTACCTCATTTCTTTTTTTTCAGCTTAAATTTCAAGATGGCTGATAATTTTGGCGGGGATGAATTTTACAATTTTAACTATGATCAGCAGCAGCAGCAGTCATCAGCTGGATATGATATGGGTGGAAATAATTTCGGACAAGATCCGTAAGACTTTTTGATATAAATATTTTACATGGCATATAGAATGCATATAATTTTTATAACATTATCTAACATAAACCCAGTGCACTTACACAATGTAGTTAACGTATATACAAATACCATAGTGTAGGCTCCTTAGTCCAAATACAAGTAATCTTTAATTGATTTTTTTCCACACATAAAAGTCTTCAGTAGTTCTGTTTATTCTGACCTTTCATGTTTTGTAAATAGCTTATAGTACTTGCCAGCTAAACATGTAGCTAGGTTATTGTGAACCATGCAGCTAAATTTGTGTTTTTTTTTCAATCACCTCTTTGTTTGTGTTGAAGGTCATCTAGGTAGCTTTTCTCTGAAGGATTGTTATGTGAATAATTTAATGACATGGTTAAGTCCCATTGTCAAGGTAAGGCAAGAAATTTTTTGTAGCTAGAAAAGTAGTGTTACACAACAGCATTTTGTACCAAGTTAGACTTTCTAGCACTGATGATGTTCTTGCAACTGTTTGTTTTTGTCTGATATTATATGTGTTGTCCTATTATAACTTAAGGTTAGATTATAGGTAATTGGTGCAGTTTACTCAGAAGTCCAATTATTGTTGTTATTCCTAAAATTTGTTATGATAGATTTACCTGCTGAAGTGCAGGTTAGGTAGAAAAAGATTAAAAAGAATATAGAATAACAGAAAATGTTCCGAGATCCAGCAAGGTTTTTGTCAACAGAAAACTATATTTTTTCTTTGGAATATTTTGGCAGGTTTATCTGACACTGACCTAATTTTTATGGTTTAAGACTTCAGCTTTGAAGTAACAAGCTTACCTGAATTAATGGTATACAGATAAACCTTTAACCTATATAAGAATAAGAAGATTTGGTATGATTTGCCAATGAGACAGCTATCCACCAATGAGACCAAATGATGTAGATTATAAGCTGTTTATGGGACCATGATTGATAAATAAATTGAGAATGGAAATTTGGGAATATGTCAAAGAGACAACAACCCACCAAAGAGCAGAAAACAGCCAAAAGCCACCAATGGGTCTTCAAAGCAGCGAGAAAATCCTGCACTCAGATGTGAGCCTTAGCTAGCCACTAAAAAAATTATAAAGATTGCTTTATTTCTTTACAGACAATTTGCCCAGTTTGATTATGGACAACAGCAGCAAGGATATGGGGACCTGAATGCCTATGGAGGCAATAGAGACCAGTATGCAGGTCATATATTTACTCCAGAGCCTGCGCAACAATATGATCCAAATGCAGGAGGAGAGAACTATGATGAGGAACCACCGTTGATGGAAGGTAAACAAAAATAGATTGCTATATTATATTCCAGGTTTGCTAGAAGACACTTTAATTCTGTTTATATATCTCCACATACCCTTTCTTGTTAAGTATTGATTCAATTGCTATTCAAGGGTTAAACCAAATGGTCTTAGATTTAGCAATTTTCCAAAAAAATGGCGACTTAAAGCATGAGTTCACCGGCAAGATAATGGCATGCTCTATTAGAATTTGTAGAGGAATCAATATATTCCTGTCTGAATTCAGCCTTCACGATAAACTGTTAAATCTACAGGCCCGGAACTAGATTTTTGAAAATTTTTAGTAAGATACTGTTGGCCTGTAGATATGATTTTTATAGGCTCAAGAGCAATTTTACAAGCCTGGGTTGCCTGGGCTGCCACTCAGCGTGAAGACTGTGAATTGTAACCATATGATTACTAAGTCATTACTCTGGCATTGATGTTTGGTTTTGCATTTTGGATCTGGACAGTTAATCAACAAGACAACAACCAAACTACACAACAGCAAAGCATCTTACCTTCATTTTAACAATTTACAGCCAATATATCTTTACTGTAAACACATGGATTGACTTATATAAAGCTTTAGCAATTTTTTAAGTGTGTAGTAAACATCTCATATTTAATAATACTTGTTTGAATGGTGATTAGTGCATTTGAAGAGACTTTTTTTAATCAGAAATTGACATTGAGTCTGTATGCACTTTTTTTCAAAATCTACTTGAATAGTGGTACAATTGTTATTTTCTTTTCTATCAAGCTTTGGTGCAATTTCTAAAAACAATATTATAACAGCCTTTTTGTTATTATCATCTTACCCATAGGAATTTAAATTATCAAAGGAAAATTACCATGATCTTCAATCAATAAACTTTATACACATGATTTTTTTTAGTTTTTTTGTTGTCATATCTTCCAAGTCTTCTATAGGGGTAACTGCAAATCTAGTCTCAATGAAAATGTTAGAATCTCTGATTTATCATTGCTGGAATTTACATGTTTTCCAATTGAATATTGTCATTTGTCTTGATTAAACATTGTCTTATCTATGGAATGACTGAGGACAACAGTTTTGTCAGTATTGCTAAAAACTTTTTCTAGTTTTAAATTAAATTAGGAGTTATCTCCCTTTGACTAAATTTTATTTTTACATTCCCACTATAATGTTAAAGATTTGATTTTAAGATTCTTTTAATTGAATAAAAGTAATCTAATATGTTAAGCTTACAATTAAATTGAATTAATCTATGATGTAAAGCTTTGATATTGTCTGCATAAAGTTAAAATAAAAAACAGCAGAACTTTTATATTGTTATGCGTTTACTTTCTACATTGGCTAGAGGTATAGGGGGAGGGTTGAGATCTCATAAATATGTTTAACCCTGCCGCAATTTTGCGCCTGGCCCAAGTCAGGAGCCTCTGGTCTTAGTTTGTCTTGTATGATTTTTAATTATAGTTTCTTGTGTATAATTCGGAGATTAGTATGATGTCCATTATCACTGTACTAGTAAACATTTTTTTAAGGGGCCAGCTGAAGACCGCTTCTGGGTGTGGGAGTTTCTCACTACATTGAAGACCCATTGGTGGCCTTCCGCTGAAGTCTGCTCCATGGTCAGGTTGTTGTTGCTTTGACACATTTCACATTTCCTTTCTCAATTTTATTTTTGATATACATGGTAGATCCCCATGTTGGCAGAAAAAGAGAATTGAAAGGAGAAGAACTTATGATATACATGTAGGCTTGTATGCAAAATTATAGATCCCCTTGTAATATATTTGTAACCTGTCTAGAATTTAGTGCATGTATGTGAAATCATTCTTGGTAAATGCAATATTTTCCAGAAGAAAAAAAGAACCGTCCAACCTTAAAATATATTTTGAAGTGGTCTGAAATTGATTTTTTTATTCAATCCTTTGTAAAATCATGATTTGGGAAAGTTATATAATTTTTCTTGATATAAAACAAATCTTCTTCTTTTCATATTTCAGAATTAGGAATCAACTTTGACCATATTACGCAGAAGGTAGGATTTTACTTTTGTTTTTTGTACTTGAATTGTGGGTTTATAATAATTTGTGGTATGTCAAATATCATGTATACATTGTTGGCAAGTAAACCATAAACACGAAAAATCAAATATCTAATGAAAAATTCTGAAATAAGTGAGTTAAGAAATTATTCGACAAAATGTGTACTTGCAATATTTTAAATATTTTGTTCTATTGAAGTGGAAGAGAATTTAGAACATAAAAAAGTGTAATTTTTGCACTATTATTTTGGTAGTTGAGCAATCTTTTAGACACTGCCAGTACAGCAGTTATTATCAAAACCACAAAGATAGCTTGGATGTTGAATCCACAGTATTGATTTAAGCTCTGATTTATAAAGATAAGAAAATGGAGTTCTGAATATATGTTTATATCAAAATAAATGTGTACAGAGGAACCATTATGTTTAAAGACAATTATAGTCAATACCAATATATCTGGTTATAGATAGCAAAATTATCTCCCCTTGACCACTGACCCTTCCCTCATGCATTTGAACTATTAGGTCCGAGTACACAGTTATCGTCCCTTGATTTCCGTTTTCCATGATAGAGTCTGTAGTGTGGACAGTGTGTTACTTTTCAAATTTTTTTTATACCCCTTCCAAATTTATTTCTTTGTGTTTTATGCATCAAATAGCAAGAAGGGGGATACAATTACACTGTGAACAAGTTTGATTCATGAATTTTAATGTAAAGTAGTAATTTGGTTAAAAAAGGTTAAAAATTAGCATTTCGGAAGCTGTCAAAAGATTTCAAGACCACCTTTTCATAAAATTGTCCATATTTTGAGTTAGAGCTGATGAAGTTTTCTATAATTTTAATATAATTTGTCCTAAAAGTAGTACAACACACTGTAAAAATATTATTGAGAAAGCACAGGTGGGATTTTTTTTATTTCCATTTATTGTCTAAAAGTATTGCAGTACAAATAACTGTGTACTCGGACCATTATTTTATGGTTTTTTTTTATCACTCTGATAGATTCTTGGTATGCTCCCCAGCAATGTACAGACTGGTAAAAGATATCTAACCTGCAATGTTGTGTATAGACCTTATAGTAATATGGATTTAATGAAAATCATATAAATTTTCATTTTTATATAAATTTTAATTTTTGCAAGTACTCTTTGTATATTTTTTACCCCTGTTATTGAAATGATTGAATAATTTATTGCTATATCACAATTCCCTATGCTTTTAGTAGTTCTGAAATAAACCATTTCCATTGGACCTTAAGCATGCAACTGTAAATCAATCAAGCATAGCTAAAAGACATCTTAAATTTTGAATCTGTATTTATTAAGTTAAACCAGCTGCTATTGATAATATATTGACTAGTTGCTATATATCATAATGTTGAACTAGTTGAATTGACAAGAAAATAATGTAAATTTCAGTACAAAAGTGCATTTTTATGTAAGATTATACACTGACTTGCAGGAAATTCTTTGTAAATAAACAAATAAAAAACTAATTAACAAGTTTAGTATACATTACACAGATGGGTGGTACTAATATAATTTGTAATCAGAAATGTTTTTGATGTAATATATAACAATAACATTATGTTAATGACATTGTTTTTGGTTGGTAATGAATCTCTTTGATTTGAGTTTGACAGGGTCATGTTTTAATTATAATATGGAAATTGTATGATTGTTTATGTAGAGAATAGATCTATAACTTGTCAGATTGATATGATTGTCTCTTTTTTTGTCAGATTTAAGTATTGTCTAGACTACAAATGCCATTACTATTACTACATTTAGACATCTATAAACCATTTTTGCCATGTTTTTTATATAGATTTTACCAATGGAATGCAAATTTTGGTTGATTACTTTTTACTTTATGTACTTTATGTCCACCTTGGACAGTGGTTTATAAAGCTACAGCTTACCCCATGATAAAATCAAAATCAAACTAAAGGAATCTATTTTTACCTGTCCTTTATACTGTAGGACAAGTTTGATGACAAATCATATGATAATACTTGAGTGTCAAAAACTTCTTTGCAAATTTTCGTTAAGTTTGAGATTTTGAGATTTAAACTGGTCTTACATTTGTTGTAGTACATGTATTAGATTCTTAATGTCATTTACATTATCTAGTCCCTTCTTCAATATAAGATTATATATTGTAAATTCAGAAACTATTGAGAGGTTTATATTATTGCGAATAATGCGACAGCGTTGTAAACGCAATAATTTAAACTCGCATTTTGAAATATATTATATGAATTAAAAGATTTTTCTCAAAATCCTAAAAATTAAAATCGCATTTAAGTCTTAAATTACAAAATTGCAATAATAATTGCACGCAATAATTTCTAAATTTACAGTAATGACTTTTCCTCAATTGAGTCCTCGAATTTGGAAGAAGAGGATTTTTGTGGTCATTGCATATTTTCTTACTTCAGCTAAGTTTCAGTCTAGTGTTTAGCAGAATAAAGGGTGTGTTTGTTCATAATAGTTTATCTTACTATTGCCCAGTTTCAATCAAGTGCCAGAAATTTGTTTAAAAAAAATGAATATAAAGTTGTATGTATTTCCGTACAACCTACTATTGACTTCCCACTTCAAAAAAAAATCTATAGGTTAATTTGAATGTTTGATATTTTTTTTCATGATAACACTATCAATAAGGGTCAGAAATTGGCACAAGAATTGTAATAATTTGTCTATTGGAGCCTTAAATATTAACTTTCTGATTATTAATAACACTATCGAGCAGCACCTGTTTGAAGCATAAACATGAGGAATGCCTTAGGTTAGGTATATTGATTTAGTTTAGCATCGTCAATATTGTGATTTACTAATTAGTTGTTTTAACAAAGAAAATTTCACTGATAGTCAGCATAACTTCTTATTAGCAAGATAGTTTTTCATGTAACACATCTGTGGCTCAGTTTTGGCCCAAAAATGTTATAATTAAAATTATAAGAATTAAAAAGTTAATTTAGTATGTTAAACTGAAAATATAGATGATTTATAGAAGACAGGGTTTTTGGAATTGTTTTTTGTGTGTGAAAAGAACTGCTGCTCTTTTACTGTCTGATATTTTAATGTCTTAACTAACAGTAGATATTTGGTGAAGGAAAGGGAAAAGTAGGTTTTAAGGTAGCACAATACAAAGATTTTTTAACTCCAACTACCAAGTTTTAAAATGCTGTAACTTTCTTAATAATGCTTGAAAATTTATAAAAGTGGTAGTTTTGGATAGCTAACAGATTACTCTTTCAAATTAATGCAATGTTAGCATCATGCAACAATTATGTAACCAATTATAATGTGAACGGTGTCTAAAATATTTTTCACCAAATTTCCACTTTCAAATAAAATTAGCTTCTGCATAGGCATCCCTAGAGGCTTGATTTTATTATATGTTGTTCCTATGGCCATTATCTACAAAAGGGTGTCTCAGATTTCAGATAGAATGTATAGAACAAATTTTACACCTAATTAAACATTATCTTCTTTAATGTGGTAAGGATGTTTCACTAATTGGAGATTTATGAGAGAATAGAATACCATAGAGACAATCTGAGACACCCTTTTGAAGCCCATGATGTGTTGATTTAGATTTCGTTAAAATTTTCTGTATAGTTAAAGAGATGAAAGAGCTAAATTCATTCAAGTGACCTTACCCAGATTTTGCCACTTATTACATAATAATTGATTCCATAATGATTGCATAATAAAAATATTACATTCATTTAAAAGATTAATCTTTTATCTATCTATATGTACCTCTTTTATTATTTTCTATGCATTCATAAGAAAGTTACAGCATTTCAAATGTTAGTGATTGGAAGTAAAAAAATCTTTGTATTGTGCTACCTTAACCATGCAAATTTAAATTTAAGTCTCCTGGAGCACTTGAATCTTATGGGTTTAAGTATAAAAGATTGCAATCTGATATTTAAAAACAGTTTCCAGTAGTTTGTGTCTTCTATAACAATATCTCATCATATTCTAATCATTTAACAGTATTTGTTTGTTGTTGCATACATGATATATAGAAAGCACATGTTCTTAGCTCAACTGACCCTCAGACCAATGCAGTTTGTGATTACCATCATTTGGCATACTTTGTCTCAAGAACTCATCCAAGTCTATTCTAACTTAATGCTCACATTTATCTTAATAATGTGTAGTTTATGTTTTAATAGGATGCTTCTGTCAATTAACCAAGGTGGTTGCTGTCAATTAAATTAGTATTGCTTATTGTTATAGGCTGTATAATGTTGTTGTTCAGTTGTTTGTTCTTTAATCTTTAATGGATAGTTTAATCACTAGCAATCTAACCTCATCTCCTTATCTGTTTGTTTTTTTTTAATATTTTTTTCCAGTTATTTTGAGAAATAGTATAACTGTATTTGGTATAGCTAACCTTGACCTAATTTCATGGATACGATCAACCTTATGTTAAGTTTTTCAGATCCATGTCCAAGAAAAGGTCAAGTGTATTTGATATATGAAATAATTATAAAGTCTGCCTGTTAGTCTGGCAGGGTTCATTTGAACCTTACATATAGTTCATTAATTTAGGTTTCAGTGCAAAGTGGTTTGGTCAGTTAGTGTATGGAACAATTGTAAGGTTTACACTTGTGTATTGCAAGGTTTATCTGACCTTGAACTAATTTGCATAGGTTAAGGCTATTGTTATATGTTACCTGAAGTTATACTTTGACCTTTTAAAAACTTAATTGTAAAGACTTTCAGGTACAATTCAATCAAGATGGATGAAGCAGTGAGATATTTCAGCATGTGAACTATAGTCTATTGTTTGACACAAACCCCACACATCCTTTTTGTAATCTTTCCTTACTGTTTTCAGTATGCCCTTGACCTTTTGGGCTTTTCAATACTGTACACTTCCTATACTAGTATACTTATTCAACTAATAAACTCTTAACCTACAATGAAAAATTAGTTATGAAATCAATTAGAATGTCAAATCCAGATGGTATAATCATTAATTCAACATTATATGATGCTTGCTGATTTCTAAGGATGTTATTCTCACATCATTAGTTTACTTCCATTATTCTGTTGTGGATGTGAGTCAGCTGTTGAGGGATCAATCATTGCTCTAAACTAGACTTGGTAAGGAGGGATACTTCAATATCTGATTGATTAAACAAAGTTCTAAGTTCAGAATAAAGTTTATTTTCTTAACTCTTTTTTGACACTTGATGAAAAAAGGTTAAGTTTTGAATTTCTGATATATTGACACAGTTTTGATTAAAGTAATTTTGTTTATCAGAAGTTTTGAAGTTATCTCCCCTTGATATAGATAATATAAAGTTGATCATGTTGAGATGTTGTTTTTTTTTTGCTCTCACCTTTCTGATTTAGAATAAATTGATAAAAGAATTCTGCATTCTTAATGAATGGTCATTACTTATAACAAGAAAATTATAGTTTATACTGACAACTGACATCAAAGATGGCCACCAAGGCATCAACATGAAGATAGTTCTTCATATAATCTTTGAGATTAGTAAATGTAAATGCAGTCTTCATATGGAGTCTATATTTTTTCTAGTTTAACCATGATTTACTTAGATTTATATTTTATATAATAGTAATCATATTTTTTATTCAATTCAGATTTGTCTCTTTTCAACATGTCAGTCCTGTCTAGTTCAATTCTCAATATAATTGTTTAATGTTGTCACAAGAATGTCATTATGGTGTGAAGCCTTCTGTGACAATCTGATTGAAGAATTTGATATTTATATATATCTTGATTTATATATTGTTGTACATGTATATAAGCAATATTCATAAAGTCATATATCATATTTGACTGTCACATAATTGCATAAATTTGTAGTTTTATTGGAAGGAAAATAATGAAAAGAAAAGAATTTTGTAAAAAAATGGCACTGATATTTTGTATAGAGAATATATTTTGGTTTAACATTGCAAAGATTTTTAATTTAAATTCATAATCATGATAATTTAACCTCCAATTTTTTTCTAAACAATGTGAAACTTAAATGACAAGAAAAGGCAGAACACAGAAAATTTTGACAACAATGAAAACAGCAGATTTCATACTTTGATAGACAAGAAGTACAGACAAATTGAAAAAGAAAAGACAAAGCTCTCTTTGAAATAAAACCAGCTGTTTTTTAGTGTAAATTTTATGTTTAGTTTTTATTTGTTATGTATGTAGATCTGGTTAGGCATTTTATAATCAAGATGTGTGAGTTCCCCCTGGAGAGTCTAGATGGTAATAGAAGTTGAAAGGGAAATTAATTGAACACAGATTAATATTTCTGAAATATACATTATAACCAGGAAATTAGATTAATTGAATTGGAAAGTTGGTGTATTATAGTCTCATCTTAATTCTTCTTGGATCAGAAAATGTGATTTTTTTTTAATTTGGATTGAAATTAAGATTTTTTTGTTAAAAGAAAAATAGACAATATGACAGGATTATTAAAGTTAACATGCATCAATTGCTATGGTTTTGGTTGAGGTTAATCTCGATTTAGGAGTTTCAATGTCACATTGATATAGGACAGTAAAAATCTGATCTCAAGACATTGAAAAACAAACCAAAAAAGTCTTTGTGACAAAATGCAAACTTGAAATGGAACTTAAAATATGAGAATTTATGTCTTAAGTAAATTCTTGAACCACATCTTTCAAATACTATTAAATAATGTGATTCCTATGCATGCAGTACACCAGAAGGTTTGGAGGGTCTATGAGTGGCTCCCCCTCCCCTTAACTCAGCCTTAAAATTGAAATTTGACTATTCAAGTCAAAGCATGTTGACCCCTGGCAGATACACACCCTGATAGACATCTCAACTAGATGTGTGTGCAGTATAAACTAGCAAAATAAAGATGCAAGGATTGATAAGTGTTATGTTCATCCAGATATATTTCTCTATTAATAAAAAATAATTTTTATTAAACTTAAAAAAGTTATTTTTTTAGGTGGGCCGGCTAAATGGAAATTTCAAAACCCTCAATGAAGGTAGACATAAGTGTCCTAATGTTGTATCTGCATTTCTTATACCTGAATTTGCTGTTGGGGAAAAAATAAGTGTTATATAACTTTTTGATACTTATTTGAGAAAATAAAAGAATAAAAGAAGACTTAATGGTTTTTAGCACATGAATGTGCTCGTTCAGGCTTTGCAACCAAATTTGGGGGGAGGGACAGAAAGACAGAAGGAGGAAGAAGGATGGTGAAGGTACTAAGGGGTATACAAAACTACTTAATTCTATCAAAGGAAACGTTTTTACCAATAGTAATAATTACTCCTGCACAATAAGGCAAAATATAAACAGGAAGATTACTGTTTAACACAAGGAAGAGGTTTACATCAAACAATGTCTGTAAAAAACGTTTACTTGGCTGCTTTTATCTTAGTCAAACAAACAAAGATAATACAGATGGCTGATTGTGATGATAATGCAATGTTTAGTCAGTTTTAGCAATCTGTTGAAGAGATATGACACGGGTCATTGAAGATTATATAAGTTCAATAATTCATACTTCTTTGTAGAATTTTCATACTCCTAGCTAGCTTATACATGTTTTGTGAAATTGGCGGAATTTAAAAAAAACCTTGATGAAATTGTTGTGTCTGTAAATAGCCCAACCATCCTTCAAGACTGTCTCTGCAAATCCTCTTTTACCAGATTTTTAATGAAACTTTCAGAGAATCTTAAGTACCTGCAATTGCATTCTCCAGTGGAAGATCAAGAAATTTACAAAAGGGGGGCATTGGCGACTGCTTTAATAGGGGGCCTGCTCCAGCTATTCTTCAGTGATTCTCTTTATTATCAACTAAATTTTCCCTACAAAAGGCCCTCTCCTGGATGCACCTATATTGCCCACATCCTATTGGGTTTTTTCTTCTTCAAATGATAAAAGGGGTTTTCCTAATGAAGAAAAGTCTACTAAAGGTTCCCAATCGATCACTTACTAACTGTGCAAAACTTAAAAAAGTTGATTTTGAAAGAAACTTTTACACAATATATTTTATGCAGAATGGCTTTGTGACAGCATTTTATTTGTATGTTTTCCAATACAAAAATTTAACACATAATGAAATCTTTAAAGAAATTAAAATTCATGCATGAAAATTGATTTTTTGATTTTTTGATATTTGATATGAAAATGATATTTATTTATTATTATTATTTTTTTTTTTTTGGGGGGGGGGGTGTTGGAGGGGTCCTGATTCCTTCCTGATGTCCTGAAAAAGGACTCCCCCTCCCTCTCCCTTATCTTGTCTTTAGTATTTTGTATTCAGAATTAATTGTGTTTGCTTATTACTTGTAGTACCGTACATGATGCAGCAAATTAAAAGATTAAAACTTGGAAAGAATGAATATTATAGCTATTTTGTGCATTTTTCGTGTGATCTTTTTTTGTGGTAATTTTCATATCATGCTCCTCGCTTGAGATGGAATAATTATCACTAAAAACTAAGGAGGCCACGTGGCGTTGCTAACGAAATTGACATGAACATGATGAAATTAACAACGTCGTCATGGGTAAAATAGCGATAAATAGATTATCATTGGTCATCTCAACTCGATTGCTTTACTCACTTTCGCTGTACCAGCTCAAGCGAGAAAATCAATCTCGTTGAGATGATCAACGATAATCTATAATTATTCCAGTTTTGATTAACATGATATTAGTTCGGTACTCCTGTCAAATCATTTGCACAATAAAAATGCTGAATTAACAGTATGCTTAAAGTTAGTGCTCCTGTCAATTTGTTTGCACAATAAAATAGCTGAGCGAACAGTATGCTTCAAGTTAGAACTCCTGTCTACGGTAATTGTTTGCACATTACAATAGCTGAGTGAACAGTATGTTTAAAGTTCACATGTTTGAATTGTTTCTTTGACAGTTTGCTTTTTCCCTACAGTTTATTTTTTTACAAATTCTATTCAAATCAGACTGTGCATGACACCTGCCAAAATTTGACATAGAAATACATATGTACAATTAAGGTCTACATGCCCCAGTGGTCTATCACTAAGTACTATCTCTTTACTGAGGACTGATTACAGTAAATGAATCTTTTAAGTCTACATGCAAATGGTGTTTGATTTAAGTCTGATAAAAGTTAGAATGTTGCATGATGTTGCAGCTTGTAGAAAAAAGTTATAAACTAAAGATTGTATTGTAGATATGATTTTAAAAAAAAAAATTAATGTGTATGACAGCCTAAAATATAGTGGTAATCTTGGCTGATCATATTTAAGTATATATAAGTTTAAAAGTTTGCTTATCATTACATCAAGCAAGATGTCAAATAAAACTAAAGAATTAATTGAAACTTGTAGTTTGTGCAGACATAATATTTCTTCTATTTGGTGGCAGGAAATTCTTGTCCAGGTTCTCTTTTAAATTTAATTGCTTTGGAAACCTCTCATGACAAATGCATCATGCATAAGGATGGTAGTATAGTCAAAGAATACCTTTTCCTTAGGCTACTTATAATCTAAGCTGCTAGTTGAAAGAACAATTAATATTTTTATTACCAATGTGCCTCAAATCAGCTGTTCGTGTGAATATTCTGGTTTTTGGAACCTTAATTAACCCTTCATAATTGATGTTCATAGTTTTATTAATTGATTGTTGGCTGCTTAATGTCCAGTGGCAAATATTTCATGTGATCATAATTCATAAGTCTTAAAATGTGACAAATGTCACAGTTTTTATTCTCCAATTCTTTGGTTCAATTGGTCATTATGTGAAAGCTATAAAACTGCAATGTAAGCATGATTACAATCAGCCTGACAGATCAAGGTGGTCTGCTTCTTCCAATTGTCTATCTTCCATCATACCTCTCATGTTTAATTCAAGATGTGCATTTGATTGCATCTTTACAAGTTTATAGTCAGAAGAAGAGCAATTAAAAATTTGTAGCTTTCTCCTGCAGTTAATGTTTGATGGTCTTAGAGATATTTTTATTAGCTGGTTTGATTAATGTTTCTTGGCAGTGCTTCATATTTAAGATTTGTAAAACTAATTTGTAAAGTTTGCTAGGAGTTTATCCTGGGTAATTATCAAGATAACTATCTTTGGTCTGGTCAGCTTAAATAAACCATGATATAGATCTGTTAATCCTCATGTCTGCAAGCTTTTACAGAGTTCATTCTCAGTCTTTGATTTAACCATGATTATCAGACCCAATAGCCTGAATGTGTCTGAAGGGGTTATTTGGGGTCAATTTAATCATTATGCGGACAGACTCTTATAATCAATGTTGAATCTGAATTTGAAATTTAATACTCGTTAATTATATTTTTTGGTTTAAAGATGGGTTAGTTCAATTCTCTAAAACCTGAAGGCTTTTGGTATCAATTTGAAAGTTTTGGTGAAAAGTTTACAGTCATAGATATAGGAAGATGTGGTGTGAGTGCCAATGAGACAACTCTCCATCCAAATAACAATTTAAAAATTAAACCATTATAGGTTAAAGTACGGCCTTCAACACGGAGCCTTGGCTCACACCGAACAACAAGCTATAAAGGGCCCCAAAATTACTAGTGTAAAACCATTCAAACGGGAAAACCAACGGTCTAATCTATATAAACAAAACGAGAAACGAGAAACACGTATATATTACATAAACAAACGACAACTACTGTACATCAGATTCCTGACTTAGGACAGGTGCAAACATTTGCAGCGGGATTAAACGTTTTAATGGGCCCAAACCTTCTCCCTTTTTCTAAAACAATAGCATAACATCACAACATATAAAAACATACGATAAAATATCAATTAGCAGACTTAACTCAATCAAAAAACGTATGATTACACAAAGAACGAATAAATTTGATCTGCGATATCTGAATACAAATGCACAGTTAATTAAATATAAGAGACAAACAGTCATGACCAAAATTTACATTTATCGCTATTTTGTGCATTTTTCTTTTGATCTTTTTTTGTGATAATTTTCATATCATGCTTCTCACCTGAGATGGAAAAATTATCACTAGAAACTAAGGAGGCCACGTGGCGTTGCTAACGAAATTGACATGAAATTGACAACGTCGTCATAGGTAAAATAGCGATAAATAGATTATCATTGGTCATCTCAACTCCATTGCTTTTCTCACCTTCGCTGTACCAGCTCAAGCGAGAAAATCAATCTCGTTGAGATGATCAACGATAATCTATAAGTATCGATACTTGTTTAACCTGTGTTGTTTGGTTACTGACATGTTGTCATATTGTCATTTTGCATTATCGTGTATTTTATCTATATTCTATTGTAGAAGAAGTCAAAGTTACAGGTGACTTGCATGTTATAGTATTATTGAGTATAATTCATCTTTTTAGTCAGATAATCTGGGGTGCAACCCATTTGAATTGTTTTACATTGTCTTATCAGGGCCTGTTATAGCTGACTATATGCGATATGGGCTTTTCTCATTGTTGAAGGCCGTACGGTGACATATAGTTGTTAATGTTTGTGTCATTTTGGTCTTTTGTGGATAGCTGTCTCATTGGCAATCATACCACATCTTCTTTTTTATATATAAGAAAAGAAATGAAAACTTGTGGTTATATGCATGAACAAAATTTTTTTGTCTATAAGGAAATATTTTAATCTCTCTTCATGATAACTTGTAATTTTGGCATCAGTCTGTCTGTCTGTCCTGTTTATAATGCTGTTTGCCGACACAGCTTCTTCATCAGGTATTATTCCTGCTCGTCAGACAGTTCAAGTTGTTATCTGTGCTGTTGGGTTGCTGTCTCATTAACCTAAATTTCACATATATTGCTTTTCATTCTGTCAGACTGAGCACTAAAGATAAGTAATCTAAGTTTTATATACTGAGTAATATTCAGCTTGACTTCATTCTGATGGGCAACTTTTAAAACTACATGATAAACATTCCTTATGATCAAAATGCTGGTTAATATTCAAAATTTGAAAAAAAGCAAGAAGTAATGAAGAAACAGAAATGTTACTATGCCAAAAACTTTGCTAAAGCACATAAAACAAATGAAGGGTAAGCTTGTTTTTTAGGTGTAATAACATGCCAGTTACATGTGAAACAGTCATAAAAATGATACAATTCATTACTTTAGCATTCATCTGATCTTCCTTAAGTTCAATAATTTATGGCATAATGATATCACAAATCCTTTTTACAGATGTGTATTGCATAACATTACATTTATCACAGTTCCACTTCTTGTTTATAGAGAAATTCCCTTCAGGTATATCAGATTCCTGGAGTTTAAATGTTTAATGTGCATATTTTCAGAACATGTACATTGCATAAATAGTTGATGGAGAAAGCTATAAGACTGCAGACTCTCCTGGGTTGTTTTTTTTCCAAGTTTCATTCCATATTTACTCTGTGTATGGAGCATTGTCTCAGTATATTGATTTGTGTACAAAGAAAATTATTAAATTGATTTTTGTCAGTAAGTCACATTCTTAATGTGATTTACATGAAGGCTAGTGGAAAGGTGCTTGAAGATCAGACTTCATAAGTATAAATAAGTCCCTATCAAATGATGATTAATAACAAGACTAGTGAAACTCGGTTGTCTGAAATCAGATCTAACACCTCTCTGCCCTCAGGACTATTATTTACTGATCGAGTTAGCATAATAGTCCCACCTGTTTGGAACAGTATTTTATGATACAATTAAGTATTTAAAAGAATTGAAACTTTGATATTGGGGTGAACATGCAAAAATATGTTATTTATAGGGTTGCAATCCAAATATAATTGTTTTATGATGCAATCCTTTTATTTATATCAATATTTTAAATGAAGTTAAAACTAGAGTTATCTCCCATTGTTGGATGATTGATGCTTTGTTTACCAAAAAGAAATAAAGTCTTTTCATCCATCAATCCTATATCTTATTGGGAAAGAATATTATACTCATGTATGAGGGGGAGGACAGGGGTAAGGGAGACAGGGAGAAAGGAGAGGAAAGCTGGGAGAAAGGAGAAAAAAAAAATATGAAAAAATAAAATATCTCTCTTTTTTCCGGTAAATTAAAAAAATAAAATAAGGAGAAGAGGGGTAGGAGAAAGGAGAAGAGGGATGGGAGAAGGGAGAAAGGTACCCCCCCTGTCCTCTCCCTCATGTATTTCTCTTTCTGTACAGAAAGTACATCATTGTAAATAGATAGTTTTACAATTTTCTCATGAACTACAAATCTTTTTATACCTTCATGAAATTTGGAAGCATTAGCTTCGTGTGATATGAACAATGCTACACTGTGTGACACAATTTTTCCATTTAATGCTTATTTGCTGAAAGACCCTGCTCCTCAACTATTGAAAAGTCAGTCTGCATTGACTATTATCTTGATGTAAATTAGATACACCCATTTTGGGTTAATCTGGAGTGGGTTAAATATGCCCTGAAATACTTATTTGACTGATAAAAGCTTTGTCGATCATATTGAGTGCACTGTGGCTTATATTGACTTGCATTTTTTTAAGGATTTCCTTGAATAAATAGAGTACTTCAAATAAAACAAATAAAATTCTGAAGATATGAATGAAATTTGTGTCTACGAGATAAAAAGACCTGATAAGATATACCTGAACAATAGTCTCATTTGTATAACATAATATATTTGTAACTCTGACATCATTGTTTCCTTGTTCTGTATATACTAACAATTTATTACCAACACTTTTGGGTTTTAAAATTATGTAATAGAAGGTGAAAGATTTATACAGAAGGACTTTTTATCATGTCTTCAATACAATGTAAAGATTCATAAGTAAAGTTAAAGTAGTGTTTACAGATTTTTAGGGTTATCACACTTTGATTTCGTTTCTTACAACATGCCACAGGGGACAAAGAGTCCGTCTGACTTCATGTTAAAACATAGAAACACTGCTTGTCATTTATAAAATTACTTTTAAAGAATGAGGTACAGTTTGGGTATTTTGGAGGATCCTTTTAATTCATGTTTTATTGAGTGTTTGATGTTTAACACCACTTTCAGAACTACTGAATCAAAAGTAAATAGCAATGAAAGTCAATTCTTTGAATGGCTTAAAAAGCAATAGAAGTAATTTTCAAAATTTTATTCACACACCAACATTGATGAAAAAATATATTCCTCTCTTGTTTCTTTTACATGATTCAATGGGAACACAAAAATACTGATAAAGTTGAATGAGATTTTCACTTTCATACAATATTGACAACTGTTTAACACTGAAAACAAAACTTGAATGTTAGATTCTAGAAATGCAGATGAAAATACCCTATAATGAGATTTTTTTTTTAAATGTGGAATAATTGCAATGGGGACAACTTTTCACTAGAGACCCAATCTTTAATGACACAGAAATTACAACCATAGATTTTTCAGACTTCATTAATGAGCAAAGCCCATACAGCATAGTCAGTTATTAATTAAAGGCCCTGGAATTCATTTACAGAAATGATAAGCGTTTTGTACCCGAGCAATTGTTTGTCAATCCTTTGCTTTTTAAAAGGTGCTACAGTAGAAACTTTTTATGACCCTCTTATTAATATGTGTCCACACTTTCAAAGATTTAAGTTTAATGTTTTCAGTGTTAAATCAGCATATATTCATGGAATGTTTCAATAAAAATAATTTGGTGATAGCAAAACATACACAAAAATTGCACTTGAATAACTTACACCAAAATGACAACAAGCATTTTAAAAGCTATGAACAGTAGGCATTGGTCACACAATAAAAAAATGAAACTACATGTACATGTATGATTTATTTTGCTTATTCTATGATTTATTTTAGAAAAAGCTGGAATGTAAATTGAAAAAAAGCTGGCATATTTATTACAAGTAATGCCCACAAAATCCGGTCTAATATTTTATTTCTACAAAATCCAGACTAAAATACAAAAATAAAAATAACAATTTCAGAAATGATTTGAAATATTTGGTCGTAACAAATACACTTTATAGAAGAAAATAATTTAAAAAATCCAAAGGAATAAATGAATGTCTAACTGGAATAATTGTTATGTTTTGGAAAACTAATGAAATTGTTGCTGAAAAGATCATCTTTAAGACTTCCAGTCTTTGAAAAGAAAAGTCATATCCTCTATGACTTACAATAAAAAGGGGGGTTATTAGCATGATTAGTGACCAAGAAGCCCAAAATATTTAATTTTTAGCTGGGTCTTTAAATTTAACTTAAAACAGTTATCATGATAGTGTTTAGGTTAATCTTTTGTGTTGTTTCATGTTTATGTTCCTTTTCCCCTCAAATTGCAAAAAAAATAAAAAAAAATATTAATAGAGGGATCTTAAATATTCTTGCAATTTACTTATTAAATATATAAGTTGAAGTATGTGAATACATTGTTGTAAAGTATCATACTGCAGTCCCAAATGAATCAACCGTACCAGGTTTTGGCAACGACAGTTTTTTTGTTGTATGTGATGGTTCACTGCCAGCACTACTACTTGTTTGTGAAAGTGACATACTATCTCGTGAATGAAACACTCGTGGTGGTTTCTTTGGCGGTAAAGGTCCTATATAACTTGTTGAAGCACTTTTGTGAGGAATTCTATTAGCACTATTTAATGGTAATGTATGTGTCCCATTCATTGGGTAGTGTCCATGTGGACCATGATAATAACTCCCATTGTGAGAGCCATGAATATTGTTCCCATTGCGTGATAGAGTACTATACGGTGTACTATATGATAGATAAGTGTCATACGTTTCATATGAACTTAACGATGGCAGGAATCGAGAGTTTAAAGTTTGAGCTCGTTGTGGAGTATGATAATATGATCCTGCACCATGTGAGGGGTCATAAAGTAGGTCATGAGATTCACATGGAATGGGAGAACAGTCATCAAGTAATGGTGAAGTTGATTCACACTGAGAACTATCGCTTCCTTTAGTTTGATTGGTGGAGGATGAGAAGCCACCATTATCTTCAGGGTCATTAAATTCTCCTTGGAATGACACATAAGTATTATTAGGATTTAAGTCTTTTCTGACTTGTGCATATAATGGTTCACATTCCATAATTTCCATATCCCCATTCACTGGTGGTTTTTTATCATATTTTTCTGATTCGGTAATATCTGATTGATTCAAGACATTTGTTTTAAGATGTTCTTTGAATGTCTGACTTCGTTCTTCCAGTTTTCGTTGATGTTTCCTTCGAAATCTTAGTAACATGTAAATAAACATTCCAATCAAAACCAAAAGAAGTAAAAAGCCACCAACTACTGATAAGGTAATTTTTATCGTATGATTATTTCGTGAGTTTTTTTGTTCCTCTATTGGAGAAGGTTTCACTATAGACGGGTCAAATTTATGCCCTTCTAAGGACAATGTGAACTTTAAACTCCCAGAACTCCTCGCATTTTCCACAGAACACTTGTATTGTCCCATATCATTAGCACTAAAATCTAAAATCGTCAGAGTACTATATATCATAGACTCTTGCTTTGTGTCAATGCTATATTGACCATATAGTCCATCACTTGTTAATTCCATCCCATTTTTTGTCCACTTTGGTGATGAATAAGGGTCGGCATAATAATTACAGTAAAGTTCAATTTTATCTTTCGGTTTTATTGTGAGATCTTGATTACTAGAATACATTATGATTTCACAAACGAAGTCACTCTCATCCAGCTGTGAAAAAGATTTGTCTTTTACTAAGCTTGGTGAATTGCATTGCGGCTCCCCTTCAGGAAATATCCAATGAATTAAACTATGATATGATGAATTGTGTAAGTATTGCTGCAGCCATCTGATGCGACAATCGCAGAACCACGGATTATTGTAAAGTTTGAAAGACTTGAATTGTTTTGTAAAGTATTGCACAGATTCTTCACTCAAAGTTTTCAAATTATTGTTTTGTAATTCCAATGTTTGTAAATAGCTCAATTCTTCGAAAGCATTGTTTCCGACATATTCAATATAGTTTCCATCAAGATATAGACTTGTCAAAGATGGTAATCCAGTAAAGGCAGCATCTTCAAGATGGCTGAATTTATTACCTTTAAAATTAAGCACTAGAAGAGACGTAAGTCCAGGAAAAGCTGAAGTCGGCACACTCGTCAACTGATTCACCGATAAATCTAAATGCTTCAGTTGAGTAAGTTGGGCAAAAGCATTTGCTTTTATTTCTTGTAGTGAGTTGTTTTGCAAATATAGTTGTGTCAGCATATCATATTTTGCAAAAGCATTAGCACCAATCACTTTTAAACCATTATTTCGGAGATCAAGTATTTTTATATTATGATGAAGTTCAAACGGTATGTGATTTAATCCAATTCCACTACAGTTAGCAATGTGAATTTCATTTTCATAAGAAAGTGTACATCTTTTTTCACAAAAAGATAGTGAAATAACTATAAAAAATATGAAAACATGAAAGATAATTCCAGTATTGCAATGCATTTTGAATAAAAATAAATTTTCCGTAATTTTGGCAGACGACTAGAGATTAATTCCAACACTTGCTGAGAACTGATGTTGTAAAACAGTTGTTGAATGTTGTAATTTTACATCTTTAAGACACACATCTGTTCACTAGCGATATTTCCTTAATAATGCTTCATCAACGCGTGCTTTGTCATTAGCATCAACTTAGCAATATCTGATGTTATAGTTCTCTGTTATTATCAATACTGCTTAAAGTTTGAAATCCTGTGTGACTCATTGCACGTGCTGGTCATCAATGAAATAAAAATCCATCTTTTCATCATTCCCACTGTAACTTGAGGTATTGATTAAAAGAAAGAACATTGATTTTTTTCCCACAGTATCATTCCTGTAGTGTCTTCTTCATATTGACATTCATAGCTGTTGCTAAAAATAGAAAAAAGGGGAAATCTTATTAATTCTGCATTATTCATTCAAGCTAATTAATTTAACTCAAGTTGTAATATATCTGAATGTTTTGTAACCAGGATCTAACAGATTTTGTAATTAAAGGAAGGAAAAACATATAATTGTAATTCCTAAGACAGAGGGAAAAACAATTTTCTGCTAAAAATAACAAATAAATGACATAATAATGAAATGGTTTGTTTGTTTTACATTTCTCAGCTGGCATATAAGATGAATTATTGTTTGTACGAAAAAAGTGTTACATACATTTTATAAACATTGCTGTTTTCCAATAATTTGATGAAAATATGGCAATTAGCCTACTTTTTGAGCACTTAATTGTCAGGTATATGTCAGTTAAATAAGATTTGATCAAAGAGATGCATTAGTTTTGTTATGTTTTTTTTTAATGTTTCAGCTTCAAATATCAATTCTGGCTTTACAAATTTCCTATAAAAATAATCCCATGTTTGACATAATTTCATAACCTGAGCATTTTTACTCAAGGTTACTACAAGTAAATGCTCTAGTGAGTTTTTCTGCCAACTGGCAAGTATGAATTATAGGAAGCTCAGAATATTTACTCTTTGTTTACCTACATATCTATTAATTAATTTTCATCATAACATAGAGAGAATTGCTAGAATAGTTTTGTAGTAAATGTTTGTAGAAATGTACATCAAATAATTCTATAATGTAAATTGAAACTGACATAACAACTGATGCCTGCAGTCAGTATCTCATCTTAGAACTAGCTCCATCAGTATCTCATCTAAGAACTCTCTATCATCTAAATGTAATGTAAAAGACCTGAAGATTTCAAGATATTTATGCTTTCTTTGATAGAGGCAGTGCTTTGTGTAAAATACTTCAAGATATGTATGCTTTCATTGATATCAGCATTGCATTGTGTAACATAAAAGAAAGGATTGGGGAAAATCAAAGTAGCCCGCCTTTGTGTATCTCATAATGAAACGGAAATATTAATTCTCTTATTTATGGAGGATGAAACACTTCAACTTTTGAGTGGATGACGATTAAGTGCTAAAATTGTTGAAGTGTCCGTAATCCGTAAATGTATACTATTATATTTCTGTACACATCATTTAAGTTTACAAACATAAACACTCAAATTAAACTTTCAAGATACCATAGTTACAAGACAGAATTTGGTTTTAATTTAAGATTTTTGAAAGATTTTTGGTCTCAAAATTTTTTGTATAGTGGTATGTGAAAATAAACTACAAATATCAAATGATAAAGAAAATAAATCATAAGTTCAAGAATAAAAATAAGATAGGATTCTTTTAGAAATTCAATTAACACTTTTAAAAGTCCTTCCATTGCTATATTTTACAAACTGTTTCTACGGTAACACCAGTGAGTTAACCAGAATTTGCCTTAGGCAAGAAATCGCATCATTAGAAAATCTTGCTTCATTGACATTAAATACAGAATTTCTGTAACGAATCCTTGAAACCATCCTCTATGTTTTCCAAAATAGTATCACAACCAATTATATGAATTCCCATTTGTCACATTATAGTCATTTGACACCCTCTTATAACGAATATGTTATGCAGACATTTGTATATGGTATTTATACCATTATGTCAGATTTTTAGTTCTGACACTATTTATTTGGTCATTGATACATGGTAAGGTTTCTTGGAGACATATTACGTTAAGTGTAGGTAGGTTCTGGTATCCTCCAGAGATTTACCATGACACTAATGATTATCGGAGAATCATTTGTAATTTTATTTCGGAGCAGACTGTCTGATGGATTTAGTTGTAATCCCTGATATATATTCTATTTGTCTTATAAAAGACTGAGAGTGAAACGGTATAAAATCTATCACAGGAAGAAATTAATTCATTTGTAATCCTTGGTATAAAATCCATCACAAGAAGAATTATTTTACTTGTAATCCTTATTAGAAAAGCGAGGTTGATACTTATAAAGCAACCATCTTTTTACTAATCTGAGAAAAGTTAATTTGCAATACAAATATTTTTGATAAATCTTATCATTTCAGCATGATTGGAAAACGATATGTTGACAATATTTCAATTTGACAGCAAAACACCAATGAAAAAAAGCAAAAAAGATAACATACACTGAGTCATCATTGAGTTACCAAAACATTGAATGTCAAAGTCTTTGAAACTTAAGCTGAGTAAAATGTGAATGAAATCAACCGAGTTACCAAGATAAAGAACTGAATCTTTGATAAGTTTGACTTGCACAGGAACACATTAAAAGCGTGGGGCTTACATACTACGCTCTGTGACAATACTCAAATCCCCTCCCCCTGTTATTCTATTAGAAAATGAGTGAAATGAACAGTATTTGAGTAGCACCAATATAAATAACTTTGCTACTTTTAAAACAATTGAAGCAAAAATAAGTTGCATAATTTAAGCCCTCTATGATTAGTCAACATCTCAGTTCCTTATATCTGACCAAAATTCATTGTTAAAACATGCAGTCAATGTACTTATATATATATAATAGATTGGATTACAAAAAATAAGCAAAAATGTACAGTTCCACTGGCTATTGATTTAAGACATAATATTTCCAATTGTTCATCATAACAGGCTTATTTGTATACAACTGGAAAGGTGAAAAGTTCATTATATTTTAACAATCAATATGTAACATAGCACAAGATGATGTTATAAAAGATTTAAGATTAGATCATGCATATATGATCTTTTTATTATCTGTTATTAATCTTTTGATAATTTATAATTGGGTCCACAAAGATAATAAGTTTCAAATTCCTTTGGAATTTTTACTTTAAAGTACATGTAGACATTTTTTAGTTTAGAGAATTGTTTCTAGAAATTTGACTTTCAAAAATTATCATGTTACAATAACTTTTGTCATTGGATTGTGGTCCTCCCTGTATATAAATGAATTGATCAGGCATGCATGTGTTTCACACTTCCTTGCTGAATCTTATAAGTTGTGGAATTTATGTCTTATTTCCTCTTCTTTTTAAAAAGGAAATAATTAATATCTGTTGAAATTTAATATTTAATCATATGCATATTTCTTAAGACTTTGACATGTCTGAAGTCTGGCTAGTGCCATATTTAGACTAATTGAAATAAATTATGGTCGTCTGCCAATTAGATGGATTGATAATCTTATTTTAGTATCACAGATGTCCTTTTGACCTCTAAAATTAAATAAACATCCTGGACTAATATTACTACTGTGTATTGAGTGTTGATTTAATCATGTTATTAATTGTCTAATTAAGACATTGAAGATTGGATATTCAAATATTTTCTTTTTGATGGAATTTTTATATTAAAATTTTCTCAGTCTTGAATGATACATCCTGTGTTCCTATTATAGATATATTTTAAAAGTTACATTGCCTCCAGGTAGATATATTAAATAAATACAAATTATGATTTTAATAAAATTTTTGCCTTGGGGAATTAAAAATTTGTCATTTCAGTAAAAAACACTTATTAAGTCTGAGAAATGTTTCGCTTATAATTTTTCACTACTAAACACTAAAAATTAGGTTTAAACCAAGGATTTGTCTTACTAAACAAATCCTTGCCTCAACCATACATTTAAAATACTGTTTAAAAATGCTGATCAAATACTCTGCATTTCTATTCAGACTATATCTTGACCTACAATTTGGTATTACAGGAGCAAATATAGTCTATTATGTACATTTGTTTTCTTGAGACATTCACACCTTCCATAGGCTGATCCAGGGTTTGTTTTTTTTGGGGGGAGGGACTCTGGTTGATTATTTTGGAATCACTGAAGCATGAGTGTAGAGGGCCCCCTGGTGAGTCTTATGGCAGTCATTACGGCCCCATTATTAAAAATCCTGGAAAAGCCACTGCCATTTGAGCAAAATTTGATACAAAATAGTTTAGAAAAGCATTAGTTTTATAATGGTTAATTTAATTTAATTTTAATATTATGGAATCAAATTTTGCTTGATATTTTCATATTTGCCTACGGTTACTCTTAAGTTTTTTCTATACTTATAAAGATCAAATAATTTTTTACTGAAACAATGCAAGACTGGAGAGTAAAAAAAAATGGTAATAGTCAGTACAACACAAATCAACGAACAATACCTATTAGCAAAATGTTCTTTAAGGGGGCTCGCGGGTCTAAATGATTTTTTTTATTTAATATAGGATTTCTCTTTATTTTTCTATAAATGAACTTTAGCTTATACTTAATAGAAAAATGAAATAAAAAAATGGGGTCACCGTTCATTTACGCTCACAATCTGCCTTCGAAAGAAGCATACATTTTTGTTGATGTCCTTTTTTTCTGTTGAACTAATAAGAGAAAAAACGGTATTATCGAAATAAAAAAAGAACTAAATTACAGAAATCGCTCAAATTTTACTATTATTTAGCTTATGTACAGCTTATTTGAAAACAACAATAAAAAATATAGGTCACCGATAAGTTAAAAAAGATGTTTCAATTTTAATGCCAGAAAAAGGCATGTTTGCACAAAAGGGAGATAATTTGGAGCTTTTTACATGATATCTACATTTTAAAAGTCACCTGGGGTCAACACAAATTGATTTTTTGGAACGATTTTTGTACCAAATGATAAAGTTACAACTATTAAAGGTTATAAATAAAATTTGTATTGAAAAATCAATGTTTACTTTTTTCTGAAAATCTTATACCAGCGAGCCTCCTTAAGATAACAAATAATATATTTATTAACTTATGATCCTACCTTTAAAGTTATTTTGAAGATCATGTAGTACTATCCTATTTCGGGTAGCAAAATTTCATGACAATTAAAACTGTATTTTCCTATTCATCATAATATATGCCTCAAAATAGATATAATAAAATGAGCAGAAGGTATGACCACTCCTCTCTGTCTGACGTGGGAAATATATAGTGCATTGATTATTGATCTGGTATCTTACAGAGTAGTGTATCCTAATCAAATATATGAACATGTTATTTATCATATAATGTGTCATAAAGGTGAAAATGTCATCTCTCAATATTTGGATGAATTTTCTGAAAATATGATATGATTATGAAAGAGGAGGTATTTTTAATTCTCAAGTTTCTCTTGGCTTGTGGGAGACAGAAGAGGGAGGGGTGTCAATAACAAATCTCAAGGTTTTAGTCCATTCCTATACTGGAATATCAGATAACACCTTAGTATTCCAACCACACCTGACTTTTGAATTCAACATGTGTTTCTATGACAGGCATTAGTGGTGAAAACTAATGTCTGGTAATACTATATGTTTATGGCGGAGGGTGTAGTTTAATTCTACAGTACACTCCTAATACTCAAGTGATAGTTCAGATTACTACACCTTAACTTCCCACTTAAATATGGACTTGTGAAGGCTTATTTCTTTGTTGCAACTATCATTTCCACGGGGGGATCCAGAAGTTTTCATAAGTGGGGGCCCACTGACTGCATAAGAGGGGGCCTGCTCCAGTCACGCTTCTGTGATTCCCTAGCTATATAAGCAAAAATTTGTTTCCCAAACATGGGGGGGGGGGGGGTAAATTTTCCTCTGATTTCAATATGTATTACATAAATAAAACTTAAACACTTTGTGTGTGCTTGTGTTATACCCATCGTGCAGAAACCTGCAGAAACCATATGATATTCTGATAAAAAACAGGTTTATTCTATCATAAACATTTACAAGGTAGATCAGTGCAGAACATGTCTTGAAAAAGAACACGTAACTTGCATATGGGTATATGCAAAACTATGGAATGGGAACATGGCTCAAAAGCTGTGTTTTGGAGTAAATTAATTTTCTAGTTTCCCTCTCCAGTCCATCATATATTTTAGTTTCTTTCAAATATAGATTGATGCTCAGTGTGCATCCCCCCACCCCACCCCCTCCCACATTTGTGTCAGTGTAAGAAGTACCTTAAAATATGTTTAGATATACAGAATATAGACCATTGATTTTCCCTTTTTAAGGTTTTTTTGGGCCCTTTATAACTTGCTGTTCAGTGTGTCAGCCAAGGTGTTGTGTTTTTACCAATACTAAGAATAAGAACTTTTTGCATAGTATTTCAAAGCCTTTAAGTATTATGCGACAGGAAGTTTGATGATTCATCATCGTGAGAGACCATTTAAATGTTTCTATAATCATCTATGCAGATATAATTTATTCAATAATTGAACAATCATAAACCTCAGTCATGGAAGTTTTAAAGTGCTCTTTTAGACTGCACCATCAAATAGTGACAGACTTATTGCACTTCCTCGGGGCATATGGTGCAACCAAGTTCAAGCCTATCAATTCCAAATTGCGTCTTATTTAAAGGCTCGTAAAACTTTATATCAACAAAGGCTTAAATGACTTTCTTTTTTTTTCAAAATAAAAAGAAAATCATTCTGTTGAAAAGAAAATTGCCATGTTATTGTGGTTTCAAATGATAAGGTTTATACCACATTAGTTCTGATAGATGACATTATGGGTTGATTTTAGGGACTTATAATACCATTAGTTTATTATTTGTGGTTACCAATTTTCATGGATTTTAAATGCACCTCAAATTTAAATATTCAAGGAATTATAAATTTTCCTAATCTGTAATATTGTATGCAAACTTTGGCGAAACGACTAAATCTGTGTTCACAAAAGTACAATTTCTATTGTAACACTGTGACAAAACTTGGTATCTACTATGAAATAAATGAAATTACAGAATCAACAGTTTAGAGCAAATTTATGATATTTTAAGTTTGAATAATATCTTATAAGGTTAAAACATATTAGCTCTTAAGAAGATGAAATTCCCAACAAAACACATGTCCCTTAATTTGATCAAGTTTTCGATGCAGTTATCCTGATGTGAATAAAAGTTTGCAAATAAAATACAAAATTTTTTAAAACACGTACAATTACGAAATATTCCAGAATTGTGTCAAAAATATAAATCTGTTACTTTAAATAATATAAATAACAAAATTTATAATCAATGTACACAGATGTAGGATTAAGTGTCAACATCTTGCACTAAATTCCATTTACATCAGTCATATATAGGTCATCTTGAACTCAGGCTAGTCTATTATGCTAGAGAAGTAATATTGATTTTCTTTGAAGGCCTGAGACATTTGTCTTTGAGATGAGGAACAGCAATAGCAGCATTGTTTTACTGCTGAAGGTTTAGTCAAGTGTCTTGGAGTTTTACTGCTGAAAGTTTAGTCAAGTGTCATGGAGTTTTACTGCTGAAGGTTTAGTCAAGTGTCATGAAGTTTTACTGCTGAAGGTTTAGTCAAATGTCATGAAGTTTTACTGCTGAACGTTTAGTCAAGTGTCATGAAGTTTTACTGCTGAAGGTTTAGTCAAGTGTCATGAAGTTTTACTGCTGAAGATTTAGTCAAGTGTCATGAAGTTTTACTGCTGAAGATTTAGTCAAGTGTCATGAAGTTTTACTGTTGAAGGTTTAGTCAAGTGTCATGAAGTTTTACTGCTGAAGATTTAGTCAAGTGTCATGAAGTTTTACGAGTTTATGAGTCAATACACCATCCCCCTCCTTTTCAACTCAACTTTTATAGTATTCTGACTGCTCAATGGATACTTTAAAATGCCTTTGAAAGTTTTGGCATTCACATAACTTTTCCTGAATAAAGATATACAAAAAATTTGTATGTAAAAATTAGTATTTAGAGTAAATCAAGTCATTACCTTATAAAGAATATATTTTTCCCTGTCTAATAAACACTTTTTACCTGTCCGTAAAATACTTGTCTCAACGAAATTATGATAATTTGTATGCATTATTGAACCAGGTAAATTTACCATATAAAAGAAATAAATTTGTCTAAATGACATAATAAATTATTCAAAAATATATATGCATAACATGTTATCAAATATTCTTTAACTTGTAATACATATTTAATGTGCATTAAAATTTCAGTGTAAAGACATGTAACATGGACTGTTATATAAAGATACATGTAAATTTATAGAACGCATTGATAATTATCTTGTTATTCCTCAAAATTGTTATTTTCATGTAAAGATTAATTACAAAATATTTTTAAAAAATTAGCTAAAAGCAAAGTTATAAAATACTAAAAAAAAGTTAATATAAAATTAAAATGCAATTGCTTTTCTTACCTAGACAGTTTGTATGTAACAGCCGTAAAAAGGATCAACAAATATACCTTTTTGACGCCAGAACAGAAATGTATATGTTTGCTTTATACTTCACTCTGATTTCAAAACATTTTAAAACTTAATACAAACTGCAAATATTGCATGATATCTTGCGATCAGTCAACCTAATAGTTGTGATTGGTGACTTCAACTCTAACTCTTACCTTAAATTTTGTCCTTTAGGGCATGGATTATGATACACTCAAGATATACAGATAACATTCAACATTCAATTAAAAGTTTGACATCTAATTCAGAATAAATTGTTTTGTTTTTCACGAATTGTATGTTGAATTTTATAGTCCGTATAAACCACTCTGATGACACGTGTGCGATACATGTATGTGGTGCACAAAAGTATGAACAGATTAAATCAGCTTTGTTTGTTTGTACTTAAGTTTTCTCAACACTTTGTCAGCTTTTTGGAATTCTCGAATCAACATGTTTAACTTTATATAGATCTTAAATATGCACAAAGGTTATGATCAATTTGACAACACAAGTATTTAGTTTTCTAAAGTTTGCACTGTTGATCACAGACGTCCGGTTATGTCTCGTGTGCTGACCGCAATGTCATCTGAGGTGAGATCGTTGTAAGAAATGAACATATTATTGCTGTGTACATTCCATTATTGTCATTAGGTTGAAATTTCGTTGACGGGTGACAATAAAACGACCTGAATGAGATATGAATGTCTTTGTGTGATGTATTATCTCTTGAGTTGACCCAAGTGGTCATCACTCATGTTTGACAATCAAATTTAAGTTTGGACCTTTTTTGTACTCGATTTTGCTGACTTAAGATTTAAATTTTATGTTTAACATTTCGATCTTTGAAATATACAAAAGATCACAAGGTCTTTGACCAATTTTACACCCGCTTTACAAGTAATTAATTGAAATAAATGATATTTAAGTCAAAATCTGTTAAGATCTTTTTGTGATTCTTTCAAATACTTTTCAAAATTTAAATTTATAAGCCTTTCAAGTTGAACATTGTCAATTCAAATTTTAAAGTTGACACCATTTATAATATTATACAAATTTGGTAAAAAGCAACTTTTTTGTTGATACCTTGGGGCTATTGTAAGAAATTTAATAGTATATACTGACAGTTTTACATGATGTTATATTAGAGAATATGTCTTCTGGTTGATTTCCTGTCAATATATGAAAGCTACATAAAATATGCACTTTATCTTAAAAGGAAGAATTGTTAAAGATTTTGTTTTTGCATTATTCATGCACCTTTGGGATTTAAAATTTGAAGTTTATTAATTTAAAACATTTTGTAAGTTTTTTATTAGTGTTAATTGGTTTACAGCTGGCTTAACCTGAATGCATTAAGTTATGTAAAGGTTTGCAGATCAATTTAAAGTATTTTATTTTGAGGGTAAATGAATAGGTATACGAGGTATATGGTTGTTATCTGGATGGAGAATAAAACTGGTAAAATTGAGAAGTTTAGCATACTTAGGAACAACTAATGATCTGAGTTTGAAATCCTCCCGAAAGAATTAACCATAATTGTGAAGCCAATCAATCCTTTCAGGGCCGTTTCAGTCATTTTCAAAATAGTGGTTTCTAACCCAGGATAAAAAGGGGGGTTCCTATCCCAGGATAAAGGGGGAGGGTGATTCCAACTATACGTCCTCATTCAAATGCTGTTCGGCCAAAAAAAAGGGGTTCCAACCCTGGAACCCTCCCACCGGATCCGCCACTGCATTTCCCTTGAATCAAGACAAACACTGTATTTAAATTTGGCTGGGCAGCTTAAATAGACCCTTGGATGATTATATATATGATTATATGCAAATGTTCCCTCTTCCAAAACATACATGTAGTATGATACATCTGTCTACATGAGCCAGTTGCTACCTTATAGCAGGTGTGGAGTGGAGTGGATTAAGAGATCCTAAAGGAGATTGTACAATGACATTACTCCACAGATGGTTATATTCATGTTAGCTTCAAGTGTTTTGCAGAATAGCAGCTGACTTCTAGAAATTGTCATTCAGTCAAAACATTTTTGAAGTTGTTAGTTTTATTCTCTCATAAATGTTTGTCCATCGGGTCTAATTATTTCTTCCAAATTAACTTGGTTATTACAGCAGAATTCGTTGTAATTGACAAAATTTGTTGTCCATGTGTAGAGTAAATGAACTAAAAATTGTCAAAATTGACCACTTATTTGTGGTCCACCAGTTATGAAAGCAATCGACTGATGGTCAACTCATTCATATAAATTGTTGATTGTGAGAAACAAAGCCAATTTGTGTAATCTTACTTTTCAGCATACATTTCTCATTTTTATCATGGTCAAATTAACCTTACCTATCTGATTTAATGGAAGATGGTATCTTTGGACAATAAATTTTATGGGATTTTTATTTGTCCTTCCTTAATGGCTACTTAGCCTACAACAATTACCTCCTGGTCAAGTCTGATATTGTACCACTATTGACCAGGAATGTAGTGCTATCGACTGACCATTACAAAATTCCACCATTCTATTTGTGAAGTTATTAACTGTATTTATTCTGGAATTTAGGGTTAATTACTTTATCTCCTATACATGAAAGTCAATTTAAGCCTTGGTCAAATATGAACTTTTGTCAACAAAGATTCAGACGTTTGGCAACTTGAAGCGTCTAAACTTAAGTCTTTAGAAGATTTGACCTGTTGCATGGTCAAGTCTTGGTTGTTTGCATAGCCACAAAATATAAGCTTTTGCATAATTTATGACTAAATCGTTGACATACGGAGCTAGTATTTTTTGCAAACAAAGTATTTAATTAGTTATTCTGACCAAGAATTTACTATTATAGGTCTGAAAGCCAAGCCTCAGCTTTAATATTATAATGACCAAAAGGAATCTAAACTGAAAGGCAAATTCGATTAAAGCTTAATTTGGTCTGATAGAGTTGGAACATAAGTTTTTTGTAGTAATGATAATCATTCCTTAGTATTACTGACATCTTCAATTGTAACAAATATTGTTAACAAATCTTTATGTAAAGCAGGTGCTCATTTGTCAATTATTAACCCTTGTTATGTTCACTGTTCAATTTCCAAATTTTGGGGTAGTCACTATAGGCTTTATTTGCAAATGCATTAATGTATATGTACCTGAATTATTGTGTACATCTTTAAATTTGCCTTCTCTATATGATTGTCTTCTCTATAGATTTGGTATCCTTAAAAATCACAGTGCTCAACAGTGCCATTCTGTCTGAACCAAGGTTAATGTATGACTAACTAGATTCAAGCCAAAAATCTCCAGATTACTGGTCTTACATAATGTACAGTAAAGAATGTGAATGGTCCTCAGTTTTATCTGAGGTTTTCTTATCATTGCCTTAGGAAGTATTGTGAATGGTATTAAAGAAGTGTACTGGTTTTGTCTAGCTTGCTGATAAGTCAAGAAAAACAAATTATAAGATCTTAACAGATTATTAATGTTCCCCTCAGGTTTAAACTGAAATCAATCTTTGACACCTTGAACAGTGAAATGTACATGAAAACTATTGTCATTTTCAATTGATTTGACACTTGCTCTTGAAAATGACACATACATTTGCTAATATGTCAATACCAGTATTGAACAAAGTGGGACTGGTTCCGATTTCTTGTTTGTTGTCAGACTTTATATTGAACTCTCTTTTATACAATTGATTAATGACAGAGGCAGGCTGAAGTCTTACATAAATTCTAAACAAATAATAAAATATTGACCTTATCAATGGCTGCTGTACATTTTCTGCATTTCTTAACAAGATTCTTCTGTCTTTATCTGTCAGATTAAACACAATATCATTTGGAACTGTATTGAATTTGAAAAATGAGTCTTATTTTCATATCGGCTTTCCTTTAATCCTGATAACAGTGTTAAATATTGATAAAGCATAAATAATTATAATTGCTCACATTAAAGGATTAAGACTGATTTTATGGATTCAGTTATCAGATTTGATTATTAAATTAACCATAAATATTCTTGAATTTAAGGAATTATAGAATTCCATTTATAGAAATTCACCAAATAATTGATAAGATTGTTCTAATTGTATTACTCAGCTGCCCTTTTAATTTCTTAATTTTATTTTCATGAGCCTGAGGAAGCATGCAATCATGGTGAAGAATTATATTAGCTACCAATCCAATCCGCCCCCCCCAAAGAAAATTATTTTTCACTTTTTTCTAGGACAAATCACATGTTGGTAGTTCAGATATAGTCTGAAAATTGTCCTTTGCTAATACCTTGTATCCAACAATTTCATTTGAGATATTTTTGTCAGAACACATGCATTTTTTAAGTGTTGAAGAAAAAAATTCAATTAAATGTAAAACTTTAGAACTTATTCTTAACGTCATTGACTTGTTACAGTTTTTCTTTCAAACTCTCATAATTTAGAAACCACTTTAAAAAGGTTTTAATTTTGACACTCCAGCACATTAATTACCACCAGCAATAATGAAACTTCTGTCCTCTGTTGGAATTCTTTATATGATGCCAGAAGTCTTAACAAATGTCCATTAAATTTGGTGTAAAAAGTTTATTCAGATATTTATCAGTGGCAATTTCCCTTTTGTAAACATTGACATAGAAATCAAGAATATTCGTAAACATGGTAATTGAATAAAATAGATAGGTGTATGCTTAAAATCTTTTCAGGTTGTTAAACTGTTTAATGATACAATGATAATTAAATTTACCTGAAAGTAAATGTAAATAAATCCACAGGTAGCCTTCAATTATTATTGGTAAGCTGTGAAAATAAATCGGTAGGTCCTCTGGTAGACCACACAGCTAATGTTTGATTATGTAAATTGTCTGGTCATAAGACGTAAATACACCAAAACCCAACTGAAAGTGTACTCAGTGGTCACTTTGTCTTTACGTTTTAAATTTGTTGATTAAATGCCTGGAGTCTTATTATGACTTATCATGAAAATCAGGAAAGAAGTTTGAAGAAAAGCTAAAGATTAAGGAGTATTTATATTTGAAATGATATACTTTTCTCCGTTATGATTGAATGATTATATTGTCTTGTTTCAAAACACTAGACACATTACGAAAGAAATTTTAGGTATTGTTTCCACCTTTTGTATGTTTCAATTATGTTTGTAAACAGTATCATCGCAGGGATCAGTAAACCTGATCACACCCAATTTAGATGTCTTTGTCATGTACAAATCGTCTGTCAACGACTATTATAGTCAGCTCTGATAAAGTTTGTTGAAAAATGTCCAAAACTAAAGTCTTTAACAAAATCAATTTGGGAAGAATTTCAATTTACTATTGTTTGATTTTATTTTGTTGTAAATAGAAAATTACCAAAGCCAGGTGTTTCAAGTTTTCTGTACAATTCCTTTGGTGAACAAAATTGGAATGCAATGTGTTGCTATTTCCTTTAAGTGGAAGTGTATGAATATAGATTTATTTCCTTTCAAACTTTACAATGATCATTCATAACGAATTTTTACATTTCAAAATAACTTTATTTGTGCTCTCTATTCATTTTCCAACAATAGATGTCCAGAAAAGCATAATAAATCATTTGTGATTAAGTTTTGATATGAACAAAAATAATCTTTTGTTATATTTCTTTTCTTCTGATTTAAAGTACTTTCAGTGCTTTGATTGATGAAGCTGAAAAACCAATAGAAGTCGACATGACTGAATTATTTCTGAGGTCAAATATGTAGTCTTTTTACTTTGAATTGGTACAATTGGAAAACAAGGAATGCATTATTAGAAAAAGAAATTTAAGGTGAAGAAATTTTTGATTATGGGGACATTTCAAGAAAAAAATTCTGGTATCGATTTAAAAAAAAATCTACATACCAGTACTGTTTGTTGTTTGTGTAAAGGAAAATGGAGGCGTTGAACTTGTTTTAATGATTTGAATAAATGTCATTATACTTTTAAGGAGATGTTTAATCTCTTTTTTTCTATTGATTTGATCAATGGAAAGTATAATTTTGAACACTTAAGTTTGATTTTTATGGTTTACATAAGATTCTAACTAGATTTGAAATGCCAGGGTCAATTTCCATTTCAAAAGAAATAGTTGACTGAAGAGACATAGTATAATAGTATACATGTCTCTGACTTGAAAAAATGAGTACTGTTAATTCAGAAATTTTTGCGTGCATTTATTATTGCGATTTTGTCATTTTAAACTTAAATGCAATTTTAACTTTTACGATTTCGAGAAAAGTCATGCTTAATTCAGTTAGAATATTACAAAATGTAATGTTTTAATTATTGCATTTACAACTCTGTCGCATTGAATCGCAATTATAAAAACCTCGCAATAATTTCTGAATTTACAGTAACTGATAAGATTGACTCTGATGACAGTCATCTTTGCCAGCCAAGGGTTAGTTGATCCACTCCCCTCCTCTGGAGAAAGGATCGTAACCCTTGGCTAGCTAAGATGAATGACAGTTACCAATGACCTGACAAAATAAAAGGAATAAGCTGTCCCTGTTTATACCCAGTTGAAAACCACATTTGTCAGGGAAAGATTTTTTCACATTGAAGTTTAGAGGTGACTCAAATTTGTCTTACAGCAGACAATATATCAGAATGTTCACAATTTTTGTCATTTTCTGTCAACGTAACTTCTAACTCTGAGTTTGTTTCCTTGTATCTTATTACTCAATGTCACATGTGAAAAATCACATAAAAAACAAAGACTAAATATAGAAACCGCACATGTAACTGTAAAGTATTATCACCTGTATGTTATTATTCATTAGATGTTCCTTAGATCATCTATCATACAGGTATTAACAGATGATGTCATACCTGATGTTTTTACCTTGAAAAATGAAAATTATTTTGTCACCTTGCTTATGCATAGAAGCACAGCATGGTTTTAAGTATTTCAATAACATTTTGTCATAAAGCAGTTTTAATAAATGTCCATAAATATCTCAATTTTATGTGGTATAACGAACTGTAAAAATGAAATATTTTGCTTGTTGATTCGATTTCGGTGTGAAAAAGGTAAAATATGAATGTGGTCGGTAAAAATGTCTTCTGATAAAGTAAAAAGAGTCCTTGGAATTTTTTTTCCAAAATTGAGTCATGTTTCTAAAAAGAGATGTAAATTTATGCACTTAACGTTTCCTCAATGACTTTTAATATCACAATAAAGTTTAAGAAATTAGACCAGCGACTTAAACCTTTAAAAAAAACTTGCTTTAACATGGTCATCATAATGATAATTTTTTTTACGACAACATGTCAATTTCTTTTTTTTAATTCACCATTTCCATTTATTTTTGTTAACATATATTTTTTCCTTATAAACTTTTATATTTAACACCTACATGCAAATTGGTTTTAACTCCTTCAGACCAGAATATTTGTCATGAATTCATAATCACCTCAAATTCACTTGAGACCTGATGGTCCCTCAAAAATAAATTGTACCAATTATTTTTACAGTCTGGTTTTCTGCAATGTAAATGGTCCAAGAACTACTCCTAGTCCAAAATTCATTTCATATTTGACCTTTCTATTTTTATCAGTCAAGATGTACATTTCTACATATGTTGTGTCAGGTCAAATAAATTATCTTTAATATTTCAAATCCAAAATATGTCCTACCTGTTTAAACTATAAATGTTGACATTTTGTAAATAATCCTTCATAAATTTTGTTATTTTCCATTAAACATGATATCACAACCTGCATGGATGAACTGACAACATGTAGCTGTTTTTAAATGTCTATGAATGATCTGTAAGGCTTTATTGATTTGATTGGTCACATGACCATAAATGGTTTATGGGTGTATATTATGTTTTAACACCTATTTACATGAGTGTTTTTCCTTTTGATTGCATAAATAATTAGAAATGATTTAAATGTATATTGACTGGTAAAATTTAAATATTATGCTTGTTCAGGTGTGTTAGCAATTCTATTTAATTTTAAACTGAAATTGTAACGACATTTTATCTGTGATCCAAAACTTGTACGTAAATTTATTGTTTACAACATAATGTTACTACATGTATAATGTAATTTTAGTGCAAAAAAACTTCATCTATTGAAAATATCAGCTTGTATGATTTGAAACTAATGCTAACATTCACTGCTAAACCTCTAAATGTTAAAATATATAGAGCAAATTCTCCCAAATGTCAGACTTTGATTCCCTTAAAGAAAGGAAAAAAAGGAGGTAAAAATTAACAGCCAATTTTGTGTCGAAATAAGGTCCTATAAGTTTTAATTTTAATTTTCAGGAGGTACCCTCCCCCACCCCCTATAAAAGTCTAAAATGCTAATTGCTGACGGATCTTGTTTAAACAACTAACTTTACTTCAAAGCATTTTCAACTGAAATATCTCAGTAAAATTAATTCATTTTACTCAATTTTTTTTTTTATAAATTACATGTATGTGAAACCTTAAAGCCATATTTTCACATAATTAACCTGTCTCTTAAACTTAAACAGGTTACTAATAGAGACAATTTATAAGTTATTCTTTTCTAAAAAGGGGTGTCAGGTCATATTAAGTAGCTTTTATTATATTATATGCAAAGGTTATATTAATGTACTGAAAATTATAGTGATCAATTGTGTTACAATGCTTTTAATTCTGGTGATTTAAGAGCAATTTGATGTTTGAAAAGTTAAAAGTTAGAAGTTATTGGGCAGCTTGCATTAAGTCAGGGGTCGTGAACCTTCAAAAATTGGCTTCTGAAAGTTGCAACAACAAATGGAAGTGTTTAATAACGACCTTGACTGGCTATAAAGCCCTCGCACGGTTGTTGATGAAAGTTGAAATTGTAACAGCTCATCTTACTTTCTGTTACTCTTTTTTGTATGTCTCCAATCTGTAACAAAATTGAAAAGAGACCACTTTCAGATTGTTCAAATTTTTTAAAAAGCTCCATTATTTCAAGCTCTGAAAAATGCATGTAAGCATAATAAAAGTTGTCATATATATCTAATTAAATTACATATATATTGCCACTTTTATTCACCAAGCATAAAAGTGCTATCATAAAATGTTTTTGTAAAAACATAGCCATTGGGGAAAGTCTGACAATCTGACATTTTTATAAAAAGAAAAAATGTATATGTAGTTTTTATCTGATTGGGGTGAAATAGATCATTTGTAGTACCAAAGGCAATTTTTTTTTAATTAATTGTTCCATTTATACTGAAAACTGATGAAATGTTATGATATACAAAATTTAGAGTATATTACACTGATCATATGTAGTCTCACTACTCCTACCATTATAAGGGGAGAGTATCACACACTGAATATCAGATTGGCAAAGTCTAATCAGATGGACTCAGGCAAAGTAAATGTGCTATAATTCATTAAAGAATATGAACAACAATACTTATACATCCATATCAGAGGCGGATTTAGGGGGGGGGGGGCCTTTTTAGGAAAATTTTTTGGCTGCTTATACAGAGAATCACTGGAGCTTGACTGGAGCTGGCCCCCTCTTAGGCAGTAAGGGATATGGCATTTCTGTGCCAAGGTGCCATTTAAGGAGGCATTTCTGTGCCAACGTGCCATTTAAGGGGGGCATTTCTGTGCCAAGGTGCCATTTAAGGGGGCCATTTTTGTGCCAAGGTGCCATTTAAGGGGGCCATTTTTGGGCCAACCATACTTTTATGGTTATTGCAGACTATTTCCCTTTTCCACTGCAAAAGTTGTTGAGTCCAGAAATTCAAAATTTAGATTATACAAAGATAGTACAATACAGCCACACTCCACCCTTTTAATGAATGTACGTGTGTTTAGTAATTTAGAGGGGCTCTCAATATTAAAACTAAATGTTTGGAGTGATTCTTGTCAAAAGTCTTTGCATGTATCATATATGAAGCTCCCCAAGGGATAGGGGTCCCCATCCCTACCCCATCACCACATTTGTAATTCCTCAGATAATGATAGAAGGTTTGGGAAACTGCTGAAATTCAGTAATTTTTTCAAGTGTTTTAAGTGTCCAAAACTAATAAGATTTACCTATCTGTGTAAAAATGTCCTAGATGTTATATAGTTATTAATTTAAATGGTACTGATTACTTTGATTATCTGTTGAGCTTTAATTAATAATCCTATCAATTTATCAATGTGAGATTGAGCATTTTATGTAAATTAGATATAAAATAAGATACATTTTTAAGATTTAAATTATATTGTAGAAGTAGGGTATTTGATATACAGACTGCTATTACCCCATGCAGTTAAGTATCACATAAATTAGATTGAATTTTAATTAAAAGAACTCGTGCATTAATTAAGGTGTTATGTAATATAAAAATGCTGAAGTGCATTGTACACATTAAAGAACAGCTGACTGTGAAAAAGTCTGAAAAGTAATGAGTGTTTATGTACTTGTAGTGCTTTAAAAATTACGTCATGTATGAAGTTCTTTGTTTAACAGAACTTCAGTTTTTATACTCCTCCCAGTTTAATTACTCTACTTGTTGAAAAAAGAGGTTTTCAGTTTCAAACATATTTACTCTAAAGGCCAAGGGTTTGAACTCTTATAAAAGGATAATGTGTTTTAGAGGGTGTATTTTTCAAATTTCTGTTTACATTAAAGTCTTGTCTAAAGATCTATATTTATATATTTACAGAAATTTATGTTTTGTATATTACTAGGAACTGAACATTTATTTTGATAAATCTCAGATGGTTTATTTTACAGATTGTTTTATAAAAGTAAATGCAGCACAGTGGCGAATCCAGATCTTTTCATAAGGTGGGACCTGCTGACTGACCTAAAAGGGGGGGGGGGGGGGGGGGTCTGCTCCAGCCATGTTTCATTGATTCCCTTCATAATCAACCAAATTTTTCCCACAAAAGGGGGGCTCACCCCCAGAGCACCCCCTGGACATGCATGATGCAGCATTTGTCTTTGAAAGAATTAAACATGAAGAAAAGAAACACCATAGAAATTAAGTGTACTCTAACATGTCTAAGAGTGATGCTCAGTATTATTTTAGGGGTGGATTCAGCCATTTTTAAAATGGGGGGGATCCCAACCTAGGAAAAAGGGGGGTCCATTCCGACCATATGTCCCCATACAAATGCATTGATTGTCCCAAAAAAAAGGAGGGGGGAGGGATTCCAACTGCATTTCCAATGTGGATAAACATAAATGTTGATTACATTATGGAAGTACTCTATTGACGTCAATATAACTGCCCTGATTATATGAAATGTTACAAAGGGGACATTAAGTGCTACTCTTGTCTGTACGTCTGTACAAATTGCATGTTTGTGTTATTAGAAATGTGTGTCAATATTTTTATAGCTCAAAATCAGATTAATGTTTACTCACATCAAAATACCTTAGCTAAAAAAATCAATGTGCAATCTGCTAAAAATTTCAGGTATATAAGTCTTGTTATTAAATTTTTACAGTAAACAACAATTAACCTTGATGTTGATTCTATGATGAGATGTAATAGTAATATTTTGATGATAAAGTGGGCGATTCTGTCAGATTGATCAATACAGACTTATTTACCATATATGTCTGTGTATTGGTAATAATCAGGTGCATTAGAATAAAACAATTATCTGTAAGTATAAAAATAGGGAGATGTGGAAGGATTGCCAATAGGAATAAAATATTAACAGCTACATTAAGCTTACAGCTCAGCTTTCAACCATGAGCCAAAGATGACAATGTGAAAAACCTTTACCCTATATATAAAGCTATATAAGACCACAAAAGATGACATGTTATAAGCAAACCTATATCTAGAAGTAACCTATGTAAAGGCCCCAAGATAAAATTTCAAAATTTAAACAGACATGCAGGTTAATCAACAACAACTAAATAATATATGCTTCTTTTGTGGCTGATGGGACGATGAGATTAAGCATGGTCCTCTTCATTCAACATGCAATGGCAGATCTAGCCATTTTCAAAAGGGTGTTTCTGACGGAGGATAAAGGGAGATTCCAACAAAATGTCCCAATCCAAATGCATTGATCGTCCATAAAAGGGATGCAACCCCTTGATCTGCCACTGACCATCCCCTGTACATTGGACATTTACAATTCTTGATGCTGATCAAACAATGAAAAATAAATATCCCTCATATTTATAATTGGTAATACACCTGAGGTCAGTGGTGGATCCAGAAATTTTCATAAGAAGGGGCCCACTGATTGACTAAGATGGAACCTGTTCCAGTCATGCTTCAGTGATTCCCTGTATAATCAACCATTTTTTTCCAACAAAAGGGCCTTAATCAGCCATTTGACCTGTAAATTTTTTTTTTTTTAATGTTAACACAATAATTTACTTTAATCTGAAATTTTTTTCTTAAACTTTGTTTTCCATAAAAATTGCATAAGAATCTGATTTACCAAGCCTCAGAAAGAAACCTCCTTGATTCAAAGTGCTGACATCCTGTTCTATTCATTTCCTCCAATTATTGTCAATTACATCATTATTTAGATGTATATTTCAGCTACTGAGATAATGACACCTGTTGACACTTCAGTTATAACATTTCTACTCTTATTTTGACACATAAGTACCTAGGTGGTCATTTACAGGGTCAAAAGGTCAATCACTGGACATAACATATTTGATTTATCTCAAAAAGATAGGTGCTATCTCTATACTGGTGTGATTATTGAGGTGTTTGGTGACTAAAAGTAAACATATTGACTTTTGGTGCGGATATAAATTATAAAGTTAACAAATCATGGCTAGACTTAAGAGAAAATGAGGATCAAATATTAAATGGGGGGATTAAAATAACTGATATAGTGAATTATCACATGACAGAATTTTGAATACACTATTTTCAGAGTTTTTCATAGGTTGAGTCATTTCGGTCATTTGTAGACATTTTGTGAGTGATTTATTTGCCTCCCCCAGTTAGACTCAGGTCGCCTTAGTCATGTTGTGGTCAGGAATGTCTTATCTTTATAAAGGTTGTCATGAACTGTGATATATATGAAAGTGAAATTAAGCCCAGGTGGTTTGAAGATATTCCACCTCCTACATGTAGGTACCAAAATCATAGTGATGTATGGCTTATTGTCTTATGTCTATAGAAATGACAAAAATACCTCAAAGCTGAATAATGTTTCACAACCTTTTTTTTTACAACTTGAATGGTGTATTGTACATTAATACAAGTCTCACCAAACCACAATTTCTTGCTGAGCCCACATTCTGAATGTCACACCAAAGTAATCCTTCTAGGAACTCTTTGCAATTGTATAACATTTAATTTTTGATAGACTAACTTAGCACTTAAGATTTAAAAACAGGTAAGCACTATCATAACTAATAAGATTTTGGGATTAAGGCATATGGCTAGTCAAAATTAAACCAAGGTCAACAATCTCCATAGACCACAGTTGATCCATCCTTTAATATTTTTGTCATCCATGGTCAACCATCTCTATAGATCATAATTGACATGATGGTTGACCATTTGATATTTTTGTCAAACCATTGTCAACCATGGTCAACCATCTCCAAGGAGCATGGTTGACCATTTGATATTTTTGTCAAACCATTGTCAACCATGATCAACCATCTCCAAGGACCATGGTTGACCATTTGATATTTTTGTCAAACCATTGTAAACCATTGTCAACCATCTCCAGAGACCATGGTTGACCATTTGATATTTTTGTCAAACCATTGTCAACCATGGTCAACCATCTCCAAGGAGCATGGTTGACCATTTGATATTTTTGTCAAACCATTGTCAACCATGATCAACCATCTCCAAGGACCATGGTTAACCATTTGATATTTTTGTCAAACCATTGTCAACCATTGTCAACCATCTCCAGAGACCATGGTTGACCATTTGATATTTTTGTCAAACCATTGTCAACCATTGTCAACCATCTCCAGAGACCATGGTTGACCATTTGATATTTTTGTCAAACCATGGTCAACCATGGCCAATCATCTCCATTAGACCTGCATGGTAAAAAAAGAACCTTTGTAAAAATCCATTGCAACTGTGGGATAGATAACTAATAACAGGTCATAATTCTACTACACTCATGAAAACAAAAGAAATCCTATAGGCAATGAATGTCTGAAGACCAAGCCTGGATCATAGACCTGCAGTATGAGATTTGCTCATTGTTGAAGGCTGTACATACTGTGAGTGAGAGTATAATTGCTTTCACTTTCGTCATTTGATGTCTGGTGGAGTGAGTTCTCACTGCAGTGTATATCAAACTACTGTGGATTCATTTACCTTCGTGGGTACCAATTTTTCGTGGATTGAGGAAAACACTTGTTTGTGGATATTAAATTCGTGGTTTTGCCAAAATATGCTGTCAAGCATATGGAAAATTTGGTATTTGTTGAACATGTAATTTCGTGGTTCAACTGTTCCCACGAAATCCACAAAAACTGGTATCCAACAAATAATCATGAATCTAAAGTACATCTTAATTTAATTGTTATCAGAATTAACCCTGAGCATCACAGATGCTCATCCAGAACTTTTTTAAGGGGGTCCCACTGACTGACCTAAGGCGGCCTGCTCCAGACATGCTACAATGCTTCTCAAAATAATCAACCAATTCCACCCTCCCCAACCCTGGATCTTCCTATGCATCAACAAGACCAACATTCTTTCATCTTACACCCTTACTACATGTCTCTTGTAGAATGTTAGGACCCTGACTATAAAGTATTGATACTTGTAAGATGTCAGACACAAGGAAATACAATTGTACAGTTTTTATGTTTGGTTATCACCCCATGCAGGTGTAAATGACATTTAATTGCAGGTATTTTCACCTTAAGTCACATAATTACATATTATATCATTGATTACAATCAAATTATTTTAATTAACCATGTTTTAATTGCATTCCATTTGGTAATTTAAATTTCATGGACAATTTTATTTGAATGGTTTCAAAGTGTAATCGCATGTTAAATTTTGTTGATAAAGAAGGATTTGACAATAATGAAATATTGCAACGAAAGTGGTTGACAGGTTTCTATGTATTACATAAGAGAAATGAAATAGAAAAAATGTAGTCTGCAATTAGATAAATGACTGTCCATTATCATTAAATTAATCTTCCAATAATTTGAATGAAAAAAAAGGATAAATTTCCTTACCTCCATTTACGAAGATTCGAGATTAAATGATGTAATAATCTAATCGGCTTTTTCAAAAATTTGAATTTAAATCAGTCAATCTCCCAGGGTGCATTTATCAATACTTTACATTCTTCAGTATCCATGCAAATTAAAAATTGTATTGTGTTTAAGAAACATCAGGTTTTTGCATTTGTACATGTGTACATTTTAAATCTTGTATGTCAGAATTTAGAAATTTAAGGAGAAGGTGCAATTTGGGGCTTCATAACCTAGCTGTCCTTAAAATAAATTGGAAGCAAATATAATTTAAACTTAATAATTCTCTGCTCTACCTTCAGAAACAAAAGTTGAAAATGTGTACTTAAAAATTAATAACACATGCAGTTTAAACTGTCACACATTTGAAAATTGCATATGTTATAAAGCAGCGAGACAGTGTCAAGCATGGTCCCAAATTTATTATATATAAACCGCATGTGTATTTTTAGGTGCTTTTTTATGTTTTGATATAAATGAAATCCATTTTTACAGGCTTTCAGTTTTATTAGCAAATATACTTCTGACCTCTTGAAAACACAAAAGGTGGGTTTGCAATATCTGAGGCTTACTTGGAATGCATTGTAGGGTTAAAAGTTTAAATGATTATGGATTAAAATTCAGCCATCAATATTAAAAACTTATCAGAATTACAGACTATGATATGTCTGTATGTATATAGGCTTGTTCTATTAATCATTTTTTGACAAATAAAATGTCATTTGATTCCTTGGTCAATATTCATGATATTAGACCTAAGATTTTCATGTCTTATTTTGTCTCAAGTTGACAGATAAAGCTCTGAAAAGTAGAATGAATTATTGTTCATTGATGATTTGAACATTTGTATTTTGTTTTAACCAAAACTTGAAGCACGCCAATTTAAATCACCACTATTTCTATATTCAAGTTACAAAATTACCAGTGGCGGATCCAGAACTTTTCATAAGGGGGGGGGGCTGCTGACTGCCCCCCCTGGATTCGCCTATGATTTCAATTATTTGTAATATTTCATATTTCAAACCACTGCATTTGTACAAGGTTAAAAACATGCATCATAAGATGAGGTTGTCGTCACACAACATCACAATAAGTATTGTGTTGTCCTAAAATGATTAAAAGTGACAATCCAGTCCCAGGTAGCTTCTCTTCGCATCCTTAGCAGATAGTAAGCCAACATTTATGATTTCAATGATGTGTCAACTTCTTTACGGACCTCATGCCTTTTCCAACATTATCATTTTTTACCCATGGCAAGAGGACTGAAGCATTACACCCTTGGCTAGCGAAGACAAGATAAAGTATATGCTATCATGGCTTTAGGGAAGAGCTTTTTTGTCTACAAGTAAACTTGTCCAAGTTTATCCCACACAACTCTTTATAACAAAGTTATTCTCATGTCAATTTTGGAAAGGGGGGAGGGGGCAAATTTTGGCCATTTGTTCAAGTCTACCATTTTTGTTTTGTAGGTATTATCTTCTAATTTTTTTTTACAAATGTTCAGTTTTCTTTTTTGTTAAGAATAAAAGATAAAAAAAAATATAGTTATTGAGCAGCTGGCAATATTTTAAATGGGAAAATACAACAACAATATATTCCCCAGCTGGCAGAAGGCATGATGTTGACTTTATTTATGTTTTTATAGTGACATAAGTTGTTGGTGACTGTTTTTGTGTTCATTTGGATGTCTAAACACAAAAATGGTATTTGATTACTTTTTACTGTAAAAACAATTAAACCAATTATGTTTAAAATCAGTAATAGAATATATTGAAAAGTTTGGCTGAAAAACTGGTCTGTGTTACCATAACTGGAAATGAAATTTCATTTGAACTTTGTATGTACATGTATCATAAAGCTCAGATACTCCTAGACATTTTATTCAGAATATATATTAATCTGCCAAGAAAAATCAAACAAATAATGTCGATGCTAACAAAATGAATACTGAGTGCTATACATTTGTACACAGAGGATTACAAACCTTATAGTCTTTGTTCTGTCAGTTACAGAAATAAATTCTATTCTCTATACTTACTATAATTAAGCAGCAATATAATCCCCTGGAAAGCTGTGAAAATTCATCAAATGTTTAACCTTCACAATGAAAAAGGCATCAAATCACAGTTCAGTCTTAAATTCTCTTCGTTATTTATTTCAAATAGAACTTTGCATTTAGGTTCATTGAAAAGTAATTGCACTGTTAAGACTCAAATAACTGGCCTCCTTTTGCTTTTATATCCTTCAAAGGAAATGCACAATTATTTCCAGCAGTGGACCCCAACACATGACCAGAACAATATTTTCTTTCTTTGACTTTGTTTAATAATAAAGTGTGAACAATAGTGTGGAAAGTTTCCTCCTTGTTTCTAATTAAAACCCATGTGTGACACAGCCCCTATCCTGCTGGGCTAGCTTAATTGGTAGATTAACCATGACCAAGAGGACAATGCTGTGTCAGTTATGACCACTGGTCAAGCCAAACTGACCATGAATATTTTAATGACAGTTTTATTATTGTCTAGCACATCTGCTACAATCAAAGACTGTACATTTTAGAAATAATTGTGTTGTTTTTCTTACTGCAAATACTTGAAGTTGATTTTAAAAGTTTTTGCTATGGCAATATACCGGTAGTTGTTAGTTCATTTTCAACTTATTCAGATGGGTTATCCCTTTGTTGTCTGTTGACTTGCTTTTAAATTTGATATCAATTAATTAATACAGCATTTCAATCTTTGTCCTGCCATTGTTCAATTATATAAGAAATTACAGTACTTTTAAAAAATAAAGAATTTACTGACAACAGTTTTTTTCAAAAAGAGTATATTTAATTTACTTGTAGTGCAATTTCTTTTTTACAATGTCATCGAAAAACAACTTTGGCAAATGTTATTTTTGTTATATATTTATCTACATGTACACTTATATATTTAATAATTCAAATAAATAAAATCAAGGTTAATATGTAAGGCTCCGTGTTGAAGGCTGTACATTGACCTATAATGGTTTACTTTTTAAATTGTTATTTGGATGTAGAGTTGTCTCATTGGGACTCACACCCCATTTTCCTATATCTATTTACATTATATAATAATATATACCCTGGTTTCTGAAAAGTTTTCTTAAAGTCATAAGAAACCTCAAATCAAAAAAAAATAATGCATATGTTTTTTATAACTCAATGGATAGTTTTCATTGTAAAACTTATGTACATATACTTTTTTCTGAAGAAAATTCTTTAATTTATTCATATTTAGAAGAAGTTTACTTTATTTGAATTGCTTCCTTCCAGCAAGCCATTCCCCCGATATATTTTCCATATGCCAGGTGACCTCAGTGTGACCCATCTCGTAAAAATCCGGTGACCACAATACGCATGGATGTCCTTAAAATAAACTATTATCTGAATTTACATGTTAAACGCGTGCTCAATTTCCATGCTTTTTTGTTTATTTTTCGTCAATTGTTGACAAACAGGTGACAATCGTTAAACTTCCGCTTCAAAACACGAACTTTAATTACCTGCCATATTTTCACAACAACACTGACCGATTGAAAAAAAATTTGACGATTATACGAAATTTACACGAAAAAAATGATAAATTCGAGCACAGAATAAATTTTATGATGTTTGTATGCATTGGTTTAAGAATTGGAAGAACATTATTTTTCACGGTCACTCGTTTCTTATGACTTTAAGAACTGTACTATTTTGTACTATATTAATTAGAGGACCACATAAACTTGTTTGATTATTGAATAGTCAATATGAACTTAAGTTACTTTTCCTTTTCAGTTGAATTTCATTCAATTTTCTTATTGATTTTTGAAAATAAATTAGATAGAAACATCTCTAATCCAGTAAAAACATGTACAATGATTTTAAATGTCACAAACCCTTAGTGTTTAGATGCAATAAATCTAATTCTGTCTGAATTTACATTGACTTTATTTTGTATAAAACCATTCCTCAATCCTTCAGTTCCACTTAATGAATTGAGAAATTATGTCATTATTAGCAAGATTGCATAAAATCTCAATTGATTCTGACAAAGAAACTGTGACCAAAATCTGTGATGAGGTATTATTGTAAAAAACAATCTAAATCCATTAGACTCACTGACAGAAATAATTCTTTTTGTGAAGTAATGGACAGGCCATTTATTAAGAGCTAGACGATGGTATGTTTTAGTCCCTGGATCCACCCTACTTTAGATACCTGAGTTGAGTAATTGTAATAGGGAAAATTTATTTTACCTGAGTCCATGAAAAAAGCCTGAAACCTCAGATGAATGGGATATCTTCTATAACTTTACTTAGTGGTAAGGATTTTCGTCATTGTTGAAGGCCCTTAGTCATAATGGTGACCCTAGTGGTTAACTTTTACATCATCTGGTGTCAAGTGGCACCTTTAATTATAAGCTATCTTATTGGCAATCTGAATTACTGTGGATTCATTTATTTTTCGTGGATTAAGGAAAACTTGTATTTTCGTGAATCTTTGATTTCATGGTTTTGACAAGGTGAGCATGCCTGGTGAACCTTTAGTAAATTTGTTATTTGTTGAACAAATTCATGGTTCCCGTGTATCCAGGAAATCTACTAAAGTAATGGAAAGTAATGGTATCCAACGAATAATAATGAATCCACAGTAACACATCTTCTCACTTTTATATGGATACACTTTATGGTAGTGCTATTCTGTACACTTGAGTATGGACTTAAACATGTCGATTCAGAAAAATCTCACAAGCTTTCACAACAAACACCATAAAATAGTATGTGAAAAACTAAAGAAGAAGAAGGCATAAAATAATAAGAATAACATGCACAGAAGATGGTATAATGAAAAAAATCAAACTTATTTCTTGAATTAAATTAGAAGTTTTTTCCTAAGTGGATACACAGTTTTCCTTTGGAAGACACCAACTTTAAGTAGAAAAATTGACTGCATTATAACTGTAAATTCAGAAATTATTGCGTGCATTTATTATTGCGATTTTGTCATTATAGATTAATATGCGATTTTGTCATTATAGATTAATATGCGATTTTTTTCATTATACATTAATATGCGATTTTGTCATTATAGATTAATATGTGATTTTGTCATTATAGATTAATATGTGATTTTGTCATTATAGATTAATATGTGATTTTGTCATTATAGATTAATATGCGATTTTGTCATTATACATTAATATGCGATTTTGTCATTATAGATTAATATGTGATTTTGTCATTATAGATTAATATGCGATTTTGTCATTATACATTAATGTGTCATTTTGTCATTATAGATTAATATGTGATTTTGTCATTATAGATTAATATGCGATTTTGTCATTATAGATTAATATGCGATAATTTCTGAATTTACAGTCTAATTAAATTGATATCATATTATAATTATTCCATATTTGAAGACCTATTAATTAGCTTTCTTTAAGACCAAAGTAGACTGCTCTTCTTATGAATTTCATTGATTAAGTTGAGGCTTCAGAGTCTTTCTTCTCCTTGTAAACTTTACTGAAATGCTGGCTTGCAGTTGACATCTTTTAGAATTATTATTGATTTAATGTTTACATAGCTGTCACTGCCAGTTAGTTATGTCATAAAGCATTTTCAGTTTATGTTCCTTACTTCCTTAGATTCTTCCACTATTGTGGCTGTCATAACCACCTGGTTGTTTTATCAATTCAGAATTTATTCCTGTGTTTGGTTTTATTCATTATTGTTCTTCAGAAATTATTGCTAACTTGTTAACTACAGGTAATAATTGGACCCTAAAGAGTTTAAGAGTTGCGATTGCACAAACATTCTCTTTTAACTGACAGAGCCTCAGAAATTGTGCCTTTTGGAAAGCTCAATGTTCTGAGACTCTTTATTCAGAGCCTCAGAATTGTGTGTCAGAAAGATGGTCCACTCTCTTAGAACCTCAGAATGGCTTGTGCGTGGCATAAATCAGGTTTACCAAAGACAGGGGTTCATGTTTTCTTTAATTAGAATATCAAATGACAGTGGTTTGTCAAAGCCTTTCATTTATTCCTCTTTATCTTGTCACTAAGGAAACCAATATTTCTTGAATTTCAATTAAACTTTTCAAGGCTTCTTTATAATGATATATCAGTATTTTCATATCAGATTAACAATAAGGAGGATGTCACACAGGTACAATTACCAGAAGTCAATAATCAACCTAAATTAAATGAAAAAAAAAACATAAAATTCTTTGACAAAACTGTGAGTCCATTAAAAAGGAAATAACCTAATACTGGAGGTCTTCACAATGAGCAAAGACTGCTGAGACAATTGTTCACAAATTCAAATTGCACTTTTTCTTTGACAGATTTGCCAATGTCTTTTTATGGTGCCAATTTAAAATGGGTTACAAGTGTAACCTTTTTACATTTTCACTTTTGAACCTGTTCTTAAGCAACACTAAGAGGCACCTGTCAAGTTTAATGCATGCTGTGTCAACAGTTTGTCTATTATAAGTAGATTATTACCAATAATTAGTAAATTAACATTAATTGTTTAGAATAAATTGATAAACAGTGGTCAGAACATTCTTCTGGCTAGACCTATCAATATTAGACAATAATTTGGCAATTACTGTAAATTCAGAAATTAATGCGAAGTTTTTATTATTGCGAAAAATGCGACTGAGTTGTAAACGCAATAATTTAAACTCGCATTTTAAAATATTTTATATGAATTAAACAGGATTTTTCTCAAAATCGTAAAAATTAAAATCGCATTTAAGTCCAAAATGACCAAATCGCAATAATAAATGCACGCAATAATTTCTGAATTTACAGTACCCAAGGATATGAACAGTTCTGAAGTACAATGCTTATATATATAAATGATTTGGAAATAACAAAGTCATTGATACCATGGAAGTAGTATATTGACAATATATAATACATCCATGTTGATATTAAATAAATGCACTTTACAAACATACTGATATACAGATGAAATCTTAGGAATGGCAGATGAAATTGTTCTTGATAATTTAAATCTCATTCTTTACTGTAGAGAGCCAAAAGAAAAAGTAAATTATATTTTTAGAAAAGCTATGCATTTTTTGAATTTTGATGAAAATTGAGGCTTTGGTATTATATTTACCATATATGTATCTTTTTATAATAAAATACTGTAAAGCAGGTTATTTTCGCAGGTGTAAAATTATGTGATTTTCATTGAAAAATGTATCCAAAATATTTTGGAGGTTATCATTTTGGCGGTTTCAAAACTTTTATCAATACCTTTGCATGTTCACTTTTAATTTGGTGGAATTTATTTTGGCGATTTTGTTATATCTACACACAGCTGGCTACATGGTATCTTCAGACCATCACCCTGTGTTAATTAATACCATACAAGAGAAATTTTACTTGTTATAAAAGCTACATCTTCTATTATATCAATACTTCCAAAATGACCCGGAGGTCTGTACAAGACTAATATAAAAGCTACATCTTTAAGCAACTCCAAAATGACCTTGAGGTCTGTACAAGACTAATATAAAAGCTACATCTTTAAGCAACACTCCAAAATGACCTTGAGGTCTGTACAAGACGCATAAATATAAAAGCTACATCTTTAAGCAACACTCCAAAATGACCTTGAGGTCTGTACAAGACTAATATAAAAGCTACATCTTTAAGCAACACTCCAAAATGACCTTGAGGTCTGTACAAGACTAATATAAAAGCTACATCTTTAAGCAACACTCCAAAATGACCTTGAGGTCTGTAAAAGACTAATATAAAAGCTACATCTTTAAGCAACACTCCAAAATGACCCAGAGGTCTGTACAAGACTAATATAAAAGCTACATCTTTAAGCAACACTCCAAAATGACCTTGAGGTCTGTACAAGACTAATATAAAAGCTACATCTTTAAGCAACACTCCAAAATGACCTTGAGGTCTGTACAAGACGCATAAATATAAAAGCTACATCTTTAAGCAACACTCCAAAATGACCTTGAGGTCTGTACAAGACGCATAAATATAAAAGCTACATCTTTAAGCAACACTCCAAAATGACCTTGAGGTCTGTACAAGACGCATAAATATAAAAGCTACATCTTTAAGCAACACTCCAAAATGACCTTGAGGTCTGTACAAGACTAATATAAAAGCTACATCTTTAAGCAACACTCCAAAATGACCTTGAGGTCTGTACAAGACTAATATAAAAGCTACATCTTTAAGCAACACTCCAAAATGACCTTGAGGTCTGTACAAGACTAATATAAAAGCTATACATCTTTAAGCAACACTCCAAAATGACCTTGAGGTCTGTACACATATAATACAGATTAAATTGCAATAAAGCTACAATTCTGTAGAATAAAGTAAATATTAGATTGACATACCATCTAGAATGGAACATAATAAAAACTGTGGGAAACCAATTTCTTTAGTTACAAGACCTATCATATACAATTGTATTCCCATGTTCAAGTGATAGAAAGTCAATAAAAAGTCCAGCAATGTAATTGCTAGTGGTCATTTAGACAGTAGCCACTGAGACGATTTGTAAATCTCTTATATCAATTGACCATGTAATTTTGTGTGGTCAAACATTGATATGTGATCTATGATGAGAAAAAGTCATTTACAGAGAGTGGTGAAGTAATTACTATTTGATAGGAGACTCACTGACCGATAAAGTGTCAGTTTTTCCAAGTGGGTTCTGAAAGTTTGATTGAAGAACCATTGATATTTGTTTTTCCAAAAGGGAACTACTTCAGTTAGATTATATTTCTAAAGCTTAAACTACATATTGAAAATAAAATTTATTTCAACTGAGAATCAAAATTGTTAATCAAAACATTAATTATATAGAAATTGTATGTCTCACTCAACAAAAGCAATATAAAGAAGAACCTATCTGTCAAAATGTAACCATGGTTGACCATCATCATTACCATTGAGAACCATGATCAAACCATGGTTAAATGTGCTTTACATCATGGTCAACTATGGTTTTCCACTTTTGTGACCATGGTTGACCATAGTCAAAAACCGTATACACTACCATGGTCAACAATTTCCTTTAGACAATGGTTGACCCATAGATGTATCTATGGTTGACCACAGTTGACCATGCTTTAACCATGGTTACTAAGAACTAGTGCAAATTGACAGGGGTATATATTTAGCATTTATTACATCTGCAAAAAATGTGGTTGTAATAATGTGTGTCCTTGTAAATATATACTAGTATTCGAAATATGCTGAACTATCTGTGTGTGAAAGAAAATTTCCTTTTTGTCGCAGAAAAATGCATTTAAATTTTAATGCCAAAAATTAATATTAAATTTGAAATTAAAATGGTAAAAAATTATACTCACTCTTGGACACAAGAAAAGCCAAGTCAAAGTTAGAACTTTTAGTTCATAGTTGTGTGTTTATTTGATTTAGTACAACAAGTTGTTTGCATTGAACAATAAATTATAAAAATGAAAAGCTAAGATAAATAGTTGAGTTAAGGATACCTTTTCCCGTCCTTTGATCTTATATAAGCTGTATGCAAATGTTGACATAAATGTATGAATGGAATTGTCCTTACATATTGGACAGACTTTGTTATAACAGTTAAGGTGACCCAATAATTTGAACTTTAAGTAAATACTGAACATAAACAGTGTTTTCAAAAGAAAATAAAGAAAAGCTTTGAGTTGTATAGCTTTCAACGAATGTATTTTCAACCACCTGCTATATTGGTTTTAAGGATACATTGGTTGGTGTTTAACATCTTAAGTGGCAAATATTACATTTTTTTTTTAAATGTATATGTCGATGTGCATTTTCCAACCATGGTTTAACAATGACCAACAATGGTGTAATAGAGATGGTTGACCATGGTCATAAAGGAGTGACCATGCATAGTTGACCATGGTTTGAAATACATCCAACCATGGTCAGATGTATGAACATGGTCAACATTCATCAGTTTGATCATGGTCAACCATTGTTTGACCATGGTAATCAATGGTGAGCAATGGTCAACCATTGTTGTATTTTGACAGGAGAGCCACTTTTAGTATTCTGTAAACAAATCTGAAACAATGCCACAAAGTAAATTAGCAGCATAAATCTTATTTGACAGACTGAAACAAACAAAATTTTGACTAAATTTGGATAAGCATAATCAACATTAAGTGCAATTAACTTGTTATGTTGGTACTCAACCCAAAGATATATCATAACACAATAAAAACATGATCATAGTTGACAAATCAGGAATAGCTCATAAATAAACATTCATATGAATTTTCAAACATATATTTTATTCCTCTGCCAGAATTATAATTTTATAAAACTAAATCGGTTCAAACATTATTAAAAAGTATAAATGTTATTTTTAAAATTTCTTTAATCTTTGTTTAATCTGACCTATCCTAATGTCATGATCATTTTACTTATACTCTCCTACAGACTTATATGGGAATGTGTATTGGATATAAGACAAGGCCATATAAGGGTATCTCAACTCTGATTTATCAACTCTAATTAAGCTTTTATTATTCTTGGCCTTAAAACATTTTCAAGTCACCTGGGTTTGAATATACTGTTTCTCTTATACCAAGGGTTGCTGATAGCCAGTTAATCTTTGTCAATACCCACTGTAATGCCTTTTCCTTCCAAGTGGCCTTTTGGAGTTTATTAATGGTTTAATATAAGATTTATATCACACATATTTAAAACCACTGAAAGTTTTAATAATGTAATAAGATTTATGGTGGTCACTTTGGAAGTAATCTCGGATTAGAATGAGGATTAAAATTCTTGTTATGATAAGATCTTACCATCAGAAAATCAAGGCTTTGTCCTTGGTTATGTTTATGTAACCTTTTGGAATTAAGCCCATTAAACTTTCAGTACCCTTTTAGTAAAGTTAGTATAAGAATTGTTATGTAGTTTTATGCAGACCTTCTACAGGTGGGGTCTATTGGCAGAGAAGGTTTATGTCACCTTATGAATGTGACCTTGGTGTATATAAATACCTTCTGCATACAAGATGGAAGTATTGTATTGTCAATATACTAGTAATACTTTCATGTTCTAAAGTAATAGTACTAGTACATACCACCAAAAAGATCTTCTACTTCCATTGTATACGGCAAGGTGCTAGCTGCCATACAAGCTTATCCATATTTTTTTTCTCTTCATAATATGAAAAAGTGTCTGTTTTTTTTACCGTTTTTCAGTAGATTTAGAGGTAAACAAAACCCACTTTTTTAAAGCTTAGAGGGCTTTTACTTAAAGTGAGTCACTTTTAAGTAGGGAAATAGAAAAAAGTGGATTTTCATCCCATTACATAATTTAGGATCCATGCAGCTAACTATTAATTACTCATGGAATTTTAAAGGTGGTTTTTATAACATACTATTTTCCTTTATTGGCATTGTCCTGCAAACCCATTAGACAATATTTATTTTTGAGTTCGTTTTGTATTATCCATTATGGGTGTTGACTCTAGGCAACACAAAACAACCACTGTCTGATATATATAGACTTTAACACCATTGAATGAGAAAAGACATTAAAATAGAAGTAAATGATTAAAATTGTACCTGTTAAGTAATTTAACAGGTACTTTAATGTTGCATGTCAAATAAAATGTACATTTCTATCAGTACCTATATGTAATTTACATGCTGTTTCCTGTAGATCAAAGGGTTTTGTACCTGTTCAGGTGATCAATACTCGTCAAAGGTAAACAGGTGTAAAAAAGTGTTACGTAATCTTTTGTTTGACAAAAAAAAGGGGGGGACATTATAAATCGGATCTCTTTGTTATATGTAAATGATATCATGATTAAGTTTGAGGTTCACTTTCCCACAATGCTTTTTAAACAAAGTGTTAAATTGAGCCATTAGAATGAGATAAAAGTCAAGGTTTATGAAGTAAATTGTCATAAAATGCATCATAAAATTGAATATTTTATTTTTATGACAAAAATGGTCTGGTAAATTTTACCTGTTTTGTTTTATTAGCATTATAAAGAAGGCAGGCTTTTTTAAGAACATATGAAAGTTGATGGATTGAAAATTAGAAGATAGCAAGGGTTGGAATGGAAATTCTGAGAGAAAAGAATAGAATTTATAGTACCTATAAATGTTCCCCCTTTAATATAAGTCTAATGTATTCCACAACAAACTAAACAGCTGTTCTTCATACTTTGGAAGCTCTGACCCATTGGTTGAAACCCGAAAAAGAAAGTGAATTTCTTGACACAAACACAAAGACTAAACGGGGCACATCAGATAAAAGTCAGATTATTTTATTTTTTATATTTCAGATGAAAAAGGAACCATTTCAAAACTCCCCATTATGATTGTTATATAGACACCTAATATAACTATTAGCTTTTGATCAGTAATAAGACTGGATATGAAACTGAAATACATTGGACAATCTTCTGTCATTTCATTAAATTATAACTCCATCAAAATAGTCTTTGTTTTTCTTTGATATAATGCGAATTATAATATCAGGTTTTAAAGATCAAAGGGTTTCTTACCTGTCAAGTGTTTAGTATAGGTAGACAGGTGTAAATCTGTGTTACATAATATTTAATACCAATACAAAACAGAAGTAATATATTACTGGGTAAAATATCAACTGTTCCATGAAATTAGCACTTTGTAAATCTTAGATTTTAGTGTTACATGGATGTTGAATAATTGTTGGAATTATAAATGTGAATTTTGTGAATTTTATAACAAGATTTGACCTTGGTGGTTGTTTAATGAACATGGTAATAGAAAAGAAGATTCAGGTTAAACAAATTGTGGGATTTTAACTTTGCATATATAATAAACTGAAAGACCTGACATTTCTGGCTATATGAGTAATGAATTTTATGCTCTCGCTGTCACAGGTCACGGAGCACTATGTCATCTGTACATCCATTGGTCTGCACCTCTGCTCGTACATACATCCCAAAATTGGTTGTTATTCTTAAACTTTAGTTTGCCTTAACCAAATGGTATGAACATTAAACTTGATGCTTGTAACCACAAAACACAGACCAATTTCAAAATTAGGTGGAGTCATATTTTTCCATTCTTGAATAATGTCCGTTTATAATGTTATATGCAAGTGGCCAAGCATCATCTGTCCCAAATTGGACACATTCTCCATTTATTTAACAATCTTGGCTAGGAAATGGTGTTTGTGCATTATGCAAATATTGAGCGTTTTGTGATTAAATGGATTTAACTGTATAAGGTGTACAGATCTATAAAAAAAATTAAAAAATTACTAGGTCCATTGGCCCTTCCCTAGATTTTCCATCAAACATGATGTTTTTTTTTGTAATGGAATGGCAATGGTTCATTGTGTTTGGCATTTCATGTCATTTTAAATTATTTTCAATAGGTTAACCATTTTATTTGGGTTTAACGATTCAGCACTTTGCAGGTTTCTCCCACTGCATTGTAAACCAGAATTCAAATAACCACTAATGAAACAATTACACTGCAACTGCACCCAGCAGCATGTCTCCTTGTATTCTCATATGAAAAGAAAATGATATAGTCGCTTTGTTAATTATTAAGTTACATGTATATTTAAATATCAAATGTCTACTTCAGTAGCTTTGTGAAAATAATTTTCCACCCACTGTGACTTAGTGCATCCATTGGATTTCAACTTTCCGTTTGATACATAATCCGACACAAAGAATGAGGTTCGGAAAAATATTCTGTATTGAAATTACAACTCCGCAAAAATTATGTCATTTCACAAAATCATTATCCAAAGTCACCCCTAAACCACCTTGATTACTGAGCCACACAGGGGAAAATAGTGGAATATTATGCAAGGCAATTTTAGACTTTTATTTTGAATGTCTTAGTGTAAATGAAATAAGACCAGCTAGGTAATTTGAAACACATACCACTTGACCTTTACAGTAGTTGTGAAATGATTAAATTGCTATTTTATCTTGAATTTTGTTTTTTATGTAGGAAAATGTGCTTTTGTTTATCTTAAACCATTATATCGTTATATAGCTTCTTATAGTAGTAGGCACAATCAAATCAAGTATTTACCAACAGGCTCAGAAAATCATTTCTTTTAAAGGACTTGCAAGTGGATAAAAGGTGTATCATTTGAAGTCGTTTACTCACTAAATCTTAATTCTGAATATAAACAAATTGTAATGATGAGTATGACAGTTAAAGGTCTGAAAAGTTTGTTGAAGGATTCAACAGCTGATTCTGAATTTATATTGAGCACACCTACTTGAAGTTTGTAACCGAAAGGTAATTTCCCAATGTATAAATACTAAATTTGCATATTGCAACAAGGCTGTCTCAGATAACCAGTTATTTAAAGAACAGAAGACACCAAAAGCTAATGCCAATTCTTTCCTAAAAAGAGCTGCCCTTATACCTTAAGTAAACTAGAACTTCCTGCATGGGTACGACTATTATGTAAGTTGGCCTGCCCTTTCAAAGATCTTCGGTTAATGTTAATTGACAACTATAGATACTCAATACCAAAGAAAAATTGAAATAAATAAATGAGGTGTTCTTGATAGTAATAATGGTTTGACTTATGTGATGATCATGTTCAAAGGACTAGGTCAGATGCATGTATATACTAGTAATTGACCTAAAAAGGATGAATATCTTAATATGACTCTGAAGTTCCCTAGACTGTCACTTTATCAGATCCAGTATTTAATAATCCCCCTCTCTTTTATAAGGAATCTTTTTAACATGAATGGGTGCACCCTGATGTGTTAAACCCAATTTGAATACTGTCTGACAATATGAGAGGGGTAAATTGCAATTTTTCTCTCCCTTAAATCCACTTACAATAGTTCGAGTCCTGTTGATTTCAAACTGTCACATATAATTACTGATCAGAATGCTGATTATAATTTTTTTAATATCATTCACAATATTTTTAGCATGATTATAAGGCATAAGGTATTCAATTTTTATATTGTCACATACATATTGTACTTCCTAAAGAATTTAGTTATGAAATTTATAATCTATGGATGATATAAATGTCACAGAATGAATTCATAATCATAAAGACATCAGAATTAAACAGAATAAAATGTTATTATAATAATAAAGTCAAGAATGTGGTAATTATTATCCCACTTTTTATGCAAACCTATCTGTTACAATATCTTGACAGGGGAGAGAAAAACTATTAAATGAGATTTCGATCAAAAAACAAATTTAGGGTCTGTAAAAACATGACCTTGAGCTGTGATCTTAACTTTGATCCATAAAAAGAAAATTGCAAAAGTGATTTAAAGTGATTTTTGTGTTGGGTGTTTGTTGTTCTGCCTAGGTGTGCATGACAACTGATAAAATACCTGGAAACCATCTTTATAAATGTCTTTACACAAAGAACATTAAACTGGGTTCTTATCAGAATTCTGCCATTAGAAGTTTATATCAATTGATGTCTTCATGAAAAAAACTACAAGTTTTTTGTGTGCAACTTAATTCATTCATGTATGATTATATGAAGTAGAAAAAAAGAAAGATGTGGTATGATTGCCAAAGAGGCAACTTTCCAGAAGAGACCCAATGACACAGAGATTTATAATTAATAAGTATAGGTCACCGTACAGTCTTCAACAATGAGCAAAGCTCATATTATCTTCTTATTTTAAAAAAATCACTATGCAAAATTAATACTTATATAATTAATTTACTTGAACAAGGAACTTTTCAAAGTATCCCTCTATACCTCAGACCTTTAGAAATCTTTTATTTTTGGAAGATATGTATGCAATAAAAGAACAAGAAGTGAAGATCCCAGTATCATTTTGATTACCAGTATTTTTTAATAAGGAACTACTGGAAGGTTGCAGGGAATGCATTTGAAACAGATGTGGACTTAGATTTGTTTCTGTTATTCTGAAAAGTTATCTGTCATGTAGAATAGGCATTTCGTCAATAAATAATTACTGTTTTAAATAGAAATAACCACATGAGCTGTTACTGGAAACATGTTCTAAACCTACTATGTATTTTGTACTTATATAAACCAAGTTATAACTGTATCTTTAGCAGCACTGATATTCATATCAATGTATGGTAAACTGTCCATATCTGTATAGTGTAAGATTTAACAGTCTAGGATTGCAATTAGAATACTAATGGAAACAGTCTGACTTGAAATAATGAATGTACTATTTTGGGGCCTTTTATAGCTTGCTGTTTGGTATGAGTCATTTTGGGTTCCTTTATAGGTTGCTGTTAATTTAAGACTCTGTGTTATATAGCCTGTACAGTTTGACCTATACTTGTTATTTTTTTTATAAATTGTGACTTGGATGAAGAGTTGTCTCATTGGCACTCATACCACATCTTAGTATATATATCCCAAAAATCTTAGACTATTATATTGGAGTATATATTTTTCTTGGTTTATTATCAGGGAAAATTGCTTTAAACCATCCTCATTATAATTAATGTTTCCTTATTTTTTCAGACTTTAGCCGTCCTGAACCCACTTAAACAAGCAAACCACACCATTATGCAGGACACAGACTTAGCTGGACCATTGGTGTTTTGTTTAGCATTTGGTGGAACTCTTATGCTGGTAAGTAGCTTTGGAGGATCCAACAAGAATGTCTCACGTTGGCCCCTTATAGTCAAATTGATTTTGTATATAAAAAAGGAGATATAGTATCATTGCCTATGAGACAACTCTCCATCAGTGACTTAACAACTACAGGTCCCTGTATGGTCTTCAACAATGAACAAAGCCAATACTGCATAGTCAGCTATTAAACGACCATGAAAGGACAAATATAAAACCATGCAGTACAATTTTCTTACTGCTGGCCCCTCATCTATATTTATTACCAGACCACATCTCCACCTGAACATGCATTTTGACAATCATAAGATCCATTTATAAGTTGTATAAGAAAACATTGTTGATATCTTAATAAAATTACAAACACCAATTAATTGTATGCAAAAATAAAAATAAAAATTACACCAACGTTAAAGTATAAAACCTGTTATATCTGTTGATATTTTGTGAAAGTTAAGAGTTAACAATTTGCAATTAAGAAAAAATAATTTGCGATTAAGAAAAAACAATTTGCAATTAAGAATAAACAATTTGCAATTGATCAGATATGTTTAGGGTAATGTGCAATATCATCTTGAAAGTTAAAAGTTAGCATCATCATGTGCATTAACATCCTAAAAATTAAACGAAGGGCAAGTTACATATGCAATATTGTAATTTGAATTGTATCAATTTTCTTGAATGCATTGAAATTTCTATTCTTTGATTTTATTGTTGGTTTATTGCTCTTGTTAAGTTGATTGAATGTCAGAATTCCAGTATTTATAGGGTTCAAAAAACACTCATATCAATTTAATGATTTGCCAGATAGTCTTCAGTATGTTGTAATTTTGCATTACTGTATCAGCTTTTAAGGTGGTACCTAACACTACAGGGAGATAACTCTGTAAAATCAGCAGAAAGTTTTAATGACGTTGTGTTGTTAAGGGAATATTAAACTTCTCAATGATCAAAATAACTTTTTGTCAAACTGCTATACATGTATAACCAGTGTAAAGGGTTGGGTCAATTTTTTTGAAACTTTTATATTTTTGTCAAAGGTTCAAAGTAAATACTTTGTCAAAATTTCAAGAAAATTAAACGAGCCAAATTAATTTTAGCTTATGTGTTGAGTACCACCTCAAATGTGAAAATTGATTAACTCCTGACATCTTTAATCTTATGTAGATCTTAAGATGAAGATGTGCAAAACACTACTTAGTTGTTAAAAAGTCATGCATTGAATCAGCTGTTTCGTTTTGTATACTGTCTGTTTCTCTGCCCGTGTTAATGGTTTTCATCTTTTGCCGTTATATTATTTTGTTTAATTGTTTAAAAATCGTGTATTGAATCAGCTGTTCTGTTTTGTTTACTGTCTGTTTGTCTTTTAATGATTTTCATTTTGTGCCAAGACATTATGTCTGTTTGTTTTCAGACTTAAAATGAGTTCTATATTGCTTTGGTATCTTTTTCCTCTCTTTTTGTTAACAATTGCTTTTCTAAAGTTACCATCACATGCAAGAAAGAGTATTTAAAAAGTAAAGCTGAATTAGATCAACTTTAGGTCAATGATTTGCGAGCTAGACCCAGTTTTTTGTATACACTCCAAGGGCACCTGACATTAAACAGATCTGTTAAAACTGTGTTATCAAGTTAAAGGCAGTAAACAATATATGCAAATCATGTGTTTTTTATGAAATTTACTACCAACAACATGATTGAGGTTATTTTTACAACTCCCTGTAGGAAGTCATGCATTCGCATCAAGCATATTGATCAAAATGGGCAGTGATGAAAATGTGGTATCATATGAATGGAATGGTTCCTGTATAAGAAGATATTGATTTTTAACTTTTAAAGTATACAATGAATAACTCATTTACTTGTTTCTAGATATATTATTTTTCATTAAATGCATTTAATAGGTTCCTTAATTAAAGTGAAATAAAATACAACTATATTGCTAAACTTTAGATTATTATTCATGTTTTTCAATGGTGTCATTGTGTGGTTTGGTTTGAGCATCATCATGGTTTTAGAATAACCTTCATTTTGAACTACAGCATTTATCTTCTCTTTCTTATGTAACAATTGTAAATATTAATATGGCTTGGGGTTTATTTTTATGATGAATGATAGAGTTAGCAGTGGTTAATAAGTTCTGTTTATGACCTCAATAACCAGAAAGGTTAAAGTTTACACTTGTGCATTTCTCTATATAATACACCATGTACACCTATGACGGACAAAAAAAATATTTCTTAAAATTGCAATGACTCACAATTCTTTTTTTTTGTGATTGGAATACTTTTTTTTTATATTATTACTAATTATCAATTTTGTGTTAAGATAGGTTGATTTGCTTTTGTCTATCATGTTGTGCCAGGCAAAGTCTTCATTCAATATTAACTTGTGCTTTAAAGACTTACAGTTAAAGATTGTGGTTCTTATGGTTTATCACTTGTCTGACAGAAATATAGTATTTAGACATGTTTCTTGTCCACACATTTTTTCCTATGAAGTAGATATACCAGGCTATACATTGAAATTATATATGATAATCAATCTTTTTTAAAGTAAAGAAGTTCATGCAGACCCTACAAAACATTGAACATTTCAATCATTTAATTATCATATCAACAGGGTTGAAAACTTTATTTAGAAATAATGTCACCATCAGACTGAGAATAATAATGACATTCTAAAATCAAAATGTTAATCCCGAAACACATAAATTCAGACGTTAACGCGTTCGAATCAAACACCGCGTACCAATGAGTTCAGATAGTGAAGAGTGCATATTAAAACTTTTTAAAAAAAATCTAAGTTTATGGCATGAATGTTAGTTTCAATTGTCCTCTGCAGGGCCAATGTTAAATAGAATTTATAATACAATGTATGTATGGTATAATAAAATGTGATGTTTTATAAAAAAAAAAAAGGGGGGAGGGTTGCTAACTGGTGCAAGGTTTCAAATTTTACTAGCAAATATTTGGTACCTTGGCATTTCTGATCCAAATATGTATTCCCTGTTTTTATGCATGTCCTTTATCATGCACTTTATGTTGTTTGGATGTTTGCACTCAGCATGCAGCCTAATGATATATGCAGCAAAAAACTATGACATATGAGTATGTCTGATAGTGAAGATTATAAAAACTGGTAACCATCTGGCAAACAAGATAGATACCAGTTCTTCTGATGATGTTTTAATTCTAAAGTATTACACCACTGGGAAATGTAATGTTTGATAGATGCAGATTTAGTATGCTGAAATTCTCTCACATTTGTACAAGGAAACTGAGTGATAAGTCACGAAGTGCAGACTGAAAATAAAAGTAATAAAACTCCATAGAATTCTAAACTGAAAATATGGGAATCCATAAATGTGCCATATCCATATCCATACATATATATAAGTCTTCAAAATTGTCTTTCTTTTGCATTTGTAGAATTGATGTTTTTAAGCTTAAATTTAACCACTATAAGCATTATTAACCTTTTATAAACACTTTTCATTCAAAAGTTGCAATTTGGTTATGTGTGAAATGTATACTGGCTTTTATAGATACATACATTGTTAGTCTTGTATTATTTTAATTTTAGTTTCTTGTGTACAATTTGGAAATTAGTATGGCGTTCATTATCACTGAACTAGTATATATTTGTTTAGGGGCCAGCTGAAGGACGCCTCCGGGTGCGGGAATTTCTCGCTACATTGAAGACCTGTTGGTGACCTTCTGCTGTTGTTTTTTTATTTGATCAGGTTGTTGTCTCTTTGACACATTCCCCATTTCCATTCTCAATTTTATTATGTATGCAAGATGTCTTTGCTTTTTGAATAAAGTGTTATTATTTTTTCATCTAGGGCAGTTTAAGGAGTAAGGACCCATTTTGGCCTCAAATTTCAATTTCATCTGGCGAAAGATTTTGACCATTTTTTAAACACTTAAGAGTCTATTTCACTTAATTCAATTAGTTTTTGTGAAAGATTTTAACTAACTAAGTCATAAAAACGATCAGATTCAAGCTCAAATATGGAAAATCTCTGAAATATGCCAAAAAACGCCACTTTTCAGATGTTTTTTGTCAAAAATGAAAGTGGCCACATCCATGTTCATCCACAACCTTCATATATGTTATGTATTATCATAAAATACAACTTACATTTCAATATTAAGGATGAACACGAATGCCGCCACTTTCGTTTTACATTGAAACCGTCTAAAATTTAACTAAAGTGATAGAATTTTGAAGATTTCAGTGATTTAGCATGACTTAATGGTGCTACAACCCGATATGTGTGCACTGTATTGTCAAAAACAGCCCATATTTATGAAGCAGAAGCATTCAACTGTCCAATAAATAACTAAAATTTTACATTTTAACAATTTGGTAAAACTGTTATATTTTGGGGCCAAAAACGGGTCTTACAGGACCTACTCATTTATGTTATCCTAGCTACATCTACATGTATAAGGAATTGAGACAGATGAATGCAACATGTTTACCTTATTTTTCAGTCCAGATGTTTTTATACGACCGCAAATTTTGAAAAAAATTTCGTCGTATATTGCTATCACGTTGGCGTCGTCGTCGTCGTCGTCGTCGTCGTCGTCGTCGTCGTCGTCGTCGTCGTCGTCGTCGTCCGAATACTTTTAGTTTTCGCACTCTAACTTTAGTAAAAGTGAATAGAAATCTATGAAATTTTAACACAAGGTTTATGACCATAAAAGGAAGGCTGGTATTGATTTTGGGAGTTTTGGTCCCAACATTTTAGGAATTAGGGGCCAAAAAGGGCCCAAATAAGCATTTTCTTGGTTTTCGCACTATAACTTTAGTTTAAGTTAATAGAAATCTATGAAATTTTGACACAAGGTTTATGACCACAAAAGAAAGGTTGGGATTGATTTTTATACGACCGCAAATTTTGAAAAAAATTTCGTCGTATATTGCTATCACGTTGGCGTCGTCGTCGTCGTCGTCGTCGTCGTCGTCGTCGTCGTCCGAATACTTTTAGTTTTCGCACTCTAACTTTAGTAAAAGTGAATAGAAATCTATGAAATTTTAACACAAGGTTTATGACCATAAAAGGAAGGCTGGTATTGATTTTGGGAGTTTTGGTCCCAACATTTTAGGAATTAGGGGCCAAAAAGGGCCCAAATAAGCATTTTCTTGGTTTTCGCACTATAACTTTAGTTTAAGTTAATAGAAATCTATGAAATTTTGACACAAGGTTTATGACCACAAAAGAAAGGTTGGGATTGATTTTGGGAGTTTTGGTTTCAACAGTTTAGGAATTAGGGGCCAAAAAAGGGCCCAAATAAGCATTATTCTTGGTTTTCGCACAATAACTTTAGTTAAAGTAAATAGAAATCAATGAAATTTAAACACAATGTTTATGACCACAAAAGGAAGGTTGGTATTGATTTTGGGAGTTTTGGTCCCAACAGTTAAAGAAAAAGGGGCCCAAAGGGTCCAAAATTAAACTTTGTTTGATTTCATCAAAATTGAATAATTGGGGTTCTTTAATATGCCGAATCTAACTGTGTATGTAGGTTCTTAATTTTTGGTCCCGTTTTCAAATTGGTCTACATTAAGGTCCAAAGGGTCCAAAATTAAACTTAGTTTGATTTTAACAAAAATTGAAACCTTGGGGTTCTTTGATATGCTGAATCTAAAAATGTACTTAGATTTTTGATTATTGGCCCAGTTTTCAAGTTGGCCCAAATCGAGGTCCAAAATTAAACATTGTTTGATTTCATCAAAAATTGAATAATTGGGGTTCTTTGATATGCCAAATCTAACTGTGTATGTAGATTCTTAATTTTTGGTCCAGTTTTAAAATTGGTCTAAATTAAAGTGCAAAGGGTCCAAAATTAAACTAAGTTTGATTTTAACAAAAATTAAATTATTGGGCCTCTTTGATATGCTGAATCTAAACATGTACTTAGATTTTTGATTATGGGCCCAGTTTTCAAGTTGGTCCAAATCAGGATCTAAAATTATTATATTAAGTATTGTGCAATAGCAAGTCTTTTCAATTGCACAGTATTGTGCAATGGCAAGAAATATCTAATTTCACAATATTGTGAAATTGCAAATTTTTTTTTAATTAAGAGTTATCTTTCTTTGTCCAGTATAGTAAGCAAGAAATATCTGCAAGAATTTTTTTTAATTGGAGTTATCTTTCTTTGTCCAGAATCAACTTAAATCTTTGTTATATACAATATACAATGTATATTTACTTTTTACTACCAACTGATAAATTTAAATAATCTTTACCATTCAGTGATAACAAGCAGTTTTTTTGCATCTTAATATTTTATGATGTATTTAAATGAGTAGTAATTGTTGCAAACTCCATTAGAATATTTTAATTGAAATTAGTTTTGGAATAAGGGAAAGGGGGATGTGATTAAAAATTGGGTTCAATTTTTCTCATTTGAAATTTCATAAATAAAAAGAAAATTTCTTCAAACATTTTTTTGAGAGGATTAATATTCAACAGCATAGTGAATTGCTCTAAGAGAAAACAAAAATTTTAAGTTCATTTGAATACATTCATTCTGTGTCAGAAACCTATGCTGTGTCAACTATTTAATCACAATCCAAATTTAGAGCGGAATCCAGCTTGAATGTTGTGTCCATACTTGCCCCAACCGTTCAGGGTTCAACCTCTGCGGTCGTATAAAGCTACGCCCTGCGGAGCATCTGGTTAGTTTTAGTTTCATCAAATTAAATTAGTATACTGTAAATTCATGTGGGGTTACCTTAAATTTTGTAGGTTTAATTTAGTACAAGTATTCTATAGACTTGAATGACTTTAGCAAAATCACAAAGTCAATGTATGTAGAAAAAAAAAAAAAAATCTCAACAATTCTTGGAAGAATTGGTACCCTACCCAAGAAAAATAAATTAATCCACAGTATAGAATGTATATTAATGACTATATGCTTAATATTTACCTTCTTTTTCAGTCTGGGAAGTTGAGTTTTGGTTACATCTATGGTATTGGTGTAGTAGGTTGTCTGGCCATGTATACCCTACTGAACCTAATGAGTATGACTGGAGTGTCTGTAGGCTGTATCATCAGTGTGTTGGGTTACTGTCTCCTGCCAATGGTCATTCTCTCATTCTCTGCTGCTTTGTTATCTTTACAGTAAGTAGATGAGGGTGGTAAAGGGGGGTACTGAACACGGAAACATGTGAATTAAAAATCGCAAAAACGTAGCACGAAAAATAAATATCGGGAAAAACGAAGCACGAGAAATAAGATCGTTTATATTAAGTAAACTAGTACCAGAAGTTATACCAGTCTTTCTTCGGGATCAGACAGCCATTAATAATGAACATGAAGACCTTGCGGTTACCCGTTTTAGCGTCCGCTTCTTGCATCTTATTGATAAAAAAAATTAAAAAAAATATTCATAGCAATTTGATGGACTTGATCAATACCATACATATTGCAAAAGTAGAATGGTAACAATATAGTTACATCATTTTCTATAAGTTTACACATGTTTGAGAAGGTATTACAACTTGACATTGACTTTTTAATCAAATTTCGGGACATGCACGAGAAAGTAAGAGCACAGACACGAAACACTGAAAATTAATAAGGGGGAAACACGAAGCACGCAAAACGAGCCAAGCATGAGAAAACGATAAATAAAATGTCAAAACATGAAAATACAAGAAATAAAAAGGCCGAAAACGTTGCACGAAAATAACTCTTTACCACCCTCGTATATATATTGAGCTGTTGAAAACAGTGTAGGGTTTGCCAAACCTAATCAAGGCTGGTACAAAATTGACTTAATTAGTTATATTATATGAAACTTTCTACATTTCAAGCAAATCTCATTAAAATTAGCATTATAGCCCAAACGTCTTTTGAAGGTCTGACAATCTCCGGGAGCTTTGTACCTGTACTGTGCATATATCACATTGTACTCAATCATGATATATATAATGATAGTTGTTAATTAAATTTTTCTGTGTCTTTAGGTCTTGTGGATAGTTGTCTCATTGGCAATCATACCACATCTTTTCATTTATATTGTAATAAGTGGCAAAGTTCATTGGTATGAAATGAATAAGAACAATTATGGCTATTTTGTGCATTTTTCCTTTGATCTTTTTTTGTGATAATTACATATCATGCTTCTCGCTTGAGATGGAAAAATTATCGCTAGAAACTAAGGAGGCCACGTGGCATTGCTAACGAAATTGACATGAAATTGACAACGTCGTCAAAGGTAAAATAGCGATAAACAGATTATCATTGGTCATCTCAACTCGATTGCTTTTCTCACTTTCGCTGTACCAGCTCAAGCGAGAAAACCAATCTCTTTGAGATAATCAACGATAATCTATAAGTATAGATCAACCCCAAAACAAACTTCTTATGAAGTCAACTGCTTATAAAGGGTCATTTGGATAAATAAGAATGAACTTTACATCCTTTTCTACTGGTATTAGATACTTATCAATGTAGACTTATTTTATACAGAAAAATAAAACAGCTGACCAAATAGCACCTACATCTTGACTTTTACTATTTACTATACTGGTCATTCATTATTGTTTTAGTGGATTTTGTTGGTATAGATGAACCACAAGTTCAAGTGTAAAACTTTATATTTCAAAGAGGCTTATGTACAGATTTTGGTAAAAGAATAACATCAAGTATCCCCGTAGTAAGGTTTTTCCTACAATCCACAAAAATAGCGACAACAAAAATACCTTCAAAGATGAGATATGATGACATAATTTTGAAAGGCTGAAAAAATACAAAGATTTTACAAAGTTGGAAGTGTCATGCTATACATTTAATAGAAAATGTGAATGTTCCAACATATATATGTTGTTGTAGAAGAGTAAAAAAGTTCTAGGTTCTAGCCATTGTTGGGGAGGAAGTATAGAATTGGTCTACTCTAAAATTGTAAGGTTGATATTCAAGGCACTATATTTGATTCTGTCATGACAGGGAATTTCTATACTAAGTATAAGTATAGAAAGTCCCTGGTCATGATAAATTGTAAAAAAAACAAATTTGAAATGAGAAAAAGTTTACATGCTCTGTGCTTAATATGATGAAAACACCCTTTAGAAATGAATGAATAGTATTGTGCTACCAGTTTAAACAAATAAAAGCACAATCCTTCATTAAATTAAGTAAATACTGTGCAAAAATTGTCAAAATTTGTCATATTATGAGATAACAAGATATTGTGACATCATAACTATCTGACATGATTTTATATTTATTTGGTAAACATTTATTAGGCAGTAGAATTCACATGACTTTGAAAGAGAGGATTTAAGATTTAAGATATTTAAGCATGAGGTAGGGACAACCAATGGACTTTAAAAACATTGTAAGGGAGATAACTAAAAATAATTGTGAATTTATGAATATTTAAATAGCATTCATTATAGTTATAGTACTAGTATTGTTAAAAATAAATCATAATAGGGATTGCTACAATGTTTATGAATGTTGACAGATAGATCATAACATGCCTTAAAAGATGAGCAATATATAAATCAATATAGTAGGTGTCACGAATCAGCATTAAGTAACTTCTTTTGGGGACATTAGGCAACATTTACAATATTGAGTAAAAATCGGTGTTTTAGGGACGACATCAAAAGATCAATGTAAGATAAAAAACTTAATTCAAATAGTTGGGGAGGGGGGGTTGAACTGCTGCAAGATTTGGTAATCCGACATTGATTTTTACATATATCCATATGGGTCAATCAATTTTTCCCAAATTAAGTTAAGAGGCGGGTCAGTGAAAAACTATGTGAATTAAGTTTTTTTTCCTTCATTGAACTTTTGATGTCGTCCCTTAATGTTAAAAAAAATGCTTTTCATTTTTTGTTAAACAGCTTTATAAATTTCATATTTTATTTTTCAGAGGTATGCTGGGTATATTGTTTACAGTCTTAGCCGTCATTTGGTGCAGTGCCTCAGCCTCCAAACTTTTCGTATCAGCTTTATCCATGGATCACCAACAACCACTAGTGGCCTATCCATGTGCTTTGGTTTATGGAGTATTTGCCTTGTTGACAGTGTTTTAAACATTTTAATGATGAAAGAATACTTTACCAAATATATTTCGTAACATTGAACAAGATGTTGTCTGATTATCTGTGCAATTTTAAAAGAAGTAAAAAGATTCTAATGAAAGAGATGGATACTGTAAATTTAGAAATTATTGCTATGTTTTTATTATTGCGAAAAATGCGACAGAGTTGTAAACACAATAATCTAAACTCGACTTTTCAAATGTTTTATATGATTTAAACAGGATATTTCTTAAAATCGTAAAATCAATCTCGCATTCAAGTCTAAAATAACTAAATCGCAATAATAAATGAACGCAATAATTTCTGAATTTACAGTATTTACTTTTTATGTAGAGTTTTAATATTGATTATTGAATTTTAACTCTTATTCTGCAGAAAGTGTAGATTTTGTAAAAAATAAGTCAATTAAGTGTACAACAAAAATGTTTTTTTAGTATTTCTCTACATAGTTTAAGAACAAAGACTTTGAAGAAAATTAGATATCTTTCATTTGTATTCACAGTACTTAAAATGTCCTTAAATTTGTTATTGGGTTATGGAAGTGATTTGCCATTATATTTAAAATTATTTACGGTAATTTATTTTATGACATGGATTAATTTCAACACATATATTGCATAAATTGATTCATTAAATATATACCTAACATAATATTCCTTTCTTTCTTTAGATATTTCTCCAATATCACAAGCTAGATGCATCTTATATATTTGAAAGTCATTGAGTCATTTATGAAAATTTGCATAACTGAATGAAATAGGAGGAATATAGAAAATGAAATTAATTTCATTACTTCCAGAAGATCAAACACACCTTATCACTGAATAATTAGACACTTAATTACTTTATTACCTTAGAAGAGTTTAAGTCTGCCCCATACATAAGCTGCAGGTACCATACAGTTTTGGAGCTGTATAGGGAATCATTGCTTCATCATTATTTTCAATATTCTTGTACATTGTCTACTTGAAAACAATGAAATTTGGTATTGGTTTTCAAAACTACAAGTTCTCTTAGATTGATACTTATTGTCTTTTGTTTATTTATTTTTATGCCAAGAATTGATCTATTGACTGGATCACTTTCCAACTGTTTTTTTTCTGTGTAAATACCTCTTTTTATCCATTGTTTAATATTATTCAAATCTGGTCAATGGTTTTCTCTTTTGAATTGTTTCTCATTTTGTCAAACTTGAACATATTTACAGCTTAGGGATTTTCCAGATTTTTAAAATGGTTTAATCGGTGGTGATTTTCCAGATTTTTAAAATCGTTTAATCGGTGGTGATATTTTAGACAGATAGCCTTAACAATTGTATGAAATAAAATTTTTATGCATGGCATGGCATGGCATGGCATGGCATGGCATGGCATGGCATGGAATGGCATGGCATATCATATGGTAAAATGAAAAGTACATTCATTCCTTCTTAAAGGCCGTCCATCCCCCCACCCCCCCCCCCCCCCCCCCCCCACTTTTACATTTATTTCTGGGAGGCTTCCTATATTGTATGTGTTTTGCTTATTGTTGAAGATCAAACAGTGACACGTATTTACACCTTCCTCTGTTTGTTTAATGGATAAGTAATAATTCCACATATCCTTTATTGTATATAGTCAATGCATTTTTTGAATTTTTAGTTATAAGTTCCTCCTATAATGTGGCTAACTGACTGACAGGTTATAAGTTTCTCCTATAATGTGGCTAACTGACTGACAGGTTATAAGTTTCTCCTATAATGTGACTAACTGTCTGACAGGTTATAAGTTCCTCCTATAATGTGGCTAACTGACTGACAGGTTATAAGTTCCTCTTATAATGTGGCTAACTGACTGACAGGTTATAAGTTCCTCCTATAATGTGGCTAACTGACTGACAGGTTATAAGTTCCTCTTATAATGTGGCTAACTGACTGACAGGTTATAAGTTCCTCCTATAATGTGGCTAACTGACTGACAGGTTATAAGTTCCTCTTATAATGTGGCTAACTGACTGGCAGGTTATAAGTTCCTCCTATTGGCTAACGGACTGACAGGTTATAAGTTCCTCCTATAATGTGGCTAACTGACTGCCAGGTTATTAGATAATCCTACAATGTGGCTAACTGACTGCCAGGTTATTAGATAATCCTACAATGTGGCTAACTGACTGACAGGTTATAAGTTCCTCCTACAATGTGGCTAACTGACTGACAGGTTATAAGATAATCCTACAATGTGGCTAACTGACTGACAGGAGATGACCCATCAAACAAACAAATCAGCTAACATCATGACAAATAGTATACTTGAGGTTATATATGCAAAATGGTTTCACAAATACAAATATGACAATAATGAATCGTAAATATTACTTTAATATTTGCTTGAGTATAATTTTTGACCAAACCAAATCTCATTCTTAGATAAAATGAGTAACTTTTATTCTATTGATACTGAGATAATTGGCATTTTTATCAGAGGATCCAGAGTTAACAGAAACTCATGACACAAAATCACTACACATACTTCAGATGCACTTTTATTGATGTTCTTGATCTAAAAGTCACAGCACATTAAGTAATAGGTCAATAGTCATTTTGTATTTTTTCTAATGGTTTATTAAGTTTTTGTGATATGGTCAGTTTTTGATCAATCAATCAATCAATCAATCAATCAATCAATCAATCAATCAATCAATCAATCAATCAATCAATCAATCAATCAATCAATCAATCAATCAATCAATCAATCAATCAATCAATCAATCAATCAATCAATCAATCAATCAATCAATCAATCAATCAATCAATCAATCAATCAATTAATCAATCAATATCATGTTATGTTATGTCATGTCATGAACAACTTATGTAATCTACTGCATGACAATATACTGAACAAATTAAGAAAAAGAAAAAAGTGGGCATCTGTAGAGAAAGATGAGATTTAAGATTTTGGCTAATGTTATGGTCTTTCTTTTGTGTTATGTTCTTTCTATAAAGTATTTTGCGTCAAGACGCTTTTACTTATCTGTGGGAATGTGACAGTTTGTTCTTATGTGCAGCATGTTACAGTATTAAAAGAGAATGAAAGAACTTTTTGGGCTGCTAAAATTGCAAAAGTACTTAAAATTCTTCAAGTCTTCTATATTTTAATCTGTGGTGTATCCTAAGATAAAGGAACAACTATATACCCGAGACACAATTAAAATGCAGGAAGATCATATTTATAGACCCCAAATTCAGCCATTTTTTTAAAAATGGCTTCCAATTACATGCATTGACCTTACAAGAATTGCCAAAACCTGGACTCCCTGGATCAGCCACTGATTCTTCAAGATAGTGAAATATCTTTAGGAGGGTACATATTCAAACTCATGTAAAATGTTACTGACAATATTTTGAAATGATGCTTTTTCAGAATGTTTGCGTAATTCAGAAACTGTTTAAATAACAGGCTATTTTCCTATGATGATCATAGTTGAGAAGTGGCCAAAATAATTTTATATTCTAAACTCTGTTACATAAGTATCTGCCAAGTCATTTTCCTTAATTAACTCTGTCCTGTGCATTTTTTAACACTGTCCAGTGCATTTAAAAAAACCTACTAATTTAGGGTGCACTAAGTGTCCGTTCTGGTAGTCTGTGGTAGGTTGGTCTTTTTCTAGACTATTTCAAATAAAAGAAATTACTTCCGGGTGCTAGTCTTCTTTTTATTTGCATCCGGTTCGGCATCCTTAGAAATAGTTCCGAATAAAATAGATCTCCAGTAATTTACACATTGCAATACTTCCACCAGAAAAAGATCACTTTTTATTTTTTTCGTTACCATCATCAGAAATAGAGATCTACGTCAGTTGAAAAAAAAATATACTTAAGTGTTCTTTCTTTATTCATTCATTCATTCATTCATTCATTCATTTCTTTTTAAAAAAAAAGAAGGCTTTAATTAAGAAAAAAAGAAAAAAAGAAAGCCTTTCAACAAATCGTCCTGAAAAAGTGTCCCGGTCTTTAATACACCAACGTGTTTCAATGAAATCAGTGGAAGGAGGCAAATGGCCCTCGATGCGAAGTCGATTTTTTTTATTGTATGTTTTAAATTGATGTATCGGCTGACTATAATATGTTCGAATACCTCTTTATAAAGTTACTCCTGATTTACTCAAATGGACAAATGTCAGATATCCAAGCATACTTACCTGGTACAGGGAGCACCGTGATCAAAAAGGCGGTCTCCCCAGGTCGAGGCCTTTCCATTGCACTCCGGTTAGGCTGAAGCCTGCGATTGCCCCAAATGTGGGCAACTCGGGTACGCAATTTTTTAGTGTGGGGGACTGCGTTCGCGCTATCCCCTGTTAATAAATCAAATGTAAAGAGAAGTTCCCAATAAATACTAAAACTTGAAACTGTTGTTAAACTTTTTCTTTGATACGCTGAGACTGTTCAGGAGTAGCGTAAATTATGATCGCAAACCGGTTTTCCACTCTTTTGTTTCATATCATTGTATTTCATCAATTTGAGTATACGATATAAAGAAGCAAATTAATTTCTCAGTCAGACAACTTGGTTTCTACACTTCATATAAGTAAGTTTTGTTTAAATCATTATCTCGTCATCCGTAAATTTCATGTTTTGCCTCTCCGTTTAAGTTACATAAAAAAAAATCCGCTTGCTACAAGTAAAAACTATAAATTAAGTTTGGAAGCTTATTCAATTTGCTTTACGATGAAAACAAGTTTTTGGTTGGCAAGTTATTTTTTTTTATTTGAAATAGTATGAAATTCAACTATACCTGTTAATTTGCATAAGAGGAAAATACGTGCATTTGATGAAAAGTGATGCCGTATTTTATTTGCCTGGCTATATTGAAAAAGCGGAAACTGCATGTGCAGCACGGACGGATTCAAGAAATAATCTCGCGACCTTTGTCGCCCTCCTTTATCAATTTTAAACGCAAATGATTGCTTTGCCGTCGATTTTTTTCCCCCGCACCAAATTGAGTAAATTTGATTTTAAAATTTTGCGCGTACACTGTAAAAATGGTAACTGAATTCGAAACAGAAGCAAACAGTGTTGTATGAACGAAAGGCAGTTACGAAATTGAAGCGACGAAGGAGGGAAAAACAATAAAGTTCTTGTTGGTTTTTTTTCCTTTATTGCGGAGGAGTGAATTTTAAACAATTATTGATATTCCGTGTGAAAGCATCATGGCGATCTGAACGTACGTAGTACGTTTTTAATCCACAGAGTTATCCTACTTTATTTGGTCCCTTTCAACAAATCGTCCTGAAAAAGTGTCCCGGTCTTTAATACACCAACGTGTTTCAATGAAATCAGTGGAAGGAGGCAAATGGCCCTCGATGCGAAGTCGATTTTTTTTATTGTATGTTTTAAATTGATGTATCGGCTGACTATAATATGTTCGAATACCTCTTTATAAAGTTACTCCTGATTTACTCAAATGGACAAATGTCAGATATCCAAGCATACTTACCTGGTACAGGGAGCACCGTGATCAAAAAGGCGGTCTCCCCAGGTCGAGGCCTTTCCATTGCACTCCGGTTAGGCTGAAGCCTGCGATTGCCCCAAATGTGGGCAACTCGGGTACGCAATTTTTTAGTGTGGGGGACTGCGTTCGCGCTATCCCCTGTTAATAAATCAAATGTAAAGAGAAGTTCCCAATAAATACTAAAACTTGAAACTGTTGTTAAACTTTTTCTTTGATACGCTGAGACTGTTCAGGAGTAGCGTAAATTATGATCGCAAACCGGTTTTCCACTCTTTTGTTTCATATCATTGTATTTCATCAATTTGAGTATACGATATAAAGAAGCAAATTAATTTCTCAGTCAGACAACTTGGTTTCTACACTTCATATAAGTAAGTTTTGTTTAAATCATTATCTCGTCATCCGTAAATTTCATGTTTTGCCTCTCCGTTTAAGTTACATAAAAAAAAATCCGCTTGCTACAAGTAAAAACTATAAATTAAGTTTGGAAGCTTATTCAATTTGCTTTACGATGAAAACAAGTTTTTGGTTGGCAAGTTATTTTTTTTTATTTGAAATAGTATGAAATTCAACTATACCTGTTAATTTGCATAAGAGGAAAATACGTGCATTTGATGAAAAGTGATGCCGTATTTTATTTGCCTGGCTATATTGAAAAAGCGGAAACTGCATGTGCAGCACGGACGGATTCAAGAAATAATCTCGCGACCTTTGTCGCCCTCCTTTATCAATTTTAAACGCAAATGATTGCTTTGCCGTCGATTTTTTTCCCCCGCACCAAATTGAGTAAATTTGATTTTAAAATTTTGCGCGTACACTGTAAAAATGGTAACTGAATTCGAAACAGAAGCAAACAGTGTTGTATGAACGAAAGGCAGTTACGAAATTGAAGCGACGAAGGAGGGAAAAACAATAAAGTTCTTGTTGGTTTTTTTTCCTTTATTGCGGAGGAGTGAATTTTAAACAATTATTGATATTCCGTGTGAAAGCATCATGGCGATCTGAACGTACGTAGTACGTTTTTAATCCACAGAGTTATCCTACTTTATTTGGTCCCTTTCAACAAATCGTCCTGAAAAAGTGTCCCGGTCTTTAATACACCAACGTGTTTCAATGAAATCAGTGGAAGGAGGCAAATGGCCCTCGATGCGAAGTCGATTTTTTTTATTGTATGTTTTAAATTGATGTATCGGCTGACTATAATATGTTCGAATACCTCTTTATAAAGTTACTCCTGATTTACTCAAATGGACAAATGTCAGATATCCAAGCATACTTACCTGGTACAGGGAGCACCGTGATCAAAAAGGCGGTCTCCCCAGGTCGAGGCCTTTCCATTGCACTCCGGTTAGGCTGAAGCCTGCGATTGCCCCAAATGTGGGCAACTCGGGTACGCAATTTTTTAGTGTGGGGGACTGCGTTCGCGCTATCCCCTGTTAATAAATCAAATGTAAAGAGAAGTTCCCAATAAATACTAAAACTTGAAACTGTTGTTAAACTTTTTCTTTGATACGCTGAGACTGTTCAGGAGTAGCGTAAATTATGATCGCAAACCGGTTTTCCACTCTTTTGTTTCATATCATTGTATTTCATCAATTTGAGTATACGATATAAAGAAGCAAATTAATTTCTCAGTCAGACAACTTGGTTTCTACACTTCATATAAGTAAGTTTTGTTTAAATCATTATCTCGTCATCCGTAAATTTCATGTTTTGCCTCTCCGTTTAAGTTACATAAAAAAAAATCCGCTTGCTACAAGTAAAAACTATAAATTAAGTTTGGAAGCTTATTCAATTTGCTTTACGATGAAAACAAGTTTTTGGTTGGCAAGTTATTTTTTTTTATTTGAAATAGTATGAAATTCAACTATACCTGTTAATTTGCATAAGAGGAAAATACGTGCATTTGATGAAAAGTGATGCCGTATTTTATTTGCCTGGCTATATTGAAAAAGCGGAAACTGCATGTGCAGCACGGACGGATTCAAGAAATAATCTCGCGACCTTTGTCGCCCTCCTTTATCAATTTTAAACGCAAATGATTGCTTTGCCGTCGATTTTTTTCCCCCGCACCAAATTGAGTAAATTTGATTTTAAAATTTTGCGCGTACACTGTAAAAATGGTAACTGAATTCGAAACAGAAGCAAACAGTGTTGTATGAACGAAAGGCAGTTACGAAATTGAAGCGACGAAGGAGGGAAAAACAATAAAGTTCTTGTTGGTTTTTTTTCCTTTATTGCGGAGGAGTGAATTTTAAACAATTATTGATATTCCGTGTGAAAGCATCATGGCGATCTGAACGTACGTAGTACGTTTTTAATCCACAGAGTTATCCTACTTTATTTGGTCCCTTTCAACAAATCGTCCTGAAAAAGTGTCCCGGTCTTTAATACACCAACGTGTTTCAATGAAATCAGTGGAAGGAGGCAAATGGCCCTCGATGCGAAGTCGATTTTTTTTATTGTATGTTTTAAATTGATGTATCGGCTGACTATAATATGTTCGAATACCTCTTTATAAAGTTACTCCTGATTTACTCAAATGGACAAATGTCAGATATCCAAGCATACTTACCTGGTACAGGGAGCACCGTGATCAAAAAGGCGGTCTCCCCAGGTCGAGGCCTTTCCATTGCACTCCGGTTAGGCTGAAGCCTGCGATTGCCCCAAATGTGGGCAACTCGGGTACGCAATTTTTTAGTGTGGGGGACTGCGTTCGCGCTATCCCCTGTTAATAAATCAAATGTAAAGAGAAGTTCCCAATAAATACTAAAACTTGAAACTGTTGTTAAACTTTTTCTTTGATACGCTGAGACTGTTCAGGAGTAGCGTAAATTATGATCGCAAACCGGTTTTCCACTCTTTTGTTTCATATCATTGTATTTCATCAATTTGAGTATACGATATAAAGAAGCAAATTAATTTCTCAGTCAGACAACTTGGTTTCTACACTTCATATAAGTAAGTTTTGTTTAAATCATTATCTCGTCATCCGTAAATTTCATGTTTTGCCTCTCCGTTTAAGTTACATAAAAAAAAATCCGCTTGCTACAAGTAAAAACTATAAATTAAGTTTGGAAGCTTATTCAATTTGCTTTACGATGAAAACAAGTTTTTGGTTGGCAAGTTATTTTTTTTTATTTGAAATAGTATGAAATTCAACTATACCTGTTAATTTGCATAAGAGGAAAATACGTGCATTTGATGAAAAGTGATGCCGTATTTTATTTGCCTGGCTATATTGAAAAAGCGGAAACTGCATGTGCAGCACGGACGGATTCAAGAAATAATCTCGCGACCTTTGTCGCCCTCCTTTATCAATTTTAAACGCAAATGATTGCTTTGCCGTCGATTTTTTTCCCCCGCACCAAATTGAGTAAATTTGATTTTAAAATTTTGCGCGTACACTGTAAAAATGGTAACTGAATTCGAAACAGAAGCAAACAGTGTTGTATGAACGAAAGGCAGTTACGAAATTGAAGCGACGAAGGAGGGAAAAACAATAAAGTTCTTGTTGGTTTTTTTTCCTTTATTGCGGAGGAGTGAATTTTAAACAATTATTGATATTCCGTGTGAAAGCATCATGGCGATCTGAACGTACGTAGTACGTTTTTAATCCACAGAGTTATCCTACTTTATTTGGTCCCTTTCAACAAATCGTCCTGAAAAAGTGTCCCGGTCTTTAATACACCAACGTGTTTCAATGAAATCAGTGGAAGGAGGCAAATGGCCCTCGATGCGAAGTCGATTTTTTTTATTGTATGTTTTAAATTGATGTATCGGCTGACTATAATATGTTCGAATACCTCTTTATAAAGTTACTCCTGATTTACTCAAATGGACAAATGTCAGATATCCAAGCATACTTACCTGGTACAGGGAGCACCGTGATCAAAAAGGCGGTCTCCCCAGGTCGAGGCCTTTCCATTGCACTCCGGTTAGGCTGAAGCCTGCGATTGCCCCAAATGTGGGCAACTCGGGTACGCAATTTTTTAGTGTGGGGGACTGCGTTCGCGCTATCCCCTGTTAATAAATCAAATGTAAAGAGAAGTTCCCAATAAATACTAAAACTTGAAACTGTTGTTAAACTTTTTCTTTGATACGCTGAGACTGTTCAGGAGTAGCGTAAATTATGATCGCAAACCGGTTTTCCACTCTTTTGTTTCATATCATTGTATTTCATCAATTTGAGTATACGATATAAAGAAGCAAATTAATTTCTCAGTCAGACAACTTGGTTTCTACACTTCATATAAGTAAGTTTTGTTTAAATCATTATCTCGTCATCCGTAAATTTCATGTTTTGCCTCTCCGTTTAAGTTACATAAAAAAAAATCCGCTTGCTACAAGTAAAAACTATAAATTAAGTTTGGAAGCTTATTCAATTTGCTTTACGATGAAAACAAGTTTTTGGTTGGCAAGTTATTTTTTTTTATTTGAAATAGTATGAAATTCAACTATACCTGTTAATTTGCATAAGAGGAAAATACGTGCATTTGATGAAAAGTGATGCCGTATTTTATTTGCCTGGCTATATTGAAAAAGCGGAAACTGCATGTGCAGCACGGACGGATTCAAGAAATAATCTCGCGACCTTTGTCGCCCTCCTTTATCAATTTTAAACGCAAATGATTGCTTTGCCGTCGATTTTTTTCCCCCGCACCAAATTGAGTAAATTTGATTTTAAAATTTTGCGCGTACACTGTAAAAATGGTAACTGAATTCGAAACAGAAGCAAACAGTGTTGTATGAACGAAAGGCAGTTACGAAATTGAAGCGACGAAGGAGGGAAAAACAATAAAGTTCTTGTTGGTTTTTTTTCCTTTATTGCGGAGGAGTGAATTTTAAACAATTATTGATATTCCGTGTGAAAGCATCATGGCGATCTGAACGTACGTAGTACGTTTTTAATCCACAGAGTTATCCTACTTTATTTGGTCCCTTTCAACAAATCGTCCTGAAAAAGTGTCCCGGTCTTTAATACACCAACGTGTTTCAATGAAATCAGTGGAAGGAGGCAAATGGCCCTCGATGCGAAGTCGATTTTTTTTATTGTATGTTTTAAATTGATGTATCGGCTGACTATAATATGTTCGAATACCTCTTTATAAAGTTACTCCTGATTTACTCAAATGGACAAATGTCAGATATCCAAGCATACTTACCTGGTACAGGGAGCACCGTGATCAAAAAGGCGGTCTCCCCAGGTCGAGGCCTTTCCATTGCACTCCGGTTAGGCTGAAGCCTGCGATTGCCCCAAATGTGGGCAACTCGGGTACGCAATTTTTTAGTGTGGGGGACTGCGTTCGCGCTATCCCCTGTTAATAAATCAAATGTAAAGAGAAGTTCCCAATAAATACTAAAACTTGAAACTGTTGTTAAACTTTTTCTTTGATACGCTGAGACTGTTCAGGAGTAGCGTAAATTATGATCGCAAACCGGTTTTCCACTCTTTTGTTTCATATCATTGTATTTCATCAATTTGAGTATACGATATAAAGAAGCAAATTAATTTCTCAGTCAGACAACTTGGTTTCTACACTTCATATAAGTAAGTTTTGTTTAAATCATTATCTCGTCATCCGTAAATTTCATGTTTTGCCTCTCCGTTTAAGTTACATAAAAAAAAATCCGCTTGCTACAAGTAAAAACTATAAATTAAGTTTGGAAGCTTATTCAATTTGCTTTACGATGAAAACAAGTTTTTGGTTGGCAAGTTATTTTTTTTTATTTGAAATAGTATGAAATTCAACTATACCTGTTAATTTGCATAAGAGGAAAATACGTGCATTTGATGAAAAGTGATGCCGTATTTTATTTGCCTGGCTATATTGAAAAAGCGGAAACTGCATGTGCAGCACGGACGGATTCAAGAAATAATCTCGCGACCTTTGTCGCCCTCCTTTATCAATTTTAAACGCAAATGATTGCTTTGCCGTCGATTTTTTTCCCCCGCACCAAATTGAGTAAATTTGATTTTAAAATTTTGCGCGTACACTGTAAAAATGGTAACTGAATTCGAAACAGAAGCAAACAGTGTTGTATGAACGAAAGGCAGTTACGAAATTGAAGCGACGAAGGAGGGAAAAACAATAAAGTTCTTGTTGGTTTTTTTTCCTTTATTGCGGAGGAGTGAATTTTAAACAATTATTGATATTCCGTGTGAAAGCATCATGGCGATCTGAACGTACGTAGTACGTTTTTAATCCACAGAGTTATCCTACTTTATTTGGTCCCTTTCAACAAATCGTCCTGAAAAAGTGTCCCGGTCTTTAATACACCAACGTGTTTCAATGAAATCAGTGGAAGGAGGCAAATGGCCCTCGATGCGAAGTCGATTTTTTTTATTGTATGTTTTAAATTGATGTATCGGCTGACTATAATATGTTCGAATACCTCTTTATAAAGTTACTCCTGATTTACTCAAATGGACAAATGTCAGATATCCAAGCATACTTACCTGGTACAGGGAGCACCGTGATCAAAAAGGCGGTCTCCCCAGGTCGAGGCCTTTCCATTGCACTCCGGTTAGGCTGAAGCCTGCGATTGCCCCAAATGTGGGCAACTCGGGTACGCAATTTTTTAGTGTGGGGGACTGCGTTCGCGCTATCCCCTGTTAATAAATCAAATGTAAAGAGAAGTTCCCAATAAATACTAAAACTTGAAACTGTTGTTAAACTTTTTCTTTGATACGCTGAGACTGTTCAGGAGTAGCGTAAATTATGATCGCAAACCGGTTTTCCACTCTTTTGTTTCATATCATTGTATTTCATCAATTTGAGTATACGATATAAAGAAGCAAATTAATTTCTCAGTCAGACAACTTGGTTTCTACACTTCATATAAGTAAGTTTTGTTTAAATCATTATCTCGTCATCCGTAAATTTCATGTTTTGCCTCTCCGTTTAAGTTACATAAAAAAAAATCCGCTTGCTACAAGTAAAAACTATAAATTAAGTTTGGAAGCTTATTCAATTTGCTTTACGATGAAAACAAGTTTTTGGTTGGCAAGTTATTTTTTTTTATTTGAAATAGTATGAAATTCAACTATACCTGTTAATTTGCATAAGAGGAAAATACGTGCATTTGATGAAAAGTGATGCCGTATTTTATTTGCCTGGCTATATTGAAAAAGCGGAAACTGCATGTGCAGCACGGACGGATTCAAGAAATAATCTCGCGACCTTTGTCGCCCTCCTTTATCAATTTTAAACGCAAATGATTGCTTTGCCGTCGATTTTTTTCCCCCGCACCAAATTGAGTAAATTTGATTTTAAAATTTTGCGCGTACACTGTAAAAATGGTAACTGAATTCGAAACAGAAGCAAACAGTGTTGTATGAACGAAAGGCAGTTACGAAATTGAAGCGACGAAGGAGGGAAAAACAATAAAGTTCTTGTTGGTTTTTTTTCCTTTATTGCGGAGGAGTGAATTTTAAACAATTATTGATATTCCGTGTGAAAGCATCATGGCGATCTGAACGTACGTAGTACGTTTTTAATCCACAGAGTTATCCTACTTTATTTGGTCCCTTTCAACAAATCGTCCTGAAAAAGTGTCCCGGTCTTTAATACACCAACGTGTTTCAATGAAATCAGTGGAAGGAGGCAAATGGCCCTCGATGCGAAGTCGATTTTTTTTATTGTATGTTTTAAATTGATGTATCGGCTGACTATAATATGTTCGAATACCTCTTTATAAAGTTACTCCTGATTTACTCAAATGGACAAATGTCAGATATCCAAGCATACTTACCTGGTACAGGGAGCACCGTGATCAAAAAGGCGGTCTCCCCAGGTCGAGGCCTTTCCATTGCACTCCGGTTAGGCTGAAGCCTGCGATTGCCCCAAATGTGGGCAACTCGGGTACGCAATTTTTTAGTGTGGGGGACTGCGTTCGCGCTATCCCCTGTTAATAAATCAAATGTAAAGAGAAGTTCCCAATAAATACTAAAACTTGAAACTGTTGTTAAACTTTTTCTTTGATACGCTGAGACTGTTCAGGAGTAGCGTAAATTATGATCGCAAACCGGTTTTCCACTCTTTTGTTTCATATCATTGTATTTCATCAATTTGAGTATACGATATAAAGAAGCAAATTAATTTCTCAGTCAGACAACTTGGTTTCTACACTTCATATAAGTAAGTTTTGTTTAAATCATTATCTCGTCATCCGTAAATTTCATGTTTTGCCTCTCCGTTTAAGTTACATAAAAAAAAATCCGCTTGCTACAAGTAAAAACTATAAATTAAGTTTGGAAGCTTATTCAATTTGCTTTACGATGAAAACAAGTTTTTGGTTGGCAAGTTATTTTTTTTTATTTGAAATAGTATGAAATTCAACTATACCTGTTAATTTGCATAAGAGGAAAATACGTGCATTTGATGAAAAGTGATGCCGTATTTTATTTGCCTGGCTATATTGAAAAAGCGGAAACTGCATGTGCAGCACGGACGGATTCAAGAAATAATCTCGCGACCTTTGTCGCCCTCCTTTATCAATTTTAAACGCAAATGATTGCTTTGCCGTCGATTTTTTTCCCCCGCACCAAATTGAGTAAATTTGATTTTAAAATTTTGCGCGTACACTGTAAAAATGGTAACTGAATTCGAAACAGAAGCAAACAGTGTTGTATGAACGAAAGGCAGTTACGAAATTGAAGCGACGAAGGAGGGAAAAACAATAAAGTTCTTGTTGGTTTTTTTTCCTTTATTGCGGAGGAGTGAATTTTAAACAATTATTGATATTCCGTGTGAAAGCATCATGGCGATCTGAACGTACGTAGTACGTTTTTAATCCACAGAGTTATCCTACTTTATTTGGTCCCTTTCAACAAATCGTCCTGAAAAAGTGTCCCGGTCTTTAATACACCAACGTGTTTCAATGAAATCAGTGGAAGGAGGCAAATGGCCCTCGATGCGAAGTCGATTTTTTTTATTGTATGTTTTAAATTGATGTATCGGCTGACTATAATATGTTCGAATACCTCTTTATAAAGTTACTCCTGATTTACTCAAATGGACAAATGTCAGATATCCAAGCATACTTACCTGGTACAGGGAGCACCGTGATCAAAAAGGCGGTCTCCCCAGGTCGAGGCCTTTCCATTGCACTCCGGTTAGGCTGAAGCCTGCGATTGCCCCAAATGTGGGCAACTCGGGTACGCAATTTTTTAGTGTGGGGGACTGCGTTCGCGCTATCCCCTGTTAATAAATCAAATGTAAAGAGAAGTTCCCAATAAATACTAAAACTTGAAACTGTTGTTAAACTTTTTCTTTGATACGCTGAGACTGTTCAGGAGTAGCGTAAATTATGATCGCAAACCGGTTTTCCACTCTTTTGTTTCATATCATTGTATTTCATCAATTTGAGTATACGATATAAAGAAGCAAATTAATTTCTCAGTCAGACAACTTGGTTTCTACACTTCATATAAGTAAGTTTTGTTTAAATCATTATCTCGTCATCCGTAAATTTCATGTTTTGCCTCTCCGTTTAAGTTACATAAAAAAAAATCCGCTTGCTACAAGTAAAAACTATAAATTAAGTTTGGAAGCTTATTCAATTTGCTTTACGATGAAAACAAGTTTTTGGTTGGCAAGTTATTTTTTTTTATTTGAAATAGTATGAAATTCAACTATACCTGTTAATTTGCATAAGAGGAAAATACGTGCATTTGATGAAAAGTGATGCCGTATTTTATTTGCCTGGCTATATTGAAAAAGCGGAAACTGCATGTGCAGCACGGACGGATTCAAGAAATAATCTCGCGACCTTTGTCGCCCTCCTTTATCAATTTTAAACGCAAATGATTGCTTTGCCGTCGATTTTTTTCCCCCGCACCAAATTGAGTAAATTTGATTTTAAAATTTTGCGCGTACACTGTAAAAATGGTAACTGAATTCGAAACAGAAGCAAACAGTGTTGTATGAACGAAAGGCAGTTACGAAATTGAAGCGACGAAGGAGGGAAAAACAATAAAGTTCTTGTTGGTTTTTTTTCCTTTATTGCGGAGGAGTGAATTTTAAACAATTATTGATATTCCGTGTGAAAGCATCATGGCGATCTGAACGTACGTAGTACGTTTTTAATCCACAGAGTTATCCTACTTTATTTGGTCCCTTTCAACAAATCGTCCTGAAAAAGTGTCCCGGTCTTTAATACACCAACGTGTTTCAATGAAATCAGTGGAAGGAGGCAAATGGCCCTCGATGCGAAGTCGATTTTTTTTATTGTATGTTTTAAATTGATGTATCGGCTGACTATAATATGTTCGAATACCTCTTTATAAAGTTACTCCTGATTTACTCAAATGGACAAATGTCAGATATCCAAGCATACTTACCTGGTACAGGGAGCACCGTGATCAAAAAGGCGGTCTCCCCAGGTCGAGGCCTTTCCATTGCACTCCGGTTAGGCTGAAGCCTGCGATTGCCCCAAATGTGGGCAACTCGGGTACGCAATTTTTTAGTGTGGGGGACTGCGTTCGCGCTATCCCCTGTTAATAAATCAAATGTAAAGAGAAGTTCCCAATAAATACTAAAACTTGAAACTGTTGTTAAACTTTTTCTTTGATACGCTGAGACTGTTCAGGAGTAGCGTAAATTATGATCGCAAACCGGTTTTCCACTCTTTTGTTTCATATCATTGTATTTCATCAATTTGAGTATACGATATAAAGAAGCAAATTAATTTCTCAGTCAGACAACTTGGTTTCTACACTTCATATAAGTAAGTTTTGTTTAAATCATTATCTCGTCATCCGTAAATTTCATGTTTTGCCTCTCCGTTTAA